>NC_134097.1:92570551-93820551 GCF_000715075.1 Nicotiana tabacum
AAGCGAAAAGAAGTGATGGCACTTTTTCGAAGACCTGGAGATGAACCTGGTTAGAGCCACCAACCTACCGGTCAACCTCCTTACCTCCTTCACGCTTGTCAGCTGGTTCGAGATATCCTTAATGGCTTTGAATTTTATCGTGGTTTGCCTCGATTCCACTTTGAGAGACCAAAAACTTTAGGAACTTATTAGAATCCACTCTAAAGGCACACTTCTCCGGGTTGAGCTTCATGTTGTACTTTCTCAAAATGTCGAACGTCTCTTGTAGATGTTCCAGATGATCTCATGCATTAAGAGACTTAACTATCATATCATCAAAATAAACTTCCATTTTGTTACCTATATGTTTTCAAACATCTTATTAACGAGCCTCTGATAAGTGGATCCGGCATTTTAAAGCCCAAAAGGCATCACATTATAGCAATATGTGCCAAAGTTTATGATGAAAGAAGTCTTCTCTTGATCTTCCGAGTTTATCCTAATTTGATTATACCCGAAATAAGCATAAAAAACTTATTAACTTGTTCTTGGTCGTAGCATCAATCATTTGATCAATGTTTGGCAATGGGAATAGTCTTTGAGGTACGCCTTATTTAAATCATTATAATCTACACATATCCTAAAATTGTCATTCTTTTGAGGCACTAATACTACGTTAGATAGCCACTCCATGTCGCGACCCAAATTGGAGGACCATGACTGGCACTCGAACCATACCTGCCAAGCACCAACGTACTTAACCAACGTACATTTTAGCTAACCTTTTTATTATCTATAAGGGCCGATGAGATTGTCATGACCCAACTGATGGGCCGCGACGGGCACTCGGTACCTTACTCAACCGAGTACCTACATAACGTATCTTTTTATGTCATACTATCATAGATAAATAAGCCGGAAGGATGCCGTGAGATAAGTAGAATTCAACATGTGATACCAACTTATACACAAGACATATTTATACATAAGACCAAAATAACCACTCGTACATTGAACATAGGCCGACAAGACCATACAATCTTTTACGTACATGACATCTGTCTACAAGCCTCTAAGAATACATAATTTTCATAAAGGTCAGGATAGAGTCCCGCTATACCAAATAATACACGTCTAAATCATATTAACCAAACAAGCAACTCCGAAGCAAATGGAGCGCACCAACATCTTCCGTTGAGCTAATAGCCTACTTAGAGGGCTTTCGACCTGTCTATCGGGACCTGCGGGCATGAAATGCAGCATCCCCAGGCAAAAGGGATGTCAGTACGAATAATGTACCGAGTATGTAAGGCACATAAATAAGTACATAACAGACATGGAAGAAATATAGAGTAAATGACTCAACCCATAAGTCTAGATAACTCTGTAAATCATGACTTTACGCTATCGCGGAAGGACCTATGTGATAATAGGCTAAATTGTTTAATATAGCCTATGTTTTAGCTCAACTTAAGGATGGTTTACTATTGTAAATGTTCAAATAATGCAAAAATTGGCTCTAATCATGACTTTAATGTCTCACAGGAGTTCAATAAACAAATGAGGATTTATGATGGTAATCAAGTGAAAAATGGAGTCAAATGACGAAAAGTTGAGCAGCAACATCTTAACAAGAGAAAACCCCACTAGCGCTGGTCATGCGCTGGTCATGCGCTCCCGTGCTAGTTCAATGATTTGGACAGAAAGAAACCCCACTAGCGTGGGTCATGCGCTGGTCATGCACTCCCGCGCTAGTCCAGTCCGGGAAATCAATTATTTGGGGGCAAAATGGGAAATCTGAGAGGATCCACTCAACTTACATAAAGTAAAGCTCCATTATTGAGAAGAGAGATCAGATTTTGAGGGAGAAAAAGCCATAGAAGAAGGAGGAGCTTCATCTTGGAGCTAAGAAAGGAGAAGAAGAACAACATCTTGGAGCAAGGATTCAAAGAGTTCTTCTAAACTTTCTTCTATTTGTTTGTTTATATTATGTTTAAAATTTTTATTGTTGATTTTTGTATGATTATGAGTAGCTAAAAACTCTAGTATTTTTGGGTCATGGACGTTAGATAATTATGTTGTTTGAAGCTTAGATTGAAGACATTGAAATTATCGTTATGGGTTGTTTATTTGATTCTGCTTCTAATTATTTTACTGCGTAGCTAACAGTGAAATATTATTTACGAATCTTGAATTAAACTTGACAAAGAAAATTCTTGGTTGCATATAGAATCAAATAGAACAAGTTTTGAATCTCGGGCATCGGGTGAAGAATTCGCAATTAAGATAGACATATACTTAATTGCCTTGTTTGGTTGAAAAATAGGAGTTGTAAATGCATTCTTGCTAATATTAATACCATAGACATATAGGTATTAGTTTAACTTGAATAGATGCATAAGAACTCGAAAGATTCTTATGAATATTATTAACCCTATAATCAATAATCCGGATAATTCAATAAATCCATTTTAAGCTAAAATAGTAGCATAATTTCTAGCAAGTCCATGACCCGGGAATATATTTATCCAAATTGTTATCAAAATATTGTGAAATTGGTGTAGTAATTTTGTAATAAATTGATAATTGTTTGAGTTTACATCAGTCGATAAGTTGATCACAATTCCTCGTGGGAACGATACTTTACTTACTATTATATTACTTGTCGATCGCGTACGCTTGCGTGAGTGTTTTGGTCACAACAAGTTTTTGGCGCCTTTTGGACATCTGAATTTAGTCATGACCTTACCTTTTGGACATCTGAATTTGAATATGGGAGTAAGGGTTGGTATTGGGACGGATATTATCGATTAGTGGATTATGCGAAACGACATTGTTTACTAACAACGGTGATGAAAGATTGGTCTAAGGAGAGAGATGAGCTTGCACAAAAATGTGATAATTTTGGCTTGGTTGTGCATAACTTAGATGCAGATTTGAGTGCAAAGGTTGATGCGTGTAACGCCCAACAATTTAATAATGAGTTATGTGAAGCTGAAAAAAATCTTCTAGACCAAATTGAGGAGCTAAAACGAGAATACCAATCACTAGACCCTGTTTTTCTTGAGGATGTCAATATTGAGAAGAGTGCTCTAGAGTCATGTGAGGGAGTAAATAACATTACTTTGGGAGAATTGAGTGTTTGTATAACTGGGGATGTAAATAGTAGTAAAATTCATGAGTTATGGCGCATTAGACCTCATTCCAATCATTTTTCCACATTGTGCTTAGATAGTAAGATAGTAATTGAGCCATCTGAGCCTATGGGGGAGTCAAAGAGTGAGGATGAAAGTGCCTATATTCTTGAATTTGTTGTGTCGAAAAGCAAAAATTACATTCCCCATTTAAAGGCCAAGAAGTGCAGAATGAAAAAATTATTACTTGGCCTGGTTATCATTGTAGCCCCACCGCTTGAGCATAGCCGCAGACTTGAAGCCAAATTGGGGGCTCAATTCATAAGTTCGAGGTGGAGGCAAAAAGTGGTTCACGTCGTACCGCGACGTTAAATTAGGCGCTTGTTGGGAGGCAACCCAGCTTTACTGCTTTCTTTTATTTTTGACTTTTTTTTCTTATTGTAATATTCTTGCAGTGTTTTTTTATTTTGTAGGATTTTGAGCATATGGAGTCAAAGCCAATGGGCATGTGCAAAAGCGAGCAGGTGGTTGAAACTAAGTGTGAGGTACCCGCACAAGGGATCATACCTGAGAGAAGTCTGAGTATCCCGTGAACTGCTAATTCTTCGGCCTTTGGCCTACCAGGGAGTCTCTTTTACCTTCTTGTTATTCTCAGTGTGCATTGAGGACATTGCACAATTTTAAGTGTCAGGTGAGGAGATTGTTTGGGTGCTTTTCTATGCTATCTTAGCTCAGTTGTAGTACTTAATTTTAGTGTAGTAGTTTTTGACACAAAGGGAAAATATGTAAACTCTTTCTGATGACGGATCCTTTAGACAAATTTCTTGAGGGAAGTTAGTCTAAGAAAATACAAAAAAAAAGCCTATTTGTGTCTTAGGAAGTGTAGCAATCCCCCCTTGGTTTTTCTTTAAGCCGCAGTTCTTTTCCAAGGATTTATCTTGAACCGGGCATAGGTAGTTTTAAATTTCTGTTTTTATATTTTTTTATTTATTTGTAGACTAAAATAAGGGATGCAAGCTATAGAAGAGAACTCATAGTGTTGACACACCTGAACACATTAGACCCTGGAGTGTAACGCACTTAATCTAAATTGTTGAATCTCACTGAAAGTGACTTTATTTGTATGTTTGTACTGAATTGAATGCTCGTAATGGAGTGTCTTGATGAGCTGATCTGGAATGAGTCATATGCCATGTGTGGTGAGTATTTGTGTAGTCCATGTATTGTACTTGTGTCTAGAACTTGCTCGGTATGTGAGTTGAAGCGAAATTTGAGGTGATGCTCGGTTTGAAAAATGATGTTAGGCTTTCTTTGACCTTTTTGAGCTTAATTGCTTATTAAAAATAAAATTTGCCCCTAGTTAACCCTTTTGAGCCTTCAGACTTTTTGTTTGGCACCCGCATTACAAGCCTATACCCTTTTGTTCTTAATTGACATTGTTTTGATCCTTTTACCTCTTAAAGCACTTTAATTGTGATAAGAGCGCTAAAAGAAGTAAGAAGGAAATAAGTGTGGAGTGGCTTTTGAGTGGAACCAATAAAAGGATGAAAGGTGCACTTATGTTGTAAACGAATACACCACTAGCAGAAATTGAATGACAAGAAAAAAAAAGAGATAATTACATTGTGTTTTGCTCTAGCTAGTGGGAATGAATTAATAGAGTGCATAAAGAAGAAGGGCGTATTTGTGGGATGATATTATGTATAAATGAGAAGTGGGTTGAAGAATTTATGCTGAAAATTGCTCGTGTGATGTGTTAAAGTGCTTAGGGGTTGATGCACTATTCCTAAATACATCCTACAAGTCCCTTAGTCCACATTACAACCATGAAAAAGTCCTAATTAATTTTGGATTGAGCTAGCCTACATTAGTAAAGATTTACATTACGGGCAAGCTTATGGTACCAATTGCATGCATGTGACCTCTTTTGTGAGAGTGAGTGATTTCCTTGATATATGTGAATATATGAATTGAATGTGGTGGATTGAACTCAGTTTTTGTTGATGTAATTGTGAGGGCATATGAATCATGATGGAGAAACAAGTCTTGATTTCTGTGTAGAGTACTTTGAGGAAGTGTAAATATTGCATGGCACTTGAGAGTTGACTTTGAGGCTAGGATTGTTCACTGATAGGCGTAATATATGTACAATGTTCTAGGTGTAATGCGTGAGGGGAAATGGTTGAGTGAAGAATTCTCTAAAAAGAATATAGTGGATTGCTCGAGGACTAGCAATAAGCTAAGTGTGGGGTGTTGATAATAGGCTAAATTGTTTAATATAGCCTATGTTTTAGCTCAACTTAAGGATGGTTTACTATTGTAAATGTTCAAATAATGCAAAAATTGGCTCTAATCATGACTTTAATGTCTCACAGGAGTTCAATAAACAAATGAGGATTTATGATGGTAATCAAGTGAAAAATGGAGTCAAATGACGAAAAGTTGAGCAGCAACATCTTAACAAGAGAAAACCCCACTAGCGCGGGTCATGCGCTCCCGCGCTAGTTCAGTGATTTGGACAGAAAGAAACTCGATATGCGCGGGTCATGCACTGGTCATGCGCTCCCGCGCTAGTCCAGTCCGGAAAATCAATTATTTGGGGGCAAAATGGGAAATCTGAGAGGATCCACTCAACTTACATAAAGTAAAGCTCCATTATTGAGAAGAGAGATCAAATTTTGAGGGATAAAAAGCCATAGAAGAAGGAGGAGCTTCATCTTGGAGCTAAGAAAGGAGAAGAAGAACAACATCTTGGAGCAAGGATTCAAAGAGTTCTTCTAAACGTTCTTCTATTTGTTTGTTTATATTATGTTTAAAACTTTTATTGTTGATTTTTGTATGATTATGAGTAGCTAAAAACTCTAGTATTCTCGGGTCATGGATGTTAGATAATTATGTTATTTGAAGCTTAGATTGAAGATATTGAATTTATTGTTATGGGTTGTTTATTTGATTCTGCTTCTAATTATTTTACTGCGTAGCTAACAGTGAAATATTATTTACGAATCTTGAATTAAACTTGACAAAGGAAATTCTTGGTTGCATATAGAATCAAATAGAACAAGTTTTGAATCTCGGGCATCGGGTGAAGAATTCGCAATTAAGATAGACATATACTTAATTGCCTTGTTTGGTTGAAAAATAGGAGTTGTAAATGCATTCTTGCTAATATTAATACCATAGACATATAGGTATTAGTTTAACTTGAATAGATGCATAAGAACTCGAAAGATTCTTATGAATATTATTAACCCTATAATCAATAATCCGGATAATTCAATAAATCCATTTTAAGCTAAAATAGTAGCATAATTTCTAGCAAGTCCATGACCCGGGAATATATTTATCCAAATTGTTATCAAAATATTGTGAAATTGGTGTAGTAATTTTGTATTGAATTGATAATTGTTTGAATTTACATCAGTCGATAAGTTGATCACAATTCCTCATGGGAACGATACTTTACTTACTACTATATTACTTGTCGATCGCGTACGCTTGCGTGAGTGTTTTGGTCACAACAAGTTTTTGGCGCCTTTTGGACATCTGAATTTAGTCATGACCTTACCTTTTGGACATCTGAATTTGAATATGGGAGTAAGGGTTGGTATTGGGACGGATATTATCGATTAGTGGATTATGCGAAACGACATTGTTTACTAACAACGGTGATGAAAGATTGGTCTAAGGAGAGAGATGAGCTTGCACAAAAATGTGATAATTTTGGCTTGGTTGTGCATAACTTAGATGCAGATTTGAGTGCAAAGGTTGATGCGTGTAATGCCCAACAATTTAATAATGAGTTATGTGAAGCTGAAAAAAATCTTCTAGACCAAATTGAGGAGCTAAAACGAGAATACCAATCACTAGACCCTGTTTTTCTTGAGGATGTCAATATTGAGAAGAGTGCTCTAGAGTCATGTGAGGGAGTAGATAACATTACTTTGGGAGAATTGAGTGTTTGTATAACTGGGGATGTAAATAGTAGTAAAATTCATGAGATATGGTGCATGAGACCTCATTCCAATCATTTTTCCACGTTGTGCTTAGATAGTAAAATAGTAATTGAGTCATCTGAGCCTATGGGGGAGTCAAAGAGTGAGGATGAAAGTGCCTATATTCTTGAATTTGTTGTGTCGAAAAGCAAAAATTACATTCCCCATTTAAAGGCCAAGAAGTGCAGAATGAAAAAATTATTACTTGGCCTGGTTATCATTGTAGCCCCACCGCTTGAGCATAGCCGCAGACTTGAAGCCAAATTGGGGGCTCAATTCATAAGTTCGAGGTGGAGGCAAAAAGTGGTTCACGTCGTGCCGCGACGTTAAATTAGGCGCTTGTTGGGAGGCAACCCAACTTTACTGCTTTCTTTTATTTTTGACTTTTTTTTTCTTATTGTAATTTTCTTGCAGTGTTGTTTTATTTTGTAGGATTTTGAGCATATGGAGTCAAATCCAATGGGCATGTGCAAAAGGGAGCACATGGTTGAAACTAAGTGTGAGGTACCTGCACAAGGGATCATACCTGGGAGAAGTCTGAGTATCCCGAGAACTGCTAATTCTTCGGCCTTTGGCCTACCATGGAGTCTCTTTTACCTTCTTGTTATTCTCAGTGTGCATTGAGGACATTGCACAATTTTAAGTGTCAGGTGAGGAGATTGTTTGGGTGCTTTTCTATGCTATCTTAGCTCAGTTGTAGTACTTAATTTTAGTGTAGTAGTTTTTGACACAAAGGGAAAATATGTAAACTCTTTCTGATGATGGATCCTTTAGACAAATTTCTTGAGGGAAGTTAGTCTAAGAAAATACCAAAAAAAAAATAGCCTATTTGTGTCTTAGGAAGTGTAGCAATCCCCCCTTGGTTTTTCTTTAAGCCGCGGTTCTTTTCCAAGGGTTTATCTTGAACCGGGCATAGGTAGTTTTAAATTTCTGTTTTTATATTTTTTTATTTATTTGTAGACTAAAATAAGGGATGCAAGCTATAGAAGAGAACTCATAACGTTGACACACCTAAACACATTAGACCCTAGAGTGTAACGCACTTAGTCTAAATTGTTGAATCTCACTGAAAGTGCCTTAATTTGTATGTTTGTACTGAATTGAATGCTCGTAATGGAGTGTCTTGATGAGCTGATCTGGAATGAGTCATATGCCATGTGTGGTGAGTATTTGTGTAGTCCATATATTGTACTTGTGTCTAGAACTTGCTCGGTATGTGAGTTGAAGCGAAATTTGAGGTGATGCTCGGTTTGAAAAATGATGTTAGGCTTTCTTTGACCTTTTTGAGCTTAATTGCTTATTAAAAATAAAATTTGTCCCTAGTTAACCCTTTTGAGCCTTCAGACTTTTTGTTTGGCACCCGCATTACAAGCCTATACCCTTTTGTTCTTAATTGACATTGTTTTGATCCTTTTACCTCTTAAAGCACTTTAATTGTGATAAGAGCGCTAAAAGAAGTAAGAAGGAAATAAGTGTGGGGTGGCTTTTGAGTGGAACCAATAAAAGGATAAAAGATGCACTTATGTTGTAAACGAATACACCACTAGCAGAAATTGAGTGACAAGAAAAAAAAAAGATAATTACATTGTGTTTTGCTCTAGCTAGTGGGAATGAATTAATAGAGTGCTTAAAGAAGAAGGGCGTATTTGTGGGATGATATTGTGTATAAATGAGAAGTGGGTTAAAGAATTTATGCTGAAAATTGCTCGTGTGATGTGTTAAAGTGCTTAGGGTTGATGCACTATTCCTAAATACATCCTACCCGTCCCTTAGCCCACATTACAACCATGAAAAAGTCCTAATTGATTTTGGATTGAGCTAGCCTACATTAGTAGAGATTTACATTAAGGGCAAGCTTATGGTACCAATTGCATGCATGTGACCTCTTTTGTGAGAGTCAGTGATTTCCTTGATATATGTGAATATATGAATTGAATGTGGTGGATTGAACTCAGTTTTTGTTGATGTAATTGTGAGGGCATATGAATCATGATGGAGAAGCAAGTCTTGATTTCTGTGTAGAGTACTTTGAGGAAGTGTAAATATTGCATGACACTTGAGAGTTGACTTTGAGGCTAGGATTGTTCACTGCTAGGCGTAATATATGTACAATGTTCTAGGTGTAATGCATGAGGGGAAATGGTTGAGTGAAGAATTCTCTAAAAAGAATATAGTGGATTGCTCGAGGACTAGCAATAAGCTAAGTGTGGGGTGTTGATAATAGGCTAAATTGTTTAATATAGCCTATGTTTTAGCTCATCTTAGGGATGGTTTACTATTATAAATGTTCAAATAATGCAAAAATTGGCTCTAATCATGACTTTAATGTCTCACAGGAGTTCAATAAACAAATGAGGATTTATGATGGTAATCAAGTGAAACATGGAGTCAAATGACGAAAAGTTGAGCAGCAACATCTTAACAAGAGAAAACCCCACTAGCGCTGGTCATGCGCTGGTCATGCACTCCCGCGCTAGTTCAGTGATTTGGACAGAAAGAAACCCCACTAGCGCGGGTCATGCGCTCCCGCGCTAGTCCAGTCCAGGAAATCATTTATTTGGGGGCAAAATGGGAAATCTGAGAGGATCCACTCAACTTACATAAAGTAAAGCTCCATTATTGAGAAGAGAGATCAGATTTTGAGGGAGAAAAAGCCATAGAAGAAGGAGGAGCTTCATCTTGGAGCTAAGAAAGGAGAAGAAGAATAACATCTTGGAGCAAGGATTCAAAGAGTTCTTCTAAACTTTCTTCTATTTGTTTGTTTATATTATGTTTAAAACTTTTATTGTTGATTTTTGTATGATTATGAGTAGCTAAAAACTCTAGTATTCTTGGGTCATGGATGTTAGATAATTATGTTGTTTGAAGCTTAGATTGAAGATATTGAAATTATCGTTATGGGTTGTTTATTTGATTCTGCTTCTAATTATTTTACTGCGTAGCTAACAGTGAAATATTATTTACGAATCTTGAATTAAACTTGACAAAGGAAATTCTTGGTTGCATATAGAATCAAATAGAACAAATTTTGATTCTCGGGCATCGGGTGAAGAATTCGCAATTAAGATAGACATATACTTAATTGCCTTGTTTGGTTGAAAAATAGGAGTTGTAAATGTCTTCTTGCTAATATTAATACCATAGACATATAGGTATTAGTTTAACTTGAATAGATGCATAAGAACTCGAAAGATTCTTATGAATATTATTAACCCTATAATCAATAACCCGGATAATTCAATAAATTCATTTTAAGCTAAAATAGTAGCATAATTTCTAGCAAGTCCATGACCCGAAAATATATTTATCCAAATTGTTATCAAAATATTGTGAAATTGGTGTAGTAATTTTGTATTGAATTATTGTTTAATTACTAAGTAAATTGTAAATTGGTTCTTTATATATTTTGTGATAATTTAGCTTGAATTGATAATTGTTTGAGTCTACATCAATCGATAAGTTGATCACAATTCCTCGTGGGAATGATACTTTACTTACTACTATATTACTTGTCGACCGCGTACACTTGTGTGAGTGTTTTGGTCGCAACAATATGCGTATGGGTGTCATGTCGTGCATAGGTACATGTTTCGTAACATCATTAGGCCTCTGAGGGCATCTCATCATATCATCTTGGCCACTGTGGGTAAAATCATCAACGTATACCAGCTGATTAAGTGGTGGTGCGTATATAACGCCATAACCTTTCCCATATCCCATATACATACATACATACATACATATATATATATATATATATATATATATATATATATATATATATAACGCCATTTGGTCATGGGTCAATGTGCATGTATAAATGCATGAAATGCATATGGAATACGTTAATAAAATCTCTCGGTATGTCATAAGACCATTATGCCTCTGATTAATACCATGAAATAAACTTTACCAACTTACGTATTTTTGAGACCCATGATCAGATGATAGAATAATATGACACATGGGGAATCAAGAACATAAGCATCTCTAGTATTTCTATGAATAGAGTCATTAATAGAAGTTGTGCATTTGCGCGTTTCATTCATGTCGTATAGATCATGCCAAAAAGAAAGAAGGGATAGCCTTAACATACCTGAGCTGATTCTCTTGACAATCCTTCCAACACACGTCAATTACGACAACATGTAACGTCGAATCAAAGTAGGAAAACATTCGTTTGATATTCTTGAGAAAGATTGTACCGTACTCCATTAAAATTGCAAAATCCTATTGCTATTATGCTAAAAAGTCTCGTGTGAATTTGGTTTCAAGAAAAAATCATGTTACACTTAGAATCAAGAAAAAATCACGTTACACCTGAAGCATTTTCATCCGTATGAAGCTTCATCCTTTTCTTGGTACACTTAGAATCATATCTTAATACGGTAAAGAGTATTAAAATTGTTGGCTTTTGTGGCCCCTAATTCATTGGTATGACTTGGCCACAAACTCTCTTAACTTTTGCCACACTGATTTATGAATTAAGAGTCGCTTAACCAAGACTCAATGGCTGCCACGTTTGGGGTCCAAGAGTTTTATCCAAAATGTCTTAATTACTAATTAATCTTCCACTAAAAAATCATAATTACCCAATTATCCACATAATTAAGAATTATCTCAAATTACTTAAAATACTACTCCCTTTTAATATATTTTATACACCATACTATCATGGCCATGTGGTACCTTGTATGGTACTAGTCCATAAATACCGGGTATTTTAGCTCGGGCCGTATTTTATACTAAAATGTCAAACCTCGACGAAATTCATTTTCTTCGATTTGCTTACCCTCTCAACTTCACGAATCTACTCATCACTTGTTTGAAATAGCATATGCTTATAATCTCAAAATAATCCCATTCCCGAACTTACGTTGATTAACTTGTGACGAAACTTTAACGTATGAAAATGCGAGATATAATATCTCATTTTCGAGCTTTCATCAATTTGCTTATGGCATATTTTTACGTACGAAAATATGGGGTGTAACAGAGATCAACATAAATGGTAGACATGAATCATGAACAACCAACAATGACAGATAATGGCATGAACATATATAACACGGGCCGACAAGGCTGTCATGAAGCTATATGTAAGGTACGAGCTGTCAAGCTGCCATGGGAGACTATACAACAAAAATCAGCCGTCAAGGCAATCTAAACTATATATGAGTCGACACCTGTCTATGAGCCTCTAAAAGAACATAAGTGCTGCAACATTGTCGGAACAGGGCCCCGACATACCCATAATGTCTATAACAAAAATGCATACCAAGACCACGACAAGTCTGGAGGAAGGATCTCGCCAATAACTGCTGAACTGGGAAGCCTACTATGGTGGGGGAGCTACGTCTACCTGTCTATCAGGATCTGAAACACGACATGCAACGTCCACAAATAAAAGGGACATCAGTACAAATAAAGTACCGAGTATGTAAGGGAGGAAGGTATAAACAAGAACAGTAATGCAAGCAGGGATAGAGAATATACAACCTCTAACATTCGAGTGCCTTTGAGGGCGACTGATATGAATGCATGTATATATATATATATATATATATATATATATATATATATATATACATACATACATACTTTTAAAAACAAACGCCTCTATGGGCATATATATACACATTACTTTTAAAAACATACGCCTCTGTGGGCATCATCATCATCATATCGTACCTGGCCATAATAGGCTCGGTAAAACATACTCGACCATTATAAGGCTCGATAGAATCGTACCCGGCCACGTGGAGCTTTGTAAAACCCAACTGATGAGTGGTTATACAATAGGTGTCATACCTGACCGACTATAGCGTAGCTCGATAGAGTAAACTAAATACATAAATATGATGCATGACTCATTGGAACCACATTCGGAACCTTTCGGAGTGACGTAAGATTGGTATCCTCCATACATGTTATTAGAACTAATGCTTCATCATGGATCTTATACGAATCAGAAATTACCAATAACATTGATAACATAAGAACAAGAGAAGTAACATCAACATCAATCGTTCCATAAGAAGGGAAACAATGTAAGTACTGCTAGCTTCTAAGAGTGGAGTATCTTTGGAAGCTCGTTCATTACATTATGTACAATCGGAGTCGTGAAAAAGAAGGAAAGGGATAGCCTTACATACCTTGTATATACTACCCAACCTCAAGCTATACAAATGTAATGGCTCCTTAGTCTACAACAAGAGAAATGACACTATCGTTATCGTTTAAGCGTCGTAACTATCATATATCGATCGCAACCTATTTTACGATGAAAAGGACAATACCTCTCCTATTCATATGAATTCCCACAAGTTAAAACAATTACGGAACAACCCAGACAACATCAATAATAATCATATTAAGCCTTCCAAAATAGTCCACCAACCAACAACATTACTAACAAGCCTTTCGATAGATAACTCACAAGTTCTAGCTTCAACGACTTAGCCGCAACTTGGATAATCTTAAATACATAAAGAGTAAGAGGTTCCTTACCCTTAAACAGTAGAACAACTCTAATTTGACCTTGATTAACCATGAAATATCCTTCAAATGCTGCCACAAGAACAAGGAAGCGAAACTAGCAATTAATTCGGGTTTTTGGGCACTAGAATCACTTTGGAAGACTTGAAATAACCTAGGGTTGATATTACAAACTTGAGAGAGTATTTTACAGAACATAAACCATTTAAAACAACCTCCCACATGAGCTGGAACCTCACAAAAATCAGCAACAATAAGAAGAACAAGAAACTTACTAGCGCCACGGGATTCCTGACACTTGATTTATGTTATTTGCCCTTTGTTTGGACCTTGGATCATGAGATAAACTTGAGAGATAGTTTTAGGTGTTTAGTGTCACGTCTTTAGTTGTTAACTAAGTACATGTGCGGCACTTGACAACTCGTTCATGATCTTGCACAACTTGCTCACATTCTTGCTATGCCAAGTCAGCCTTACTACACTCAAGATCGCTAAGGGAATGAAAGAAAGAACACAAGAGAATTGTTAAAGAAAGCTTTGTATTAGAGAGAACTTGAATTGTTTGTTTGATGAATTAAAAATGAATGCCCCCCTTTATATACTAGTTTCCTAGGGGCTAGTGTGTAAATATTAATTATTACACAAGTCCTTGATATTTACAAGATAAGAGCTTTTTCTAGAATTCTATACAAGCCTAAAATATTCCAAGGACTTTCCTAGCAAATCAATAAGGATCTAGGTTCTTCCTAAGGAAATGTCCATACCTCTTTAGAATCTTCTCACAAATGCTATCCTTCTTCTTATGTAAGCTTCCATATGGCATTAATATATGCCAAATGGCATGATGGCATGGAAGACATGGTAGATCTTAAGATACGATGGCATGTACCTTGGCGACGATCTTAAATGGCCCCTCATACTTGCTAATCAAATTCTGATGCATGCCCCGTAGTGCCTTGAACTGTCTTGGGTTAAACTTCACCATGACCATGTCCCTAACTCTATAGTATGTCGGACGCTACTTATGGTCCGTAAACTTTTTCATCTTCTTAGCTGCCTTATCCAAGTAGGACTTAGTAGTGTCGAGATGCTCCTCTCATCCTTTGGCCATATGATAAGCCTTCAAACTCTTTCCCTCGAACATGGCTGGTAATGAATGTGGAATTTGTGGTTGTTGGCTTGTGGCTAGCTCAAATGGTGTCCACCCGGTGGACTCACTCCGCTGCAAGTTATAAGAGAATTGGGCGATGTCTAGGAGCTTTGCCCAATCTTTCTGATGCTCGCTTACATAATGCCTCAAGTAGCATTCTAAGGCATTAACTTGTTCTATTTGTCCATTCATCTATGGGTGGAAACTAGTAGAAAAGTGCAGTTCCGTGCCAAGTATGTCGAACAACTCTCTCCAAAAGTTCCCAGTGAAGCGGGGGTCTCGATCACTGATGATATGCCTTGGTAAGCCCCAATACTTTATCACATTCTTAAAGAATAGCTTGGCGGCTTCCTTAGCTGTGCAACCCGGTGAGGCGGGCATGAAGGTGGCACATTTGGAAAATCTATCCACGACCACCATAATAGTACCCTAACCGTCAAACTTCGGTAGGCAAGTGATAAAGTCCATGTCACACCTCCTTTTTCACCTACACCCCGGAAAAGAGTATATGTAAAGGGAGTTTTTCTAATTAAAGGACAATCGAAACGGGATTTATTTTAAGAAATTCAGAGTCGCCACTTGGGAGATTTATGGTGTCCCAAGTCACCGATTGAATCCCGAATCGAGGAAAATATGACTTTGTTTAATAGTCCGCGAACCAGAAATCCGAGTAAGGAATTCTGTTAACCCGGGAGAAGGTGTTAGGCATTCCCGGATTCCGTGGTTCTAGCACGGTCGCTCAACTGTCATATTCAGCTTATTTATCTGATTTTAATACATGTTGAACCTATGTGCCAATTTTAGCTTTCAACCGCTTTTATTCAATTATTTTTAGAGAAAATTGAACGTCGTTTAAAACGTGTCTTTGGATTGCGTCACATGAAATGCACCCGCAATCCTGAACACATTTTATTCAACGTTTTTGGGATTTGATTTGGGTCACATGAAATGCACACCCGAGTTTAAGAAGGTAAATTATTAAAAGCGCACCTAAAGTGACTAATGCGTTATTATCTTTGGGGAGGGCTGTGAAATTCGCTAAACGGCCCATCTCGAATTCTAAGTATTTTATTATAGACATTTAAGAGGACCCCGCAATTTATGCATTTTGTTTAGCAGGGCTCGCCTCATTTATTATTTAAAGGCCAACCTAAAGCAAACTACATTTTTCTACTTAGTTTGTCTCTAATAATAAAAGAAAAAGCCCTAATTAATTAGTATTGTTCAAGAACTAATATACTTACGTCCTTGACTTTTATTCAAAATTTCAGTAATTCTTGGGCTTCAAGCTCAGCCCAGTAAGAATAAGAGAGAGTCAAAACTCAAGTTGGGCTTCAGACAAACTTCATTCAGGCTCAACCTTGACATTCAGGCTTATTAACTTGCAAATGATGGAGCTATTTCACATTTATTCAAATCAACACTTGACATACTCATATGCTCATCTCAATAAAATTCAAAACAGCTAGATGTCTAAACCGACTGGATTGGATTTATATTCTAAAATTCAGATTTTTCTTATCTATTTACCTACTAGTGAACTTCTGGATATTACTAAAGGCAAAACAAACTGGGAAACGTGAATTGAATTTTAACAAAAATAGTCATGAATATAAACCTCAGATGAGCAGGCTAAGCAACTTAATTACGAGATTTTACTTACACTAACACGAACAGGTTAATAGTCTAACTTCACACTTTATTCACATCTAATCATCATACAGCTAAACTAAACTACTTAATGAAACGCAGATGTTGATATGAGTAACTAATCTATTGATCTTAGCTACTGCAATACAAAGTTGTTTGAGACGTCTCTTCAGCTTGAAATTAAAATTAATGTGGATATCATACGCTGATCTCAAAATCAATTGCAACACCCAAACTATTTCTGATTTTTTTTAAAAACAAAACCGTTAAACTAAAGCAAGTTCTAAGCTATACTAAGGCTATAACTGGATAATCACAAATTAATAGCCCAGACAGTCCAATTAGGTATGTGTCGAAGTCCGAGTTTTATGTGAATATAAATCCAATTAGACTACACTACACAGTTACATATCATTAATATCGACTTAACTACAGATGTATAGTCGTCCAAACATGCATAATCCAGTAAACAAATGTCTGAGTACTTTCATTTCATGTTCATCTCAAAGCTACATCAATTTGAGTTCAAGTGTGCACCTGGAAATGAAAGAAGGAAGCAGAAAAATGAGGTATCAGCAGTAACCAACAACAGTAGTAGTATTCAACACCAAAAAATGAACCAGCAAACTAATTTTGAAACCAAGGGATGTGATACGATAGTCAGACCCTAATTTCAGTCTTAGTGAATCAACAGACCCCAAACCAGACTCGACTTAAACCTTTTTTATTATCAGCTAACCAGGAATTGCTTCCATACTAGAAGAAAACTTCAGAAAATACCAAATGACTCAATGAAACAGTGTATTTTTCTGAAATTCTGCAATCGTTTTTGATTTTTTTTTTCTGTATCTATTTCTGTGTATCTCTTCCTATATCTCTCTTAGAATCCATTTCAAGTTTTCTTAGCTCTCTGCCCCTGTATATCCAGTGTATCCAGAGTGTATATCAAGTGTATACCGCTATCTCCGTCCCCTTCTTTTTTTCCTCTCCGAATTTCGCCTTCTACCCTCTCTGAATGTTTTCCCCCTCTGACCATGATTTTCAGCCATTCAATGGGCATTAAGTTAGTGCCATTTCCATTATCCATTCCCATTTTTCAATTATCTACACTAGCTTAGTGCTTTTATTTAATTTAGTAGTGCATTTCCTAGACCCTACCATTGTAGAAGCTTCCTAAAGTTAGGTAAACATTACCCTTATTGAACAACCCCTAAACCAAATTATTCTACCAAATTAACTTAATTATCTCTGAATAATAATTACCACACCTAATTAAATACCAAATTAAAATAAAATTATAAAAATTCGAAATTAAAAAATAAAAATGCAAAATACATTTTTTTGTGATTTTTTCAATTTTGTAAAGCAGATAAATTACTAACTAATTTAAAAATGCAAAAATTAAATCCTAGATGCGAATGCAACATATTTTTTGTATTTTCAAGATTATGTAAAGATAAAAAATAAGGTACTATTTTTGTATATTTTTATTTAAATTTATGAAAGATACGTAAGCTAAAATATTTTTTGTAATCTTTCATTTTTATGACGAAAATAAAGTAAAGAAGTCAAAAATAGTTGAAATAGCTATATTAGGCCTACATTAAATATTTACATGCTAAAATATAAAAATCTTGGGTAAGGTCAAAAATCACATGTCTACAGCTGCCCCTCTTTGACTGAAAATACGAAGTATTTTCAGACAAAGAACGACTAGACATGTTTTTTGACCCGACTCTTTTATTGAGGAGACAAAAAAGCTAAGAGGAAGGAGAATGTGACCGAGCCCTGGTATCTGAGCTGCCTACATATCCTTGGCTATAAAGGAATCAGGTCACATGTAGTTCAGAAAGTTTCGGTAGCTGGGACTACCATGAAGCTGTTGTTTTACTGTTACTGCTGTTGCTGCTGCTGATACTGCCTACTGACCTCCTTATTACACCATGACAAAAATGAAGAAGCTAGACTAAGCTATAATCTATGCTTTACAAATATTTATTTCCAAACTTGATCTTGTGACTGATGTTGCCTTGTTGCTTTGTGCTTCCTCCGCTGTTTCTTTACTTCTGGCTCGACTTGTGGTCTTCCTTCTGATTTCTGCTGGGGATTTTTGTTGTAACCCTCCGCTTTACTGACTTCAAACTTCAATGTATTCCTCTGTTATATGGGCGGGCTCCCAACTTCAAAACTTGAAAAATGTAAAGACTGAAATGTATTCCCTGCTCTCCAAGCGGGCTCCTGACTGCTAAACTTGAACTACTTCTCCCTGTTATCCAAGTGAGTACCTGATTGCTAGACTTAAAATGTATTCCTTGCTCTCCAGACGGGCTCCTGATTGCTAACTTGAAATGTATTCCCTGCTCTTCAGGCGGGCTCCTGAATTCAACCAAAATAGACGAAAACAAAGGAAATTTTTCTGCCCCAGTTTGGGTATCTGGGAACATATGTAAGTGTAAACACTACCAAATATCAATAAGAACTTGAAAACTAAAACTTGAATTGTACTCCCTTGTTCTCCAGGCGGGCTCCTGACTGCTGAACTTGAATGTATTCCCTGCTCTCCAGGCGGGCTCCTGACTGCTAACTTGAAATGTATTCCCTACTCTCCAGGCGGGCTCCTTACTGCTGCGCTTGAAAGTATTCCCTGCTCTCCAGGCGGACTCCTGACTGCTGCGCTTGAAAGTATTCCCTGCTCTCCAGGCGGGCTCCCGACTTCAATGAAACAGATAAAACAAAGAAAACTTTCTGCCCTCGTTTGGAGGTTGGGCACATATGTGAGTGTTAAACTGAATCATATTACCAAATATTACTAAGAATTCGAAAGCTAGGTCTCATTATCCAGGGGGGTCCTGACAATTTTTACCTAAACGACAATTTTAAATCTAAGTTATATCTTCAAAAGGTGTGACTTCCGCTAAATCTTGTTATCTAAGAGGGTCTTAACGCTATCCCATTATCCAGGAGGGTCTTGAAAACTCCTAATTACATCCTATTTTAGACATGCAAACTTTGAAACAAACTTATATTCCCTGGGGTATATTCATGCTACTTATGATTGTTTTGATTTTTTTTAAACTAGGTCCCATTTTACAGGAGGGTCCTGAAAATTTCCGACTAAATTTGGAAAAGGCGGAAAAAGATGGCGTTTCTGCTTAGGGAAAATGTTGAGGAAACATAAAATCATAATCATTAATCTGGGAAAGAAGAGAAGTTAGAATCTTTGTTCTCATGGGGTAATGTCCAAAGTGTATCTCAAACATATAAAGTTCAAAGTTCCACTTATAATCTTCTAGGGTGCACTCATGCCAAATTCCGCTACTCATGATTATTTTGAATTTTAAACTAAGTCCTATTTTCCAGGAGGGTCCTGAGAATTTCCGCAATCAATTCTGCCTGGTACTTACTCTTCCTACGGATGATTTCCCAAAATAAATGCCATTTTTTGCCCCTGTTTCAAATCAAAGAAAATTTCGTCAGTTTAAAATGTGGTGGTTCATCGTGGCATTCTTGCTGGAGGTGGTTTTCTCTTTGCCATTCTTTGTTTCGTCCAACTGCCTTGAACTGATCGAAAAGATTGTTTTGACCTTCTGACTGATCCTTAACTGCAAGATCCCCAACTGCTATTCTCCCCTCCTGAACTTTATGCCTGAAACCGTATATCTCCCACGACATTACTGAACCATTCCACAGCTTTAACTTTTGCTTACGCCATAGGTCCCATTTTTCATCATATCATCTTTGGCATGTTCTACTGCATTTTGCTCTGTGCAATTCCGAAACTGGTAGTAAGCTTTGAAATCCCTTCTTACAAGGCTAAACTTGGTAGAGCTTTAGAGAAGTAAAGTTAACAACAATGAAATGCAAGGATTTTAAGAATAAAGAAAAGAATCCAAATTTGGATGACTATTGGAGACAGGAAAAGGGACTTATCTGAGCGGAATCACCGGCACCAATGATCATGGTATGCATTTGAATTAATCAGCCCAGTCTATTTAACCAATCTCCTTTCCAATTATTTTACTTTGTTATCCAAGATTTCCACAATCCAATTTTACTTTCCGCCAACTTACGGACCTCGTTCGACTTGTAGTGCCCTGAAGGGTTTTCACCGACAAACCTCTATCATTTGTTGATTCCTCAATTACTTTTCGCCTGATGGTGCCCGTGAAGGTTTTCACCAATAAGACTCTCTTATTTTTATTTTCTCTCAGCTTTTGTTGCCTCATGGTGCCCATGAGGGTTTTCACCGATAAGACTCTCTCATTTTTTGATTTTTCTTACTTCAACTAGAGTGTTGCCCCTGATATGAATTCTCTGTACATTGCTCGACTTGACATCTCTCAGAGACTGATCGGAAGGTCTTTCTTTGGACCGTCATGTGGGATTTTGGATGGGGTTAGAAAGAAAGGGTATCAAAGGCTCAAAGCAATTTCGACACGGGTTTAAAATTACAACTCTTGGAATCACATTTCTTATTACAAGTACAACTTCTGCCCCAGTTTCTTGCTTGGGGATCTTTGGATATTTTATTTTACTATGACCGAGTCGTGAGGCTGCCTACGTATCCTTTAACAGGAATTAGGTCAAACGTAGTTCACACTTGAATTTCCTTGTTGTTATACTTTCTCTTTTCACTTATTTTCTTTTCTCTTTTTTTATTGATTCCAAAATAGGGGTATGAAAGAAACAAATAAGGCTCAAAAAAGGGGGAACGAAGGGTGAAATGTTTAGATAGCAAAACAAATTGCCTTCGTCATTCCAATCTTTGAAATAATGCCAAATACAAACAATCAACAGTTATAACAAAAGAAATCATACATAATATCTTTTTACTGCATCAGAATTGATAGACATGTCTATGCATTTTCCTTCGATATCCGTTAAACATAAAGCACCATTGGACAATACTCTAGTCACAACGAATGGCCCTTGCCAATTTGGGGCGAACTTGCCTTTCGCTTCAACCTGGTGTGGAAGGATACGTTTCAGCACCTGCTGGCCCACTTCAAACTTCCTGGGACGTACCTTTTTGTTGTATGCTCTTGCCATTCTCTTTTGATACAACTGGCCATGACACACTGCTGCTAATCTTTTTTCATCAATCAAATTCAACTGCTCCAAACGGGTCTTGACCCACTCATTATCATCGATTTCAGCCTCAGCGACAATCCGAAGGGACGGAATTTCAACTTACGCAGGTATCACTGCTTCAGTTCCATATACCAACAAATAAGGAGTCGCACCTACTGAAGTACGGACAGTAGTGCGATAGCCCAGCAATGCAAACGATAATTTTTCATACCATTGCCTGAAACTTTCTACCATTTTCCGAAGTATCTTCTTTATGTTTTTGTTGGCGGCCTCAACTGCTCCATTCGCCTTGGGACGATATGGGGTAGAATTGCGATGTGTAATCTTAAACTGTTGGCATACCTCTTCTATCAATTTACTGTTAAGATTAGCACCATTATCCGTGATGATCACCTTTGGGATGCCGAATCGACAGATGATATTTGAGTGGACAAAATCAACCACTGCTTTCTTGGTCACTGATTTGAAAGTTTTGGCCTCAACCCACTTGGTGAAATAATCAATGGCTACAAGAATGAATCTGTGCCCGTTGGATGTTGTTGGCTCAATTGGTCCAATAATATCCATGCCCCAAGCAACAAAGGGCCATGGTGCTGACATTGTGTGCAATTCCGATGGTGGAGAATGAATTAAATCTCCGTGTATTTGGCATTGATGACATTTGCGCACAAAACTGATACAATCTCGCTCCATGGTGATCCAATAATAACCTGCTCGGAGAATTTTCTTTGCCAGCACATACCCGCTCATATGTGGTCCGCAAACTCCTGAATGTACTTCGGACATGACAGCCGTAGCTTGTCTAGCATCTATGCATCTTAACAATCCAAGGTCTGGTGTTCTTTTATACAAAACTCCTCCACTTAAGAAGAATCCACTTGTCAGCCGTCGAATTGTTCTCTTCTGATCCCCCGTGGCTTGCACTGGATATATCCCCATTCTGGTGTACTCCTGGATATCATGAAACCACGGTTTGCCATCAAGTTCTTCTTCAATCATGTTGCAGTAAGCATGATGATCTCGTACTTGAATATGTAGAGGATCGACATAAGCTTTGTCCGGATGGTGCAACATTGACGCCGGGGTAGCCAAAACATCAGCAACCTCGTTATAGACCCTCGGAATATGCCTGAACTTCACTGATCGAAACTGGTGACAAAGATCATGTAAACATTGTCGGTACGGTATGAGCTTCAAATCTCGTGTTTCCCATTCTCCTTGAATTTGGTGTACCAGAAGATCCGAGTCTCCCAAGATTAAGACTTCCTGGACATCCATGTCTGTAGCTAGCCTTAAACCCAAAATGCATGCTTCGTACTCAGCCATATTGTTGGTACAATGGAAACGAAGTTGAGCTGTAACAGGATAGTGATGCCCTGCTTCAGAAATAAGCACGACTCCTATCCCCACTCTTTTCATGTTAGCAGCCCCATCAAAGAAAAGTTTCCAACCTAGTTTTTCGACATGTTCTAGTTCAACGACATGCATCACTTCTTCATCGGGAAAATAAGTTCTCAATGGCTCGTAATCTTCATCGACCGGGTTTTCGGCTAAATGGTCAGCCAATACTTGGGTTTTTATCGCGATCCGAGTCACATAGATGATGTCAAACTCTGTGAGCAATATCTGCCACTTCGCAAGTCTTCCTGTTGGCATAGGCTTTTGAAAGATATACTTCAATGGATCCAAGCGTGAAATGAGATAAGTAGTGTAGGATGGCAAATAATGTTTCAATTTCTGTGCCACCCAAGTTAGGGCGCAACATGACCTTTCCAGGTGAGTGTACCTAACCTCATAAGTCGTGAACTTCTTGCTAAGATAGTAGATGGCCTGTTCTTTCCTGCCGGTGACGTCATGTTGCCCCAGTACACAGCCAAATGAATTTTCCAGGACAATCAAGTAAATAATCAAAGGTCTCCCTGGTTCTGGCGGTACCAGCACAGGCGGGTTAGACAAGTATCCCTTTATCTCATTGAATGCTTCTTGACACTCATCAGTCCACTTGATCGCAGCGTCCTTCTTCAGCAACTTGAAAATAGGCTCACAAGTTGTCGTGAGCTGAGCAATAAATCTGCTGATATAGTTCAACCTTTCTAACAGACTCATCACTTCAATCTTGTTCCTTGGAGGGGGAAATTCTTGTATGGCTTTGATCTTTGATGGGTACAACTCGATGCCTCGCCGGCTGACTATGAATCCCAACAGTTTTCTGGACGGAACACCAAATGCACACTTGGCGGGGTTAAGCTTGAGGTTGTACCTGCGAAGCCTCTGGAAGAATTTCCTCAAATCCTTGACGTGGTCGGCCTGATGTTTTGATTTTATGATCACATCATCTACATATACCTCAATCTCCTTGTGTATCATATCATGAAATACAGTAGTCATTGCTCTCATATAAGTTACCCCAGCATTCTTCAACCCAAATGGCATTACCCGATAGCAATAAGTTCCCCATGGCGTGATGAAGGCTGTCTTTTCCGCATCTTCTTCATCCATTAAAATCTGATGATACCCGGCATAACAATCCACAAAAGATCCAATCTCACGCTTGGCACAATTATCAATCAAAATGTGGATATTGGGTAGTGGGAAGTTATCCTTCGGACTTGCTTTGTTGAGATTGCGGTAATCGATGCATACTCTGATCTTGCCATCCTTCTTCGGTACAGGCACGACATTAGCCAACCAAACAGGATATCGAGTGACCCGAATAACCTTTGCATCCAACTACTTGGTAACTTCTTCTTTAATCTTCACACTCATATCAGTTTTGAATTTCCTCAACTTTTGTTTGACGGGAGGGAATGCTGGATCAGTGGGTAATTTGGGGACCACTAAATCAGTGCTTAAACCCGGCATGTCGTCATATGACCACTCAAAAACATCTTTGTACTCGATGAGTGTTTTGATTAACTCCTCCCGGATTTTCGGCTCGAGGTAGACACTTATTTTAGTTTCTCGGACATTGTCTGTGTCCCCTAAATTGACGGCTTCTGTGTCATTCAGGTTGGGTCTGGGTTTTTCTTCAAAGTGAATTAACTCCTTACTAATTTCTTCGAAGGCTTCATCCTCATCATCGTATTCTGATTCGTAATCACAATCTACTTCTTGAACTAACATTTCGGAATCAGATTGATTTTTAAGACTGGGCTGAGGATTCCTTATGCATACCACGTCATTAGGAGCAGCGTAAAAATAATTGTATAGAAAAGAAAGCAAAAAAGGAAAACCATCAGGAATGATGAAGAAAGGGAAATTGTATTTTATTGAATGATAAAAGATAACAAAGTTTGCACACTCGAACAGACTAAATGAAATCCGGATTACAACCCTGGAATAATCCATACAAACTTAAAGGAAAATCAAAGAAAACTACCAAGACTCCTTCCGAGTAGGGAGAGGAGTAGCCTTCCAATTATTAAGCTTTATTGTTGGCCCGACAAATTGCACTGCCGCGTTGCTAGAACCTTCTCCAATTTCCACCATGTTCACACTGTCGAACAACTTCTCAAATCTTTCCATTAACTCTTTGTCTGGATCAATCACAGAACTAGGAATTGTTGTCACTGGGCGACTCCTCGTACCGGACTTGACAAATGATCTGGAAAGATGTGGGACTGGCTTTGGAAGAACCCATGCCCTCTGTTTCGATTTCCTGGCTCTTTTTATGTCTGCGGCTGTGGGCTTGAATCCCAGACCAAATGTTCCCAAGTTTTCAGGAAGAGACACGGGCTGTATGATGCCTTGCAGATCTGACCCCAAATCCTTTCCTGGTACAAAACCATTCTTCAGCATTTCATACGCTACCATGACTGATGCGGCGGTTATCTTTGGATTTGGGATACACTTCTCCTCTGGAACTTTCTCGACTGACATTGTGTCAGAAACTTGGTAGACCCATGGTCCCTTGTTATCTTCCACCTCAATGAATGGCACAATGGTGTTGCTGTGAGCGCACAAATTATCTTTGTCGTGCACAACTATTTCCTGTCTGTCCCATTCGAACTTGACCATCTGATGGAGTGTTGATGGTACTACTTTAGTGGTGTGGATCCATGGTCGTCCTAATAGCAAATTGTAGGAAACAGCTATATCCAGCACTTGGAATTCCATTGTGAATTCTACTAGACCTATAGTCAGCTCCAACATTATGTCCCCGACTAAGTCTTTGCCTCCGCCGTCAAATCCTCGCACACAGATACTGTTCTTATGGATCCTCTCATCTTCTACTTTCAGCTTTCTTAGAGTGGAGAGTGGACAGATGTTCGCACTTGAGCCATTGTCAACCAATACCCGGGTAACCACGGAATCCTCGCATTTTACTGTCAGGTAAAAGGCTTTGTTGTGCTCAGTACCCTCTATGGGTAATTCATCATCGGAAAAAGTGACTCTGTTTACTTCAAAAATCTTGCTGGCTATCTTTTCCAGATGGTTTACCGAGATCTTGTCGGGAACATGGGCCTCATTCAGGATTTTCATCAATGATCGGCGGTGCTCATCTGAATGGATTAGCAATGAGAGCAATGAGATCTGAGCGGGCGTTTTCCTCAACTGCTCTACAACAGAATAGTCATGCACTTTCATTTTCCTCAAAAATTCCTCTGCCTCTTCTTTAGTTACAGCCTTCTTCACCGGCGTTGGATCATCTTTAGTTCTTCTTAACTCCTCGGGAGTAAAACACCTTCCTGAGCGAGTCAAACCTTGTGCTTCACAAACTTCTTCCTTGATCTCTTTTCCTTTGTAAATCACCGTCACCCGTTCATAATTCCAAGGAACAACTTTGTTGTTGATCACTGGAAGCTGAGTTACTGGTTTTATAATAACAGGCTCTGTGCGAGCCCCCTTCACGACCACAACAGGTTCACTTCCAACCCCTGGTACTACCACTTTAGCTTTCTCGAGTTTCACTGCAACAATCCTTGACGACCCTTTCTCGGCTACCACAACTGGCTTATTGTCTACCCCTTTCAACTGGACCATTGATTTCCCATTAGTTACCTTTTCCTTTGAGCTGGTTTCACTGGAACGGACCATCATTACCATCTGCGAGGGATTCTTGGGATCCCCTTCTTTGTGTATCAACTCAATCATATAGGTCTCACGGTGAGCTGGCAGTGGATTCTGATTGATATTTGGTGCTTCTAGGGCCTGAACCTCGATCCGATGAGTATTAATAAGCTCTTGCACAGCTGTTTTTAGTTTCCAACATTTCTCTGTATCATGCCCCGGGGCTCCTAAACATTACTCACAACTTACCGAATGGTCAAGATTTCTAGGAGGAGGATTTGGCATTTTAGGATCAATTGGATTCAGCATGCCCAACTGTCTCAACCTGTGGAAAAGACTGGTATATGATTCCCTCAGTGGAGTGAAAGTCTTTTGCTTTTGTAACCTCTCATTCTTGAAGGCTTGGTTTGGTCGGAAACCCGTTCCGGGGGGATTTCTGTAGGCTCTTGGGGGTGGATATGTGTTTTGTGGAGCTGGGTATGGATTTTGTGGAGCCAGCGCACGCCATTGTGCGTGTGCCGGAGTTTGGGTATAGGTTTGTGCATGATGGACGGAAAAATGGGGATCTGGTGGTGGGTAGTAATGTTGTGGAGGGCTATATGGAGTGTGGGGGTAATTTTGGTGGTAGGGTCGTGGTTGGCTATAGTAGGGTGACGGGCCTCTAGATCCTAACCAGGCTCCGAACTTCAACAGTCGTGACATCTTTGTTATTCTTCCCAAGTACACCCCTAGTGCCGCTTTGAATGGCCTGAGTGGTTGCCTTGATCGCTGAATAACTCATGATTTTGTTGGACTTAAGCCCCTCCTCGACCATGCCTCCCATTTTTACAACCTCATTAAAAGACTTGCCAATTGCGGACACCAAATGACCAAAGTAAGTTGGCTCCAAAGCCTGCAAAAAGTAATCAACCATCTCGCTCTCTTTCATTGGGGGATCTACCCTTGCTGCTTGCTCCCTCCACCGGAAACCATATTCTCTAAAGCTTTCACTGTGCTTCTTCTCTAGTTTAGTGAAAGATAGTCGGTCTAGAATGATCTCAAGATTATACTGAAAGTGACAAGCGAATGCTTGTGCCAGATCATCCCATGTGTACCATCTTCCGTGTTGGCGGGTGTACCAACTTCCGTGTTGGCGGGTGTACCACTCCAATGCTGCTCCGCTCAAACTCTGACTAAAGTAAGCCATTAGCAATTCATCTTTTCCTCTGTCTCCCCTCATCTTACTACAAAAACCTCTCAAATGAGCCACCGGATCACCGTGCCCGTTGTACAAGTCGAATTTGGGCATTTTGAACCCTATCGGTAGTTGTACATTTGGGAATAAACACAGGTCTTTGTAAGCCACGCTTACCTGACCCCCTAGACCTCTCATATCCCTGAAGGATTGTTCTATGCTTTTTATTTTTCTGAACATCTCCTCATGTTCGGGATTTTTGGCTGGTCTCTCAGCTTCTCTCGGGAGATCAGAACGTGGATCGTAGGGGTAGGTTTCGGGAGCTTTGAAGGTGGGTTCCGGGGGATAATACTGGTTGTCCTGAGCTTGGAACATGGGTTCACTCAGGGATCTATGGAGTGCAGCTGGTGGAGATGCCACAAAGACAGGGGTGACTGGCGGAGGAGGGCATGGAATCGATTTTGGTGGTGGAGCTTGCGGCATATGAGAAGTAGTGCCATGGTAGTGTTGATAAATGGGAAAACCTAGATTGGTGGCGGGATGATCCTGAGACTGAGCTAATAGTGGGGTAAAAGCAGGGTTGGCTGGGTAAGACGGTGGTGATTGCCCTTGGGACCAGGCCTGGTACATTTCGGCCATCTGTTGCTTAAGCTTGAACATCTCCTCTTTCATTTTATTGACGTCCAACTCCTCTACCTCAACACTAGTGTCGACCTCTGGGATAGACATGATTTCTGGTATTGGTCCTTTTGATCTGGTTTAGTAATGATAATGTGCCAGTATCCTCTAAATAAACAAACTGCTTGAATTCTCTGGAAAACAACAAACTTGTTAGTTCTTAGAGTTTAACACATATGTAATTACACGTTGGGATTCAATGCACCTAGGCAATTAACCATTTTCTATCATGCATTTGCTTCGGTTGCGTGCGTCATCCCGGCCTCTCATAATTGTGCCCCTTCTTTTATTCTATCCTTCTTTATTTCCCCTTTTTCTTTTTAGTGGTGGTCGAATCCTATAGAGATTGCCTACGTATTATCTCCCTGCATGAATCAGACTGTGCGTAGTTCTATCAAAATAAGTGCGAAAAGCAAAGAGACAATTTTTTGGAAATTTTCGATTTTTCATTAATAAACATTCTATTACAAACTAGACGCTTTCGGAAAGGAAAATAACATACTCGAAACCAAACCAAGTACAAACTCAAGAACTTCTGACAGACTCTGATGCGAAAGGAAAGATAGACTCTAACAGACAACAGACCCTAAGGAAAAAGAAAATGCAGACTTGAACTACGAATACATTAAAGTTTTAAATTTTGGTGCCCGCGAGGCATCATTCAGCCTTGCTGCGGGCTTAGGTGTAAGTCCCATTTCCAGCTGTTCCAATTCATACATGATTTGCTTTACAAATATCATCACTGCCGAGAAGAAAGTAGTGCGGGTCATGTTTTCACACACCCGACATTTCCTAGTAATAGCATGAGCAATAGTCAAAATCTTGTCCCTGGTTCGGTCTTTCTCTAGGAGTAGGTGTTCTATCTGATCCCCTCTAGCCTTCAAAACCCGAGAATCATGCAGATGTTGTTTCTGTAACTACTATATTTCATCTTCCATCAAGGCCATTAGATCATAGCAGTGTTCACTTTCGGTTTCAAAAGCCTTGGCTTGTTTAGCCGCCTCGCTCTCTAGGGTGGTCACCTTCCTTTTTAGACTGACAATGGTCTTTTCATAATCCTTCCTCGCCTTTTGTAAGTACTGTGTGCGCTCTTTTGTTCTTTTTGCCCATTGTGCCTGGAGTTGTACTATGGTACCCTCAGATTTCTTCAAATCATCCCGGCACTCACTGATTTCCTTTTTCAACCCTTTTATTAACCGCTCATCTGACCGACTCCTTTGTTGGTTGTCAGCATCTATCCTCATTTGTCGGATTTGGGCTTTCAGCGCCTTATTTTCTTGGGCCAATTTGTTCTTTTCTCCCTGATCGGCATCAACTTGCAGACTATTTTCAAATTCCAGGTCTTTAATCTGTTGCTTCAGCTTGCCTACTTCCCTGTAACTCTCTTCTTTTGCTAACCAACCCCATTGCTCTTGTGAATCATTAGTAAACTGTGGGACATGGGCTCTTTTGGCGGGCCTTTGGAGAATTTGGAACCTTTTCCCAAACCACGCATTATACTTCGGGTCCACCTCACCTTTAGCCAGATCTCGGACCATAGTCTTAGGCTCGAGGAACCGACATTCGTTCCACAATTTGCGAATTTTATCTTCCGGGAATGTGGCTCTCGGACTTAACTCAATGACGTGCTTGCTCAAGTCTTCATCTTTGGGGATGACTTGAAACCTTCCTAGTTGGCGTAGTACCCGATGGGGAGCATACGGTTGGATACTCCGAACTCCTATTAAAAGAATATGACACTCTCCTGCTGACATATATAGCACCTCGGTAACGGGCAACCACCCAAATGCCCATTCAATTTGATCGGGAGTCAACGACCTCAGTCGTATGAGCCAAGCTTCGGTACCCTCAGGAAATGCAATACCCCTTACCCGCTTTTCAAATTCTTTGATACAACTTAACCCAGTCAGCCCATAGTTCATGTACCCCGCCCGGTGGCACAGATGTTCTTGCATCCACAATTGAAGTAATAAATTGCAACCTTGGAAAAAATGTCCACCCTCCCTGCAAACAGTCAGTGCTCGGTAAATTTCTGACAAAATCAGGGGAACTATAGTGTTATCTGCCCTTTTAATTGCAACATCAACCATACCCACGAGACCTGTCTCTATTTTCTTATCTACTCGTGGACAAATCACGATTCCCAAGAATGCCGTTATGAACGCCAAGGTTCGTCTTGCTTCCCATTTACTTCTGTTCCCAGCATGGGTTAGTCCCAGATTTGGTTCTTCGAAACCCCGAGGATTACCATAACGCTGATACAGGAACTGAAGAGTGCAACATCCTCCCGACAAATCATCATTCTGAACACTCCGGCTGATGTTTAGCAAATCCAAAAATTTGTGCAGAGATACCGGTCTTGGTGACAGCAAATATTGACCCCTCAAATTTCCATTCAGACCCGCATAACCCGCGACTTCCTCCAACGTGGGCGTAAGCTCAAAACCCCCAAAGCAAAACACATTGCGGGTCGGGTCCCAAAATGGTATTAAGGCCTCGATGACATCCGACTTTGGCTTGACATTTAGTAGACCGACAAGACCTCCCAGTATTCTAGCCACTATTTCTTTCTTGCCTTCTCCCAGATCATTCCACCACATGTGGAGCTGGAGGGGGACCTCATTAAGTATGGTGAAAGATTCATTTGCATTTGTGCTCATCCTGCACATTTATTAAGGTGATTAAGAAAAAGGTAAATTTATTTGATTCAAAACAAAACTACTATTTTTTTTCCAAACTAAAATGAAAGACCCAGTTTTTCAAACACGGCCTTTCAGCACTTCGGAGACAAAGATTTTAAGGTTGTGTAGATTAACTGATCGAAATCTTAAAAATGACCAAAGGTGGTTATTCATGCAAAATAGGCCTTCCGGCGTCCATTTTGGGGACATTCGGCTATTTTTGACAAAACGACATCACCCGACTTATTTATGACGAAAATTAAAATTTGACATTTTTGGCTATTTTTGCAAAAGGGGAGGTTGGACCCGATGAGGGTTGCCTACGTATCTCACATCCGGTGATAATCAAACCTGCGTAGTTCGGGAAGAGAAACTAGCTATTTTTGAAAACAAGATTCTTTTTCCTTTGTTCCTTTTATAACAAACAAACAAACTATTTTTCTTCTCCGTTTTTGAAAACAAGACAAACTAAAATAAAAGACTCTTTTTCACGCATTTTTGCTTTTTGAGTGAAACAATCAATTTTAAAAACATAAAATATTTTCTTTTTATTTTCTCAAAATTTCGGCAGAGTTTCGACAGTATTTGGGCATTGGTTTTATTCTAAAAATAGGTAATTAACTCTCTACACTGTTATTTCCTCTCTCTCCTTTTTCTTTTTCTCAAATTTCTGATATTCCCGAGATACAGAAGCCGGTCAGCATGCAAGTCCGAACAAATAAATGCACAGAAAACAAGTAGGATGCATCAGGATGGTCTTTTCTGTTTCAGGTTGCTATTCCTAGACGGACCCAACCCCTGTGTTGAGTCCCCTAAGTAAAAAATGCACATGATGCAGATAAGCATTCCTACTAGGGATCCGGCATGAAGTTGAGTTATTCTAGGTTCAGAACCTGGGTGTTTGTTCTAGACCTGGCTTACCCGAGCGGACAACTCGAGTCGAGGGGGGGCAGCGTACCGGGGATACAGAAGCTCAACCCGGTTTTGCAACTTATCCGAACCTTGTTCCAAAAATGGGATTGACTCTAAACAGAAAAGAAGTCACACGAAGTGCACCCTTCTTCATGATTTAGAAGACTTAGAGAGAAGAGGTATTTCGCAACAGTTTATATACAGTTCACGGAATATCAAAGAGGTAAAAGCAATCAATTAGCACATTAGGCCCAAATCATGTAACAAAATCAGATAATAGATAAAGCCAACTATAACAATTATTCTAAGCTCGAATTCTTGAATCCTGAACCAGAGATTCTGGGTTCTTTCCCCAGCAGAGTCGCCAGAGCTGTCACACCTCCTTTTTCACCTACACCCCGGAAAAGGGTATATGTAAAAGGAGTTTTTCTAATTAAAGGACAATCGAAACAGGATTTATTTTAAGAAATTCAGAGTCGCCACTTGGGAGATTTATGGTGTCCCAAGTCACCGATTGAATCCCGAATCGAGGAAAATACGACTCTGTTTAACAGTCCGCGAACCAGAAATCCGAGTAAGGAATTCTGTTAACCCGGGAGAAGGTGTTAGACATTCCCGGATTCCGTGGTTCTAGCACGGTCGCTCAACTGTCATATTCAACTTATTTATCTGATTTTAATACATGTTGAACCTATGTGCCAATTTTAGCTTTCAACCGCTTTTATTCAATTATTTTTAGAGAAAGTTGAACGTCGTTTAAAATGTGTCTTTGGATCGCGTCACATAAAATGCACCCGCAATCCTGAACACATTTTATTCAACGTTTTTGGGATTTGATTTGGGTCACATGAAATGCACACCCGAGTTTAAGAAGGTAAATTATTAAAAGCGCACCTAAAGTGACTAATGCGTTATTATCTTTGGGGAGGGTTGTGAAATTCGCTAAACGGCCCATCTCGAATTCTAAGTATTTTATTATAGACATTTAAGAGGACCCCGCAATTTATGCATTTTGTTTAGCAGGGATCACCTCATTTATTATTTAAAGGCCAACCTAAAGCAAACTACAATTTTCTACTTAGTTTGTCTCTAATAATAAAAGAAAAAGCCCTAATTAATTAGTATTGTTCAAGAACTAATATACTTACGTCCTTGACTTTTATTCAAAATTTCAGTAATTCCCTTGGGCTTCAAGCTCAGCCCAGTAAGAATAAGACACAGTCAAAACTCAAGTTGGGATTTGGACAGACTTCATTCAGGCCCAACCTTGATATTCAAGCTTATTAACTTGCAAATGATGGAGCTATTTCACATTTATTCAAATCAACACTTGACATACTCATATGCTCATCTCAATAAAATTTAAAACAGCTAGACGTCTAAACCGACTAGATTGGATTTATATTCTAAAATTCAAATTTTTCTTATCTATTTACCTACTAGTGAACTTCTGGATATTACTAAAGGCAAAACAAACTGGGAAACGTGAATTGAATTTTAACAAAAATAGTCATGAATATAAACCTCAGATGAGCAGGCTAAGCAACTTAATTACGAGATTTTACTTACACTAACACGAACAAGTTAATAGTCTAACTTCACACTTTATTCACATCTAATCATCATACAGCTAAACTAAACTACTTAATGAAACGCAGATGTTGATATGAGTAACTAATCTATTGATCTTAGCTACTGCAATACAAAGTTGTTTGAGACGTCTCTTCAGCTTGAAATTAAAATTAATGTGGATATCATACGCTGATCTCAAAATCAATTGCAACACCCAAACTATTTCTGATTTTTTTTAAAAACAAAACCGTTAAACTAAAGCAAGTTCTAAGCTATACTAAGGCTACAACTGGATAACTACAAATTAACAGTCCCAAACAGTCCAATTAGGTACAAATTACGCAGTCCGAATTTCATGTGAATATAAATCCAATTAGACTACACTACACAGTTACATATCATTAATATCTACTTAACTACAGATGTATAGTCGTCCAAACATGCATCATCCAGTAAACAAATGTCTGAGTACTTTCATTTCATGTTCATCTCAAAGCTACATTAATTTGAGTTCAAGTGTGAACCTGGAAATGAAAGAAGGAAGCAGAAAAATGAGGTATCAGCAGTCACCAACAGCAGCAGTAGTATTCAACACCAGAAAATGAACCAGCAGACTAATTTTGAAACCAAGGGATGTGATACGATAGTCAGACCCTAATTTCAGTCTTAGTGAATTAGCAGACCCCAAACCAGACTCGACTTAAACCCTTTTTATTATCATCTAACCAGGAATTGCTTACATACTAGAAGAAAACTTTGTAAAATACCAAATGACTCAATGAAACAGTGTATTTTTCTGAAATTCTGCAATCGTTTTTGATTTTTTTTCTGTATCTATTTCTGTGTATCTCTCTTCCTATATCTCTCTTAGAATCCCTTCCAAGTTTTCTTAGCTCTCTGCCCCTGTATATCCAGAGTATCCAGAGTGTATATTGAGTGTATACCGCTCTCTCCGCCTTTCCTCTCCGAATTTCCTAGCCTTCTACTCTCTTTGAATGTTCTCCCCTTCTGACCATGATTTTCAGCCCTTAAATGGGCATTAATTTAGTGCCATTTCCATTACCCATTCCCATTTTTCAATTATCTACACTAGCTTAGTGCTTTTATTTAATTTAGTAGTGCATTTCCTAGACCCTACCATTGTAGAAGCTTCCTAAAGTTAGGTAAACATTACCCTTATTGACCAACCCCTAAACCAAATTATTCTACCAAATTAACTTAATTGTCTCTGAATAATAATTACCACACCTAATTAAATACCAAATTAAAATAAAATTACAAAAATTCGAAATTAAACAATAAAAATGCAAAATACATTTTTTGTGATTTTTTCAATTTTGTAAAGCAGATAAATTACTAACTGATTTAAAAATGCAAAAATTAAATCCTAGATGTGAATGCAACATATTTTTTGTATTTTCAAGATTATGTAAAGATAAAAACTAAGGTACTATATTTGTATATTTTTATTTAAATTTATGAAAGATACGTAAGCTAAAATATTTTTTGTAATCTTTCATTTTTATGACGAAAATAAAGTAAAGAAGTCAAAAATAGTTGAAATAGCTATATTAGGCCTACATTAAATATTTACATGCTAAAATATAAAAATCTTGGGTAAGGTAAAAAATCACATGTCTACAGTCCATAGTCACGCTCTCCCATGGACGCTCTACAACTGGTAGTGGCTCCAAAAGTCCTCCGGGTTGTTGTTGTTCAACCTTGTCCTATTGACATACAAGACAAGTCTGCACATAGCACTCTATGTCATCTCGCATGCCTGGCCAATAGTAGACTGACTCAACCAAGGCCCTAGTGCGACGTTGACCTGGATGACTAGCCCACATTGTGTCATGACTCTCCCTTATGATCCGTCGTCTAATGTCTCCAAACTTAGGAATGTAAACCCGCTGACCTGTGGTAATTAGTAGGCCATCTTCTATCCAAAACCGTCTCGTCTTGCCTTTGTTAGCTAACTCGATAAGTTGTCTGGTTGCTTGATCATTCTGCATGCCTTCTTTTATAGCCTCCCGAATGTCCCATCTCGCTAAAGTGATTGCAGCAAGCTCGGCTTTCTGGCTCAAGGCATCGGCTACAACATTACCTTTTCCCGGCTTATACTCCAGCGCATAATCAAACTCGGCTAAAAAATCCTGCCACCTAACCTGCTTTGGTGTGATATTCTTCTGTGTCTAAAAGTAGCTAGTAGCCACATTATCAGTCTTGACCACGAACCTCGACCCGAGCAGATAATGTCTCCATGTACGAAGGCAATGCACAATGGCAGTCATTTCCTTCTCTTGCACCGTGTAACGCCGCCCCGTCTCATTGAACTTGCGGCTCTCAAATGCTATGGGATGCTTATCCTGCATCAGGACACCCCTAATGGTGAAGTCTGAGGCATCTGTGTGTACCTCAAATGTCTTGGCAAAGTTAGGTAATGCCAAGACTAGCTCCTCTGTTACAGCTACCTTAAGGCATTCAAACGCCTTTTGACAATGCTCCGTCCAAACCCATGGCTTATTCTTCTTTAGCAACTCAGTCAATGGTGCGGCCTTTGCTTAGTATCCACTGATGAACCGACAATAGTAGTTAACAAGGCCAAGGAAGGATCTCAACTCAGTTACCTTTATGGGTGCCTCCCACTTCTGGATAGCATGTACCTTAGCCTTGTCCATGTGTAGCTCACCATTGCTAATGACATGGCCCAAGAAGTGCACCTTTGATTGTGCAAACTCGCACTTCTATATCTTGATGCATAGCTCGTTCTCCCGCAAGACTTGGAAAACCTTCCTTAAGTGCTCCATGTGTTCCTCTAAGGTGTTTCTGTAGATGACTATGTCATCTAGGTAGACTACCACGAACTGATCAAGGTAGGGATGAAAAATCTTGTTCATAAGGGTGCAAAATGTGGTCGGTGCATTGGTTAAGCTGAAAGGCATCACCAACCACTCAAAGGCTCCATATCTCATCACATATGATGTCTTTGGTTCATCCCCTTCCGTAATGCGAACCTGGTAGTAGCCCTTTCGAAGATCCACCTTGGTCTTGCCCAAATCTATCAAACAAGTTAGCAATGAGCGGGATCGGGTACTTATTCTTCACGGTTACCTTATTATGTGCTCGGTAGTCTATGCACAAATGCAATGATACATCCTTCTTCTTCTGGAACAATACTAGTGTGCCAAAAGGTGCCTTTGATGGGCGAATGTGACCAACATCTAGCAGCTCCTTCAATTGTTTCCTGAGCTCCTCTAGCTCGGGAGGTGCCATACGATATGGGGCAAATGCGGGTGGCTTAGCCCCTGGCTCCAACTCAATCTTGTGATCCACCTCTCGCCTGGGCGGCAAGTGCTTAGGCAACTCCTCGAGCATGACATCTTTGTTTTCCTTAAGCAACTTTTCTATGCAAGGCGGCACTGTCTCTTGAAAATTTTTGTCTTCCTCTAGACTTGCAATGTTTGCCACGAACGTCGGCTCCCCCTTCTTGATCCCCGTGACAACTTGCATAGCTGAGAGTTGTGCTTGGATCTGTCCGTGTGGCATAGTCACTGTAGGTACCATGCAAGCCCCTTCTCGCTCCATAACCAAGAGACGTTGGAGGTAGGGGTCGATTACAGTATGACAATGTCTAAAGAACTCTTGCCCCAGTATGATGTCAAAGATATCCATAGCGGTTATGGTAAAGTTTGTCATACCTTTCCAAGTTCCCAATTTGACACCAACTCCATTAGCTACCCCATAAGCATTTTGTATCTCGGCATTCACGGTCTTGATGTGAGAGTTGGTTAGAGCAAGCTTCAATTCAAGTCTCTTTGCGGCAGCTTCAGTCACAAAATTATGAGTTGCTCCAGTATCCACCATTGCACGAGCGGGCTTGTTGTTGATGGTGAGATCCACATACTGATTGCCATTCTCAGTAGGTTGGATAGCTTGCTTCATGATAGCACCACATAATCCGATCATACCCAACTGTGCGGTTCCTAGACTCTTTCCTTGTGGCTGCTCCTTCCGCTCACGTACCATGGCACTGAGGCTCTTGAGGTCAGGACAATTCCTAAAGCCATGTGGCCCTCCATATACATAGCATCCCTTTTTCTCGACCTGCGCCTTCTTCTTGGCGTAGCCCTGACAACCACTTGACTTTTTGAAATCTTGAGTCTTGGAGTATTGTTGTTGTATCTCCTTGACTTTGCCACGGTCTCCCCCACCTTTGGCATTGTTAACCTTTGACTCATTGACATTGCCTTTGTCGTTCTTGTCATGCCTAAAATCCATCAATGATTCAGCCTCCACTATGGCTTGGTCTATATCAGTAACTTATCGGCGTTGCAACACCTGCTTAGCCCAATTTTGCAACCCATCCATGAAGTGGAACAATAAGTCATCATTGGTTAGGTTGGGTATTTGAAGCATAAGTGTAGTGAACTCCTTGACATAGTTACGTATGCTCTCTGTTTGCTTCAATTCCCTAAGCTTGCGTCTTTCCTCGTACAAGACATTGTTTAGAAAGAAATATCACTTGAACTCCACTTTGAACTGATCCCATGTGCTAATAGTACATAGACCTTTATCCACGTCGGCCATCTTCCTTCTCCACCATAGCATGGCAGTCTCTGAGAGGTACAATACCACAGTGTTGATCTTGGCCTCGTCGTCCCTCACTTTTTCGTGCCTGAAGTAATTCTCCAAGTGCCAAAGGAAGTTTTCCACTTCTTGTGCATCACAAACACCTTTGAACACCGGGGGTTTTGGAGCATCGATCTTGGCCTCCCTCTTCACCACAACATTGCTTGCTACCTCAGTCACGCCAACATTGACATGCTCCTCGAGTGACTCTATCTTTGCCTTCATAGCATCGATAATACTCAAAGCCTCCATGAGTCTGCACTCTAAGGCAGTGATGGTTTGCCTTAGTTCCATCTTAGTCTGTGTACGTCCCTCCAAGTCATTTCGGATACTCTCAATCTCTTCAAGAGTGTGCCCCTCTCAAGAACGTTAAGGGTGCCTTCCATCTTCCCCAAGCGTTGGACAAAGATCTTCACGGCATCTATCCCTGCATTCATCTTCATCACCCACTCTTTACTGAGTGAAACATTCTCTAGAAGGACCTCCACTTCATCCTCACTCGCCTCAGTGGCAGATGGTTCTTGGGATATAAGCCCTTCGTTTGACACAACCTTAGGTGGCACCTCCTGGCTCTTGTTGGTGGCATTCCTCTTTTTGCTACGGCCGCTCTTTCTAGCAACATTCTGGATGGTGTTGGCTTGGGTATTGGCAACGTTAATTTCTCCATCGTTTGCCATTCCATTAGTTGAAACCTTCGCTTTGATACCACATTGTCACGTCCTTAGTTGGTAACTAAGTACACGTGCAGCACTTGACAACTCATTCATGATCTTGCACAACTTGTTCACGTTCTTGCTATGCCAAGTCAGCCTTATTACACTCAAGATCGCTAAGGGAATGGAAGAAAGAACAGAAGAGAATTGTTAAAGAAAGCTTTATATTAGAGAGAACTTGAATTGTTTGTTTGATGAATTACAAATGAATGACCCCCTTTATATACTAGTCTCCTAGGGGCTAGTGTGTAAATATTAATTATTACACAAGTCCTTGATATTTACAAGATAAGGGCTTTTTGTAGAATTCTCTACAAGCCTAGAAGATTCCAAGTACTTTCCTAGCAAATCCATAAGGATCTAGGTTCTTCCTAAAGAAATGTCCATACCTCTCTAGAATCTTCTCACAAATGCTAGCCTTCTTCTTATGTAAGCTTCCACATGACATTAATATATGCCAAATGACGCCTATGTGGCATGATGACATGGTGGGTCATCACATTAGGGTCTGAAGAGAGTGAAAAAAAAGAGTTAAAATGGGGTTAAGGCATCTCATATATATCAATATATCTCAACCGCCCATGTGGGCCTCATAGAGAGCTTCTTGTGCAGTCTCACAAAAATGTGAATATCTCTTTACTCCTACATTGTATCGATGAACTGTTTAATGTGTTGAAAACTAGACTCATAGATATTCAGTTTGGTTGGTATATCACCCCATAAATCCAAGTAAATTGGGAGAAAAGCTTAATAACATTTAACCTAAAGTTTAAGTAAAATTATAAATGTAAGTTGCGACAACTTTTGTCGACTTTTGTTTTTTCATAACTCATTTGACTTCAAGACTTATGATATGGATATTATATGATTCAAATACCTTAAAAATAACCTCCTGATAATAATATTCACCTTTAGTTTTACCCGAAAATATAGGTTACAACATCCTTGATTCGTTTAACTTCTAATACTTGTTAACCACTCTTATACACCCTTGTATCATTTAAGACCAATAGGATTAACTTCTTATCATATCAAAGATAATATCTTCTAGGATTTACGTGGAATAACTTACGGCGTGATCTAACATACGCGAATATGGATTGTAACACCAAGGAAGAGTATTCTCACGATGCCGACTATTATCGAATCTTCCGATCCCTAATTCATGAAAACTCTTCCTTATGTGACACCCTAGGCGATCCCACATCGACAAAATATGGGAGAGATGTTTGGTATATAAGTGAACGTGCCTTTAGACTCTAGTGATGCATTTTAAACCGGTGAGGGCCTAGGCCCAGAACGGACAGTATCACTATCGGGTTGGGATGTTAAAGATGATATTAGAGCCACTCCGCATGCAACTTTGAATGGTGGTGGCGCAAACCTCAGCGAAGATGCTGAGTCCCTAAGGGGGTGTATATGACACCTAGGTAAATCCCACATCGACAAAACATGGGAGAGATGTTGAATATATAAGTGAACATGCCTTTAGACTCTAGTGATGAGTTTTAGACCCGTGGAGGCCTAGGCCCAGAGTGGACACTATCATTAGCGGGTTGAGTTGTTAAACTCCTAATACTTTACCTCTCGAATTGAACCGATGTTAAGTAATCAAGTTACCTCTTCCTTAACAAACATGTTTCTGACCTCTACTATTGGTCATTTCTTCTACCTTACCAGAGGAAAGTTTGGATCCAGACTCAGTTAGTGGACCGCCACCTCCAATGGAATACCTATCATATCTGAATGCAACCATGCAAAGTAATCAACATTAGATTTAAGAAAATCTATAAGTTTTAACATGAGTTCGAGACTTAACCCATTCCTAAATTGAATTTCCTTTCCAAAAATTCTTCGAACAAAGTCGGTTGTTCAAGCTCTTCTGCGATTAACTTAGTCGCATCTGCCTCCTCTGGTACCTAAATATACCTTGGTACCTGATATAAATCTGATGACTCCTTGTTTTTATCATTTTCAATTGGGATGGGATAAGGCACTTGTTCCTCTAATTGCTATTTGCTGGTTTCTTTGCCCTTGCTGCCGGAAACGATTACTACATCCATCTCCCTTGCAGCCGGTTGATCTCCTCTGATCTTCTTGATCCTTTATGGTATTGGAAACTTTAACAATTGATGGTAGGTTGAAGGTACTAACTTTATTTCATTTATCCACGGCCTTCCGAGGATTACACTATAGCTCATGTCGCCATCTACCACTTCAAACATAGTGGTCTTTGTTACACCTTCGGCATGTGTGGGTAGCAAAATTTCTCCTCAGGTTGTCACACTTGTTAGGTTGAAGCCAGCTAGAATCTTTATTGCCAAAATGATGTTCCCGGTTAACTTTGCTTGCTCTAGAACTCTCTATTGTATGATGTTGGCTAAACATCCTGGATTAACCAAAACACGCTTAATTTTGAAATCTAGAACATTAAGAGAAATTATCAAAGCATCATTGTCTGGTAGAAGAACTCCATCAACATCTTCCTCCGTGAACGTGATGTCATCATTTGAAACTTCTCGGATCCTCTTGCCATGAGTCACAGATATCTTCGTCTTCTTTGCTGTCGAAAATGTCACCTTGTTGACTTTGTCTCCTCTGAATATCATGTTGATTGTCATCCGAGGTGACCCTACTGCCAGATTTGATAGTTCTGCAATGTTCTTATTTCTCCCATAGTTATTTTTGGTGTGGTCGCTTAAAAATTCCCTGAGGTGACCATTCTTCAACAACGTCTCCATCTCTTCACGAAGATATCGGCAGTCCCTAGTCCTATGGCCGTGAGTCCCATGGAATTCACACCATAGATTAGGATTCCTTTTGCTAGGATCTGATCGGATCGATTTTGGGAACCTAAATTCTTTAGTATATCTGATGGCCGACACCAATTCCACTAGGCTGATATTAAAATTGTAATTGGACAATCGGGGATACGCTAAATCTCAGGACCCTAGCACCTCTTTCTCCTGCAAATGATCTGCTACTCTGGCCACGATCAGTCCTTCTATCGGAATTAAACCTATCCGATGACTGGAATCCTTTATTACCACGCCCATTGGCCCTCCCGTAAGGCTGAAAACGACTTTTAGAGTGTCTCCGATCTGTATCAAAATCATTTTTCAGCTTATCTTGATTCCGATCACGATTCTATCCTTTCGAAGACACCGAGGAACTAAGTTGATCATCTTCTATTCTGATCTTTGACTCGTAGCGGTTGTGAAGATCTGCCCGTGTGGTTGCCTGAAATTCGAGCAAACTTTCCTTCAATTTTCATAAGGCATCGGAGCTCAAGGGGTTGAGACCCTTTGTAAATGTATCTACTGCCCACTCGTCCGGAACCGCTAGTAACAACATCCTTTCTTTCTGGTACCAGATCACAAACTTTCACAACAGCTCGGATTCTCTTAGCGAAATTCTGAATATATCAACCTTTCTGGCCTGGACCTTTCTTACTCCAACATGAGGTTTGATGAACGAATCTGCAAGCATTTCAAAATAATCAATAGAATGTTCAGGCAAAAGGGAATACAAAGTTAAGGCACCCTTCATAAGGCTTTATCTAAACTTCTTCAACAAAATCGATTCGATATCATGCTGGGCCAATTCGTTTCCCTTTACTGTCGTAGTGTAGGTCAGGATGTGCTCCTGCGGATCTGAAGTCCCATCATATTTTGGTATATATGGCATCTTAAACCTCTTCGGTATCAACTCCGATGCCGCACTTGGGTTGAACGGCAACTGCATATACTTCTTTGAATCTGGTACCTTTAACACTAGTGGCGACCCCGAGATCTGATCTATCCTAGCATGAAATTCCTTTGCATTCTAATCCATTCGTTCATTCATTTATCTCATGAATCACATGAGCTTGGTTTTGAAAGGATCATTTAAATTGTTGTTCCCAAATCCGTTATCCGTACCTCCGACCTCCTCCCCTGAAGTGTCGTTATAGGTTCTTTGAGCCATTTGATTTACGGGAATACTGGAATGAATTGGGGACCTTCCATTGGCATTATTGGAAGCACCTGATAATGCCTGCTTTAATTCTATCATCACCCGATCTTGCCTTAATAGGTGATCCATAATTACCTTTTGTTGTTCTCTCAAGATTTTGACTATTTCAACAATGTGCTCATTCTCTGCATCATCAAGAGTTGGGCCCCGCACATGCCGAGGATACTGACCTTCGCGAACTTGGGTTATTTCATCCCCTTCATTCCGGGTCTCGCTTATTGAGTCATCTCGCTGGAACACTTCTTCCCGTTCATTGTGTGCTTCAACATTGTAGATATGGTTGGCATCATTAGCTGTTATATTTTATTTTTCTTTTATTAAGTAAAGAATTAAAACTTGCTAGTAACAAATGAATAGATCATAGCAATTAAACAATTGTCTATGCCCCACGGTGAGCGCCAAACTGTTTAATCGTAAAATGGCACAGTTGAATTTATAGCGTGATTTATAGACAAGTGAGTCGAATTGACCCAAAAATAGTAAATAAATAAGAATAAAAAATAAGATTATGGAAAACAATTAAATAGAATACAAGTTTGACTATGAGTTTAGTGTTACAACCCATATTCACGTATGTTAGCTCATGCCATAAGGTAGTCAACGTAAATCCATGAAGAGATTATCTTTAAGATGATAAGAAGTTAATCATATTGGTCTTAAATGATACAAAGGTGTATAAGGGTGGTTAACAAGTATTAGAAGTTAAACGAATCAAGGATGTTGTCAGCCACATTTTTGGATAAAACTAGAGGTGATTAATACACTCAAGAGGTAGTGTTTTAAGGTATTTGAATCATATAATATCCGTATTATAAGTCTTGAAGTCAAACGATTTATGAGACAAAAGTCGACAAACGTTGTCACAATTTAGGTTCATAATTTTACTTAAACATTAGGTTAAATGTTACTAAGCTTTTATCTCAATTTACTTAGAATTATGGGGTAATATACCCACAAAATTGAAGATCTATGAGTCTAGTTTCCAACTCATTAAACCGTTCATCGATACGATCTCGGAGTAGAGAGATATTCGCATTTTTATGAGACTGCGCCAAGCACCTCTCTATGGGGCCCACTTAGGCGGTTTAAGACATTTGGGTATATATATGATGCCTCCAACCCGTTTTAGGTCATGTTTTCACGATATTCAGACCTTAGAACCCTAGGAACATCCTATCAAGGTTCTCTCAAGATTCAAGACCCAAACAAAGGGCAAACAACACAAATCAAGTGTCGGGAATCTCGTGGCGCTAGTAAGTTTCTTTTTCTTCTTGTTGTTGCTCATTTTTGTGTTGTTCCAACTCATGTGGGAGGTTATTTTAAAAGGTTTATGTTCTGTAAATACTCTCTCAAGTTCTTAATATCAACCCTAGGAGATTTCAAGACTTCTAAAGTAATTTTATTGCCGAAAAATATTAATTGATTGCTAGTTTCGCTTTCTTGTTGTTGTGGCAGCATTTGAGGGATATTTCATGGAAAATTAAGGTCAAATTGGAGCTATTATTTCTGTATAAAGGTAAGGAACCTCTTACTCTATATGTATTTAAGATAATCCAAGTTGCGGCTAAGTCATTGAAGCTAGAACTTGTGGAATATATATCGAAAGGCTAGGTAGTAATGTTATCGGTTGGTGGACTATTTTGGGAGGTTCAATATGATTAACATTGATGTTGTTTGGGCTATTTGGTGATTTTTTTCACTTGTGGAAGTCATATAAATAGGGGAGGTGCTGTCCGTTTCATCATAAAATAGGTTGTGGTCGGTACATAATAGTTACGACGCTTAAACGTTAACGATAGTATCATTTCTCTTATTATAGACTAAGGAGTCTTGACATTTGCATAGCTTGAGGTTGGGCAGTATATACAAGGTATGTGAGGCTATCTCTTTCCTTCTTTTGCACGACTCCGATTATACATAATGTAATGAACGAGCTTCCAAAGATACTCTACTCTTAGAAGCTAACAGTACTTACATTATTTCCCCTCTTATGGAACGATTAATGTTGATGTTGCTTCTCTTATTCTTATATTATCAATGTTGTTGGTACTTCCTAATTCTTATAAGGTTCATAGTGAAGAGTTAGTCCTAATAACATGTACAGAGGATACCGACCTTACGTCACTCTGAAAGGTTTAGAACATGATTCCATGAGTCGAGCATGCAGTATTATATATGTATCTATTTTACTCTACCGAGCCGTGCTATAGTCAGTCGGGTACCGCACCTATTGTGCAACCACTGATCAGTTGTGTTTTACCGAGCTCCACGTGGCCAGGTACAATTCTACCAAACCTTATGATAGTCGGGTATGTTTTTACCGAGCCTATTACAGCCGGGTATGATATGATGATGATGATGCCCACAAAGGCATATGTTTTAAAAGTTTATGCATATATACATATGTATCATGCATTGCATGTCAGTAGCCCTCAGAGGTACCCAGACATTACAGGTTGTATATTCTCTATCCCTGCTTACATTACTGTTCATACTTATGATTCCATGCCTTACATACTCAGTACTTTATTTGTACTGATGTCCTTTTATTTGTGGACGCTGCATGTCGTGCTGCAGGTCCTGATAGATAGCCAGGTGCAGCTCCCTCACCACAGTAGGCGGTCCAATTCAACGGTGATTGGGGAGATCCCTTCTTCAGACTTGCCGTGGTCTTGGTATGCATTTTTGTTATAGACATTATGGGTATGTCGGGGCCCTGTTCCGGCAATATTGCAGCACTTATGTTCCTTTAGAGGCTCACAGACACATGTCGACTCATGTATAGTTTGGTACGCTTTGTCGCTTGATTTTTGTTATATAGTCTTTCATGGTAGCGTGGTAGCTTGTACCTTATATATAGTTTCTTGATTGTCTAGTCATCCCATGTTATGTATGTTCATGTCATCATCTTTTGTTGTTAGTTGTCCATGATCCATGTCTACCAATTATATTGATCTCTTTGGCCCTAAAAGATAATAAAGAAGGTTAGATAAAATGTACATTGGTGCTCGGCAAGTATGGCCGGGTGTTAGTCATGGCCCTCCAGTTTGGGTCGTGACAAACTTGGTATCAGAGCAAGTGTGTCCTAGGGGTTGTCTATGAGTCATGTCTAGTAGAGTCTTGATTATTGATGTGTTGTGTGCCACATTTATAATCCGGAGGCTACATGACATCTAGGGTTGTTACCTTCTTCCTGAATCTAGATCGTGCGTAGAGTTGAGTCGTAATTGTTTGTCTCTAATATTCACCTTGTTTTCTTTTAGTGATGCCTTCGACTAGGAAGCAAACGATTAGTAGACGGCTAGATACAGCAGTAAGAGAGGGTACCAGTCAGGTGCCCCAAGCCAGAGCAGGACAAAGTGAGGCTTAGAGTGAGATGCCCTCTCATACCTCATCTACTATGTCTCCTCTAGAGGATATTAGGAGGCACCCAACACCTCTAGTTCCTCCGTCTGGCACTACAGACGAGGAATGCGGAGTGCTTTGCAGTTGTTGACTAGCTTGGTAGCTGCTCAGGCTCAGAGGCAGAATACATGTGCTGCTAATAAACCAGTTAGTACGAGAGTTCGTGATTTTATTAATTTAGATCGTCCGGTGTTTACCGGATCAGACCCCAAGGAGGACCCGTAGACTTTTATTGACCAGGTTCATCGTACATTGCGGGTTATGCATGCTAGTGATATGGAGGCAGTAGAGTTGGCTTCTTATCGGTTACGAGATTTAGCGATTTTTTGGTATGATAGTTGGGAGAGATCCAGGGGTCCAAACGCTCCTCCAGCTGTGTGGAAGGAATTTTCTGAGGCATTTCTTCGTCACTACTTGCCAGTTAAGATACGACGAGCTAGAGCTGATAAGTTCTTGAACCTTCGACAAGGTAATATGAGTGTGCGGGAGTATAGTATGCAGTTTGATTCTTTGGCAAGGTATGCTCCCAATATGGTGGCCGAGATGAGTGATATGGTGCATCTATTCGTGAACGGGTTGGGACCACATCTGATAAATGAGTGTATGACAGCCTCCTTGGTGGAGGGCATGGATATTTACCGTATTCAGGCTTATGCCCAGACCCTAAAGGATCGTAAGCGCCAGAAGAGGGTTGATAGGGAGCAGGATAGGGGCCAGCATAAGAGGGCTAGATTTGTAGGGTATTCTGATGACTTCAGAGGTAGCGTTAGACCCCAGTCTTCGAGGAGTTCAACGCCACCTGTAGCTAGTGCTCCTCCACAGTTTCAGAGGCCTTGATATGATCGATTTAACTATTCTGGTTCGGGTCAGAGTTTGCGGGCATGAAGTTCGCAACATCACAGTACTAGGCAGACGAGACCCCTAACACCACGTTGTGATCAGTGCGGCAAGGCCCACTTTGGACTGTGCCGTCGAGGTTCTAATGCATGTTATTCTTGCGGATAGCCTGGCCATATGATGTGGGATTGTCCTAATAGAGGAGGTGATGGTATGGCTCAGCCGACTGGATCTGTGTCTGGTTCTTCCTCATCAGTTCGACCTCCAGCACGGAGTTTTCAGCAGTCGACAGGTTGTGGTAGAGGTAGAGGTGCAGTGCCGAGTTCGAGTGGTGCTCAAAATCGAACCTATGCTCTAGTAGGTCGACAGGATATTGAGTCATCTCAAGATGTTGTTACATGTATATTGTCTGTGTTTTCTTATGATATATACGCGTTGATTGATCCGAGATCTACATTATAATATGTTACACCTTTTGTGGCTAAAAAGTTTGGCATTGAACCTGAATTGATAAGTAAACCCCTTGCGGTATCTACTTCTATAGGAGATTTTGTGATTGCGAGAAGGGTATATAGAGGTTGCACTGTGATGATTTATAGTCGTCAAACCTCGGCAAATTTATTTGAGTTAGAAATGGTTTATTTTGATGTGATAATGGGAATGGACTGGTTGGCCTCATGCTATGCAAATGTTGACTATCGCATGAAGATGGTTAGGTTTCAATTTCCTGGTGAACCCGTCATTGAATGGAAGGAGAACATTACTACACCGAAAGGTAGGTTTATTTCCTATCTTAAGGCAAGGAAAATGATCTCAAAAGGTTACATTTATCATCTCGTTCGCGTTAGGGATGCGGAGGCGAAGCCGCCTACTCTACAATCAATCCTCGTGGTCAACGAATTTCCAGATGTTTTCCCAGATGAACTCCTAGTCCTTCATCCTGAAAGGGAGATTGAGTTTAGCATTGATGTGTTGCCTGACACACAACCGATCTCTATCCCTCCATACAGAATGGCCCCAGCAGAGTTGAGAGAGTTGAAGGTGCAATTGAAGGACTTGATGGATAAGGGCTTCATTAGGCCTAACACTTCACCTTGGGGTGCACCAGTCCTATTTGTGCGGAAGAAAGATGGGTCGTTACGGATGTGTATCGATTATCGGCAGTTGAGTAAGTTTACTATAAAGAACAAGTATCCACTTCCAAGAATTGACGACCTGTTTGACCAACTCCAGGGTGCCAAGTATTTCTCCAAGATTGATTTACGTTCAGGGTATCATCAGGTGAGGGTTAAGGAGAAGGATATCCCAAAGACGGCCTTCCGAACAAGATATGGGCACTTTGAGTTCTTGGTGATGTCGTTCGGGCTAACAAATGCCCCAGCAGCTTTTATGGATCTCATGAATACTGTATTTAGGCCCTATCTTGATGTGTTCGTGATTGTATTCATTGATGACATTCTAGTGTATTCTCGTTCGGAGGCGGAACATGCGGGCCACTTGCGGATAGTATTACAGACGCTTCAGGATTGTAAGTTATATGCTAAGCTCTCCAAATGTGAATTTTGGCTGAACTCAGTAGCGTTCCTTGGCCATGTGAAATCTGCCGAGGGTATTAGTATCGACACTCAGAAGATCGATGCAGTAAGGAATTGGCCAAGACCTACAACACCATCAGAAGTCCGCAGCTTCCTGGAGCTAGCAGGATATTATAGGCGGTTTGTAGAAGGGTTTTCCTCTATATCAGCACCATTGACTAAGTTAACATAGAAAGCTACCAAGTTCCAGTGGTCTGACACTTGTGAACGTAGTTTTCAGGAGCTGAAGAATCGATTGACATCCGCATCAGTGCTCACTCTCCCTGAAGGAACAGAAGGTTATGTGGTATATTGTGATGCCTCAAGTATAGGTTTGGGGTGTGTATTGATGCAGCATGGGAAGGTGATTGCTTATGAATCAAGACAATTGAAGAAGCATGAAAAGAATTATCCAACCCATGATTTGGAATTAGCTGCAGTAATATATGCTTTGAAGATATGGCGGCACTACTTATACGGTGTCCATGTTGACATCTACACAGATCACAAGAGTTTACAATACATCTTCAAGCAGAAAGAGTTGAATTTGAGGCAGCGTAGGTGGCTTGAATTATTGAAAGACTACGACGTCGAGATATTATATCATCCCGGTAAAGCCAATGTTGTGGCAGACGCTCTCAGCCGTAAATCAATGGGAAGCTTAGTACATATTGAGGCAGGTAGATGGGGGTTGATTAAAGAGCTTCATCAGCTAGCCAATATGAGAATCAGATTGTTAGACTCTGATGACGGAGGTGTTACTGTACAGAATACATCAGAATCATCTTTGGTAGCCGAGGTAAAAGCACGACAATATGAAGATCCTATCTTAGTACGATTAAGAGAGAGCATTCAGCAGTGTAAAAGTATGGCTTTTGAGATCGAAAGAGATGGGGCACTGAGATACCAGGGCCGATTATGTGTGCCTAATGTGGAAGGGTTGCGAGAGAAGATTATGAATGAGATTCATCAATCCCTATATTCCATCCATCTCGGCTCGACAAAGATGTATCATGATGTCAAGGAGCAGTATTGGTGGGATAACATGAAGAAGTCTATTGCATAATTGTAGCCCAGTGTCCCAATTGTCAACAAGTAAAGATAGAACATCAGAAACCCGGTGGATTGCTTCAGAATATAGAGATTCCGACCTGGAAGTGGGAGGTGATTAATATGGACTTCATTATTGGATTACCTCGCTCTTATCATAAGTTTGACTCCATCAAGGTGATAATTGATCGACTTACAAAATGTGCCCATTTTCTGCCAGTTAAGACAACTTACACGACTGAAGATTATGCGAAGTTGTATATCAAGGAGATTGTTATGCTTCATGGTGTGCCGGTATCTATTATATCAGACCGAGGATCTCAATTTACGGCTAACTTTTGGAGGTCTTTTCAAAAGGGTTTAGGCACACAAGTGAATCTTAGCACTGCATTTCATCTGCAGACTGACAAACAGGCTGAACATACCATTCAGACACTAGAAGATATGCTACGAGCATGTGTTCTAGATTTTAAAGGTAATTGGGATGATCATCTTCCACTCATAGAATTCGCCTACAATAATAGCTACTATTCCGGTATTAAAATGGCCCCATACGAGGCACTATACGGGATGAGATGTAGATCACCAGTTGGATGGTTCGAAGTTGGTGAAACAGAATTATATGGGCCATATTTGATTCACCAAGCTATTGAGAAGGTGAAAGTGATACAGGAGCGATTGAGGACGGCACAAAGCAAGCAAAAATCTTATTCTGATGTCCGACGTCGTGATCTGGTGTTTGAAGTTGGTAATTGGGTTTTCCTGAGGATCTCACCAATAAAGGGTGTTATGCGTTTTGGGAATAAAGGTAAACTGAGTCCAAGTTATATCGGGCCGTATAAAATTCTTCGATGAATTGGACAGGTTGCTTATGAGTTAGAATTGCCATACGAATTGGAATTTGTCCACTCGGTATTCCATGTATTTATATTGAGGAAATATATTAGAGACCATTCTCGAGTCGTCCCTATCAAAGATGTACAAGTTACAGATGACCTATCATATGAAGAAGTGCTAGTGGCTATATTAGATCAACAAGTCCGCAAGTTGAGAACAAAAGATGTAGCTTCCGTCAAAGTATTGTGGAGGAACAAGAATATGGAAGAAATGACATGGGAAGTAGAAGAGGAGATGAAGTCTAAATACCCGTACCTATTCCAGAATTAAGATAACAAGGATGCTGGTGGAACACAGGATACATTGTGAAATGGCTCTATGAGGTAAGCAATAACTTGAGAATACTCTTCCTTAATACAAAATGGTGATATGCAGATAATGTAAATATCCATAATGCTTTGTGTAGCCTTGTGAGGCCATATGTTGGGGTTAACTGCTTGCAAGTTTTGCTAGTGACCATTTTATAGGGGAAAATTAATCGAAAATTTCCGTTGGAATCCACGATGATTTGGACTCCCCATAGACCCTTACATTCGAGGACGAATGTTCCTAAGGGGGAGGGTGTTACAACCCATATTCATGTATGTTAGCTCATGCCATAAGGTAGTCAACGTAAATCTATGAAGAGATTATCTATAAGATGATAAGAAGTTAATCCTATTGGTCTTAAATGATACAAAGGTGTATAAGGGTGGTTAACAAGTATTAGAAGTTAAACGAATCAAGGATGTTGTCAGCCGCATTTTCGAATAAACCTAGAGGTGCTTAATACACTCAAGAGGTAGTGTTTTAAGGTATTTGAATCATATAATATCCGTATTATAAGTCTTGAAGTCAAACGAGTTATGAAACAAAAGTCGACAAAAGTTGTCACAACTTAGGTTCATAATTTTACTTAAACATTAGGTCAAATGTTACTACGCTTTTCTCCCAATTTACTTAGAATTATTGGGTAATATACCCACCAAATTGAATATATATGAGTCTAGTTTCCAACTCATTAAACCGTTCATCGATACGATCTTGAAGTAGAGAGATATTCACATTTTCGTGAGACTGCACCAAACACCTCTCTATGGGGCCAACTTAGGCGGTTTAAGACATTTGGGTATATATATGATGCCTACAACCCGTTTTAAGTCATATTTTTCACTATATTCAAACCTTAGAACCATAGGAACACCCTCTCAAGGTTCTCTCAAGATTCAAGACCCAAACAAAGGGCAAACAACACAAATCAAGTGTCGGGAATCCTGTGGCGCTAGTAAGTTTTTTTTTCTTCTTATTGTTGCTCATTTTTGTGTTGTTCCAGCTCGTGTGGGAGGTTGTTTTAAAATGTTTATATTCTGTAAATACTCCCTCAAGTTCTTAATATCAACCCTAGGAGATTTCAAGATTTCTAAAGTGATTTTATTGCCGAAAAACACTAATTGCTTGCTAGTTTCGCTTTCTTGTTGTTGTGGCAACATTGGAAGGATATTTCATGAAACATTAAGGTCAAATTGGAGTTGTTCTTTCTGTATAAAGGTAAGAAACCTCTTACTCTATATGTATTTAAGATTATCCAAGTTGCGGCTAAGTCATTGAAGCTAGAACTTATGGAATATATATCGAAAGGCTTGGTAGTAATGTTATCCGTTGGTGGACTATTTTGGGAGGTTCAATATGATTAACATTGATGTTGTTTGGGTTGTTTGGTGATTGTTTTCACTTGTGGAAGTCATATAAATAGGGGAGGTGATGTTCGTTTCATCATAAAATAGGTTGTGGTCGGTACATAATAGTTACGACGCTTAAACGTTAACGATAGTGACATTTCTCCTATTGTAGACTAAGGAGTCATGACATTTGCATAGCTTGAGGTTGGGTAGTATATACAAGGTATGTGAGGCTATCCCTTTCCTTCTTTTGCACGACTCCGATTATACATAATGTAATGAACGAGCTTCCAAAGATACTCTACTCTTAGAAGCTAGCAGTACTTACATTATTTCCCCTCTTATAGAACGATTAATGTTGATGTTGCTTCTCTTATTATTATATTATCAACGTTATTGGTACTTCCTAATTCTTATAAGGTTCATAGTGAAGAGTTAGTCCTAATAGCGTGTACAAAGGATACCGACCTTACGTCACTCCGAAAGGATTAGAACGTGATTCCATGAGTCGAGCATGCAGTATTATATATGTATCTATTTTACTCTACCGAGCCACGCTATAGTCAGCCGGGTACCGCACCTATTGTGCAACCACTGATCAGTTGGGTTTTACCGAGCTCAACGTGGTCGGGTACAATTCTACCGAGCCTTATGATGGCCGGATACGTTTTTACCGAGCCTATTACGGCCGGGTATGATATGATGATGATGATGCCCACAGAGGCGTATGTTTTAAAAGTTTATGAATATATACATATGTATCATGCATTGCATGTCAATAGCCCTCAGAGGTACCCAGACGTTACAGGTTGTATATTCTCTATCCTTGCTTACATTACTGTTCGTACTTATGGTTCCCTGCCTTACATACTCAGTACTTTATTCGTACTGATGTCCTTTTATTTGTGAACGCTACATGTCGTGTTGCAGGTCCTGATAGACAGCCAGGCGCAGCTCCCCTACCACAGTAGGCAGTCCAACTCAGCGATGATTGGCGAGATCCCTTCTTCGGACTTGTCGTGGTCTTGGTATGCATTTTTATTATAGACATTATGGGTATGGCGGGGCCCTGTTCCGGCAATGTTGCAGCACTTATGTTCCTTTAGAGGTCATAGACAGGTGTCGACTCATGTATAGTTTGGTACGCTTTGTCGGTTGATTTTTGTTGTATAGTCTTTCATGGTAGCGTGGTAGCTCGTACCTTATATATAGTTTCTTGATTGTCTGGTCATCCCATATTATGTATGTTCATGTCATCATCGTTTGTTGTTAGTTGTCCATGATCCATGTCTACAAATTATATTGATCTCGTCGACCCTAAAAGATAATAAAGAAGGTTAGATAAAATGTACATTGGTGCTCGGCAAGTATGGCCGGGTGCTAGTCATGGCCCTCCAGTTTGGGTCGTGACATTTAGCCTCTTCGGTGATAAAATTATGAATAATGTTTCAAAGTAAAGGCTGAGAATAATGTTAAAATGAGAGTAAACTATAGCTTTTTCGTATACAGAATGTTTCATGTCCACCAAATGGTGCTAGTTCTCCTATTTATAGCCTTATCTAGGGCGACAAGATCTCCAAATCAAGCTCCTCTTGAATGAGAATAAAACCGAGATTGATGGCTGCATAATGGTTAGCTATTAAATAAAGGGCAGCCCGGTGCACTAAGCTCCCATTTTGCGCAGGATCCGGGGAAGGGCTAGACCATAAGGGCCTATTGTATGCAGTCTTACCCTTCATTTCTGCAAGAGGCTGTTTCCACAACGGTTATCTATAAATGTTGATATTCTCTATAACGACTGCTCATTGAATGATATCTGATATAAAGTTTTTGAAACTTTATTTTCGGCCACTCTTCCTTCGAGATTCATTTAGCACCATCCACATACTTGCATTTGGTACCAGTTATTTACTGACTCACGTCCCACCTGTATTTAGTTCCACGTGTCACTTCGTAATTCGTCCAACTATCACTAATCAATTTTACCTCATACACCGGCAACGTGCTTACGTTCGTGCTTGAGGAAACTTTGTCTTCTTTTTTATTTTGGACTTGGTTATGTCACATTAAGTTTTACACAACTTTTGACCAAGGGAGAGCACGGAGCCATCATGAAGGCCGAATTTGATCTTTTCTTTTGCGAAACGTAGTAATTTTTCATTGGATGATTTATTGTTTGGGACTATCATGTCTATGTAAGCTAAACTTCGCGCTTTAGGGTTGTGGTTTTTTCATGATTATTGTTATTCGAATATTGATTTGATTTCTTGATTTTCCTAATGGTTTATTTATTCCATCATACGTATAATTATTTGATTTCTTGATCACCAATTGAATACTATCTACGAATCTAGAACTGAACTCAAAACTGGAAATTTTAGCTTGCATATTGTGAGCACGTGATTTTTGTTTTACGCGACAATCACTCCAAAAGAAACAAAAATAATAGCAATTGGTCTTGCTGTACAATTTTTGGATTTTCACGTGGCATTTTGTTAATTATCTATGATTTGCCCATTTTTATTTTTATTAAAAACAAAATACAAAATAATGTGTGTCGTGTGTAGTTTGAACTGTAATCCGGTTATTAAAAGGAAAATCACAAAAAATGCATCTTTCATTCTATTTCTGTCATTAAGTGATGTCAGTATAATTAAATGTTAATTGTGCGATAATTGTTGTTTAATGTTTTATATAGTATTATTTGGCAATTTAATTTAAGGGATTAAAAAGAGAAAATGTATAACAATTTAGGGATTTAAGAAGAAAGGGATTTTCGGGTTGGAACAATCCAATTTAAGCAAGAACAGGCCCAAATAACCCAGTCCAGAACCTGTGTTTTGCCCGGTCCAAACCAGCCGACCCCAGGAGTATCCCAAACGACGTCGTTTGGGTCATGCTTGATCTGGGCCGTTGATCTCAGAATGATCAACGGCCAAGATCACATAACCCAACCCCTTACTAAGCCAAACGACACCGTTTTGATTAATCTTTGAATCCAGGCCGTTGATCTCGAGTGATCTAACGGCCAAGACACAACCATCCATCCCGTATAAAAGGCCCCATATCATACCCTGCCCCCCCATCCAAGACCCCCTGCCTTCGTCCTCATCCCCTTTCCCAGACCCCAAACCCACGAAACCCTAGTCGCCCCCTTTCCCTTCACCATTAATCCCGGCGGCATGGACGTCGGTGACCCCCACCTTAACACCATAGATGCACCTCACCACCCTGAACCCAAATCCACTAACCACTTAGCTCGAATCCCCTCCCACCTTCTCGAATCTTCATTTGAAGATTCGAGTCGGACCTCGACTTACACCGATCTACCCCAGCTTCACACCAGACAGTCCTCGGACCTCCCTCGTGACCAAACCATGCTTGGTTTGGTCCGAATCTAACCAAGGAAACCCAAAACCCAAATCTGCCCTCTAAGAACCCTAGGAATCCTCATGCCCGGTCTGTGTCCGTTTGAGCCGAGTGATTAGGGTCTAATGGACCTTAATCGAAGTGTTCTCAGTTGAGAACACTTCGATTAAAGTCCGTTCAACCCCAAGAAAGATCTATTCAAATCCAAGCTAAGGTTTTCTGATTTTTCAAAGTTTTAAGGTAATTTTTGTTTTCTTTATCAGTTCGTTTTGTCTGTTGTATTTGAATGTCTATTTAGGTGTCCAAATGTTTTGTTTAATTTATGTTTTGAATGTTTATCAACTATTGTTGTCCACTTTGCCCGGACCTCTGTATTTGGTCAAGTTTTTCTTTCATTTACTGATAATGTGTAAGCTGTACAATCAACCGAATTTGAAGTTGGTCGATTAATTAATTCCCAAGGTCATATTTGTTTTGACAGTACAATCTGAACCCCTGCTCAATACTGTTTGATTCCAATCCTTGGCTGTTGATTGTATATGTTGTAATTAGTATAGTCGAGTCGACATACGTCGTCGATTAGTTCCAGCTGTTGAATGGTAACAATTTGTTTCATACTGTTTGTTTTCTGCTAAAGCTTTGTTTGAATGCAACTAGGAACTAAGTATAGCTGTTGGTGTTTGTTCAAATTGAATCTGAAACATTATACGGTTTAGTTTATAGTTACAGTTCAGACTTTGGTTTAAAATTGATGGCATGTGCATTCTTGGGCATCATGTGCACTGTGCTTCTTTAATATTTAGGGCAAATAGGACAACATGTGCTGTCAGAACACACCTCTGTTGCCCATATCCTGTTTTAGTTTAGAAATAATAAACCTCACTTAAAAGGTAGATCTGCCAGGGGAATATCATGGGAGTTTGTTTATATTTAAATAGTGAGTGGAAACTGGAAAAAGAGGAGGCCACATGGGAAGGTTTCTGGTGTTTTTAATAGGCTGTGCATAGCTTGATATTAGGTTATAAAAGGGGAGCAGAACTTCCATCAGAGGGGGAGAATTTTTTCGAGATTTCATAAAAAAGATTGAGAGAGAAGTTAAGAGATAGAAAACATACAGACAACAACCAGAAACCGTTTTCTTCATGGTTGTTTGGGTTTCATTTGTTTTCAACCTGTTCAATCAATTCTGATTCTTTGAAGTTCCAATTGAGTCTACTGGTCGAGTGTTTTCATTGGTTTACTACTGGTTTTGGTCTGCCTGGAGTTCTGATTCTACTCCACTGTGTGCTGCTGTCATTTGGCTACTTTTTCTATCGGCTATAGTTGCATTCTTGCACTCGAGCCTGTTCTGCTGTGTTGCTTTATTTGCTGCTGTTATTTTATTCCTGCTGCTGCTGATTTTCCCTGTCTTCCTCCTCTTCTCTTTTGCATTTTCAGCGTTCCAGGTACACATTTCGAATCTCACATTGGTGTAGCTGATTGTAACAATGAAAGGCATGAATTGAAAGATCTGAAGAATTTTTAATCGTCTGTTGCCTTACTTACAGCTTTGCAAATCTTGTTAAAGTTGTATAAATTCTTTAATTTGTAGTCCAATAAAAAACACATTAGTAAGTTTGTACTTAATCGAAAATATTCTTGTCTAACATTGCGATATGGTTTGATGGCAGTACATATGATGTAGTCGTATAATTTATGGAATGTGCTATCATTTGTAGAATTGTTAATTCAAACTCTTCCTCCAAGTTATGTTTTGAGCATGTAGGGTGAATGGTTTCTTGAAAGATCTTGCTGAGTACAACACAGTTTTAAGTTTAGAAGCTTCAGTTTCGGTAGGCAGTTTTAGGATGAGTTCTGAATATTATTAGTAGCACCATCTAATGAGTGACTTTATTTTGCTTAAACAAATTCAAAGTTTAACTCGAGGAGTATTCGGGGCTAAGTATAGTGTTTCATCAATCTCGTATATAATTCTTCTATCAAATTAAAAGCATGTCCCATGAGGTATAACGCTTCTTCACTTCGTAAATGATTAAGCAGATAATTAATAAAAATCCGGATTTGGCCAAAGCATACAATTGAATTAGCACGTATCTTTTTCTTCTATTTTTAGAGACGAACATAATAGAAATGTAGTCATTTTAGGATATTCCTTCTGAAATAATGAGGCGAGCCTCGCCAATTAAAAATGCAAATTGTGGGGCCCTCAATAATTAACCACAATAAATACTTAGAATTCGTGACGGGCTGTTTAGCGAATTTCACTTCCTTCCCCAAAGATGATAACGCGTTAGAATCTTTAGGCGCGACTTAATTAAATTACATTCTTAAATTCGGGTGCGCATTTATGTGACCCAAATCCAAATCTCAACGGAGTCGAAATGCATTAACCACTACGGGTGCATTGATTGTGACGTGGTTCAAGATGCATTTTCACGATGTTGCAATTCTATAAAAATACATGATAATAATAAAAGCGGTTTAAACTTAATAAAAGCACGTAAGTCGTAACATGTATTTAAATCAGATATTTAGCCATTGTAACAATTTAAGCGACCGTGCTAGAACCACGGGATTCGAGGGTGCCTAACACCTTCCCTCGGGTCAACAGAATTCCTTACTTAGAATTTCTGGTTCGCAGACTTCATTTGGAAAAGTCGAAAATTTCCTCGATTTGGGATTCAAGATAAACCGGTGACTTGGGACACCAAAAGCCAAACCTTTCCCAAGTGGCGACTCTGAATTAAATAAATAATCTCATTTCGAATATTGTCACTTAAATTGGAAAAACTCCCTCGCGCATTTAACCCTTCGGGGCGGGGCGCGCAAAAAGGAGGTGTGACAGCTCTGGCGACTCCGCTGGGGATTAAGTTCCCAGAACCACTGGTTCAGGGTTCAAGAATTCGAGCTTAGAATAATTGTTATATTTGGCTTTATTATCTGATATTTATTACATGTTTTAACGTGCTAAATATTGTCTTTTACCGCTTTGATATTATCTGAACTGTATATAAACTGTGCCGAAACCTTTCTCTTCTTACCTCCGGGGATGTGCTTACTGGTTGAGACTCCCTATTCTGTTAGTGTCAATACCCGAAATAAGAAAGAGGACGGATAAGTTACGAAGCCGGATGGCCTTTTGGTTCCCGGTAAGTTGCCCCTCCTCGACTCGAGTTGTCCGCTCGGGTACACAGTCTAGAACATCTACCCATGTTATAAACTTAGTATAACGAAACCTCATGCTGGATCCCTAGTAGGAACGCTTATCTGCATCATGTTGCATTTGACATAGGGGACTCAACACAGGGATTGGGTCCGTCTAGGACAGGCAACCTGAAATGAAAAGACCATCCTGCTATATCTTGTTTGTTTTGCGCATTTATTTGCTTCAGATCTGCATGCTGACCGGTTTCTAAAAAAGGGAAAAATAGCAGTGTAGGGAGATAATTACTTATTTTTGGAAAAATAAAACCAATGTCCAAGTAGTGTCAAAACCTCGCCGGAATTTTTTTTCTAAAAAAAAAACAAAACAAAAAGAAAAAAACAAAATTTGTCTTCTAGTTTGATTTATTAAAAAAAACATATAAAAAAATTTCTTTTAATCACTTTCAAAATCCAAAAAAAAAAGAAAGAATTTATTTAAAAGTAAAAAGAAAAAAAATGGAAAATTCATAATTCAACAAAAAAATGTTGTTTTCTTTCGTAGTATCTCTTTTATAAGTTCAGACTAATAGTCCAGGTACTTCCTTAAAAGATTTTCGAAATTTCAAAAAAAAAAATTCAAAGAAAAAAAAAATTTAGTCATCGTCTCTTTTCAAAAAAATAATAAAAAAAACATATAAAAAAAAATCGAAATCAAAAAAATATTTTCTCCTTTTCTTTGTAAGTATTTTATTCAGGAAAAAAAAGGTTAGTTTATTACCTCTACGACCGATCGACCGAACTACGCCGGTTGAATTCTCACACGGTGTGAGATACGTAAGCAACCCCCATCGGGTTCAACCCCACCTTTTGCTAAAAATAGCCAAAACCAAAAAAAAATTGACAAATGTCGCCACTTGTATAAAGAGTCGGGTGAGGTCGTTTTTGTAAAAACAGCCGAATGTTCCCAAGCGGGACGCCGGAAGGCTGACATTGCATAAACGGTCATCTTCGATCATCATTTTTGATCGTTTGGTCCTCGCAGCTTTAGAGTCTTTATTCGAAGTACTAAAAGGCCGCATTTTGGAAATCGAGTTCGTCGTTTTGAAAAAAATATAAAAAAAAATCTTGAAAAAATCCAGATAGTTTTATTTTGAGTCTAATAAAAGTTTTTTTCGTTAGCATAATCACCCTAATAAATGTGCAGGATGAGCACGATACAAAACGAACCCTTTTCAATAATGATCAAGATCCCTTTTGAGTTGCGACTATGGTGGAACGACTTGGGCAAGGAGGGGAAAGACAAAGTAAGGAAATATCTGAAAGATCTCCCGGATTTACTAGACATTCAGCCTCGGGGTGATATTATCAGATCACTGGTCACTTGTTGGGATTCAGCGCACAATGTATTTCGTTTCTCAGACTTTGAGTCCACCCCGACGTTGGAAGAAATAGCGGGATACATTGGAGGGGATGGAGCTCCATTAAGGTTCAAATACTTGATTGCACCTAGGGCCGTCACAGTACACCAGTTTCTGGATTTCCTAAAAATAACCCGAACATTTCACCATCCAGATCTTGCCAAAGTTTTCTGCAGTCTCCACCTCATGTATGCTAGATACGGCCACGAGAGCGGGTTCAATAAGCCAGATTTCAAACTATGTAGTAGAGGCAACCGACAAAAGTGGGACGAACACAGGCTGTTAGCTTTTATGACAGCCTTTTTGGGTCTTATAGTGTTTCCAAGGAAAGACGGAAACATCGATCTAAAAGTAACTGGGGTCGTCAGTACTTTGCTCACCCAAGATAAAAGTACTCTGGCACCTATGATTATGGCTGACATTTTCCGGGCTCTCACTGCTTGCCGAGCCGGGGCCGACTTTTTCGAAGGATGTAACCTACTGTTGCAAATGTGGATGACCGGTCATTTATGTCACCGCTCCTCTCTCTTGGGTTACGGTTCGCCCGAGAAAACTTGTATTAGAGAATTCTATGCAAGAGTCAAAGGATTCAATCTACCCGAGGGAGTCACAGCATGGACTTCATTTCTCCGAACTCTCACTGCCAACCAAATCCAGTGGACGCTCGGATGGTTGCCCATTGAGGAAATCTTATACATGCCGGCAACCAGGCCCCATTTTCTGTTAATGTGACTTAAAAGCATCCAACCCTATGCACCATATCGGGTTTTAAGGCAACTTGGGAGGTATCAAATAGTACCAAAAGATGAAGATCTGAGTACTCAAGTGATTGAAATCAGCCCGAATGGTCATTTCCCCGAAGAGGAAGTTCGCCAAATCTGGAGTGAGTGCCAACATCTGACAGCAAACACTTGTGTGAGGAATACATCAAAAGGGGAAGTTGCCCCAGGATATCATGCTTGGTTCAGAGGTGACCTGTCCTACGAGAGACCAGCTAAGAGACCTCATCTCAAAGATTTCGTGGAGTCATCCCAAGGGCAATGGAACTGGTTAGCAAAAGAAAAGGGGTATCGGGCAGAGATCGGTGATTTGAAACTACAAATTGACAGTCTGAAATTCGATAACAGCATACACATCGCTGCGGATCGGGGCAAAAGGAATAGATTGATCCAAGAGAATGAAGAACTTAAGGCCCAAAACCAAGAATTGAGATTGGCTCTTGATGAACAACCCAGAAGTCGATCAGACAAGCAGTTGATTAAGGGCTTAAAAAGAGAAGTCACGGAATGGCGAGATGGTTTAGAAGAATCTGAAAAGGTCATGGCAAAGCTCAAGGCATAGTGGGGAACAAGAGTAGAGAAACATCACCGATACTTGAACCAATTAAAACGCGACCACGAGAAAACTGTTGCCAAAATGAAGAGAGAGATGGCTATACTTGAGATCAAAGCAGTTAATCAGGCCAAGGATTTCCAAATTGAGACCAGATACTGGTACAACTTGTTAGCCCAGATGAAGTTAGAAGTACGGCGACTGAAGAATCAGCATATACAGGATTCTCAGGTATTCAAGATGTGTAGCGATCAGATAAAACGCCTACTCATAGAGAAGAAGCAAACCAGAGATAGGATCAAGGCCATTGCCCATGCCATCACCAGACGATGTCTACGATGTGAGAACATGACCAGTGTTACCGTCCTCTCGGCAGTGATGGGTTATGTCAAGCAGACCATGCATGAGCTGGAGCAGCTTGAGAGGGATCTCACACCTAGGACCGCGGCGAGGCCGAATGATGCCCCGCAGGCACCAATTTTCAAAACCATAATGTACTTATAAGTCGAGTCTGTATCTTAGCATCTTCTGCCTGTTTTTCCCATCAGTTTGTTTTAGTCCATTTGAGTCTAGGTTCATTTTCAAAGTTTGCTCTTTCTTTTTCAAAATGTAGTTTGTAATATACCGTTTCAACAATAAAAGGTGTGCTTCTTTTACGCTCATTTGTGTTTTTGAACTACGTAATGATCTGATTCATGCGGGGTCATGATACGTAGGCAATCCTCATCGGATCCGGTCGCAGTTTAACCAAAGAGAAAAATTGAAAAAAAATAATAATAAAAAAAGGGGGAAAGTAATAAAAGGGAAGCCTAAAAAAGGAATGTCGGAATGACGCATGCTTTCGTCGCAAACATGTACGAATCCATTTAACTGTATAGGTGCATCATGCCCCAACGTGAGGTTGCCTATCTGTTATTTAATCTGAATTAACCGTTCGTTTGTCGTTGAGTTCCTCCAGGTTTTTGGAAAAGACGGTTGGTTTGGTGAAAGTCTGGCCTCGCACTCATACTTCACGAGGTCGAAAGGGAGTGTTCAATTACCTGTTATTAAGGCAAGAGGAGGTGCTCACACTTATTTCACAAGGTCCAAAGGAAGCATAGAAATGTCTGCAGAAATTCCTTTACCAACAGTTCCTGTTTCCGAGGAGAGTTCGATCTCGGCTGTCCTCACGCCTGAGTCCGCAACTGCGGAGGAAAATAGAATCCTGCGGCTCCGCATGTTGGAAATGCTGGACGACTGGAATAATGGAAAAGAGCCACCAAGCATCGTCCCTGGATTCCCTGAGTTATTCTCCAAGACAAGCGGGACTTCTAATGTCCCCATAAGCTATCATGCTACCCCATTCGGATACCCAGCCACTTCAGCCTTCTCTGCCGGATCGCCCTCTGAGTCTCATCCTCGAGTGTTAGCGACGGATGTAAACACAAATATCTTTACTGCACCACCTTGCCCGATCACGGCACAACCTGCTGCATACAAGCCGACTTTTGACTCGTCCTCGTTTACATTCCAAGCCCCATCTTTCTCAATGGAACCAACTAGGTTCGCCACCAGCACTAATCCTCCACAGCCTCAGTGCGAGCTTGCACCTGGGCAGGATCAGAACCCCAGAATTGCTGAACAAAATGAGATGGCCAAAAGAATGAGAAGCCTTGAACAGAGTTTGAAGAACATGCAAGGTTTGAGCGGACAGAAAAGCGTCTCTTACGCCGACCTATGCATGTTCCCTCACGTGCACCTACCATTGGGTTTCAAGACCCCAAAGTTTGAGAAGTACGACGGGGACGGTGACCCCATTGCTCAACTCAAGAAATATTGCAACCAATTGCGGGGAGCCGGCGGAAAAGAGGAACTACTAATGGCATATTTTGGGGAAAGTCTAGTAGGGATAGCCTCGGAATGGTATATGGACCAGGAAATGTCCCGATGGCATATATGGATGATCTCGCTAGAGATTTTGTGAGACAATTCCAGTATAACATCGACATCGCACCAGACCGAAATTCTCTGTCGAACTTGAAGAAGAAACCTTCAGAAAGCTTCATAGAGTATGCTATTAAGTGGCGCGAGTAGGCGTCGAGGGTGAAGCCTCCCATGGATGAGGTGGAAATGGTCACTACTTTTCTCCAGGCTCAAGAGTATGACTATTTCCAAAACATGATGTCAGCCATGGGAAAGTCGTTTGCAGAAGCAATTAAGATTGGAGAGATGGTGGAGAATGGTCTGAAAACAGGTAGGATTTTGAGTCAAGCAGCCATAAGGGCGACCTCCCAAGCCGTCCAAAGCGGGTCCGGAGGAATGGCAAGAGGGAAGAAAAAGGAAGAAACAGCCATGGCAGCCTCAGAAGCAAGGGAATATCGTAATCCCAGGCCCCGCTTTCCGGAAAGGACCTCGTAACACTACTACCCCCACTCAAACGCGGCATATCCTCCTCAACCCTACATGGTCATGAACACCCAGCCTTATGTCCATCCGCCGCACCAAGCCAACCGAGGCCAAGCTCCACCTCCCAGAAATCAGCCTCCTTACCGCAACCACTATAACCCACAGCCTCCGCAAAATAACTTCCGTCCTCAAGAGCTACCTAGAAGGAGGACTTTCACGCCCATCGGTGAACCATACTCTACTTTGTTCTCGAAGCTTGTCCAGTTGGGTTTCCTGCAGCCAGTCCCTCAGACAAGGCACAACCCGGCGTCACCTTCTTACAAAGCTGGGGTCAGATGCGCCTATCATTCAGGGGCCGAGGGGCACGATACAAATGATTGTTGGTCATTAAGAAGATTGGTCAAGAATTTAATAGAGCAAGGGAAAATAGTGCTAAGGGATGAGGAGGTCCCAAATGTGACTAACAATCCATTACCTGCTCACAATAATGGGCCGCTGATCGGAATGATTTGCGAAGACAAAGAATTTGACCCTGCTTTGAAAGCTATAATTGCCATTATTGACAAAGGGAAAAAGCCTGAAACAGCCCAGAAACCAGAAAAAGGGGAAAAGGCCAATACTGTAAAGTGCGAGCCCGAAAAGAAGGTGGAGAAGAAGGCGGTGCCTGTGAAGAATGGAGTTCTTTACATCCCACGGGGTCGAGCAGAGAAGCTGCAGAGCTTCGAGGTCAAAAAGGCAAAACCCATGTACGTACCGAAAGGCGCCTATATGGTCCGGGGGAGGATTCAACCACCTCGGCTGAATGAGCCAGTGGTTATCGGACGCGTGCCACAAAAGCCGATGACCAACCCGTCCACAGTGCCGTGGAATTATCAAAGGACGTTGGTAACGTACAAAGGTAAAGAAGTCACGGGGGAACCTCCGGAAAGTACTTTCATTGGAAGGTATTCAAGCACCCAAGAGCTGAACAACGCCACACGGAGACGCTTCCTACCAAAGAAGCCTGTAAGCATTGAAGAAGCGGAATTTTTCTTCCAACAAATGAAAATGCCAGACTACGAAGTAGTAGATCAACTGCGCAAGTGCCCTGAGCAAGTGTCCATGCTATCTCTGCTAATGAGGTCAACCGAGCATCAAAAGATCTTACTCAAGACCCTGAATGAAGCATACGTACCAGCTGAAACCTCAGTTGAACAACTGGAACGGATGACAGAGAGGTTCTTTGCCATCAACCAAGTCTCTTTCAGCAAGAATGATTTACCCCCAGAGGGAGCGGCACACAACAAAGCCTTGCATCTAACAGTTAAATGCGAAGACTACTACGTCAAGCGGGTAATGTTGGATGGGTGTTCAGGTGTTGACATTTGCCCACTCTCCACGCTACAGAGAATGGAAATTGGGACCGGAAGAATCCGCCCCAATAATGTCTGCGTGAGGGCTTTTGACGGCATCAAGAGAGACACCCTTGGAGAAATAGATTTGGTTTTGACCATAGGGCCAGTAGAGTTTGAGGTAACTTTCCAAGTGCTTGACATGGGATAAGTTTCCAACCCAACCCGGAAGATGAAGAATGGGCAAAGAAGAGGAAGAATGGGGGGTGGAAACTGCCTCAGCCCCTGCCAGATTTATATGAAACCTTCGTCAGACCGAGATATATCGAAGAAGAAGACAATGAGGTCTTCAAGGCTGAGGAAATCGAGGAGATCTGTGGGGCAATGAGAGAAATGCTCTACGAGGCTCACATGGTTCAACCAGGAGAAGGCACCAGCACTGCCAAAATACTATATATATGGGGCAAAACGCCAAACTCCAAAACTGGGAGGCCACGCCATTCCCGGCTAAGCGGAAGTCCGGGTAGACCTGTCCTACCACCTTTCCTGCATCCCAAGTTATCTCCAGGATATAACTTGGATGTTTTCTTCTTTTAATTGTTGTTTCGAATTCCTGAGTTTGTAAACATTGTTGTCTTCCAAATTTCAAGAAGAAAAATGAAAAAAAATCATTGTTGTTTTTCCATTTTTCCTTTGTTCTGATTTTGTTATTTTTTTCCTTTATCTTTTTCTTTCAGTTATAATAATGCGGCTTTAAATATGACATGCTTGCGGACTTCACGCCCAGATCACAATGAGCTATTTAACTATAAAATAATGAACCCAGAACCAGAATATGATGAAGAAGAGGCTTTTAGGGAAATAAACCGAGAGTTGGAACATTTTGAGAACAAACCTAAGCCAAATCTGAATGACACTGAACCGGTTAATTTAGGAACTCCTGAAGAAATCCGGGAGACCAAAATAAGCATTCACACAGACAAGAAAATGCGAGACGCGATTATTCAACTTCTTTTTGAATTTAAAGATGTGTTTGCTTGGTCATACGATGACATGCCGGGATTAGGTGTCGATCTAGTGGTTCATAAATTGCCAATTCACCCTGATTGTCCTCCAGTTCAACAAAAGCAACGAAAGTTCAAAACTGAGGTCAGTGACAAGATTAAAGAGGAGATCACCAAACAACTGAAAACGGGAGTGATTCGGGTGGTCCAATATACAACATGGTTGGCAAATGTGGTTCCAGTACCGAAAAAAGACGGGAAGACTCGGGTATGTGTAGATTACCGAGATTTGAATAGAGCAAGTCCCAAAGATAATTTCCTACTGCCCAACATCCATATCCTTATTGATAATTGCGCCAAGCACGAGATACAGTCTTTCGTAGATTGTTACGCTGGGTATCATCAGGTATTGATGGATGAAGAAGACGCTGAGAAAACTGCCTTCACCACGCCTTGGGGCACCTACTGTTATCGGGTCATGCCATTTGGTCTGAAAAATGCTGGGGCTACTTACATGAGAGCCATGACCGTCATTTTTCATGACATGATGCATCAAGAAATAGAGGTGTACGTGGACGATGTGATAATCAAATTCAGGACGCAGGATAATCACATCCAAGACTTGAGGAAGTTCTTCGAGAGACTGAGGAAGTACGACTTGAAGCTGAACCCAGCCAAATGTGCTTTCGGAGTCCCATCGGGCAAGCTTTTGGTCTTCATAGTGAGCAGGAGGGGTATCGAATTAGATCCAACAAAGATAAAATCTATCAGGGATCTACCTCTCCCAAGAACGAAGAAAGACGTGATGAGTTTGTTGGGCAGGTTAAACTATATCAGTTGATTCATTGCCCAGCTGACGAGCACGTGTGAGCCCATATTCAAGCTTTTGAGGAAAGGTGCGACGATTAAATGGACGGCCGAATGTCAAGAAGCTTTTGACAAAATTAAAGAATATCTTTAAAATCCCCCAGTTTTGGTCCCACTAGAGCCAGAAAGACCACTGTTCTTGTATATGACAGTCTTGGAGAATTCTTTCGGTTGCGTTCTCGGGCAACATGACATAACCGGAAAGAAAGAAAAAGCAATCTACTACTTGAGCAATAAGTTCACCGGCTATGAGGCCAAGTACACTCTGATGGAAAGAACATGTTGCGCTCTGACATGGGTTGCTCAAAAGCTAAGACATTATCTTCAAGCTCACACTACTTTCCTCATAAGCAGGCTGGATCCTTTGAAGTATATATTTCAGAAACCAATGCCTACTAGAATACTGGCGAAGTGGCAAATCTTGCTTACTGAATTCGACATAGTCTATGTTACTCGCACGGCAATGAAAGCCCAGGCGCTAGTAGATCATTTGGCCGAAAATCCAGTCGATGAGGAATACCATCCATTGAGTACCTACTTTCCAGATGAAGAAATAAACACTGTAGAAGTGGTCTCGGAGAACGCTCATGTTTGGAAGATGTTCTTTGATGGAGCCGTAAACGCCAAAGGTGTAGGGATTGGGGCAATTTTGATCTCGCCCTCCGGTCAGCATTATCCAGCCACAGCTAGACTGCGTTTATTTTGCACAAACAATACAGCTGAGTATGAAGCCTGCATCATGGGCATACATATGGCGATCGATCAGGATGTCGAAGACTTACTGATTTTGAGAGATTCTGACCTGATTATCCGGCAAGCCCAAGGTGAATGGGAAACTCGGGATGTCAAGCTTATCCCTTACCGACAGCACGTGGAGGACCTCGGCAAGCGTTTTAAATCAATAGAGTTCAGGTATATCCCGAGGTGTCACAATGAACTAGCGGATGCACTTGCTACTCTGGCTTCAATGCTACCCTACCCGGGCAATGCCCACGTCGATCCTTTGGAAATCCAAATCAGGGAAAGACACGGTTACTGCAACGTAATCGAGGCAGGATCAGATACGCAGCCTTAGTACCATGATATCAGGAGGTTCTTGAAGACACAAGAATACCCCGAGCATGCTACTGGAGATCAAAAGAGAACCATTAGGCGGCATGCAAGTGGTTTCTTTCTGAGCGGTGAATTGTTGTACAAGAGGACCCCGGACCTCAACCTACTAAGATGTGTCGACGCCGAGGAGGCAAGAAAGATCATGCACAAAGTATACGCAGGTGTGTCGGACCTCACATGAACGGGTATGTCTTAGCGAAGAAAATCCTTCGAGCAGGTTATTACTGGATGACCATGGAAAAGGACTGCTTTAGCTTCGTTCGGAAGTGTCATCAGTGTCAGGTGCACAGTGATTTGATTCATGCACCTCCCACGGAATTGCATCCCATGTCTGCACCTTGGCCATTTGTCACCTGGGGCATGGACGTCATTGGTTCGATCGAGCCGAAAGCCTCAAATGGACATAGATTTATACTGGTTTCCATCGACTACTTCACAAAATGGGTAGAGGCTGTCACTCTCAAGTCGGTCACCAAGAAAGCTGTAGTGGATTTTGTACATTCAAATCTTATTTGTCGTTTCGGTATTCCTGCAACTATCATCACAGATAACGCAGCAAACCTGAATAGTCACTTGATGGAAGATGTATGCGAGCAATTCAAAATAACGCATAGGAATTCTACTCCTTATCGGCCAAAGGCCAATGGCGCTGTAGAAGCGGCAAACAAAAACATCAAGAAGATTTTGAGGAAAACGATCCAGAATTCCCGACAGTGGCATGAGCAGTTACCGTTTGCATTGTTGGGGTATCGCACTACGGTACGCACGTCAGTAGGAGCAACTCCTTATCTTTTGGTTTATGGGACCAAGGCTGTGATACCGGCGGAAGTAGAAATCCTTTCGCTTCGAACCATTGTTGAAGCAGAAATCGAGGACAGCGAATGGGTTAAGACTCGATTGGAGCAGTTGACTTTGATTGATGAGAAACGAATGGCCGCGGTTTGTCACGGACAGTTGTACCAATGAAGAATGGCCCGTGCTTACAACAAGAAAGTCAGACCTAGGAATTTCGAAGTAGGTCAACTGGTACTGAGGCGCATTCTGCCACATCACCAGGAAGCAAAAGGGAAATTTTCTCCAAATTGGAAAGGCCCGTACATCATCAGAAAGATATTGCCAAGAGGATCATTGTATCTAGGTGATATCGAAGGAAAAGACATCGAAACAGCAGTAAATGCAGATGCAGTCAAGAGATACTATGTCTGAATGACACCCCAGCGGTCCTGACACATTTGAAATGTTGAAGGTTTTATTCCCACTACCTCAAACTCTGTCAACTCTCTCTACAAGCCTTTATGCCAGTTACAGTTCTTTGGTTACAAAAAAAAAAAAACAAAACAAAACATTGATCGAGGCCTGAACTATGTCTGACTTGATTCCGAAAGGATACGTAGGCAGCCTCTCCCTGAGGTTCAGTCACACCAACAATAAAATCCCATTCACCCTGAAATTGGAACCGGGGCACGTCAAGCGGTTTAGAAGTCGTAGTATCATCTACTTTTCTTTGCCAAGCACAAGCCTTTCAGATCAATTACCAAAGGTAGCGGGAAGCCAAGAAGCGTCATGAATGTAGGCCGGCACACTCTAAATTGAGAGAAATAAAATGAGAGAGTCTCGTCATTGAAAACCTTTGGGCACCGCGAGGCGACGGGAGTAGAGAAACCAAAATGAGAGAGCTTGTGTAGTAAAAACTCGTAAAGAGTGCTATCAAGCGACAGCAAGAGAGGTCAGCTAGCGAAAACCCGCAAAGGGCGTTGTTGGCCGAAAGAACGACTCTACCCAAGGAGGTCTCGGCAAAGTTCCACCAGTTTTGAAACACAGACCCATTTTGGTTCGGGAAGAAATGCAAGTTCATTGAAGGTCAGGCGTCCAGTCCAAAGAGCATGTCATGTCCATTTAAAGTCAGCATTGTCTTCCTCAGATAAGTCTTTTTCGTCCCGAAAGGGGCACTTCTTTTCTGAAGTTTACTTTCTCCTTCTTTGTTTTTCTTCGAATCCCTTTCATTTTTAACCCTAAGTTCCAGATATACCGGAAAGGACAGGTGGCAGGTTTGGTTTCACGGAATTTCGTTTTGCAAGGGAAATGCCCCGTTTCGTTGGCACATTTGTCCAAACCTGATGAATCATGATGTTCGACTACATTTAAAGTAAAAAAAAAGGAGAGAAATTTCCCCAGCAAGTCCGCTTTGTACAAATCCCCACAGAACTTCCCTTGTACAAATCCCCACAGAAATTCCCTTTGTACAAATCCCCACAGCGCCATCCCTTTTGTAAAATTCCCCAGCGAGCTTTCCCAACAAATCCCGGCAAGTCCGCTTTGTAACAAATCCCCGGCAAGACCACCTTGTACAAATCCCCACAGAGTATCCCCAATAAAATCCCCGTTGAGAATCTCCAAGCAAAACGGGACACAAAAAAAAGGGGAGCCTTACAAGGCAAATCATCACAGAATTTGGAAATACAAGCTTGAGCAGTCCAAAAGGGTTTCACCATTTGAATCCAATCAATGGCAGGACTTCTCAACAGAAATAAGGACACAACAAAGCAACTGGAACAGTCAAGGTCACCGAACCAACCGCCATTTCCGAACTAACAATTGTTTTTTGTTTGAGAAGTTGAAACAGGTATAATCCAAGACAACCGTGCAAGAGGCAGGTGTCACCCAAAGAAGAAGGTACATGAGTACAAGGAACAGTTCGGCAACAAGGAATCCACTCGAAAGGTAAGTTTCCACGAAATTCTCTTTTACCTTTACTAAAACAAGAAAATTCAAAAAAAAAGGGTGTCGGTTAGTATCCTCGAACTTTTCCCTTTAATCAGCATTAGGGTTTTAAACCCTAAACTGAACTTCTTCCTTTTAGTCAGCATTAGGGTTTTAAACCCTAAACTGAACTTTTTCCTTCAGTCAGCATTAGGGTTTTAAACCCTAAACTGAACATTTTTCCCTTAATCAGGATTAGGATTTTAAACCCTAAACTGAACTTTTTCCCTTAGTCAGCATTAGGGTTTTAAACCCTAAACTGAACTCTTTTCCTTCAGTCAGCATTAGGGTTTTAAACCCTAAACTGAACTCTTTTCCTTTAGTCAGCATTAGGGTTTTAAACCCTAAACTGAACTTTTTCCCTTAGTCAGCATTAGGGTTTTAAACCCTAAACTGAACTCTTTTCCTTTAGTCAGCATTAGGGTTTTAAACCCTAAACTGAACTTTTTCCTTCAGTCAGCATTAGGGTTTTAAACCCTAAACTGAACTCTTTTTCCTTAATCAGGATTAGGGTTTTAAACCCTAAACTGAACTCTTTCCTTTAGTCAGCATTAGGGTTTTAAACCCTAAACTGAACTCTTTTCCTTCAGTCAACATTAGGGTTTTAAACCCTAAACTGAACTCTTTTCCCTTAATCAGCATTAGGGTTTTAAACCCTAAACTGAACTTTTTCCCTTAGTCAGCATTAGGTTTTAAACCCTAAACTGAACTCTTTTCCTTTAGTCAGCATTAGGGTTTTAAACCCTAAACTGAACTTTTTCCTTCAGTAAGCATTAGGGTTTTAAACCCTAAATTGAACTCTTTTTCCTTCAGTCAGCATTAGGGTTTTAAACCCTAAACTGAACTCTTTTCCCTTAATCAGCATTAGGGTTTTAAACCCTAAACTGAACTTTTTCCTTTAGTCAGCATTAGGGTTTTAAACCCTAAACTGAACTTTTTCCTTTAGTCAGCATTAGGGTTTTAAACCCTAAACTGAACTTTTTCCTTCAGTCAGCATTAGGGTTTTAAACCCTAAACTGAACTCTTTCCTTCAGTCAGCATTAGGGTTTTAAACCCTAAACTGAACTCTTTTCCTTCAGTCAGCATTAGGGTTTTAAACCCTAAACTGAACTCTTTTCCTTTAGTCAGCATTAGGGTTTTAAACCCTAAACTGAACTTTTTCCTTCAGTCAGCATTAGGGTTTTAAACCCTAAACTGAACTCTTTTCCTTCGGTCAGCATTAGGGTTTTAAACCCTAAACTGAACTCTTTCCTTCAGTAAGCATTAGGATTTTAAACCCTAAACTGAACTTCTTCCCTTCGGTCAGCATTAGGATTTTAAACCCTAAACTGAACTTCTTCCCTTTAGTCAGCATTAGGGTTTTAAACCCTAAACTGAACTTTTTTTTTTCTTAGTCAGCATTAGGGTTTTAAACCCTAAATTGAACTTTTTCCCTTTAATCAGGATTAGGGTTTTAAAACCCTAAACTGAACTTTTTCCCTTAGTCAGAATAGGGCCTCAACCCTAAACTGAACTTTTCCCCAGTGGGTCAGCATTAGGGTTTCAACTCTAAACTGAACTTCTCCCCAGCTAGTCAGCATTAGGGCTCCAACCCTGGAACTGAACTATTTTCATTCCGCCAGCATTAGGGCTCCAACCCTTAACTGAGCATTTGTCTGTTAGCCAGCATTAGGGCTCCAACCCTGAACTGAGAATTTTTACCTTATGGCAATATTAGGGATCCAATTCCGGAGTTGCATTTTTGTAGTTCAATCCTTTCATCAACTCTATAAACTTCTTGGCAACTAACTCACGAAATTTTCCTAGTAGAACTGGGGCAGAAAATTTCGTTCGTTTGTTTTTCCTCGCAGGTCTGACCTCGAGCCGCACGGATCGAAACGACCCACGAGATGAGTCTCAACTCAGAATAAAAGAAGAAAAAGACAAAAGAAGATGTGCCGAGATATTCGGAAAGGCGAGGGGCGGATCGTTCAAAGGTTTGATCAAGGTCCCAAATTCTACCAACCCCGTCTTACCCAGTGCCGGAAATAAACAGGCACCTACAACTTGCAAGTATCAAGATTCAGATCGGAGTCTACAAGCAGAATCAGCTAAGACCCAGGATCAAGTCGCAAAAGAATCATAGATAGGAATCTTGTAACTAGCGGTTGACATGCACACGTAGTAGGTTCAGTTTCAATTTTCCTTTGTTTGTAATAAGGGAGTCAGTAAGCAGCAACAGCAGTGGAAACAGCGGTAACGGCAAGCATTGCAGTCCCATGGTAGTCCCAGCTACCCAAAGTTTCCCGAACTACATTGACCTGATTCCTGTTTAGCCCAGGATATGTAGGAAATCTTTGAAGCGAGGACTCGGTCAAATCTTTCAAAAAATATGCTTCACATGGAGTAGTCCAATAGGCAAAAATCGCTCATATCCGCTCATTTTTTCTTTGCACGAAAACTCTTCGTGTTTCCGACCAAAGAGGGGCAGCTGTGAGAACGTGATTTTTGTTTTACGCGACAATCACTCCAAAAGAAACAAAAATAATAGCAATTGGTCTTGTTGTACAATTTTTGGATTTTCACGTGGCATTTTGTTAATTATCTATGATTTTGCCCATTTTTATTTTTATTAAAAACAAAATACAAAAAAATGTGTGTCGTGTGTAGTTTGAACTGTAATCCGGTTATTAAAAGGAAAATCACAAAAAATGCATCTTTCATTCTATTTCTGTCGTTAAGTGATGTCAGTATAATTAAATGTTAATTGTGCGATAATTGTTGTTTAATGTTTTATATAGTATTATTTGGCAATTTAATTTAAGGGATTAAAAAGAGAAAATGTATGAAAATTAAGGGATTTAAGAAGAAAGGGATTTTTCGGGTTGGGCCTATCCAAGCAAGAACAGGCCCAAATAACCCAGTCCAAAACCTGTGTTTTGCCCGGTCCAAACCAGCCGACCCCAGGAGTATCCTAAACGACGTCGTTTGGGTCATGCTTGATCTGGGCCGTTGATCTCAGAATGATCAACGGCCAAGATCACATAACCCAACCCCTTACTAAGCCAAACGACACCGTTTGGATTAATCTTTGAATCCAGGCCGTTGATCTCGAGTGATCTAACGGCCAAGACACAACCATCCATCCCGTATAAAAGGCCCCATATCATACCCTGCCCCCCCTATCCAAGACCCCATGCCTTCGTCCTCATCCCCTTTCCCAGACCCCAAACCCACGAAACCCTAGCCGCCCCCTTTCTCTTCACCATTAATCCCGGCGGCATGGACGCCGGTGACCCCCACCTTAACACCATAGATGCACCTCACCACCCTGAACCCAAATCTACCAACCACTTAGCTCGAATCCCCTCCCACCTTCTCGAATCTTCATTTGAAGATTCGAGTCGGACCTCGACTTACACCGATCTACCCCAACTTCACACCAGACAGTCCCCGGACCTCCCTCGTGACCAAACCATGCTTGGTTTGGTCCGAATCTAACCAAGAAAACCCAAAACCCAAATCTGCCCTCTAAGAACCCTAGGAATCCTCATGCCCGGTCTGTGTCCGTTTGAGCCGAGTGATTAGGGTCTAATGGACCTTAATCGAAGTGTTCTCAGTTGAGAACACTTCGATTAAAGTCCGTTCAACCCCAAGAAAGATCTATTCAAATCCAAGCTAAGGTTTTCTGATTTTTCAAAGTTTTAAGGTAATTTTTGTTTTCTTTATCAGTTCGTTTTGTCTGTTGTATTTGAATGTCTATTTAGGTGTCCAAATGTTTTGTTTAATTTATGTTTTGAATGTTTATCAACTATTGTTGTCCACTTTGCCCGGACCTCTGTATTTGGTCAAGTTTTTCTTTCATTTACTGATAATGTGTAAGCTGTACAATCAACCGAATTTGAAGTTGGTCGATTAATTAATTCCCAAGGTCATATTTGTTTTGACAGTACAATCTGAACCCCTGCTCAATACTGTTTGATTCCAATCCTTGGCTGTTGATTGTATATGTTGTAATTAGTATAGTCGAGTCGATATACGTCGTCGATTAGTTCCAGCTGTTGAATGGTAACAATTTGTTTCATACTGTTTGTTTTCTGCTAAAGCTTTGTTTGAATGCAACTAGGAACTAAGTATAGTTGTTGGTGTTTGTTCAAACTGAATCCGAAACATTATACGGTTTAGTTTATAGTTACAGTTCAGACTTTGGTTTAAAATTGATGGCATGTGCATTCTTGGGCATCATGTGCACTATGCTTCTTTAATATTTAGGGCAAATAGGACAGCATGTGCTGTCAGAACACACCCCTGCTGCCCATATCCTGTTTTAGTTTAGAAATAATAAACCTCACTTAAAAGGTAGATCTGCCAGGGGAATATCATGGGAGTTTGTTTATATTTAAATAGTGAGTGGAAACTAGAAAGAGAGGAGGCCACATGGGAAGGTTTCTGATGTTTTTAACAGGCTATGCATAGCCTGATATTAGGTTATAAAAGGGGAGCAGAACTTCCATCAGAGGGGGAGAATTTTTTCGGGATTTCAGAAAAAAGATTGAGAGAGAAGTTAAGAGATAGAAAACATACAGACAACAACCAGAAACCGTTTTCTTCCTATGGTTGTTTGGGTTTCATTTGTTTTCAACATGTTCAATCAATTCTGATTCTTTGAAGTTCCAATTGAGTCTACTGGTCGAGAGTTTTCATTGGTTTACTACTGGTTTTGGTCTGCATGGAGTTCTGATTCTACTCCACTGTGTGTTGCTGTCATTTGGCTACTTTTTCTATCGGCTATAGTTGCATTCTTGCACTCGAGCCTGTTCTGCTGTGTTGCTTTGTTTGCTGTTGTTATTTTGTTCCTGCTGCTGCTGATTTTCCCTGTCTTCCTCCTTTTCTCTTTTGCATTTTCAGCGTTCCAGGTACACATTTCGAATCTCACATTGGTGTTGCTGATTGTAACAATGAAAGGCATGAATTGAAAGATCTGAAGAATTTTTAATCGTCTGTTGCCTTACTTACAGCTTTGCAAATCTTGTTAAAGTTGTATAAATTCTTTAATTTGTAGTCCAATAGAAAACACATTAGTAAGTTTGTACTTAATCGAAAATATTCTTGTCTAACATTGCGATATGGTTTGATGGCAGTACATATGATGTAGTCGTATAATTTATGGAATGTGCTATCATTTGTAGAATTGTTAATTCAAACTCTTCCTCCAAGTTATGTTTTGAGCATGTAGGGTGAATGGTTTCTTGAAAGATCTTGCTGAGTACAACACAGTTTTAAGTTTAGGAGCTTCAGTTTCGGTAGGCAGTTTTAGGATGAGTTCTGAATATTATTAGTAGCACAATCTAATGAGTGACTTTATTTTGCTTAAACAAATTCAAAGTTTAACTCGAGGAGTATTCGGGGTTAAGTATAGTGTTTCATCAATCTCGTATATAATTCTTCTATCAAATTAAAAGCATGTCCCATGAGGTATAACGCTTCTTCACTTCGTAAATGATTAAGCAGATAATTAATAAAAATCCGGATTTGGCCAAAGCATACAATTGAATTAGCACGTATCTTTTTCTTCTATTTTTAGAGACGAACATAATAGAAATGTAGTCATTTTAGGATATTCCTTCTGAAATAATGAGGCGAGCCTCGCCAAATAAAAATGCAAATTGTGGGGCCCTCAATAATTAACCATAATAAATACTTAGAATTCGTGACGGGCTGTTTAGCGAATTTCACTGCCTTCCCCAAAGATGATAACGTGTTAGACTCTTTAGGCGCGACTTAATTAAATTACATTCTTAAATTCGGGTGCGCATTTATGTGACCCAAATCCAAATCTCAACGGAGTCGAAATGCGTTAACAACTACGGGTGCATTGATTGTGACGTTGTTCAAGATGCATTTTCACGATGTTGCAATTCTATAAAAATACATGATAATAATAAAAGCGGTTTAAACTTAATAAAAGCACGTAAGTCGTAACATGTATTTAAATCAGATATTTAGCCATTGTAACAATTTAAGCGACCGTGCTAGAACCACGGGATTCGAGGGTGCCTAACACCTTCCCTCGGGTCAACAGAATTCCTTACTTAGAATTTCTGGTTCGCAGACTTCATTTGGAAAAGTCGAAAATTTCCTCGATTTGGGATTCAAGATAAACCGGTGACTTGGGACACCAAAAGCCAAACCTTTCCCAAGTGGCGACTCTGAATTAAATAAATAATCTCATTTCGAATATTGTCACTTAAATTGGAAAAACTCTCTCACGCATAACCCTTCGGGGCGGGGCGGGCAAAAAGGAGGTGTGACACATATTGGATTGAGTAGAACAAGTTCTTAAACCTGGGCATCGGGGAATTGATTAGCGATTAGGATAGACATATGCTAATTTCCTTTCTTGGTTATTATACGGGAATTATGAACACATTCTTGTTGATTCTAACTCTATAGACATGTATGCGCTAGATTAGCTTGAATAGGCGAGTAAGAACTCGACAGATTCTTATGAGCAATATTAAACCCGTCAACAAAAAGAAGAGAAAAATTAATTATTCAATTCCATTAAAAAATACAATAGGATTGTTAGATACTCCATGACCCTAGATCGTTTTCACCTAATTGATAATATTTAAATTTACTTTTCTTTTGTTCAGAGTTCACCATTTGTTTTCCCTTATTATAATTAGTCTAGAATTACTACTTTTTGATTTAAATCTTGTTTAGATAATTATGATAGTCTAATTTAGTTAATAGTTGATAACAAATCCGTGTAAGTCCGACATCCGACTTCTAGTCACTTTATTACTTAACGACTGTATATACTTGCGTGTGTGTTTGACCACAACACCTATTTGGTGCAAGTCTTACCTTCTTATTAGAGGTTTGAACTCGTTTTGTGCCTCTCAATAGAGAGTTGTACAAGAATTTTCCACAGTATAAAGAATTAGTGTTACTTTTGTCCCCATTCTCAAAAGTTTTGAATATATACATTGTCTACCAGATCTTCTTATCCTCCTCATTCTCCTGCTTCTGCTCCTTCTTACCCAAACAAGAAAAGGATTTCTTCCACTGCAGTTTTTTTTTTGCTGCAATAGCTTGCTAACTTAGAGCTATTTACTTAAATGATTAAGGAAGCCTACCGAGAAACTTTGGAGGAAGCTTACTCGAGAAGTTTCTCTCCAATACATAGAGCTCTAAGCCACCTTGTATATTATTTCAGGAGAAATAAAATATCTCTTAAATTAGAAAAAAAAATTATCGTCACATAAATAAGGAACAAACATCCATTTGGTACAATATTTCATAATATACACCCTTCCATTATATAAAGAATATACCTAATTAAAATTTTACTAGAAAAAATTCGTAACTCTGGTCAAGGAAAGAATAATACATATACAACCCAGAGAGAACCACACCTCAAAAGCTAATTATTGAGGTGTGAGAGTCCAAGATTATATAAATCCCACATCAGCATATTACGATACCGATGCGGGTCTCAAGTCCCACACCTTACGATTGACCATAACAAACCTCAATACATGCTCTGCATCATCGTCTTCGCAACTCCCAACACCATAAAAACCACCATGCTTCGCATCCAAGTGTCCTCGAGGCTTCACTCCAATAGCCATTTTCGAGTCAGGTGCCGAGGCACTCGCAGCTGGTTGTGGGCTAGATATTTCTGCCCTGGCGAACACTGTAATACTGGTGTCACCCTCTATGGCATGGTGCACATGGAGGGTGGTGGGTGGTTTTGATACCTAATAATTCAGGGAGAACACACCTCAAAAGCTAGCTATTGAGGCAGGAGAGCCCAAGACTATATAAAGTCCATATTAACATTATTGCAATATCGGTGTGGGATTCGAGTCTCATACTTTGTAATTGACCATAACAACATAATTCTTTGCAATACACATTGTTAGCATCCCCGATAAAAATCTCACTGAAAAAATTCAACGAAACAAAATAAGGAAAAAAGAGTTCATGTTAATTTATTCTCCGGATGAAAACATAAATTTATGTCTCTAGGTCTTCACATTCCAAATATGCACACCAATTTTACAAACTTGAAATATGAAGTACTCGGTGAGTAGATCAACAACTTTGTCATTGAATTTTAATTTCGTCATGTCCCTTTTACAGATTCCTTCCTTCAACTGAGACACAACATTGCTTCATATTATATTGTAGGTTTCTACTTAGCATATATATATATAGAACACCTGTATATAAATATCAACCAAATACATTTCAGTTTGCCTCGTACTGGCTCCACATATAAACAGATAATAGATCTAGAATCGATATTTATGCGATAGTTATAAATGTCCTATAATTTGCTTAACCAACAAAATTTTATTATAACAATGACAATATTTTTGAACTATAGGGTTTAGATATTTTAAAATCCCTTGAGTACGTGTGCTCCAGGCAATAGAATCATTCGAAGACTTGTGCTTCAGGCAACAAGGATACTTACGGTTTTTTCAAAGTTGTCACTTTGATAGAGAAAATGACAAAAATGACGCCTTATACTTTGGGTTAGGTCTAAAATAATCCATTAAATATACTTTAGAGCAATTTTGGTCCTTTTGAGTTTGCCAAAAGTGAGCACTTTTGGTTTCCGTCAATTATTTGATAAACTCTGATTATTAGATTTTACGATTTTAACTAGAAATACTAGGAAATTCAAGTCCTGTCAATCTTAGAAATTGCAGCACTAAAAACTGCATCATAGATCATCAATAGACCAAAAATTGTACTCCGTAGAAATTGGACCTAAAAAATTGCACCAACACTAGAAATAGACTAAAAGTAAGAAAAATTACACCACCAAACGTGAGTTTCAGTTTGTTAAATATTTGACAAAGATAAAAGATACTAATATTTGGCATACTTAAAAAATCAAAATTGCTTCGGGTATATTTAAGAATGACTACTTTAAACCCACCCCATAAGAGCATTTTTGTCATTTTATCTATTGGAACCATTTAAATGACAATAAAGAGAAATCTGTTGAATTTTTTCCAATGGAGTTTAGTTAGGAAGGACTAGAAGCCGAACACTAGAAACCTTAGCGTGGACGCTGAGTCCATAGAGGGGTGTATGTAACATCCCAGACTATAAACAGAGTCTCACATCGGCAAACACAAGAGGAATGTTGTGTATATAAGTTAACAAGCCTTAGACTCTAGTGAAGCATTTTAAACCCGTGAGGGCCTAGGCCCAGAGCGGACAATATCACTAGCGGGCTGGGCTGTTAAACGTTTGGTCATAAATTTTGCCAAAATATATTTGAATTTTTTTTGGCAAATACATGCTTGGCCATAGATTTTATCTACATTTTGGCAAATTCCCAAAACCCAAAATTCAAATCCAAAACCAACTCAAGAACTGGTTCTGGCCTAAAATATCACTATTTACATTTTTTTAAAATTGCTCCAAACTTTTGTATTTTATAAAAGAGCCTACCATTTATTATTTTGTAACAATGTTGTTTTGTTTTTTTGGTCATCTGATAGTATATTATGTAGTTCATTATAAAAATGATAATTTTGTACCAAATTTATTTATATTCAGGATTATGGTTTGCGATAATATAATGAATGTTATTGATCAATGTACTATTGGGTATTTGTGATAGTTTTTAAAACTTAGGAGTATAAGTCATGTTTTATATTTTTTTTAAAAAAAATTAAAATATATTTTAAAAACTTATGTCCAAACATTTTCATGTTAAAACCATGCTTCGCCCGAATCAAATTTTTCAAAACAAATTTAAAAATATAAGTATCGAAAAATGTGTCTGACTGCTTATTACTTCCCCGTTAGCTTAGGTTGTGACATGTTTAGAATCAGTTGGAATGCCAAAGCCTAAAAAACCAGAACATATGCTCCAACTTCTGCAGCATTTCATCAAACACTCAAACCAAATCAAACAAATCCATTCCCTTCTCACAACCAGTGGCCGTCTCCTCCTTACCTCTCAATGGATCAACACACTTCTTTACAACACTCTCATCAGAGCTTACCTCAACATTTCCCAGCCTCAAACAACTCTCATCCTTTTCACACACATGCTTTTTCATCAAGCTCAACCAAATAGCCATACTTTCCCTTCCCTTATCAAAGCAGCCTCATCTTTCCCGCCCCATTTGGCTTCCCATATAGGCAAACCCCTTCACTGTCAAGTCTTGAGAAGAGGGGTGTTGAGTGACCCGTACGTGTGTACATCTTTTATTGGGCTGTATTCTCAGGCGTGTGAACTCGGGAGTGCGCACAAGATGTTTGATGAAATTCCTGAACCATGTGTTGTTTCGTATAATGCGATCCTTGATGCTTGTGGGAAAAATGGGGATATGAGTTTGGGTTTTTTGATGTTTTCTCGCATGCCTTACAGAGATGTTTATTCATGGACTAGTATGATTCATGGGTACATGAAGAATGGGTGCTCTGAAGTTGCTGTTAAGTTTTTCCGGAGAATGATCCTTCATGAGGATGTGAAGTGTGGTTTATTGAAGCCAAATGAGGCTACTTTTGTTAGTGTTCTTTCTTCTTGCACGTTCTTGGATGTTGGTGTAGCGTTATATTTAGGGAGGCAAGTACATGCTTACATGGTAAAGAATGAGGAGTTGAGTGTCTTCATGACGACCGCGTTGATTGCATTTTATGGGAAGATGGGTTGTTTCGTATATGCTTCAAAGGTGTTCGATGCAATGGTTATCAAGCAGGTTTGTGCTTGGAATGCTATGATTTCTTCCCTAGCTTTGAATGGTAGAGAGAAGCAGGCATTAATGATGTATGAGAAGATGAGAGCAAGGGGGCTGCAACCAAATGCGATTACATTCGTGGCAGTTCTATCAGCTTGTGCGCGTGCCAAGCTTGTTGATTTGGGGTTTAAATTGTTTGAAACAATGTCGCATGAATTTGGAATTGTACCTAAGATGGAACATTATGGTTGTGTGGTTGATCTCTTAGGGAGAGCTGGGCTACTGCAGGAAGCATACGACTTTATAAAAAAGATGCCTTTTGAAGCTGATGCCACTGTCTTGGGTGCGCTGATGGGTGCTTGTAGACTTCATGGAGCCATTGAGCTGGGAAATGAAGTAGCACAACTATTGCTTAAGTCGCAACCGAATCATTCTGGGCGATATGTGCAACTCTCAAGCATTTATGCTGGGGCAGAGAAGTGGGATCATGCTGCTGCCTTGAGAAAAGCAATGTTAGATGCTGGAATACACAAGGTTCCAGCCCACAGTTTTATCTAGTAGAGCTGATAACTGCAGCAGTTTATATTTGCTAAATTTTTTCGATGAGCCTTGCTTGGTGATGAAATCTTTGCTCATCAGAATCACCTAAAAGGATCCTGCATATGGGTTTTGCACAGAGATTGAAGCACTGGGAAAGAAAGCAGAAGTCACAGCAGATAAAAGTACATTCACTTTTGAGGTTGAATTTATCTTTGAGCTCAAGCTAACTTAGATTGACTGATCAAGGAAAAGATAGATTTTTGTGAAAGTGCACGGCAAACATGGTTCCAAATCTGCTTGACGAGGTATCACTTTTTGTTTTCTACTTTTGTTTTTCTGAATCTTTTTCTCTCCCGCCAAGCTTTGAAGTTGTGAAGCGGTTTGCTAATTAATTAATCCGAACAATAATTAATCATGCTAAACAACATTTAAAGGCTAGTGGTTCTGCTTGTTTTCTTCCTGAGTCAAGTGTCAAATCCGTATGGATTTCAATCACTAGCAATTCTATCACTCAATTGTGGGTTTATGGCTATCTCAGTTTAGGCTTTGAACATTACTCCCGATCCTAGTTTTTTGCAGGTATCATTATGCAAGTTGTTGTTTCAAGCTACTGTTTTTGGACAGGGGATTCTTAGTAGCTTGAAAAGAATAGGTGTCAATGCCATTCCTGCTATTGAAGAAGTCAACATTTTCAAGGAGGATGTTGTCATCCAATTCATTAACCCCAAAGGTATCAAATATATTTGTATTTTCACTTAGCTTAGTCATTTGTCATTTGCCATTTGCCATTTTAATAACCTTTTTTTTCTGAATTCTTTTCAGTTCAAGCATCTATTGCTGCAAACACATGGGTCGTTAGTGGTTCTCCCCAGACAAAGAGTACGTGTTCTACTTTTTCCTTATGCCTTGGTTTTACTTGGTAGCTGCTACATTGTGAATAAAACCACAGCTTACCTCTATAAACTATGTCCAAAAGAAAAAATAGCATTTTCTTCTGTTGGTTTTCAGAAGGGTTCTTGATTGTTTGAGGATATGCGCTTCCTTACTGTTTACCTCCTTTTGCTTGATGTTTTGAGCACATATTAGTATTAGAACTCTCGGAATTGGTGATAAGGCGCTCATTCTTGTTTCTTGTTTGATGCATGACAATTTCTAAGCTATATTTCTTTCTTCTTGCAGAATTGCAGGATATCCTTCCTCAAATTATTCACCAATTGGGTATGTAGTCATTATTTTGACTGCAGTTTAGATATGACCACTGCTTTTGAACAACTAAACATATATTGATTTTTCAAAAAATTACAAATTTTTCAGGTCCTGATAATTTGGAGAATTTGAAGAAGTTGGCTGAGCAATTCCAGAAGCAGGGTGCTGCTGCAGGTACAGGTGAGGCTGCAGGTGTGGCCGCAGCACAAGAAGACGATGATGATGAAGTACCAGATCTCATGGCTGGTGAAACTTTTGAAGGTGCTGCCGAGGAGGGTCACACTTCTTGAAGTTTTTGTTAAATTTTGTGGCATCCCTTACTTTCAATGTTTTGATGTCAGTTTTACCTTTTAGCATTTGAGTGTTCTATTTGATGTCTATTTGTGACACATCTCAAAAGAATTCCTTAAATGCTTTTACTAGTAAGCTACTTTGCCCTTCAAAGCCTACTCTTCTATGTTAGAATAGTATGTTATGATCTGTACTATCGAGTCTTTACTGGCCTCTCAAGCCATCACAGGTGATAACTATGGTGCAGGCTTATTTTCTTCACGTTTTAAAAGGCCAATGCTAATTGAGTCTGAATTTCATGGCTATGCTTAGTAACTCAGAAGGTAAGTAGTTATAGTTCTCAGATTGCTAGGGCAGCTCTCTCAACCGACGACTTATGAACTTATAAGTTGCAATTGCAGTGAAGTAGAACATTTGTTCTTGTTAAGTTGTTCACAAGTTTTGTTGAATGGACAAATCACGCTTGTTTCAATTTCTCACAAGTTTTGCCGCAAAACTTGGTACTGTCTTCGTTCACCTATCTTGTTGAATTTTACAAATTTTGCCGAATGGATAAATCATGTCTGTGTCGTACATATGATAACTCAACATTTGTCAACGATTCAATAGCAGAGGCATGAAGGGTGGACAGTGTGGACTTCACAGACGACATAAAAATAAATGGAGTAATGCTCCAATCATCGATTCAAGTGGTCAGAAAATCATTCTCACTGACACTGAATCATTCTTTTATATCAAACTGTCTAGTAAGTCAGAAAGAAGAATAGCCTCTCTTTTAATGTACACAACATTTATCTACATTAACAATGAGAATCACAAATCAAGAGCTGGTTCCCAATGACGATGTGTTTCCAAATAGAGCAACAAGTAACAAAACAATAACTGCGTGCTGTCATAAGGTGTTGGTGTAACCAGAAAACATGATGAAGCGAGTAGAACGTAATATTGCTCAATTGTCAGGCAACTATGCGCTCTAAGCATTAGTAAGGTGACCTAGCAGTCAATGAAATGAATTGAAAGTTATGAAAAGTCACGGTCCAAATACAAGCAAGTAAAAGCCAATCAGGTTATAAACCAAAGTGGATAGGAGTTACCTATACATGCGAATAGTGAGAGGTAGTTTGATGATAGTTATGAAAAATCAGGGTTCAAATCTTAGTGCGGTTAAAAAACGTTAGATGATTTCTTCTCATCTATCTAAGACAAGTGGGTAGCCTAATGAAATAGTCGATGAGCGTGCAAATAAGACTGCGCATCATCATTTATTAAAAGGAAAATGCCTTTTATACATTTCCTTTCAGAGAAGTATCACATAACTAAGTTCTAATGCAACTCAATAAGTAAGACAGAGTTGTAAAAGTCAATAAACCAGAACTCCAAAGTAGAGAACAAAATATATTGCAAAGCAAACAAGCATGCACCGTTGCGCACTTGCATCCGAGAAAACACATCACATTCAAAATTTAATATTGCAGGAAACATTATGTGAAACTTCTCTCAAGATTCTCATGCCCCAGAAGTGGGGTGGGGACATTAATGATGCATTGCAGCAAATATATTAGATTCTTGGACTGGATTTGTCATATTCTCAATAGCAAACTTAGATAGTTAACTGAATTACACACTGAATTGTGCGTAGAATTTCAGGATACTTTAATTTAAATCTATAATTCTACATGGTACTTAAATTTACTTGGATAACAAAATGTAAATAAGACTCAAAACATATCCTTGAGATCCATCCGCTTACTCCTTCCCAGATACTTGTCCAATTTCTGCAAAAACTCACCAAAATAGAACGGTACTTGCCTAGGCCAACTCCAACTGCAAGTGTGAATGCTTTTAATCTTCTTTTCAATCCGGCGAGCATAGTCAATAGACTGAGCCCCAAACTCCAAGATTTTCTCTAAACTTTCAAAACTGTCCTTCATAAATGTTTCACTAGAGCACGAAGCAATAAAATCACACAGAACCTCTATGCAGGAGATATCCACCAAGTACCTAAAGCCAAAAGCACAAGGATACAGAGAAATTTAGTAAAAATATCAGCGAGGTCAGAGAAATCATCACCCCGAAAAAGAGGTTACATACTTGATCTGAGCATCATTCCCACTGGCAATAGCAATATTAATTGTTTCGACAGCAGCATCATTGATTTCTTTTACTCGATCAGTTTGAATCAAATTGACCAGTTTATTCATAAATCCAGCCGCAATCACATCCGGCTCACAATTACAAACTATTCAGATAAATGGCTATGGTTTCATCCAATGAGAAGTTTCACTAAAAGAAAAAGAAAAGAGAAAATTTGGGGGGCATTTCTATTCCAAATACTACAACCAACTATTTCAATCTCATATTCACCTACTCAACTACCCCAAGAGCAAAATCTGTTAAGATCTCAGAAGGCATGAGGATAATGTACACAGGAGCTTAATATTTTAGCTGTCCTTCTAAATATTGAAGACATACCTCCATATTCCCACAACTGACAACGCCACAGATAATGCTGCAAATGTCGTTGACCACGTCTCCGTCCTCGTTGTGGTTATCAAGCAACGTCACCAGGCAACCAAGGTCAGCAGGATTGAACTGGGTGGTGAAGTTAGTTATCGTTAGTCAAAAACAAAGCAATATGCATGCCTGACACAGTTACATTTTAACAATAAAAAAAAAAAGGAAGAAAAATATTCCAGCGGTCTTTGCATAATGCACCCATCCAACAATTTTGGCACATAGCATGTTACACCCATTCATGTTGTTTAAAATCTTGTTTGGTGGACAGCTTTAATGAATACAGAGACTATTAGAAATTAGGCATTAGAAGCTTGGGGGTGGTAGATGTAACAGGAGTGTCTCCACTACTGTGAGGTACTAGGATTTCTTTCCACATGAAGGGCATAGGTGGATGGGAGTAAGTTTCATGAAGCTGGAAAGGTGGGAGAAGCGGTAGGGGTGTGTCGATCCTAAGCACAAGATTCGATAGCCATTTTGATCATTATATGTTTTTTTGCACAGAAAAGTCAACACTAAGACAACCACTGTCGATAACGGTAGATTTACATAGGTTGCTGACTACTAGTACAATAACTTGAAAAAAAAAACTAATAGTAGCTGTGTAGGAAATAAAAATGATAGCTTTGTAGCATGCTAATAGAGAACCCAGACTAAATCCACTAGCGAACATAAACCCCCCCTCCCAGTGTTGTAGAGTCAAGAAATGAACTAAAAAGGAAAACATCAAATTGGAAGTTGATTCAGGAACATGCCGAATTATCATCTGAATGCATACTGATTATGATGTTTCCACCTTTCAATCATTTTATTTTGTTTTGTTTTATTTCGTTCCTATTTTCATTGGTTAATTCATCAAAGCGTTTGGATTCAAGCACGAAAGCTTCTAAAAGCTCCTTAAGACTCATGTACCTTACAATACCAGCTCGCCTCTCTTTCAACAATACCTACAACTATTTTGAGGACGGGGATTATCACTGAACAAGACTCGTGCCTGAAACATCAATTGACGTACATATCAGATTCAACCATAAGTTAGATATGAAAAAGTAGGTTAAATGAGGAAACTAAAACATTCTACTCACCGGAGGAGTCCAACCAGCCGGTCATAAATTAGACTGAAGTTATCGTGGTGTTGGATAATGCCATATATACCATCAATACAGTAAGAAAGTGCATAACATACATTTGTTAGCACCTCATCATCATTTGAACGAAGAAGCTCTAAAAGAGAATAGACTGCTGAAATAACCTGAAAAATGAATTGTAATCAGTAATGTAAAGACAAATAAGTTCGTTCTTTCATTTTTACCAAATTAGAGGACCTCTGAGGGTTTATTCCAATTTCCAGCAATATGAAATTAGCTCTCTATTTGGAGCAAGCTACAAATAGAGTCTTGAAAAGCACTTAAAATTGACACATCGAGAGATATTTACATTCAAGACCTCCAATAATATAGGAGGACTATTGAGGAAAGGCATGATATAGCTAGTGTTTTCTGCTCATTTCAAAAATAAACAAATTATTTCTTTTAAAAATTTCAAATCCAATTTATTTGACGATATAAGATAGGTCCTGAATTTAAGTCACTTCTTTGATTTTTGACTTCTTAGTTTTTTGATATGTTTCATTAAAGTAGACACTCTCAAGGTTAATATTCAACAAAGCTGGTTCCTTGAAGTATTGTCGGCATAGTATGAGATGATTGAACTGCACAAAGCTTGAAAAGATAGTGCTGAAAGATGCATGGATCCTATATGATTTTAATATTGCAAACATGTGCTTTATGATGTGATGCAACCTCAAAACTGATTAGCTTTTTTAGCCAAGTAAAGGGTTGTGCTGGATAAAGTGTAATGACGATTAACTTCATTTCTTCTGTTTGGCAGGGATCTTATGGCCTTTTGGGAAGGGTGCAGTTATTGATTTCAGTTTTGGCAACATTCACACTTCTAAGTAGGGGTGAGAATTCTTCTGCCACTTGACATAGGGTAGAGCTTACCATAAAGCTTTACAATAGTATTCCTTATATGTCGTGCTGAAGTTTTAAGAGCATTACGATCATACCACATTGAGAGACTAGAAAGGAAATAATAACTATATGTCTATACTCGAAGCTTATAAGCACAAAAATACATTAGGCCTTTATTGCATCGATATAGAAGTTCGAAACAAGCAGCTATATTTGTGAAGAAAGAAACTATAGCTTGTTGAATTAAATTAAAGTTTCTAGGTTGATTGTCAACTCTATCTCTTTTATATTATTCCTCAATGCCAAATGATTTTGGGCAAATATTGGCATAGTTTTTGCAGCTTTTTATTTGAAGGAGGGATCAGCTCTAAATCAATCTTCTTCAAGATTGAGAAAACTTCCTCAATATAGTTCAGCAAATCTATAAATGAAAGTTAAAACTGATAGTACATCGCTTTAATTAAGCAACAACATCGAAAGGAAGAAAGAAGCAATAAGAAGAAGTACAGTAGTAAGAATTACTGTAGTTGTGGAATTGAAATTCAATGATTATTCAAGTAACTACTAGAGTACTTGGTTATATGCCTACTTCTGATTGTAGTGCACTCCACTTTAGACATTTAATTTATAAAATGTGCTCATTTTATCCAAGGATTAAGTTCTGATTGCAATGCACTCCATTGTAGACCTTTAATGGATAAATTGTACTCAAATTATCAAAGAATTAGGTTCCTCCAAAATGCATTACTTCTCGAGTGTCTATCCAACAACTTAAGGCATTGAGAATTTGCCTACTTGACATATATTGATTGTAGTTCTAAAACATGATGATTTTCCATTAGACGTGCATACATATCATTCAGTGTTACATCTTATTACATGTGAATGTATGCATGTTGGAAAATGCATTATGTACGGAGAAGCAACGAATTGAGTGGTTGAATAGTCGTAAAATTGTTATTGAGAAATTGGAACAAATATTTATAGGAATCAAAGTGTTTTATAATGTTGCAGTTCATGATAGATTAAGGAAGCTGTAAATTGTGATTGAGAATATGTATTTACAAGCCAAGGCATCAAAATGTATAATAATGTTGTAGTTGATAATGGATCAAGAAAGACAGGTAGTCACTGAAGGAATTTGTCATACTTGGTTAAGGTTATATCCAAGCAGATTATAGCCGTCAAAGCCAAATAATAAGAGCCAACATGTATCACTTATTTCATAGTGTCTCTCTGCATAAGATGCTTACTCATAGATCTCTTCAAGCATCAACATCAAAATTCACAATCAAACAATGACTGAAGAGATGAATAACTTTCAGGCATTCAAGATGCATCAAATAGAAAAGTCCCAGGTTGTAAATTAATTGCTGAAGGTACGATCCCTGAGATAATCTAAATCCTGATTTTATCCAGCATAATAGTTTACAGTTGATTCCTTTCTACTAGAAGTCCAGAGTTCAGACTATTTCATCAATATAGAAGTTCATTCTTCGTCTATCGTTATCAATGAAATTCCTTTTCCGTATTGCTGGTAGGTTCAAACACTTAATACTATTGAGATTTTGATTGTGGTATAACATTAAATCTTACTGGCAGGATGGACTATTAGCATATTCTAGGTATACTTCATGTTGCAATGAGAAAGAAGAAGTTAAGCAACGACTTAGTTCGATGGAGGAAACATTACATCAAAGTTTAAGATCTGAATAGTTTAAAAGTTGTGAAAATTGCATAGAAATTGAATGTCGTTTCAAAAATAGAAAAGGTGTCACATAAATGGAGTAAATCATTTTTTTTAAGGTGATGGCAGATGGTACACCCACGGTGATGGTATTTTGAATGCTCAAGGAAAAGCAATATTTTGAATTAAACAATTGCAGGCGTAAAAACTTTTGAACAGTCATTAACCAACCTGCTCAGATGGAAGATCCAGCTTGCTTTTAAAAATCTTAGACAAAATTCTCGTGGCTTCTCTCTGCATCGGAAAATTGTTGTTCGCCTCCTTTGACTTGTTCAACAAAGGAGTCAAAGCGCCATGGTCAAGAAGACAATCACAATCACCGGCAGCAATCTGCCCCACTACCAGCAAAGCCTATAGATGAAAAGAAAATACATTCAGCCGACTAATCTTTATACAACATGTGGGTACGGGAGACCCGGAGGGGGGGGGGGGGGCTCTTCCAATTATAAAACACACCTTCTCACAAAGACTTTCATCTGGAAAGTCCAGAAGCTTTACAATAACTTCCACCACCAGCTCATATTCATCCATATCAAATATTTCGGCGAGGTTGCGAGAGAAAATGAGTACGAGAATCCAAGCAGAATCATCCTATGAATGTAAAACCATAAGGATAAAGCAAGTGTGAAGCTAGAACCGCAAGACGCTAAAGAAGGTGCAGAAAGGTAATCAACAACACATCATTGTCTACCTTGAGCTGCTGTGGGACATATGGCATCTTTATAAACTGAGCAAATCGAAGAATAACACTAAACTTCATAGCTTTGCAAAGATCAAGTGTCTTATCTGTGGAAAAAAATTGGCAAAGTAAGTGATAGGCAAGTTGAATAAAAAAATTAGCCCGGAGCAGGCTTAGTCATACTGATAGAGAGCAGTGTTCAGAATTGTTTGGTTGCTATGCTCTGCGGAAGTGTATGATGGGACAAAATACCAGCGACCACTACTTCAAGACTTTCCTGTAAACCAACCATTCAGAAAACCACATATCAGCCTATAGTTGGAAAGAAAATACAACATGTCGTAGGGGTCTAAAACACACCTGATTGGTATACAGTTTTTGAAATATTGGCTCCACAAAAGGGGCAATAATCCAAGGACCCAGTTCATCATGATAAATCTCGGTGATAGCCCAAGCAGCTTCAACCTATGAATGCAAAACCATAAGGATAAAGCAAGTGTTCGTTAAAAAGCTAATAATTAATTCTCTACCTGGAGCTGCCAAGAATCTTTGTTGCTCAGAAACTTAATAAATCGAGAAACAAAAGACTTAACTTCTCGAACAAGAAAACTCCTTCTGATATCAACCAAGTACGAGAGTTGTGAGCCTGGACCATGTTTAGTCATACTCATATCAATCAATTTCCGGACTTGTGAGGTCCCCGCTAGCTGCCGATTGATATCATCCGACAAAATATCCTTCACCCATGATGTCTTCTGTAAACCAACAATTCATTATTAAATCAACTAATGAATTTATATTTCAGAAATAAATCAGAATCAGCTAGCACATGTAAGCGAACAGAAGACTCTCCATTATCAATTCTTACTAATCAAAAATTGATGTGCACAATATATTGATAAAAATAAGACTTAACCAGAAAAATAAAAAGGAAATAAAAGCTCACCGAATGCTTAAGAGTTTCTGCCTTCGTCTTTCGGATCTTAAGAGCCACAGTAGCACTTCTTTGTTGATTTCTTAGTTTATCAACAGGCATCTTCGTGAAAACCCTAGTGAGGGCAATGGAGAATTAGGCAGAGAATTTTTGGAGTTTTCTTAGGTTTATCAACTGGGTCTTCGTTGGATTTCTTAGTCACATTATGTTCGGCGTCAAATTAGATATTATTCGAGTTGTCAATGGAGAATTAGGCAGAGAATTTTTGGAGTTTTCTTACCTTTGTAGACAGAGTTACCCAGTATGAAAAAGTTGAAGCAGAATGTTTTTCACACAATTGAAGTGCAAGAACAACTGTAGTGAAAAAAATTCCGTGAAATGGATGATTAATTGTATTACTTTTATACAAATATTCTTTATAATCAAGTAAAAGTATCAGATTAAGTGTTTTTGGTTTAATGGTTTCATGAAAGGTAGGAATGTTGTTGGTTACTTGAATTTGCCTCCAATAAAAAAGCTTGTTCAACCAAAAACCATAAAGAGTGAAGGAAAGGAATGCATGATTTTTTTTAACTGAATTTGCCTGATTTGACCAAGGAATGTACCTTTGAGAGGCTTCCCCACCAACTGGTCTTTGCAGTAAGGCTGTAGTTTGCAGTTCTTTGAGAGAAACAATGCCTTCCCTCTTGGTGATTTATTTGGGAAGATTTCAGAAACTAAGCAGCTCTTATGTAACTGTTAAAAAAGAAATACAAGTGACAACAAAGTTAGAGTTCTTCTGCAATGAGGAAGTATCTTTATAGCTCGATATATCCAAGACGTTTTCAGCTCTTTTGTATAAATGCGTTGGACTAATGTTGCAGGTATCCAGCACATGGGAGGCAAATAACACAGGAAAACATAGAATATAGTAGGCTAAGATCACCAAAGTTGATACTCCGCATGTTCATGTATCAAATCGCTTAAATAATCTAAAACCTGATGATCACAATGAGATTCAGTGGAAAATTTAGCACTTTCTTGAGTCGATGACTTTTTTCATCTGATCAACATAGAAATATACTATAAAAAGTTTTGCTCAATCAAAGTCTAAATTACAATTCAAAGAAATGGTACAAAATCCTGCAGTTAGGGACATAGCATTCAGCGATAAATCAATAAATATGGGTGAAAATATGAGACACAGATCAAAGCTATAGGACTATTACCATGACGCGATCAACCTTGCTTTCTTTTTCTGATCAACTCTCTTTTTCCCCTCCCCACATGTTTCTGTCCTAGAAAACATTGATTAAATGTATTCCCTAAATTATAACTCATCCCAAGACTTGTTTGACCATGTCTATATACCTTGGCCACAAAATGATTGTATTTTCATGTACTCCTTTCAAGGATGCATCCCAGGCATATGTTCCTTCGGCAACATCGCTTCTCATCCACTAATTTTTAGTCTTTTAGCAGGTAGCTAAGCCTTTTTTCTTTTTAGTTCTATGTTGTCATTGTTATACTTAGTAGTATGTTAAGTCAGTGGTCTAAAGAAACATTAGGTGACTTAATTACTTAAATGCTGATGCAAAGATACTGGAGAGTAAAATATAGGAACTTGAGGAGACATATTTAAGGTATAATGTATATGATTAAGAATATAGAAACCAGTTAAGCAAAACTACTGCAGAATATATTCAGCTGTAAAGGCAAAAGCTTCTGTTTTAAATCAGAAGGCAATAGGAATTGGTTAACAACTCTAACACAGCTTTATTTCAGAATGACATAAAGAATAGGAGCAGGGAACTGAACATTCACAAGATTAAGAGTGAGCAAGATGGTTGATTAGAAGTGAAGAAAATTGAAGAACCAACTGTGACTTTCTACCAACTGCTATTTTTAAAAAAAAAGGAAGCAGGAGATTTGACTACCTTAGAGGTTGTCACTAATGTTATAACTCTGAGAATTGAAATGGTAATCAAGATGAAAGTTCGGCTGTTTGTATGCATTAACCAGTGCTCGAAAAGAGCTTGTTCACATATCGATCACTTATTAATATCTGCCTGATGCCACACGCCCTTCCCACATCTTCTTAAACCTCTCTCACTCTGTTATCTGTATTCCTTTGTGGTAAGAAACAAGAAAAAGTAACAACATGGATATGACATTTTCATCCATGGATATTGTTGGTATGAACAGTACATGGAAAGGTTAAAAACAAATTGAATGGAAAAATACTTCAACAGAGTTAATACAACACGTAAGTTAGATAGTAAAAATTTATTTTTGTCCCGAAGGTTTTTCCTTTCAGCTTCTTGTTCAAAAGTTGAAATATATACTACTAATAGGCAAAAGTAATAAGTCTTCCACCCAGCATATTATTGAAATAACTTTAAAAATAAGCTAAGCAATATGCTACAACCAGTTAAACTACGTGGATGTTTACACTATCAGTATATCTAATGTGAATCCAAAAAGTATCTCTTTACAAGGCCTCAATTTGATTAATTTTAAAGATATATTGGGTTGTTGTTGTTGTTTAAAGTGATACATTTTACATTTGATTTTCTTTTCAAATGAAAAAGGATTACTTTAAATTTAGTGAGTAATTATTTCATTTAACTTCAAGTGAGCCAGCAAGCAAACGGCGGAACCAAAAAGTTGCCAATAAATTGACAGAGAAAAGTGGATCAACACACCTGGTAGAAGAAACAGAGTGAAGATATGGTGTAGATTGAAAAATGAAGCCAACAGAGAATAGGGAGAACACGGCGAAGAGACAAGGAAACCAGAGGATTAGATATGCTGTCACTACTAATTATTCATCAATAAGATGTTAGTAACCACAAGCTCACCAACAAATACATAATCATAAAAGCAAAGTAAATCATGTGCGAGTAGCTGTAATAGCCTTATTTGGTATATAAAATATCAGTTGTAAAGCTTCATTCTCATCGTTCTTAAGGAAAGTGCATATGCTGCTTTATCTCCAAGGCTCTAACAAAGCTAGTGATTAATGATAAATAGGTAATGACTACTGTAACTACATATTGGCCTCTCTTTCAGAATTTGGGAGTACTATTTTAAGCTAGAACCACAAAGACAAGTTTCCATAAGCTTGGAGGCTTGTAGAAAGATGTCGTGTATATGAAAAATTGTATGGCCTTATCGACCTATGTTCAGTGTACGAGTGTTCATTTTGGTCTTATAGGACCATATGTCACATGTATAAGTTTCTACATCATATTGGGTCGTCCTATGTCTAGTATTCTTTTATGTACCAGGTTTCCTACACAAAGACCTTCAATAATCGGTGATGTCGGAAGTAGCAGCAAAATCAGTAAACTTAACATAAAAAGAAATCTGTAGATGAAGTGGAGAAAGAAAGAAGATGAACAGAAGCAGACGGAAGACAGATTAATTGCTGGTATGTATGTACCGAGGAGTTCTTATATTGCACCACCGGTCAAGTTGCTCTAGCTTTCAGTAAAATTTTGGAGAAGGCCAAAGTAGCCCTTGTATAATATTCAGCTGAACGTAAACATTAATTTGTATATCTTAACAAACTGTATAAAAAGGTTGCCTAACCATTATAATTTATTGCTTTTGTAATTAACACAAGAAGCAAAGAGCAACACCAAACCACCAATACTGGCTTGAGCAATAACTAAATGATAATAAAAAGGCTTCGGAGGAGCTCCAATAGGCGGGAAAAATGGAGCTTTTGTGTGTAATAATGATAAAAAAAAAAAGGGAAGTAAAAAGCTGCACAAAGTACTCATCTAAGCTAGTGACTCATTTTACATGTCAAAGATAACAGAAACAGTACGAAAAATTTGGTGAACTTTACAATTTTTCAGTCTCTAACATCATATGGTAAAAGAAAAAATCAACATGCTTTTGACATTCATACCTCTGAGTTCTCTAACAAAATTCTAGATAGCACTATAACAAGTTTAACTTATTTGAGAACTTTTAACTAATAAGGAGGTTGTTTACTATCCTTAGCACAGCTAAGAAACTCTAGCAAGTCAAAAATAGTACATGCCAACATTAGGACAAAAGTGATATTCTTGAGAAGCAACAAGAATGTTTCACACCTATATTTTATCAGCAGAAAAACTCAGATTTACAACGTGCCATGAATAGTATTTTACTTAAAAATTTCTGGAGGTATAGGGCTAAGCAAGAATCGACTTGACAAAAAGAAGTATCAGTAAGCACCAAGTTTTCTAATCACATCAACATCAACAAGCAAATAACCTCATCCTCATGCATCTTAGGACCATTGTAGTCAAGCAAGATAAGCCTACTATTTGTCCGGTTATAAGCAAAGCCAATGTGTTACATTGAAAGCTTCCTGAAATTAGGACACAGGGTAACAAGTATTTCTTGAAGCCATCTCTTTATAGAATTAATTCATTTCAAGATTCCCAAGTAAGTTCAAGTGGATTAACTTAATCCCTTAGTAGCATAATGCTAAATTTGTCACGAATTGGCAGGTGTTCTTCCTCTTGGAAGTCTCATCTTTTAGTAAATTTTCCCTTTCATGTGAAGCAAAGGTTTCAATTTCTCCCAGTAGTACCTTCATTGACTTCGGCTTCACTAATGACTAATTGGCCATGTGTATAGCTAAATGCCTGTTACTTTACTGACCAAGCAGTCCATCCAAGGGAAGACAGGAAAAACTTAATCCATATAATTATGTAAAACATTTGGAAAAGATAGTTTAATAAGAAGATCAGAAGATAATTAAGGCACCTGTAGAATACCAGTAACGACAAAATGTATTTTTTTTAATGAAAACAAACTCTTCCCCTGGCCCTATTAGATTTGCTATTATGTTAACGTGTGTGAATGTGCAATAACCAACAAAAGTGTTCATCACAATAAGCCAATTTTCCCATTCAGTCTTGAAAATGATTGCAAGAGCTTCATTATTTAAAACTTCGATTTAGAGGTTTGTCGAATGCAGTGCATAACCACTAAAGTTGAAAAGATTATGCGAAAAATCAAAAATAGAGGCACACTGTTTTGATGCAAATACCAGAAATCTTCAGAACACAGAGGGTGTGTTTGGTATGAAGGAAAATATTTTCCGTGGAAAATGTTTTCCAAGAAAATGTTTTCTTGGAAAACAAGTAGTAATCTTATTCATTTTCCGATGTTTGGTACGCAAATCAAGGAAAACATTTTCTCAAGAGTATTCATAAATAATTTTGATACAATAAACATAAAGCCATAAACTTTCGAACCAACAACTTTCTGAACCCACAAATTTCATAAACTTCTGAACCGCAAAATTTCGAACCCGTAAACTTTATAATTTCTAACCCCGTAAGCTTCGAAACACATAAACCTCCGAACTCATAACTTTGGAACTTGTAAAATTTTGAACCCGTAAACCGAAAGATGAAAAAAGTAAAACTGAAAATATTTTATAAAAATATTTTTTCTCGGGGGAGGGGGGTGCAGAAAAAAAAACAGAAATTTAAAAATCACAAAAAAAGTATAAAAAAAATTTCTTGTGCGGGATTGGGAGGGGGTGGGGGTGGGGGTAGGGAGGGGTGCAGAAAAAAATAGAAATTTTAAAATTAAAAAAAAGTAAAAATAAATTTTTTTTCTTGAGGGTGGGTGTGGGGTGGATTGGTGAGGATAAGGAATAGGGCGGAGAAGGTTGAGAAGGACTTTTGAAAATGTTTTCCCCCTCTTGACAGGGAAAACAATTTCCTCCAATTGGAAGAAAATGAGTTAACGAGCAAAATATTTTCCAAAACATTTAAACCAACCAAACATGAAAAAATTGGAAAACATTGGTTTCCTTCATACCAAACACACCCAGAGTCGTAAGAACGTAACTAACCCCCTACCCGCCGCAAAGAATAATAAAAATAATTTTTATATACCAATCGTCACAATAAAATTCCGGTAAAAATCCATTTTTCACAATAAATTCCCACGAAAATTCTAAAATTCAATTCAGACACCATTGTAAAATTTCCCCTTTTCTTCAGTTCCAACGAAGCAGAATAAAATCATTCAGCAAGAGGTTCGACAACTATGTAAATTTAAAATAGGGCAAAGTCAGACAGAATGTTTCTCTAAAATGGAAAAGCCCAGCAAATCTAGAGCGGAGATGAAGCTTCGTGGCATAGACAGTCAATTAAATTGATTCGAAGCGTCGAAGCGATTACCTTGACGTAACAAAGTTGGAGCGACGAAGTAGCCCAAACCCCAATTTATCCTGTGAAAAAGTTGGTAGAGCTTCCACAAACAGAAGTTGATTAATTTAAGCTATGAATGCAAAAGCAGTGCAAATTCCAAGGAGGAACGGGAGAATAAGTTGAGAATACCGAAGAGAGAGACAATTACAAAAACCGATGCAAACCGAAAACGGAATCAAACTGATTAAGTAAACAGATTGATTTGGAGTGGTTTTGGTTTTAAATTTTAAAAATAAACAGATTGATTTGGAGTGGTTTTGGTTTTAAATTTTAAAAATCATAATATTTGGTTTGATTTTGGTTCTATTATAAAAAATTGAAAAAATCAAACCGATTAATTATATAAAAATATTAATAATTATTGATATATAATATAATATCTTTCGCAAATAATTTTAAATACTTTATGCATTTTAATTATTATTTTGAATTTTAATTTATCCTACTTATATCTTAAAAGATTGTCTAAGCCCAAAAGAATAGGAATGGACCAATTTTCTTTTCCTTAAAAGAATCTAATTCTCTAACCTACACACATGTTTTTTCCTAATAAAAGAGTTAGAAAAAAAAACCTACAACAAGAGTAAAGAAAGCAAACTCAAATTGCAAGACTATAGTAGCTAAAGTTTGAGAAAGTAAACTTTTAGTTTGTTTTTTGTTCATATTTTTCGTATAAACATGTAAATAAACTTTTAATTCCGAAATAAATATATAAAAAAGCATAAATTTAAGAAATTATTTTCAGATTGTTGTCTAGTGTTGTTTTACTATTATCGACTTATCATTAGCTTACTAGGAACCGAAAAAACGAACCAAACCGAACCAAACCAACAACAACCAAATCGAGGGTTTGTATGTAATTTGGTTTGATTTTGGTTTTAAAATTTTAAAACCCGATTAAATTGGTTTGATTTTAGTTTTAATCAAAAATCGGCCAAACCGAACCGTGAACACCCCTACTGTGTAGTGGTGTTGGCAGGTTGTATAAGTGAAAATGACTATGTAACCCTCCCAAATTTAAGCCGCACGTTATCCATAAGGTCATAATAGAGAATTCAATACACAACTGGACTGAAATGACCAAATAGCCCTTGGGCGGCAAGAAGGGATGTCGACGGTCTCCTGCTTGCTTTAGGTAAAAATAATAAAATATAAGTAGACTAGTAAGGAAGTGCCCGTGCGAGCGAGGCACGAACCCAACCTCAAGAGAATGCCAAGAAATTTTATTTGTTATCACTCATCAACATACGGGTGTCAATGGATATTTGAAAACCGACTAAACCGATCGAACCGTACTGCACCGAACCGAACCGACTTTTAAGTTTCTTTTTAAGAATCCGTAGGTTTTTATATAAATCTATAACCGTACCGATAATTAGGGTAGGTTTTTTATTTTATTAAAATAAACCGAAAAAATCCCGAACCGTACCGAATAAATTTTACATGTGAAAAATATATTTATCTAGTAAGTTAAAAATAATAATGCATTAAATTTTTCTTTGGACCTTGGAATTATGAGAACTATTCCAAGCCAACAAGTAATTAAACTCAAAATACTAATTCTTAAAACCTATTATGCTACTTCTACTTAAACTAAGTTATTTCAAGTATCTTTATTAGCAAGACACAAAGTATTCTAACGATTATGAGTAGCACTACAATATTTTGCATATGTAGCTACAAAATATATTATAGCTAAATATGAAAATTTCCGTAGCTAAACCCTTTAGCCACTATAATTTTTTCCGTAGCAAAATGTAACGTAATTAAAAGTTAGCTATAGACTTTATATGATCTGTGGCTAAGGAATAATACTTATTGCTACGAATGTTTTCTGCATTGTAGCTATATTGATAATACTTTTTTGCTACGAAATATATACTCATAGCAAATAATCTTAATCTTTTGCCACGACAAATAAACTATATGACAATCTTTATATTTTGCCACAAGGTGTTTTACTGTGACAAAAGACTTAATTTGTTTGCTACGAAATTTATGTGATGACCCAAAAAGTCATTAATTGTTTTAGAAATAAATTCAGTGTTTCGAGGCCTAAGAACCTTCTTTTTACCTCACCTCAACTTGCATGTGCAGTCCGTATAATTTTTCAGAATGTTTTTATGGGAAAAAATGGATTAAAATGTGGAATATAGCTTTAAAACTCAAGTGAGTTGACTTCGGTCAACGTTTTGAGCAAACGGACCTGTATACGTGTTTTGATAGTTCAAGTAGGTCCGTATCGTGATTTAGGACTTGGGCGTATGCCCGAAATCAAACTTGGAGGTCCTTGTCTCAAGTTATAGCCATTTAACAAAAAAACAGAAATTTAAAGGTTAAATGTTTCTAAAGTTTGACTACGTATTTGACTTTATTGATACCGGGCTCGGATTGATATTCCGAAAGTTGGAATAGCTCCATTATGTCATTTATGACTTGTGTGCCAAATTTGAAGTCATTCCGGATTCATTTGATATGTTTCGGCACAAGTTTTGTGAATTGAAAAGTTTGAAACTCATAAGTCCGAATCGAGGTGTGAATTGACGTTTCAACATTGCTTGGAATGATTTGAAACCCTAGGTAAGTCCATATAATGTTTTAAGACTTGTTGATATATTTGGTTGAAGTCCCGAGGGTCTCGAGTGGATTTTGGATGGTTGATGGAGTTTAACTTGGGCATTTCAAGAATGTTTCGATGTCGTTTCTTCAAGAATAAGTGGCATCATATTACGCAAATGAGCTCCAAATTCAGTTTTGATTGAAGCATTAGATCCGCATCAAAATTTCGGAGCCATAGCAAAAAGAATCGTCCAATTCGGACATCGTATGAGAGAGTTATGTTCATTTTTGTGTCGGGAAAAAATAATTTCCCATCGCCCAGGGTAGCGCGGGGCGCTATCCATGGCGCCGGGATTATTTTTGGCTACTGGAACCAGCGCCACATGCCACCTGTGGCACCCGAATTGTAAAATGCTATAAAACGGGGGTTTTGGCCATTTTTTGACAAAAATAGAGTTGGGGGAGCTTGGTTTGGGCGATTTTCAGAGGGGTTTTCACAAATTTGAATGAGGTAATTGTTCTTTATCATAAATCCTTTATAGATCATGATTCCATACTCATTTACATCATGAATCCATAAATTTATGGAAGAAAATCAGATTTTTACCAAATCTTCCAAAAAACGAAAATTTAAGATTTGAAAGCCAATCCGATGTCAAAATTCGATAATTTTTGTATGGTTGAACTCGTATAGGAATGGGTTATCACATTTTGTGAGTTTCGTATGATTCCGAGAAGTGGTCCCCACGGGCAATTTTTTAGTTCAATTTCGGATTTTAATCCGGAAAATTAGTAAATTCATATGGAATTAATTTCTACTATTTGTATTGAGTATATTAAATTATTTGTGACTAGATTTGAAGCCTTCGGACACGAATTTTCAAGGCGAAGGTTTATTGGAATCTTGAATTTGGTTGCAAAGCAAGGTAAGTGTTTGGTCTAACCTTAGCTTGAGGGATTAGGAGTTGTGTCCTATTTGTTATGTGTTATTTGTTGAGTACGACGTATATGCATGGTGACGAGTATCTATATGTTGGTGTCCAACGTGCCCGTGAGTCTTATGTTATGATTAATGTGACTCTGTTGTATTGTTCATATTTAATGTGGTGGTTGCTATTGTTGAGCAAAGGTTGTGGAAAGAAAATTGGCAATTGAACCTTATAGAGAATTGGCTCAAATTGTGAAGCAAGTGTGAACTAAATGTGAAAGATGAGAAGAGGATTATGGTATTGATCCCTTGCCGGGACGTTGTGGCTTTTAATGTTGTTCCCTTGCCGGGATGTTGTTGTTTCGATATTGTTCCCTTGCCGGAATTTTATTATAATTCATTTATTCCTTGCCCTTATTGTTTGTATTTATTGTTTTTGTGAGGAAGAGTGTAAAGCACGAAGGGTGATGTCGTGCCGCACGATGTACCATTCAGTGCCGATTATATTGATTTTTATGGTAAGGACGAGAGTAAAAGAATGAAGGGTGATGTCGTGCAGATTATATTGATTTTTATGGTGAGGATGAGAGTAAAAGCACGAAGGGTGATGCCGTGTACTTGTTTGATTTCTGATTCTTGTTGATAATTAAATTATGGTGTTCCATATATTTAACTGGTGTCCTCCTGTTGCCATTTGGTATTTCCCCGTAGCATGTTTCCCCCTCCCATCCTTGACTGTATATTTTTGCTTCTATTTTCCGTCGTACATTATTTACCTGCACAGGTTTATTTGGTAGTCTGGTCCTAGCCTCGTCACTACTTCGCCGAGGTTAGGCTAGGCACTTACCAGCACATGGGGTCGGTTGTACTGATACTACACTCTGCACTCTTTTGTGCAGATCTCAGTGCTGTAGATTTCGGACCGCAGTGAGATTTCTGCTCCTTGTTCATCAAGTGACCCGAGGTAGTCCTGCAGGCCTCTATCTATTTCCTGTTTCTTTTATGTAATCCCCGAGACAGTATTTTGTTATTTCTTTCAGACCTTTATTTGTAGTACTCTTAGACAGTCTGTGAAGTTGTGACACCAATCTTGGGTAGATTTGTTATGGAATGGTATTAACATGATTATTATAACTTGAAATTGAATCTTCCGCTTGTTAAATTTTGTTGATTACTAACTAGCCTATAACCGTTAACGAATTCAAAAATGGAAACAAGGCAAATAATTTAGTTGATTGGCTTGCCTAGCTTTTACTAGTAGGCGCCATCACGACTCCCGATGGTGGAAAATCCGGGTCGTGACAAGTTGGTATCAGAGTTCTAGGTTATATAAGTCTCACAATTCACAAACAAGCTTAGTAGAGTCTGAGGGATCGGTACAGAGACATCGGTATTTATCCCCAGAGGCTACAAAGTTGGGAAAAACTTCACATCTATTCTTTCCCGTCGTGCTGTTTGGTTTCTCAATGCTAATTGAATTTCTACTCTATTCTCTCGCAGATGCCGAGAACACGCGCTTCCTCATCCACTGATCAGCAGCCCCAGCCCCCAACAGCAGCTTCCACGAGCGTCAGAGGGCGAGGCCTATCCCGTGCTAGAGGCCGAGGTAGGGGCAGAGCTCAGCCCGGAGCAGCGACACCAATGGCGAAGCCTCAGATTGAGTTTGACGAGGAGGTTCTAGCCCAGACAGCTCCGGTGGGCCCAGCTCAGGTCCCAGAGGGGTTCATTGCTACCCTAGTACTTCAGGATGCCCTGGTCCGTCTACTGGGCCTCATGGAGGGCGTCACCCAAGCAGGCTTGCTTCTTGTAGCACCAGCCGTTTCTCAGGCCGGAGGAGGGCCCCAGACTCCTACTACTCGCACTCCGGAGTAGGTGGCTCCCCAGTTTCAGACTCCAGCAGCTCAGCCAGTTGGAGCAGTTCAGCCGGGTGTGGTATCCCAGACCGGTGACGGAGCAACTATGACTGCCGATGCCTTGTGGAGATTGGAAAGGTTTACCAAGCTCTTCACTGCCACTTTCAGCGGTGCATCTTTTAAGGATCCCCAGGATTATCTAGATAGATGTCACGAGGTTCTCAGGAACATGGGGATAGTGGAACCAATGGGGTCGATTTTGCTACTTTCCGCTTATCTGGATCTGCCAAGACTTGGTGGAGAGATTACTGTTTGGCTAGACCAGCCGGATCACCAGCTTTGACTTGGGAGCAATTTACTCGGCTATTTTTGGAGAAGTTTCTTCCCGTTACTCAGAGAGAGATCTATCGGAGGCAGTTTGAGCGCCTCCAGCAGGGTTCCATGACTGTTACTCAGTACGAGACCAGGTTTATCGAGTTGGCCCGTCATGCTCTACTTATACTTCCCACTGAGAGAGAGAGAGAGAGAGAGAGAGAGAGAGAGAGAGAGAGAGAGAGAGAGAGAGAGAGAGAGAGAGAGAGAGAGAGAGAGAGAGGAGGTTCATTGAGGGACTTATCCAGCCTATTCGACTCCAGATGACTAAGGAGACGGGGAGTGAGATTTCTTTCCAGGAGGCGGCCAATGTGGTCAGGAGGGTTGAGATGGTTTTATCACATGGAGGTGGTCAGGGGTCTGACAAGAGGCCTCGTCATTTAGGCAGATTCAGTGGCGCCTCGTCTAGAGGCAGGGATTCGTATGGTAGAGGCCATATAAAGAATGACAAATCTAGGTAAAAGACTTAGCAGAATAAGATTTATGGATCTTTGTTCATGTTAAATTAGATGATAATATTGCATGTTTACATGGATATTTGTCATCAGAGGTATAGGCAAGATTTTTCATAGGTGGTGTCAACATTTGAAGAAATGAACAAAGGAATAAATAACTACAATGACAAGAGGTGTCACGTGACACTGCTTGGGAAAGGGTGTGTCCACCCCTGTTTGTCGTCGTTAGCTTCTATACATTTCCTATTGAGAAAGTACAGTCATTAGCCTTATTAGTGTTTTAATACTGTAATCACACTTGCATTTTATCAACTCTTTTCTGAATTGGTGTGAAAAGTTTTTTTCGGATTACATAAAATTATGAAATTAAGAGGTCCAGTGAAAATTGAATCTTTTATCTTTAAGAGTTTTATAACTGGTGGACTCTCTTCCGACTTTTAGATGGGCAAAAGAAAGAGAAAAAAAAGATCAATAATTAAAGAAAAAAGGAAGGTATCTATATTTGTGTATACAATTTTAATATCTTTGACCTTGGAGTTTACTCCACAGCCACAAGGGTACTCTTCTATCTATCTGTATTTTTGACTTTAGAAAAAAATCTAAGGAAGACTTGGAAATTTCTTGAAATCCAAAAATAATACTCTACTATAGCATGATTGGTTACTTAGTTTTTTTTTCCAGCTCTTAAAGCATGTTTCTTAGACAGTTGATTTCTTTTTATTCTACTTGACTACAGCTAGTCCTCAAGTCTTGAATACATTTATTGAAAATTGCTTAATAAATTCATTTCACATTTCACAATTGAGGGTAGAGTTGACTTTGTTTCAAAATGTATATATAAAGGAGTATAAACTCCTTTTTCCTCACATTCATGTCCTCATTTACTACTTGCATATGCTCTTTCACAAACAAGCAAAAAAAAATGGATACCAAAGAACACTACAAACCAATTTATTTGCTTCTGATTTGTCTATCAACTATCCTGCATCAAAGCTTAGCTTTTGGATCAACACCAAGTGCAAAAGTTTTGTGCATAAAGAAGGAGAGGGAAGCTCTTCTTGAGTTCAAACAAGATCTCATAGACGAAAATAATCTGCTTTCTTCATGGAAAAATGATGAAGATAATGAGGAATGTTGTTCTTGGAGGGGTGTGAAATGCAGTAACACAACTGGCCATATACTCGTCCTCAATCTTCGTGGGAGTATTGAATCCAATCCTGATGGTACTAAGGGTCTCACATTGAGAGGTAACATCAGTTCTTCATTGGTTAAGTTGCAGTATTTAAAGTACTTGGACCTTAGTTTCAATGATTTTGGTGGCCAATTACCAAGATTTATTGGATACTTCAAAAGACTAGAGTACTTAAATCTCTCATATAGTTACAATCCTTTCACTGGTCTAATTCCCCCTCAGTTCCAAAAACTTACCTACTTAAGGGCTCTTGATCTTGGTGGCAATTCTTTAACATGCAAGAACCTTGAGTGGTTTCCTCATCTAATGTATTTGGAGTACTTAGATTTGAGTGCATCCAATGTGCAAGCTACAAATTGGTGATCAAGCTCCCTAATTTGAAGGAATTGCATTTATCTTCCTGTCAACTCCCCATAATCATTCCTTCATCATTTGTATCAGCAAATGTTTCCTCCTCTGGTCTTTCCGTCCTTGACATCTCCTATAATGGATATTCATCTCCTGCAATAAATAGTTGGTTATTTAACTTCACTAGTCTTACTAGCCTAGATCTTTCGGTCAACGATTTAGGTCAAATTGCTAGTGCCTTTGGGTACTTGAAATCTTTGGAACATCTTAGGCTATATGGAAGTGGTATTCAAGGTGGGATACCAAAGCCTGTTGAGAATTTAAGTCATTTATGCTCTCTTGATGCAAGATCCAATAACTTAAGTCAACCATTTTCTGAGTTGCTTAATATCTTGTCAGGGAGTAATAGATCACTTGAATTTTTGTCTTTTGAGGACAATGCACTAACTGGTTCATTGATTAATCTTACTAGATTTTCATCCTTGAGGGAATTGAGGCTACGAAACAATTTGTTGAACGGCATTTTCCACGAAAGCTTTAGACAAATTTCCAGTCTTGAATATCTTGATTTGTCTAATAACCAAATGATAGGGCCATTACCAGACTTGGCATTATTTCCGTCTCTGAAAGAGTTGCATCTGGGGGTAATCATCTTAATGGGAAGATGCCATAAGGTTTAGGGCAACTTTCCAAGCTCAGAATCTTGGATGTCTCTTTCAATAGACTGCAAGGCTTACCAGAAAGTTTAGGGAAGCTTTTCAACCTTGAAAGTTTTGATGCTCCTTATAATTTGTTAGAAGGTACAATCTCTGAATCCCATCTTTCCAACCTTTGCAACCTGAAAAGTTTAAATTTGACTTCCAACCCCTTGACTTGGAATGTTAGCCTTGATTGGGTTCCATGTTTTCAACTACAAGTTATCGGCCTTTCATCTTGTAATCTTGGGCCTCTTTTTCCAAAATGGCTTGAAACTCAAAATAGCTACTCAATTCTGGATATCTCTCTTAATAGTATCTCGGACACAATGCCTAGTTGGTTTTCAAAGTTTCCTCCCATGTTATCATATTTGAATCTCTCTTACCAAATCAGTGGAAAGATACAAGACTTTTGTCTTAGATTTCAGTTATAACAATTTTTCAGGGCCCTTGCCAATATTTCCTAAATTTCTTTATAATTTGCATATTAACAACAATCAGTTTTCTGGATCACTTAACTCCATATGTAAACTTCGTTCAGCCACAATCCTTGACTTGTCAGAAGATCTCTTGTCCGGAGAGATTCCTGATTGCTGGAGCCTCACTTCTGTTCCAATGATCCTTAATGTAGTCAATAACCGTATATTTGGAAGCATTCCATACTCTTTGTGTTCTTCAACGGCCTTGGGCTCTCTATATATGCGTAAGAACAATTTAAGTGAAGAGTTCCCCGCCTCTTTGAAGAATTGCCAAGGTTTGAAAGTCTTGGATTTGGGAAGAAATACATTGAGTAGAAAAATTTCAGAATGGATAGGGACTAAGTTACCTTATTTGGGCATTCTGAGCCTTCGACTCAACAAATTCTCTGGGAGCATTCCTCCAAGTATATGTCAGCTTCAATCTATTCAAATACCGGACTTTTCTGGCAACCATTTATCTGGAACAATTCCACAAGGTTTCAGCAATTTCACGCCAATAACGCAATACGTGATTGAGGCATAGTTGTTGTATTACACAATATGTGATTACTGTAGTTATTCTCTTGCTGTAACACCATACACTTATTTCTGGATATTAATAAAATTACTTTTACTATCAAAAAAAGAAAAAACAGAAGCAATGGTAATGCAAGTTTTTTAATACATTATTTTGTTTTTTGAGAAATATTGATTTTTGGTGATTTTCTTGGACAGATGAATGTAGAAAAGCTGCGTGAGATGGCCGGTTCGGTCAGAACCGGTGGAAAGGGTACCATGAGAAGGTATGTTTATTTTTCTGTAGCTACTGTAACTAGTCGACTACACCACATGGGAATGTGTAGTATACTGTATTAAAAAAGAATGTCTGTGTTGCAAACAGTGGCGGAGCCATGATTTTCATTAAGGGGAGTCAAAATATTAAAAAAAACTCACCAAAAAGTCAAGGGGTGTCATTATATAGTATATATATACAAATTTTTAAAAAATTACCAAACTATACAGTATAATTTGCCGGCGAAGGGGTGTTGGTTGACACCCCTTTGATATATGTGGCTCCGCCACTGGTTGCAAACTTAAAAGATATAGGTTATGCAGTTTATTAAGGTCAGAACTTAAGTGAAGAAAAGAGGAAAAAGGAGGGCTTATTGTCTCCTTTCTTACCTTAAAAAAAGGGAAAATAAGAGCTGGATCACTCCTCGGGCAGTTGCTAACCCTTGCGTCTTCCCTTCTGCTTACATCATTTCTTTGTGAATGCTCCAACACCTTATCAAGAAAAAAAGGGGGAAACAATACTGAATGAGTGCTTCTTCCTGTCATGTTTTTAAATAACGCTGAATGAGTGCTTCTTCTGCAGAAAGAAGAAGACCGTTCATAAAACAAGTACAACCAATGATAAAAGACTACAGAGCAGCTCAGTTGGTTGACTACCGGTTGACTACCTGAGCTTTTACCTTGTTGGTGAGGGTTTGATTCCCAACCTTGTAAATCCCTCCCCCATTTTCCCTCCCTTCCCCAAATTAAACCCAAAAAAATAAAATTACTCTTTGGACTGAGGCATAGTTGTTGTATAATAGTGATATCTAAGTCAGCTTATGGCGCTACTCGATTAATTAAACTAGTACCTTGTACTTTTCACTAGCACAAATATCGGGTAACTCTACCATCCGAGACTGGGGTAAATTTGACGAATTCATCTAGTGTCATCTCTGCTAGGATTCTAACCTGTTTTTTCTGAGGTTATTTCTCCAACTTTTCAACTGCTAGACCAGCCCCATTGTGTTCGTTGCTTCAAGTTATTATATGTTGACCAATATCGATGAATACCTTTCTCATTTCAAAGTACGCTAGACACTGCAACTGTTTTGGGAATTTTAATGAGCTTTATACTGTGATTTCAATTTCCTAACAAATTGTTTCATGTTTTACTATGATCTTCTGCTTGCGCGTTGTACATGAACCTTAAAAATTTATTATCAACCAGAAGATCAGTTTCACCAATTCAATCGTATTTCTCTACATTTCCGCTATAGGTACTTAAATGACACAAAACGCTATGAGCAACACAGATTTTAAGCATAAAAATTTCGCTAATACATCTCATTATTAACATCGTAGCATTGTGAAATTCTACAAATGTTTTGGATAAAATGGTAGCCATAGTGCTGTTGAACTTATCACTGTGTTGCATGTCTCTCTTGCTCTTCTTCTTCTTCCTCTTCTTCTTCCTCTTCTTCCTCCTCCTCTTCCTTCTCTTCCTCTTCCTCTTCTTCTGCCAAGCAATATAGCATGAAGAAGGTTTGGAACTCTAAATGCACCAGTGAAAGTGATAATCTTTACATGGCTAGTCAAAACAACTTACAAAAAAGGAGCTTTCTGTGAGGAGGAGAATCTGATCATATCTCTTTTGGCATATGTTCTTCAATGTTTTGATCCTGAAGCGGGTTATTCCAAATTCACCTGCTGATCTATTATTATGCATAATAACAGACATTCAAACTTGGCAGCAGCTAGCAAGTAAGCACTCCAACTTTGAGAGTGCATATATAGACACATCAACTTGACACAAGTGTGTCTTGTGGACACCCAAGACCTGGCACAGGGTGTGGGTTGTTATCACATTTGAGCGCGTGAGATGCTTTTCCAACCCATTTACAGTTGTCAGCCTCTGATTGGGTCACTAATCCGTATTAGAACGTGTGTAGCGCATTAGACCGGGCGGAAATTTGTGTTTACGGATTCAACTTTATACAGGACGAAAATCCTCAATTCACCAAGTTGTCTTTGAAATATTCTCATGGCTTCGTACAAAGTCGTTAATGCGTTTCAAGTGTATTACCAGATTCTGTAATTCTTTTTTATCAGATTCAGATTTTGTGGATATTCATAGATGTCGCTCTATGACTCGTTTGGTGGAACAAAAAAATTTCTGCACAAACGGGGAACATCTTTTACACTGTCGAGCAAAACGAAGATGGAAAAGCCCATGCCTCCCTTTTTCAAATTCTCTACGACCATGTCCATGTGTATTCTTGTTCAATGGATTGTGTTACTGGCTTATTTTGCTTTTGGGAACTACCACATCTGCAACGTGCTGCTATTTTTAATCCCAGTACAAGAGAAGTAAGATATCTTCCCAACCTATGTTACCTACAGAAAGATTTTTATCCTTACTATTCATTAGGTTTTGAGCCAGAAGAAAAGAAGTATAAAGTTCTTTTGAGAATACAACACGACCAATGGGTTTTAACTTTAGGCGTGTTGTATTCTCAAAAAAAATTTATACTTCTTTTCTTCTGGCTCAAAGGTGGAGATTGTATTTTTAGTTTATGGGTTCTGAACCACAATCCTTTTTTCTTATTGGGGTCTGGATAAATTATTTATACATATCAAATGAATTTTTAATACAAACATAGGGTTTGAGCCTAAGCTATTGGGTTCCGCGCTGAACCCGTAACTGTAAAGGTGGCTCTGCCCCTGGTTTTTCCTGGTTCTTGTGATTAGTATCGATAAATTATATTGTTACGAGAGGGGGTTTACAAACCAAAAGAGAAGGGTGAATAGTAAATCCGTTACTATTCACGAGCCATAAATCCGGCATCCGGCGGTGGATTCTCACAATTTCGGTGTTAATAGAAGCATCTTCTCTATGCGCACAATCCCCAATTGGTTTTGTGCTTAGATCTATAGCCAATCGAAACAGATCTTAAAATTTCTTACCTGGTGACTGTAGCAAACATAACTTTTCGTTAGTTTCTTCTTCTTTCAATGGAGTTTTGAAGAACTTCATGAATACATCGTCCTCTTCCCATCCTTTGGCTGTGGGAGAGCAATCTAAAATCATCCCTCCAAATTCATATGCAGCTAGTTTGATCAATAACCAAACAACAGGACAAGTTACAAAAACAACTTTGAAGCCAAGCGAAGTAGTTCATGGAATCCCAACGCTACTATTTACAATGGAGGAACGGGAAGATTTTGCAAGGGAGGAAGGTTTGCATCAAGCCATTGTCGTGAAGGTTTCTCCTAATGCTCCAGATTTGCAAGACTTGCGTACAATTTTGCCAAAACTGTTTGGCGTCAAAGGCCAATGTTTGATTGGTCTTCTTGCACAAAGACAATTACTCATACGACTGGATCATTACGACAACTTCGTAATTTGTCTCACCAGGTCAGCTACTTATTTTACGAGCAAAGAAAAAGAACATCAGGTTAGAGTATTCCCATGGACGATTGGATACAACTCAAAAGAAGAAACACATATGGCAGCGGTATGGATTTCGTTTCCAAGTTTACCCCCTGAATTATTTGCCAGACATGCTTTAATGTCCATTGCAGCAACTGTTGGAAAGCCTATTGCTATTGATAAGGCTACTCAACTTAGGTCTAGGCCAAGTACAACTAGGGTCAAGGTGATCCTTGACATTTTGGACAAAGCATCCAGAACAAATAAGGCTTAAATATGTTGATGAAGGAACTGGAAAGATCGTTGAACAGCTTCAACAAGTTACTTATGATAATTTACCTCTATATTGTAATCACTGCAAGCATCAAGGACATGACGAATCTAATTGTCGCATCCTTTTAGGAAAAAAACGAGTAGTACATGATGAACATGTGGAGGACGAAGCTGATACAACATGAGTAATGGAGAAACTACAGGGTGATGCAAGGGATTATCTGAATAAAAAAAGAGCTAACCAATAGCCGATTGAAGGACCTGGAAAAAATACAAATTTTGGGCAGCAACATACTTTGAAGGCCATTGTGAATGATGGTAGTAGAGGGATGGTTGTGAACATGAAGATTGATGACATACAGGTCCAACAAGTGCAAGATCAAGTTGGGAATAAGGTTGAGGGTGTATTCGTGGACCAGGTACATAAACAACAGACTGTTGAGGATATGAGGTTGATGGATTTTCCTGCTTCTACTAGTGTGCAACAGGTGATTTTGCAACCTAATGGAGGACAGCAATGTGTTACAGTTAATGAAAAGGCAAATGGTGATTTAGTGGTGCCTAATGCTGGACAAAAGGGAGATGGTGAATGTATACCTGCTGGTAGTCGAATAGTTGTGCAAGTGGTTGATTTAACTACTGGCAATAAGCAACAAGGGTTAGCAGTAGGGGATGCATCTACTCCTAAGAAAGCCAAACTCCCAGCTGATATACCTGCTACAAAAGTTTTTGAACGAATGAATGAAGCTACAGCTGGTGCTTTGAACATTGCTACTGATTCAGCTGTTATAATTTCTGGGCAGAAACGCCAAAGGGCTCGAAGCAAAACTGATCCAAAGAGTGTTAAGGCAGTGATCAAGGATCTTACGCAGCCTCAAAATTGGGTGGACCATCAGGCAACTGCTGCTGTTCCAGCAGCTCCTTTGAGGGTTGGAATTTCAGCTGGTGATCGAGCTAAAACAGGGATTCAAACTCTTAGTGTTCAAGGTGCAGTGAATGTACATAATGGAACAAATGTTATCATGGCTGAAGAAAAACCAGCAGGTTCTAATGAACAGGAACAAGCTGGGCAGTCGAAATTTTTTGCAGATGATTGGATAGATTTGATGAGATCTCCTATTCGACAAGATACATCTCCAGCTGTGAAGGCTAAGCAACATCATTTGAGTGTACCAGCATTTCGACAGGATATAATCACTCCAAATTCTTTTGATGCACTTGTACATGAGGAGGAAATTGGAATCAACTCATCAAAACTAAATGGTATTATGGTTCAGCAGCAAATTGTTCCATGCACTATAAGTGAAACAAATGTCCTACGCAACGAGCTAGTAGCTAAACAAGCACAAAGTTCCAACACTCCAACGCTACTTTTTTCCAGTCCACATGTGGAAAAAATCATTAAAGACACGCAAACTGCAATGATAATGAACACCAATATGGTTAATCCACCAATTGTGACGTTGAACATATCCGTCTTTGAAATACCATCACAATCTTTGGAATCGTTTGGAGAGTATGGTATTAAATCCAAATTTTGGGATGACCAACGTGAGGATGATGATGATGAATACTGGGGTGCTGGCTTTGTGGGGGAGATGGAAGTTAACTATAAGCAATGGGTTGATCAGCGTGAATATGATGATGAAGAAGATCTGGGAATTCAATTTGTGGGGGATTCTGCTGAAGATAGTGAGAGGTGTAGCGATGATGAAGAGACAGTATTCTCACCAAATTTGCCAAAGGTTGGAAGTTCCTCCAAGCTAGGATCCAGTCGCAGGTTTAATGCCACAGCTCCAGAATTCATCCCCAACATTGAGCAACAACAAAGATGCACAAAAGTTGAATCGAAAGGAAAAGCAATAGCAAAGAAATCTGGGCAGCAGCATCAACTCAATTCAACCACTGTAGCTGGAGTTGTTACTGAATCTGGGCAGCAGCAGCAACTCATTGCAAACACTGTAGCTGGAGTTGTTACTGAATCTGGGCAGCAATATGTGGTGACAACCAAACCAGCTATTATGCAACAGCGGCAACAGGAATATTTGGCTAGCTTTGAATCTGGACAACAACTGCAGATTGCTAACACTCCACTCCAACAGCAGCAGCAAATAGAGAACACATCAAGAGCAACAGTCCTTTCATCAAATTCAAGACAACAACAGGACATTACTGTAAGCAATATGACTGGACAACAACAACAAAAGCACACCAAGTACTGCAATAATGAACTCAAATGCTGGACAGAAACAACAAGATTCCAATACTCCTATGATTTCTGAGGAAGATAGAAAACTGCTTGATGCATTGGCAGACTCTACACATCGAAACTCAGTAAGTTCAATGCAAATTGTTAGTACAGGAAATGTGAGTAAAAATAGGAACAAAATGCAAGTCATAAAGCAACATCACAACACGACTACTTTGGCAAATACACAACAAGGAAATGCATTGATGACACAGGACCTCGTCGACAACTATCTGCATCCTGTGAATGTGGGTAGAGATATGTATGAGGAAGGAGAAGAAGATGCTGTTTTGAAAGAATGTCGTTCACATGCAGCAAAACAAGGCGATTTATCACCTATGCATAGCGGCAAAATAAAGAAAGCACATACAAGGAAAAATAGTTGGGACGACAAGGTTAGTGATTTTCTAAATGTTAGGCGACCTCCAATGAGAGTTACCAAACAAAAGAAGGCTGCCCCAACTACATCAACGAGGTCCAACCATTCAAAAAAGAAATGATGATTTTTTATTATGTTTTGAACACGGTTGAGGAAAACAACAAAGAATTACAAATTGAAGATTTTACAAGTTTGGAAAAGAAGGGACAAGAATCAAATTGGTACTACATTCTATTTTACCACTTTCTTAGTATTCTCATTTGTAATATCATCACAGAGTATGTTATAAACTCTGTGATGATCATTGAATATTTGGTCCGTTCAAGTTCTTATTTTTTACATGCTTGCTAGTAGGTGAGGCCTTTTCTTTGCCTCAATAGGATTAGTAAGGTAAGGTTTAGCCCGAGTTGTGTTGCCTTAGTCTTATGCTTTTGGAAATTATCCACATGGCTATGAGATTATATGCACTCGTGAGACGTTGCCGACAGCTACACCATGAATCCTCTACATGAGGCTGTCATCATAAGGCAGTGTGAGGCACATAGGAGTGATTATATAGCCAAGGCATATGGGTAACACTAACAGTGCTATTGTCCCCCTTATTTATGCTTTTCCTAATTGTTGTATTTTTCTTTTTTCTTTTATTAATAAAAAACTAGCCATAGGCGCTTGCCTAGCGGATTGCCAAAAAAAAGCCTTTAGGCATTGATGAATCATGGAGAGAGACTCAAAGCATTTTTCCTTTTCGTCCATATGCATTGCCTAGTGTTTGCATTAGTGGGGTTATTTATCTATTTGTCGAAGGTTACAGACTTACTATAGATGTATTTGATGTTAAATTTGAAAAACTCAAATTTATTGCATTCTAGAATCCATCTCACTATGTGGTAATACTAACAAGTATTAAAAGGAAATGACCCAAAAAATGGGATATATTTGGATTACAATTATACATGATTGTGACTGAAATTAGAAATTTCCCTTGGTTAATGATACAATTTTCATATTGTAGCATTTCTTCAAATATCAATGCCTTGATACCGGTAGTATTTATTTTTAGTAACCGAGAAATTCTCGAGAGCCAGCAAGTTTCGAACTCGGTAGATGATGGACCTACCTCTCTACCCTTCTCTACTTATATTCTACTCTGAGATCATAGTCTCTTTATCGTGATACGATTGGGCATTTCGATGTTGCTTTAATGCAAAAAGTTAAGGTAGACGAATGCAACTTTGAGGGTAGTGAGTGAGTAGGGTTGGTTCATGGTTTCCTGATATTTCTGCTAGATGTTTGATGAAAGACCATCATGAATCTTTATAAGATTTTGTTCAAACTCCGTAACTACAGATTCTTGTTGTGGAAGCCAAATGTATATAGTGTGAATAAGTCACAACTACTATACAAAAAATTATGACAGCCACCAAATAATAAATAAGACAATAAAGCAACAATAAAAGGAACACCAGAATTTACGAGGTTCGGCTAATTTTGTCTACTCCTCGAACACAACCAATATTTTATTCCACTCCAAAAATACAAGTGAAATAATACTAAAGAGAGAAGATACAAATGCCTTAAGAAGATAAGAAGGCAAATGAGAGGTGTATTTAAATCCTAAACATTAGGCCTTCTTTTATAGGGGAAAATCCCTCCCAACTCTACTTCCCAACCTATGTGGGGCAATTTGACATCTTCAACAAATCTTCACCTTGGCAAAATTCCACATCTTCAATTCTCTCTCAATAACAAATTTTGGTTATGTCTTCATCTTCAATCTTCAGTGTTCAACAATATTGATCAAATCCAAACAATGTTGAAACTTGATCGTAGTCACCACTTTTGTCAGCATATCAACAGGATTCTCTGTAGTATGAATTTTCTTCACCGTGACTCCACCTTCTTCAATGATTTCTCATACAAAATGATACCGAACATCAATGTGCTTCGTCCTTGCATGATAAACTTGGTTCTTTGCTAATTGAATAGCACTTTGACTATCACAAAAAATTGTGATACTTTTTTGTTCAACACCAAGCTCCTTTAGCAATCCTTGAAGGCAAATTGCCTCCTTTACAGCCTCTGTAATAGCCATGTATTCTGCCTCTGTTGTAGACAAAGCAACTGTTGACTGCAAAGTAGACTTCCAACTGACTGGTGCCTTTGCAAAAGTAAACACATAACCAGTAGTTGATCTTTGTTTGTCCAGATCACCCGCAAAATCTGAGTCACAATATCCAACTATAGACTGATTGTCTTCCTGCTTAAAAACTAACCCAACATCTACAGTATTATGAATATACCGTAGAATCCACTTCACAACTTGCCAATGCTCCTTTTCGGGATTATGCATATATCTGTTAATAACTCCAACAGCCTGTGAAATGTCAGGTCTCGTACAGACCATTGCATACATCAAGCTACCAACAACATTTGCATATGGTACCCTTGACATATACTCCTGTTCAGCTTCATCATTTGGCGACATAGTAGTACTTAGCTTAAAATGGGGAGCAAGTGGAGTACTAACTGGCTTAGTCTTTTCATCTATGCCAAAACGTTGTAGTACTCTTTTCAAATATTCTTTCTGAGATAAACAGAGTTTCTTTGAACGTCTATCTCTTATTATCTCCATGCCAAGAATTTTCTTTGCCTCACCCAAATCCTTCATCTCGAACTCCTTCTTCAGTTGAATTTTCAACTTATCAATTTCTTCCAAATTCTTGGAAGCTATCAACATATCATCAACATATAGGAGAAGATACACAAAGGAACCATCTTTAAGCTTGCACAAATACACATAATGATCGTATTTGCTTCTCTTGTACCCTTGCCGCAACATAAACTCGTCAAATCGCTTGTACCATTGTCTAGAAGATTGTTTCAATCCGTACAATGATTTTTCAAGTTTGCACACCATATTTTCTTTTCCAGCAACTTTAAATCCTTCTGGCTGAGTCATGTAGATTTCCTCCTCCAAGTTTCCATGTAAAAACGCAGTTTTTACATCCATCTGAACTAGTTCCAAATCCAATTGTGCTACCAAAGCCAACATAATTCTAATGGAGGAATGTTTTACAACTGGAGAAAATACTTCATTGTAATCAATTCCCTCCTTTTGAGCATATCCTTTGGCCACCAATCTTGCTTTGTAGCGAACATCTACTTGGTTAGGAAATCCTTCCTTCTTTGCAAATACCCATTTGCACCCAATTGCTTTCTTTCCCTTTGGGAGATTGGCCAATCTCCACGTATGATTCTGATGAAGGGGTTGTATTTCATCATTCATGGCAATCCTCCACTTATCTTCTTCTGAACTTTGGACAGCGTCTTTATAAGTGGTAGGAACATCATCAGCTACAATTGAGGTTGCACAAGTAACCATCTCTATTAGACAAACAAGTTTCGTTATTGTTCTTTTTGGCCTGCTGGTTGCTATTGATTTAAGTTGTTGTTGAGGTTCCTGAGTTGGAATCACCTCTACTGGCTCTCCTTCTAGAGGGTAATCTTCATTTGTTTCCTCCTCTGTTTCTTGTGTAGGAAAAATAAATTTTCCTTCAAACTTCACCTGCTTAGAAGCACCTTCATTTTGTTTGGTATCTTCTGTTACCTTATTTACCATAGCAGATTCATCAAAGGTAACATCCCTGCCGAATATTATTTTCTTTGTCATAGAACATCATAAGCGATATCCTTTGACTCCAGAAGTAATTCCCATAAAAATAGCCTTCTTTGCCCTTGGATCCAATTTTGACTCTGTCACATGATAATATGAAGTTGAGCCAAACACGTGCAAAGAGTCATAATCTACAGCAGGCTTTCCATACCATTTTTCAAATGGTGTCTTGCAATCAACATCAGCAGATGGTAAGCGATTGATGAGGTGGCATGCATATGTAACTGCCTCAGCCCAAAATTCTTTGCCCAAGCCAGCATTGGACAACATACACCGTACCTTCTCCAGCAAGGTCCAGTTCATACGTTCTGTCACTCCATTCTGTTGTGTGTATGTATGACAGTGAAGTGTCGGACGATGCCATCATTTTCACAAACCTTATTGAAATGATCATTTTTGTATTCACCTCCATTGTCCGTGCGAATACACTTGATCTTCCTACATGTTTGATTCTCCACCATCGTCTTCCATTTGAGAAAAATTCCCAACACTTCATCTTTGCTCTTCATTGTATACACCCACACTCTTCGGGAAAAATCATCAATAAAGGTTACAAAATAGTGTTTCCCACCGAATGAAGGTGTTTTGGAAGGACCTCAAACATCAGAGTGTACATAATCCAAAATGCCTTTAGTATTATGGATCGTTGTACCAAATTTAACCCTTGTCTGTTTCCCTTTGACACAATGCTCGCAAAACTCCAAGTTGCAAGCCTTTACTCCTTTTAACAATCCTTGATCTGACAAAGTTTTCAAGGATTTTCCTCCAGCATGTCCCAAGCGCATGTGCCATAGCTTGGTTGCTTTGCCTCTTTTTCGTCACTGGATGTTACTATCGATGTCCCAATAACTGTACTACCGTGATAACGGTACATGTTATTGTTCTTCCGATTGGCCTTCATTACCACTAGTGCAACGGAGCATACTCTCATCACTCCATTTTCTGCAATGATTTTGAACCCTTTTGATTCTAGGGCTCCCACAGAGATGAGATTCTTCTTCAAATCCGGTACATTTCGAACATTTGTTAATGTTCTGATCATTCCATCATGGTTCCTTAATCGTATTGAACCAATGCCATATGAGGTAAGAGAGTTGTTATCTGCTGTGTGGATGACTCCATATTCTCCTTCTTGAAATTCCACAAACCAGTCCTTGTTGGGACACATATGATAGCTACAAGCCGAGTCCATCAACCATATGTCTGATGATGTTGATGACTCTGTTGTAACTAATGAGAAGTCTGAATAATCATAATCAGCTACATTTGAATCCATAATGGCCTTTCCATTGTTATGTTTGGCCTTATTCTTCAACTTCGGACAGTCTTTTTTCCAGTGCCCCTTTTCTCGACAAAAGGCACATTCATATTTGTTGGGTCTGGATCTTGACTTGGATCTTCCCTTCTTTGTCCTCGTTTGATTTTGAGGACGGCCCCTCACAAATAGTGCTTCTCCTTCTCCGCCCTTCTGTTTTTCTCACTTTCTTTGTTCATAGTTGTACAAAGCCGAACAAACTTCTCTGAGAGAAACTTCGTCATTTCCATGGAGTAGAGTAGTTTCAATGTGCTCGTACTCATCCGGAAGTGACGCCAACAACATCAAGGCCAAGTCACCATCATCATAAGTTGTATCCATATTTTGCAAATCTGTGACCAACTTATTGAAACTAGTGATATGTTCATTCATCGTGGTACCAGGAACATAGGTGAAGTGAAACAGTCTCTTCTTTATGTACAATTTATTTTGACTGTTTTTCTTCAAAAATTTATCCTCCGGTGCTTTCCATAATTTACTTGCAGAAGTTTCCTTTGTGTATGGATATTTCTGCTCTCTAGCAATGTAGGATCGAATGGTACCGCAAGCAACACGGTTGATAATTTTCCAATCTTCTTCTCCAATAACATCTGGTCTCTTTTCTTCAATGGCAAGATATAGCCCTTGTTGAAAAAGGACATCTAGAACCTCGCCTTGCCACATCCCAAAATGCCCGGACCCGTCAAAAATTTCTACCGCAAATTTCGCATTTGACACAATTCTTGTCATAAGCGAAGATGCCAATGATGATGTATTGTTGACACTTGATGTAGATTCTTCTTGTTTATTGTCTCTCATATTTGACACAAATATTATTTAATAGTTGACGACACAAATCAAGATTATTTCCTTTCTGATGTAGAAGATCAGACTAAGCTGCAACCACAGAGCATACTCAGACAGAACCTTGACTCAGTTACCAAGATAAATCTTTTCTGATGTGGAAGATCAGACTATGCTGCAACCACAGAGCATACTTAGACAGTACCTTGGCTCTGATACCAATTGTTGCGGAAGCCAAATGTATATAGTGTGAATAAGTCACAACTACTATACCAAAAATTATGACAGCCACCAAATAATAAATAAGACAATAAAGCAACAATAAAAGGAACACCAGAATTTACGAGGTTCGGCTAATTTTGCCTACTCCTCGGACACAACCAATATTTTATTCCACTCCAAAAATACAAGTGAAATAATACTAAAGAGAGAAGATACAAATGCCTTAAGAAGATAAGAAGGCAAATGAGAGGTGTATTTAAATCCTAAACATTAGGCCTTCTTTTATAGGGGAAAATCCCTCCCAACTCTACTTCCCAACTGATGTGGGACAATTTGACATCTTCAACAATTCTTAGTTTTTTATGTTTGTGTTATGACGTCACGAGAAGGAGTTGGGGAGAATTAGAAGTCAAGCAATGTGTTTTTACTTTAAGGCATAGATGAATCATGGAGAGAGACTCAAAGCATTTGCCCTTACATTCTTGACATGATATTGCCGGGGTTTGCATCAGTGGAGTTATCTATCGGCTTGTTTACCATAATGATGAACCTGCTATAGCTGCATTTGATGTTACATCTGAAAAATTCAAAATTATAGTAGCAGTCAAGAATTCTTTTTTAGTGCTTCAGTGTCAATATCGATTTGTTATTACCTATATGAATCTACCTCATGCGATCTCCAATCATATAGGTTAGGTTACCATCTCTATTGACAACATATCGGCCTTAACGCTATCTCTCTTGAGGTTTGAAGAATTAATTTTCTTCCTACAGGCTTAATCATAGGATTGGCCAAATCCACTTCTGATTTTACATATATAATCAATGGAAATTATTACATCTCTTAATAGTAGTTTTATGATATCATGTCTCAATCTACTTTTACAATTATAGGATTTATTCTTTTCCAATTGAGAGTTAGCATCATAAAGAGTGATCACAAGTGTGACACTAAAATATTTAAACCTTTTAAGAAGTCTCTCAACATAATGTTTTCAATGATTGAGAAAAAAGATAAATTCCGCGGGAAGAAAATTCTCAGTTCCCCGGGAAATTATCTTTGAAATATTCTCATGGCTTCCTATAAAGTCCTTAATGCGTTTCAATTTTGTTGCCAAATTCTGTAATTGTTTTATATCAGAATCAGATTTTGTGAATATCCATCAATGTCGTTCTATAACTCATTCTGATGAAACAAAATTATGTTTGCATGATGTGAGAGTTTTTTTACACATCTGAGCAAAAGGAAGATCGAAAATCCTCTACCCCCTTCTTCAAATTGAGAGATTTGATGAACATTACAACTAAGCCCATGCACATTCTTGTTTGGATTGCGTCAATAATTTATTTAAAATTATTACATTGTGGAATGCATCTCAATGGGTGGATGTTATAAGTTGATAGAGGTGAAGGGTAAATAGGCAGTTATAGATTATAAGAAATGGTCAAGGTATACATCGACTCGTGGGTTTTAGAACAGACTCCAAAAGAAGGATGAGAGAGACATGTCATTCGTTTTCCTTCAACATGGAACGACATACAATCTGGAAGTATATCATCCTGAGATTGTATTCGTTCGGAACTTAAAGTCAAGTACTTTATGTTCGTGTTATGATATCATGAGAAAGAGTTGGAGAAAATTAGAAATCAAGTGACAACCTAAAGAAAGATGCATTAAAGGCATTTATAGTTAAGTCGAAAGACTTTTCATTTGAGAAATTTTTAGTATTCGTCTCTAAATTGAAAGTTGCCACTGATATGTGGCACATGTTCTTATCAGTCTTGGGCGTTAGCCGGGCATTCCCTCGTATTATAAAGGAAGTTGTAGTCCTTTCAAATAGCTTTCCAACAATATATTGCGGAGCCCAAATTGAGTTCTGAGTGAAAAGTTATGTGCATTTTATTAGACAATGTGCCGTATGCCCGCTCGATTCTTCGTTTAACTATCATCCATTGATCCCCGAACACGATCCCGACTTGATTCCTTGGGCTTTTACTTAGACTGCAAAGCTCCAAATCACTTGAATTCATTCTATAATATCTACATAGCTCGGAATCACTCCTGCAAGACATAAAATACACAATTAGTGCAAAACACTAGCGATTAAAGCTCAAACTCAGTTAATGCACAGTACATAAGAGTGCAATAAGCGACTAAAATACGTAATTATAGTCTATCATCAGTAAACATTGAAAAAATTGACAAACATATGATCTATTAAAATATTATTATGGGAGAATGTTTTTTAGTAACACATATCAGTTATTTCTTCGTCTAACAATAATTTTTCGTTGATGTACGCTTTCAAGGTAACCAATTTAATAATTAAACATAAAAATTATTATTATACCTAAATAATAATATGTTCTATTTAATTTTAAATTATCAAATTACCATTTCAAATTCGTAAAAGATATGAGAATTTAATAGATTTTAACATATGAATATGAAAGAACAAAAAGATTAACGCATTTCAATAACATATTTAAAGAAAGTGATGAAACAACCTATTATTTAAAGTAAATAAAAATAAATATACTTTATAATTCTATTAAATGTTACATCCCACGAGAGAATCCAAATATTTCTAGATATTTTTTCAAGAAGATTTTATATAAAATTTTAAAAAAATAAATAAAAATAATATATTTATATGTCCGGTTTTTGAGTTCGGTTTGAAACGTCCATAGGAAATTAGGAATCGCAACTTATTAGTTCCACGGTATGTTAGAATATCAATTAGGTTGCAGATTTTGAATAGCGTACTTTCTCCCAAGCTAGTAGTACTTTCCTGGATAGTTCAGTATTTCCGATCCACAAAAATCTCCTTGCCCAAGTATACTCTTACATCCCTTCCTCAATAGCAACCAAATTAGACCAATTTTTTCACGGTAGAAAATTATTAGTCGGATGGGCATAGAGACGAACGAAAGATAAATCGCTGACATTACATTACAGGTATATTTGGACATTTCCCTTTTCTTTATATAGGAATAAAAGTGTTTGATCTTGATTATAAATTAGTGTTTTTTTTTGTTGTTGTTAAAATAGAGATTAATTACTGAACTGATTAAAATAAATTGCAGAAGGAACATTGAAATTGAATATGAGAAATTCTTACACACACAAACATTATAATTAGCAAATTAACTTCACTATTTTGCTTGTATAGTGACATAAAAAAAGCGATAATTTTCTTTTAAGGATTTCCAAGTTTTATTCTACTTATTACCTATGTGCGCCTTTTTTGAATTCAAAGAAACTACACAATGGTAAGACCCAACTTATGGATAACATAAAAGAACTAGTAAACGGAAGAGGATATAAACCTAAATCTCCAAAACAAGAAGATGACACAGTTCATTCTTATTATGCATATTAAAAAAAAAAAATGTACTCCTATATATTGTCGAACTCCTAGTTCAAGTTGTATTCATCGAGTATTACTAACTGATGCTATACACAATGTTGCAAAAATTTCACAGAATTCAGTTTTACGATTCTTTCCTAGTCGAAGCCTAAAAACTGGGAATGTCATTGATGTTAGGCTAGAAACCCATGCTTTAGCCGTAGTATTACATTTCAATTACTGCACTTTTACATGCGTTTGAGTTCAAATGTTAGTGAATTGCATTTAGTACGTGTTTTATGCCTTGCAGGAAATGATCCTTAGCTCAAAAGTTAATTTGGAGCTAAATTGATCAATTTGGAGCTTTGAAGTCTAAGTAAAGGCTCAATACATTGAGTCGGGATCGTGTTCGGAGGTCGTGTACGAAATCTGGATGTTAAAAGAGGACGAAATAAGTTTACTCTGAGAAAACTACACTGCCGCGCCGCATGGGGCGCCACAAGGCGTGGCGCAGCAGTATAAAATGATGCTTGACACGAAAAGAAGAGACTGCAGACAAAGTGCACTAACGCACCGCATGGTGCGGCGCAGCTGTTCAATTTTTACAGAGCTAAGTCCTAATTCGTGCAGGAAAGGGTGTTTCGTCTGCGCCCGACCCTATTTGGTATAAATACATGTTAAAACGCCATTTTGAAGACTTTTGACATATCTTAGACCTAGGGAGGCTATTGCGGAAGGGAGAAAACGTTTGGAGCAATTTTCGGAGGAGATTAGCATCAAATTCTTCATTCCTTCATCTTTGCTTTGTAATTTAATTATGCAATTTATTTGAAAAATTATGAACACGATTATGAGTAGCTAAATATTTAGTCTAAGGTTTTGATGGAACCTATTGAAGGATGAACTTCTTGTTATGTTTATATAGTTTGCCCAGTTTAATCTCTATTTGTTCAACTACATTCTTGTTGTAGTTAATTGATAGGATCCTCAATTAGCTATGCCTATTTAGTATGTATTACTAGGGAGAGAGTGCATATTTAGGTAATTATTGAACAACACCACTCCCAGAGTATATGAGGGATCAATAACCGAGGATTTAAAGGCGGGATTAGGGATAACGAAGCCTTGGGTACGATCTGAAGTGAGCTGTATTAAAAGCCAGCTAGCATAGCTCGGGAGAGTGCGTCTAGTAAATTGTCGTAATTACTCGGGAGAGATTTACGGTAATAAGAGTGCTCATGATCGATAGAGACGATTAGGCAAATTTATATGAAACATAACCGGAAGGGATTCCATCACTAGGAGAAATCACAACCTTAGATCCTTCTCTTAATTGTTTACAACTTAATCATAGTTAGTCTTTATTTACTTAATTACAGTCCGTCATAGTTAGTTAAAATATCCTCAATTGTTATTCAAAATGTTTGGGAAAGTTGATTACGTAGAATTTAGTAAGTCTGGCAAGAGTAATTGATAGGTTAATTCCTAATGGGTTCGACTCTGGGTGAAATACTCAGATTATATTTGCAACGTCCGCGTGTCTTTTTTTATAAGGCATAGTTGGGCGTGATCAAATTTTGGCGTCATTGCCGGGGACTTAACAGTGTTATCAATTACAATTGAAAGAAATACAATAATTCTTAGTATTGTCAGTTTTCTCTATATCCAATCTATACATTGAAATTTTAACGTTTGTTGACTTGGTTGTACAAGTACATACCTAGAAACTCATCGAGAACTGGTGAAGTATTTGAAGCATTATCAGATCCCGAGAAAGTTTTCAAGGCTTTGAATCGGGCCAACCGAAAAAACAAACAACAACAAACAACTGAACAATTCAAATCAGACATGGGGGATCACGTAGTAGACCCAGTTGCGCCAGTAGCGCCAGTGGCACCTCTTGTGCCAGAGGATGCTCTATATGACTGGGCAAAACCCACAACAGAGAACTTGGCCACAACAATTTTAGCCCCGCAAATATAGGCTGAATCGTTCCAAATCACGAACAACATGCTGCACTTGTTGCAAAACAAGGGACTATTTTCGGGGTCACAAATCGAAGATCCTCAACAACACTTGAAGAATTTCCTGTCAATCTGCAAAACTCAAAGGCAGCCCAATGTAACTCATGAAGCAATAAAGCTGTTGTTGTTTCCATTCTCAGTGGCAGGAGCTGCCCAGACCTGGCTAAACTCACTCCCCATTAATTCCATAACAACTTGGGAGGAGTTAGTCAAGCAGATTGTGAACAAGTTTCATCCACCCAATAAGACTGCTCAACAAATTGATGAAATTTTGAGCTTCAAACAGAGACCAATGGAGACACTGCAAGAAACATGGGAACGATTGAAAGGGATGTTGGTTATATGTCCGCACCACGGTATTCTAGATCAGATGTTGGGGCAGTAGTTTTACATGGGTTTGGCAGATGACGTTAAGGGTAATGTTGATGCTTTAGCTGGTGGAGCATTTTTGAGCAAAACATAGAGAGAAAGCCAGAGTCTACTTGACAAGATGGCATAGAATTCGGGGTAGACAACCAGGAATACACCTATCACTCCATTAGTTCACTCAGTGCCCTTAGATCCATCCAACACTCTTTCTGAAAATATAGCCACATTAATGACACATATTAGTATACTCACCAAAAATGTGAAAGAGTCAGGGCAGAAGCAGCAGGTACACATTGTAGATACTACCAATGGGGGCTTATGCACATCTTGCATTAGTCAGCCAATTGGTAACCAGTGGTATGCAGAAAGTGATCACCATCACTACCCTGAGGACATGAATTATGTGTCTAATTATAGAGGTCAGAGACAGGGTGGTCAAAATTGGGGCCAACAAAATCAGCCATACAGGCCAGTCCAGCCACAGCTCAACAATGAAAATATGGGAGATATGCGACCTCATAATAATATGGTGCCTTACCAAAGGCCATAGGGATATAACAATCAAAATCAGCAGCAGGGTTATCATCCTCCTCAGCAGCAGCATGGTGGAAGACAGGAAGATGGGTTTGCTCAACTTGAGGCAATGATGCAGCAGGTTATTAGGTCAAATGCAAAAATTAGTGAAAGAGTAGATGCACATGATTCAGCTATTAAGAATATTGAAGTGCAAATGGGCCAGATTTCGAAGTATTTGAATAATCGTCCTCATGGGACATTACCTACAGATACTCAGATAAATCCAAAAGATCAAAGCCCAAAGCAGTTGATGGTAGTGAGTCTACATAATGGCAGAAACTTAGACTTGGAGCAAGAGAGGGCTCGAGAAAGCAGATAGGCTGAGACACTTGTACCAGTGCCCATTAAGCTAGATGATTCAATGAAACTGACAGAGGTGACAGTGCAGTCTGCCTAGGAAGAACATAACACACAGATTGAGGCTGAGAAATAAGCTGAGACAGCCTAGGAACCGGTAGTTGAGGTGGTGTCGGACAAAGAAAATACCCAAATCATTGGGAAGAAGAGACCTCCAGCACCATTCCCACAGAGACTGGCCAAGTACCAGAAAGAGTAACAATACAAGAAATTCTTGGAGATACTGAAACAAATCCAGGTAAATATTCCATTGATTGATGCATTGAAGGAGATGTCTGGTTATGCAAAAATGATGAAGGACTTGATGTCCTGAAAATTCGATTTCCAAGACTTGGCCACAGTGACTCTTACTCAGACTTGCAGTGTTGTGGTGACCAGACCAGTTGCTGAGAAGCTCTCTGACCCGGGGAGTTTCACAATTCCATACACCACTGGTAACTTTGCTTTTGCCAAGGCACTTTGCGATTTGGGGGCTAGCATAAATCTTATGCCCCTGGTGATTTATAAGAGGTTGGGGATTGGAAGAGCTAGACTCACATCTATGTTATTATAGCTAGCTGACAGGACCGTGAAAAGACCTTTTGGTATCTTGGATAACGTGCTGATTCATATAGGGAAATTTGTGTTCCCTGCAGATTTTGTGATTCTAAATTGCAAGGTGGATGAAGAAGTTCCCATAATTTTGGGAAGGTCGTTCTTGGCCAGGGGGAGAGCTCTCATTGATTGTGAAACTGGGGAGCTCAAGATGAGATTGAACGATGAGGAGATAACATTCAATGTGCAGAAATCTATGAGGCGGCCGAGTGAATTCATCAATTGCTCTCTTATAGATGTTGTGTATGTAATCGTAGAAGTGGATAATGCAAAATTGACTATTGAGGACCCTCTTGCTGCATGTCTGGTAAATTTAGATGAGGTGAATGGGAGAATGAGTATTGGCGTTAGAGGGCAGAGGGTTTTGGGATAGAACTCTTGAATTCAAGCCCCTGAACTTAGAAAACAAGGAAACTCCTCCAGCCAAGCCATCCATAGAAGAACCACCAAACCTGGAATTGAAGCCACTGCCCGCCCATCTCAGGTATGAGTTTTTTGGACCTAACTCCACATTACCTGTTATTATCTCATCTAGTTTATTAGATGTACATGCACAATAACTTTTGCAGGTACTCAAGGAGTGCAAGACTGCCATTGGGTGGACCATGGCAGACATCAAGGGGATCAGCCCGGCATATTGAATGCATAAAATTCTGTTGGAAGAGGGACACAAACCTTCTAGGGAGCACCAAAGAAGGTTGAACCCCAACATGAAGGAAGTGGTGAAGAAAGAAGTGATTAAGTGGTTGGATACGGGAATCATTTTTCCAATCTCTGACAGCAACTGGGTTAGCCCGGTGTAATGTGTTCCTAAGAAGGGTGGCATGACGGTGGTCAAAAATGATAACAATGAGCTGATCTTTACAAGAACCGTCATGGGCTGAAGAATTTGCATGGAGTGCAGAAAGTTAAATCTGGCCACCCGGAAAGACCACTTCCCACTTCCCTTCATTGATCAGATGCTTGACAGATTGGCAGGGAGGTCTCACTTCTGTTCTCTATATAGGTACTCAGGATATAATCAAATCTCCATTGTACCAGAGGACAGAGATAAGACCTCCTTCACTTGCCCATATGGCATTTATGCTTTTCGAAGGATGCCCTTTGGCCTATGCAATGCACTCGCCACATTCCAAAGGTGCATGATGGCCATATTTACTGACATGGTTGAAGACATAATGAAGGTGTTCATGGATGATAGTGGTGGGAAACTCATTCGATGAGTGCCTTATAAATCTAACCTATATGCTGAAAAGATGTATTAAGACTAACCTGGTACTTAACTAGGAGAAGTGTCATTTCATGGTACAAGAGGGCATAGTCTTGGAACACCGGGTATCAAGTAAGGGAATCGAGGTGGACCGTGCAAAAGTTGACATGATAGCAAAGTTGTCACCTCCCACTTCAGTCAAGGCAATCAGGAGCTTCCTCGGGCATGCCGGTTTCTACCGAAGATTCATAAGAGACTTCTCAAAAATTATCAACCCTCTCTGTAAGTTGTTAGAAAAAGATCACCCCTTCTTGTTTTTTGATGATTGCAAGGTAGCATTCGAGAAGTTGAAAAAGAGGCTAGTCACAGCACCCATTATTGTCGCCCCCGACTAGGAGCAACCATTCGAACTCATGTGTGACGCCAGTGACTATGTAGTGGGGGCAGTGCTGGGACAGCGAAAGGACAAGCTGATGCACCTAATCTACTATGCCACTAGAACACTGAGTGGAGCCCAGCTGAATTACATTGTAACTGAAAAGGAGATGTTGGCTGTGGTGTTTGCATTCGACAAGTTCAGATCATACCAGATTGGCTCTAAGGTAATTGTATCTACTGATCATGCAGCTCTCAGATACTTGATTGAGAAGAAGGAGTCCAAACTGTGCCTGATTCGTTGGGTGTTGTTACTACAAGAGTTCGACCTTAAAATTCGTGACCGTAAGGACACAGAAAACCAAGTCGCTGATCATCTATCACGACTTGAGGGAGCTGAAAAATCAGTTGAGGTTGAGGATATTCTGGAAAGATTTCCAGACGAGCAGCCGCTTGCTACAAGCCTTGAGGAAGTGCCATGGTATGCACACTTTGCAAATTACCTGGCAAGTGGTATAGTTCCCTATGACCTTTCCTCTGTTCAAAAGAAAAAGTTTTATCGTGGCTGCCGTATGTATTATTGGGATGAACCTTACCTGTTTCGAATATGTGTTGACAATATGAGCCGGAGGTGTGTCCCCGAGATAGAACAATATTCTATTTTGTAGGCATGTCATGCATCGGCGTATGAAAGGCATTTTGGAGGAGTCAGGACGACCGCCAAAGTGCTAGAGGTCGGGTTCTTCTGGCCAACAGTGTTTAAGGATGCACAATAATGGGTGAAGGCATGTGATGAATGTCAGTGAACCGGGAACATATCTTGTCGCCATGAGATGCCCATGAACCCAATTCAAGAGGTGGAAATGTTCGATGTCTGGGGTATTGACTTCATGGTCCCCTTCGTCAGCTCCTTTGGCAATAAGTACATACTTGTTAATGTAGATTACGTGTCCAAATGGGTAGAAGCTGCAGCATTTCCCACTAATGATGCAACAGTGGTGGTAGAATTTTTGAAGAAGAATATATTCACCCGTTTGGGACCCCGAGAGCCGTTATCAGTGATGGAGGCATTCACTTCTGCAATCGAGCCGTCGAGAAATTGCTAGCGAAGTATGATGTGCACCACAAGGTGGCAACCCCATATCATCCTCAGACCAGTGGACAGGTTGAAGTGTCAAATAGAGAGATAAAGAGTGTGCTAACTAAGACTGTGAATGCCACAAGAACTGATTGGGCGAAAAAACTAGACGATGCACTCTGGGCCTATAGAACTGCTTTTAAAACACCGATTGGTATGTCACCATATAAGTTGGTGTTCAGGAAGGCCTGTCACCTGCCAGTAGAACTTGAACATAAAGCTTGGTGGGCAATGCAACAGCTAAATCTAGACATCGAGACTACGGGCACCACGAAAATCACAGAATTGTATGAGCTCGACGAGTTCAGATATCTGGATTTTGAGAGCACAAGGTGGTACAAGGAAAGAATGAAGAGGTTGCACGACAAGAACATTGTGGAGCGTAATTTCAAGCCCAGGGACATGGTATTGCTCTATAACTCAAGATTAAGGCTATTTCCGGGTAAGCTCAAGTCACGATGGTCTAGACCTTTTTGAGTGGTCGAAGTATTCCCCTCAGGTGCCGTAGAGATTGCCTCAGAAAAAGACTTTCATACATTTAGAGTTAATGGGAAGAGATTGAAACTATATGTGGGCATGAATGAACCAAAGTAAGTGTCTGAGAACCACCTGACTGAACCGCAGAGGTCGAGCGAGCCTTAAATGCGCTCATATGTGTCGTGCCGCGACGTTAAATCAAGCGCTTATTGGGAGGCAATCCAATTGTTAACCTCACTAACCCATAATTATAGTTTAGGATTATTAGAATTTAGGAGTTATGAGACTTGATTGTGTTTGTACAAGCATGAATTGGACATAAAATAAGTACATAATAGAGTCGGGGTGCAACCCGAAAGTTAAATGTCGAAAATAAAGCGAACTCTGTGAAAAATGGCTTACCGCGCTGCATGGGGTGCCATGCCATGCACCGCGCCAGGCCAAATGGGTCTAAGAGACAAAAGTTGAGGCCTCTGATAACTAACACTACCGCGCCACATGGGGCGCCGCACCCTGCGACGCGACAATACACTTTTTTAAAAAAAAATTAATATATTTTTTAGCTTTTTTTTAAATGTTCTGTTCAGCGCCCCCCCTCCCCAAACCCCTTTTTCTCTTTTCACTTTCAAGCCAAACGCCCCAGCCCTTCCCCCAAATCTCCCATTCTCTTTTCTTCTCAAATTCCTCTCCCACACACACCTTCCATCCTTTCCATTCATCCTCAAGGTAAGTTCTCTACACTCTTCTCTTTTATTTAAGTAATTTAGTGTAATGAGTAGTATAGGTTAACTAGAACTAAACCCTAGGTAGTGTAGTGGTGCTAATTTTTTTCAATTTAGTTGCTTATTTTGGCCATGATTTGTGCTTAACTTGTTGGGTTTCCCTCGTGCTCATACTTGTGGAAGATTTTTAGCATGTCTTGATGCTTATACAAATTTTTTATGGTGAAGTTGTGTGGAGATGCCTTAAAGGCCGAAAATTAGTGGTATATTTGTGCAAATTTGGAGCACTTTGTGCCCTTGTTACATTGTGGTGGTGGTAGGATGGTTGATTGGTATGGTTGTGTAGTAATCTTGAAAGAATTAAAGTTGAAATTATGAGGTAACTTTGGCGAATGCCATATATTTGACTAAATACCTCAATGACATAGAAAGTGACATTGTAGCTTAGTGGAGAATAATTGCTATGAGAAAGTGTGGTGCTATGTGCTAATTGGAATAGTCGATTCATGCTTTGTGCTTGTGTAGTGTTGTGATATACTTTGTGAAGTTTGTTAGTAGTGCATTAGTATAACTTCTTTTATTTCTCTTCGTAGTTACTAGATTAGCCTCTTAATTTTGTATGTTAAACTAGCATAGTCCGTGGTTGTGTAGTTGTACTATTATGTTGGTGGTTGGGGGGATTGTTGATTGGTTGTGGCGCACTTCCATCGGGGTAGTCTGAGTCCCTGATATACATTTTACTTGTAAACATGCCAATAACATAAGTGTTGAGTGGTTACTCTGTTTGGTCTTGTTTTGGGTTTTCGTGTTGTGGCTAGTATTGTTCGTCTTGTACAGGTATAATGTCTCGCCGCCCGAGCAAATGCTCTAACACTAGTTCTTCTGAGGTTTCTTCTAGTAGCCGTCGTGGTAGGAGACGGGCACCTCCCCCCACTCTAGTAGAGGAGGAAGAGGAGCGCATTGACCCTGATGCGGATGTGGTGCTAGAATGCAAATATGGTAAACGGGATGTCCCCGCCCATGCTCGACACTAGTTTCAGACATTTGTCCCGTTAGTCAACCCGGATCATGAGGTTGCTATTGACGATGGGAAGTTGGCCCGTAAATATGGTGAAATTTACAACAACATTCGGGCTTTGGGTCTTGACAGTCTGTTCCATCCGGGTGATGCGGTGAATGTGAACCTAGTTAAAGAATTTTATGCTAACTGGCAACCTAAAGCCAGCATGGATGCGGTTTACGAAGTGCAAGTAAGGGGTAAAGCGATTCCATTCTCCTCCCGGGTGATCAATCGGATTATGGGATTCATAGAGCATCCTCACAAGCTCTTTCAGAGGTTTCTCTGTTGGCCAAACTATTCGGCTATTCGTCGCCTGTTATGTGGCACTGACTCTTATGCAATATGGACACGATATGCAAATGAATTCCACAAGGACATGAAGAAGGCAACATTCCAGCAGCCAGCCAGGGTTGTTTTGCAGTTGATTAATGCCAAGATCACGCCGACTCAAAGTGACATTGATGTACCCCGATTGAAGGTGTGTTTGATCTATGCCCTGTTGACTCGGATGCGGTTTGACCTGGGTAAAATCATGCTTGAGCATATGGCTAAAGTGCAACTACTTGGGGCTCGCCGTCTACATTACCCGAGTATTATCACTCGATTGTTGCGAGCACACCTTGTGGAGGAGGAGTACCACTATGACAAGACTATTCCAGTATCTTACCCTATTAGGCTCTATGATGTGACATCGGTGATAGACCCCCATACTGCGGTTGTTAATTCGGACCAGAGGATGGTTCGCGTTGAGGAGACACTACAGCTACTATTTGCTGACTTTCACCTTCGGGCTGCTTGGGGGGAGACCGACTTGGAAGAGTTGCAGCAGGATTACCCCCTTTCTACTATCACGCAGCAGTGGTTGGGGTTGGCGAGATGAGGACAGTTACCACCTGATGAAGATATGAACTTCGTTCCCTCTGATGATGAGGAGTATTTGCACACCTTCGAGGGTGTTGATGATTAGGCCTTGGGCCTCAGGGAGTCACCTTTTCACTCTTGATTTTACTATTTTGCATTGGGGACAATGTAATTTCTTAAGTGTGGGGTGGGATGCTCCGATTTGATTGTATTTGTACTTGTTTTATTTTTTCATTTGCCAATTGATTTTGTTTGATTTGTTTCATGCTTTCTTATACAATTGGTTTGTAAACTATAATTCTGAATTCTATCGGGCCTGTAATAGTTAGTAATTAAGTATGTAGTTCGACTCTTCTTGACGATGGATTTCGTCGCTGGTTTCTTGAGGGAGATGAGTCGAAAGGAAATAAAAAACAAAAAAATTCATATATGTGAAAATCCAAAAATATGTCTTTTATTTTAGTTTTTTTCTTTTAGGTAGTGTAACAATTCCCCCTTGGTTTTTCTTTGTGCCGCGGTTCTTTTTCAAGGGTTTTGCTTGAACTGGGTGTAGTTAAATCTTTTTATTTTTTAGGAATTAAGAATCTTTAGATAGGAAGCTAAGTTGAAGGATCAATTTCCCTTGATTGCATATGCCTTTAGAGTGGTAAGGGCTTTAGTTGTGACACATAGGCTCAATTCTTGACTCTTAAATAAGTGCCTTAAGTCGTATGCTTAAACCTGTGCTTAACTGCTTTGACTAAGAGTGTCTTGATTAGTCCAATCCTGAGTGAGTTATGTTTCAAGATGTCAAGCATGCTCTAGACTTTCCTTTCAATTTGATCTCCGCAGGAAGATTAGACGATGAAGGTTACCATAATGCCATCTTTAATGGCCAATGGAAGCTCACAAGGGCTCTTAGTAGTGGCTCAAGGAGTCAAGTCTGGTTATTTATATATGGCATAGTGCTCTATTCTTAATGAATCAATAAATCTGGTGGAAAGTGATACTTTGTCAGAATTGTGGCATCGAAGATTGAGTCATATGAGTGAGAGGGGGATTACGTGTTTGGCCAATAAAAGTTTACTTTCTGGAGTGAAACAAGTAAAGCTGAAAATGTGCATACATTGTTTAGCTGAAAAACAGAAAAAGGTTCCCTTTCATAGCCATACTCTCTCGAGAAAGCCCGATTTATTGGAGCTAGTACACTCTGATTTGTGTGGTCCTTTTAAAGTAAAGTCAAAAGGTGGTGCACTTTACTTTATGACCTTCATTGATGATCATTCTCGTAAGCTCTGGGTGTATCCTTTGAAATCTAAAAATCAAGCACTTAGCGTGTTTAAGGAATTTCAGGCCTTAGCTTAGAGACAAACGGGGAAGAAATTAAAATGTATTCGCACTCACAATGGTGGTGAATATTGTGGTCCCTTTAATAACTATTGCAAGGAAAAAGGAATTCGTCATCGGAAAACTCCGCCCAAGACACCTCAATTGAATGGTTTGGCAGAGAGGATGAATAGAACTCTAGTTGAGAGAGTTAGATGCTTACTTTCAGAGGCTAAACTTTCAAATACATTTTGGGCGGAAGCACTTAACACTGGTGCCTATGTTATCAATTTGTGTCCTACAGTTGCTTTGGATGGTGATGTCCCAGACAGAGTTTGGTTTGCCAAAGATGTTTCTTATGATTACCTGAGAGTTTTTGGGTGTAAAGCTTGTGTGCATGTTCCTGAAGATGAGAGATCGAAACTGGATGTCAAAACTAAGCAGTGCATCTTTATCGGTTATGGTCAAGATGAGTTTGGGTATCATTTTTATGATCCAGTTGACAATAAACTTATTAGAAGTCGTGATGCAATATTCTTTGATGACCAAACTATTGAAGATATTGACAAAGTTGAGAAGATAGATTCTTAGAATAATGAGAGCTTAGTTGATATTGATCCAGTTTCAATTGCTAAGGTACCTATTGCACATGAAGGAACCCAAGACAATGATGGAGATATTGATCAAGATCAAAATGATCATCATAGTGTAGATGTTATGGATGCTCTAGTTGATGAAGGTGTGGTTGATCAGCAACCAATTCCTGCACAGGTAACTACTTTGAATGCTCCTGAAACCTCTCTTAAAAGATCTACAAGGGAGAAGCAAAAATCCATGCGTTATCCTCCTGATGAGTATGTGCTTTTGACTGACATGGGAGAACCTGAGAATTATGATAAAGCCATGCAAGATACTCACAAAGATCAGTGGATCGAAGCGATGGAAGATGAGATGAAGTCACTCCATGAGAATGGCACATATGAGTTAGTGAAATTGCCGAAAGGTAAGAGAGCTTTATCTAACAAATGGATATTCAGAATAAAGCAAGATAACCATACCTCTGTGCCTAGATACAAGGCGGGGTTAGTTGTTAAAGGTTTTGGCCAGAAGAAGGGAGTTGACTTTGATGAAATTTTTTCCCATGTTGCGAAAATGTCTTCTATTCGTGTGGTTCTAGGCTTAGCTGCAAGTATAGATTTAGAGGTTGAGCAGGTGGATGTCAAGACTGCTTTTCTTCATGGTGATTTAGATGAGGAGATTTATATGGAGCAACCTGAGGGTTTTGTAACTAAGGGAAAAGAAAATTATGTCTGCAAATTGAAAAAGAGCCTGTATGGATTGAAACAAGCTCCAAGGCAATGGTATTTGAAGTTTGAATCTGTCATAGAAGAACAAGGGTACAAGAAAACTTCTTCAGACCACTGTGTATTCTTCCAGAAGTTCTCTGATGATGATTTTATTATTTTATTGCTTTATGTGGATGACATGCTTATTGTTGGCAAGAATAAATCCAGAATTGTAGTCCTTAAAAAGCAGTTGAGCAAATCGTTTGCGATGAAGGACTTGGGGCCAGCAAAGAAAATCTTGGGCATTCAAATCCACTGACAGAAAGATAGAAAGGAGTTATTTCTATCCCAAAAGCAATACATTGAGAAGGTACTCAAGAGGTTCAATATGACATATGCAAAAGTGGTTAGTACTCCTCTTGATAAACACTTCAAATTGAGTATTAGTCAGAGTCCATCTACTGATGAAGAGAAAAAGGAGATGTCTCGTATTCCTTACTCTTCTGCCGTTGGTAGCTTGATGTATGCTATGATTTGCACTAGACCAGATATTGCACATACCGTTGGTACTGTTAGTAGATTCCTTTCTAATCTTGGAAAAGAACATTGGGATGCAGTAAAATGGATATTAATGTATTTGAAAGGTACTGCAGATTTGAAGCTGTGTTTTGGCAATGGAAAGCCTGAACTTATTTTTTACACAGACTCTTATTTAGGAGGCAATCTTGATAATTCAAGATCCACTTCCGGTTATTTGATCACTTTTGCAAGTGGAGTTGTTTCTTGGCAATCTAGACTACAGAAGTGCATAGCTTTATCCACCACAGAAGCCGAATATATTGCTGTCACAAAAGGTGCCAAAGAACTATTATGGATGAAAGAGTTTATTAATGATCTTGGCTTTGAGCAGCCAGGGTACATCTTATTTTGTGATAATCAGAGTGCTATCTGTCTCACCAAGTACTTCACTTTTCATTCTAAGACCAAACATATAAATAGAAAGTATCATTAGATAAGAATGGATGTGGAAGAGAAATTATTTGAGGTTGAGAAGATACACACGGATGAAAATCCTTCGGATATGCTGACAAAGGCGGTGGTTGCAGATAAACATGAATTTTGTAGAAAATTGGCAGATCAATAGTTCCTCTACTTAAAGACACATTTGGCCCCTTGGCTGGAGGGGGAGTTTATTGGGCTCATGGCAATGTTGTCCAGCCAAAGGCCCAATGTCCTAATCCTATTCTCTTTTGGTTTCCATTCCTATTTGGAATTGGATTCAGTTTATTCCTATTTTGAGTAGGTTTTGGCTTTAAGAGAAAGCACCACTCATGATCTATAAATAGGACAACCTTAGAGAATTATTCTATGCTCATTGATACAAGTTTTTGAAAGACTTAAGCATATAAGAGTGGTTTTTGAGAGAGCTTTCGTCAAGAGAAAAGAGAGAAGAAAAATATTTGTTTTGCTGCAGATTTTTATTCCGATCAGCCAATATTCAAATCACGTTGTCCGATTCGTTAACCGTTGGATCGGGCTGCAATTTTGATTGAGTGTTCGTAACATCTTGATCTTAGATTTTGGTGGAGATCGGATTTGGTGGCTCGTAGCATCCGATTTCGAGCCTCGAACAGCAGCTTCATTTTGTGAATTATACTCTTTCTTCAATTGATTAGTTGTTGCTATTGTTACTCCATGTTTGACACTTGTTGTGTAGCCAATTTGGAGAACTTTTGTAACCCTCTTATTGTTATAGTAGAGCTTTTTGGATCTTTGTGATCCCGTGATTTTTACCTTAGATTTGAAGGGTTTTCCACGTTAAAATTTGGTGTTCTTTATCTTCTTTATATTCGGCTTTGCCTCTTCCTCGTCATAACAATTACCAGTGTCATCTACATACAGAATATGAGAAATTTTGAGAGAAGAAAGTTTGCCTCTATCAAATTTATAAACCCCCTGATCCATTTAAACATTACAGCCTGTTGATTTTGTGAATCATCCTACTGAAAGCAACCCAAAATTAAGCACATATATTTCACTAATATATCTCATTATTAACATAGTCCCCTGATTTTTCTCAAGCACGTAGTTGTTATGAAATTCTTCAAATATTCTGGAAAATATATCAGCCCTACTTCTGTTTGAACTTATGCCTCTGTTGCATTTCTTTTGCTAATTTTTCTTTCATGTGATCAAGTAATATAGCATGAAATTGTATCTTATAGCATGCACAAGATTTCCTGGACACAAGGAACAAAAATGAGGAAGATGAGGTGGCAGAACATAAAGATAAATATCATAGTTTTCGGGATATTATCAATGCCATGCAAAGTGACCTGATTGCATAAGTATTGTTTATACTGGCATAAAACTTAAACTGTTTTTCTAAAACCAAGAAATTCTCTGATGGTCAGCTAGCACAAGGTTTGAAGCTCACATAGTTAGCTGGCTATAGGCCTGCGCTCTATCCTTCTCCACTTATAAGAGGAGAACGTGTGTTAATTATTCATAAATGTCACTCTAGGACTCGTCCTGGTGGAACATAGTTCTTTCTACACGGCGGACCGGGGAGTTTTTTACATTTTTGAGCAAAAGGAGGAATATGGTAAAGCCTCCCTTCTTCAAACTGAGAGATTTGATGCACTCTACAACCGTGCTCCTGTATATCCTTATTCAGATTGATTAATGGTTTATTTTACTTTTGGATACTAATATTTGTGCAACCTGCTACAATTTCCAATCCCAGTACAAGAGAAGTGAGATTTCTTCCCTACCTAAATGGAGTTTTCTCTGGGTAACTAACTATTCATTAGGTTTTGAACCAAAGGAAAAGAAGTATAAAGTTCTTTTGCAATCGCATTTTCGAAAGGAGCACAGAAGATACTGGGTTTTCACTCTAGGCGTAGACAAATCATGGTGAGAGACTCAAAGTATTAAGTACATGCCCGAGTTTGCATTAGTGGAGTTATCTATTGACTTGTTTACCATTATCATGAACTAGCTATAGCTGGATTTAATGTTAAATCTGGAAAAAAAAATCAAAATTATTGCATTGTGGAACATCTCATTCTCACTGGTTGCATGATAACAAGTGATAGACACTACTAACCGATCGACTTTGGTCGGTATTTTTCGGCCGATTTCGGTCAGTCAATTAAATTCAAAAAAAATTGCTGAAAAAACTCCGACCAAGTCGGTCGGTATTTTAATTATGTAATTAAAAATACACCATCTAGAAATTGAATCGGGGTCTGTACTGTGACAGGATATTCTTCTACCACTAGACCATTGGTGCATTTTGTTTTAAGACTGTCTTTTATTTCATTTATACTCTTTAATTATATTTTTACACGAAAATAACCGACCGATGTCGGTCGGTTTTATTAAAAAATAAAATTACCGACTGAATTCGGTTGGTTTCTTAAAATGACCAGCCGAATTAACCGATCGATTCCAGTCATTTTTTTAATATTAATTTTAATTTATTTTATATAAAAAATCGACCAAAGTTGATCGGTTTCTTGAAAAATTAATTTCGCGGGACCCAAAATTAGTTTCCCGCATTTTTGCGCCAAAGAAAACAGACCAAAATTTGTCGGTTTCGTAAAAAAATTATAAAATAAAATATTTTGAAAAACCGACCGACTTTAGTTGGGTTTTGGCTGTTTTTTGATCGACCAAAATCGATCGATCGGCCGCGATCGGTTTTTATCGAATTTCTAGCGGTGAAAGGTGAAGAGCAAAATAGCAATCACGAATTATGAAATATGACAAAGTCCATATATATCCACTCGTGGATTTTAGAAGAATGAGAAAAAGGAGGGACAGAAGAATGGGAGTGTCATATATCATCCTTTCCTTCAAATAGGAACGACATCTGGAATCATTTTGCACGTCCCATGATGAAGAGATAATACTCATTGTGACATAAGGGTCATGTAATTTATGGTCATATTATGATATTAGAAGAAAGAGTTGGAGAAAATCAGAAAGGGGTTTCCTAATTCCAATTATACATTATAGGCATTTTGAGACGTTAAATTGAAAGACATTTTGACTTCTTTTTTTTCTCTTGCACTTAGATAATAAGCCAATGAGTTTTAAGCATGAGTGTTAAAGTCTTCCATAAAAGTATATATAGATAGCTTTTTTTATGTGCACTTTGGGGCTTGATTAGTCGAGACAAGTCTATATAGTCAAATTGGTTAGCGGTTGTAAATATTTTTACCAAGCGACCAAATGTGTTAACAGAAATGTTGGTAAAAGAGTCCACCCATATAAGAGTTGCTCCTAAGGCCCACTTGGATAAATAAATAAATTACTGTTAACTAGTTGCTCCAATATAAATAGATATACGGTATACGATTAAAATATACGAAAGACAATATATTATCTACACGCTCTCTTCTCTTTCGCATACAAGCTTGGGTTTATTAGGATATGATTTAGGACATCGCGCCAATACATCGTAACAACCACCATCAACTAAGTTTAGAGATTATGTGCAATGTAATTACTTTAGTTGAATCTTTTCCCCATTCCCTTTCTCGTTAAAAGAGTGAAAAGAAAAAACTATATGTGAACTTAAATGTATCAAAAGTAGACATGGAATTTTGATAGATCTATCCTTAATTTACGTATAACCATCCAAGTGTTGAGGATGTTTAAAGTAACATATTTTATGTTAGCAATTTGACACATTCTACATTCAATATTAACCTTGCAAGCAGGTCACATGCCCATATATGCATTCATCTCCAATCATCTCAAACTCCTTAATTTCTTCTAAACTTTTTATTCCTTTCCTTTTCATCAAAAAAAGCTCGATCTTCCCTTTTTCCAAAAAAAAAACATCAATTCGAATATAAAGAATTCATGTAAACCAAATATATTTAGTATTGAAACGATTCCGGGTTCTCCATTTTCAGAAAGCTTCAACTTTTTCACGTGTGTACAACCTTGCGAATAGTTTTTGGCGATCACTCTATGTAATTTATTAAAGCAGTTTATGCTTTAACGCGCCGTAAAGAAGCTAGTCGATTAATTTAGAGGCTATTACAAGCGAAGCCCGCTTGCTTTAGAGCATGCAATATATGCTATTGCCTGAATGGAAAGGTACAACAAAATTTAAAGCCACACCAGACAGAGAAAAGGAGGATTAGATATTTCGTTAGGGTTTAATGAACCAACTAGTCGCTCCTCTAGATGAAGTATATATCGGGCCCCTTTTTCATTGCCTAGGTTACACTTTAATTGATTGCTTGACTAGAAAAGTTAACATTTTTCTTTGTCCATGTCAATGGAGAATGAGAATGAGAAAGAGAGCTCATCATTTAGGAGTATTACTAGACACAGAAGATCATCAAGTGTTTCATGTTTTTTCTCGAGCAACTATAATATTTCTCATGATTCCTCCTCATCGTCTTCTACACATGAGGTGCCAAAATTAAAGAAATCTCCTAATCAATCGTGGATTCGTTCGAAAAATCATCATGATCATTTTCCAGATCAGATAAAAGTGAAATGTAAGAATATTATGAATCGATTTGGTCGACATCGTCGCCATTCTTCTGCAGATTTTAGCTATGATCAACTCAGTTATGCCAAGAATTTTGAGGACAGTAATGAAACAAGTTTTGATGACACTGAGGACTTTCCCCCGAGGAATTTTACAGCTAGATTGCCATCATCTCCTCCTAATTATTCAAAATTGAAAATTATTAGCAACAACCTATAATATTAATTAGGCAATATTCTTAATCAAGGATTGCAACAATTATATATATATATATATATATATATATATATATATATATATATATATATATATATATATATATATACACACACACACACACACATATATCTACACCCGAAATCAGAGAGGGTTGTATGAGTTCAACTGAATTTATTACTTTCGGCTCAATGTGTCATAACCACGAGCGAATTAGCGACAATGGCTAATTGGTTGAATAATGGTTTGAAGAAGAGTTTAAAGAGGGCAATGGCGCCAAGTGGGATCATTATGCTCCTCACGAGAAATCTTATAGGCTGAATAATGGTTGGAAATTACCGGTGTTTTGTTATACAACAAATATCATGTGAAATGTGTTATTGTAGTGACATGTATAAAATAATTAGACAAAAGTTATATACTAAATGATTTGCTGTAAATCTAATTACTTGATATTTTTCACCATTCATTTCACCTTTAAAACTCTTTGTTTCAATCTTCATGATTCAATTTTATCTATATCTATTTATATGAAGCTTCAAAATCTTACGTGCAAAATATCGGAATTTAAGACATGCTTTTTTGGCAAATTCTTATAGTAAGACTCTTGACCTCTTTAAATATTGGTTCTTCTTCTTTTATAGTACTGAATGATACCTTAACTTTATAGATATTTATTCTTTAGGTGCTTTTCTATCAGTGGAGAATAGACTCGCCATGTGAATCTATTAAATGACAACACGTATCAGTAAAGTGAAAAATAACGACCACTCTAACTCATCAAGATAGCAATGGCCTTCTCTCAGTTAATTTATTAATCATACAATTAACTGCATTTAGCTTGAGGGTAAAATATAAATTTACCATAAGAAAAATCCTTACCAACCCCTCCTATATGTACATATTATCCTCTGTTTCTTTTTCGTTAGACGAGTAAATTACCCACATATATACTTAATTTTTTTACCCACATCACTTTCTTTTGTTTTTGTCTCTAAACTTGAAACAAATCATTCTCCCTCAATGAATATTTCATTTTCGAAAGGTCCATCATTTAATTGAGGGTGAAATATCTGTACTTTAGATGTCACCAGTTCTTGAGTGACACGTCTAGGAGCTAAAAAAAAATGAGACAAAACAGGAAAAATTTAATTTCCTGTCTCACTCAACTCATTCCCCATCGCCTTTCTTTATCATATGTAATTTCCATATCTTTAGTCACATCGTGAAAAAAGTAGGGTTAACATCTTCTTTATACATCCAACCATCTAATGTTAATATTTTTGCTTTGAAAAAGTCATATACATTTCTAAAGTAATGAGTTCTTCTTTAGTTGACCATTTTCTAATCCGATTTTAGAATCTTTTAATAACTGCCCTGACTTTAATCTAGCTAGATATTGTGTCCAAGAAGTCTGCTTAAGATGTTCAGAAATTTTCTAGGCTTTGGGATAATATTTGATTGAATTCAAAAAATAAAGTATTCACTATGAAAAAGGGTATTTGCAAATAGAATTTTATGTTTTGACATGAATTGCACTTAGAAAAAGAAGTTGAATATTTGTGAATAAAAATGGTTATCTTTTGAAATTACTCTTCAAATAAATATTTCAAATATAAAAGTTCACTACATTAATGATAGAATGATGAGAAAAGAAGAGGGATACATCCTATCCTATTCAATTTTTTTTTAATCATATTCGGTATTTAGCAGTGGCGGATCCAGAATTTTAAAGTCGTGGGTGCTCGCCGATAAAAATTTCTAAAAGAAGAAGAAAATGAGTTTAATTATGGGTGCTCACTCAATATTTATCTAATTTTTTTTATTTTCTTTGTAAATTTACTAAATCTAGTAAAAGATAATGGGTGTTTGAGCACCCACAAGTGACAATCTAGATTCACCACTTGTATTCAGCGTTACCCATCGATGACTAATTTAAATTTGCACAAGACTTATTAAAAGAGAAACGCTTCTTACTAGATATTTCTTCGTTCTCTGAACTTGACATCTAGTTAAAGACGAAGGATTTTTCCATCCCATTACATTCTTCAATAGGATATCCTATTCAAGCGGGCAACAGAAAACCTACATTGAAGAGCCATAAATCCTGATAATCGTGGAACAACCTTTTTGATTTACATATGACTTTATAAGTCCCCGAGCACCAATTATCTGAAGTATTGTTTAGTTGATATGCTATTTATGCAAGGACTCATAATACAACACAACGATTATTATTCTTTTGAATAATGATTAATATACGGGCGTTGGGACATGATGAGAATGACAAGCTATAGCTAACTTCTTGTATGAAGAAGTGACACGTATAAAAAAATTAGTATATGGGTGATTAGGGGTGTACAAAGAAAACCGACAAACCGCTCCAACCTGATAATCCGAGTCAAACCGAGAAAAAAAATCCGACTATGGGTTGGTTTGATTTGGTTTGGTGGTGGAAAAAAAACCCGACCATAATTGGTTTGGTTTGGTTTTAACTAAAGAAAGTCAAACTGAAACCAAACCAACCTGAAACCCGACATTACATATATCGACATTACATATATAGATATTTTAGATATATTTATTGTGATATAATTTATAAATATATCTTAAAAGATTTCATAATTTTATCTTTTAAGGTATTATTTCAAGGTTGGACTTAGAACTTTTGAATGTTCCAATAAGTTTTATAGCCATTAACATTAGTAAATTAAATAGTGCTAACAAAAGCCCAAACCAAAATCAAATCAATACTAATGCTAACAAAAAGCATTTAATTCAATACTACGAACGAGAATGTATTGAATATCTATTTTTTGTTTTGCAATAATTTAGATAAAAATGCATAACCTATTTTTATTTTTTCTTTAGCGTTTAGTCATGTATTTAATACTCCCTTATTAGTCTACTTATTTTAGCATGACTTATTACTTTTAGATTATGTTTATTTTTATTATGGCTTTTTAATTAGCAATATTTATATTACATAATTTTATTGTCTTTATTGTTGAATATTTTAGGATAATGCCATGACATATCTCATATTTTTTATTATTTTCTTGAAAAATACTTTATATAGTTGTATCTTACTAGGACTAAAGAAATATTTGGACCATAATTTATATGTTTTGTTCTACGAAGATTTTACTGGAAAAAAAACTCGAAAAAATCCGAATAACCCGAAAACCCGAGAAAAACCAAGAGTGAAAAACCCGAGTTTTATTGGTTTGGTTTGGTCTTTAGATTTAATAATCCGATACAATTGGTTTGGTTTGGTAATTGTAAAATCCGAACCAACCCGGCTTATGTACACCCTTATGGGTGATTATGCGAGAATTACTTATTTTAAATTAAAGATTCTTTTTTGTCCGTAGATGATTCTATTAACGTATTCTTATTTCATGTTATATCGTCCATAACAATGGACAGTATGGTTATATTGTTTAGCTTAACCCTATGTTTTTTAGACGAAGCATAAGAAGTATGCAAAAGTCACTAAAATTATCAGAAATATTTATTAGATATTAAACCTATAATTATAAAAATATAATAAGTTTATTGATTTTGAATCCATAGGTTGAACCCATCATCGCATAAAATATAATTCTTAAATTCCCACAACTTATGGTGATATCAACAGTTTGAAGTTTAATAACGCTAACCAAATGTCGTGTTAATTTATAGGGCAATGATTTTTTCTTGTATGACGAATCAAATATTGTACAACTTATACAAAATTTTATGTTGGGATTATTTGGTTATTATAAGGTATTGCAGACGACTCCTAAATGGTTCGTAGTATCTACTCCCTATGTTTTTCCTAGGGTGCAAACAGCCTTGCGCTCGGAATAAACAACAACGCAATATTCTTAAATTGTGCATTATTAGATTCTTCAAAGTAATAGGTAGCAAATCATCATATATTACATAAGTCAATGTTATTTGCGCAACCAACACGCATTATGGTGAGATAGATAAAATCTCTCCATCCTTAATCAGAGGTATGTGGTTTGAGCCTTGGGTACGAAAAAAAATTATATTAGGGAGCGCTTCCCCATTAAATGAGCCTTACACTGCACGAATCCGAATATAATCGGACTCCAATATACACATATCAGACACTGAATGGATAAACCCAACTAAGAAAAAAATATAAAAATGACATTGTATAGCCGCTCCCAAAATAATAGTCAAAATATATATAATTTTTGTGTATTATATATATATATATATATATATATATATATATATATATATAATTTTATATACTTGTATGCCTACTGAATATCAATAGTTTCGGCCGCGGACTAAAAATATTTGTTCGCCCAAAAATAATGTTGCGCAGAAACCAAACATTCCATTAATGCTCATAATTGCATCTTCATCTAGCAAATCCATAAGCCATATTTTACGTTGGTGTGAATTGTGAATGGTATGACCGGAATACGTTATCCCAAAAAAAAAAATATATTAATTCCTTACTGAAATTATCTTCCATTTACATTGAATTGGCGGAAAATATTTTATTTAAAAGAGTATTTTTTTAATCAAAAAGGGAGAACAATTCTCATAGTCCGTACGCCGCGTCACTTATTTTAAGCTACGTTGCAACAATATTATTGTCAACCTTAGATACTCAAATAATTATTCTCCAGCCTGCATATCCTCTGTACTATATACAATATATAAATACTAAAATTTTATCCTACAAAACTTGTAAAATAAAATTGCTATGAACAACATTTTCGTCACTGTCAATTGGACCTAGGAATTAGGATACTTACAGCCCTTAAAATATAATTAATTAATTAATTAGTGCTTTAAAAGGAGAACTCATCTTGTTAGGTGCGTTTGATGTCGTTTTCATTGGTGTCCTTGTGATTGGTCTATGAAAAGTTATCTCCCTCTAAAGCGACACAATATTAGTATAAAGTTTTCATTTTTTTTGCTTCTTATCCTTACAAAAAAATTTAATAAATTGACAAATTTGGTACTTCCTCCGGTCCAAAATAAGTAATTTTTTGATTGTTTTTACACAGATTAAGAAATCTATCTTTTAACATTAATTAGGAATATTTTCCTATCTTTTAAACATTTCCTAGTTAGGAGTAGTATTTTGTTTTATAGTATTTAAATACACTAAATTCTAGTATATTAAATGCGGTCAAATGTCTTCAATATTTTTCTTAGCTCTTTTTTGAAAAAAAACTATCATAAATATCAAGTGCACATTACACACTTAAACTTGAATTTGGATTTCGCATCGAAAAGCTTCACCTTAGATGTAGGAATGTTATGTACTTACTTTTTGTCAAGATTGAATTCAAAACTTCTTACTGAAAATGAAAATATACTTATGGGTCGTTGACGAGAAACAAGTTATCCCAGAATTAATTATTCCGGAATTGTTATCCCACCCTCTCATAAGGATATATATAATATTATAATCCCCGGATAAGTAATCCCATAATTAGGTATATCACGATTTTATTCCAACCAAACTGGGATAAGCTCATCTCAAATTTAATCCCAAAATTAATTATTCCTTATCTTTCGTACCAAACAAGTTCTGGGGTCATTTGGTACACGAACTAAATGATTCCGGGATTATAATCCCTAAATTAATTTATCCCGCCTCAAAGGTGAGATAAAATAATACCAAGTTTGATGGGATAAGTGTGGGATAAGATGAGATATCTGGGATTAATAGCCTATTTGACCAGGCTGAAAAAATCAGCTTAATTTGAGAAGTTTTTTTTTTTTTTTTTTAATATTTTAAGAGCACTTTTTCTAAAAATACTTTTGGTGAGAAGTATTTTGTATTTGGCTAATTAATTTGATTTGTACTTCTAAGCATCAATTAGCGTTTGACCAAGCTTTTAAAAAATACTTTTAAGTGTATTTTTCTCAAAAGTTCTTCTTAAAAAAGTGTTTATGGAAAGAAGCTATTTTTTTCCGCTTCTCCAAAATTGCTTTGCTTTTATTCAAAAGCATTTTTTGTTCTTCTAAAAGCTTGGTCAAACACTTCAACTTTCGAAAAAGCATTTTCCACGAAAAAAAAATGCTTTTCAACTTGGATAAGCTTGGCGAAACATGCTATAAATAAGTCTAGGATTAAGTTTATATTATGTTTGATTGACGATATAAATTTATATCATCACCAAATATAATATAAACTTAGTCCCAACCTTTATCCCACCTTCTCCGCACACCAAATGAACCCTTGGTATTTACTATCCTACCACAACATACTCTTACATGCATTTCTATGAAACGCAGGTAAGGCGAAAGTGGAGTACTAATCCATTCACTAGGGGCGAAGCTACGTAGTCTAAAGATGGTCAAATGACTATATTTCATCGAAAAATTGTATAGTATATAAATAAAATATATAATATATATTAAACACTCTTTATTATTATTATTTTTTTTTAAATTTAAACACTCTAAATAAAATTCCTGACTTCACCTGCTCATCTGTTACCACCACGGCACCAACAACAACAAGAACCAACAACAAGAAGAAGAAAACACAAAAGAGGGAGTAAAACAAAAATATGAAAAGGGTAGAGTGAACTGTCACAATAATTGCATCAACTGCTTATTGGGATTCGCACTTTGTTGCTGCTAACATTTCAAGATCTGCCACAAAGGGTATCCCCTTCAATTATTTATCTTTGCACGTCCCTCCCCACCCCCTAACACCCCCCCCCACAATTATCTTCTTCTTCTTCTTCCTCCCCAGTGGATATTGAAACAGTTGAGAGAGAGAACCCATTTGAGCTAAAAGTTGTAAACAGTACCACTAACATCACACACTTGACACCCATCCAACTTATATTTTTACTATTATTTGTGGTTGAAAATATAAACAAGGCTTAGACAAAAAAGATAAAATTCTGCACTCAGAAAAAAGGTATATTCTTCTTCTCCCTTATGTCAATTTTAAATATCTTTTCTCATTGTACATCCACTAAAACATTTGCTATTTTCTTCATTCTGTTTTGGTTAGGGTTTCATTTTTTTATTCACTGAGTCTGCTGCATTCAGTGATGGGTTAACTTTCTCAACTATCAGTTTGCCAAAAGTTGAGATTTTAAAAGGAAGCTTTGGGGACAATCGTGTCGTGGGACGGATTGATTAACCTAATTTCCCCTATTTTGTAGTTCAATTATATTGTCCAATTTTGTGTACCGGAAACACTTTTTGATAAATTAGGGTTTTGTTTATTTGGGGGTTTTGGAGCTATGATCGGATGTTTTATTCTGTTAGAATGTTATTGTACGCAATAGTAGATTCTGAGTGGATTTAGGAGTTAGGTAACAGGTGTATATGTATGGGAATGGCTGCAGAGTCTTCTAATACAGGGTTTCATCACCAAGCTTTATCGTTTCAATCGGGGGCGTTGGGGAGCTCATCGTCTGAGATGATTTTGATGGGCAATTACTACAATAACCTCGGAATGAATTTCAATGTAAATAATAATGGTGGAGGAGGAGGAGGGATGTTGTTTTCTGGGAATCCAAGTGTGATGACAAACAGTGGCCGGAGTAGCAACAATAATTCAGTAATGGGTCAATCTGGAGGTTGTTCGAGTTCTTTTCTTATTGATTCAGTGCCGGGGCTCAAGCATGACACTGGGCTGGCGGTAGAGTGGACCCTTGAGGAACAGTACAAATTGGATGAAGGACTTATCAAGTAGGTAGTTTCTTCCAGGTCTCTGGATGTGTGTGTGTATGCTGAGATGTGCATTTTCTTTTATCCATGTTTGTTACATTTTACTGCAAAAATTTTCATCTCTGTATATATTTGGTAATCCATCGTTCCATTTTTGTTTGACACCATTTTATTGTGCATGGAGTTTACATGTTAATTTGATTTGTATATATAGATATTAGTGATAGTGGTAGAAAATAGTGCAGTAAGGCTGAATAAAGTTAGTTTGTTAGTGGAAATATTACATCAATTTAAATTTTGAATAGTTAAATGTATTTGAACTCTTGAAAGTTGAATGTCGTATATATTATCACTGACGCATGTCAAACATTTCAAATGTCCTGAAATAGAAAGAGTGTTATATAAAATGGGAAGGAGTTTCACTAGTTATTATTTTCTGGAGTTTCATAGGATTTCTTGTCGTTAATTTCACTTGAGGATTAAATGAATTTTCGTATAATACAACAACAACAACAACAACCCAGTAAAATCCCACAAGTGGGGTATGGGGAGGGTAGAGTGTACGCAGACCTTATCCCTACAAATTGTAGTCCAAGCATTTATGGGAAATATATACTTTTTTTTGGAGATAAGATTAGACTTGCATCATATAATTGTGTATTCAAATTCTCTATTAGCCGGCGCATGAAGTAAATATGTAGTTTTTTTTCTAATTGACTGAGGCTGATAGTGCATAGAAAAGGAATCTATAAGATCAGGGTTCAAATTTCAGCAAGACAAAAGAAAAATGCACTAGGTTCTGGTCTGTGTAAGTTTTGGTGGCTTAGTTACACCGATATAAAAAAAGAAATCTATAAATCAACTTATCAAAAGAAAAATAAGGATTCCGAAAACAATGAAGAATAGATAATATACCTCTAATGCTTTGACTAAACAAATCCAAATTAGTAGAACTATGAGTTTCACCATAAAGAGTTTGAAATACTATTCCAGAAAATTCTACACGGTAGAGGAGTCAAAAAATTAATGAAAATTCCTTTAACAGAATCTTGAAGCACATTATACTGAAAAAGTTGCAAAAGTATGTAAATGCATGTGAAAACTATATGAGTAGCTCCACCTTTTATACTGCTCCTAAAACTGATCAATCTTCTAAACATTTAATTTCTTTTAATTTATATCCCTTGCTTTCCACATCCATATAAAATCCATCCCTGTGAATAATACATGTAGAAGCTTGTCCTTGAAAGCTTATTTGGTTTGTGCATGTTAATGTCTACCACCAAATTCTTGTTCCATGCGACATTTCTTTTCCTACTCTTTTTTTGTTTTGTTTTGATGAAGCAAGTAATTATCATTAATAAAAGGCATCAGAAGATGCAAAATACAAGGTAGCAAAAAAGTTAGCTCCAGAATGATGTCTATGCTAGAATCAGGGAGCTAACAATTCAAAAAATTATCAACATTGTTTACAGGGGAATGAAAATGCCAGCTAAACAATCTAACCAAGCATTTGGCCTTAAGAGTGTAAGTTGGAGTTGAGATCCCATCAAAGCACCTGCTATTCCTTTCAGTCCAGGCACACCAAAAAATTACGGCTGGGATCATCCTCCAGATTCTTCTGATGGTTTATCAACTCTCCAAAAATGCCTACTAATAAATGCTTCGTTGATGGTATGAGGCATGACCCAATGTAAACCAAAAATAGAATGGAAGAAGTTCCAGAGATCAGCTGTGTGTGGGCAGTGTAGAAATAGGTGGCTGACATTCTTTGAACTATGGTGGCACAAATAGCATCTGTTTGCTAAGGTTATGCCTTTTTTATTGAGGTTGTCCTGTGTTAGGCATGCTCCATTAAGTGCTAGAGAGGTAGTCTAATCTTCCACACATGCTTCCATGGCCAATCCTCAAGGATGCCATTCTGAGAGCACAAATGATGATAACCATCTTTGATGGTGTACCTCCCTTCTTTAGAGCTTCCCCCCAAGATTTTGTCAGGTTGATGTGGATTAAAGCTGTTAGATATGTACATAATGTAGTCTTGTTCCACATTAGAACAGGAGTAGTGTGTCCTTGTATAGTATAGCTATAAATAATGACCTCTTGTATTGTATTGAACACACAATATCAATATATCATATTTTCTCCCGTGCCTTCTCACATGGTATCAGAGCTATCGTGAGAGATTTATCGCTGTGCATAAATTCCAGCGATTCCGGGAAGTGAAATCAGTCACCGGAACCCTTTTTTCCGGGGACTTTTCAAAGTTGTTTTGCGTCTGCTTTGTCTCGATTAGTGTTGTGCAAAATCCAACACTACCACAAGAGTTGTCATTGTCCGGCGACCAAACCCCAGTGAAAATCTCCGGCGGTAGTGTAGCGGTCGGAAGAAAATTTTCCGGCGAAGTTCTGACGTCGTGTGGGCCACCTTGTGGCCATTTTTTGGCGACGATTCTTCAGGACAGATTGTTTCCCTTGCAATTCCGAGCCTACCCCATCCAAGTTACACCAAATTCCGACCACTTTTATATTTTTCCGGCGTGAATAGTGATTTCAGAAGTGGACTTCCGGCCATTTTTTGGAAAAAAGTTTCTTCAGAACAGTTGGGTCGTCTGGTAATTCCGATCCTAACCACTTTGAATTTTTTCCGGTTGCTAAAGTAATATTCCGAGAGCTATAGTATTTCTGGCGTGAATAGTGTTTTCCGGCGTAGAACAGTGTTCTGTTTTCCTGCTGTAAACAGTGTTTTCTCAGCGATTTCTTCAATTTTCCCAAAGGAGTTACTAATTTTCACTATTTCAAGTTAACCCTACTACTATTAATTGTAGCGACATGGGAACCAATACTTCAAATAGTCGGATGATTTCTTTAGTGGATTATTTTGAGTTTCTTCAGTACAAAGCAGGTAAGCAGACATCTTCTGAGATAGCTTCCGTTGTTCAAACAAGTAATAGCGTGACTTGCGTTCTCAATCTTCATCCTTTGAGTCTTGGGCCATTGATTCAGGTGCATCAGATCATATTTCTGGTAACAAATCTCTTTTCACTACTATTTCGTATTCTCAATCTCTTCCAAGAGTCACAATGGCCAATGAGTCTCAAACCATGACAATTGCAATAGGTCAAGCAAGCCCAATTCCTTCCTTACCTTTTGATTCAGTTCTTTATGTCCCTAATAGTCCTTTTAATCTCATAGCTGTTAGTCGCCTAGCCAAATCACTTAAATGTGCCGTTTTATTTCTTGATGATCATGTTTTTATACAGGAACGCAGTACAGGGGGATCATTGGTACCGGGCGTGAATCAAATGGACTTTATTACCTTATCCTTGCTAAATCACATGGACTCACATCTTGTCTTCCTTCAACAACTTGTCCTGTTACTAATTCACCAGATTTATTACATAAACGGTTGGGACATCCTAGTTTGTCAAAACTTCAGAAAATGGTACCTAGTTTATCTCACTTGTCAGCTCTAGAGTGTGAGTCTTCTCAGCTCGGTAAGCATACTCGCTCTCATTTTCCTCGATGTATTGATAATCGAGCAGAGTCACCTTTTACTTTAGTCCATTCAGATGTTTGGGGTCCTAGTCGGGTCAGTTCTACCTTAGGATTCTGCTACTTTGTTAGTTTCATTGATGACTATTCTAGGTGCACCTCGATATTTTTGATAAAAATCGATCTAAGTTGTTTTCTATTCTCCTGACCTTTCACACTGAAATTCAAAATCAATTTGGGGTTTCTATTCGCACATTTTGTAGTGATAATGCCCGAGAGTATTTGTCTTTCCCATTTCAGCAGTTTATGAAATCTTATGGGATTATTCATCAAACATCTTGTCCGTACACATCTCAACAAAATGGGGTAGCTGAAAGAAATAATAGACATCTTATTGAAATTGCTTGTACCCTACTCATACAATCTCATGCTCCATTGCGTTTTTGGGGGATGCAGTTCTTACATCTTGCTATCTTGTTAATCGTATGCCATCTTCAGCTATCCAGAACCAAGTTTCATTCTCTGTTATGTTTCCCCACATAATCCAGTTCAACCTTCTGCAGCTCCGCCACTCTTGACTTATCATCACCGTCCACATCCAACATTTGGCCCAGGTGATTCACGTCCTGCATCAGATTCTGCACCTACTACGGACTTGTCTCCTCTTAGTCAACCAATTGCACTCCGCAAAGGTGTACGGTCCACACTTAATCCTAATCCCCACTATGTTGATCTAAGTTATCATCGTTTGTCGTCACCTCATTATGCTTTTATATCTTCTTTGTCCACTGTTTCTATTCTTAAGTCTATAGGTGAGGCATTATCTCATCCTGGATGGCGGCAGGTTATGATTGACGAGATGTCTGCTTTACATGCGAGCGCTTGTTCCTCTTCCTGCAGGTAAGTCTACTGTTGGTTGTCGTTGGGTTTATGCAGTCAAAGTCGGCCAGGTTGATCGGCTTAAGGCTCGTCTTGTTGCAAAAGGATATACTCAGATTTTTGGGCTTGATTATAGTGATACTTTCTCTCCCGTGGATAAAGTAGCATCTGTTCGTCTTTTTTTGTCCATGGTTGTTGTACGTCATTGGCTTCTTTATCAGTTAGGCATTAAGAATGCTTTTCTCCATGGTGATCTTGACGAGGATGTTTATATGGAGCAACCACCTGGTTTTGTTGCTCAGGGGGAGTTTAGTGGTTGTGTATGCAAATTGCGCAGGTCACTATATGGTTTGAAACAGTTCCCTCGAGCCTGGTTTAGTAAGTTCAACACAATTATTCAGGAGTTCGGCATGACTCGTAGTGAGGCTGATCACTCTGTGTTTTATCAGCATTCTGCTCCGAATTTGTGTATTTATCTGGTGGTTTATGTTGATGATATTGTTATTACTGGCAACGATCAGGATGATATTACTAATCTGAAGCAACATCTCTTTCAGCACTTCCAGACTAAGGATCTGGGCAGATTGAAGTATTTTCTAGGTATTGAGGTCGCTCAGTCTAGCTCAGGTATTGTTATTTCACAGCGGAAGTATGCCTTAGACATTCTTGAGGAGACTGGAATGATGGGTTGCAGACCTATTGACTCTCCTATGGATCCGAATGCTAAGCTTCTGCCTGGACAGGGGAGCCTCTTAGAGACCCTACGAGATATAGGAGGTTGGTTGGAAAATTGAATTACCTCACAGTGACTAGACCTGACATTTCTTTTCTGGTGAGTGTTGTAAGTCAGTTTATGGATTCTCCTTGTGATAGTCACTTGGATGCAGTTGTTCGTATTCTTCGGTATATAAAGTCAGCTCCAGGCAAAGGATTACTATTCGAGGATCGAGGCCACGAGCAGATTGTTGGGTACACAGATGCTGATTGGGCAGGATCACCTTCTGATAGATGTATCTACATCTGGATATTGTGTTCTAGTAGGAGGTAATTTGGTCTCGTGGAAGAGCAAGAAACAAAATGTAGTTGCTCGATCTAGCGCCGAAGCGGAATATCGGGCCATGGCTATGGCAACGTGTGAGTTAGTTTGGGTCAAGCAGTTGCTCAAGGAGTTAGAGTTCGGAGAAATCAACAGGATGGAACTAGTGTGTGATAACCATGTTGCTCTTCATATTGCGTCAAATCCGGTGTTCCATGAGAGGACTAAACACATTGAGATCGATTGTCACTTTGTCAGAGAAAAAATACTTTCAGGAGATATTGTTACAAAGTTTGTAAAGTCGAATGATCAACTAGCAGATATTTTCACTAAGTCTCTTACTAGTTCTCGTATTAGTTACATGTGTAACAAGCTCGGTACATATGATGTGTATGCACCGGCTTGAGGGGGAGTGTTAGATATGTACATAATGTAGTCTTGTCCCACATTGGAATAGGAGTAGTATGTCCTTGTATAGTATAGCTATAAATAAGGACCTCTTGTATTGTATTGAACACACAATATCAATATATCATATTTTCTCCCGTGCCTTCTCACAAAAGCTATAGTCTTCCAAGGCTGCAAGGAGTGGGTTGATGTGGATTAAAGCTATAGTCTTCCAAGGCTGCAAGGAGTGTGAGTAGTTCATTGATTTTCCAATCTTGAAGATTTCTCATAAATGTGGGGTTTCAGCTATTGTTTTCTCTATATTGGGCAATAAAAGCATCCTTGTTATATCCAAGCTGATAATAACCCTGGGTAGGATTCCTGTAGGGTTGTGCTGCCAATACTTTAGTCGTTCCAGAATTTAATATGCAGACCATTGCCAACTCTGAGGGATGTGTTCTGGAAAAATTCCTTCTTGTGACTGCGGATGTGTTTTCAAACTCCAACCCCTTCCTACTCTCTTTCACTTCACGTTCAAGACTACTGGTCTGGGTTATTCTTGGTAATAACTTCCTGTCAGTGTCTGAGCTATCAATTAATGCGGTTCTCCTCTTTTTGCATGAACATAGTTAGTGCGATGGAAAATTCGTCAAAGTGGTTATAGAATTATTTTAGAAGCTTTGGGAACAGAGATCTCTTAGCAAATTATTTTATGGTTCAATCACGTGTAAAGTCTTCTCTCTCTCTTGCACACACAGACACTTTACTTTAGTGTAGTATAGAAGTTAAAGAATCTGTATTCCCTGGAAATAAAACATACATGAGAATGAAATTAATTTAAGATCGAACACAATTTATAATGCCCATCAGTTGTTTTATGATCAAGTGCACCCGGAGTACGAGTCTAGGTTTAGGTAATGGATAGTCCCATTTTGTTTGCGATTCATATTTTCTGCATAGTTTCAAATTTTACTTCTTAATGCCATAGATTCAACTGTAAATTTTATATCTCGAGATGATGGAAAGTAGGTTACGTTGTCTTTTTTTTCTTTTTCTTTTTAATTTTTCGGTGGAGGAAGCATCCCTTCTTTCTGAGGTAACTTTTCAAAAGTGAGCCAAGTGGGAACACTTGAATTTGAGGCTTTCCAGGTTTAACCATATAAAGAGAACATCCTTGCAAAGTTGTTTAGCCCTTCCAATCTTCTTGACAACATTATCCCGTTCCTCCTAATTGTCAAAAAACTTTTTCCTTTCCTCCATTATGATTATCTCTTGTTTCACTATGCGCTGTCTGTAACTCTCCTCCGTAGATGAACATTTCTTTCATCCATCTCTCAAGGCAGTTGGGTTTTTTTTTTTTTTTGGGGGGGGGGGGAGGGGGTGAAAACAGTCAAATGATGGGCTGGCGTAGTGAAATGAAAACAATGAGATGATCACTTTCCCTAACCCAGCAAAAAGCAGCAAAAGATTCCCACTTTTTGCGGAAGAGTCAGAAACTGCTACTTATCTTGTCTTGTTCGGGGTTTGATTGTTAACTAATTGGAACCAAATCAAGATCATTTTTTAACAAATTAGTTGGTTGTTTAACTATGTTACATTTGACTTTTAATTAGGACTTCAGTAGCTGTAAGTTGATGATTGGCTGGCACATAGTGTTCACTGCTGGGGTTTGTTCTGCTTACCCAATTGGAAATTTCATATATATCCAAGCTAGTTTGATGAATAACTGAAAACCGTAAATGAAAATTGTAAAATTTATTAAGGAAATGAATTTGAAAATGCTTTTTCACGAGCCTGATACTCCTTGGACTGATCAGAACTTTCTTTGAATTAGAATCTGTTTTGATGTCCGATGCTGTTTCATGTCATCTTTTCTCCCCCATCGATGTGTATGTATGACTGTCAGTGTTTTGATAATAGGTTTGCTAATGAACCCAGTATAATGAAGTATATTAAGATTGCAGCCGCACTCCGCGACAAAACTGTACGTGATGTTGCATTAAGATGTAGGTGGATGACGGTGAGCTACTGGACCTGTATTATTATTATTATTATTTTGAAAAAGTAAACTTTTTAGTGGTATCTTTCCATAGCAATAACAGTATAATTTGGTGAGTTTTTCTAAATATTGTAGTAATTAATATCTGAAGAATGCTTTTCTTTTAATTTCACTAAATAAATTTTAGTTGATGGCTTATGCTTTTTGAACAAGACTTGCTTTGACTGATTGTTTGTCAGAGAAAGCGCAGAAAACAGGAAGACTACAGTTTGGGGAAGAAAGTGAAAGACAGGAAGGTGTGCCAGCAACTACTTTCTCTTTTCATCTTTTCTTCCTTTCCTGGTATTGTATTATGAAGTGACTTTTTTATTTGTTTGGTCTAGTATTTAGAAGTTGACTTTGACTAGCTTATCTAAGGGCAAAAAGAAACACTTAACTATTGAAAGTCAATTGCTTAGGCTTTAAATTCTTTGAATCTTGAATCATTGTTTGGAGGTTTTTGCAATTCTTATCATCAGTTAGGACTTAAGGTGTTACATTAGTCATTTGTCCGTGTCTTGGTGAAGAAATCGCAACATGCTGTTTTATCTTATTAGCTTTCTGTTCGGTTTGACGTGATATGATTAGTATTTGGAGAGTTGAACAATTGATTGTGTTAACACATTTTGTATTTTTTAATTTTAAAGATGTGAGGACCGAGGTAGTGCTAGCAACGTATTCCAGCTTTGCCATCATTTCTATCTATAAAATGCCAAATAGACTTGAGATTTCAGTGTTGGATTCTATGGAAAATCTCATGGATTCTCAAGACCAAGTCTTTTCCTTTCTGCTTGTGACCTTTCTGAAACGTTGACCTTATAACTTAATGTGGCATCTAGAGTGAAATCAGTAGATCTGATGTCTTGCTTAAATGTTTATATATTTTTTTCCTGGACTTGCTTTTTGTCTTTATCAACCAGTTTGTCTTTATCAACCAGGCCGGCTAGCCTGATAGTATTTTGTCTAGTGCTAGCGGTTTTTGTTGTGTTTCACACTGTGTTTTCTTTTTTGGCCTTTCCATTTATTTGTTGTCCTTTAAGATGCGGATACTATTTTTTGTGGTTTCTATTGTTGTTATGGATCTATTGTCTCTGAGCCGAAGGCCTCCTGGAAACAGCCTCTCTATCTCTTCGGGGTAGGGGTAAGGTCTGCGTACACTCTACCCTCCCCAGATCCCACTAGTGAGATTCTACTGGGTTGTTGTTGTTGTTGTTGCTCATACAATCATATCAGTTTTTAAGCTTACAAACATCTTTCTCAATTGGTGAATAAATTTGTTGATAAGAGCAAGATAGGTGCAACTAATACCCTGAAAACAGATGGCTCGTCATAGTATCTATTACATCATCTACCGAATATTAAAAGCAAGACTGGTGTTGGTGTGTGTCAGGCAAGGATTTGTTAGATGGATTTTTCTCTTTGTCCTTATAGCAAGACATTACAATTTCCGTCATATGAAAAAGAGCAATAAATTTTTTTAAATCTGTAGAATATGGAGTTAGTTTTACACCCCCTGCTGGTAAATTTATACTGGTAATACTTCAATTTGTACTGAAAACAGTTCTTTGGAATCGTTTGGAAGTTCTTGTTTTACTGTCCTTTTTAAATATTTCACAATACTTGTCATTAATTGTCTGTACTCGTGTTCATTTATTTATGTCTGTAGGTGTATGTGTTACCACACACTTATGTATGTGTTACATTAACTGAGAAGATAAACATTACGAAGTTCATTTTTCTTCAGGATAAATCAGCAGAAGCATCCATGAAAAATGGTACATCCTCAGCTTCGCCATTGAGCTTCATTCCATATTCACTCTCCTCAAATCATCGTAACCATGGTGAAAATATCCCTTCGGCAGGTTAGTGTCATCTGTTTGGCTGTAGGGATCAACGTGTTCTGCTTTTTCTTTGACAGAAATAAATTGTATTAACATGCAATTTGAACAAACTGCTTTCTGGTTTTACTTGGAGTAAAAGAACTTTCATCCATGATGGCTCAATACTATATGTATTGAAAAAAATATATACCATTTTTGATTTATCTATGGTTCACATGGTACAGAAAAGTACTATCATATAGTGACAGTATACTAACAAGATTTCATTAAGCTTCTTGTGTGTATGCAATTGATGAAATTTGAGAAATAAGTTACTCCCTTCGTTTCAATTTATGTGAGGTAGTTTGACTCGGCACGAAATTTAAGGAAGAAAAAAAAGAAGACTTTTTAAACTTGTGGTCTTAAAAGCTTAAAGGGTAAAAGTTTTGTGGGTCCGTAACATTTTTGTGGCTATAAAAGCTTCTCATTAAGGAGAAAATGGATAACATTAAAATTTTAAGGTTAAATTGTTTCCAATTATAAAATTTGTCATTCATTTTGGAATGAATTAACAAGGAAAGTGTGTCACGTAAATTGAAACGGAGGGAGTAATTTATTATTTTACTTCAAACAGGGAAAGACATAGAAGTGATGGTAAAGTTGCTTTGTCAAAAATTGATTTTGGGCAAACCTTGGAAGAATGCTAATGCTAATGTCTGTTAATTCATAGGAGTTGGGCAAGCGAAAGAAAAGTAACCATCTGTTGATACCTCTGGTATACTTGGAGATAAAACTTCAATGATGACTGTTCTTTTTCTTATTAAAAGTAATGTAATAATATGTGTCTAGTTAGTGACACTTTTGAAAAAGTGTGCTTAGAATCCACTTATTTATTTAGCTGCTAAAGCTAACCATTACTAGCTTTTTTTCTTATACAAGAGTCACTATGCGTTTTATTTTGATATTATTAGTTTCTTGATAAAGGTGAGGAGCAGGTTAAAGATTATCTCGGTTCTGTTCCAATGGATGGAAAAGGAATGTTCAAAATTTGAAATCAGAAGAATTTGGGTGCTTACAACTTGACTTTATCTGCAAGAAAGTTTTCCCTGTGGTGGGATCCACGTGGTGTGTGTTGTCCTACAACATTTTGGAAAAAAAAACATAGATTGAAATAAAAACAGAAGGTGTATTTGAAAAATAATAATGAGGTGAAAAAGTTAAATTTATAATTTTATATAGATATTTCTGGAGAGGAGATGCGTGCAAGTGATACCCTGTAAAACCTCGCGGGCTATTATGAAATCTTAGTTTGGTTTTCAGCAAAATTTAAAAACAAACAAAAGCTTGTTTCACATTCAAACTACTTTGTATTTGGACCAAAAACCTAAATGTAGGCCCCGTAACTTACTCTAACTGTCCCACCACCTATGTGTGGGTTCCTTTTACATTTAACTCAAGTGTTGCAAAGCAGGAATTGTATATCAGAATTAATAGAAGCAGGAAGTGAAAATGTAATCTTGGTAGTTTCTTTGAATGCACTGAACCCTACTTTTTATCAGTCAAAAAGATTTATTGACACTTACATAGATGTATTGGCTAATCTAGAGCTATTCGACAAATTTATTTGTGTCAAAGCTAAAAAGTTGATTAGTACAATGTTGTAAGGTACGGTGTTCAGTAAATATTATTTGACATGTAAAAGATGTCACTAAGTGTTATGTGGTAAAAATTTTGCTGAGAATTGATTGCCTTCAAATCTTCTTTTTTCTTGCCACTTTATGGTTTCCTTTTTCTTCTGTGTGATTCTTTGTTCATATTGTGTGTCTCATTTTTTCAATTGGCTCCTATTCACAAACTTACTTGGTTTTTGTTGCTTACAGCATTACTTGGAACAAGACATCTACTGGAAGAAAACAATCAGGCTCTCAATCAAATTTCGGCCAACCTTTCAACAGTCAAGGTATTAATCTCAACCTCTTGTAGTAGGAGTCTTGATAATTGAAAGGGAAAAGGAAATGTAAGATGCTAAATGTTGGAGTACTACATATATTTCTACTTGGGTCCTTGCATTAAAAGATAACGTATTCATTCCCCTGCCTCTATTTATTTTATTTCATTTTATTTTACAACGGTGGTGTTCAGGCCCAGCTTGCTCCCTGCCTCTATTTATTCTCATATATAAGTCATAAGTTGGAGCATTAATCACCCAGAACCCAGTATTTACGAAGCGTTTCAACAGCTTCTAAAAAAGTTGTGGGATTTAAACTTGTCCTTCAAGACAGTCTTAACTTTGCGACTCTTACTGAACTTAATTAAAAAAAAAACTGTGACTCTTAATAAAGTAATTGTGAAAGTGCTTAATTGTTAGCCTTCTCTTGGGATTTTCGCTGAAGCTGGTCACTGTGAAGTGGTAGAAGTCTGAATTGGTGAAATCAGGAGAGGTCCAAGTAGCCATTAAAGATTTGGAAAAAAGGTTTTTCCTAAATTTTCTAATAAGAATTTGGTTTCCTTGAGGATATTCGCCATAATTTGCGGGACTTTTACTATTCCAGTGGAAATATAATGTCTTGTAATCCGTCCTTTTTATGTAGTCCACAAGAGATGTAATAAGACCCCGACTCTGTCTTTGCAAGTTCATATGTAAATTCTTGGTCTTTTGCAATAATAGAAGTCCAGAATGCATAAGAGATGGAAACCACCTACCTTTCTGTTTGTTTTAGCCTATACTGTTGTGTTAAGTTTAGCAATTCTGCAAATTGTGTGGGATGTAACAACTTACTATGTGCCTTTCAAATGAAAGGATTATCGAGGAATGCATTCTAACAAAAAACAGTTGGGAATTTCAAGATTAGCTCATGATAAGGGATTAATTATTTGTATGGTACTTTGTCTACCAAGAGAATACAGATATTTGCTACTTTACCTATGTGTAATTTGTATTGTATAATAGAACTGACTGGTGATGCTTCTTCAGTCTATCTACCCCTGGCCCCCTAATCTGATCTCTATTTCGTGTCTTTTCTTTTTGATTCTTTCATCTCTTTATCGTAACAGGAAAAACAATAAATGAGAATTAGCTTATTGCCCTCCTCCTGCCTGCACCTCAGCCGGTGAAAGGGGAAAAAGAACAGTGAAATATCAAAGCAAAAGTACTGTGTACCTATTTCCCTGAAAAGAGGGAAAAAGATTGCATCAAATTCATTCTGCATGTCATACTGCGTTTTTTTCTTCATTTTTATGTCTTATTTCTGGTTGCAACTTTTGGGTACGGAGAGGGGTTTGTCAATACTTTACCGTATTCAGTTATGCATATCAGCTGATATCTGACATCAAAATGTGTGAATGGGCAGTTGCAGGACAACATTGATCTCTTCATCCGAACGAGAAATAATATAAAGGCAGTTTTAAACGAGTAATGTTGTCATTCTTTATATTTGACAGGCTGAATTTAGATGTCATTACAATTCACGTAGTGATAGTGTTGTTTATGCTGCAGCATGAGAAATATGCCAGGGATTATGAGCCAAATGCCACCCCTCCCAGTTTTGTTGAATGAGGAACTTGCTAGTAGTGTTTTGCCTAGTATGACTCAGGTAAAATCAGGCTTTTTGCATGCTATTTTAGATTTAGTTTGCTAATCTTATTAAATCTCTCACCTAATACGAATTTCACCATGTAACAGGAATTGCCCCCTTCTAACTATAATGAAATGCGACTACCTCAGCAATTAACAAAAATTGATCTCTGTTTTTGCTGAAACTGTGTTTCTTCCAAACATGTCGTAATGCTTATAGTTTGTTCTGTTTTTCTAGCCGATGATGTTTGGCTCCACAAGTGGAATCCAGCTGAAACAAGAGCCAGGCTGCTGATGCAGAACGCTTGGTGTTAAATTTGGATTACTAGCTTGTGTAGTACACCAAATTTTTTGCTGTAAATGCATAAAAAGCTGGCCGGTCTTTGCAGCTTGGGTATACGACTGGGTTCCACGGGAAGAACATTTATCAGAACCCGTTTTTGGAAGCTGAACATCTGAACACGAGCACCAGGAAATAGCAGCCTCATGTTATCGCATATCAGGGGGGAAACTGTTATCTTGATACTTCACTTACAAGCTTTTTTCTTCTTCTTGTTTCAGCCTTCTGTGTGTAAATTTAGGGGATAAATCGATCTTCAAAATCAGTTCCGTGGTGCTTAATTAACTATTAGCTTTATAATGCCTTTGCGATTCTCATGTTGTGTTGAGTTTGTTCCACTTTAGGTGTGTATTTCATAGGGCAAATAATACTTGATTTCCTATTGAATACCCTGTCTTGATTTGGTATGAGTATTAAGAAGAGAAACGAGGTGTAAGAAGAAAAAAAATTGAAGCTATTTCTTTGCTGTTCTCATGTCAATTGTGTTATTGACTTAGTTCCATTTTCTTAGGTAAATCTCCACCCATTACATATTGAGGATATTCTGTGTCGTATTTCGAATTACATTGGTGATTCATTCGCGACATCCCTCGGAGTGAAAATCTCCACCTTGAAACTCGAAAGCTATAGGAAGAAAAGGAAACAAGAAAACAGCATCTTCCTCTCGGCAAGAGATGTAAAACAATTACCTTAAATTCCTTCAAATTCGATCATGGAAAGAAGAATAAAGGACCCATCAGATGACATTGCATAAATGTATTTGAGAACTTCATAAAGGTCTTTAAGCATTTCCTTAACCGTCAGGAATTTTTTTAATTTATCGCACTTGAAACTAATATTAACCTCGGATATTGCAAATATTAGACCTTCGTCTGGAAAGTAATCATTAGAATAAATTTAAAACATGATCCTAATAGAGACAAAGTGAAAAGTATCTTTGCGTCTAAAACGACTACAGAAGACTAAAGGTACGAACAAATGCCTACTACCACCAATTCATCTCTTCTGGAAACTAGAATGTCCTTTCTAAAATCAAGAGATCCAGATGCAATTTGGAATGACAGACATTACGAGTTGGTAATTTAACTTTGGGAGAGACCCCCCTGCTTTTTACGGTAAATTTCAAAATTACAGAGCATGTGGTCCTTTCGGGAAAATATACATGAAAAGCCAATTAAGGCGTTTTGTCAACTCTGATGAGCATCTGGCATAGGTAGTCAAGCTCCAAACAAAAGAATGATGCCGAGAACACTCAACCAGCAAAACTCCTCTTGTTAAACATACCTGCAGGCGATCAGTGCAAGTATTGGGATCACAAAAAGTAATCTGGAGTCTTCCGTGTGGTGTCAGGCTCTATCTGCCGAGGAGCTGGGTCAAACTGAAGGAAATTCTGCTCCATATTTTCGCCTATTTCTAGGATGGCAGCCATATTACCACACCGGTAACAATAGTTTGGAGCACTAAATACTGTCACAACATTCTTATCCTGCCAAAGTTACACCACCAAATAGCATGTTAAAAAATAAAAAACACAAACTGCTTTCTAAAATCAAGTTCCACAGAACTAACAAAAGGGGGAGAGATGGCAGGTGGTGCGTCAGTTTCGGTCCACAAACCTGACACCAATTAAAACCCTCCATGACTAGCTGATGAGCTCTAGAAATCAGTGTCAGACCATTGGTGTGATTGAATTGAGATGCTATATCCTGTCCAAAGGTGTAACCAGCCCCTCGAGGTGATATTCCCCAACCACACCGATCATCTGGATCAGACCACAAGAGATCGCACATTGGACCTTCATGTGGAACCTAATAACCACCAAATAAGAGGCATAAGCAATGAGGGCAGCAACATTAACGTGCATAGAATTGATATCATGAGACATAAGAGAAAACGGAAACCACTGATGCAAATATGCACGGTTCAGCAAAAAGTTAACAGAGCAGCTATAAGAAAACTGAGATATCAGACTTCATCAGAATGAGAAACAGGGAGATATCAGATGATAAAAGGTACTAATTGCCGTCTCTAAGTCTCTAAGCAGAATAGATATACCAATGCATAGCATAGCAGCAAAAGGTTATTAATGCTGCTGTATATATACATAGAGGTAGCCGTAGATCAAACTGTCATAACTGCTATCTCCAGATCCGACTTTGTAGTCCTACTGGATATTTCTGCAGAACTACTGTTAACAGAGTCATGGGAAGAAAGTCGTTGCACCAAAGAGGTAAACTTTTTGGAAGGTAAAACAGGAAATTAAACTTCGTTGCTGTAGGATCTATCTCTTCGAGGACAGCCACTAAAATTTGGAGGGAAAAAACTGCAGGAGTCAGATTGATCAAGCAGGAGGGGAGCCACTAGTGACAAAATACTAAAGAGACTATGTTACATATCATCGAAATACAAATGCTTAAATCTCACAACCATTTATGTACCTCTTGTATGCGGTCCAGCGCTCGGATATTATCCAGTGTATCCAGAGAAGGCGAGAGTCCTCCATGCAAACAGAATATCTACAATAAATTGATAAAATGCACGTAATATCAGCCAGCAGTTCTGTTCACATGAAAAGTCAGTACAGTAAGAGCTCAAACCTGACTCTCAATAAGTGCTGTCAGTGGTAGATAATCAAAAAGATCGGTGAAATACTTCCAAATGTTCGCATTGCCATATTTCCTCAAGCATTCATCATAAAATCCATACCTGGAAGGAAAAGAGGTATATCAAATTACTCCATCCATGACTTGATCAGTCATATGGTCCTTCATAAACCAAAGCTGAGGGGCGTGGACTATCAATTGCATAAATAGCTCATCCCCAAAAAGGAGAATTCTTGTTGATAGGTAATTGAACTTTATCTAGTAGGAGTAGTTAAGGAGCAAAACATTGAGGTGCAGCTAGCAGCCTAGTACAGTCCAAAATACCACGCACAAGTGGGGAAGTATTCAATCACACAGTATTACCAAGGCCAGTGCAAGAAGGAAGACTTCTTAAAGATGTAGCAACTTAACAACCAAGCTTCCAAATGACATCATCTTCATACTCCATACATATCCTTCTTTAGTATAGTATATGATTGAAGTTTGTCCAGGCATGACAAAGGTTTTGAAGCTTGTTTTCAGGCTATATAAGGGTCAGTAATTTCAGAGAGCAAGTTTCACGGAGATCATGTACCAAGACTTTGCTTCACTTGAATGAAAATTTTCTCCAATATATATATATATATATATATATATATATATATATATATATATATATATATATATATATATATATATATATATCTTTCCAGATAGTTCTTTCCCACTTATGGGATTTTACTGGGTTGTTGTACAACTCTTTCCAGATAAAGCCCAGTTTCCTGATTTAAATTACATCCCAAACAGTGTAAAGATTTTTTACATTATAGTGTAGTTTAACGCTTAAGCAATGGTAGAGGTTACTTACCAATTTTTACACATTAACTCACATTTACTACAGACAATTACCCGTAATTGGCTTTTAAGCAACTTGATAATGTCTTCATACTGTTAGTGTATAAATGTTAAAGCCATTCCTTAGACATAGACAAATGCACTGGAGCTAACAATACTTCTTTTGCAACCATCACATCTTCTTGATGCCACTAATGAAACAACTTACTTCATAGAAGAAAAACAACTTCGTGGCTAATATCTCATTGGGGGTTTGATTAAATATAACAAATGCATTGTTTTCTAAAATAGAATAACATCAAATTATATTTGGCCTCATTACTCCAAAAGAAGAACAAACTGTGGGACATCCTTATTTGAATTGTCCTGAAGTTCCTCATCATTCATAAATTTTGGGAACCATTCCCACCCAACCCCCTGAAAAAAAAGGGGAAAAAAATGAATAAACTCCTTTTTCTCCGTAGCCTCAGGAACAACGTTCATCCTCCCTCCTGTACTAATACAATTTCTGGATATAAAAATCATGTTAACAAACTATTAATAGTAGAATATATTCCCATAAACATGCAGATTTTCTTATTCTTCCATTTTAAACTCCAACTGTCCAGAGAAAATAGAGATCTTCCACCTTTTCCTGTAGAAATTTTTAACCCCACCTCATTTTTTGGGCATTTCTCATGTGGGAAGACAACAAAGTGAGTCCAAACAAGCACAATGTCGTTCCTTAACCTGATAAAGTAAATGATAATACACACACACACACACACAAGTGCATCATGCTACATAGTCTATCCTGAATCCTACCTTAATATAATGACAAAAATAGAAGAAGGTAGAGAACCAGTGATTAATTTATTTCAAGATCATTTTCTAAAACTGGAATGACGAGAAGAGCAAAGGGATATGGGCTGATTGCGTATCAATAACTCATTAAAGAGAAAAGAACTGTTTTTGAAGCAAAACTAGAATGGAAATAATTTCTTTGCCAAGTGGCAGTTTAAGACTCTCTGGTCAGTTCATGAAACATGTTCCATGGACTTCATGGCAGAGTAGATTAAGAAGGTTTTAAACATTCTTCTAACCGTGTTTGCATCGACTCTGGGCATGTACAAAAACAAAAATCAGAGCATACAGCAGCCGAGCTACATTTAAAAACTAAACACAAAGGAGACTACAACAACAAACAACTATGCCTCGATTCCAAGTAAGTTGGGGTTGGCTATTTGAATCCTCACTGACCTCCAATTAAGTTAAAAGCCCATATTGTGCAATAAAAATAATAGGAAGAAAAATAGGAAGTACTAGACCTCCATATTTTTCTACTGCCATATAATCTCATATAGCTAAATACAAAGAGGCGAGAAAAATATCATAACAGACGCACTAAAAAGTCCACAGGCCCATCTATAAACCAAATGATCGAACTATGAAAAGGATAGCTCTTTGAATCTAACCTCTGCGAAAGATAAACCATCTCTAAGCACCCCAAATTAAACTAACAATATTACTCAAAGAAATATTAAAAAGACTTACACTTGAGTGATTTGCCGGCTTTCATGATTTCCCCTAAGAATTGTGATTCTGTCTCTATAACGGACTTTGAGAGCAACCAAAAGTGTGACAGTCTCCACCGAATAGTATCCACGGTCTGCATTGATTAAACAATTATACAACGATAAACAACTATAAAATACTTGACCAACACAAGAACTGATAAAGTGCAAGTTATTAAAAAAATTAAAGACAACCTTGGGCAGGCAAAAGTTTTCATAAAAGTTTGGGATGAGTCGGTGTCAGTTGACAGCGTGACAACACTTCTTGTGTTGTATTCCACTAGGCTAAAATGAATCTTTTTTTTACATATTTTACATAAAGAGTACAAAGCGGTGACGAGAGCTGTATTGCACGGACTCTTCAGTTTAGCCTACGCACCCGTGTCGACACGACACTTGTACTGATAAGGGAATGGGTTCGTACCGGGTGTGGTCAATCGAGATCGGGTACTTTGACCGCAATCCCCGGACAAATTTGAGGAAAAATGAAAAATGAAAAATTGAATTTTAGCTGCTGCCTGCTATGCGTAGTGCCTACTGCCTACAACTTGAGAAATTCTCAAAATGAAAGATTGAATTATTTGCTGCACTCCATAACCTATTAGTTTTTCACAGAATATCTCGCATACTTTAGGATATCTTTATAGATTTATTTTTAGAATTTTGAATTATTTTTAGCCGAATTCCCGCATCCGCACCTAGATCCGTACCCCCGAATCTTAAAATTCATATTATGAAGGATTCGACCTCTAGATCCGCACCTAGATCGGATAACCGCACCCGAGTCCGAGCAACATAGGATGAGAGACACTTCTACTTACAAAAATGTTTTGTAAAAGAAAAGCCAGAACAGAACACTTTATCACAGGTAATAAATCTTAGCACATTTTTTTACCGAATTTATGAGACAGGAAATAAAATCAAACACGCCAGCACTCACTTTCCTGAAAGCCCTATCTTCTCACACTTAAATTAGCTTAACTAAAGGACAATCTACGTGGACAACAAGCGAAAGTAAATCCAACAACCCAACACTCACCCCATCCAGCCCTGTCCTCTCGCACTTGAGCAAGCTTAACAAAAGGACAATACACAGACGACAAGCAACAATATTGTCAGATAAAGTAAATAATAACTAAAAACTAAGTTTAGTCACTCATCGTTTTGGTTGGCTAAACTACTGTTCCCCAATTAGCACCCTGCATGTGTTGACAGGATATTTAACCAAGCAACTTTTGACAAGTACAAATATCTTGGCCAACGAAGTTTGCCAAATGAACTTCTGTACCACCTGTGGCCATCAAGGGCATTATCTTACTTTTGACCAATCCCAACCAAAAGTACATTTCAACTTTGCATCGAAACAATAATTCATCACTTCGAAGCTAAACAATGAACAGTTCAAACTAAAGCCTGTCATAACAAAGATGTTTTCAGTGTTAATTGCCAAAATAAAAAACGGACCACCATAATAACTCCACCACATTAATGAACGGACAATCATGTGTCGTCCACTTCCTGAAATAACAAATGAACAGCCCCCACGTGGCTTCCTTTGAGGCAACCTTACTCTTTGCAAAACCACTCACATGACTATTAGAGCTGGCAACAAACCATAGGTGTTCAGCATAAAAGGTATCGTTCACAATCTCATATACAATGTTACAAGACTAACCACCATTCACATTAATGGAATTCTCATTAGTACTTGTTACCAATACCATACATCCCATCTCTGTCCATCCCAAATGATAACACAACAACAACTACACCTCTGTCCCAAACTATCAATTATATGAATCCTCAAAATCTATTCCGCCCTATTTGGACTCGTTTCATCCCAATACGTGTTTCATACTTTAATTTCAATTATGAGCTCTATCACTTAAGGTTCTCTAATTTTCTAGAGACATACAAACATGAACATTTCAATAGGAAATCTAAGGCACGATTAGCAACTGCAATTTAAACAAAAATTATACCACAAAAAATTACTTGTACAATCCAATTCATGTCTAGAGAATCCAAAGCCCGAATAAATGCAACAAACCACAAAATCCCCCAATGCAGAAACAAATATCCAAAGAGTTTAAGTTCTATGCACTGACGCAATATTTTTTTTTTTTACATAATCGAGTCAATTAAAAGGCAATTGTAGGTAACTCTATTTAATAGCATTGATAGGTAATATTCAATAAATTGTAAGTAACCAATTATAACATGTTAAATAACACATATAAGGTAAGAAAATTCATTACACTGTCAAAGCATATAACTAAAATCTATATCGAAAAACATACCAACATAATCGCCCATGAAGAGATAATTAGTATCAGGAGCGTTGCCGCCAATCCGAAAGAGCTCAATGAGATCGTAAAACTGTCCATGAATATCGCCGCAAACAGTTACCGGACATTTCACCGGCTGAACATTCCATTCCTCCACAAGTATAGCCCTCGCTTGATCACACAGCGTTTTCACCTCCGCTTCTGATAGCGGCTTGCACTCCATCAATTGTGCGATTTGCCGATCTAGATCTCCATGCGACGGCATTTTTTGCTCTAGAATTTTCTAGAGATTTATAAAGAGCTTTCGTCTCCGATCTGAAACTCTCACGCCGACCGATCAGAGAATCGAACCGATCGAAGATTGAATATCCAGCTGATATCAATCAAATGAAAAATACGTAGCGAAAATTAAAATTAAGCAGGAAAAAAACTAAAATACAAAGAGATTGAATATCGATAAAAGTGGAAAAAACTAGGGTTTGAATCTCCAAATCATCTGCTAATTCTGATATTGGTCTCCATTTTCTCTCTCTCTGAAAATGCAGTAAAAACTTTCTTAAATACAATAATAGCTGTATATATATATTAGACTGTTATAAATATATTATATTATGGATGTTCATTTAGTACTTTGTTGTAAATAAGCTTCCTGAGGAAGCTTATCACTTCGGTACCCGGTTATGGATAAACATTATCCTCAGTAGAAGTTTATCCATACCGGGTATAATAAGCTTATCTTTTCAGTACCCGGTTATGGATAAACATTACCCCGGTAGAAGATTATCCATACCGGATATAATAAGCTTATCCATTCAGTACTCCGTTATGGATAAATATTGCTCTCAGTAGAAGATTATCCATATCTGGTACAGCAGCAGCTTACACAGCAGCTTGTAGCAGCTTACACAGCAGCTTATAGTAGCTTACACTGCAGCTTGTAGTAGCAGCTTGTAGTAGCAGCTTACAGAGCAGCTTCCTTTCTTCTATAATAGAAGAGATTTCAGTTCATTATGTACATGAGTTTGAATTCGAATAATATATCAGTTTCTCTGTATACTTGTCTTTACTTTATAGTCTTTATTTCATAACACGTTATCAGCACGAAGCTCTACCATCTCGAGCAAATATTTTGAAAGTATCTAAGGTAAGAACTTTCTTTTCCTAAATAATGTCAAATCTTTCTAAACTTGAATTTGTAGCCCTGGATATATCGGGCAAAAGCTACATGTCTTGGGTGCTTGATGCTGAAATTCATCTTGATGCGATGGGTCTGGCAGACACCATCAAGGATAAAAATCAGGCATCAAACCAAGACCGTGCCAAAGCAATGATATTCTTACGCCATCACCTTGATGAGGGCCTGAAAATGGAATATCTCACTATTAAAGATCCAGTCATACTGTGGAATAATTTGAAAGATAGATATGACCACCTGAAGATGGTCGTTCTTCCACAGGCACGTTATGATTGGACTCATCTAAGGCTACAAGATTTTAAATCTATCAGTGAGTATAATTCTGCTATGTTCAGAATTATTTCCCAATTAAAATTATGTGGTGATAATATTACTGATCATGATATGTTGGAGAAAACTTTCACCACTTTTCATGCCTCGAATATGCTCCTGCAGCAGCAATATCGAGAGATGGGATTTAAAAAGTATTCTGAACTTATCTCACATCTTCTTATAGCAGAGCAACATAATGGGCTATTAATGAAAAATCATGAAAGTCGACCTATTGGTTCTTGTCCATTCCCTGAAGTGAATGAGACGAACTTCCACCAAGCTAAACGTGGAAGAGGTCGTGGCCCCAGTCGTGGTCATGGTCGTGGTCGAGGAAGAAACCCCAATCATGGTAATAATAATGCACCAAAGAAGCCTCCTCACCACCAGCAGTGGAAAAGGAAGGAACAAAAGCATGAAGCGGTGCAAGCGCCAAATGCAGAAAATGCATGCTATAGATGTGGAGGAAAAGGGCACTGGTCACGTACTTGTCGTACGCCAAAGCACCTGGTTGAGCTTTATCAAGCCTCCCTGAAGAAGACAGAGAAAAATGCTGAAACAAATTTTATTTCTGAAGATAATTTAGACTTCATGCATTTGGATGTAGCTGATTACTTTGCACTCCCAGAAGGAGAAATAAGTCATGTAATCGGTAGTGAATCTGTAGAAATATAAATATTTTAATTTTTGTTGTTTGTAATAAATAGTATGGTTATGTAATTATTGTACATAAATAAAAGTTATGCTTTGATAATGATATTTACTATAATATATTTTATTTATGTTATTTTGAAGAATATGGATAACCCTCAAATTATGTTTGGATCAAAGACAAATCATGAAGATATGTGTGTTATTGATAGTGGAACAACACATGCCATATTCAACGATCAGAAATACTTTTCTTATTTGCATAAGGAAAAAGCAAATGTTTCAACAATTTCTGGTAATATAAGTTTGATTGAAGGCTCCGGAAGATCCATAATATTTCTGTCTAAGGGAACAAAACTTATTATAGACAATGCATTGTTCTCCTCCAAGTCCCGAAGAAACTTGTTGAGTTTTATAGATATCCGCCGAAATGGGTATCATGTAGAGACAATAGATGAAATGAACAGGGAATATCTTTGTATTACAAAGAATATTTCTGGCCAGAAATGCATTGTAGAAAAGTTACCAACTTTATCTTCTGGCTTATACTATTAAAAAATTAGTACAATTGAAGCACACTCTATCGTAAACCAGAAGTTTACGGATTCAAATACTTTTGTGATTTGGCATGGCCGTTTGGGCCATCCCGGATCAATAATGATGAGACGAATTACTGAAAATTCGAGTAGGCATCCATTAAAGAACCTGAAGATTCTTACAAATGACGAATTTTCTTGTGATGCTTGTTATCAAGGAAAAATGATCACTAGACCATCACCAATGAAGGTTGATATTGAATCCCCTGCCTTTTTAGAGCATATACATGGGGATATATGTGGACCTATTCACCCACCAAGTGGGTTGTTTAGATATTTTATGGTCCTAATAGATGCATCTTCAAGATGGTCTCATGTGTGTCTACTATCATCTCGCAACCTGGCGTTTGCAAAGCTATTAGCCCAAATAATTCGATTAAGGGCACAATTCCCAGATTATCCTATAAAGGCTATTCGCCTTGATAATGCTGGAGAATTCTCATCTCAAGCTTTTGATGATTATTGTCTATCCGTTGGGATAAAAGTTGAACATCCTGTAGCTTATGTTCATACTCAAAATGGCCTTGCAGAGTCATTTATTAAACGCTTGCAATTGATAGCAAGACCACTACTTATGAAAACAAAATTGCCCACTACTGTTTGGGGCCATGCTATCTTGCATGCAGCATCACTTCTCCGTCTTAGACCGACACATTATAATAAATATTCTCCATCACAATTAGTTTTTGGTCATGAACCAAATATTGCCCATCTACGAATTTTCGGATGTGCTGTATATGTGTCAGTAGCACCACCACAACGTAGTAAGATGGGACCACACAGAAGGATAGGAATATATGTTGGGTTTGAATCACCCTCTATTATTCGCTATCTTGAACCATTGACAGGAGATTTATTTACTGCTCGATTTGCAGATTGTCGGTTTGATGAAACAAATTTCCCACAATTAGGGGGAGAGAAAAAGGAAATCAAAAGAGAAATTATGTGGAAAGTTTCATCATTATCTCACTTTGATCCCCGTACCCCTATATGTAATCAGGAGGTCCAGAAGATCATCCATTTACAGAATATAGCAAATCGAATGCCAGACGCATTTACTGATTTGAAAAGGATAACTAAGTCACATATCCCAGCAGAGAATGTGCCTATCTGAATTGATGTCCCAGTAGGACCATCTACTAGCATGAGAGCTAGTGAACCTAAAGCACGCCTGAAGCGTGGTAGGCCTTTGGGTTCTAAGGATCGAAATCCTCGAAAAAGAAAATCGGACAAATGATCAAAACGATACTATGAAGGGATCCCCTGAAGAGACCCAAAATCTGATTAGTTCTGAGATTCCTGAAGAAATCAATGAACCTGAAGCTCATGTGAGTGAGGAACTTTTAATAAGTTCGAACGGTGATGGGATTAATTTAAATCGATTTGAAATAGTGGTGGATAATATTTTTGCATATAATGTTGCACTTAATATTATGCAAGATAGTGAGGATCTTGAACCTCGATCTGTCGAAGAATGTCGACAAAGATCTGATTGGCCAAAATGGCAAGAGGCAATTCAATCGGAATTGAAGTCACTTGCTAAAAGAGAGGTCTTTGGACCAGTAGTCCAAACACCTGCTGGTATAAAATCAGTTGGTCATAAATGGGTTTTTGTGCGAAAAAGGAATGATAAAAATGAAGTTGAAAGATACAAAGCTCGCCTTGTTGCACAAGGATTCTCACAACGACCTGGAGTCGATTTTGATGAAACATATTCACCTGTTATGGATGCCATAACATTTCGATATCTCATCAGTTTAGCACTACATGAAAAGCTTGAAATACATCTAATGGATGTAGTTACAGCTTATCTGTACGGTTCACTTGATAATGAAATTTATATGAAAATTCCTGAAGGATTTAAAATGCCTGAAGCAAAATCTCAGGAAATGTATTCAATCAGATTACAAAGATCTTTGTACGATTTAAAGCAATCTGGGCGCATGTGGTATAATCGCCTTAGTGAATATTTGCTGAAAGAAGGTTACATAAATGATGTTATTTGTCCATGTATTTTTATAAAGAAAATGACATCAGAATTTGTTATACTTGCTATTTATGTTGATGACATAAATCTTGTTGGAACTCTAGAAGAGCTCCAAAAGGCAATTGAATATCTTAAGAAAGAATTTGAGATGAAAGATCTTGGAAAGACAAAACTTTGTCTTGGTCTGCAAATTGAACATTTAGCAGACGGGATCTTTATCCATCAATCTGCCTATACAGAAAGGGTCTTAAAACGTTTTTACATGGACAAAGCGCACCCATTGAGTACACCAATGGTTGTTCGATCACTTGAAGTGAATAAGGATTTGTTCCGACCTCCAGAAGAGGACGAGGAACTCCTTGGTCCCGAAGTACCCTATCTCAATGCAATTGGTGCACTAATGTATCTTGCTAATGCTACAAGGCCTGACATAGCATTTTCTGTTAATTTACTAGCAAGATATAGTTCTTCTCCTACACGGAGACATTGGAACGGGATTAAGCATATATTGCGATATTTAAAGGGAACTCTTGATATGGGTTTGTTTTATGCTAACAAAGATAGTGCAGACCTTGTTGGTTATGCAGATGCAAGTTATTTATCTGATCCCCATAAAGCTCGATCTCAAACCGGCTACGTATTTACATATGGAGGTACTATCATATCATGGCGCTCCACAAAGCAATCTATTGTTGCTACTTCTTCAAATCACGCTGAGATAATAGCTATTCATGAAGCAAGTAGGGAGTGCGTATGGTTGAGATCAATAATTCATTTTATTCGAGAAAAATGTGGTTTGGAATGTGAGAAAAGACCCACAATTTTATACGAAGACAATGCTGCATGCATAGCCCAATTGAAGGGAGGATTTATAAAAGGAGATAGAACGAAGCACATTTCACCAAAATCTTCAGAGAAATGGTGACATTGATGTGCAACAAATCCGTTCAAGTGATAATCCAGCAGATTTATTCACTAAATCTTTGCCAACTTCAACTTTTGAGAAGATAGTATACAAGATTGGAATGCGGAGACTCAAATATTTGAAACAAGGTTTTCATCAGGGGGAGTAAAATACGCAATGCACTCTTTTTCCCTTACTAAGGTTTTTTCCCATGGGGTTTTCCTTATAAGGTTTTTAATGAGGCACCTAACAATGCGTATTACTAAATATGTGTACTCTTTTTCCTTCACTAGATTTTTTTTCCCACGTGGTTTTTCCTAGTGAGGTTTTAATGAGACACATTATCTTTTAATGAACATCCAAGGGGGAGTGTTATAAATATATTATATTATGGATGTTCATTTAGTACTCTGTTGTAAATAAGCTTCCTGAAGAAGCTTATCCATATGGGACTCCACCGTAAATATATTTATCTATTTAGTACTATATTGGAAATAAGTTTCCTGAAGAAGCTTATCACTTCGGTACCCGGTTATGGATAAACATTACCCCCAGTAGAAGTTTATCCATATCGGGTATAATAAGTTTATCTTTTCAGTACCCAGTTATGGATAAACATTACCCCCGGTAGAAGATTATCCATACCGGGTATAATAAGCTTATCCATTCAGTACTCCGTTATGGATAAATATTGCTCTCAGTAGAAGATTATCCATATCTGGTACAGCAGCAGCTTACACAGCAGCTTGTAGCAGCTTGTAGTAGTAGCTTACACAGCAGCTTATAGTAGCTTACACTGCAGCTTGTAGTAGCAGCTTACAGAGCAGCTTCCTTTCTTCTATAAATAGAAGAGATTTCAGTTCATTATGTACATGAGTTTGAATTCGAATAATATATCAGTTTCTCTTTATACTTGTCTTTACTTTATAATCTTTATTTCATAACACAAACAAGATAACTGGGGTTTTGTATGTGCTTTTCTTAAATTATTTTTATAATTTTTTTATTTTTATTTTATTGTAAGTTTTTACTTTTTTCCATTACATAGGGGTTGGGAATGAGAAGGCAATGGGAAAAGTCGAATCGAACCTGGACCTATTCTGAAAATTCTTACCAATATCATTAGATTATAAGGCTTGACGATAAGATTATATGTCTTGTAAGTTGTATCTTTGTTTTGTAGCTTGTGAAATTTTTTTGTCCTCCCATACTAAGTTTGAGAAAAACTCGAAATAATTTTAAAATGATGGCTATAATATATAGTATAATAAAGTGAAGTAGTAATAATTTTTATGTTTTGAAAAGTGATAATATGCGATCTAATTAGTCATTTATGTAAATATATTGAATTACGTGCAAATCACAATATCTCATAAATGGCATAATTGTTCTTTTGCTATTCTTAATATATATTTTGAATCCTCCAGTCTTACAAGAATAATCTCTTATATAAACAGATTGAGTCACGTGCAAATACGTGTCCCATAAATGATTTAAATTTTTTTTAGCTAGTCTCAATTGATCTTGAATCGTAATTAAGAAAATGTTACTGATATATAAGGTGAAACAGCAATAGATTTTATGTTCTTAAAACCGATGTAAATCCAGTCTAATATAACAAGATTATCACTTACATAAACAGATTTAATCACAGCCGAATCACGTGACCCATAGATGGCCTGATCCGTTTTTTACTATTATCAATTAAATAAGAGAATTCTAACATATAAGGTGAAATAGTAATAATTTTTCTTTTTTGAAAAGTGATAATATGCAATCTAACCTGACAAGATTAGCCATTAATATAAACAGATTAATTTACGTACAAATCATGTGTCCCATAAATGACGTGATTGTTCTTTTGCTATTCTTAATAGATCTTGAATCCTCTAATCTAATTAGATTAACACTCTAATATAAATAGATTGAATCACGTGCAAATCACGTGTCTCATAAATGACTTGATTGTTTTTTTTTTTTTTTTTTTTTTGCATTGATCTTGAATCGTAACTAAGAGAATGTTAATATATAAGGCGAAGTAGTAATAGATTTTATGTTCTTAAAAGTGATATAAATCCAGTTTAATCTAACAATATTCCACTTATACAAACAGATTAAATCACGACCAAATCATGTGTCTCATTGATGGACTGATTCGTTTTTTACTATTATCAATTGAAATGTGATGACCTAAAGGTCATCATTTGTTTTTAAAATGAATTTTGCTTTTCAAGACCTTAAAAATTTCTTTCTGTATCACCTCGATTTGCTTGCACAGTCCGGGCGCGTAGCCGGAAAGCCATTATGTGAAAATCTGTGAAAAATGATGAATTTTGACTTTAAAATGAATTAATTTGACTTCGGTCAATATTTTGGGTAAACGGACCCGGACCCGTGATTTGACGGTGCCAGAGGGTCCGTAGAAAAATATGGGACTTGGGCGTATGCTCGGAATCGAATTCCGAGATCCCAAGCCTCAGAAATGAATTTTTGAAAGAAATTGTTTTGCTGAATTAATTATGAGTTTTTGAAAGAGAAATGTGTTTGAAACCATCAGTATCGGGTCCGTATTTTGGTTCCGGAGCCCGGTACATTTGAGTCGAGCTTGTGAAAATTGGTAAGAAACAGATTTGAAATGATGTGAATCGGACCTTATTTGAGAATTTGGCAAGTTTGAAGTGCTTAAGAAATTTCATGATTTTGATGCTAAATTCATAGTTGTTGATGTTATTTTAGCGATTTGAATACACGAGCAAGTCCGTATGATGTTTTTAGGTTGGTGTGCATGGTTGGTTTGGAGCCCCGAGGGCTCGGGTGAGTTTTGCATAGGCCAAGGAGTGGAATTTTGACTTAGGATGTTGCAGATTTTGAACTGATGTATTGCAGACCTGTAGGCTTCGCAAATGCGAAAGAGGCCTAGGCCAGCCTATCCTCGCAATTGCGAGGATTCTATCGCAAATGCGATTCCCTCCCTTTAAGCCAGTCGTCGCAATTGCGACGCATCCTTCGCATTTCCCCCCTCGCAAATGCGAAAACCCCCATCGCAAATGCGAACATAGCAAGGGTCGGGGTTCGCAATTCGAAATTCCATACCTGCAACCTACAACTTTTTATACTTAGCCGAAAATCGACCATTTTTCACCTCTTTTCAAAACACAAACTCCCTAGGGCGATTTTTCAAGAACAACTCTTCTTCCAAATCGATTGTAAGTCAATTTTAACTCGTTTTCTTCGATCATTAACATCTTTTAACGTGATTTCAACTCAAAATCAATGATTTTCATAGGGGAAATTGGTTATTTTGGGTAGAATCTAGTTTTTTCAAAAATTAGGGATTTGGACCTCGATTTGAGGTCCGATTTCAAAACAAATTATATATTTGGGTTCGTGGGGGAATGGGTAATTGGGTTTTGGTTCGAACCTCGGGTTTTGACCACGTGGGCCCCGAGGCAATTTTTGACTTTTGGGTAAAAATTGGAAAAACTCATTTTCATGCATTGGAGTTGATTCATTTAGCGTTTATTGATGTAATTAAGTAACTTGTGACTAGATTCGAGTGAATTGGTGGTGGAATCAAGGGGTAAAGTGATAGTTGAGACGTGAATTGTGTTCGTGGCATCGAGGTAAGTGTTTGGTCTAACCTTAGCTTGAGGGATTATGAGTCGTGTCTTATTTGCTACGTGTTAATTGTGGAGTACGACGTATAGGCATGGTGACGAGTATCTATACGTTGATGTCAAGCGTGCCCGTGAGTCTTGTATTGTAATTATTATGACTCCGTTGTAGTTTAATGCGCTTCACATGTTATTATCATTATTGTTCCCTTCCAGGGATGTTATTATCATTATTATTCCCTTGCCGAGATGTTATTATCATTACTGTTCCCTTACCGGGATATTATTATCATTATTGTTCCCTTGCCGGAATGTTATTGTCATATTATTGTTCTCTTGCCGGGATGTTTGTTTTGATATTATTGTTCCCTTGTCGGGGCCCTTTTGTGGTTGGTGTTGATAAAAGAAATGGGAGCGGGTTGCATGCCTGCAACGAGATATGTAAAATGGGAGCGGGTTGCACGCCTGCAACGAGATATGTGAAATGGGAGCGGGTTTCACGCCTGCAACGAGATATATGAAATGGGATCGGGTTGCACGCCTGCAAGGAGATACATGAAATGGGATTGGGTTGCACGCATGTAACAAGATGTGAAATGAAAGCGAACTCAGCTTTTGTTTTCCCTATCCGTGTTAGTAATTGGATTTTGGTTTCTTTATATTCTCTTGATATTTTGTTGTTATTCGTTATTCCCCAAAGTATGTTTCACCTCCTACCTTTCCTTTATTTCCCGTTTCTTTTCTTTGATTCGGAAACAGTGTATCTTTATTTTCAGACTTTGTATTTAGCACTCTTAGATCGTCTGTGGTACTGTGACACCAGTTCTAGGTGATTAAGGCTTAAAGAGTTGTATTAGATTCGTATTTCAGATATTTTACTACATTTCTTTCGCTTAATGAAATTTCCTCCGTTTTTCACATTATTGCTTTATAAATGCTAAAAGGGTATAAAAATGAATAAACGTAATTTGTTCAATAATTGGCTTGCCTAGCTCACATTAGTAGGCGTCATCATGACTCCGGAGGGTGGGAAATCCAGGCCATGACAAGTTGGTATCAGAGCTCTAGGTTACATGGGTCTCATAGTTCATAGACAAGCTTAGTAGAGTCTGAGGGATCGGTACGGAGACGTCTGTATTATCCCCCAGAGGCTACAGAGTTAGGAAAAACTTCACATTTATTCCTTCTTGTCCTACAGTTTGGTTTCTCAATGTTGATTGAATTTCTACTCTGTTCTTTCGCAGATGGCGAGAACACGTGCTTCCTCATCTACTGACCAGTAGCCTGAGCCCCCAACAGCAGCTCCTACGAGGGACAGAGGGCGAGGTCGAGGCCGAGGTAGGGGCAGAGCTCAGCCTAGAGTAGCAGCACTAGCGGCAGAGCCTCAGGTTGACTTTGATGATGAGGTTCCGGCCCAGACAGTTCCGGTGGGCCCATCTCAGGTCCCAGAGGGGTTTATTGTTACCTCCATACTCTAGGATGCTTTGGTCCGCCTAGTAGGCCTTATGGAGAGTGTCACCCGAGCAAGCTTGCTCCCTGTAGCACCAGACGTCTCTTAGACTGGAGGGGGAGCCCAGACTCCTGCTACTCGCACTCCGGAGCAGGTAGCTCCCCAGTTTCAGACTCCAGCAGTTCAGCCAGTTGGAGCAGTTCAGCCGGGTGTGGTGGCTCAGACCGGTGATGGAGCAGCTATGTCTGCCGATGCTTTGTGGAGAATGGAAAGGTTCACCAAGCTCTTCATTACTACTTTCAGCGGTGCATCTTCTGAGGATCCCCAGGATTATCTAGACAGCTGTCACAAGGTTCTCAGGAACATGGGGATAGTTGAGACCAATGGGGTCGATTTTGATACTTTTCGCTTGTCTGGATCCGCCAAGACTTGGTGGAGAGATTATTGCTTGGCTAGACCAGCCGGATCACCAGCTTTGACTTGGGAGCAGTTTACTCAGCTATTTCTGGAGAAGTTTCTCCCTATTACTCAGAGAGAGATCTATCGGAGGTTGTTTGAGTCTCTCCAGCAGGGTTCCATGACAGTTACTCAGTATGAGACAGATTCATCAACTTGGCCCGTCATGCTCTTATCATACTTCCCACCGAGAGAGAGAGAGAGGGTGAGGAGGTTTATCGAGGGACTTATTCAGCTGATTCGACTTCAGATAGCCAAGGAGACTGGGAGTGAGATTTCTTTCCAGGAGGCGGCCAATGTGGCTAGGAGAGTTGAGATAGTTCTATCGTAGGGAGGTGGTCAGGGGTCTGACAAGAGGCCTCGTCATTCAGGCCGATTCAGTGGTACCTCGTCTGGAGGCAGAGATTCGTATGGTAGAGGTTTCAGTCAGTACTTCAGGTTTCTCATGGTGCTTTAGGTAGCCGTGGTTCTCATATGCAGTATTCTGATCAGCAGACCTATAGTGCACCACCAACTCCTATTAGTGCACCGCCGCTTCAGAGTTTCCATGGTCGTCAGCCCCAGCAACCGAGGGCTTGTTTTACTTGTGGCGACACGAGGCACATTGCTAAATATTGCCCTCGAGCACCAAGCAGTTCTTAGCAGCAGGGTTCTCGTGCCATGGTTCAGGCACTGAGTGTTCCACAGCCCGTGCAACCAGATAGAGGTGGGGGTAGAGGTGTTAGAGGTGGAGGTAGAGGTATTAGAGGTAGAGCTCAGACCGCTAGAGGTGGAGGCTAGCTAGTAGTAGGCCATCCTAGAGATGTAGTTTAGGGTGGTGGGGCCCGGGCCTGATGTTATGCTCTTCCAGCCAGGCCCGAGGCTGAGGCTTCCGATGTGGTTATTACAGGTACTGTTCTAGTTTGTAGCAGAGATGCTTCAGTTTTATTTGATCCAAGATCTACGTACTCCTATGTGTCATCTTATTTTGCACCGTATCTGGTCATGCTTAGTGATTCTTTAAGTGCTCCTATTTATGTGTCTACACCGGTAGGTGATTCTATTGTGGTAGATCGAGTCTATCATTCTTATATAGTTGTGATTGGGGGTTTTGAGACTCGTGTAGATTTGCTTTTTCTGGACATGGTTGATTTCGGTGCCATATTAGGGATGGATTGGTTATCACCTTATCACGCTATCTTGGACTGTCATGCCAAGACTGTGACCTTAGCCTTGCTGGGTTTACCTCATTTAGAGTGGAGAGGGACTCCTAGTCATTCTATCTGTAGTGTTATCTCTTATATGAAGGCTCGGCGTATGGTCGAGAAGGGGTGTTTGGCCTATTTGGCCTATGTTCATGATTCTAATACTGAGGTCCCTTCTATTGATTCTGTGCCCATTGTTCGTGAGTTTCCTGAGGTATTCCCTTCAGACCTGCCGAGTATGCCACCCGACAGGGATATTGACTTTTGCATTAATTTGGCTTCGGGCACCCAGCCCATTTCTATTATGTCGTATCGTATGGCCCCGCCTGAGTTGAAAGAGTTGAAGGAGCAGTTGCAAGACTTGCTTGAGAAAGGTTTCATTAGACCTAGTGTTTCGCCTTGGGGTGCGCTAGTGTTGTTTGTTAAGAAGAAGGACGGATCGATGAGAATGTGTATTGATTACCGACAGTTGAACAGGGTTACAATCAAGAATAAATATCCATTGCCGAGGATTGATGATTTGTTTGATCAGCTTCAGGGTGCTAAGATATTTTCGAAGATTGACTTGAGATCTGGCTAAGCTCAGTTGAGAATTAGGGCATCCGATGTCCCTAAGACAGCTTTCCGCACTCGGTACGGGCATTATAAATTCCTAGTGATATCATTCGGGTTGACAAATGCCCCAACAACTTTTATGGATTTGATGAACCGAGTGTTCAAGCCTTACTTGGATTCGTTCGTGATAGTCTTCATTGATGATATTTTGATATATTCCCATAGCCGGGAGGAGCACGAGCAACATCTTAGAGTGGTTCTTCAGACTTTGAGGGATAGTCAGTTGTATGCCAAGTTTTCAAAATGTGAGTTCTAGTTGAGTTCAGTTGCATTCCTGGGTTATGTTGTATCAACAGAGGGTATTCAGGTTGATCTAAAGAAGATTGACGCAGTCAAGAACTGGCCTAGACCAGCATCAGCTATAGAGATCCGAAGTTTCTTGGGATTGGCAGGCTACTATCATTGGTTTGTGGATGAGTTTTCATCTATCGCAGCCCCGATGACCAGGTTGACCCAGAAGGGTGCCCAGTTCAGATGGTCGGACGAGTGTGAGGCGAGCTTTCAGAAGCTCAAGACAGCTTTGACTACGGCACCGGTGTTGGTTTTGCCCACAGGTTTAGGGCCTTATACAATTTATTGTAATGCATCTCGTCTTGGACTTGGTGCGGTGTTGATGCAGGACGGCAAGGTCATTGCCTATGCTTCACGGCAGTTGAAGATTCATGAGAAGAACTATCCAGTTCATGATTTAGAGTTAGCAACCATTGTTCACGCATTGAAGATTTGGAGGCATTATCTGTATGGCGTGGCATGTGAGGTGTTCACGGATAACAAGAGTCTGCAGTATTTGTTCAAGCAGAAGGAGCTAAATTTGAGGCAGAGAAGGTGATTGGAGCTATTAAAGAACTATGATATCACCATCTTATATCATCCGGGAAAGGCCAATGTGATGGCCGACGCTTTGAGTAGGAAGTCAGTCAGCATGGGCAGTCTTGCTTATATTCCGGTCAGTGAGAGACCGCTTGCCTTGGATGTTCAGGCTTTGGCCAATCAGTTCGTGAGGTTGGACGTTTCTGAGCCCAGCCGTGTGTTAGCTTGCACAGTTGCTTATTCTCCTTATTGGAGCGTATCCGTGATCGGCAGTATGATGATGATCCCCATTTATGTGCCCTTAGAGATACGGTGCAACACGGTGGTGCCAAGCAGGTTACCTTAGGTGATGATGGAGTTTTGAGATTGCAGGGTCAAGTTTATGTACCTGTTATGGATGGACTCCGAGAGTTGATTTTAGAGGAGGCCCATAGTTCTCGTTACTCTATTCATTCGGGCGCCGCTAAGATGTATCAGGATTTGCGGCAACATTATTGGTGGAGGAGAATGAAAAAGGATATCGTTGCGTATGTGGCTCGGTGTTTGAATTGTCAGTAGGTTAAGTACGAGCATCAGAGACCTGGTGGTTTGTTTAAGAGGATTGAGCTTCTCGAGTGTAAGTGGGAGCGAATCACTATGGATTTCGTCGTTGGACTCCCACAGACTCGGAGGAAGTTCGACGCAGTGTGGGTTATTGTTGATAGGCTGACCAAGTCAGCACATTTCATTCTTGTGGCAGTCTCCTACTCTTCCGAGAGGTTAGCTGAGATCTATATCCGGGAGATAGTTCGCCTTTATGGTGTGCCCGAGGTACGCAATTTACCTCTAATTTCTAGAGAGCAGTTCAGCGAGAGTTGGGTACATGGGTTGAGTTGAGCACAGCGTTTCATCCTCAGACAGACAGGCAGTCCGAGCGGACCATTCAGATTTTGGAAGATATGCTCCGGGCTTGTGTCATTGACTTTGGAGGCTCGTGGGATCAGTTTTCGCCTTTAACAGAGTTTTCCTACAACTACAGCTACCAGTCGAGTATCCAGATGACTCCTTATGAGGCTTTGTATGGTAGGCGGTGTCGATCGCCAGTTGGATGGTTTGAGCCGGGAGAGGCTCGGTTGTTGGGTACAGATCTGGTTCAGGATGCCTTGGACAAGGTCAGGATTATTCAGGATAGGTTTAGTACAGCTCAATCCAGGCAAAAGAGTTATGCCAACCGTAAGGTTCAAGATTTAGCATTCATGGTCGGTGAGCGGGTATTGCTTCGGGTGTCGCCTATGAAGGGCGTGATGAGATTTGGGAAAAAAGGCAAGCTTAGCCCTAGGTTTATTGGTCTGTTTGAGATTCTTGATCGAGTGGGAGAGGTGGCTTACAAACTTGCGTTGCCACCGAGCTTATCAGTCGTGCATCCAGTGTTTCATGTGCCCATGATTCAGAAATATCACGGCGATCCATCCCACGTGTTAGATTTCAGCACTGTCCAGTTGGACGAGGACTTGTCTTACGAGGAAGAGCTGGTAGTTATTCTAGACCGGAAGGTTCGTTAGTTGAGATCGAAGAGTTTTCCTTCTGTTCGTGTTCAGTGGAGAAGTCAGCCCACTGAGGCATCGACTTGGGAGTCCGAGTCTGATATGCGGAGCCGTTATCCCCATTTTTTCCCCGACTCAGGTACTTCTTTCTTATGTCCATTCGAGGACGAACAATTGTTTTAGAGGTGGAGAATGTGATGACCCACTTATTTTTAAAATGAATTCTGCATTGAGGTGATGACTCACCTCAATTTGCGTGCGCAGTCTAGACGCGTAGCCGGAAAGCCATTATGTGAAAATCTGTGAAAAATGATGAATTTTAACTTTAAAATGAATTAATTCGACTTCGGTCAATATTTTGGGTATACAGACTCGAGCCCGTAATTTGACGGTCCCGAAGGGTCCCTAGGAAAATATGGGACTTGGGCGTATGCCCGGAATCGAATTCTGAGAACCCAAACCTGAGAAATGAATTTTTGAAAGAAATTGTTTTGTTGAATTAATTATGAGTTTTTGAAAGAGAAATGTGTTTGAAACCATTTGTATCGGGCCCGTATTTTGGTTTCGAAGCCCGGTACAGATCTTATATATGATTTGAGTCGAGCCTGTGAAAATTAGTAAGAAACGGATTTGAAATGATGTGAATCGGACCTTATTTGAGAAATTTGGCAAGTTTGAAGTTCTTAAGAAATTTCATGATTTTGATGCTAAATTCATAGTTTTTATGTTATTTTAGCGATTTGATTGCACGAGCAAGTCCGTATGATGTTTTTAAGTTGGTGTGCATGGTTGGTTTGGATCCCCGAGGGCTCGGGTGAGTTTTGGATAGGCGACGGAGTGAAATTTTGACTTAGGATGTTGCAGATTTTGAACTGATGTATTGCAGGCCTGTAGGCTTCGCATTTGCGAAGCCTGGCTCGCAAATGCGAGATCGTAAATGTGAGAGGCATGTCGCAAATGTGAAAGAGGCCCAGGCCAGCCTATCCTCGCAATTGCGAGGATTCTATCGCAAATGCGATTCCTTCCCTTTAAGCCAGTCGTCGCAATTGCGATGCATCATTCACATTTCCCACCTTGCAAATGCGAAAACCCCCATCGCAAATGCAAATATAGTAGGGGTCGGTGTTCGCAATTGCGAACCCTGTTCGCAATTCCCATACCTACAACCTGCAACTTTTTATACTTAGCCGAAAATCAACCATTTTTCACCTCTTTTCAAAACACAAACTCTCTAGGGTGATTTTTCAAGAACAACTCTTCTTCCTAATCGATTGTAAGTCAATTTTACTCATTTTCTTCAATCATTAACATCTTTTAACATGATTTCAACTCAAAATCAATGATTTTCATGGGGAAAATTGAGTGTTTTGAGTAGAACCTAGGTTTTTCAAAAATTGGGGATTTGGACCTCGATTTGAGGTCCGATTTCAAAACAAATTATATATTTGGGTTTGTGGGGGGAATGGGTAATCAGGTTTTGGTTCGGACCTCGAGTTTTGATCATGTGGACCCGGGGGCGATTTTTGACTTTATTGATGTAATTAAGTAACTTGTGGCTAGATTCGAGCGAATTAGTGATGGAATCAACGGGTAAAGCGATAGTTGAGACGTGAATTGTGTTCGTGGCATCGAGGTAAGTGTTTGGTATAACCTTAGCTTGAGGGATTAGGAGTGGTGTCTTATTTGCTACGTGTTAATTGTGGAGTACGACGTATAGGCATGGTGATGAGTATCTATACGTTGGTGTCAAGCATGACCGTGAGTCTTGTATTGTAATTATTATGACTCCGATGTGGTTTATTATGCTTCACATGTTATTATCATTATTGTTTCCTTGCCGGGATGTTATTATCATTATTGTTCCCTTGCCAAAATGTTATTATCATTACTGTTCCATTGCCGGGATATTATTATCATTATTGTTCCCTTGACAGAATGTTATTGTCATATTATTGTTCCCTTGTCGGGATGTTTATTTTGATATTATTGTTCTCTTGCCGGAACCTTTTTTGTGATTGGTATTGATAAGAGAAATGGGAGAGAGTTGCATGCTAGCAACAAGATATGTGAAATGGGAGCCGGGTTGCATGCATGCAACGAGATATGTGAAATGGGAGCGGGTTGCACGCCTGCAACGAGATATGTGAAATGGGAGCGAGTTGCACGCATGAAACGAGATATATGAAATGGAATCGGGTTGCACGATTGCAACGAGATACATGAAATGGGACCGGGTTGCACGCCTACAACGAGATGTGAAATGAAAGTGAACTCTGCATTTATTTTCTCTATCCGTGTTGGTAATTGGATTTTGGTTTCTTTATATTCTCTTGATATTCAGTTGTTATCTGTTATTCTCCAAAGCATGTTTCCCCAACCCAATTTTAATTGCAATTATCTGTTTCTATTTCCGCTGTTTATGATATAACTGCACAAGTTTATTTGGTAGTATGGTCCTAGCCTCATCACTACTTCGCCGAGGTTAGGCTAGACACTTACCAGCACATGGGGTCGGTTGTGCTGATACTACAATCTGCACTCTTTTGTGCAGATCCTAGTGTTGTAGACTTCGGACCGCAGTGAGGTTGCTGCCTTCAGTTCGATAAGCGACCCGAGGTAGTCCTGCAGGCGTCCGCGGGCCTTGGGGTCACCTCCTACCTTTCCTTTATTTCCTATTTCTTTTCTTTGATTCGGAAACAGTGTATCTTTATTTTCAGACTTTGTATTTAGCACTCTTAGATCGTTTGTGGTACTGTGATACCAGTTCTGGGTGATTAAGGCTTAAAAAGTTGTATTAGATTCATATTTCAGATATTTTATTACATTTCTTCCGCTTAATAAAATTTTCGCTGTTTTTCACATTATTGCTTTATAAATGCTAAAAGGGTATAAAAATGGATAAATGTAATATGTTCAATAATTGGCTTGCCTAGCTCACATTAATATGCACCATCACGACTCCCGAGGATGAGAAATCCGTGTCGTGAAGGTAAAATATTAACATATGTTATGTTTTTAAAGCAATATACGTCTAGTCTACTCTAACGAGAGTAATCACTTATATAAATAGAATGAATCATGCGCAAATCATGGGTCCCATAAATGGCTTGATCCTTTTTTTGCCTTTGGCAATTTATCTTGAGTCCTAACTAAGAGAATGAAAATATATAGTGTGAAGTAGTAAAAAATTATCTGTTATTATTATTTATTATTATTATTAAAAGGAAGAAAGTCTAGCCTATAATTATGACAAGTAAATGTAGTAATTTTGAAAGTCTAACGTTGAATTATGACAAATGGCAGCGCAGGAGAAAGACATGTAATAGTTTTAGGACAAAACTAGTTAAATTAATTATTTAATTATTTTTAAATTCAAATTCAAAATCAGTTGTTTGGTTGTGAGAGTTCCGAAATGTTTGCACCATTTTCTCTTATCTCAACGTTTAAAATATTTAAATCTAATAAAACACATTTTTGCCTCTTTTATTTTCAGAAAAATGTAGGTTACATTAATTACATATTCTTCTTCTTTAATCGTTTCTAAAGAAGTTATCAGATTTTTATGTTATAATTTATATTTTTTTACAATTTATGTTCTTTTGTATTTCGTTTGAAGATGACGCATCAATTATTAATGATAATGAGGATTTTAGTTCTCCTTCCATTACTAAGGTAACATTGGTTGTTATTTTTTTATTATTTTATATTGAGATAGTTTATGATTTTTTTTCTTATTTTATGTTTTTGTTGCAATTTTTAGAAATTTAGAGTCTCATCAGATAGTAAAAATGGCACGGGGCACCCTATTTTGTCGCCCCCATTTAACCTATACCCATTTTCTTAAAAAGTTTTAACTTGTACCCACTTTTAAACAACTTTAGCCATCTTTCTCCTCCTCCTTCTCCTCCTCCTCCTCCTCCTTCTTCTCCTTCTTCTTCTTCTTCTTCTCCTTCTTCTTCTTCTCCTTCTTCTTCTTCTTCTTCTTCTTCTTCTTCTTCTTCTTCTTCTTTCTTCTTCTTTCTTCTTCTTTCTTCTACTGCGATTGGTGCTGCTATGAAACTTCAGTTCATGGGATGATTGCCATAAGTATGTTTATCAGATTATTTAAAAATAAATTATAAATAATTACGTAAGTTATTAGACAATAATTTGTGGATATTTCCACGTAATTCTGTTGTTTTCACGTTTATTATTTCCAAAATTTATGATTTAGATACTGTTGGCAATCTGATTATTTTATAGTAGTAATACACTATGAAAGAATAAGGTGATTATTTATCTAGTATGTTAGAAAACTTTTTCAAAAACTTCAGCTTATATAGTGCTGAAATTTTTACAAATGAACTAAATAACTTCAGCATCTTCTGCTGAAGTTTTTGAAAAAGCTTTATGACAAAACTAATGAATCCAGGACAAAAAACTTCAGCTTATTTAGTGCTGAAGTTTTTACAAATGAACTAAATAACTTCAGCATCTTCTGCTGATGTTTTTGAAAAAGCTTATCCAGGACAAAAATCTTCAGCTTATTTAGTGCTGAAGTTTTTATAAATGAACTAAATAACTTCAGCATCTTCTGTTGAACTTTTTGAAAAAGCTTAATGACAGAACAAATGAATCCAGGACAAAAAACTTCAACTTATTTACTGCAATTACGAACAAAAACTTCAGTAATAGAGAATAAAACTTCAGTTACTATGCTTAAGTTCAACAATTACAAACAAAAACTTCAGCAAATAGAGAACAAAACTTCAGCTACTGTGCTTAAGTTCAGCAATTACTGTAACAACCCGACCGGCCGTTTTGAGCTCTAGCGCATCGTTCGATAGTTTGAGGCAATGAGCAACTTCACTAATTTATATTTTTTACAATTTATGTTCTTTTGTATTTCGTTTGAAGATGACGCATCAATTATTAATGATAATGAGGATTTTAGTTCTCTTTCCATTACTAAGGTAACACTGGTTGTTATTTTTTTATTATTTTATATTGAGATAGTTTATGATTTTTTTTCCTATTTTATGTTTTTTCTTTTTCTTCTTCTTCTTCTTCTTCTTCTTCTTTCTTATGCTGCAGTTGGTGTTGCTATGAAACTTCAGTTCATGGGATGATTGCCATAAGTATGTTTATCAGATTATTTAAAAATAAATTATAAATAATTACGTAAGTTATTAGACAATAATTTATGAATATTTCCACGTAATTCTGTTCTTTTCAAGTTTATTATTTCCAAAATTTATGATTTAGATACTGTTGGAAATCTGATTATTTTATAGTAGTAATATACTATGAAAGAATAAGGTGATTATTTATCTAGTATGTTAGAAAGCTTTTTCAAAAACTTCAGCTTATATAGTGCTAAAGTTTTTACAAATGAACTAAATAACTTCAGCATCTTCTGCTGAAGTTTTTGAAAAAACTTTATGACAAAACTAATGAATCCAAGACAAAAAACTTCAGCTTATTTAGTGCTGAAGTTTTTACAAATGAACTAAATAACTTTAGCATCTTCTGCTAAAGTTTTTGAAAAAGCTTATCCAGGACAAAAAAACTTTAGCTTATTTAGTGCTGAAGTTTTTATAAATGAACTAAATAACTTCAGCATCTTCTGTTGAAGTTTTTGAAAAAGCTTAATGACAAAACTAATAAATCCAGGACAAAAAAACTTCAGCTTATTTAGTGCAATTACTTACAAAAACTTCAGCAAATAGAAAATAAAACTTCAGCTACTATGCTTAAGTACAACAATTACAAACAAAAACTTCAGCAAATAGAGAACAAAACTTCAGCTACTATGGTTAAGTTCAGCAATTACAAACAAAAATTTTAGCAAATAGCGCATCGTTCGATAGTTGAAGGCAATGAGCATTTTCACTTCAGGTATTATGACTTATACACGTGGTTGGAATTGAATTACGGGAATGTTCGAAGTTGATTTAGAAAGAGAATTCTCATTTCGGAAGCTTTAAGTTGAAAGAATTAACTAAGATTGAATTTTTGAGTAAACGACCTCGGAATCAGGATTCGAAGGTTCCAGCAGGTTCGTATGATGATTTCGGACTTGGACATATGTCCGGATCGGGTTTTGGAAGACCCGGAAACGTTTCGACACCTATTGTGGAAGTTAGCATATTTGGAAGAATTTTATAAGTTTGGGTTAAAGTGCATCCCAGTGTTGTCAATGTCCGTTTGAGGATTTTGAATCTGGGAATAACTTCGTATGGTGATTCTGGTATTGGGAGCGTGATCGAAAGTGAATTCGGAGGTCTGTAGGTCATTTTGGAGTCATTTGACTAATATATATATATTATTTGAAGGTTTTTGAGGAGTTTGACCGGAAGTGGACTTTTTGATATCGTGGTCAGAATCCAATTCCGGAAGTTGCAATAGGTCTGTAATGTCGAATGTGACTTGTGTACAAAATTTGAGGTCAATCTGACGTGATTTGATAGGTTTCGACATTGAATATAGAAGTTTGAAATTCTAAAGTTCATTAAGCTTGGATTGCAAGGTGATTCATGATTTAACGTGGTTTGATGTGGTTTGAGGTCTCGAGCAAGTCCGTAATATGTTATGGGACTGGTTGGTGTGATTGGATGGGGTTCCAGGGGTCTCGCGTGTGTTTCAGATGGTTAACATATCAAATTTGGAATTTAAAGAAGAAATGAAGCAGCTACCTTCTGGTGTAACCGCACTTGCGAGGCTTGGGCCGCAGGTGCGGAGCTGCAGAAGCAGCCTTTGTGTCGTAGAAGCAGAAATGGATCGGCTAGGCTGGGACCGCAGATGTGGGACCGCACTTGCGGAGGGAGAAGCGCAGATGCGGAATTTGAGGGCTTGGAGGTGGACCGCAGAAGCGGATGGTAGGTCGCACCTGCGGAACCGCAAAAGCGGTCAAGTGACCGCAGGTGCGGAAATGTTGGAGGCAGTGAGGTGTTTTTAAATCCGGAGTTGAGTTCATTTCAACCTCATTTCTTCCATTGGAGCCGATTTTGGAGCAACTTTGAGGTGTCATTTTCACCACCAAGTATGAGGTAAGTAATTTATGCTAGTTTTGAGTTAAATAGATGATTATATACGGATTTGGACATGGAAATTTGTAGGAATTTGGGATTTTAAGGAAAACCTAAAAATTTGGTATTCTTGGATTTTAACCATGATTTTTGGCATGAAATTGAGAGCAAATTATATATTTGAGTTTGTGGGATTATGGGCAAAATTTATCTTTGAAAAAATTCAGAATCCGGGCACGTGGGCCCAAAGGCGATTTTGTCAACTTTTCGAGCAGAGTTGGGATTTTATATAAATTGAATTGTTATGAGTATTAGGGTGTATTTTCATTGGTTTGCCCGTTATTTGGCTAGTTTTGGAGCGTTGGAGCATCGATTTGAGTCGTCGGAAGGGGCTTAGAAGCCGGTTATTGGACTTCGGAGCGAGGTGAGTCTCCTTTCTAACCTTGTAAGAGGGAATTGTCCCCATAGGTGAATTAATTAGATATGTGCTCCTATTTGTGGGGGCTACGTACGCACGAGGTGACGAGAGTCCGTGCGTAGCTACTATTATGCTTAAGTCCGGGTAGTCTAGGGCCCAAAAGCATGCTTTACTTGTAATATTGCAACCTTGTTGTCAACTTAAAAATGTTTAAAACATACGAACGTATAATAAATTTCTAAAAGGCTAGACATCATTTCTTGACTTTTAAAAGAGAAGCTTGCATTTTCCTGAATAATTGCTCCTTGATGAATTCTTGATTTGACTATTTGAATGTGTTTATCTATTGTGGAATGGGCCGAACGCCTTGGTAGATTAAATAGATGCATCTATGGTTCAAGCCATTCGACCCTCTGGCAGTGCACAGTTTAAATATTATTGGATCGGGCCGTACGACCTCGGCATGATTTGCACATGCTTGTATTTGCTTGACTTGCAAGTTGTAAATAATGATATTGCCTCCTTGGCTTGAAATAAATGTATAAATGATGAAAACGAATTTGAAAAATAAATTGAGAAATTCCCTATTAATGAAAGAACTGTTTACTTGCTTCATGTTATTGAGTGACAACTATTTTTTTATAAAATTCTCGATTTATTATATTATTGGTATGTCATTATTGGACCACTAGCAAGTGTCGAAGTCGACCTCTCATCTCTACTTCTTCGAGATTAGGTGGGATACTTACTGGGTGCACATTATTTTCGTACTCATGCTACACTTGTTGTGCATTTTTGTTGCACAAACTCATGTATGTCTAGTGGCCTAGTTTGGCGCAGCGGCATGGTCGATGCAAAGACTTAGGTGAGTTGCACTCCTCGAGACGACCCACAACCAGTAGAGTCTCCTTCAAAGTACTGTATTGTATTTTCTTTTCTGTCCAATTGTATTTCGGACAGTTATCGTATTGTATTTTATTTTAAATCCTAGAAATTGTCATGCACTTATGACACTGGGTTCTGGGATGATTATGTGATTATTCAATATTAAGTTTGTTAAAAACATCATTTTTATTTCAGTGAATTTCATTATTTATTGGTTAATGTATTAAAGAAATGATTTCAATATGGGAATTTAGTTAACTTCTTGGTGTTGGCTTGCCGGACAGTGGTGTCCGGCGCCATCACGACCCTTAGAGGATTTTGGGTCGTGACAATTACAAACAAAAACTCCAGCAAATAGAGAATAAAACTTCAGCTACTATGCTTAAGTTCAGCAATTACAAATAAAAACTTCAGCACACTTGGTTCACCACACTTGCTCTACTAGAATGCTGAAGTTTTGCGTGATTGCCTTTGCTACTTCAGCCCCGTATGCTGAAGTTATGTGAAAAAGTAAGTACGCTTGTAATTGTTTTTGCAAAGCGGGCACAAGTTAAAACGTGATAAAAAAAGCGGGTATAGATACAAATCCCCCCTCAGATATTGATTTTGGGGTCAATGTTGAGGCCGCAATAATTAAGGTATGATTTAGTAAAGCTTTTGTAAATGGTTTAATATTCCGGGCATTACTTTTATGTGTTATCGCTTTATTTTTCTTTTCTAATTTAATATTTTTATTAACCATTGATTTTTTATTTTTAGGAATTTCAAAATGATTTATTCAGCCAAATAATCATATGATAAAATACTTAAAAATACAATTACAAAAAATATGGAACAAGAAAAAGAAAAAAATATAATCATAAATATATATATATAATGACCTGACCAGTCGTTTTGAGCTTTTGCACTCCGTTCGCTGGTTCTCGGGCATGACTTGCCCCGTGTGATGTATTATGACTTATGTAAATAGTTGGTTTTGATTTTCAGGGTAATCAGAATGAATTTGGAAGAACAATTCTCAATTTGAAGCTTAAAATTTGAAAGATTTGACCAAGTTTTGACTTGTTAGTAGATGACCTCGGATTGAAATTTTTATGATTTGGTTAGTTCCGTTAGGTGACTTGGGACTTAGGTGCGTGATCGGAATGCATTTTGGAAGTCCGTGGAAGGTTTAGGCTTGAATTGGCGAATTGAGATTTTAGCGTTTTCCAGTTGATAGGTGAGATTTTGATATAGGGGTCGGAATTGAATTCCGAGAGTTGCAATAGTTACATTGTGTTATTTGGGATGCATGTATAAAGTTTCAGGTCATCGGATGTGGTTTGGTTGGATTTTTGATCAAAAGCGTAATTCGGAAGATTTTGGAATTCTTAGGCTTGAATTCGATACAAATTTGGTGTTTTAATGTTGTTTTGAGCGTTCCGAAGGTTGGAACAAGTTTGAATGATGTTATGGGATATGTTGGCATGTTTGGTTGAGGTCCCGAGGGCCTCAGGTGAGTTTCGGGTGGTTGAACGGATCAAATTGCATGTTAAAAGTTGCAAGTCTTTTCTTCATCGCAATCACGTGGGGAGGCTCACGACCGCATAGAGCTATCTCAGGGGGGATCCAGGTTATTCTTCGCGTTCGCGTAGAGAGGGTTGCGATTGCATAAGTGTATGTTTCTGTGTGTCGCGATCGCGTGGGCTCATTCGCGATCGTGTAGGTATAAGACCATGAGCATCATGTTCGTGTGGGTATATACGCGATCGCGCAGAGGAAATTTTGGGCCAGCAGAGTTTGTGCTTCGCGATTGTGACAGATTTCCCGCGATCGCGATTAAGGAATTATAAGTGCTGGGCAGAATGTTTTAAAAGCTCATTTTTGCAATTTTGAGGCTATGTTACTCCATTTTGGGGCAATTTTGAAGCTTCTTGAAGAGAATTGAAGAGGGAATCAAGGGAACACTTGGAGGTAAGATTCATGGACTTTATACTCAATTCTTATGTGAATTCTACCTAATTAATCATGGATGTTATGCCTAATATTAAAGAACTAGGGTTTGTAATTAGAGACTTATGATTTGGGATTTGAAGGGCCATTTGAGGTCCGATTTTGATGTTCTTGATATGCATAGACTCGTGCGAGGATGAGTATTCTATCGATGTAATTCTTGTTGGATTCTGAGTCGTGGGCTCGAGGGCCGGGTTTGAGTAATTTCGAAATTTTTGATGTAAATTGGATATTTTCGAGTGGATTTGTTCCCTTAGCATATTTTAATGGTTATGTACTGATTGTGGCTAGACTTGGAGCATCCGGAGGTCAATTTTTGAGGGCAAAGGCATCGCAGGCTAGAGTTTGGATCAGATCGAGGTAAGTAATGATTGTAAATGCTGTCCTGAGGGTTTGAAACCCCAGATTTCACATTGTTGTGCTACTTTGAGGTGACGCACACGCTAAATGACGAGCGTGGAGTCGTGCACCGTCGGGGATTGTGGCTTGGTCCGTCCCGTACGTCTGTTAAGTCACGTATTTGATTTGAAATCTTATGATATCCATATTTTAGAGATTGATATTATATTTTGGGTTGTATGCTATGTTTAGGGCCTTGTGCCGACCTGTTGAGACCCTTAGGGGTACTTTCACTATTTTTTCCTCACTCTATTTGTGTTGAAAGCATATCCTCAGTAATGTTTTACCTGTTTATTATTTAAATCTGGTTTTATCACTTTACTTCTTAAAATGTGAAAACTGTTTGGGCTGAGTTCCCTGTTTTACGAATGGTCCGAGTAATCGTGAGGTTGATGACTAAGATATACCGAGGGTCTGATTGTGAGGTTGATGACTGAGATAGACCGAGGGTCTGATTGTGAGGTTAATGACTGAGAGAGGCCGAGGGCCAGGTTGTGAGGATTATATATTTAGGGATCGGGTTGTAGGAGCCCCTTCGGAGTCTGTAGGAGCGATATAGTGCTTGGGCTGTAGAAGCCCCTCCGGAGTCTGCATATCCCCAGTGAGCGCAGTCGACTATATATATGGATCGGGTTGCACTCCGCAGCGATATATGGATCGGGCTGCACGCTGCAACGATTACTACATAGTACCTATTGAGTGTGAGTGCTGAGTGTGAACGCTGATTGGTAAGAGTTGCGTCACGAGTGACTAAGAGGCTTGCGCGAGGGGCTATATATATACATGTACACGAGTGATGCTTGCCTGAGAGGCTTGGTTATGAACTTAGTGTTTTTCACTCCTCCTTAAAGTGAGTTTCTATCGAATGTGTTGATTTAATTATTGCTTTTACTCATCTTTAGACCGAGCCTCTATTGAAAATGTTGAACAAATGCTTTAAAGGACTTTCATTTAAACTGAAGTTTTAAGTTATGAAATAGGTATGGATTTCTGTTTTGCCGAGAGGCTTTATACGAACTATGTTTTGCCCGAGGGACCGATTATGATTTTCATCACTTTCACTATATATATATAAATTTCATTAAACCTATATTGAAAAGGTTAGGAAGATAATTTTTAAAGGATTTTACTGAAGTTGGGAGTTTAAGGAAACGATTTGAATGGTATCCTGATTTGGGAACATGTTGTAATCACTGTGGTGCTATGACGTGGTTGACATGTTTTCTTACTGCTCAGTCTTTATTTACTCTTATTACTTACTGGGTTGGAGTACTCACATTACTCCTGCACCTCGTGTGCAGATTCAGGTATTTCGAAACCCGGTAGCGGGTGTTGATTGCTCAGAGGCGGAGTCATCGGAGTTAGCAAGGTGGTTGCACGACGTTCGCATCACTGTTTTCCTTCCCCTCATTTTCATTACTGTAGTTAGTATATTTTTAGACTCTTGTTGTATTTAGAACTTGGTAGATGCTCATGACTAGTGACACCCCGATGTCGGGCTTGTGTAATTATTCCGCATTTTTCTTTTAAATTTCATTATGACATTATTGATTTATAAATGGTATAAAAATAACTTTTATTGGAAAAAAGTTGGTTCGAGAGTTGTATCGGCTGGCCTAGTTTCACGATAGGCGCCATCACGACCGGATCGATTTTTAGGTCGTGACAATATATATATATATATAAAATTTGTATTTTATATATATAAAATAGGAGAAGAAAATTCATATTATTGTGCCAAAGTGTCAAAACAGAACTGAAATATGTGTCCAATTTTAAGACAAACCTCCAACTAATTTGAATGTTAAAATAATTTACACCAGAGTCCCATGTTTCTTGTGCGATTTTTTTTATTTGGTAAAAGAATTTCACAAAGTTTAAAACTTCCAGATGTTTGTGGTGCATTTTTGTTTTATTTACAGAAGTTCGCAAAATCTAAAACATCCAATTCAGTTACATCTACCTTGAGTTCCACGTTTGTTGGGATGTTTTTTTTTTAATTTGTTAAACTAGAAAGTTAATAAAAAATTACTTTGATCCACATCTGGAATTGACTCCCATATTTGGAATTGGCCGTTTTTAAAGTTTTGTTTATATAACCTTACATACATAGATTTTACAAATAATCTATCTATCTATATAGAATAGGAGAAGCAAATTCACGTTATTGTGCTAAATGTCAAAAAAGAAATTAAACATGTGTCCAATTTTAGGACAAACCTCCAACTAATTTGAAGGTTCAAAAATAATTTAAAATAAAAATTTAAAAATATGCTAATGCAGTTTAACATGTGAGTCCCATGTTTCTTGTGCGGTTTATTTTTATTTGTTAAAAACAGTTCACAAAGTTTAAAGCTTCCAGATTTTCATTGTGCATTTTTTTGTTTACAAAAGTTCACAAAGTTCAAAACTTCAAATTCAGTTTACATCTACCTTGAGTCCCACGTTTGTTGGGATATTTTTTTTGTAACGATCCGGCCGGTCATTTTGAATATTGTATTCTTTTTTTTTTTTTCATTTATTTCTTATTCTATGTTCATTTGTTGTTATGTGATTTGCTGGGGTAGTTGGTTTGGTTCCGGGAATATTTTAGAATGAAATGGGACACTTAGTCCCAAAATTGGAAGCCTAAATTGAAAGAGTTGACCAGATATTGACTTATGAGTAAACTATTCCGGAATGAAGTTTTGATGGTTTCGATAGCTTCGTATGGTGAATTTGGACTTAGGAGCATGTTCGAATGTTGATTTGGAGGTCCGTATGTCATTTTGGCTTGAATTGGCGAAAGTTGGAAAGTTGAAAAATTTGACCAAGAGTTGACTTTGTTATTTTTGGGCTCGGGTTTTGATTTCGGAAGTTGAAATAGATTCGTTGTATTATTTATGATTTGTGTGCAAAATTTAAGGTCAATCAGAGTTAATTTGGTGTGTTTCGGCATTGGTTTTAGAAGTTGGATGTTCAATAGTTTATTAGGCTTGAATTGGGGTGTGATTTATATTTTCGATGTTGTTTGATGTGATTTGAGGACTCGACTAAGTTCGTATGATGTTTTAGGATGTGTTGGTATGTTTGGATGGGGTCTCGGGGGCCTCGGGTGAGATTCAGATTGATTGTAGATTGTTGGACTGCATAATTTCTGGTGTCTAGTTTCCTTGTTCGCGTTCGTGAGATAGGTCTCACATTCGCGAAGTGTATCTGGATGACTGGTGAAGTTTGTTCTATGCATTCGCGAAGAAGGCCACGCGTTCGCGAATGTATAGGGGGTTTGTGCATCACGATCGCGAGAGAGGACTCGCGTTCGCGTAGAAGGATGATGCAGGTGGGGCACCAGGCCTGTAAGCCTTCGCGTTCGTGGGAGTTGGTTCACGTACGCATATGCATGTGTTCATTCGTCATCGCGATCCCGAGGGAGGTCTCGCATTTACGTAAGAGGATATTGGGCAGCTGAGGATTTTGTGCTTCGCAAACGCGAGGCACTTTTCGCGTTCACGATGAAGGACAACTGGGCAACAGTATACTATTTCAAAATCAAGGGTTTTGACGATTTTCAAAGTGTTGACTGGAGTAAGTGATTCTAACTTGGATTTGATTAAAATACATGAATCTATAAGTGTTTTTACCATTTAATTAGTGTTCTGGGTTGGAAAATTTGGAAAAAATTATGGAAACTTCATAAGCTATGTTTTGAGGATTTGAAAGGCGATTTTGAGGTCGGAATTGGATGATTTTGGTATGGTTCGACTTGTTATTAAATGAGTGTTCATATTTTATGAATTTTATCGGATTTTGAGACGTGGGCTCGGGGTTGACTTTTTGACTTTGGTTAAAGAACTTAGCTTTATCGTATGGAATCGATTTTTATAGCTTGTATTGATTGTATTAAGTTGTTTATGGCTAGATTCTAGTCGCCCGGAGGCCGATTCTCAAGTCAAGGGCTTGTTGTAGTAGGGATTTGTGCGATTTGAGGTAAGTAACACTTCTAAACTTGGTACTGAGGGTATAAATCCCTGAAATACGTGTTATGTGGTTGGTGTTGAGGTGAATTACGTGCTAGGTGACGGGCATATGGATGTGCACCGTGAAAATTATGACTCGGTTAATTCCGTGATACTGTGCTGTTATCAAACCTTGTTGCTATTCATTAATACCTACGTGTTAGAGTAATTGAGCTGCAATCTATGTTAGAAATCATGTTTAGCCTAAATGCTTATTCTGCTGGGATCCGCTGAGGTTATTTCTGCTACTGGATTATTTGCTTAAACTGCAATTTTATACTCAGTCACATTTATCATTGCATATCATATCTCAGTCTCTGTTGACATTTATTGTTACATCATGTTATCACTGTTTGGGCTGATTGACATGAGATTTGTGAGCCCGAGAGACTGGAGAGATTGATGACTGAGTTGGGCCCTGATGGCCAGATTATAAATGATATTTATGTGATCGGGCTGCACAACGCAGTAGATTTTATTGATTCATGATGGGATCGGGCTGCACGATGCAACATGTTTTATTGATTCATAATGGGATCGAGCTGCACGTCCCAACAGGTTTTATTAATTCATGATGGGATCGGGCTGCACGCCACAACAGGTTTTATTAGTGCTTGGGCAGGATCCGCCCCTCCAGAGTCTGACATACCAGCAGTGAGCGCAGGTACAGTATAATGCTGAGTGATTGAGAGTGATGAATGGGAAGTGTGAGACAATGAGATTGAGTACTTTGAAAGTGTGAGTACATGAGTTTATCGCTGTGATGCATTACATGTGACATGCACATTTGACATGTAGACATAGAGATATAACATTCCTTATATCCATTATATTTGGCATATTTTATAAGTATTGAGCTTAAACTGTTAAACTGAAAAGCATGTCTATATTTCTATACTATGTACGAATTGATTATGAGATTTCATTGAGTTATTACTATCATTTTTGTGAGCATGTGATTTTTGCCCTATATGAAATACTCCTATAAAATCCAAGAAGATAGATTTTTTCCAATTATTTTCCATTTTATAGGATTTTTGTAGGTTTTTTTATTAATTGCTTGCATTGTTGTGCACGTTTAATTTTTATTAAAATCATGAAAAAATGTCAAAAATACCATGCATTGCATTTAGGTTTTATTTTTACATTTTTAGGAATAATTAGTTAATTATTTATTTTATTAAAAATAAAAATCACAAAAAATAACTCATTTTTATATTTTTATTTTTAATTCTTAGATTAGTGATTTTTCTATTTTAGTTTAGGATCACGTAATTGTTTAAAATTAATAATTAGATATTTGGCTTAATTTTACAATTTAGGTTAGTTTAGGAATTTAATTTAGGATTTTTAATTAAAGAAAAAGAAAAAGAAAAACAAAGAAAAAAGGAATAAAAGGGGTAATTGAAGAAAAGGGTTTTAATATGAATTTGGGTTAATGTTTATACTAAAATCGACCCAATTTTCTCCAAAATTCACCCAGATCCAGGCCCGAAATAGCCTTACCCTGTCCATCCCCACTTATATGAAACAACGACGTTTTATTTTAGATCAATCTCAGCCCTCAATTATTTTCCAATCCAATGGCCATGAACTCCCTACCCCATTACCTTGTAACTGTCCGAAGACAGACCCCCTACCCCCCAAAAGCCCTCTCACTCTTTGTCTATATCACATCTCTCACCTCCACCCTAAACCGCCGCCGGAAATTGCCTACGGCGGTGGTGACACCCCAAACCCCACCAAAATTACACCCTATAATCCCCTTTCCCTACCCTTTCCAAATCTCCAAGCCATCGCCTCCAAATCTTTACCAAAAGCTTCGAATTTTAGATCTAAATTCGGAATCCCAAAACCCTAAATCACCCAAACGATCCCAAAATCACACCCTACATCCCTCACACCCCTCTGAACCCTAAACTACAATCAAGGTCCCGAAAATCCTAGCCAATTTCTTCCGATCTGAAATCTTTTGAACGTTAATCTTGTACCCTTCTCCGTTTTGTTGGTTTTCTTGTCAAAGTTTGGTCATTTGAACCCCAAACTTTCATTAACTGACTATTCTTGTTGAGACCAGTCGGTTAATGTTAGTTCAATGTTCATCTTACCCTTTTTTCGAAGCTTGGTCAAGATTCGTCTAGATTGGTCCTGTTTGGTTTTAAAAAAACGAATATAGGTAACTTCTTTTACCTTTTTCTTTATTTTTCCCTCTTTTTGGTTGATTCCCCTTCATGTTAATTGTTTCTGATTTAGCCGCTTGATTTGGGTTCTCTCTTCTTTTCTTCGACTATTAGTTTCATCAATTGCATGTATTAGATTTCATCATTAGGAATTAATTGCCTAGGTTTAGCATTTTAGTTTCTGATAATCTGTTTGTTTTGATTTTTTTTCCTTTCATGTTTGTTCTTCTTGGCAGTTTGTTTTCAGTATCAATTAGGGTAATTAGGATAGGATTAAAGGTTAATTAATTGCCTATTTTAGCTAATTCCTGATTGTTTTAGCTTTAGCATTGATTCAATTTCGTTTAGTTAAAATAAGTTAGTTTTGATTTCTTGTTCTCTTTGCATAAGCATGCTAAATCTTTTGGAAGCTCAGTCTCGATTGCATCAGACTCAGATTATTTAGAAGGTTGGATTTTTGAGTAAACGACCTCGGAATCAAGATTCAAAGGTTTCAGCAGGTTCGTATAATGATTTCAGACTTGGACGTATGTCTGGACTGGGTTTTGGAAGACCCGGGAATGTTTCGGCGCCTATTGTGGAAGTTAGCATTTTTGGAAGAATCTTATAAGTTTGGATCGAAGTTCATTTCGGGGTTATCAATGTCCATTTGAGATTCCGAGTCTGGGAATAGCTCCGTATGGTGATTATGGTATTGGGAGTGCGATCGGAAGTAAATTCGGAGGTCCGTAGGTCATTTTGGGATTATTTGGCTAAATATAGAAATTTGAAGGTTTTTGGGAAGTTTGATCGAGAGTTGGCTTTTTGATATCAGGGCCGGAATCCAATTCCGGAAGTTGGAGTAGGTATGTAATGTCAAATATGACTTATGTGCAATTGAGGTCAATCGGACGCGATTTGATAGGTTTCATCATCAAATGTAGAAGTTTGAAATTCTAAAGTTCCTTAAGCTTGGATTGGGGGTCGATTCATGATTTTAGCGTTGTTTGATATGATTTGAGGCCTCGAGCAAGTCCTTAATGTATTTTGGGACTGGTTGGTATGATTGGTTGGGGGCCCGAGGGCCTCAGGTGAATTTCAGGTGGTTAACGGATTGAATTGGGGTTGGAAAGAATAGCTGAAGCAGCTGATATCTGGTATAACCGCACCTGCGAAGTTTTGGCCGCAGGTGCAGAGCCGCAGAAGTGGCCAAAAGGGCGCAAATGCGGTGGTGAAGGGTGAAGGTTGGGATCGCAGATGCGGTCAGGTCACCGCAGAAGCGGGACCGCACCTGCGAAAGAAGGAGCGCAGAAGAGGAAAAGGGGCTGGGAGCCCCATACCGCAGAAGCGACAATTGGTCCGCACCTGCGGGACCGCAGAAGCGGTCAAGAGACCGTAGGTGCAAAAGGATCGAAGGTAGTGAGCTCTTTTAAAAATCGAGTTTTAGTTCATTTCCACCCATTTTCACTTCGGGTTGGACGAATTTGGAGCTTTCGGAAGAGAGATTTTCTTCATCTATGTCAAGGTAAGTTGTTCCCACTCATTAGACGTAAAATACATGGTTTTGTTACGGATTTGAGCAGGAAAATTTGTAGAAACTTGGGGTTTGAGGGAAAACTTAGAAAATTGATATTCTTGGATTTTGACCACGATTTTGGGTATGAAATTAAGAGAAAATCATATAGTTGAGTTCGTGAGTTCATGGGTAAACTTTATCTTCAAAAAATTTCAGAATCCGGGCATGTGGGCCCGAGGGCAATTTTGTCAACTTTTCGATCGGGGTTAGGAATTGTTATAAATTGGATTGTAATGAGTAATTGAACATATATTAATGGATCTACATAATTATTGGCTAGTTTTGGAGCACTGTGCATCGGTTCGAGTCTTCGGAAGGGCGTGAAATGCTTGTTATGGATCTTCCGAGCGAAGTGAGTCTCCTTTCTAACCTTGTAAGAGGGAATTGTCCCCATAGGTGAAATAATTGGTTATGTGCTCCTATTTGTGGGGGCTACGTACACATGAGGTGACGAGGGTCCGTGAGTAGCTACTATTGTGCTATTGTCCGGGTAGTCTAGGACCCAAAAACATGCTGTACTTGGAAATATTTGTAATCCTATTGATGGTTTAAATTTCTTAAATTATATCGAATTGGTAAATGAATTTCTAAAAGGATTAAGCTTCATTTTCTTGAAATTGTAAAAAAAAAAAAGAATTGGATTTTCCTTGGATAGTTGTTCCCTAATGAAGTCTTGATTAACTATTTGAATATGTGATTCTATGTGTACATGCGTCGCATGTATGATTCGGGAGTAGGGTGTTTGTTTATTTTATGTTGACCGCATCACATGGATGACTCGCGAGCGGGGTAATAGATGTATCTACGGTTCACGATGTTCGACCCTCGGCAGTGCACATTTTACATTTATGTTGGATCGGGCCGTACGACCTCGGCATGATGTGTGCATGTTTGTATTGTTGCTTGAGATTTATAAATGTTTACATTTGCCTTTCCTGACCGGAGATAAATTGATAAAGATAATAAAAAGTAAATCTTTGGAAATCCATTGTTATTTGGGAAGTTGTTTACCTGCTATCTGGCTTTATGAATTATAATTGTTGTTTTAATAAAATTCCCTGATCTCCTCACATTTTTACTATATTATCATTGGACCACTAGTAAGTGTCGAAGTCGACCTCTCATCTCTACTTCTTTGAGATTAGACGGGATACTCATTGGGTACACGTTGTTTTCGTACTCATACTACACTTGCTGTGCATTTTCGTTGCACAGGTTCATATATGGCTAGTGGCTTAGTGGCATAGAAGCATGGTTGATTCAGAGACTTAGGTGATTTGTATTTATCAAGACGATCGTAGCCAACAGAGTCTTCTTCAGACTATTGTACTGTATTTTCATTTCTGTCCACTTGTATCCCGGACAGTTACTGTATTTTATTCCATTCCCTAGTAAATGCTCATGCACTCATGACACCGGGTTCTGGAATGTCTATGGAAGTAGTCAGTATTTTGAAAATTGTTAAAGATATCATTATTTATTCAGTGAAAATTTATTCCTTATTGTTTAAATGTATAAAAGAAGTGAATTCAGAAATATATATAGAACGAGAAACTACTAGTTATTTAGTGTTGGCTTGCCTGAAAATGGTGTCCGGCACCATCACGGTCCTTAGTGAATTTTGGGTCGTGACAACCTTAGCGTTAGTCTGTTTAATATGTTTAATTGAAGATAATTAGGATAATTTCTAGGTTTTCTTTGCATCGAGCATTCTGCATTTATTAGTTGTTTAGGATTAGTTGGCTAAATTTTCTTTTAGGTTTAAACCTCTAAATTGAAGCCTAAACTTTAGTTTAATTTCAGAAAAATAAAATGCAATAACCTAGGCAACCTAATCACTTGGCTGTTTCCAGATGGTCCTAAAATTGTTGGAATTGAATTGGAGTCAGAATATAAGTCAAAGTTAAATAGTCAGTAATTCTAAGGGTAAAATTGGGGTTTTTAAATAGGTTAAATATTAGAAGGTTCTAGGTCTTAGGACAGTTGTCCTCATTTTTATCAAAATATGTTGAAATTGGGTGGGAAAAGGACAAACAGCTGTAAAAAGATGTTGTACTATTCTGGATTTCAGAATTTAGGTTAGAATATTCCATTTTTATGCCTTTTTGTACACTCTATAAAAAGAAAAGCACTCACTCATACACACACACACAATCATCAGCATATTTCTGCACAAAAGTCCTGAAAACACAGAGATAAAACATTCTGAGAATTACCAATCAGTCGAACCTCACCACTCAATCCGTGGCAACCCTGTGCCGAATATCACATCAAAATCAACCATACTAAGCAACAAGAGATCCACTCGGGTATCCAAACCCCTAATAGTCACTACATACAATCAATATACACGGTCCACAACAATAGTATCGCCCACTAGAATAGATACATGAACAGATGAAACAAGAGACTTGCGGGACGTATCTAGATAATGAGCAAAATATGATGACACATATGAAAATATGGAACCAGGATCAAATAATACAAAGCCATCTCTATGGCAGACTGAGACAATACCTGTAATCATAGCATCTGAAGCAATAATATCTGGTCTGGCTAGGAGGGCATAGAAACGGGCTTGACCACCACCTGATCAACCTCCCCCTCTACAGCGACCCCTAGCAGACTGACCTCCACCCGAGCTGACTGAGCGGGTGGGGAAGTAACTGGTGCTGAAGTCGAAGGCTGACTCCTCTGCTAAGATGAACCTCCCATAAGATGGGGACAAAACCTCTTAATATGACTCAAATCTCCACACTCGACGCAAACTCTCTCGACAAATGACGATGGGGACTGAAGGGATCCCCGCGCACCAGGATGTTCACTAAAAGAACCAGGCATAGATTAGCCCTGAACTGATGGTGCTTGAGTCGAACTTTGATTTGGAAAGGCACTGAGAGACGAGTGACCCTACTGTGAACTGTGAGAGCCATGGCCAGATGATCCACCATGGTGGCCCGAACGGGCTAGCTGAGCATGTCTGAATGGACGGCCTCTGCCGTGCTAAAACTAACCCCCAAGGAACACCACCAAAACTACCAGATCCCTGAGGCCTCTTGGTCTCCTTCTCAACTCGCTCCTGGCGGTGAACCGACTTTATCTCTCGAGCAATGTCGACCACCTCCTCAAAAGAAGCACCACACACCCACTCTCTGGTCATAAGAATCCGTAGCTGATGAGAGAGGCCATCCACAAATCTCCTGATCCTCTCCCTGTCTATAAGTACCAACCAAACAACATGACGGGCTAACTTAGAGAACCTCATCTCATACTGCATCACAATCATATCATCTTGACACAACTGCTCGAACTGTCTGCGCAGCTCCTCTCTACGGGACTGTGACACATACTTCTCCAAGAAGAGAGCAGAGAACTGCTGCCAGGTAAGGGGCGCTGCACCAATAGGTCTACGCCTCTCATAAACCTCCCACCAAGTAAAAACAGCTCTAGAAAACTAAAAAGTAGTAAATGAGACCCCACTAGTCTCTAGAATACCCGATGTACGTAACATCCTCTGACACTTGTCCAAGAAACCCTGGGCATCCTCACCCTCCGCACCACTGAAAGTCAGATGCTGAAGTCTACCAAACCTCTCCAATCGACACTACTCATCATCAGGCATAACTGGAACCATATAATATTGAGCAGGTGCAACCGGCTGGGCTGGTGGTGCCTCCGGTGTCTGGAGTCCCTGCATAACCTGCTCGAGTGTACGAGCGGCGGGGGTCTGAGTGCCTCCCCTGGCCTGAGAAGTAGCTGCTATAGTAGAAACTGCAACCGCCTAAGCGAGACTAGTGCGCACGGTCAAGATTTGAGCCAAGGTCTCCTAGAGACCCGGAATAACAATAGGCACAGTCGGTGCCTGAACTGGTACTGCTGGAGCATCCCCCGCTGGAGCCTGATCATGAACTGGGGCGGCTGGTGGATCTGCAGGTGTTGCCCTAACTGCTGTGTGGGCTACACCCCTACCCCTACCACGACCTCGACTGTGACCTCGACCTCTAGTGGTCCCAACTGGTAGTACTAGTGGTTGTCCGTCCTGACCGGTAGGGCGTGTCCTCACCATCTGTGAGAGAACAAAATTACAAAAGTTTAGTACTAGAATCAACAGATTCGCATGACAAGAATTCAAGAATGTGAAGTTTTTCCTAAATTACTTAAAATTTAACTTATTTTTTATATTCTTTATATATGCTTTATACATTATACTACCGTGGTCATATGGTACCTTGCATGGTACTAGTTCTTAATTATCGGGTATTATAACTCGACCCATATTTTATTCCAAATTGGCCACTTTTAACGAAACTCGTTTTATTTAATCTGTGTACCCCTTTATCCTTCATAACACTTATTTATCGCTTGTTATAAATAACATAAGTATGTTAACATCAAGATGATCTCATCCCTGAGTCTACGTCGGTTGACTGAAAACGAAATTTTAACTTACGAAAACGTGAGATGTAACATCCTTCCCCCCTTAGAAACATTCGTCCTCGAATGTTTAACTCTCCGGGATTTATATAACCTTGGTAGAGTCGCCCTTGTAACAATGCTACTACCAACTTTTCTTGTAGAAACCCGGTAATTTAACGCCACATAGGACCACAATCATTAATAACGATGATGGCCTCATACGACCAATAACAATAGCTAGCACAAGAATTCGTACATGCACCTTGAGGTTATGACGTCTCAGTCGGACCCTTCTCTGGAGGAGGATATAAGTAGGGATATCTAGATTTCATGTATTCCTTGGCCTCCCAAGTCATTTCTTTCACATTGTTGTTCCTCCAAAGTACTTTCACGGAGGTTACCTCCTTATTTCGTAGCTTGCAGATTTGTTGGTCTAGAATGGCAACCAGAATTTCCTCGTATGATAAGTTTTCTATAATCTGTACATCATCCTTGGGCACCACTCGGGTAGGATCGCCAATGCACTTCCGTAACATAGATATGTGAAAAATCTGATGGACAAGCTCAAATTCTGAGGGCAATTCTAACTCATAAGCTACTTGGCCCACTCTCCGAATGATCCTATAAGGCCCAATATATCGTGGGTTAAGTTTTCCTTCCTTTCTGAACCTCATGACAACTTTCATCGATGATACCTTTTTGTAATACCCAGTCGTCCACCTGAAATTCCGAGTCTCGTCGTCGATTATCCGCATAAGCCTTCTAACGGCTTTGAGCTGCCAATAACCTTTCCTATATAAGCTTAATTCTCTCGATTGCCTGCTGTACTAATTCTGGTCCTACTAACGTAGTTTCCCCAACATCGAACCACCCTATAGGTGACCTACACTTCCGTCCATGAGGAGATTCGTATGTAGCCATCTGAATACTGGAATGGTAACTATTATTATATGCGAATTCAATAAGCGACAGATGATCATCCTAGCTACCTTTGAAATTTATTACACAAGCTCGTAACATATCCTTCAGTGTTTGAATAGTACGCTCAGCCTGTCTATCTATCTGGGGATGAAATATTGTACTAAGACTTACTTGAGTCCCCAATCCTTTTAGGAAGGACCTCCAGAAGTTAGCTATGAATTGAGCTCCTCTATCCGAGATGATAGACACAGGAACACCATGCAGTCGTACTATCTCCTTGATATAAAGCCTCGCATAGTCCTCTGAGGATTATGTAGTTCTAACGGGAAGAAAATGGGCTGACTTTGTAAGCCTATCAACAATCACCCATATCGAATCAAACTTACGCTGGGTATGAGGTAAGCCTATGATGAAGTCCATATTGATTATTTCCCATTTCCAAGTCGGAATCTCCATAGCCTGCAATAATCCTCCGGGTTTTTGATGCTCAATCTTAACCTGCTGATAGTTAGGACACCGGGCAACAAATTCTGCAATATCCTTTTTCATTCCATCCCACCAATACACTTCCCTGATATCATGATACATCTTTGTTGCTCCTGGATGGATAGAATAACGAGAATAATGAGTTTCTCTAATAACCTGCCGACGTAGCCCTACAACATTAGGCACACATAATCGTCCTCGATATCTGAGGACCCCATCTTTTGTAATTTCAAACGACATCTTCTCCTTCTGAAGGGTGGTATCCTTATAATGAATTAACACATGATCTTTGTACTGGCGTTCCTTTACTTTAGTTTCTAAAGAGGATATTGCCGTATCCTGAAGAGTAATACCAACGTCACTTGAGTCCAGTAATCGAACTCCAAGACTAGCTAGCTTATGAACCTCATGGGATATTCTCCTCTTTTCTGGCTATAAATACGACAGGCTACCCATAGATCTACGACTGAGGGTGTCGGCTACTACGTTCGCCATCCCCGGATGGTATAAAATATCAATGTCATAATCTTTAAGTAGCTCCAACCATCTCCTTTGATGTAGATTCAATTCCTTCTGCTTGAAGATGTAATGGAGGCTCTTATGATCCGTATAGATATCAATATAAATGCCATACAAGTAGTGCCTCCATATATTTAGTGCATGAATCACCGCGGATAACTCTAAATTGTGGGTCGGGTAGTTCTTCTCGTGCTTTCTTAGTTGTCTAGAAGCATAAGCCACAACCTTACCATGCTGCATCAACACACAACCCAATGCGTGAAGCGTCACAATAGATAATGTAACCATCGGTCCCCTCTAGAAGCGTTAGAACTGGTGTTGAAGTTAATCTGTGCTTTAAGGCCTGAAAAACTCCGTTCGCAAGCGTCGGTCTATTGAAACCTAGTTCCCTTCTGAGTTAACTTACATGGTTATCCTAATCTTGTACAATTCAGGAAATTCCCCTCTTCGGAGGCCCAAACTTCATCTTTTATCCCTCACAATTGCGCCCTTATACCACTATTAGGGTAGTATTTCATCTATTCTAAACGTTACTAGTCTTAGACTCCTTTAAGTTCTTTCAGGCTATATTGAGCCTTCTGTAACTTAGAGAAATCATCAGTTTTCTAATGAACTTATTCCCAAGGACACATCCAATCTTGTTACGTTTTTACTCATCTTTTCTTATCCTTCCTCCTGTCTTCCTAGAACTTTGTCGCTCTACCATACTTTAGCTTGCTACTTACACATATCTATTTATACTTATTCGCAACCTTTCTTTAACTTGCTTGCACCATAGATTTCCTTATGTTATTCTGGAACATCAAGCAAGACACCACATACCACTTTGGTCAAAGGTGCTTAGAAGAGAAGAAAATTTCGTTACAAGTTTCTGTAATAACATGTCAACGGAGAAGCTACGAACCTTCATTGGTGTTGTGGGTATAGCAAAAGTCTTCACTGCCTTAGTCTCTTGTGTATCCACTCCGATGTCTTTACCCAAAATAATATTCCCAAGGAAAGCTATAGAGTTCAACCAAAATTCATATTTAGAAAATTTTGCATACAACTTCCCTTCTTGTAGAACTCTGAGCACATTACGCAAATGATCTGCATACTCAGCCTCTGAATGAGAATATACCAATATATCGTCAATAAATACAATTATGAATAGATCTAAAAAAGTCCTAAATACACGGTTTATTAAATCCATGAATACTGCTGGGGCATTGGTCAGACCGAACGACATAACCCAAAACTCAAAGTACCCATATCTTGTCCTGAATGCTGTCTTAGGAATATCTTCATCCTTAACCCTTACCTACTGGTACCTGGACCTCAAGTCTACCTTTGAAAAACACTTGGCACCTTGCAATTGATCAAATAAATCATCAATTCTCGGGAGCAGGTACTTATTATTGATCGTCACCTTATTCAACTACCTATAATTAATACACATTTGTAAAGAACCATCTTTCTTTCTTACAAACAAAATAGGTGCTCCCCACGGTGAAGTACTAGATCTGATAAAACCTTTTTCAAGCAAGTCTCTTAGTTGTTCCTTTATTTCTTACAGCCCTGCAGGGGCCATTCTATAGGGGAATATATATATTGGATGAGTATCTGGTAGTAGGCCAATAACAAACTCAATTTCTCGCTCTAGCAGAAGACCTAGAAGCTCATTGGGAAAAGCATCGGGAAACTCATTATCTACAGGAAAGGACGGAATGGTTGGTAATTCTAATTTGCACATCCCAAACCCGAACTAAGTGATAAATATAGCCCTTTATGATCATCTTCCTTGCCTTGATATAGGAGATAAATTTACCTCTTGGCAATGCGGTAATACCTTTCCATTAAAATAGGCTCTCCTGGAAGCTGAAATCAAACCATCTTTGATCTACACTTGATGTTAACATAACAAAAGGCCAATCAATGCACACCTATTATAATATCAAGTCCTTCCCAATCGAAAACCACGTATCTTATCATTGTTCATTATCAAATCTATCACAGGCCATTTCGAGTCACATCTATATATATAAGTAACAATATTAAAACATAACTTGTATAACTAATTCACAAAAAGGTTTATATACATAGGGGTCGACTAGGCTGTAGACATGTCATACCCAAAACTATATACATGATAATGTCTACAAAGCCTCTAAGTAGGCATAACCATAATATATACAAGTCGGGACGGGGCTCCCTATATTCTCATAAAATAACCTAACACATTTAGAACTCTAACTTGGTAATACTCCAAGAAGAGGTGGAACTTACCAATAAAAAACTGACACTTGGAGGAAGTCTATAGTAGATGATCCTTGCCTCGTCCTATATAAGAACCTCGATCGGACACACTTCGAAGCAGAATCTTTATGTCCTTATCGGTTACCTTCCTCCTCTTGGCCCGACTACTATCTTCTTCCTATGCGAATCCCATAATGTACACTGATGAACCTTTATTGACGGACTCCCAAGACCGTGGACTATCCGGAACCTTAGAAGAGCTGGTGTCCTTAAATACCTTAACATAGTTTTGAGCCTGAGGGAATTCCGACTGTGCCAATCCATGCACTACTCCCCTCATATCCTGATCAACGGGCTGTGAAACTTAGGGTCTTGGTGAGGACAAAACTCCTCTCACCCCATCAACTGCCGGAGTAGTCGAAACAACTCGAACGGATGACTCATATGGATCCTCGGTTGGATCCTCCTCAATAGAACCCATGATCTCCGACGGGTCTGAATCCATAGTATAACTTATCTCTCTTTATAACGCCTTCGTAGCCTTCTGACCCATGCTAGAAGCTGTAGTCTTCGGAGGAATCGCTGAAAACATAACACATCGTTAGGAACATGAACGTTTGTATCGCACGATCTAAGATAAGAAGAGAGGATAACATCCTATATGTTTTGTAGCCTCCTGTCTATAAGTGTGGTGCACAACACACCTATAAACAAGACTCTACTAGACACAGTCTGTAGACAACCCTAGGACTGAACTGCTCTGATATCTATCACGACCCAAACCGATGGGCCGTGGCGGGTGCCTGAGTCCTACCTGTCAAACACCCTTAAGCATACGTCTATGATATGAACATGTATAACATCTTCTGAATTACGAAGATAACATACATGAAGGAAACCTGCCAATAAGGCATATGTACGTATATCTATAGAATACAGGGGGCGAGCCGGCAAGGCTACTATAGACAACTATATATCCAATAACTGAAAGTCGACAAGGCCACATACATCCCAACTAGACATATTGTCTACAAACCTCCAACAGAAACATAACTGTACAAAGACGGGACTGAGCCACATCATACCCATATGCAAATATATATATATATATATATATATATATATACACACAAACGTATCGTACCAACATCAAAAGCAGCTCCAAATCAAATGGAGCATGCGACTCTCGCTGATCAGGGATCCTAAGAAGGAGGACCATCAGCTTGCCTACCTGCATCTGCTGGCATGAAATGCAGGCCCCATGAAATAGGGCGTCAATACGAAAAATGTACTGAGTATGTAAGACATGAAAATTTGTACGTAAAAGACATAGATGAAACATGAAATATAGAAACACATCTTTAAATCTGAATAACTTTGTAAATTCTAAAACGTTTATATCATCATGTACATGCGTATAAATGTCGTGTCATGCATAGGTATGAGTGTACATAATATCATCAAGCCACTGAGGGCATCCCATCATATCGTCTCGGCTACTGTGGGCACATCATCAACATATACCAGCTGATCAGGTGGTGGTGTGTATATAATGCCATAATCTCTTCCCATATCCCATATACATATACATACATATATACGCATATATAACGCCGTCTGAGTCATATTTCAGCCACTGTGGGCAACATCATCATCATATACCAGCTGATCAGGTGGTGATGTGTATATAACGCCATAACCTTTTCCCATATCCCATATACATATATTTACATATATACGCGTATATAACGCCATCTGGTCATGGGTCAATGCACATGTATAAGTGAGTGAAATGCATGAAAAATACGTAATAATGTCAATATTCCTTCTAGATAAACTTTTTCAACTGTGTATTATTCTGAGACCCATGAACAAAAGATAATAATAATTCTCATGGGGAATCAAGAATATAGACACCCCTACTATTTCTATGAATAGAGTAATTTATAGATATTGTGTATTTGCTCATTTCTTCAGTATAATTTGGACCATGCCAAAAGAAAGAAGGGAGAGCCTTAACATACCTGGAGTAGGGAAAACTCCGTATAATATGTCATTGAAAAACCTTCATTGATTGAACGAAATTTGCCTCTACTCCTTAAAGATTCACGGACAAAATTTATTTCTGATTCCTAAAATTTTGGAACGAAATCAATGTTTCCTTGAAATTTTCGAGAGGAAACGTTTCTGGTTCTTCTTAAGAATTGAAAGAATAACATTGAATTCCTTGGTTTCATATTGATTTGTACAGACACTTAGATTAGTCATCACTTTTCATTTATGCCTAGGTTGCCACCTAGGCATAAGTGACTTATTAGTCACATTTTTTATATGGTGGATGCTTTCTATGTGTTTGGGAATAATTTATTAATTATTTATCCACTTATTAGTTAATCAGGTAATGTCCCGTTATCCGGTAATTAATTAATTACCCGTATAATTTAAAAATTACCCCAAATTACTTAAAATTCAACTTATTTTTTATATACTTTATATATACTTTGTACATTATACTATCGTGGTCATGTGGTACCTTGCATTGTACTAGTTCCTAATTATCGAGTATTATTGATCGATTCGATTTTTATTTCAAATTGGCCACTTTTAACAAAACTCGTTTTCTTTAATCCGTCTACCCTTTTATCCTTCATAACACTTATTTATCGCTTGTTATAAATAGCGTAAGTACGTTAACGTCAAGATGATATCATCCCCGAGTCTACGTCGGTTGACAAAAAACGGAATTTTAACGTACGAAAATGCGAGATGTAACTCACAAGCCAACTTCCGGTTGACTTTTTCAACTAAATGGCCAATTTAAGAAACTAAGTGTCTCATAACACTCCAAAACTACCCCAAGCCCGAACCAACCAATACGATACGATGAAATATAGCTGAACAACACAAAAGAAAGCAAAAATAGGTGAAACGGAGTAGTAACTCATGAAACGACCGGCCGAATCGTTACAACAAAACTTTGTAAATATGGCTACAAAACTTCATGAGATCAGACACATTTCAAGCAACTCGATGCAATGGAATTTGAAAGTTAAAGTAGTTCGAATATGGGAAATTTCGGATCGCTTCAAGCCTGAAATACTATATTCTATAGAGTTGATTTTACAAGATGCAAATGTAACATACTTATAATTGCTTTTATTTTTATTCTTCCTCTTTTCTGCTGCTATGGTTCATAAAATTTTTAAAATTTTCAAATAGATGAAAATTTCACGTGAAACTATTTGCTAGTACCCTTATTTCTCTTTCTGTTTCTAACATTACTTTGCAATTGTTTATTAGTTTCTAGCAATCCTCAAATAGATGAAAGTATCTACTTGAAGTGATTATGTGGTGCAGTCTTATTTCTATTTCTGTTTCTGGATGTCTAATTGATAATTGTTTACTAATTTCCAGTAAAAATAAATTATTACCAATATAATACTTCATAATGATCTATCAAAGAAACAAAATATCATGTTCCTCCTGAAACTGTTGAAAATTCTAAAAATATGCATATTCTGCCAAATTTTTTTACAATGTTTGTTGACAATCGTTACAATATATCTATATAGAGTAGGAGAAGCAAATTCATGTTATTGTGCCAAGTGTCAAAACAAAAATTAAACATGAATCAAATTTTAGGACAAACCTCCAACCAATTTGAAGGTTCAAAAATAATTTAAAATATAAATTTAAAAATATGCTAATGCAGTTTAACATTTGAGTCCAATGTTCTTGTGCGGTTTATTTTTATTTGTTAAAAGAAGTTCTCCAAGTTTATAACTTTCATATGTTTGTTGTGCGGATTTTTTTTTTTGTTTACAGAAGTTCACAAAATTTAAAACTTCCAATTCAGTTTACATCTACCTTGAGTCTCACGTTTGTTGGGATATTTTTTTTGATTTGTTAAACTTGAAAGTTCTATCATTTGTTTTTTTGATCCACGTCTACAATTGACTCCCACATTTGAAATTGGCCGTTTTTAAAGTTCTATTCATCTAACCTTACATACTTACAATACAGATAGATTTCAGAAATAAATAGAAAATATTTTTTTTTTCAAAATAAGCCACGATTATCTTCCCAAACGTGGGCATCCTAACCTAACTCCATAACTATATATAATTTTTTTTGCGGCTCCTCCTTTTAATTTCTTTTTCATTGCCTTTCTTCTTTGGTCAGAATGCAGAACTTTGCAAATATGGCTACAAAAGTTCATGAGATTTGACAAATTTCAAGCAACTCGATGCATGGAATTTAAAAGTCAGAGTAGTTCAAATATGGGAATCCCGAATCGCTTCAAGCCTGAAGCACCATATTCTATACAATAGATTTTACAAGATGCAAAAGTGACATACTTATAAGTACTTTCATTTTTATTCTTACTCTTCTCTGCTACTATGGTTCATAAATTTTTTAAAATTTTCAAATAGATGAAACTTTCCATTTGAAAGTATTTGCGTAGTACCCTTATTTCTCTTTCTATTTCTAACGTTACTTTCACAATTGTTTATTAGTTTTCAGCAATCCTCAAATAGATGAAACTATCAACTTGAAGTGATTATGTGGTGTAGTCTTATTTCTATTTCCGTTTCTGAACGTCTAATTGATAAATGTTTATTCATTTCCAGCAAAAATAAATTATTACTAATATAATACAGCCTAATAATCTATCTAAGAAACAAACTACCATGTTCCTCCTGAAACTGCTGCAAATTCTAAAAATATGTATATTTTGCCAAAAAACTTTACAATGTTTGTTAATAATTGTTTAGTTTCTATAGCTACTGCAAAGTCTGAAAATATGTATAGTCTACCTAAAAAATTTACAATGTTTGTTGACAATTATTTACTAATTTCCAGCACTAATAATTTATTACCAATCTAATACATCGTAATAATTAATATGATTTTCTAGGATGATCGTATACATGCCTCAATCGGGAAGTATGTTATTAAGTTCTTTAGGAATAAGATACAGGAACTCGACTTATATCGCATGACCTACTTTGTTGTCGGACCAAATAATTCGAAGTTAAAGACTACGACACACAACTCGAGGTTGACATTTACGTAGAGGAAAATAGTTGATGAAACTACTGATCCTGCATTTCATATGGAAATCTTTAACTTACACCCTTTTGGCCAATTAACAAATCAACATGACGTCGATGAGGTAGAGTTGTTCGGTAATTCTTCTTTTCCATTTTAGGCTAATACTAAGTTTCTTAAAATTGTGCGATTAACTTTTATATTTGTAGATGTGGTTGGTCAAGTTGTGACCTATGAAGTTGTTCACACCTACAAGCAAGGAGACAATAAAAGTGTCTTTATGAATGTTGAACTTGAAGATGATCAGTAAGCCAATCACAAATAGAAACTATAATTTATAGTAAAACTAACTATTTTTTATAATGGGTTTTTCGCAAAACATACAGGAGGAACCGGATTTCGGCAACCTTATAGAGTGAACTTGTAGATTAAATTCAACATCATTTGAATGGATCTACGGATGAACCTTTGATTATTGTTATTCAACTTATAAAAGCTCAAAATTTCCGAGGTTTTCTAATAGTTACATTTATATTAGAAAAATAGTTTCAAAATATTTTATAATTTTTAGTTTATAATTTATTTTATTCATAGGTAATTACTCAGTACGTAGATGTTAATATGCTTCAAAAATATGGATAAATCTTGCTTTTCCGCAATCTATCGAGTTTAAATCCAAGTTTTTCAGGGGTATAATTCTTATTTATATATACTAAAAATATAATAATATTATTTAAAAGTTAAAGTTTTTTTAATTATGCAGATTAGTTGCAGCACGCCAATCAAACTATGAGCGGTCTCAGCAAAGTTACTTTATTAGAGATATTAGCCAAATCTCTGTTCATCCTCTGAAGCACATCTTGGTTTTATTTAGTCCACATTATATATCATAGGTTTTGTGATATAATCTATGTAGTATTGATGTGGTTTCAATTCTATTATGCAGTTCTTATTGTGATTTACATTGGCAAATGCAAAACAGCTTATTGGCAGGAGATTTAATGATACATCTGTACAGGGTTGTCACAACCCAAATCTAACCATGTCGTGATGGCGCCTATCGAGATACGAGGATAGTCACTTATTTCCAAATACTCCATTTTTCAAATAAAAACTTAAGAAAATCATAATTTTAATAGAAATTCAATAAGATAAAAGTAGAAATCAAAATCTAGCGGGAAGAAATACAATCCCGACCTCGAGTGTCACTAAGTTATGAGCTAAAACTACTACATCTGTTCGAAATAACATGACTAACACGGTCTGAGAATATCCAAATAAATATACTAAAGGAAAATAAGGAAAGTAGAAGGCGGAACTGCGGTCACCAAGCAGCTACCTCGCAATCTCCATTGAAAGTCTCCAACTGGTGTGATCAACAACCGTTGCCGTTCCCCTAGATACCTGGATCTGCACACATGGGTGCAGGGGCTAACGTGAGTACACTAACTCAGTAAGTAACAAGTCCAAACTATGGACTGACGGTAGTGACGAACCAAACCTCAACAGGTTGCAACAGTTAATTGTACGGAAAAGTAGACATGCTTACAGTTCATGTAGTTTCTCAGCAGTAATTGAACACAGTGTGAACGATAACGAGTATAAAGCTCATGAACCTCTAAGTACCAATGCATAGATAGCATGATCAGTATTACGTATAATACTTCCACTCATAGTGCTCAACCACTCAGTATTGTATATGGCCCATTCGGTCCAGGGATGATCCATCCCAGAATATACATACATCACAGACTATAAGTCACCCAGTACCGGGGAAACAGGCTAATCCAGTCTCATGGAGAAGATCCATCTCCATACCAATACTTCGGACAAGATCCATGTTCAGGGAAGATCTATCCCTCATTATCATCAACTGTGCTCACTGGGGGTGTAAAGACTCCGAAGGGGATTCTCTAAGCCCAAGCGCTATATCAATGCCAGCGAAGGCATAATTAATATCTCGCTGCGGCGTACAGCCCGATCCATACTATCAATCAATATCAGGCTCTCGGCCTCACTCAGTTAATACTCTCCAGTCTCGCACACACGGGCTCAAAAATATCGTAATACTAGCTCGAACAATTGATATGATATGTTAGATAGCAATAATCGAGACTGAGGCAAGATATAATATGCATGAACAGGACTGAGTATAGAATATAAATGAAGCTAATGACATGACAGCAAGAAACAACCTCTCGGGTCCTAACAGTGTTGGTATGAAGCCTTAACATAATGATTAGCATGATTTGCAGCTCATTAACTTAATCACATAGATACAACACATATATCAACAAGAAAGAGTCACTAAGCGATGCTCTGGAATGATCCAGGCCACATTTCTCGCGGTGCACGCCCACACGCACGTCAGTTGACATTTGCGTCACCTCAATAGTAATCATAGAACGCATAGTCAGGGTTTCGAACCCCCAGAACCAAGTTTGGAAGCGTTACTTACCTCAAGCAAAGCCAAAGTCTAGCCCGTGATGCCTTTTCCTCTCGATTCGGTCTCCAAATACCCCGAATCTAACCAAAGTCAGAACCATAACATCAATATATACTAAGAACAAAGCCCACATGAAAATAATCAAATTACATCACAAATCCCGAAATTGGTCAAACCCGACCCCCGAGCCCACATCTCGAATTCCGATAAAATTCACAAAACAAGAATCCTTACACTCTCACGAGTTCATACATACCAAGAATACCAAAATCCGACAACAAATGAACCCTTAATCCCTAGATTAAGGTCTCCAATTTTCAAGTCATAAACCCCCAATTGTTTGCTACTAATTTCCATAGATTTCAAGCTTAATTAGTCAAAAACCATCATAGAAACAAGTTTAGGGTCCAAAAATCTTACCTCCACGAAACCCTCTTGAATTCTCTCTTCAAATTGTTCTCCCAAACTCAAACCCGTATGAAAATGGTGAAAAACCACTCAAAAATCGCGAAGGGCTAAATTTATATGTTCTGCCCTAGCTAAACCGCTTCTGCGGTCGAAATCTCGCACCTGTGCTATCGCAGGTGCGCTCAAACATCCGCATCTGCGGTTCCAGCTCCTCTCGCCTATTTCCGCATTTTCGGCCCTCCTTGCACTTCTGCGGGCCTGCATCTGCGGTCCCCAAGCCGCAGGTGCTGTTATGATAGGAGCTTCAGCAACTTCAGTTGCAAATTTCCAACTTCAAACCTCCCGTCAACCATCCAAAATCACCCCAAGGCCCCCGAGACCTCAACCAAAAGTACGAACAAATCATATACCACCATCCAAACTTATACCAATCTTCGAAACACCTAAATCAACATCGAAACAACAAATCAACCATGAATTCAAGCCTAAGAACTCCAAAAACTTCCGAATTCCGCTTTCAATCAAAGAAATCTATCAAACCTCGTTTGAATGACCTGAAATTTTGCACACACATCCCATATGACACAGCAGACCTACTGTGACTCCCAAAATTCCATTCCGACCCTGATATCAAAATTTTCGCTGCCAACCAGAAAGCGCCAAAATTCCAATTTCACCAATTCAAGCCTAAATCTACCTTGGACCTCCAAAAAACATTCCGATCACACTCCTAAGTCCCAAATCGCCTCCCGAATCTATCCGAATCATAAAAACAAAATTTTGAGATTGTTTACCCACAAGTCAACTTCTAGTTGACTTTTCCAACTAAAAGGCTAACTTAAGAGACTAAGCGTCTCATTTCTATACAAAACCACCTCGAACCCAAACTAACCAACACGATGCCACATAATACAGCTAAACACGACATAAAGAAGCAAAAATGGGAGAAACGGAGCGGTAACTCATGAAACGACCGGCTGAGTCGTTACATCCTCCCCCTTTTAAACAAACGTTCTTCCTTGAACGAGGCAAGAAACATACTGAAGCCTCAAATAGGTGAGGATATCTGCTCCGCACATCTCGCTCGATCTCTCAGGTAGCCTCCTCCACGGGCCGATCTCTCTACTGCACTTTCATTGAAGATATATCATTTGACCTTAACTTTCGAACCTGACGCTCCAAAATAGCCACTGGCTCCACATCATAAGTCAAATCACCATCCAACTGAACCGTGCTGAATCCAAAACATGAGATGGATTGCCAATGTACTTCTGGAGCATAGAAACATGAAATACCGGATGTACACTCGATAAGATGGGTGGCAAAGCAAGCTCATAAGCCACCTCCCCAATCCTCTGAAGCACCTCAAAAGGACCAATGAACCGAGGACTCAATTTACCCTTCTTCCCAAATCTCATAACACCCTTCATGGGTGAAACCTTCAGTAGAACCTTCTCTCTAACCATGTAAGACACATCACAGACCCTCCTATCAGCATAACTCTTCTGTCTCGACTGTGTTGTACGAAGCCGCTCCTGAATCAACTTCACCTTGTCCAAAGCATCCTGCACTAAGTTTCTACCCAAAAGCCTAGCCTCACCTGGCTCAAACCAACCAACTGGAGATCTACACCATCTCCCATACAAAGCTTCATATGGAGCCATCTGAATACTCGACTGGTAACTGTTGTTGTAAGAAAACTCTGCAAGCGGTAGAAACTAATCCCATGACCCTCCAAAATCAATGACACAAGCACACAACATGTCCTCCAATATCTGAATAGTATGCTCAGACTGCCCATCCATCTGAGGGTGAAAAGTTGTGTTCAACTCAACCTGAGTACCCAACTCTCGCTGCACGGCTCTCCAAAATTGCAAAGTAAACTGAGTACCTCTATCTGAAATGATGGAAACTAGGACACCATGCAATCAAAAAATCTCTCGAATATAGATCTCTACCAACTACTCTGAAGAATAGGTAGTACACATAGGAATGAAGTGCGTAGACTTGGTCAGCCTATCCACAATCACCCAAATAGCATCGAACTTCATCAAAGTATGTGGGAGTCCAACTACAAAATCCATGGTGATCTGCTCCCACTTCCACTCTGGAATATCTATCTGCTGAAGCAAACCACCCAATCTCTGATGCTCATATTTCACCTGTTGACAATTGAGACACCGAGCTACAAATCCCACAATATCCTTCTTCATTCTTCTCCACCAATAATGTTGTCTCAGATCCTGGTACATCTTTGCGGCACCCAAATGGATGGAATACCGCGAGCTATGGGCCTCCTCTAGAATTAACTCTCGAAGCCCATCTACATTGGGCACACATATCCATCCCTGCATCCTCAAAACCCCATCATCACCAATAGTTACATCTCTGTTATCGTCGTGCTGAACCTTGTCCTTAAGGACAAGCAAATGAGGATCATCATACTAGCGCTCTTTGATGCGTTCAAATAAGAAAGCCCGAGAGATCACACAAGCTAAGATCCGAACCGATTGTCCAAGGCCTGAACATCAACTACAAGAGGTCTCTCCCCAACAGAAATATATGCCAAACTCCCCATACTCACCGCTTTCTTACTCAAGGCATAGGCTACCACATTGGCCTTTCCCCAATGGTACAAGATAGTGATATCATAATCCTTTAGAAGCTCCAATCATCTCCGCTGCCTCAAATTGAGATCCTTCTGCTTGACAAGTGCTGGAGGCAACGATGATCGGTAAATAGCTCACAAGGCACACCATACAAATAATGTCTCCAAATCTTCAATGCATGGACAATGGCAGCCAACTCCAAATCATGAACGGGGTAGTTCTTCTTATGAGGCTTCAACTGACAAGAAGCATACACAATCACTCTACCCTCTTGCATCAAAACACACCCAATACCAACTCTCGAAGTATCACAATACACTGAATAAGAACCTGAAGCTAATGGCAACACTAACACTAGAGCTGTGGTCAAGGCAGTCTTAAGCTTCTGAAAGATCACCTCACACTCATTCGACCACATAAATGGAGAACCCTTCTGAGTCAATTTGGTCAAGGGTGATGCTATGGATGGAAATCCCTGAACGAACCGGTGGTAATAACCCGCCAACTCAAGAAAGCTGCAAATCTCTATGGTTGAGGACGGTCTGGACCAACTCTGAACTGCCTCTATCTTCTTCGGATCAACCTGAATACCCTCACTGGACACCACGTGCCCCAAGAAAGCCACTAAACTGAGCCAAAACTCACATTTGGACAACTTTGCATAAAACTTCTCCTCCCTCAATCTCTGCAACACAACTCTCAAATGCTCCGCGTGCTCCCCATGATTACGTGCATATACCAGAATATCATCAATGAAAACAATCACGAACGAGCCAAGATAGGGCTGAAACACGTTGTTTATCAAATGCATAAACGCTGCTGGGGCATTGGTCAGCCCAAAAGACATCACCAAGAACTCATAATGACCATATCGGATCCTGAAAGCTGTCTTAAGAATATCCGAGTCCCTGATCTTCAGTTGGTGATACCCTGAATGGAGATCAATCTTAGAGAACACCCTCGCTCTCTGAAGCTGGTCAAATAAATCACCAATACGAGGCAAATGGTACTTGTTCTTGATTGTGACCTTGTTCAACTGCCTGTAATCAATGCACATCCTCATAGAGTCATCCTTCTTTTTCACAAATAGGATAGGCGCACCCCTCGGCGACATACTAGGCCGAATAAACCCCTTATCAAAGAGTTCCTGAAGCTGCTCCTTTAATTCTTTCAACTCCGCCGGTGCCATAGATATGGTGGAATAGAAATGGACTGAATGCCCGATACCAAATCAATACCAAAGTCAATATCCCTATCCAGCGGCAGGCCCGACAGGTCTGCAAGAAACACATCAGAAAAATCCCTCACTACAGGAATAGAATCAATACTAGGAGTCTCTGCACTGACATCCCTCACAAAGGCTAAGTATGAAAGACAACCCTTCCCAACCATCCGCTGGGCCTTCAGAAATGAAATCACCCTACTGGGAACATAATTAGTCGAACCTCGCCACTCAATCCGTGGCAACCCCAACATAGCCAACATCACTGTCTTAGCATGACAGTCCAAAATAGCACGACACGGAGATAACCAATCCATGACCAATATCACATCAAAATCAACCATACTAAGCAACAAGAGATCTACTCGACTATCCAAACCCCCAAAAGTCACTACACACGACGATATACAAAGTCCACAACAATAGTATTGCCCACCAGAATAGATATATGAACAGATGAAACAACAGACTCGTGGGGCATATCAAAATAATGGGCAAAGTATTATGACACATAAGAAAAGGTGGAACAAGGATCAAATAATATAGAGGTATCTTTGTGGCAGACTGAGATAATATTTGTAATCACAACATTTGAATCAATAGCATCTGGTCTGGCTGGGAGGGCATAGAAACAGGCCTGACCACTACCTGATCGACCTCCCCCTCTAGGGCAACCCCTAACTGACTGACCTCCACCCCGAGCTAATTGAGCGGGTGGGGAAGTAACTGGTGCTAAAGCCGAATGTTGACTCCTCTGCTGAGATAAACCTCCCGTAAGACAGGGACAAAACCTCTTGATATGACCCAAATCTCCACACTCGAAGAAAGCCCTCGTAGCAAGTGGCGGTGGGGACTGAAGGGAGCCCTGCGCACTGAGATGCCCACTAGAAGAACCAGGCATAGATGAAACCTGAACTAATGGTGCCTGAGTCGAACTCTGAGCTAGAAGGGCACTGAGAGACGAGTGACCCTGATGTGAGCTGTGAGAACCATGGCCAGATGACCCACCACAGTGAACTAAACGGGCTGGCTGAGCATGTCGGAATGGACGACCTCTACCGTGCTGAGACTGATCTCCCGAAGGACCACCACTAAAGCTACCAGATCCCCGAAACCTCTTGGCCTCCCTCTCATCCCGCTCATGGCGGCAAACTTACTCTATCTCTCTAGCAATGTCAACCACCTCCTCAAAAAGAGCGCTAGATACTCTCTCTCTGGTCAGAAAAATCCATAGATGATAGTTGAGGCCATCAACAAACTTCTTGATCCTCTCCCTATCCGTGGGAACTAGCCAGATAGCATGACGGGCCAACTCGAAGAACCTCATCTCATACTATGATATGGTCATATCCCCCTGATGCAGCTGCTCGAACTGCCTATGCAGCTCCTCTCTGCGGGAATGCGGTACATACTACTCTATGAAGAGAATGAAGAACTGATGCCAGGTAAGGGGTGGTGCACCAACAGGCCTATGCCTCTCATAAGCCTCCCACCAAGTGAAGGCAGCTCGAGAAAACTGAAAAGTAGTAAATGAGACTCCACTAGTCTCTAGAATACCCGCTGTACGCAATATCCTCTGACACTTATCTAAGAAACCCTGGGCATCCTCGCCCTCTACGCCACTGAAAGTCGGAGGCTGAAGTCTACCAAACCTCTCCAATCGATACTGCTTGTCATTAGGCATAACTCAAACCACAAATTCCTGAGCAAGTTCAACCGGCTAGGCGGGTGGTGCCTCCGGTGTCTAGAGTCCCTAAATAACCTGCTCGGGTGTACGGACGACGGGAGTCTAAGTGCTTCCCCCCGCCTGAGAAGAAGCTGCTCTCGTAGAAACTATGATTGCCTGAGCAAGATTGGTGCACACGATTAGAATCTGAGCCAAAGTCTCCTAGAGACCCGACATTACAATAGGCACAATCGGTGCCTGAGCTGGTGCTGCTGAAGCATCCCACGCTAGAGCCTAATCATGAACTGGGGAGGCAAGTGGATCTGCAAGTGTTGCCCTAGTTGTTGTGCGGGCCACACCCCTGCACCTACCACGGCCTCGACCGCGTCCTCGACCTCTAGTGGCCCCAACTGGTGGTACTGGTGGTAGTCCATCCTGACCGGTAGCACGTGTCCTCACCATCCGTGAGAGAATAGAATAATAGAAGTTTAGTTACCAGAGTCAACGGATTCAAACGACAAGAATTCAAGAATGGGAAGTTTTTCCTAAAAGTTCTGCAGCCTCCCAAGGATAAGTACAGACTTCTCTGTACCGACCTGCAAGAATCTACTAAACTCGCTCATGACTCGTGAGACCTATGTAACCTAGGCTCTGATACCAACATGTCACGACCCAAAATCTAACCACGTTGTGATGGCGCTTATCGTGATACTAGGCCAACTACTTATTTGCAAATACTCCATTTTTCAAATAAAAACTTAAGAAAATCTTAATTTTAACAGAAATTGAATAAGATAATAGTAGAAATCAAAATCCAGCGGGAAGAAACACAATCCCGACCTTGGGTGTCACTAAGTCATAAGCCAAAACTACTACATTTGTTCGAAATAACATGACCAACATGATCTGAGAATATCCAAATAAATATACTAAAGGAAGATAAGGAAAGGAGAAGGTGGAACTGCGGCTGCCAAGCAACTACCTATGACGACCCGGCCGGTCGTCTTAAGAATTAATGCCTCGATCCCTTATTAACTGCTTTCCCCGTGTTTATATCCACTATTTTGATTTGTCGGGATATTTGGTTTTGAGTTTCGGAGAGTTTTGGGACACTTAGTCCCTAAATGAGAGCTTAAGTTTGGGAATTTAACCGTAGTCAGAACAGTGTGAAGACAGCCTCGAAATGGAATTTCGATGGTTCCGTTAGCTCCGTTGGGTGATTTCGGGTTTAGGAGCATGATCGAATTGTGTGTTAGAGGTTCGTAGCTAATTTAGGCTTGAAATGCCGAAAGTCGAATTTTTGAAGTTTCCGGATCAATAGTGAGATTTTGATACGAGGGTTGGAATAGAATTCCGGAAATTGGAGTAGCTCCGTAGTGTTGAATGTGATGTGTGTCCAAAATTTCAGGCCATTCAAACGAGTTTTGATAGACATTTTGATCGAATGCGTAATTTGTGAGTTTTTGAAGTTCTTAGGCTTGAATCCGAGGTTAAATTGGTGATTTGATGTCATTTTGAGCGTTCTGAAGGTTGGAACAAGTTTGAATGATGTTATATGATTGGTTGGCGTATTTGGTTTAGGTCCCGGAGGCCTAGGGTATGTTTCGGGTGTTTGGCGGAAGTTGAATTTGAACTTAGGAAGATTTTGTATTGCTGAACCTGTCATAACCGCACCTGCGTGTGTGGGACCACATGTATGGTGCCACAGAAATTGAAATTTGGTCCAGCTCTAGGAGCCGCAGGTGAGAGAAGGGTAACACACCTGCAAGACCGCAGGTACGGAAAGTCTGTCGCAGAAGCGGAAAGTTGATTTGATGAGAAGTCTTAGATGCGACCTTGGCTCCTCAGCAATGGGACCGCAGATATGGTCCCAAGGCCGCAGACGCAGTTTAACTGGGCAGAACATATAAATACTTGCCTTCGCAAATTTGAGTTATTTTCACCTATTTTCATACGGGAAGAAGCCTTGGGGAGCATTTTCAAGGGAGATTTTCAGAGGAATTCATAGGGGCAAGGTCTTTGGTCCCTAAACTCGTTATTGGGGTGATTTTATCATTATAAACATGAAAATTTAAGGAAAATTAGTGGTAATTTGGGGGTTAGGGCTTGACTAATTAGAGGCCTTTGAGTGATGATTTGAGGGACCATTTGAGGTCCGATTTTGGTACTTTTGGTATGACTGAACTCGTGAGAGTGTGAGGATTCAGGAAATGTAAAGTTTACCTGATTCTAAGACGTGGGACTGAGGGTGTTTTGGTCATCTTTCCTAATTTCGCGTATTAGCTTAGAATTTCTTTGTAGAATCAGTTACTTGAAGTGTTATTTACATTATGAAATTGAACTGAATAGATTTGGGCCATTTAGAGTCGAGCACTCTTGGCAAGAGCGTGGTTTCGGATTGATTTGAGCTGGTTCGAGGTAAGTGGCTTGCCTAACCTTGTGTGGGGGACATTCCCCTTAGGATTTGGTATTGTGGTAATTGAAATCCCTTGTACATGAGGTGACGAGTGCGTACTTGTGCTAATTGTTGAAAAACCTATTTTCACTAAAGTAGCTTTAATTGTGTTTTTCCTTTCTTGCTTACTCCACTTGAAATTTTAGCTTTTTGTTAGCTTAGAAAGGTATGTTTAATTGAATTAATTGCTTTATTGCTTAAACTGCCTTGATTGTATTATGTGAAGCATGTTAGGTTAGAATTATCTATTTTATTCGGTACGAAATTGAGCTTAGTTGAGTATTCTTTGTATTGTTGCTGTGTGTTTTACTTTGGGACTATGGGACGGCATCCCGGGAGATCCCCTGTACGTATTTATGATTTGAGTTGAGGTGCGGGATACCGAGAGATCCCTAGCACGTATATTGAGGATACCAAGATATTCTTGGGATACTAAGAGATCCCTAGCATATATTGAGGATACCAAGAGATCCTCGGGATACCAAGAGATCCCTGGCACATATTGAGGGAACTAAGAGATCCTCGGGATACTGAGAGATCCCCGGTTAGTTGCTTTGTGAAGAGTGGTATTCCTTGTGATTGTTTTGCCTCTATTTCAGTTGTAATTATCTTTATTATCCTGTTTTAATTCTTATCATTATCTTTCAACTGTACTGCTTTATCTTATATTGTCACATCGTATATTTTATTTAATCTTAGTAGGGCCCTGACCTTCCTCGTCACTACTCGACCAAGGTTAGGCTTGACACTTACTGAGTATCGCTGTTGTGTACTCATGCCCTTTCTGTGCATGTTTTTCATGTGGAGATTTAAGTACCTACACGCAGACTTTCCACGCTTGAGACGAGGCATTCGTAGAGACTCCGAGGTATATCTGCCACATCCACAGACCGAAGAGTTCCTTTTCTACTCTCCCTTTATATTAGCCCTTCCGTACTTTGTATCCTTGTTAGATATTCTGGAGTTAGACATTGTAGACTTTCAAAGGCTTGTGATCATGAGATTCTAGGTTTTGGGAAATGTGTTTAGCTTTCGAGAGTTATTATTTTTTATGCCACGCAACACTTTAAATTACTGTTTTACTTCACTACTTTGATTTTAATTTATTTCTTCCGCAAATTGGTTTATTTTTCTGCATTGTTAGGTTTACCTACTCGTAGAGACTAGGTGTCGTCATAATAGTTCACGGAGGGTGAACCGGGGTCATGACATGTTGGTATCTTAGCTCTAGGTTCATAGGAGTCATGGATCATAAGCCAGTTTATTAGAGTCTCGCTGATCAGTATGGAGACTCTGTACTTATCTACGAGAGGCTATGTAACTATTAGGAAAATTCCATTTCATTTGATTTTTTGTCGTGCAAGATTTCTACATCACAATTCTAAACTTCTGTCTTCTATTCTCTCACAGATGGTGAGGACACGCGCTACCCAAGATGATCATGCACCCATACCTCTTACTGCAGCCGTTAGAGGCCGGGACCGGGGTAGAGGCTGAGGATGCGTATGTGGTGCAGCCAGAGCACCTGTGCGAGCTGTTCCTGAAAGAGTATGTTCCTCAGAGCCTCAGAGACGCATGGCGCGTAGAGTTTGAGCATTTGCGCCAGGGTGCTATGGCTGTCTCAGAGTATGCTGTCCGTTACACTAGTTTGGCTAGACATGCACTAGCTTTGGTTTCTACTGTTCGCGAGAGGGTCCGTTGGTTTATTAAGGGGCTTATTCCTAGCATCAGGTCTAGCATGGCTCGTGAGTTGGAGATGGATATTTCTTATTAGCAGGTGGTGAGCATTGCTAAGAGGATTAAGGGTATGTATGCTAGGGAGAGAGAGGAGAGGGAGGCCAAGAGGTCTCGAGAGTCGAGCCATTATTCTAGTGCCCGTTCCCCAGCTACAGGTCGTCATGGTAGGGGTTATATGAGTCACCCCATTCATTCAGCTCTTCCAGCAGCTAGTGGTATTCCAGCTCCTCCTAGGCCTCAGAAGCCTTATTATGCACCTCTGGTATCTAGTGCGCCTCCTGCGCGGGGTGCTTTCAGAGGTCAGTCCAGTAGACCTGGCTCGAGCCAGTCATAGCCACCACGTCCTCCCAAAGCTTGTTTTGAGTATGGTGACACATGCCACATGGTGAGGGATTGTCCTAGACTTGGGAGGAATGCACCTCCACAGATTTCTCAGCCATAGCGCGCCCGCAGAGTTCTCAGGCTATAGTTACAGCTCCAATTGCTACCCCACCTACTCATCCAACTAGAGGTGGCGGTCGGGGAGGTAGAGGTCGCCCTAGAGGGGGAGGCCAGGCCCAATACTATGCCCTTCCTGCCCGTACCGAGGCTGTTGCCTCCGATTCTGTCATCACAAGTATTATACTAGTTTGTCACAGAGATGCATCGGCTCTATTCGATCCAGGCTCTACTTACTCTTATGCGTCTTCTTATTTTGCTCCATATTTGGGTGTACCTCGGGATTCTTTGAGTTCCCCTATTTATGTTTCTACTCCTGTGGGAGATTCTCTTATTGTAGACCACATTTATCGGTCGTGTTTGGATGCTCTTAGTGGTTTTGAGACTAGAGCCGATTTATTGTTGCTCGGCATGGTAGATTTTGATATTATCTTGGGCATGGACTGATTGTCACCCCATTATGCTATTTTTGATTGTCACGCCAAAATTGTGACTCTGACTATGCCAGGTGTACCGCGTGTTGAGTGGAGGGGTACATTAGATCACACTCCTAGTAGAGTTATTTCTTTCCTTAAGGCTTAGCAAATGGTTGAGAAGGGGTATGACGCATATTTAGCTTATGTGATAGATATCAGTATTGATACCCCTTAAGTTGATTTAGTCCCAGTAGTAGGGGATTTTCCCGATGTGTTTCCAGCTGATCTTCTGGGCATGCCACCTAATAGAGATATTTTGGCATTGATCTGTTGCCAGTAACTCAACCCATTTCTATTCCTCCATATCGTATGGTTCCTTTTGAGTTGAAGGAGTTGAAGGATCAGTTATAGGAATTGCTTGATAAGGGTTTTATTTGGCCTAGTGTATCACCTTGGGGTGCTCCCCTCTTGTTTGTGAAGAAAAAGGATGGTTCTATGCGTATGTGTATTGATTATCACCAGTTGAGCAAGGTTACAGTGAAGAACCATTATCCTTTGACTCGTATTGATGATCTATTTGACCAACTTTAGGAAGCACATGTGTTTTCTAAGATTGACTTGAGCTCAGGTTACTATCAGTTGAAGATTTGGGTGCCAGATATCCCGAAGACTGCTTTTAGGACTCGGTATGGTCATTACGAGTTCCTTGTTATGTCTTTTGGGCTGACCAATACCCCAACAACCTTTATGCATTTGATGCACAGTGTGTTCCAGCCATATCTTGACTCGTTCTTATTGTCTTTATTGATGATATTTTGGTGTATTCCCAGAGTCGGGAAGATCAGGAGCAATACTTGAGGACAGTGCTTCACACCTTGAGAGAAAATAAGTTATATGCTAAGTTCTCGAAATGTGAGTTTTGGTTGGATTCCATGGCATTCTTAGGCCACGTGGTGTCGAGTAAGGGTATTCAGGTGGATCCGAAGAAAGTAAAGGCAGTTTAGAGTTGGCCCAGACCATCCTCAGCTACAGAGATCCGTAGTTTTCTTGGCTTGGCGGGTTATTACCGTCATTTTGTGGAGGGGTTTTTATCGATTGCAGCCCCTATGACTAGACTGACCCAGAAGGGTGCTCCGTTCAAGTGGACAGAAGAGTGTGAGGCGAGCTTTCAGAAGATCAAGACAGCTTTGACTACAACCCCAATTTTGATCTTGCCTACAGGTTCGGGGTCTTACACTGTCTATTGTGATGCGTCGAGGATTGTCCTTGGAGCGGTTTTGATATAGGACGGTAGGGTGATTGCCTACACGTCCAGATAGTTGAAGGTTCACGAGAAGAATTATCCAGTCCACGACCTTGAGTTAGCTGCCATTGTTCACGCCCTGAAGATCTGGCGTCATTATTTGTATAGGGTTCCTTGCGAGATTTATACTGATCATCGGAGCTTGTAGCACCTATTCAAGGAAAAGGATCTAAATTTGATCTAGAGGAGATGGTTAGAGTTGCTGAAGGACTATGATATCACTATTTTGTATCACCCGGGCAAGGCCAATATGGTGGCCGATGCCTTGAGTCACCAGGCAGAGAGTTTGGGGAGTTTGGCTTATTTACCAGTATCGAAGAGGCCTGTGGTGGTGGATGTTCAGGCCTTAGCCAGTCAGTTTGTGAGATTGGATCTTTCGGAGCCTAGTCGGGTTCTAGCTTGCGTGGTTTCTCGATCTTCCTTATTTGATCGTATCAAGGAGCATCAGTATGATGACCCTCATTTGCTTGTCCTCAAGGACAAGGTTCAGCATGGTGATGCCGGAGATGTGACTATTAGTGATGATGGGATATTAAGGATGTAGGGTCGGATTTGTGTACCCAATGTTGATGGGTTTCGGGAGTTGATTCTAGAGGAGACCCATAGTTCGTGGTATTCCATTCATCCGGGTGCCGTGAAGATGTATCAGGATTTGAGACGACACTATTAGTGGAGGCGGATGAAGAAAGATATAGTTGGATTTGTAGCTTGGTGCCTCAACTGTCAGTAGGTGAAATATGAGCACCAGAGACCGGGTGAGTTGCTTCAGGAGATAGAAATTCCTGAGTGGAAGTGGGAGAGGATCACCATGGACTTTGTAGTTGGGCTCCCACGGACTTTGAGAAAGTTCGATGCTATTTGGGTGATTGTGGATCGACTGACCAAGTCCGCGCACTTCATTCCTGTGTGTACTACTTATTCTTCGGAGCGATTGGCAGAGATTTATATCTGGGATATTGTTCATCTGCATGGTATTCTAGTTTCCATCATTTCCGATAAGGGTACTCAGTTCATATCACGATTTTGGAGGGCCGTTCAGCATGAGTTGGGTACTCGAGTGGAGTTGAGTACAACATTTCACCCTTAGACAGACGGACAGTCCTAGCGCAATATTCAAATTCTTGAGAATATGCTCCATGCGTGTGTGATTGAGTTTGAAGGATCTTAGGATCAATTCTTGCCATTGGCGGAGTTTGCCTACAACGACAACTATCAGTCCAGCATTCTGATGGCACCGTATAAGGTTTTATATGGTAGGTGGTGTAGATCCCCGGTGGTTTAGTTCGAGCCGAGCGAGGCTAGATTATTGGGCATAGACTTGGTTCAGGATGCTTTGGAGAAGGTCAAGGTGATTTAGGATAGACTCCATACAGCCCAGTCTAGACAGAAGAGTTACACGGACCGGAAGGTTCGTGATGTTTCTTATATGGCTGGAGAGCGGGTTCTACTTCGGGTTTCGCCTATGAAGGGTGTTATAAGATTTGGGAAGAAGGGGAAGTTGAGTCCGAGGTTTATTGGCCCTTTTGAGGTGTTGAGGCGTGTTGGGGAGGTTGCTTATGAGCTTGCCTTACCTCCCAGCTTGGCAGGAGTTCATCCAGTATTTCATGTTTTAATGCTCTGGAGGTATCACGGTGATTCGTCGCACGTGTTGGATTTCAGTTTAGTTCAGTTGGACCAGGATCTATCCTATGTTGAGGAGCCAGTGGCAATATTGGACAGGTAGGTTAGAAAGCTGAGGTCAAAGAATATTGCATCAGTGAAGGTTCAGTGGCGGGGTCATCCGGTCGAGGAGGCAACCTAGGGATATGCGCAACTGTTACCCTCATCTTTTCACTACTTCAGGTATGTCTATGCTCGTTCGAGGACGAACGAATGTTTAAGTGTAGGAGGATGTGACGACCCTGTCCATTCGTCTTAAGAATTAACGCCTCGATCCCCTATTAACTGCTTTCCTCGTGTTTATTTCCGCTATTTTGATTTGCCGGGATGTTTGGTTTTGAGTTTCAGAGAGTGTTGGGACACTTATTCCCTAAATGAGAGCTTAAGTTTGGGAATTTAACCGTAGTCGGAATAGTGTGAAGACGACCTCGGAATAGAATTCTGATGGTTTGGTTAGCTCCGTTGGGTGATTTCGGGTTTAGGAGCATGATCAGAATGTGTTTTGGAGGTACGTAGCTAATTTAGGCTTGAAATGCCGAAAGTTGAATTTTGATGTTTCCGGTTCGATAGTGAGATTTTGATCCGAGGGTCGGAATGGAATTTTGGAAGTTGGTGTAGCTCCGTAGTATTGAATGTGATGTTTGTGTAAAATTTCAGGCCATTCGGACGAGGTTTGATATACTTTTTGATCGAAAGCGTAATTTGTGAGTTTTTGAAGTTCTTAGGCTTGAATCTGATGTTAAATTGGTCTTTTGATGTCGTTTTGAGCGTTCCGAAGGTTGGAACAAGTTTGAATGATGTTTTAGGATTGGATGGCATGTTCAGTTTAGGTCAGGGGGGCCTCGGGTGAGTTTCGGGTGCTTGGCAGAAGTTGAATTTGGATTTAGGAAGATTTTGCATTGCTGAACCTGTCATAACCGCACCTGTGTGTGTGGGACCGTAGGTGCGGTGCCGCAAAAGCGGCTATTGGACCGCAAAAGCGGAAATTTGGTCCAGCTCGAGGAGCCGCAGGTGCGAGAAGGGTAACGCACGTACGAGACCGCATGTGCGGAAATTCTGTCGCAGAAGCGGAAAGTTGATTTAATGAGAAGTCGCAGATGCGACCTTGGCTCCGCAGAAGTGGGACCGCACCTGCAGACGCAGTTTAACTGGGCAGAACATATAAATACTTGCCTTCGCAAATTTGAGTTATTTTCACCTCTTTTCAAACGGGAAGAAGCCTTGGGGAGCATTTTTCAAGGGAGATTTTCAGAGGAATTCATAGGGGTAAGGTCTTTGGTCCCTAAACTCGTTATTGGGGTGATTTTATCATTATAAACATGAAAATTTAAGGAAAATTAGTGGTAATTTGGAGGTTAGGGCTTGACTAATTAGAGGCCTTTGAGTGATGATTTGAGGGACCATTTGAGGCCCGATTTTGGTACTTTTTGTATGACTGAACTCGTGAGAGTGTGAGGATTCAGGAAATGTAAATTTTACCTGATTCTGAGACGTGGGCCCGAGGGCGTTTTGGTCATCTTTCCTAATTTCGCGTATTAGCTTAGAATTTCTTTGTAGAATCAGTTACTTGAAGTATTATTTACATTATGAAATTGAATTGAATAGATTTGGGCCATTTGGAGTCGAGTACTCGTGGCAAGAGCGGGGTTTCGGATTGATTTGAGCTGGTTCGAGGTAAGTGGCTTGCCAAACCTTGTGTGGGGGACATTCCCCTTAAGATTTGGTATTGTGGTAATTGAAATGCCTTGTACTTGAGGTGACGAGTGCATACTTGTGCTAATTTTTGAAATACCTATTTTCACAAAAGTAGCTTTAATTGTGTTTTTCCTTTATTGCTTACTCTACTTGAAATTTTAACTTGTTGTTAGCTTAAAAAGGCATGTTTAATTGACTTAATTGCTTTATTGCTTAAACTGCCTTGATTATATTATGTGAATCATGTTAGGTTAGAATTACCTATTTTGTTCGGTACGAAATTGAGCTTAGTTGAGTATTCTTTGTGTTGTTGATGTGTGTTTTACTTTGGGACGGCATCCCGGGAGATCCCCTGTACGTATTTATGATTTGAGTTGAGGTGCGGGATACCGAGAGATCCCTAGCACGTATATTGAGGATACCAAGAGATTTTCGGGTTACCAAGAGATCCCTAGCATATATTGAGGATACCAAGATATCGTCGGGATACCAAGGGATCCCTGACACATATTGAGGGTACTAAGATATCCTCGGGATACTGAGAGATCCCCGATTAGTTTCTTTGTGAAGAGTGGTATTCCTTGTGATTGTTTTGCCTCTGTTTCAGTTGTAGTTATCTTTATTATCCTGTTTTAATTCTTATCGTTATCTTTCAACTGTACTGCTTTATCTTATACTATCACATCATATATTTTATTTAATCTCAGTAGGGCCCTGACCTTCCTCGTCACTACCCGACCGAGGTTAGGCTTGGCACTTACTGAGTACCGCTGTGGTGTACTCATGCCCTTTCTGTGCATGTTTTTAATGTGCAGATCCAGGTACCTCCATGCAGACTTTACACGCTTGAGACGAGGCGTTCGTAGAGAATCTGAGGTATATCTGCCATGTCCGCAGACCGAGTTATTATTGTGTATGCCAAGCAGCACTTTAAATTACTGTTTTACTTTCTACTTCGATTTTAATTTAATATTATTAGGCTTACCTAGTCGTAAAGACTAGGTTCCATCATGATGGTTCACGGAGGGCGAATCGAGGTCGTGACATTACCTCGCAATCTCCACAGAAAGTCTCCAACTGGTGTGATCAACAACCTCTGCCGTGCCTCGAGACACCTAGATCTGCACACAGGGGTGCAGGGGATAATGTGCGTACACCAACTCAGTAAGTAACAAGTCCAAACTATAGACTGACAGTAGTGACGAACCAAACCTCAACAGGTTGCAACAGTTAATACGGAAAAGTAGACATGCTTTCAGTTCATTTAGTTTCTGAGCAGTAATTAAACACAGTATGAACAATAAAGAGTAAAAAGCTTAGGAACCTCTAAGTACCAATGCAGAGATAGCATGATCAATGTTACGTATAATACTTCCACTCACAGTGCTCAACCACTCGGTACTGTATATGGCCCATTTGGCCCAGGGGAGATCCATCCCGGAATATACATATATCACAGACTATAAGTCACCCAGTACCGGGGAAACATGCCAATTCAGCCTCATGGAGAAGATCCATCTCCATACCAATACTTCGGACAATATCCATGTCCAGGGAAGATACATCCCTCATTATCATCAACTGCGCTCACTGGGTGTAAAGACTCCGGATGGGCTTATTTGAGCCCACGCGCTATATCAATGCCAGCGAAGGCATGATCAATATCTCGCTGTGACGTACAACTCAATCCCATACTGTCAATCAATATCAGGCTCTCGACCTCACTCTGTCAATACTCTCCAGTCTCACACACACGGGCTCAAAAATGTCATGATACTAGCCCGAACAACGATATGATATGTCAAATAGCAATAATCAAGACTAAGGCATGATATAATATGCATGAACAAGACTGAGTATAGAATACAAATGAAGCTAATGACATGACAGCAAGAAACGACCTCTCGGGTCCCAACAGTGTTGGCGTGAAGCCTTAACATGATGATTAGTCATGATTTGCAGCTCATTAACTTAATCACATATACATAACACAGATATCAGTATAAAAGAGTCACTAAGTGGTGCTATGGAATGATCCAGGCCGCATTTCTCACGGTGCACGCCCACATGCCCGTCACTTGGCATTGCATCACCTCAACAACAATCATAGAACACGTAGTTCGGGGTTTCGAACCCTGACAACCAAGTTTGAAAGTGTTACTTACCTCAAGCCAAGTCAAACCCTAGCCCGTGATGCCTTTTCCTCTCGATTAAGCCTCCAAATGCCCCGAATCTAACCTAACTCAGAAACATAACATCAATATATGCTAAGGGAACAAAGCCCACGCGAAAATAATCAAATTACATCACAAATCCCGAAATATGTCAAACCCGACCCCAGGCCTACATCTCGGATTCCGATAAAATTCACAAAACTAGAATTCTTACACTCTCATAAGTTCATACATAGCAAGAATACCAAAATCCGACCACAAATGACCCCTCAAATCCCTAGATTAAGGTCTCCAATTTCCAAGCCCTAAACCCCCAATTTTTTGCTACTAATTTCTATAGATTTCAAGCTTAATCAGTCAAAAACCATCATAGAAACAAGCTTAGGGTACAAAAATCTTACCTCCACGAAACCCTCCTGAATCCTCTATTCAAATTGCTCTCCCAAACTCAAACCCACATGAAAATGGTGAAAATCCACTCAAAAATCGCAAAGGGATAAATTTATATGTTCTGTCCCAGCTAAACCGCTTCTGCGGTCGATATCTCGCACATGCGACCCGTACCTGCGGTCAAAATCCCACACCTGCGCTATCGCAGGTGCGCTCAAACATTCACATCTGCGGCCCTCCTTGCGCTTCTGCGGGCTTGCACCTGCGGTCCCCAAGCCGCAGGTGCGGTTATGACAGGAGCTTCAGCAACTTCAGCTGCAAATTTCTAACTCCAAACCTCCCGTCAACCATCCGAAATCACCCCGAGTCCCCAGGGACCTCAACCAAAAGTACAAAAAAGTCATATACTACCATCCAAACTTATACCAATCTTCGAAACACCTAAATCAACATCGAAATAATAAATCAACCACGGATTCAAGCCTAAGAACTTTAAAAACTTCCGAATTTCACTTTTGATCAAAAATATCTATCAAACCTCGTCCGAATGACCTAAAATATTTCACACACATCCCATATGACACAACAGACCTATTGCAACTCCCAAAATTCCATTCCGACCTCGATATAAAAATTTTTGCTACCACCGGAAAGAACCAAAATTCCAATTTCGCCAATTCAAGCCTAAATCTACCCCGGACCTCCAAAACACATTCCGATCATGCTCCTAAGTCCTAAATTACCTCCCGAAGCTATCCAAATCATAAAAATCAAATTCCAAGATCGTTTACCCACAAGTCAACTTTCAGTTGGCTTTTCCAACTAAAAGGCCAACTTAAGAGACTAACTATGTTATTTTTCTACAAAACCACTCCGAACCCAAACTAACCAATAAGATGCCACATAATATAGCTGAACAAGACATAAAGAAGCAGAAATGGAGAAAATAGAGCGGTAACTTATGAAACGACCAGTTGGATCGTTACAAGGGTGACATGAAATTGAGGCCTATTAAGGTTATTCCTGGACCTGGTGATAAGCTAATGATTGTTGTAAACAACAAGAGTTAAGAGAAACAGTTTGCTGCTGAAGAAATTCCTTATATGGTGCTGACAAAGATGAAGGAAATTACTGAGGCCTACCTCAATTGTCAATAATGCCCTAGTGAATGTGACTGCATACTTCACATATATATACATTATGACACAAAGATGATTTACGTCTAATTATTGAGTAGCAGTTTAAGTATTGCCCAGGTAGGAGTTAGCTTTGGAGCTGTTGATGAATCTATATTACTATTTACAATTATGACATCTACGACTACTGTTGATGCCGAGAATTCAAATTATAAATTGAAAGCTCTACCTTTGTTCTTGCTCATCTCATAGTTTCATCCAATTGTCAATTTATAGGCTCAATACTAAAAAGTTTCTAATAATATTTTCATTTCTCCTATAGGTCGTGATGGCGCCCAACGTTACCGCTAGGCAAGCCAACAATAAACTGACCACATGATTGTTTCTTTTAACGATTTAGAATAGTTGATTTTTAATTAGTGAATAAATAAGAAGTGAGAATTTAATAAAATGAGAGATAAACAATTCTATGAGCAAATAAAATGAGTAAATAACCAAAAATCATCATGTGTCTACAAGCATAATCTCCAAGACCTAGTGTCACAAGTGTTTGAGCTACTAGTAGAATACACAAAATACTACACTACTGTCTGAAGTGAAATAGATAGAAAGTAAAAGCGGGTGCGACAGAACGAGCTTTGAAGGCATCACACCGCAAAGTCTCGAGGTAATCAGGAGTGCGCGCCAGGATGATAACCAGATGCACCCGCCTCAGATCCTGTACGGGTAGTGCAGAAGTGTAGCTTGAGTATATAAACAACATTTATCCAGTAAGTAGCTAGTCTAACCTCAAATAAGAAGTGACGAGGGGTCGACTTCGACGCTTACTATGGGCTAACAATGAAATATCAAAATTCTAAATAAGCATAGGTTATATAAAAGAATAATGAAACTCAATGACAAGAAATATATAAACAATCCTTTCACCGATAGTAAAATCCCAAATAAATTTTCATCATTTAACTATTAAACCTCTCAAGCCAATAAAAAGATATCAATTGGGCTCTGGATATTATCACACACGAGTTATGCCGGGGACGTACGACCCGATCCAAAATGCATATACATATACTGTGTGCACTGCCGAGGGTTGAACGTTACGAACCATAGATGCATCTATTAACCTGTCGAGGCAAACGGCCCGCTCCCATGAGAGTAGTGGAATTTACCTCACTCGCAGAAAATACTTGCGACGTGAGCGAACATATATTTCTCAAAATTATTATAATATTCTTCAATTCTTTCCAAAAAAAAATAAAGAATCTAAACTAGAAACTTTAAATCTTGAATTCCTTAATCTCAGCTCTTATTCAAGGCAAATAATAAGTATAATAAAATAACGGTATCATCAAAGCATGATGTAAACCTAAGACTACCCGGACATCACATGAAATATAGCTACGTACAGACTCTTGTCACCTAGTGCGTACATAGCTGTCAAGACCCAAAATCCACTAGTCGTAATGGTACATAATCCAACTCGCTAGGTAAGTCAACTAATAACTATCCAATTTCAATAATGCTAATAAGTCAATTAAACAAAATAAATTATCTGGATCTATTACATTTCCTAAGGCCTGGTAGTACAAATCATGAGCTTCTAAGAATAGAGTTTATAAAGCTGATATGAAGAAAATACATCTTCTATTTGAAAAGTACATAAAAGAATTTTTTATTTTAAGGCTACCATGAATAAGAGGTAGCTACAGCAGCAATGCAGGCACGCCTTCAAATCTAGCGACCATCGAACACAGCAACATCGACATCCGGGATCTGCACGCAATGTGCAGGAAGTGCAGTATGAGTACAACCGACCCCATGCACTCAAAAAGTAACAAATCTAACCTCAGGTTGAAAGCAGTGACGAGCTGGCACATAGGTCGGGTCCAACACAAATAACCAACAACAGTTCATACAACGTGGAGCATCTAAACAAGGAAATAATCTCAGAGATAAAAATGTTCAAATTTTGCACAGCTTTTCGAAAATAGTTTTGCTTTTCAAGAATATAAGTAAGTGAAAACCCAAATCCTTTATCGAAATCATCGAAAAAATATGAGATAGTTTAAAACCTGTAATTTTCCTGAAAAATCCTTTCCACAATAAATAAAAATGTTTCATTTCCTTTCCAAATAACAAGTTTGAAATACCACTCTATGCTCATATATCAATGCGTGTAAAATGTCATGAATGATGTGATACCATAGAATATGAGGAAAATATGTCTCTATGCATGTATGACATATATGCATGCCTATGCCATGTATCTCATAGATGAATCATGTGCTTACACTCTCAGAGTACTCAACCTCATTGTATTACATTTTTCACTCAACATACTCAACCACTTGGTACTGTATATGGCCCATACGACCAGGGAACTCCATCCCGGAACATATACAACACTAACTATAAGTCACCTAGTACCGAGGAAAAAGGGCAACCCAACCCTGTGGAGAAATTCATCTCTAGGTATCAAGTACTTCGGACAAATTCATGTCCAGGGAAATCCATCCCTCAATAATATATAAATTCTCAACCACTCGGTACTATATATGGCTCATGCAGCCCAGGAAAATCCATCCTAGAACATATATAACAATGACTAGAAGTCACCCAGTGCCAAGGAAAAAGGGCAATCCAACCCTGTGGAGAAATCCATCTCCAGATATGAAATACTTTGGACAAATCCATGTCCAGGGAAATTCATCCCTCAATAATATCATCCGCGCTCATTAGGGGTGTGTTACAGACTCCGGAGGGGCTCCTTCAGCCCAAGCGCTATCATAATCATCAGTATAACTGCTGCGGCGTGCAGCCCGATCCCATAACTATCACTTATAATTAGGCTCCAGGCCTCACTTAGTCATCAATCTCTCCAGTCTCACCCACGGGCTCATAATTTCATGAATACTGACTCGGAATAATGATATGATGTATCAATAAGTAGCAACTGAGACTGAGATGTGATATGAATGTATGAATAAGACTCAGTACGAAATATCAATGAAATCAATGAGGTGACTGCAAGAAACGACTGCTAGGGGTCCCAACAATATCTTCATAAAACCTAAACATGATATCTAGCATGATGTACAACTCAATTACTTTATCACATGGTGAAAATACAAATATCAACAAAGTGGGCCACTAAATAGTGCCCTAGAAACAACAGTCACAACTCACAGGGTGCATGCTCACGTGCCCGTCACCTAGCATGTGCGTCACCTCAACACCAATCACATATCACATAATTCAGGATTTCATACCTTCAGCACTAAGTTTAGAAGAGTTACTTATCTTAAACAAGCCAATTCCGACACCGAGCAAGCCAAGCGATGCTCCAAGAATGCCATCGCGCGCGTAGCGACCTCTAAACGGCTCAAAACTAACCAAAAGCAACTCAAATACATCAGATAAAGCCCAAGGAAGCAATTACAAATGTTACAGATCGAATCCAAAGTCAAATCCCAAATTCGGCCAAAAATCACTCCCGGGCCCACTCCCCGAAACTCGACAAAACTCACAAAATCTGATAACCCATTCAATTACAAGTCCAACCATACTAGTTTCACTCAAATCCAACTCCAAATCGGTGATCAAAACTCAAATATTCATATTATGAAACTTTAGGGCAAAACTCCTATTTTCCTCTTTAAATTCACCAACCAAATTGCTAAAAATGAAGATGGATTCTTGAGATATAATCAAAACTGAGTAGAGAATACTTACCCCAATCATTGTGATGAAATTTGCTCCAACAATTGCCTCAATTCGAGTCCCACATCTCAATATGAAGAAAGAAAAAAACCCTCGATTTTTAATAACACTGCCCAGCTATTCCGCATTTCCGGTCAAAATGTCGCATCTGGGATCACCGCATCTATGGTCACTGCTTCGCTTCTGCAACCACAACTCACCAGGTGACCCCTCTCACCTGCGGAACCATTTTTGCTCCTGCACACTCGCAGGTGCGAAGCCAAACACACATCTGCGCTAAACCTCGCTTCTGCAATTAACTGTCCGTATCTGCGGACGTGCATCTGCGCCCATATTTCTGCAGATACGGAAACACCAGAACCAGCAATGATACACCTTAACTAAAATTTCCAAAATGCTTCGGAATCAATCCGAAACTCACCCGAGCCCCTCTGGACCCCGACCAAACATACCAACAAGTCCAATAACATAACACGAACCTACTCGAGGCCTCAAAACATCCATAACAACATCTAAACAATGAATCACACCTCAATCCGAAATCATTGAACTTTGAAACTTCAACTTCCACAATCGATACCGAAACCTAACAAATCACATCCGATTGACCTCAAATTTTGCACACAAGTCACATTTGACATTACAGACCTGCTCCAAATTCTAGAAATGGAATCCAACCCCGTTAACAAAAAGTCCACTCCTGGTCAAACTTTTCTAAAAATTCCAACTTTCACCATTTCTAGCCAAATTCTACCACGGGCCTCCAAATCACAATCCAGATGCACTCTTAAGTCCAAAATCACCAAACGGAGCTAACAGAACTATCAGAAATCCAATCTGAAGTCAAATACTAAAAAGTCAAACTTGGTCAAACTTTTCAAATTCAAAGCTTCAAGCTGAGAATCATTCTTCCAAATCAATTTTGAATAACCTGAAAATCAAAACCGACGATTCACATAAGTTATAATACTTCATACGGAGCTACTCATGCCCTTAAACAACCGAGCGAAGTGCAAATGCTCAAAACGACCGATCGGGTCGTTACATCCTCCCCCAATTAAACATACTGCCAAGAGTTGTTCCAAAAGCCATCAAATCGCCGAGTAACCTTACCATGCACACACCCGAGGGTGAACCCATGTCACCCTATCCCATATAGGTTTTATAACACAACATGACTAAAATTTCTTAATCCAACCTAGCCCATAAGTCTTAGAACCCAATTTCCAACATCCAAAATTTTCTATAAGATCAGAATCTCGTATCTACACACTGTATAAGTCTAAACAATCTGTATCAAGCCATAGTCATAACCCAAGATGAAATCACATGATATACCACATAACTCAAACACTCGTAGCGATAATTTCTAATCACAGTAGCTGCTCAAAACAACCCAATGCCGGTAATAAACCTCTTATCAAACAAAGCGTAACACCTTCATATACTGCCAATGCTGAAAGAAACACGTAGAAACTCATAACCATTCATCAGATCAACAAGTCATGGAGTTCCCGCTCCTTCGACAAGAACTATAGCCAATTTCTAGACCGTCCTTCAATATTATCCTTCCACCCATTCTGTAATCGATTCCAATGGTATTCATTCTAGGTCCAATGACCCCATCTTACCCAACACGACCACTCTAGTGACATGACACATCAATACAATCTAAAGCCACAATCCGTGCAACAATAAGCAACAATCCAAATGTACTCAAATCATGGAAAATGATTCAAACAAGAGAACCGTTCCGCAAGCTCAACGGGTACTGCCACAATGCAATTGCTAAGAATCTATCACACACTGCAAAACCAAAACACATGAATCTAACACAAAGGATCATACCTCTATATAACTCTGCTACAATGCGTGACCCCCATCCAAATGCCGGTTCATATTGTATACCTCGAGCTGCCTTGCTCAAAATCAATAACCGAGCGAAATTCGACATCAGGTATCCAAAAAGCATTACCATAACTACAGAGAGCAATTAACACAATACCACAATCCAGAAAGAACATAGCCGACATACAATCAGTTCTGCAATACCCAAATACTCATCTCGCTCAAATTTCATTATAAAGCTCAAATAGAACCGCACCATGTGTGCATATAACCAACGAATCACAACTCTCCGTAGCATAGAAGAGTAACTCACAGATCATCTTAGAACACGAATAAGTTCAACAACCACCGAATGACACATCCCTCAACAATAGCAGGATGGATCCAACCAATCCGACTCAGTGTAGAATACACATCCTAATTGGGCCTACCAATGGACCCCCAAATCAACTCTGGTCACCCACATATAGATAAATAACCCTCCGAAAGTCCACAATGACTAAATTAGAACACATACTAACCTCTGACTAACCTTGGCTATACTTTCACAGTCCACAACCACGAAACAATCTACCCCTGAGAACTCCAGTCTCCAAACCCATAGAACATACGAATCACCATATCTGATCTCAACTCCACCATCTGAATGTCCAACACGTCTCCAATTACACGATCATACCACGAGGAATACTTCTATAATTCTTCTGTGCCACAAGGAAAAATTTGAATATCAACAATCGATCAACTAAGAGAGCGCCGCAATACCAACAAAGTATCCATACTGAAACGTATACTCTCATCAAGCCATACCAAATATTAATATAATTTACCTAGTCATCTGAAACTGTCCATACTGCCTAAGGACTCATGACCATCCCTTCAAAACTGAACTGTGACCTCGCTCATGCAAATCTCCATCCCACACACCACACCACATATACCATGCCATCATATGAAAAATACGAGAACTTCATAGTCTACTCCGAGTCATAAGCAACTATATACTCAATTAGCCAAGGACCTTCCATTTGATTTCATCCAGGAGAAAATCATTATTCATCACATGCTCCTCACGCCATTAGGAAATATACATCTCTAACTGTGGTAGCAACCATCAAGAACTCTCCGAATCCCATTTGCACATAACCAAGTTGATATAACTGAACCTCTCTAACTCAACCAAGCCAAGCAGTCATCAAAATCCAAGAGTATCGCCACAAAACATTTGTAGAAACTCATTACATGATAAGAACCAAAAGAACCAATCGTATCCATTACCATGCCGATCCAATCTACTACCAAGCTATCATATTTCTTCGAGTTCCTTCTGAATTACCTTTAAATTGATACTCCTCCTCGCCATAATACCATAGTCCTCAACCGAGACTCACCACACGAGACCCTAGCATAAAACCACACCGCCCTTAGGCTCATAAGCTGCTGAATGCTCTCTTAAGCACCCCCAAAAGTACCACAACCGAGATACCGAATCTGAAGAGACCTTCTGTGAATTTCAAGTTGTTCATCTTACCTTCCTAATACTGAAATGTAGAATTCACAATGATGTAGAAATACTGCGAGTTTCGACACCATCCAATGAAAAATATTAGACCCTAGCCATATACAAATCCTGAAAATATCCAATTGCTACATTAAATCTTGAATCCATTAGGACCATTCTCAAGAGTCATCCACTCTACTCGAATCCCTATAGCACCGCCCAAACGGACCGAGCGACCTATGCCCCATTTTCACAACAACAACCAAGGAAGTAATCCACACTTCTAAGCAGCCAAGTGAATCCCTACTTCATGCATGCTACATCCTCTACAATTAACAACTCAATCATCCAATGTTTAACATACACTCCCAATACATAATACAACCCGTATCCAAAAATTTCCTTTACTCGAGTCATCCTCGATCTCAACCTCTATAAGCCATAACTGATTCACTAGTATACTTCAAACTGAAACCAATACAACACACAACCATGCAATCAACTTATCAATAGTAGACTCCCCCACTTGGCTCAAAGCCATAGATCAAAACACACAATAACTCCCAATGCCCATACTCTATTACTGCCATAATACCATAGTAAGATTAAACTAAATCCTTCATAAGCTCATGCAACACAAACCAGCTAATATTTCAAATCATCTACAAATCTCGCATTCACCCTTGTATAGTCAAGCCCACTCTCATAAGCGATCCAACTCAAATTGTAATACATATATTTTACTGGTAAAAGAGAACTCTCTACAAAACAACATAGGGATTACACAATCCTCAGGACACCCCGCAGGAGATAACTCACCTGTTTTGCCTCAAACTAACATCTTTTTATACCCTTCCACAGTCATAAACATTATGCAATCACTTAATCTTCCAGATTCTGAACTCACCAATAATACATGAGAATCTAATTCGTTTCGCAATTAAACAACATGAAAGATCCTCCAATATGCTCATAACTAGATACTATACATAACATCAAGGTAGAAATCATGCACCCAATAGTCCTCTTTACATTACAAGCAAACTCTTCTCGTCAAATTCAACCCATATGAACATATCTTACAGTCATATCATACTCATCACATAGCCATCCAACCACAAATTCCACTAATAGGGACACTATCGGACATATAAATCCACAAGCACGTGCTCGCACAATCAATATCTCTGAGCTCAAGCTACAATCAAAAATCCGTCGATGCAAAGATGATACCGAACGCTCATGTGTGCATACAAATGTGTGAAAGAAATTAAAAGGATTATGCTTCCAACGGAATCAACGCCAAACGATAAGGGAAAAAAGATGGAAGGTATATCCTAAATGTCCTATAGCTCTCGAAGATAGGTATGGATGTCATCATACCGATCTCCAAGACTCTACTAGACACTTGCTCATGACTTGTAGAACCTATGAACCTAGAGCTCTGATACCAATCTGTCACGACCCAAAATCTATTAGTCATGATGGTACCTAACCCAACCCGCTAGGTAAGCCAACTAATAACTATCCAATTTCAATAATGTTAATAAGTGAGTTAAAAAAATAAATTATCTGGATTTATTACATTTCTCAAGGACTGGTAGTACAAATCATGAGATTCTATGAATAGAGTTTACAAAAACAAAATTTTATATTCTAAGGCTTCCGTGTACAAGAGGCAGCTACAGTAGGAACACATGTCCTCCTTCAAATCCAGCAACCATCGAATACATCAACATCGACATCCGGGATCTGCATTCAATGTACATGAAGTGTAGTATGAGTATAACAAACACCATATACTCAAAAAGTAACAAATCTAACCTCAGGTTGAAAGCAGTGATGAGCTAGAACATAGGTCGGTCAAACACAAATAACCAACAACAGTTCATACAACATAGAGCATATAAACAAGGAAATAATCTCAGAGATAAAAATGTTCAACTTTTGCACAGTTTTTCGAAAATAGTTTTGCTTTTCAAGAATATCAGTGAAAACCCAAATCCTTTATCGAAATCATCGAAAAATTATGAGATAGTTTGAAACCTGTAATTTTCCTGAAAACTCCTATCCAGAATAAATAAAAATGTTTCATTTCCTTTCAGAATAACAAGTGTGAAATACCACTCCATGCTAACATATCAATGTGTGTAAAAAGTCATGAATGATGTGATACCGTACAACATGAGGAAAATGCGTCCCTATGCATGTATGCAATATATGCATGCCTATGGCATGTATCTCATAGATCAATCATGTACTCACACTCTCAAAGTACTCAACCTTAATGTATCACACTTTCCACTCATTATACTTAACCACTCGGTACTATATATGGCCCATACGGCTCAGGTAAATCCATCTCGGAATATATACAACACTGACTATAAGTCACCCAGTACCGAGAAAAAGGGGTAATCCAACCCTGTGGAGAAATCCATCTCCAGGTATCAAGTACTACGGACAAATCCATATCCAGGGAAATCCATCCCTCAATAATATATAAATTCTCAACCACTCGGTACTATATATGGCCCATGCGGCCTAGGGAAATTCATCCCGTAACATATACAACACTGACTAGAAGTCACCCGGTACCGAGGAAAAAGGGCAATCAACCCTGTGGAGAAATCAATCTCTAGATGTCAAATACTTCGGACAAATCCATGTCTAGGGAAATCCATCCCTTAATAATATCATCTATGATCACTTGAGGTGTGTTACAAACTTCGGAAGGGCTTCTTCAGCCCAAGCGCTATCATAATCATCAGTATAATCGCTGCGGCGTGCAACCCAATCCCATAACTATCACTCATAATCAGGCTCTCGGCCTCACTCAGTCATCAATATCTTCAGTCTCACCCACGGGCTCATAATGTCATAAAAACTGACCCGGAATAATGATATGATGTATTAATAAGCAACAACTGAGACTGAGATATGATGTGAATGCATGAATGTGACTGAGTACGAAATATCAATGAAATCAATGAGATGACAGTAAGAAATGACCGCTAGGGGTCCCAACAATATCATCATAAAGCCTAAACATGATATCTAGCATGATGGAGAAAACACAAATATCAACAAAGTGGGGCACTAAACAGTACTCTGGAAACAACAGAGTCACAACTCACAGGGTGCACGCTCACACGCCCATCACCTAGCATGTGCGTCACATCAACACCAATCACATAACATATAATTTGGGGTTTCATACCCTTAGCACTAAGTTTAGAAGAGTTACTTATCTTAAACAAGCCAATTCCGACATCGAGCAAGCCAAGCGATGCTCCAAGAATGCCATCACGCGCATAGCAACCTCCGAACGGCTCAACACTAGCCAAAAGCAACTTAAATACATCCGATAAAGCCCAAGGAAGCAATTAAAAATGATAAAGATCGAATCCTAAGTTAAATCCCAAATCCGGCCAAAAATCACACCCGGGCCCATGCCTCGAAACTCAATAAAACTCACAAAATCTGATAACCTATTTAATTACGAGTCCAACCATACTAGTTTCACTTAAATCCAAAACTCAAGTATTCATATTATGAAACTTTAGGCAAAAACTCCCAATTTCCTCTTTATATTCACCAACCAATTTCTAAAAATAAAGATGGATTTATGAGTTATAATCAAAACCGAGTAGAGAACACTTCAATCCTTGTGATGAAATTTGCACCAAAAATTGCCTCAATCCGAGTCCCACATCTCAAAATATGAAGAAAGAACAAAACCCTCGATTTTTTATAACACTGCCCAACTATTCCGTATTTGCGGTCAAAATGTCGCATCTGCAGTCACTACTTTGCTTTTGCGACCACAACTCACCAGGCGACCCCTCGCACCTGTGGAACCATTTTCACTCCTGCGCACTGACAGGTGCGAAGCCAAGCACGCGTCTGCACTAAACCTCGCTTCTGCGATAAACTGTCCACATCTGCAGACTCGCATCTGCGCCCATACTTCCGCAGATGCGGAAACACCAGAACCAGCAATGATACACCTTAGCCAAAATTTCCAAAAATGCTCCGGAATCAATCCGAAACTCACCCGAGCCCCGAGGGACCTCGACCAAACGTACCAACAAGTCCAATAACATAACCCAGACCTACTCAAGGCCTCAAAACATCCATAACAACATCGAAACGACGAATCATACCTCAATCCGAGATCATGAATTTTAAAACTTAACTTCCACAACCGATGTCGAAACCTAACAAATCACGTCTGATTGACCTCAAATTTTGTACACAAGTCACATTTGACATTACAGACCTGCTCCAAATTCCCAAAATAGAATCCGACCCTCCTGATTAAACTTTTCCAAAAGTTCCAACTTTTGCCATTTCAAGCCAAAGTCTAGCATGGACCTCCAAATCACAATCCGGACGTGTTTTGAAGTCCAAAACACCCAATGGAGCTAACAGAACCATCAGAAATCCAATCCGAGGTCAAATACTATAAAGTCAAACTTCGTCAAACTTTTTAAATTCAAAGTTTCAAGCTGAGAATCATTCTTCCAAATCAATTTCGAATAACTTGAAAACCAAAACCGACGATTCACATAAGTCATAATACTTAATACGGAGCTACTCATGCTCTTATACAACCGAGCGAAGTGCAAATGCTCAAAACGACCGGTCGGTTCACTACAGTAACTCCCTACATAAGTAATTTACAACAAACACACTTAAAGGTATGAGTTCCCTCTTACAAGGTTAGAAAAGAGACTTACCTCGTTCTCAAGTTCACTTTCGGTCCACAAATGTGCTTTAAACCCTCAACTCGGTGCCAAACGACTCGAAACTAGTCAAATATTATACAAAATAGTCAATATGTGCTCAAAAGTTCATATTCTAACTATTAAAGTGATTACCCAATCCCAATTGAAGAATTCCTAAAATTCATCCCCGGGTCCACGTGCCCGGATTGTGGAAATTTTCAAAGAAAGTTGTTACCCATAATCTCACGAACTCTATTATATTATTTTCACTAAATTCCATGATCATTTTCGTAGTTAAATCCCATTTTTATCAAAAACCTAGGTTTTTCATCTAAACCCATGATTTCACAAATTTTACATGTTAAATCTACCCGTAATATATGTATTTAACTCACATTGTATAGAAATTACTTACCTCAAAGTGTTAGGTGAAAACCCCTCTCTAAGACCAAGAATCGCCCAAGCAATGAAATAAATGAGCTCAAAATGCCTAAATCCCGTATTATATTGAGGTTCTAACTTCTGCGATTTTCGCACCTGCAGAGGTTTGGAGCGGCTCCGCATCTGTGGAAAGGGCCTCGTAGATGCGGTCCTCTCCTCAGTTGGGTCCCTCGCTTCTGTGGTGCATGCGCTGCACCTGCGACCTTAGTCCGCTCTTGCGATGGCCTCCTTTGCACTTGCATCTCTACAGATGCAGTACCTTCCCCGCTTCTACGGTTACTGGGCAGCCCACATTGGGCCACTTCTGTGGTCAAGGGCTCGCTTCTGCGAGCTTGCACCTGTGGCTGGCCAAGCGCGGGTATAATTACACCAGAAACTAGAAGCTTCAGCTGCTACGCCAAGTCCAAACTTGGTCCGAGCCTAGTCCATTTAACCCGGGGGCCCCTGGGGCCCTGCCCGAACATACTAACAAGTTTAAAATCATAAAAAGGACTCGCTCTAACCCTCAGAACGCATAAAACAATATCACAACTAGGAATCATACCCCAAACCAAATTGAATCAACTTAAGAACTTAAGTTAATCAAACTTTCTCCGAACGCACCGAAACATACTTAAACTACTCGGAATAACGCCAAAATTTGCGTGCAAGTCTTAACTGATATTACAGATCTACCTCAACTTTCGAAAATAGAATCAGAACCCGATATCAAAAGGTCACTCCTGGTCAAACTTCCCAAAAACCTTTATATTTTGAACTTTCGCCAAATGACCCCGAAATGACCTACGGACCTCCAAATCTATATCTGGACACGCTTCTAAGTCCAAAATCACCATACATAGCTATTCCCAGATTCGGAATCCCAAACGGACGTCTATAACGCCAAATCCTACTTCAAACCAAATTTAAAGAACTTTAAAACCTTCAAAGAGCTAACTTTCACTATTAGGCGCCGAAACGCTCCCGGGTCATCCAAAACTCGATCCGAATATATGCCCAAGTCTGACATTACCATACGAACCTATTGGAACTGTCAAATCCTGATTCCAAGGTCGTTTACTCAAAACATTGACCGAAGTCAAACTTAGCTCTTTTCTGCCAACCTTAAGGAACCAAGTATTCTGATTTTAACCCGAACCCTTTCAAATTCTGAACTAACCATCCTCGCAAGTCATAAAATAGTAAAAGTACATATGGGAAGTCTTATTTGGGGGAAGGGGTTTAGAAAGCAAAACGATCGATATATATATATATATATATATATATATATATATATATATATATATATATATATATATGTGTGTGTGTGTGTGTGTGTGTGTGTATGTGTGTGTGTGTGTGAAATTTCAATATATCATATTGAAAACAAAGTAGTTTAAAACAATTATTTGACTTATAGTTAAAACACACACAAAAAAAAATTAACTAAAGAAAATATAGTAACAAATGCGTGTAAGAAGATGATAGGGATTGTGTGAGGATATCTATAATTTTGATTAATTTTTAACAACAACAACAACAACAACAACAACCCAGTAAAATTTCACTAGTGGGGTCTGGGGAGGGTAGTGTGTACGCAGACCTTACCCCTACCCTAAAGGAGTAGAGAGGTTGTTTCTGAAAGACCCTCGGCTCAAGAAAAACAAAGATAAAATGAGACAATATTAGTATCACCACAGAAATCATAAGAAAATTAGGAACAACATAAAATCTAGAAGAAAGATGCAAAGCAAAAGCGATAGATAGTAAATAGGTCCTGCACTGAAAAGCAAAATAGTAAGACACAATATTTCCACTAGCTGTCTTAGACAAAAACCCTACCAGACTAGTCTCACAAAGGTACGAAGTAAGACAAGACTCAACTACCTTCTAACCTACAACCCTAATACTCGACATCCAGATCTTCCTATCAAGTGTCATGTCCTCGAAAATCTGAAGCCTTGCCATATCCGTCTGATCACCTCTCCCCAATACTTCTTAGGCCGCCCTCTACCTCTTCTCGTGCCCTCCACAACCAGCCGCTCACACCTCCTTACCGTAAGCATCTGGGCTTCTCCTCTGAACATGCCCGAACCTCTGAGCCTCGCTTCCTGCATCTTGTCATCAATGGGAGCCATGTGCACCTTCTCTCGAATAACATCATTCCTAATCTTATCCCTCATAGTGTGCCCGCACATCCACCTCAACATCCTCATTTCTGCTACTTTCATCTTCTAGATATGTGAGTTCTTAACAAGCCAACACTCAGCCCCATACATCATGGCCAGTCTAACCACCACTTTATACAACTTACCTTTGAGTATCGGTGGCACTCTCTTGTCACACAGAACTCGAGATGCTAACCTCCACTTCATCCATCCTACCCCAATACGGTGTATGACATCCTCGTCTATCTCCCCTTTTTCTGGATAACCGACCCAAGGTACTTGAAGCTGCCTCTACTTGGGATGACCTTTGATTCAAGCCTCATATCCACGCCCGCTTCCCCCCGGCTCAGTGCTGAACTTACACTCCAGGTATTCCATCTTCGTCCTGCTCAGCTTGAAGCCCTTAGACTCAAGAGCCTGTCTCCAAACCCCCACCCTCTTATTAACACCGACTCGCGACTCATCAATCAGAACTATGTTATCGACAAATAGCATGTACCATGGTACCTCCCCTTGAATATGGTGTGTTAACGCGTACATCACCAGAGCGAATAAGAACGGATTTAGCGCAAAAATTGAATAATATTAAAACTCATGTTTAACAAATTAAGATAATGAACTAAGCTTATATATTGGTTTGCTTATAATATATATTGGCTTGTTTTATATACTAGTTTTTTTTTTTTGAAAATGATACACGTCCAATTTAATCTAATATGATTAATTGCTTATATGAAAGGTTGAATCACGTGTAACTTACGTGTTCCATAAGTGGCCAGATAGTGTCTTTGTTACTCTCAATTGATCTTGAATCCTAACTGAGAAAATAAGAAACTCTAAGGGTGTGTTTGGTATAACGGAAAATATTGTTTAACAAGTAGTAATCTTATTTATTTTTTGGTGTTTGATACGCAAATTAAGAAAAATGACTTCTCAAGAGTATTCATAAATAATTTAGATATAATAAACATGAATCCATAAACTTTCGAACCAACAACCTTCCGGACCCACAAATTTCATAAAATTTCCAACAGCTAAACTTTCAAAACCGCGGAATTTTGAACCCGTAAACGTCCAAACATATAAACCTCCGAATTCATAATTTTGGAACTTGTAAATTTTTGAGCATTTAAACCGATAAATAATAAAATTAAAACTGAAAAATATATTCTAAATTTTTTTGTTCGCTGGGGGGGGGGGGGGGCACTTGTGAAAGAACTAGCCGAAGGGGACCATCACAGTTGGGGCGGTGGATGACAGGCTAGCTCACCAAGAACATCAGGAGAGGGTGGGGAAGACTTGGCTGCGGCAAGTGGGACAGCAAAACGAAAAAACAGAAATTTAAATTATAAAAAAAAGTAAAAAAACTTTTTTATTGTGCGGGGGGGGGGGAGGTGCGGGGATTGGGGTGGGTAGTGGGTGGTGCAGAAAAATGAAAAACAGAAATTTGAAATTGCAAAAAAAAAAAATATTAAGGTAAAAAAAAATTTTTTGCGGGGGGAGGGAATTGAGGGGTAGTAGGGTGGGTGGTAACGAAAAAACTGATTTTTTTTTAAAAAAAAAACCTTTTTTGGAGAGGGGGTGGGGTGGGTTGGTGAGGGTGGGGTGAGTTGGTGAGGGTGGGGAAGGTTGGGAAAGAGCTTTGGAAAATGTTCTCTTTTCTTGATAAGGAAAACATTTTCCTCCCATTGGAGGAAAATGAATTGATAAGAAAAATATTTTCCAAAACATTTAAGCCAACCAAACATGAGAAAATTAGAAAACATTTTCCGAAAAATGTTTCCCTTCAAACCAAACACACCCTAAATTTAAAACATGTGAATAATAAAAGAGCTTCAATTGAAGAATGAAAGAAAAATGAAAAAGCTTTGAACTTTATCAAAGGAGAGTAGAAGAAGGCTTCCTAAAGATTGAGTTTAAGTCTTAAGTAAAATATTGTTTATACACGAACTTCTTTGCACACGTGATTTCTTCTCCTTCTTGCTAATAGATTTGTTCTGTTACATATAGACGAATTCCGTTGTATTAATGTGAATATATTTTTGAAAATTGAAAATTTGTAGAATAATTAGTTGTCTAGTTTAATATATTCAATAGTTTAGAGAGCTATTTTATGAACAATATTGGTTAGTTAAGTTGGTGAAGTGTCTCCGATTCACCGAATTGACCGAGAATTATTGTTATTCTCCTTTGAATAAAACAAGAAAAAAGAAATCAAAAATTGATGTTATGGTTATTAACTAAATAAAAACTACTCTTATGTGTTATGATTTAAAAGTTCTTTTTATGTATTCTTTTAAGGCTATTTTATGTATTATGATTTGGCCTTCATTTGACGTTTTTTAAGTCTTTGTTCCTTGATAATTTACATTTACTAACAGCACTTTAAATTTTTTTATTCTAATATTTGAAGTTAATTGAACAATGCTTTAAGTGACAAACCAATAGATATAACTTATCAATTTTATTGTGAACATGAACAAAATTTTTGTTAGAATGTGAATTTTTTAGAGAAAAGAAAGTTCGAACATTGAAAAAGAAAAGGGTGATAAAATGCGAAATGAAATTCAGAAATGTATAAATTTTCTCACTCGCTTGGTCAAAATTGAACCACTTGTGGAGACACGTGTCCGATGAGGCTGCCCGTGCGCATTCATAGTGAAACAAAACAACAGACGTACGAATTAGGTGCGATGACCAATTTTTGCAACGATAATTAAATTTTAGCCACTGTTAAAATGTTATTGATAATCAGTTCTCTGTTAAAATAATCTTAAAAAGACCTTTCTGCCCCCTGTTCTATTCATCTCCTTCCTTTTTAATTTCTCACCGGAAAACCTTAAGCTCTGTGAAGTAGTCGAGTGTTCCAATTATCATTATGGTGAAAAGGTAAATTAAATTGGCGAAACCTATCATTGTTATGGACCTTATGGTTCTTCCCATGTTTTATTTTGAGTTTATTAATGTAATAAGTAATTAAACTAACAGCCATTTCATATTAAAATAGTCCTTCTCATACAGGTAATCATTAAACTCCAATCTTAGTTTTCTTTAAATTTTGTCGCTACATGATGCCATCCTTAATTTCTCAATTATAGAATCACGAACTCCAATACTTTATCCTTGATTTCTGAATCATGGAACCAGCCAACCAGGGGCGGAGCTAGAGTGCCGCCAGCGGGTTCAGCCAAACCCAGTAGCTTTGGTTCAAACTCTATATTTGTCTTAAAAATTTATTTAATATATATAAAATATTAATTTAGAACCCAGTAACTTAAAATGATTAGAATTCCAAACCCATAAATTTAAAATCCTGACTCCGTCACTGCATGGAACCACAAACTTTATTAATATATCATTGACTTCTCAATTGTAGAATCACCTTCATGATGCTATCGTTACTTTCTTAATTGTAGAACCACAGACACCATGAAGCTATCTTGGATTTCTCAATTTTAGAGCTACAAACTTCATGACTCTATCCTAGAGTTCTCAATAATAAAACCATGCACTCCATGATGCTATCCTCGATATTTAAATTGTAGAATTACAAATTCCATGACACTTTCATTGAGTTCTCAGTTTTAGAATCATGAACTCCAAGATGCAATCCTTGAGTTCTCAATTGTAGAAACACAAACTTCATGACTCTATTCTTGAGTTCTCAATTGTAGAAACACGAACTACATGACGCTATCACTGAGTTCTTAATTTTAGAACCACGAACTCTATGACTTTATCCTTGAGTTCTCTCTCAATTGTAGAGATACGAACTCCCGTGATATTATCCTTGAGTTTTCAATTGTAAAAACACAAACTTAATGACTATCCATGAGTTCTCAATTATAGTAGTAGCTTTCCTAACTTGCATTAGCTATAAAATCAACATTATCCTAAAGTGCTTAAATTAGTATACGATGATATGTATAATAATAAACCTAAATAAAAGTAGTGGATTATAGCAAAAACTTATTCTTATTTTTCTCCTCTTTCATTTAGGATTTATTATCCTTTTTGTGAGAGATATGGAATATTTCTTTATACTCTATTGGGGTTGTGGCTTAGCTGATTGAATAGGCTTTCTACTTTGTTCATATGGTGAAATCGTCAGCGATGCAAGCAAAGGAGTATCAATAGAAGAGGGGAATCGTGAGGGAGCATGATAAAGGAAAGAGTATTTTTTTTCCCAATTAAATATAAAATGTCTAAATTTTAATTGCTTTTGAAATTGTGGCTAAATCCTAATTATTAGGCAAAATAGTGACTATTTACCTATTTTATCCATAGCAGACACCTTTTTGGGTCGTGAACTTTGACCAAGGCTAGATCAAGAATTATTGTGGGGTAGATATTATCACTACATCCTTAAATAGATGTCTCAAGTTCGAACTCTGAGGTTGAAAAAAAAAAAATCTGAGAGGAAACATTTTCCTGTAATGAGCCTTAATCACGCGATACAAATCTAAATTAGTTAGAGCATTAGGGAGAACATTAAATATCAGGTGAAAAACTAAAAAAAGTACAAAAAATAAATATCTATCATAGGATAAAAAAAGAGTACTATTGTTGCTAATAATAGTACTAGGAACGATGATGAATATAAAAGGATATTGCATAGCCATGAGTACTTGCAATTGGGGTCCATAAGTTTTAAGTTATCGTCTATATCTTGTTAACTCCCTCCTTGCATAGCGGTAGATTAGAAACAAGGTAGATTAATTGCTCTAGTGCTTGCTTGCTTGCTCTACTATACTCGTAGTAATGCCTTGAGTTTTTAAGCTTTTGAATTCTTTTCGCTCTTTGCTAGTTTAGTGGTAGTGATTACTTAGTACCCCTTAGACTATAGTGACTGTGGTGAATGATGGGAGAGTGTTGTCATGTCCTCGGGTGGGGCGGGGGTAGGGAGCAAGGGTAGGAATGGGGTAAGAGAGCCTCTAGGCTGTGGGTCCTAGAACATAGGGACGTTGACAGGGAAGTCTATTCAGTTCGGTAAGATTGTTTTGAAGAGGAAGATCAACATAGCATGTGTCCAAGCGACTAGGTGGGTGGGTACTAAGGCACGTGTTTAAATTATGGTACTCAGGAGACGTTAGAGGCAAGAATGGGGTAAGCATTTTATTTTATAAGGACCTCAGGGAGCTAGTGGTTGCAGTTAGGAGGGTAAACGATTAAGCAAGTAGTTAGAAGGTTTACTGTTAACGTGATTAGTGCTTACGCTCCTCAGGTAGGCTTGGACAAGGAGGTCAAGAGGCAATTTTGGGAGGATTCAGACGATGTGGTGCATAGTATTCCGCCTGCCGAGATACTATTCATAGGAGGGGACTTCAATGGTCATATTGGGGCGACTGCAGGTGGTTATGGCGAGGTGCATAAAGGCTTTTTTGGGGATAAAAATGAGGGAGGTATCTCACTATTGGATTTCGCTAGAGCTTTTGATTTGGTGATAGCTAACTCGAGTTTTAAGAAGAGGGAGGAGCACTTGGTTACTTTCCGGAGTATGGTGTCCAGAACTCAGATTGATTACCTTCTCAGCAGAAAATATAATAAAGGTCCATGAACTGATTGCAAGGTCATCCCTAGTAAGTTCCTCACGGCCCAACATAGGCTACTAGTGATGGACTTGGAGAACAAGAGGAATGGGAGGCAGAGGACGATGTGCATGCAACCTAAAATCAAGTTGGGTAAATTGACTAAGGACAAAGCTCAGGAGATGGGAGAGAGTTTGTTGGCCATGAGGGCCTGGGGAGTAGGGGACACGACTAGGATTTGGACCACGACGACGAATTACATTAGGGAAGCTGGTAGAGAGGTCTTAGGGATCACGAAGGGTTATTCTATGGGACGCAAAGGGGACTGGTGGTAGAATGGAGAAGTACAAGCTAAAGTGGAAGCCAAAAAAATAATTTATTTGAAGCTAGTGGAGAGTACATACGAGGAAGAAAAACTCACATATCTGGAGTATTATAAGAAGGCAAAGAAAGAAGAGAAGTTAGTGGTTACGACAGCTAAGACTGTGGGGTTTAGGCGTCTGTATGAGGAATCGGGGCAAAAACGGGGATAAGAAGTTGTACCGATTGGCCAAGGTGAGAGATAGGAACACTCATGAGTTGGACCAAGTGAAGTGCATCAAAGTCGATGACGACAAGGTATTGATAGAAGAGACACATATTAGACGAAGATGGCAGACATACTTTTATAAACCATTGAACGAGGGGGGGGGGTAAAAATATTGTGTTGGGTAAGTTGGAGCACTCTGAGAGTTAGTATGATTTTGGGTACTATAGGCGTATTATAGTAGAGGAGGTGTATGAGGCGATGCATAAGATGAGCATGAGCAAAGCGACGGGGCTAAACGAATTTCTGGTAAAATTTTGGAAGGATGCAGGCCGAACAGGCTTGGAGCGGTTCACTGAGTTGTTTAATGTCATTTTTTAGACGTAGAAGATTCCCGAAGAATGGAGGTAGAGTACAATGGTCCTGTTGTACAAGAAAAGGGTGATATGAAATATTGCAATAACTATAGGAATATAAAGCTGCTGAGTCATACTATGAAGGTTTGAGAGAGGGTGGTGGAATTCAAAGTAAGGGGGAGCGTGTCTATTTTCGAAAACCAGTTCGGATCCATGCCGAGATGTTCTACTACGAAAACTATTCATTTGGTGAGGAGATTGGTAGAGCAATATAGGGAAAGGAAGAAATAGTTGCATATGGTATTCATTGATCTTGAAAATGGGTACGATAAAGTCCCGAGGGAGGTTATATGAAGGTGTTTATAGGTCAACAAAATTCCAGCAGCGTATGGTGATTAGGGATATATATGATGGTGCTATGACTTGGATGAGGACAATGGAAGATGATTCGGAAAACTTTCCAGTTATGATGGGGTTACACTAGGGATCGGCTCTTAGTCCATTTTTATTTTCTGTGGCGATGAACATGCTAATGAGGCACATCCAAGGGAGGCGCTGTGGTACATGTTATTTGCTGATGACATAGTGTTGATCGGCGAGACGCAAGGAGGGCTAACGCGAGGTTGGAGGTTTGGAGACAGGCCATAAATTTCAAGTTGAGCAGGACCCAAAAAGAATATTTGGAGTCGCAAATTCAGTGACGAGACTCATAACGCGGACGTGGATGTGAAGCTTGATACTCAAGTTACCCCTAAGAGAGGTAATTTTAAGTATCTTGGGTCTATAATCCAAGATAACAGGGAGATTGATGAGGATGTCGCACATCGTATTAGAGCGGGATAGAAATAGAAGCTTGCATCCGGTGTTCTATGTGATAAAAATGTGCCGCCAATACTTAATGGTAAATTCTATAGAGTGGTGGTTAAATTGACGATGTTGTATGAGACTGAGTGTTGGCCAGTCAAGACCTCCTAAGTGTAGAAGATAAAAATAGCAAAAATAAAGAGGTTGAGATGGATGAGTGGATGTACCAGCAGAGATAAGATTAGGAATAAAGTTATTCTGGACAAAGTGGGAGTGGAATCCATAGAGGATAAAATTGGGGAGTCGAGGCTGAGATGGTTCGGGCATATTAAGATGAAAAGCATTGATGCCCCTGTTTGGAGGTGTGAGAGGCTAGCCATGGTAGGTCTGAGAAGAGGCCGAGGTAGGCCAAATAAGTACCGGGGAGAGGTGATTAGGCAGGACATGACACTGCTCCAGCTTACTGAGGACATGACCCTTGATAGAAGGGTGTGGAGGTCGAGGATTAGGGTAGAAGGTTAGTAGGTAGTTGACAGTTTCTCCTTTTATATCCAGTAGTATTAGTAGCACTCATGTACCTTCATATTCTTAGATCTATATTACATCATGCTGTTTAGTTAGCTCTAGTTATTATTATTTTCTGTTGTTAATGTTTGTTAAAGCTCCTTACACTGCCCTAGCTTTAGCTTCATTATTTGTTCCCTCTTGTATTTCTTTTCCACACGCATACATTACATCTCTTTCTTCATTCCTCGGAACAAAGCCAATTGAACTTCTCCTTGGATTACCCCTAGAGGCCCCATCCATATTCACTTTAATCCAACCTGGAGTAAGGTATCGCCAGATCACCTTAGTGACCTTCAAAGCAGGCATATAATTCTCCATTACTTGCAGCAGCTCTGACCAGTTATGAGGCACCTTTTAAAGGCTTGGTTTTCTTATCTTTACAAGTGATCATAGCGATGAAGAAACCTGAAAAACGATTCTATTAATAGTTACTGACTTCCCATATTTTTTGCCATTTCTACGTTTCCAAAGCTCCCACACAATGATGAATGGAAGTTCTTGCACTATAGGTTGAAGTCTAGGCATTACACTAGCAGTCTAACATCGAACAATAGCTTGATGCGAAGACAAGCCCTCCAAGCTTATTCATGCACGTGAAAGAAAGCATTGCCACACTTTATTAGCTACATATGATCTGAAAAACAAGTGATGAAAGGTTTCCTCCTCTGGGTTGGCATAACACCAACATCTTGAGGCCATTAGATAACCCAATCTTCTAAAATAATCATCTAACGACAGCTTATTCCTCCATACTTTCCACGATAAAAAAGCAATTTTGAATGGCAAATGTTTTACCTATATCATCTTGAATGTATTGCAAGGTACTTTTATTCTTCTTAGATACTCCGATCCCATGCTGATTTAACACTAAACTACTCTCTTGTTTTAAGCATCCAGTATGGTTTATCAAGGACATCATGTACCAAAGGAGGCACAATGTTATCAATGCTGTGTGAAGCAATGTCCTGCAGCAGAATTTGGTGGAACTTATCAACATCCCACGCATCATTAACCACCATAGCATATACATTCTGGATAGTTTCATCACAATAAAAGTCAGGAGGGGTGACAAAATAAAGAGCACCAAGACCCGTCTAGTTTTCAAACCAAAATAGGGATGATCCCATCTTTGAATGCCAACCTATTTGATGGTCAATGAATTCTAGCATCTTCCTCCACACATGTAAACTATCTCTCCCTGTTACTACCATTGAATTAATCTTCTTATGGTATTTTTGGCTCATAAAAGAATTCCATAATGAAGGCTTTGTTCTAACATTCCACCACAATTTATAAAACAATGCCTTAGACATATCATGTAATGACCTATAACATACACCCCATCCTCATTAGGCATACACAAAGTGTCCCAAGAATCCGAATGCATATTTCTTCCATCCACTGAATTACTCCAAAAGAACCTAGCAAATTACTTATGTAACTTGTTGGTCACAAATCTAGGAGGGTTAATAGCTGAAAGTAAATGAATAGGCATATTTTGTAACACATGAGATATCAATGCTGCTCGTCCTCCTATTGATAACAACTTTCCCTTCCATGATTGTAACTTGTCCAATACCTTATTGATTAGCCCCTGATAATGATCCATCTTCCTTTTAGTATAAAATATTGGACACTCTAGATATGTGAAGGGGAATTCGAGTCTTCTGTTATATCAAGAGTTTGAATTTTTAATTTTTTTAAATTTTAAAACCTTCTTAAAACACAAGTTGTTTCCTTCTCATGCCTTAATCTCATGTTTCAATTTGTTGCGCTTAATATCATTCTTATCATTGGAATTTAATCTCAGTTTTTTTAAATGAATCCATTTGCACAATATCTTTTATTATATATGGTCCTGTTATTTCATGAACTAAACTTATTTGTGGCATAGTTGTCAATGTCATCTTATATCCTGTTAGCTAGTTAGTGGCATGATAAGTGGGGATTTTAACTACTTATTAGCTCCTTTTAGCTTTCGTTTTAGTCCAAAAATATTTAATTGTGTTTCCGAAAACTGATGAAATATGCTTAATTGCAGGAGTATTGGAAAATGAGTCACTAAGATGACATCCAACTCAAGAAGAAGTGATCTGAACTCAAGGGCAAAAATAGCCACAGAAGCTCAAAGTGCGGACCGCAAAATATCATTTGCGGCCGCAGATTGTGAAGACAAGCTTATTAGAGACAAGTACAAAGTGCGGCTCGCACATGAAATGTGCGGCTGCAGAAGCTAAGCAAGAGCAAAAGTTTAGAGAATTTCCATATCCAGTTCAAAGGAAGTGCGGATCGCACAATTATTGTGTGGCCGCAGAAGATCAACTATGCGGCCGCAGTTGCATTTGTACGGTCCACAGAAGAGCCATGTGCGGCCGCACTCAGAAATGTGCGGACATCATAAAATGAGAGATGCGACCACGGTTCAGAATTGTGCGGTAGCAAGATTCAAATCCTGTTAAGCTGAAGCAAAGTGCGGATCGCACATGGAATTGTGCGACCGCAGAACCTACGAAATGGTATTTTTATCTGAAATAGAAGAGTTTCACTTTTTTTAGGTCAAGTTTGAATATCAGCAGCCACAATAGACGTTTTTCTTTATCCTCTTTAGTAGTTTTTTCCATTTTGAGCTTTGTGAACATATATTTCATTATTTTAATCATCAATATGAGTTTAATTATCATTTCTTCTTCTATTTCTTCTGTTTTAAGCATGAGTAGCTAGATTTTTACTAGAGTTCACTACAAAAAAATGGGTAAATTATGGAGGTTAAAATTGTAGTTTGCGGAGGTTAGAAATCTTCGCTATTTGCTGCCGCGGCAGTTGAGCAGGCCCCCATATTAAGCATCGCCACTATTAATTTGCGGCAGATAAATGCGGGGGTTTTCCGAACCGCCGTGACAACAAGAAACCTCCGCAAATTGCAATTTTAACCTCCATAATTTTATGTGCGAAAATAGATTTTTATTTTTAAAATTTAATTTTTTCTGAGTGTAGGGGTTGTAAACCCCCGCAATTTATTGTGTACACCATCAGGATCAGTTCAATTTCTCTTTGGGGGTTTTAATTATCCCTATCTATTTTTAAAATATATTATAGAATTTATTTTTATCATCAATTTGCCATACTTTTTCCCTAATATTAATTGAAATATTTATGCTTAAACCAAAACATTAAAATTAAGAAACACCAACATTTTATTAACCGTGAAAAATACTATGATAGAGTAGTATCATATGTCATCAAGCTAAATTAAAACATAGTTAACCGTCTATATTAGTCAACTATTACATTGTCCTAACACATCCACTTCAATTAAAATGAATCTCAATGGATGTCACTGGGATTACTAGCGCCAGAAGATCTTCTTGCATCTGTCGGTGAAACAGGTCCACTAGCTGCATCATTCTGCTACAACAAAAAGAAAAAAAAGAATATAACTATTAAGAGGAGTATCAGGAAACAAGTCATTGAGATAAAATATATATTGTCTACTTAAACCAACAAAAAAGAATGAAACGGGACAAGGTATGAAGCCTCTGGTCTAAAAGTTAGACAATATGCGAAACGAATACAAAGAAAATAAATCATTTGTTTAATAAGTGATACAACACTGCTATGCCACAGAACCAAGAAGCAGTGATACAACACTGCTGCTACCACCCACTACTTAGGAAACAGAATGAATGACATTGATTTCAAGTCCATTCATAGCATTCTCTCAGTATCTATACTGACAAGTAAGTATTACTCAATAGGCAATTTTCCCACCATGTGATAGAACATGCAATTAATGGGAGAGGAACTTTGTGGTTTGGGTGTAAAAGACCTAACAAATTTGGAGAATCACATCTGTATGAAAAAGGTCAGTAACCAACCTGATACTATCTAATTAATATTATTGGAACTGTAAAATACTAGTAGGAACTAAACATGTTCTGTCTTAATAGGAGCAAATATTAAAGGATGAAATTCAAGAGCTAACTCAAAAGGTATGTGCAAAACTGTAGCAGCTTTCATCATGTCAAGAATAGATCAACAGAATAAATAAGTAGAACGATCAAATCTAATCGAAAATGCATTAAACACAAGACTAAAAAATAAATAGTACAAGAGAAGAATAACTTTTCTCATGTCAGCACAACTTAGCTAAAAAAAACAAGACAATCATCCATGAAATTGAGATGAAAATGAAAAGGATTTTTAAAAAGATATTCAGCAAGTTCCATATCCAAATTTTACTCCAAATAACATGATGAAAAATCAAATTTCACAATACACCAAAAATAAAAGAACTTAGCATTTACCATTGTAGGAGGAGAAGCAAAGATCCCAGCAAATTGTCCTGGTATTGACCCTTTGTGATGACCCAAAAAGTCATCTTCTATTTTAAAATTCGATTCCGTGTTCCGAGGCCTTAAAAACTTTATTTTATCTCTTCTCGATTTGCATGCGTAGTCCGGGCGCGTATCCAGAAAGCCCTTATATGAAAAATTTAACAAATAATGGTTTTGGCTTAAAAAGATAATTTTTGTTGATTTCGGTAAATATTTTGGGTAAACGGATCCAGACCCGTATTTTGACGGTCCTGTAGAGTCCGTAATAAAATAAGGAACCTGAGCATATGCTTGGAATCGAATTCTGTGGTTTCTAACCCGAGAAATGAATTTTTGAAGAAAATTGTTAAACTGAAAATACAATGATTTTTAGAAATTGAATAATGTGTGATCTTGTTAGTATCGGGCCCGTATTTTGGTTCTGAAGCCCGGTACAGATCCGTTACAATATTTAAGCTTTATCTGTGAAATTTGGTGAAAAACGGAAGCGATTTGATGTAATTCGGGCCTTTGTTTGAGAAAATAGAAGTTTTGAAACTATCTTGAAAATTTCATGTGTTTTGGTGTTGAATTCGTAGTTCTAGGTGTTATTTTGGCTATTTGATCACGGGAGCAAGTTCGTATGATGTTTTAAGACTTGTGTGCATGTTTGGTTTGGAGCCCCGAAGGCCTGGGTGAGTTTTGGATAGGCTACGGAGTGTTTTGGACTTAAGAATTTATATGGTGTGCTTCAGGTCTGCAGACTTCGCATTTGCGTAGTCTGGCTCGCAAATGCGAGCATCGCATTTGCGAAGATATATCACATTTGTGATCAGAAGGCTGGAAAGGGGACCTTCGCATTTGCGAAGCTCATCGTCGCAATTGTGACTTGAACAAAGGCTGCATTTGCGAACACTTGTTCGCATTTGCGATGCGAGCAGGCCATGCCAACTTTCATATTTGCAAAGCTATGACCGCATCTGCGAACCTGGGATCGCAAATGCGATACCTGCAACTGTTCAAAATATCACTTAGACGGGATTTTCACCCATTCTTCACATTTTTCAATGCCTAGAATCCTAGAGGCGATTCTCCCAAGACCAAACTTCCCCAAAACTTTGGTAAGTGATCCTAACCCACTTTCTTTCACTTTCCCATCACATTTCATGATTTTCCAACCAAAAACCTAAGATTTCTGTGGTATAAATTGGGAGTTTGGGTAGAATTAGGGATTTTTAAAAATTGGGGATTTAGACCACGATTTATGATCGGATCCCAAAACCAATTGTATGTCCGGGCTCGGGGGTGAATGGGTTGGGTTTTGGTCCGAATTTCGAGTTTGGACCAAGTGGTCCCGGTGTCGGGTTTTGACTTTTTGGGAAAAATATTAGAAAACATATAATTATGCATTTGAATTGATTTCTTTAGAATTTATTGATGTTATTAAGTTAATTATGACTAGATACGACTCGATTGGTGGCAGAATCGAGAGGTAAAGCGGTAATTGAGCTTTGAAATACCCGTTAGCTTGAGGTAAATGTTTGGTCTAACTTTGACTTGGCGGATTAGGGATCCCCGACTTATTTGCTGTGTGAAATTCTATATGTGTGGTGTATAGGTGTGGTGACGAGTACCTATGTGCCACCAAATTATCATTTTTGCTTGTTCTCTTCCCCGTTTCCTATTATATTGTTTCCTGTCTTAATTGCTACTTGCTCATAAATATTTTCATGTCTAATTGCTTCTTGTTAACTGTTATTTTCTCTATTGAAGTATTAATTGTTTCGTAGTTTCATTTTATTACCTTATTGGTTGAAGTTGATGCTTCATGATACACCTTTGTTGGTCTCGTTGTGTAGGAATAACTGTTGAAGTTTCATAATTGTATAGATCTCCCGTGGTTATGATTTGAGGTATAAATGTTGTGGAGGGTTAGGGCTAAACTATGAAACACTTGTTCTTATTTTGTGATTGGTACTAAGCTGAGGGATCGGGTTGCACGCCGCAACAGGAGGAATAAGGGTGAATGTGTTTGTCTGGTGGGATTGGGTTGCGCGTTGCAACTAGGATGAATAATGGTGGACATGTAGGATCGGGTTGCACACTATAATAGTAGGAATAAGGGTGATATATTGAGGAGTAATAAGGGTGGACTGGTGGGATCGGGTTGCACACCGCAACAAGGAGCAATAAGGATGAATGTTTATACTGTTATTGATTATATGGTGGGATTGGGATGCGCGCTACATCAAGTGTTATTTATGTATTCTTTTCTGTTGAGATTCATTATTGTGGTGTTAAAACTCTCTTAAGGATTGGTTATAGCTGAGTATTGGTAGAAAGCATGGGTTCCGTTTTTACTTAATGTAAGTTATTGTTATATTTCATTCTGTAATTCTTTCCTGTCTTAGTATAAACTGTTGCAGGTTATATATATTGTTATGCCCCACCGTAGCCTTATCACTACTTCGTCGAGGTTAGGTTCGGCACTTACCAGTACATTGGGTCTGTTGTACTGATACCGCACTCTGCACTTTTTATGCAGATTTCGGAGCTGGTAGTGGCTGATCAAGAGGTCGGTTGTTGATTCTGCATTTAGGAGACTCAAGGTAGTCCTACCGGCATCCCCTTCTATCTTTACTTTATTTCTGTTTTACTTTCTTCGAGATATATGTATTTTCTTTCAAACCATTACTTGTAGTATTCATAGAATGTTCGTGAGTTGTGACACCAGTTGTTGATACCCAATTTTTTTTTATATATTTTCAATATGTAAAATACCTTCAAAATAACATATATATGTATATATAAGCATGCCCAAGGTTTTTATTATTATTTTCATAATTTTAATGTTTTAAATTGATTTATTTTCTCCCTTTTTATCCATAAAATCTCCAATAATTATTTCCAAAATTATTGTTTTGATAATTCATCCATTGTATTTCTATATTTATGCCAAAATATGGCTAAAGTAATTTTTATATATTTTTATAATTACATTTAATATTTTTAAAGCTAAATTGCATATAATTGCAATGTTAGCCCATTTAAAGATATAATTATGTTTTATATGCATAAAATTGGATCCTATATTTTTAAATTGCTGATTATATATTCTAAATCATTTTAGTACTTTAAATTATTTTTCAGAAATTATCTACTATTTTTTATAAATTAAATAGGAAAATAACTAGCTACTTAAATTATAGCCAAATTGGCTTTCAATTATAGCCAAGTCGAACCCCAATTCCTAGCCCAATTTTATAGTTAAAAAACCCGACGCACATCCTATTAACTCATACCCAAACTCGGAACCCACCTACCCTTTTGAATCTCGATTGTTGATCTCGCAGATCAACGAACCACTTTATACCTTTCCTTGTTTAATCCAACGACCCCCCAAAACCTACCCCATTGTCTCATTTGCACCGCCTCTGAATCCTCTCAACTCTCTCTAGAACCTTCATCTCCTGAGCTCTGTCTCTCACCTTCTCCGGCCACCTCCCTCGCCGGAAACCATGGCCTCTCATCATCTCCTGGCCTCTGCTTCACCCCACGCCGGTTTGACACTACCCTGAGGTCCTCAGGTGAACCTAGAGCGGTTCAACTCCTATCCATAGTCTTTTATGCCATTTTCTGGCCATCCATGGCTGTTCGAGTAAGATCTATGACTTTTCCAGCTAAAACCGGTAACATTTTAAGGTCCTCTCATCTTTTCTGGGTTCTCTGAAACCCTAACTCTTGAGATTTTCCACTTTTCTTTTAGATCTGTCTTAGATTTAGGTATATCCAGAGTTATCTTGCTATTTTCCCTTAAAGGTTTGCCAATTTTCTCAAAATGACTCTTCGTCTTCAAACTAGGGTTCGTAACCCCTTTTCAAAATGCTTTTCCTTCTGATTATTGGTATTAATCTATGATTTTACTATGTTTAAAATGGTTTATTTAAGCTTTTCTTTTATCCGATTCATTATGTTGAAAACCCTAATTTCTAGTTCTAATCTTGGGTTTCTGAGTGTGTTTTTGATAAAATGTTCAACTAGTTTGTATGTTTCTCATGAACATTCTGTGATTATGTGACCTTTACCCTATGTTTGCTTGTTAAGTTCTTTGACTACGACTATGCCTGCCTATTATGTGTTTATTCTCAGAAATTTGTGGTTATTTCCCCTTATCAATACCATCCTTTACCTTGAATCCCGGATTTATGTGATTCCATTACCCCACTCTTGTTTGTGTTATATTTGCTTCATTCAGTTGTGATACTTTCCCTTGGTCAGTATACCTTTAATGGAATCCCTGATTCCCTGTGATTGGTATACTCTGTTCCATACTGATTTTCAACCTCTAAATATTTTCTTGCCTTATTTTGTGGTTGATTGTGTTGTCAAATTGATTCTTCGACATTTTTCTTAATTAAAATTTATCGAACCTAGCCTCTATTACATGCTCTGTACTATGCTCATTTCCTTATGTGTTATATTCTAGTCTCATATGATCCCCTTCCTTATTTGTCACCTGCTTTCTACCGTTGGTAAATTACTCCCTTAATTAAGGGAAACTTGGATGATTTTTTATTCTTAATTGATTCTGCAGTTCTATAATTGCTCCTTGCCTTATTGACTTAACTTTCAAACTATTACATATACCCTTTTCTCTTTTCATTACACACACGAACAATTACACTGTTCTAACTCTCTCTTACACACATACATACTTTCTTACTTGATACTTAGTCGGCTGTAAGCCAAAACTGAGTGATTACATTGCTCTACTGCTCTATTGTGCTACTGCTCTATTGCTTTACACACTACTGCTCTACTTCCCTTCATTGTACTGCTTTTCACTCTTCACTTTGCACTTATTCTCTCATTTTACTGGTATGTTTTCATTTTAACTTACAACATCCAAAACAATATGTCTCTATTTGTATTGCACTTCCTTTTGTTTCTCTTATGCTTCTACTTGTGTTTCTACTGTCTCCCTTGCAAATAGCATGCCTATTTTGCCATGTGATTACCCCTTCCCTGTAATTCAACATGTCTACTGTTTTCTTACATTTTTCTACTACTTTGCTTCCCTACCCCTAACCCCAATACATTATAAGCATTACACCTAGTTACTATGTGATCCTGAACCCTTCCCTCCCAAACCTAATGGGTAACTCTGTTTAGCACCCCTTAAATATAATGTTGTTAAGCTCCTGGCATGAATACTTTGGAATAGACCATTGCTGTGACTGTTTAAGTTCTGTAGTACTTCTCTGGTGTTAACCTGTGTGCAAATAGACTTTCACATATGAACTACTTGTCACCAATTCCTTTTTTCCCTGTCTGTGTTTGAACTATGTATGTTGATTTGGTTTTGAGTTGCTGATTGTCCTGTATCTTTTCTTCTTCAAACTAATTTTCACCAAGGCAAAATCTTCTATTGCTTTCCAAAACTTATTTCAAACTAATCATTGTCAAAACTGTTTCCAACTCAACTCTTTTAAATCTATGTCAATCACTCTCACATATACTCTTAGACCACTAAGTTCTGCCCCTTTTGTGTGGGCCTTGCCTTAGGATCCTTGAGCTCCCTCTGAACTTGGACACACAAAAGCTGGCCTTTCCACACTGCACTTACTCTGTCTTGGCTATGAAATCTGTGTGTGAGCGCTGCCCAGGATCCCTTGAGGTCCTTAGGGAACTCTGACACACCCAGATATAAGAAGGGCTATGAAACAATCTTGGCACTTGAGGTGATTTATTACAGGGAGGAAGTCCTAATCAGGCTCTCTATAGTGTAACTTCTTATTTTTCATTTCTACTTATGTAATTCATTTCAATGTTGGTCTGTAATAACCTGTTGTAAACAAGTATTGGGATGACTAGTGAAAATAGGAGGGTAGTTATACATGCTATCAACATCAATGGGTAGAAACCATGTCTTAGGTTTACATTTCCTATGTGTGCATTAAAATCTATGTGTAAGATCAACCATTTGAAGCATGTCATGCATTAGATATCATATTCTTAGGTTTACTATTTCAGCATCTCATTTGACATCACTTTACCACTTAGAAATCCAGCTTTAGGCAAACAATATCAAAAATATTGTCACTCCTGCCTATTTTGAAACTGTGCATAACTTGATATGCATTTAGAGATCCTGTTTGAGTTATTATGCATCATGCTGCATTAGACATCATTTTATAGGATCGCACTTATTTAATCATACCTAGTCTAAATACAGAGGTATAAACGGTCCTCCTGGTCTAAACAAACTGGTAATTAGTCTATAGATGTTTGCAACATTTAGAATTGCATGCTATTAGGTATAACAACCTGGAATTATTAACAAATCTGGTAACTGCTGCATTATTTTACGCCTAGGCAAGCCTTAGGTAATCTACTTTAAAATAAAAACTAGAACCGTTTTTGTGATTAGTGTTTAACTGTCAACGTGTTAAAATCAGTAGGCAAGCCTGATCCGGACTTCTTTTTGAGTCATGTAATAAATCTGGTTCTGCAGTTATCACTTAGATACCTTGTTAGGATCTGAATTTGGACCTTAATTATGTATGAGTCATGCTGTTTATGTGTACTATGTGTGGAGGTATATCTGAGCCTTTCATTTGTCTTCTATGCTCCCCTTTAATTGAAGTCCTATCTGTTTATTATGTGTCGCCTTAGTGTTTTACCTTTAAACTTGAGGGTCTGCCTAGAACCCCCCTTTATAAGATATAAGTCTTAAATTCCTTCGGGACTGATAGGAAGGGACGTGTAACAGCATGTAATAGGGGTCAAGACCAACCCTCACTTTAATTACCTTTATGGGGCGGAAATGGTAGATATGGATATGATGACCGGTGCGTTAATACCACATGTAGCCCCTCTTTGAGGAGTGTCATACCGGGTATTGCATTGATGTGATGTATATTACAAACAAACCTAGGACACCTCATTTACATTCACAAACATGCTTAGATTGTAATTCTTTTCAAAATTTTGCTTTTTCACTAATTGTTTTTCAAAACACTTGTGTATTTAAACTTAAATCCTCTATTATTTGAGCCACACTTGTTTATTTGCTAGTTGTACAAATTCATAAAAAACTGTTTGGCCGGGAACCACACTAGTGGATCCTGAGGGGTGCCTAACACCTTCCCATTGGGATAATTTCAAGCCCTTACTCTATCTCTGGTTGCCAAAAGTAGTTATAAATGAACCCTATAGGTGCCCTAATGCACCTTAAATCGTTAGGTGGCGACTCTTCAAAAATGCACACCCCCTTTCCAAAAGGAAAGAGTTGTCCCAACCAAAATGTCACAAACCCAATTTCGCGAGAAAATAGGGGCGCGACAGCATGGCGACTCTGCTGGGGACATTTAGGCTTTTACCATTTCATATCGTTTTTGTGAATTTGTACCCCCTTATATGCAATTATTTGTTTAATTCCTTTAAGCGTTTAATTTTTTCTTCAAAAGCAAAACTGACATATCTTTCTTGTTTCCTTCCTTTATAACTGCTTTAAATTATAAAACTGCTGTATTTATCACTTTCTTAAATGTGCAAATACATGTCAACATGCTTTTAATTATTTCATAATCATGCTCAACATCATACTCCACTCGTGCCAAACAAATACTATAGCAACTATTGATGAGTGGTTGCACCCTTCCTATATCATTACCCCTAAATTCGGAAAGACTTATTTGCGGTAAAACTAGTCGATCAGTGGTGCAGTCGATAGTTCCGTGCCTTCCCCCTTGAGTTATCTTCTCAAGGGTACCGTTCTAAAACCCTATAGAAACCTTACTCTGTTTAAATTGTGCATGCATCATGGTCAAACCTAGCTGGGTCAGTTATGTTGTCCACATAATGATCCTTTAAGGTAGCCTTGTCCAAAAGTCCATTGGGTTTTCCTAAACCCAAACGAACATCATCACGTTCTGTGCATTTATTTGGAGAACTAAATGTTTCATGCTAATTATTGATATTAAATAGTCAAGTCTGGTGGGGGTAAGGGCCTAACCTTGTTTGTCTTGCAGAAATATGAGGCACGAAGTCCCCAGTTTCGGTATGGTCACCAATATCCACCCAAGATTGCTAAGTTGGTAGGAAGATTTACATTCTAGTGACAAAACCCTCGTCAGAAAATATCTGGGCAATCTACCATCTTTCCTGGAGATCCAGCCTAACAACATGATAATAGAAGTTGCTACCTTATTTTGGGATTGTGAAAGGGCCGTGTTCCGCTTTGGGGACATCGAAATGACACCTTTACTAGAGGAGATAGGAGGACTGGCTGGTCTAGTGTGGGAAACCTCGGGTTTGCTAATGCCTGAGAACCGCACATGCAAGGGTTTCCTAAAAATTGATGGGTTTGAAGCAGAATGCAGAATTGGTATGCCTAAAGGAATCGTACATCCCTTTTGACTACCTTTATGAAAGGTACGGTCACAACAAATCATACCGTACCTACCATGATGAGTTTGCCATCACGTCCTTGGGACATATACATCATAGGGTTTTCATCTTCATGCTTTACTTCCTGGGTCTGATCGTGTTTCCAATGAAGAAATGGAGAATCCATACTAGGCTGGCTATGGTAACCAAGATCCTAATGGAGGGGATTGGTGGGTAGACATTCAACATTGTACCCATGATCATCGCAGACATATACCGAGCTTTAGAGAAGTGTCAACGAGGAGCGAGACACTTCGAAGGCTGCAATCTACTACTTCAGCTTTGGCTCATCGAACATCTCCAAAAGGGTGAATACCAACAAGAAATTCAGCGAAGGGTCTGGGATGATCACATCGATTTCCTCCATCCAAAGCGAATGAATTACATCCCCGACAACTGAGAATGCCAAAGGATGGGTTGAGCTCTTTGATAATCTGACTAAAGAATAGGTTCAATGGATGTTCGAGTGGTTTCCGACAGAGTAGTTCATCGCCCGATCCAGAGATGCACCTTTCCTGATACTGATTGGTCTAAGAGGAACATACCCTTACGTCCCTCTTCAAGTTATGAGGCAAGCAGGTAGGAAGCAAGTCATACCTAGGGTCGACAAGATGAGCCATCTTTGAGCTGACTTCCAAAATGATGATAGTCCCCACAAGTGCCAAGCCCAGCACATGTGGCACTGCAAGATTGTAATCGGAAAAGACACCATTGATCCAGACAGATATCATGCCGGTTGTACCCCTTTCTATTTGGGTTTGTTGGAAGACAATTGGGATGGTCTGGGCCAGTCAGGGTTCGTTCAAGGTCACAAATTATAGATGAAAAGGCCGAGGCGCAAGTCAAATATAACCAGCTGCACAAAAGGATTCGTGAATGCGAGAGCGAACACCGCGAGATACAAGAGTCTAACAAGAAGATGATTGAGGAATGGAAAGACATGGCTATCAGTGCCAACAAAAGGTTAGGATACTTGGAGCGAGGCATATTATAACTAGAGGGAAAATTTCTCAAAAGGGTTGAAGACTGTCAAAAGGCTGAAGGGACCGAAGGTGGACATCTAGCCAGAACATACTTGTTGATGGGACTTCGCGAATTGGGGAAGTTGTGCGACAGAGCCAGGGATGCCGAATCTAGGGAAGGTCCTTCTGGGATCAAATAGATAGGAATTTACTTTTTCTCTTTATGAATGTAATAAGGCCAATGGCCATTAGTGACTTTTATTTCTTGTTTATTTAGTGTTGTTTTGGGATTCGCCTATCTTTAAGAAAATGAGGCATTTAACATTAAAAGTTCTTCAAGTCTATTTGTCGCTAGGCCTACCTCGGGCACAAAGAGGTTCCCAAATCAGGACATGTTTTACATTCCTGTACTATATGTTTAAATATTGTAATATTTTTTATAATCCTCAGTGACTTGATTACCTTTTGTTTTATTTTTGTTTTTATTATTCCCCTCCCCAAAGGTTAGTTCGTGCACTCTGGCATCATCATCTTATTTCACAAGATCCAGGGGCCCTCCACCCACTCCTCCTCTTAGTCCCATTAAAAGAAAGAACAAAGGAAAGAATAAAATGGAAGATTTGAACAACATCCGGAAGGAGAACACAGCTGAACGGGTAGAGGCCATTGATGGCCAGGGTATTCGGGTTCCTAACGAGAATGTGTCACAACTTGAATAGAAACTGTTGAAATTCCAGAGCTCGATCAGGTTCAAAATATGGCAAGCATGTCATTTTCCCTCAGCACCCCAGATATCAACTTCCTCAACGCTCAAAACCCTACACCTCCTCAAAATATCCCAAAATAGCATAATCATCCCGTGCCTCATCATCATGTTGTTCCCCAAAGAACCAGTGTAACACTTGCCATACCCCAAACAACGCTCTACTACTCATCCCAGAACCTCAGAACTCCACAAACGATCATTTCCACACCCATACACCAGGCCACCATAACACTCCTATCTACGTGGAGACCATACCACACTCTACCCAACCTATCTCAGGCACACCTGAGTCTGATGAAAAGGATCTTCTTATCAGGAACTTAGCCGAGGAACTTAAGAAACTGACCAGTCGGATTCAGGGCATCAAGGGAAGCAAAGGAATCGAGGGGCTGAACTAAGAGGACCTTTGCATACAGCCTGATGTCGAACTGCCTGAGGGGTACAAACCTCCTAAGTTCGAAATGTTTGATGGTACGGGTAGTCCAAGGGTCCATTTGAGGACATATTGCGACAAGCTGGTTGGAGTAGGGAAGGATGAAAGGATCTGCATGAAGCTGTTCATGAGGAGTTTGAAAGGAGATGCACTATCTTGGTACATCAGCCAAGATCCCAAGAAGTGGTCAAGCTGGGTAGGCATGGCATCTAACTTTATGGATAGATTCAGGTTTAATACAGAGAATGCAGCAGACGTGTTCTATATCCAGAATTTGACGAAGAAGCCCACGGAGATGTTTCGCGAGTATATTACTCGCTGGAGGTCCAAAGCTACTAAGGTCAGACCCGCCTTAGAAAAGGAGCAAATGAACAAGTTCTTTGTCTTGGCTCAGGACCCGCAGTACTATGAACGACTGATGATGATTGAGAACCACAAGTTCTCCGACATTATCAAATTAGGTAAAAGAATTGAAGAAGGTATTAAAAGTGTTATGGTTACAAAATTTGAGGCCTTTCAAGCTACGAATAAGGCTTTACAGTCCGGTGGTATGTCCAAGAAAAGGGACGTATGGGCCGTGATGGTTGCCCAAAGGACCAAGTCTCCCCTTAAATACCAAGCTTACCCAACACCTCCACTCACATACCAGCCAACCCAAATTACCAAACACCCTCATACCAAGCTCCACCACCAACCTATCAGTCATATCCACCTCCTACATATCAACGTACCTCACCCAGATACTCCTAACCCGCTCATGTCTATGAAAATTATAATGCTCAACCATCCTATTATAAATCACCCTCTGCACGCCAAAATTTCCCTAGACCCCTAACTAATTTTGATCGCAGACCTCCAAAACAATATACAGCCATCGCTGAACCCATCAATGTCACGACCCAAACCGATGGGCCGCGACGGACGCCTGAGTCTTACCTGTCAAACACCCCTAAGCATGCGTCTAAAATATGAACCTGAATAACATCTGCTGCATTACAAAATTAACATACGTGAAAGAAGCCTGCCATCAAGGCATATGTACGTATACAGGCAGAATAAAGTGGGCGAGCCGGCAAAGCTGCTATAGACAACTATACATCAAAAACTGAAAGCCGACAAGGCCACATACAACCCAACTAGACATACTGTCTACAGACCTCTAAAAGAATCATAACTGTACAAAGATGGGACTGAGCCACGTTATACTCCTATACATATATATGTACAAACGTATCGTACCAATATCAAAAGCAGCTCCGAACAAATGGAGCACACCAACTCTCGCTGATCAGGGATCCTAAGAATGGGGACCGTCAGCTTGCCTACCTGTACCTGCGGGCATGATGTCACACCTCCTTTTTCCGTCCCCGCTAGGGGTGAAGGAGTTTTTTTCCAATTAAAGGACAATCGAAACGGGATTTATTTATTTATTTCAGAGTCGCCACTTGGGAGATTTAGGGTGTCCCAAGTCACCAATTTTAATCCCGAATCGAGGAAAAGAATGGCTCTGTATTACAGTCCGCGAACCAGAAATCCGGATAAGGAATTTTGTTAACCCGGGAGAAGGTGTTAGGCATTCCCGAGTTCCGTGGTTCTAGCACGGTCGCTCAACTGTTATATTCGTCTTGATTATCTGATATAATACATATTATAAACTTATGTGCAAATTTTATTCTTTAGCCGCTTTTATTATTTTTTATTTATTGTTATTATTTTACGGAGAATTGCAACATTGTGAAAACGTATTTCAAACCACGTCGCAATCAATGCACCCGTGGTTATCGACACATTTCGACTCCATTGAGATTTGGATTTGGGTTACATAAATGCACACCCATATTTAAGAAAATAATTTGTTAAAGACGCGCCTAGAGCGACTAGCGTATTGTTGATTTGGGAAAGTCGTAAAATTTCACTAGAAGGCCAACTCCGATGTTCTAAATAATTAATACATACATTTGTGAGGGCCCCGCAATCTATACATTTTACTAAGCGAGGCTCATCTCATTTATTTTAAATGGACAAATCTTAAAGCGACTACATTTTTCTATTAAAATTAGTCTCTAAAATAAAGAAAGAAAATCCTAATTAATTACGCTTTTTTTAAATTATTATTTTAAGAAAACATGGCATATTAATTGCTAGATTAATACAAATATTGATGAAAAGGAATTTTACTCAAAAAATTCGAAATAATAAATAAAATAAAAATTCGACAACTAATATTCAAAAGAATCAAATATAGCTAGATTAAAACTCAGCATTGTTATAAAAAACTATTGAGATTAATTATTCACAACATTTGAAACTAGATTTATCCATAATTACTAAAGCTTATTAGAAAGTTTATTAGACTTAAACGTTCTTCTAATCTTGCTTGAACTCAAATCATGTCTTAATGCCTAATTTACGAAATTTAATTTAAATTCATGCCTTAGCTAAATTTAGCTACTTGTTCATGATTAACCTACTGTTGATAATCTTGAAACCTTCATAACTAGTGAATTAACCCGTTTTACCAAACCGATTCATTAAAGAGTAACTTATGTTATTTTTCTTATTCCAATTATTATTCTGTAATACATGAAATAGCTTAAATAACAATCAATAAAAGGAACAAAGAAAAAGCGAAATTAAAACTTCAAAATTTCATTCTTCATATGTATTCATGCTTCCACATTATTAGCTTGCAATAGCTAGTATTACAGTCGTGTACCTGATATTGGAAGCAAAAGAAAAGGGAGATCAGCGGAAATTCAGCAGCATACAACAACAGCAACACCCAGCAACCAGCAATGAGAAACCAGTGAAGGATTTTAAAACTCAAGATAAAAATCCAGAAACACCAACAACAATCAACGGACAGAAGCCAAGGGAATCTTTTCAGATTTGAAAGACTAATTAATGTTCAACCCTTAATTTCTAAATCCATATATCAGAATATTTAAATTGTATATCAGGTGTATACTATTCTTCTCTTGAATTTCCAGAATGTTTTTCTTTTTATTTTTGGAGTCTTAGTATTTTCGGAATTTTTCCCTCTCTTAAAATTCAACTCCTTTTTTCTCTCTCTTCCTTCTTTTTTTTGTCTTTCTTCTCTGTCCCTCCTTTAAAAATCTGATCAAGTTCCTTATTTATTCACATCCCAAACCTTTTAATCAATTAATAAAACAACCACTTTCTCCTACCAAACCCACTACTAGTTAAAAATACAATTATTATTTATTTAAACAACTTTTCTTGAGCCCCGCAATCCCACTATGTCTTGTTCCCCACTTTTGGTTAAATAAGTACATTATTCCCCACCATTATGTCTTGTCCCCCATGCCTACATTATTTTAATATTATTAACAAATTATTTAATCTTAATGGACAGAGCACTCAAAATAAACAATTGTTCAGAATTTTAAATCCAAAAATACCCCTCCGACCTTACTGAAATTACCAATTTACCCCTGAACGTACTGCAAATTACCAAACTACCCCCATCAGCTATAACCAATTCACCTAATTAATTTCAACCAAAATACAGCAAATATGATCAATTTCTAAACATTTTTCAACAAACAAATTCAAACTAAATGATGAACAACAAAGAAACAACTAAAATTATTTTGATTGAACAATATTTTTTAACAACAAACAAACCTACTTTCAGATTGAACAACAACAACAACAAACAAGTATATTCAGATTTCTAAATTCAATAATCATTTGAACTTAAAATTAAATCTAACAACATTACAACCAACAATTTCTATATTAAAACTAAACAAGATCATGAAACAAACTGAAGAAATAATCAAAAATGATAGACAACAAACAAGAAGATCAAACTTATACTAATTTCGGATTCAAGAACAATCAAACAAAGTATGGACATAAATGAAAAGATTCAACAACAATAACAAGCAAGTTTTATTCAAATTCGAATTAAACTCGAATTAAGCTTAAACAAAATAAATAAACATATTCAAATCACTAAACTTCAAATAATCAATTGATCTTTTAAAATTAATTCCAACAAAATTATAACAAAGATACATTGAACCAAAAAAAAAATTAAAAACCAAAACATAACTTCACATTAAATCACTGAATTAAAAACAAACTTCAAACAAAATGAACACGAATTAAATCTATATTAAACAACAAACAACGGATTCAAGCGATTTAAACTAAATGTAACAATATTAAAATTAAACTAACAATTCCTTTTTACAAAAATAAATAAAATTAACCTGAAATAAACTGAAAAATAATTAATTAAATTTCCATTTGAATCTGAAAATTAAATCAACAAAACACATGATCAAACTAAAATATTAATTCAACGATAAACATGAACAAAACAAGAATCGAACATTTATCGATTTTAGATCCGAGAATATCAAAACAAAAATACGAGCAAAATGAAACTCAAACCTACTAATCGGATCGAAGCGACGACGAAGAAGATAGTTGTTTGGCGTCGTTTGAAGACGATGCAACGACGATGATGAAACAAGAATGCAGCAGCAATGACGAAGCTGGAAGAAGAAGAAGATGAAGTTGTGGTCGTTCATGGCTGGTTTGATGGCGATGAAGAAAACGAAGATCGAAACAGTGGGGTTATGGGTGATGATGGTCGTGACGATGACGGAGCTGGAGGTCGACTGGGAAGTGTCGACGATGGGTCGTTCGACTGAAGGAGACGACGATGAAGTAGCAGAAGGAGCAGCAAACACAGCAGTGGCGTAGCCGCATCATCGACAGGCAGCAGCAGACGCAGCAGCGACGGAGCATCAGCAACGACGGGCAGCAGCAGACGCAGCAGCCATGGCGACTGTGTGTGGCTGTGTTGCTTGGCGTAGATGGTGGTGGTTTGGTGTAGAAGTGAAGAAGAAGATGAAGACGAGGCAGCCATGGGAGCTTGACAAGCTCGTCAATGGCAGATAGGGGCGGAGGTCGTTGGACGAAGAAGAAGGAGTAGCCAGGGTGGTCTACGAGCAGCTCTGCGTGTGTGAGTGTATGTGTGTCGACAAGGAAAAACCATGGACGAGCTTGAGGGGGAAGCCATGGATGAGCTTGGAGAAAATGGAGAGGAAGAAAGAGGGGGGGGGGGCGGCGGGTAGCTTTAGGTGTTAGGGTTTTTGGAGTGAAAAATGAAAAAAAAATGGGAAGATAGGGGTGTTAGGTCTTTGAGGTTATGGACTGGGTCGACCCGGTTTGAAATGGACCGGGTCATGGGGAAGGTTGGGTATTTTTTGGGCTTGTGGCTTGAATTTGAAGAAGAGCCCAATTCCGATTTTCTTTATATTTTTTGCTCTATTTTCTTCTACTTTTTAATTAATAAAACTAAAATTCTGAATTAAGTTATAAACTAAATAAACTTATAAAAAAATACTAATTAATTCCAAATAACTATTATCGCATATTTAAATAGCAATTAACGATAAAATCGCACAATTTAGACGTTAAATGCTAAAATGCAACGTTCATTATTATTATATTTTTTTTATGATTTTTTCATTTTTGTAAAACAAACTAAAATAAATACTAAACGAAAATGCGACCTATTTTATTATTTTTTATAGTTTTTTTAAACAAATAAACATGCACAGACAAAAATACAAATAATTATACAAAAATACCACAAAAATTTAAAAATTGCACACCAAGGAAAAATCATTTTATTTTGAATTTTTTGGGAGTAATTCTCATATAAGGCAAAAATCACATGCTCACAACTGCCCCTCTTTGCCCGAAGACACGAAAGGTTTTCGTGCAAAGATAAAGTGAGCGATTTTTGCCCATCCGAGTACTCCGTGTGAAGCAGCCTTTGAAAAAATTTGACCGAACCTTTGCTTCAGAGGTTTACTACATATCTTGGGCTAAAACAGGAATCAAGTCAATGTAGTTCGGGAAGTTTTGGTAGCTGGGACTACCATGGTACTGCAATGTTACTGTTGTTGCATGCTACTTTTACTTGTTTGCTGACCTCCTTATTACACCATGCTTAAAAGAAAAATCAAGAAGTTAGGCTAGACTACGGATTACAAGATCCCATCTATCTTCCATTTGTTCTTGATGCCTTGCTTTCTTGTCGACTTGCGTCGATTCCGGTGCTTCTTTCTTCCGAGAACTGTCGGGGGGTGACATCGACCTTTTGCTACTCTGAATACCAATTCTCACTGTCTGGTTCGGTCCGCTGGAGATATGGCTTTCTTCATTAAGATTTGTTATGCTGGGCATAATTCAATGTTCACAGGTCGCTTCTTTCAAGATGCGTCTTTTCTCCATTTTGACTCATGCGCTGGGATCTCTTGTTGCAACCTTCCGCTTTCCGGTGCTGGGGATTTTTATTGTTTTCCGTTGGGGATTCCTGTTGGATTCTTCTACTTTACTGACTTGCAATGTATTCCTCTATTATATGGGTGGGCTCCCAACTTCAAACAACAACTTTGAAAATAAATTCGCCATTCCTTTCTTCAGGCGGGCTCCTGACTTCATCAACAACATTGAAAAATAAAAACACCTTTCCTTTCTTCAGGCGGGCTCCTGACTTCAACAACAACATTGAAAATAAAATGCCATTCCTCTCTTTAGGTTGGCGAGATTTCAACAACTTTTAAAAATAAAACGTCTTTCCTCTCTTCAGGCGGGCTCCTGAATTCAACAACAACTTTGAAAATAAAATGCCATTCCTTTCTTTAGGCTGGCAAGATTTCAAAAATAAAACGCCTTTCTGTTCTTAATGGGGGACTCCTGACCTCAACAACAACTTTGAAAATAAAATGCCATTCCTCTCTTCAGGCGGGCTCCTGATTTTAACAACTTTTTTTTTAAATAAAATGCCATTCTGTTCTTCAGGGGGGCTCCTGACCTCATAAACAACTTTGAAAATAAATCGCCATTCCTTTCTTCAGGCGGGCTCCTGACCTCAACAACAACTTTAAAAATAAAATGACATTTCTTTCTTCAGGCGGGCTCCTGACTTCATAGACTACTTTGAAAATAAAATGCCATTCCTTTCTTTAGGCTGGCGAGATTTCAACAACTTTAAAAATAAAATCCTATTTGAGGGAGGATGAACCCAAAATATCCTATTTGAGGGCGGATGAACCCAACATATCCTATTTTGAGGGCGGATGAACCCAACTAGAAAGTGCGTCTCCTACGAGTAAAACTTGTATGAACCAAAATCAGGAAGTGCGTCTCCTAAAGCAAAATATAACCTGAAAGACCCAGCCTAGGAAGTGCGTCTCCTATGGGTGAAACTTCAATGATTCAAACTAGAAAGTGTGTCTCCTACAAATGAACTTAAATGAACCAGACTAGGAAGTGCGTCCCCTAGGGGTAAAAATAAACTTAGGAAGTGCGTCTCCTATGGGTGAAACTTTAATGATTTTGAACTAGGAAGTGCGTCTCCTATTAATGAAAACTTAATTCAGGAAGTGTGTCTCCTATGCATGAAATAAAACTTAGGAAGTGCGTCTCCTAGGGATAAAAATAAACTCAGGAAGTGCGTCTCCTATGGGGTAAAAATGAACTTAGGAAGTGCGTCTCTTATGGGGTAAAAATGAACTTAGGAAGTGCGTCTCCTATGAATGAAAATACTTTAGGAAGTGCGTCTCCTATGAATGAAATCTTAATTTAGGAAGTGCGTCTCCTATGGGGTAAAAGTAAACTTAGGAAGTGCGTCTCCTATGGGCAAAACTAAACTTAGGAAGTGCGTCTCCTATTGGTTAAACTAAACTTAGGAAGTGCGTCTCCTATTGGTAAAATTAAACTTAGGAAGTGCGTCTCCTATTGGTAAAACTAAACTTAGGAAGTGCGTTTCCTATTGGTAAAACAGACTTAGGAAGTGCGTCTCCTATTGGTAAAACTAAACTTAGGAAGTGCGTTTCCTATTGGTAAAACAGACTTAGGAAGTGCGTCTCCTATGGGTAAAATAAACTTAGGAAGTGCGTGTCCTATGAGTAAAACTTTAATGATTTTAAACTAGGAAGTGCGTGTCCTATGAGTAAAACTTTAATGATTTTAAACTAGGAAGTGCGTCTCCTATTAATGAAATCTTAATTTAGGAAGCACGTCTCCTATGCACAAAATCTTAATTTAGGAAGTGCGTCTCCTATGCATGAAATCTTAATTTAGGAAGCGCGTCTCCTATGCACGGAATCTTAATTTAGGAAGTGCGTCTCCTATGCGTGAACCATTTCCTTCTTCCTGAATTATTTACTTACCTGTGTTGTCTTCCCTCGAAACTGCTGGGGATAACACTGCTGGGGAATTATTTACTTACCTGTTGGGGGATAAAATGTTATCAGCTGGGGATAATTCTGTCGAGGATAACACTGCCGGGAATTTTGATTCCTTCAAAATTAGTGCTTCGCTCTTCGGAAGGCTGCTGGGAATGACATTGGCCTTTTGCTTTTTCCGAGCACAAGTTTCATCCTTTTGTTCTGTTCGCTGGGGAACAACTTCCTTCATTAAAACTTATTATGCTGGGGGTAACACCGATTCAAAGACCACTTCCCTTGAGACTGGTGCTATCTTTATTCTTCCCCATATGGGTATCTGACTTTCAGAAAATTTTCTAAATGAAAGGAAAATTTTCTGCCCCAGTTTGATAATCTCTCTTGTGGCATGCATTCCCATCATCAATGCCATTTCTTTTACCTGTTTCAAATCAAACAAAATTTGTTAGTTTAAAATACGGTGGTTGGTTGTGATACTCCTACTGGGATGGTTTTCCCTTTCTCCTTCCTTGCTCTACGTTCCAAAACTTGTTGGGGATGATATTATTTGCTGAGGATAATCCCTTTCTGCTGGGGATATCCCTCTTCTTTTGTGGCATAGCTCGGAAACTGGCATTTCCCCGACCTTTTAGTCTCGTATGAATTTCCCAAATCATGCTCATTGCCCTCCTTGCTTTGTCCACGGGCCTTGGCCTTGAGTTTTAATAACCTTTGATTTCGGCGGGGATATCCTTCTTGGCACTCGCCCATCCTTTTGTCCATCTCCTTTTGCGGGGGATATCTTTCTTGACACTGGCCTCGCGCTTGTTCCTTCCTGACTTAGACCATTTGGATGTTCTAATCGGATCTGGTCTTGCATAATTGGAAAGTTGATGGCAGATTTTGAAGTCATTTCTCACTTGTTCTGACCAAACAACTCTACTGGGGAATTTTTCTATGAAAGGAGAAAGATAAACAAAAAGGAAACAGAATAAAAGACAAAGGAAAAATATGACTCCTTAACAAAAAGAAACTATAAATAAAAACCTATCAAACGCAGATACCGACTCTAATGGTCATGGCATGCACATGTGGACTATCCTCCGCCGTCAATCGTCTTTCAAGATCTTCATTTGGCGATTCCCCATCTGATTCTCAATCTTATTCGACTTGTAGTTTCCGAAGGGTTTTCACTATCAAGCCTCTCTCATTTTGGTTTTTCTCTCGGCTTTCATCGCCTTATGGTGCCCGTGAAGATTTTCACCAATAAGACTCTCTTATTTGTATCACTTTCCAATTGGGGATTTGGAGTGTTGCCGATATGACTCTTTCTGCTGGGGATTAGAGTCCTTTCTGCTGTGGAACAGAATGTTATGTTCACCAGTAAGACTCTCATTTGTCTGACTTGGCATCTTTTGAAGACTGATCAGAGGGTCTTTATTTGGACCGTAATGTGGGTTTTGGATAGGCTAGAAAGAAAGGGGTATTAAAGGCTCAAAAACAAAATAAACTCGGGGTTCAAAATTACAACCTTCAGAACCATATTTGCTTATGACAAGCGCAACCCTTGCCCCAGTTTCTAGCTTGGGATTATTATTATTATTACACTATGCACATTATGCACATTACGCACCTTATGCACCCTATGACCGAGCCGTGAGGTGCCTACGTATCCTCTTTGAGGAATCAGGTCAAACGTAGTTCCCATTTCCTCTTTTTTCATTTACCTATTATTTTCTTTTCTTTTTTTTTCATTTTCTTTTGTCGTTTTGTTGATTTTTTCTTCTTTTTCTTTTTTTTTTCTTTACCTGCCATGCTTGTGTTTTCTAGTCGTTGCTAATGATTCCAAACGAGGGGTATGAAAGAAAAATAAATAAGGCTCAAAAGGGGTAACGAAGGATAAAGTGTTTAGGTAGTAGAACAAAATGCCTTCGTCATTCCAGTCTTCAAAACATGCCAAGTGCAAACAACACAATTTAAACAAAATAAGCCACCAAAAGCTTCTCTCTTGCTAACCAAGGAACAAAGCGTCCTCCCACTTTATCAAAACTGGCATCTTAGCCACTGAGCTTCGCATTAGTATCGCCCATACCATTGCCAACTTCAATATCATCAACCTTAGTCAACAAGTTCCCAATAGGACTCGAATGCTTCTGTCATCAATCCTGATCCCTGCAAAGTGTGCTTTTGGATCTTGTATATCCGGCTTACCACAAACCAACCACCTTCTTTCTTTGTGATTCAAAACAAAACAGGTTAGAATGGACTCAGTCGGTCCTCATTATTAACAACATCTTTTCCCTTTTTTTCATTTTTCTTTCTTTTATTTTTGATTTTTTTTCTTTTTTTTTCGTTGTGGTCGAATCTTATGGAGATTGCCTACGTATCATGACCCCGCATGAATCAGACCTTGCGTAGTTCGGACAAAATGAAAGGTAACAACAATGAGACATTTGTTTTATCAATTTTCATAATAAAACAAACTGGGTTTCAAAGGTTGAAAGATGACCTACAAACTCGAAAATCAAACAACCCACATATTCTAATCAAAAGATTTACAAACTCAAAAAAAAAGGCCAGCTCCCTTTCTCCGTTTGACAAATGCAACCAAACGGTTATTATTTGCAAATGTGGTCCCTTCCAAATTTTACATGAATTTTGAGGCAGGGGAGGATTATTTTATGACACTTTACAAACTTGTCCGTTCTTTTACGAAAATAGCCTTTTGACAACTGAAAGATACTCTAAGGCTATTTCGGCAAGAATGGTTTAAGACGCGGCCGAAGCTGGCTCGGCTTATTTTTGACTAAAAATCCAAACGGTATTCACCTGACCGCTGACTCTTTGTTTTTTTTCCAAATTACAATAAAAACCTAGTATTGCAAACACGGCCCTTCAGCGCCTCGGGGACGAAGATTTTTAAGGCTGTGTGGGTCAACTGGACCAAATCTAAAACAATGACCCAAAGGTGGCTGTTTATGCAAAGTCAGCCCTCCGGCGTCCCTTTCGGGAACATTCAGCTATTTTTGACAAAACAGCATCACCCGACTTACTTATGACTCTTTTTATCGTTTTTCAAAATAGAAAACTCAATATTGCAAACACGGCCTTTCAACGCCTCGGGGACGAAGATTTTTAAGGCTGTGTGGGTCAACTGGACCAAACCTTAAACATGACCCAAAAGTGTCTGTTTATGCAAAGTCAGCCCTCCGACGTCCCTTTCGGAAACATTCGGCTATGTCTTGATAAAACAGCGTCACCCGACTTCTTAAAAATTTGACATATATATTTTTTGCTATTTTTTGTGAAAGGGGAGGTTGGACATTACCCGACTTATTTATGACAAAATTAAAATTTTGACTTTTATTTGTTTTTGGTTATTTTAGCAAAAGGGGAGGTTGGACCCGATGAGGGTTGCCTACGTATCTCACATCCGGTGAGAATCAAACCCGCGTAGTTCGGGAATAAAACAAACTATATATATATATATATTTTTATTTTATTTTATTTTATTTTTTAAAAAAAGAAGACTCTTTTTCATTTTCATTTTTGGCATTTCATAAGCAAATAATAAAACCACTTTCAAAACACGACTCTTTTCATTTTCTCTTTTTTTTTTGCATTTCATAAATAAAAAAAAAAATTTAAAAGAAAAAACAAGACTTTTTCCATATTCATCTTTAATGGCAAGACAAACTATTTTCCTTTTCTATTTTTTGAAAACAAGACAGAATAACGACTCTTTTTTTTCTTTTCATCTTCAACAAATAATAAAACAACCTATTCCCAAACTAAAATAAAGACTCTTTTCTTTTTCTTTTTCTGCGAACAATTTTCAAAAATAAAGACTCTTTTTTTTCCTTTGCTTTTAGTAAAACAAACTATTAAAAATAAATTATTTTTTTTAGAGTTTCGACACTATTTGGACATTGTTATTTTTTTCAAAGCAGAAGATTAACGCTATACACTGCTATTTTTTTTCTTCTTCTTTTTTTTTTTTCTGTTTTTTCAAATTTTTCCAATATTCAAAACTGGTCAGCATGCAAGTCCAAAGCAAATAACATGCACAAGCAGTAAGTAGGATGCATCAGGATGGTCTTTTCTGTTTCAGATTGCTATTCCTAGACGGACCCAACCCCTGTGTTGAGTCCTCTAAGTCAAAAAATGCACATGATGCAGATAAGCGTTCCTACTAGGGATCCGACATGAAGTTGAGTTATTCTAGGTTCAGAACCTGAGTGTTTGTTCTAGACATGGCTTACCCGAGCGGACAGCTCGAGCCGAAGGGGGGCAGCGTACCGGGAATACAAAAGCTTCACCGACTTAGCAACTTGTCCGAACCTCGTTCTAAATTGGGATTTGACACTATACAGAAAAGAAGTCGTACGAAGTACACCCTTCTTCATGATTCAGAAGACTCAGAGAGGAGATGAGGTTTCGGCACAGTTTATATACAGTTCACGTAATATCAAAGCGGTAAAAGGCAACCAATTAGCACATTGAGCCAAAACATGTAACAAAATCAGATAAACCAAATATAACAATTTATATAAGCTCGAATTTCTAACCCTGAACCAGTGGTTCTGGGTCATACAATCCCCAGCAGAGTCGCCAGAGCTGTCACACCTCCTTTTTCCGTCCCCGCTAGGGGTGAAGGAGTATTTTTCCAATTAAAGGACAATCGAAACGAGATTTATTTATTTATTTTAGAGTCGCCACTTGGAAGATTTAGGGTGTCCCAAGTCACCAATTTTAATCCCGAATCGAGGAAAAGAATGACTCTGTATTACAGTCCGCGAACCAGAAATCCGGATAAGGAATTCTGTTAACCCGAGAGAAGGTGTTAGGCATTTCCGAGTTCCGTGGTTCTAGCACGGTCGCTCAACTGTTATATTCGGCTTGATTATCTAATATAATACATATTATAAACTTATGTAAAAATTTTATCCTTTAGCCACTTTTATTATTTTTTATTTATTGTTATTATTTTACGGAGAATTGCAACATTGTGAAAACGTATTTCAAACCACGTCGCAATCAATGCATCCATGGTTATCAACACATTTCGACTCCGTTGAGATTTGGATTTGGGTTACATAAATGCACACCCATATTTAAGAAAATAATTTGTTAAAGACGCGCCTAGAGCGACTAGCATATTGTTGATTTGGGAAAGGCCGTAAAATTTCACTAGACGGCCAACTCCGATGTTCTAAATAATTAATACATACATTTGTGAGGGCCCCGCAATCTATACATTTTACTAAGCGAGGCTCATCTCATTTATTTTAAATGGACAAATCTTAAAGCGACTACATTTTTCTATTAAAATTAGTCTCTAAAATAAATAAAGAAAATCCTAATTAATTACGCTTTTTTTATTATTATTTTAAGAAAACATGGCATACTAATTGCTAGATTAATACAAATATTAATGAAAAGGAATTTTACTCAAAAAATTCAAAATTATAAATAAAATAAAAATTCGACAACTAATATTCAAAAGAATCAAATATAGCTAGATTAAAACTCAGCATTGTTATAAAAAACTATTGAGATTAATTATTCACAACCATTTGAAACTAGATTTAACCATAATTACTAAAGCTTATTAGAAAGTTTATTAGACTTAAACGTTCTTCTAATCTTGCTTGAACTCAAATCATGCCTTAATGCCTAATTTACGAAATTTAATTTAAATTCATGCCTTAGCTAAATTTAGCTACTTGTTCATGATTAACCTACTGTTGATAATCTTGAAACCTTCATAACTAGTGAATTAACCCGTTTTGCCAAACCGATTCATTAAAGACTAACTTATGTTATTTTTCTTATTCCAATTATTATTCAGTAATACATGAAATAGCTTAAATACAATCAATAAAAGGAACAAAGAAAAAGCGAAATTAAAACTTCAAAATTTCATTCTTCATATGTATTCATGCTTCCACATTATTAGCTTGCAATAGCTAGTATTACAGTCGTGTACCTGATATTGGAAGCAAAAGAAAAGGGAGATCAGCGAAAATTCAGTAGCATACAACAACAGCAACACCCAACAACCAGCAATGAGAAACCAGTGAAGGATTTTAAAACTCAAGATAAAAATCCAGAAACACCAACAACAATCAATGGACAGAAGCCAAGGGAATCTTTTCAGATTTGAAAGACTAATTAATGTTCAACCCTTAATTTCTAAATCCGTATATCAAAATATTTAAATTGTATATCAGGTGTATACTATTCTTCTCTTGAATTTCCAGAATGTTTTTCTTTTTATTTTTGGAGTCTTAGTATTTTCGGAATTTTTCCCTCTCTTAAAATTCAACTCCTTTTTTCTCTCTCTTCCTTCTTTTTTTTTTGTCTTTCTTCTCTGTCCCTCCTTTAAAAATCTGATCAAGTTCCTTATTTATTCCCATCCCAAACCTTTTAATCAATTAATAAAACAACCACTTTCTCCTACCAAACCCACTACTAGTTAAAAATACAATTATTATTTATTTATACAACTTTTCTTGAGCCCCGCAATCACACTATGTCTTGTTCCCCACTTTTGATTAAACAAGTACATTATTCCCCACCATTATGTCTTGTCCCCCATGCCTACATTATTTTAATATTATTAACAAATTATTTAATCTTAATGGACAGAGCACTCAAAATAAACAATTGTTCAGAATTTTAAATCCAAAATTACCCCTCCGACCTTACTGAAATTACCAATTTACCCCTGAACGTACTGCAAATTACCAAACTACCCCCATCAGCTATAACCAATTCACCTAATTAATTTCAACCAAAATACAGCAAATATGATCAATTTCTAAATATTTTTCAACAACAAATTCAAACTAAATGATGAACAACAAAGAAACAACTAAAATTATTTTGATTGAACAATATTTTTTAACAACAAACAAACCTACTTTCAGATTCAACAACAACAACAACAAACAAGTATATTCAGATTTCTAAATTCAATAATCATTTGAACTTAAAATTAAATCTAACAACATTACAACCAACAATTTCTATATTAAAACTAAACAAGATCATGAAACAAACTAAAGAAATAATCAAAAATGATAGACAACAAACAAGAAGATCAAACTTATACTAATTTCGGATTCAAGAACAATCAAACAAAGTATGGACATAAATGAAAAGATTCAACAACAATAACAAGCAAGTTTTATTCAAATTCGAATTAAACTCGAATTAAGCTTAAACAAAACAAATAAACATATTCAAATCACTAAACTTCAAATAATCAATTGATCTTTTAAAATTAATTCCAACAAAATTATAACAAAGATACATTGAACAAAAAAAAAAATTAAAAACCAAAACATAACTTCACATTAAATCACTGAATTAAAAACAAACTTCAAACAAAATGAACACGAATTAAATCTATATTAAACAACAAACAACGGATTCAAGCGATTTAAACTAAATCTAACAATATTAAAATTAAACTAACAATTCCTTTTTACAAAAATAAATAAAATTAACCTGAAATAAACTGAAAAACAATTAATTAAATTTCCATTTGAATCTGAAAATTAAATCAACAAAACACATGAACAAACTAAAAAATTAATTCAACGATAAACATGAACAAAACAAGAATCGAACATTTATCGATTTTAGATCCGAGAATATCAAAACAAAAATACAGGCAAAATGAAACTCAAACCTACTAACCGGATCGAAGCGACGACGAAGAAGATAGTTGTTTGGCGTCGTGTGAAGACGACCCAGCGATGATGATGAAACAAGAACGCAACAGCAACGACGAAGCTGGAAGAAGCAGAAGATGAAGTTGTAGTCGTTCATGGCTGGTTTGATGGCGATGAAGAAAACGAAGATCGAAACAGTGGGGTTATGGGTGATGATGGTCGTGACGATGACGGAGCTGGAGGTTGACTGGGCAGTGTCGACGATGGGTCGTTCGACTGAAGGAGACGACGACGAAGTAGCAGAAGGAGCAGCAAACGCAGCAGTGGCGTAACCGCATCATCGACGGGCAGCAGCGGCGGAGCATCAGCAGCGACGGGCAGCAGCAGACGCAGCAGCCATGGCGACTGTGTGTGGCTGCGTTGCTTGGCGTAGATGGTGGTGGTTTGGTGTAGAAGTGAATAAGAAGATGAAGACGAGGCAGCCATGGGAGCTTGACAAGCTCGTCAATGGCGGATAGGGGCGGAGGTCGTTGGACGAAGAAGAAGGAGCAGCCAGGGTGGTCGATGAGCAGCTCTGCGTGTGTGAGTGTGTGTGTGTCGACAAGGAAAAACCATGGACGAGCTTGAGGGGGAAGCCATGGATGAGCTTGGAGAAAATGGAGAGGAAGAAAGGGGGGGGGGGGTAGCTTTAGGTGTTAGGGTTTTTGGAGTGAAAAATGAAAAAATAAATGGGAAGATAGGGGTGTTGGATCTTTGGGGTTATGGAATGGGTCGACCCGGTTTGAAATGGACCGGGTCATGGGGAAGGTTGGGTATTTTTTGGGCCTGTGGCTTGAATTTGAAGAAGAGCCCAATTCCGATTTTCTTTATATTTTTTGCTCTATTTTCTTCTACTTTCTAATTAATAAAATTAAAATTCTGAATTAAGTTATAAACTAAATTAACTTATCAAAAAAATATTAATTAATTCCAATTAACTATTATCGCATATTTAAATAGCAATTAACGATAAAATCGCACAATTTAGACGTTAAATGCTAAAATGCAACGTTCATTATTATTATATTTTTTTATGATTTTTTTATTTTTGTAAAACAAACTTAAATAAATACTAAACGAAAATGCGACCTATTTTATTATTTTTTATAGTTTTTTTTAAACAAATAAACATGCACAGACAAAAATACAAATAATTATACAAAAATACCACAAAAATTCAAAAATTGCACACCAAGGAAAAATCATTTTATTTTGAATTTTTTGGAGTAATTCTTTCATAGGGCAAAATTTACGTGCTTACACATGGAACGCAGGTCCCGTGAAATAGGGCGTCAGTACGAAAAATGTACTGAGTATGTAAGGCATGTAAATTAGTACGTAAAAGACAGATGAAACGTGGAATACTGAAACACATTTTTAAATTTGAATAACTTTGTAAATACTAAAACGTTTATAACGTCATGCACGTGCGTGTAAATGTCATGCCATGCATAGGTATGGTGTACATAATATCATCACGCCACGGGGGCATCCCATCATATCATCTCGGCCACTGTGGACAATCATCAACATAACCACCTGATCAGGCGGTGGTGCGTATATAATGCCATAACCTTTTCCATATATCATATACATATATATATATACATACATATATATGCGTATATAATGCCGTTTGAATACATACATATATACGCGTATATAACGCAGTTTGAATCATATTTTAGCCACTGTGGGCAATATCATCATCATATACCAACTAATCAAGTGGTGGTGCATATATAACGCCATAACTTTTCCCCATATCCCATATATATATATTTACATATATACGCGTATATAACGCCATCTGGTCATGGGTCGATGCACATGTACGAAATGCATGAAAAATACGTAATAATCTCAATATTACTTCTGGATAAATTTTTTCAACTGCGTATTATTCTGAGACCCATGAACAGAAGGAAATAATAATTCTCATGGGGAATCAAGAATATAGACACCCCTACTATTTCTATGAATAGAATAATTTATAGAAACCGTGTATTTGCTCGTTTCTTTCGTATAATCTAGACCATGCAAAAGAAAGAAGGGAAGGCCTTAACATACCTGGAGTAGGGAAAACTCCGTATAATAGTCCGTTGGAAAACCTTCGTTGCTTGATCGAAATTTGCCCGTGCTTCTTAGAAATTCATGGACGAAATTGCTTCTGGTTCCTAAAAATTTTGGAGTGAAATAACATTTTTTTTTGTTTCCTTGAAATTTTCGAGAGGAGTAAAGTTCTGCTTACTTAAAATCTTGGAAGGAATATGTGTTTGGTTCCTTGAGATTGAAAGGAATTTCTTGGAATTATTGAGAGGAGTAACGTTCTGTTACTTTAAATCTTGGAAGGAATACGTGTTTGGTTCCTTGATTGCCACATATTACATGACTAAGATAAGTCATGTGGCCAACTGCCACGTTTTATTGGGGGAGGGATTTAATCTTATCCACTTATTAGTTAATCGGGTAATGTCCCGTTACGCGGTAATTAATCAATTACCCAAAAAATTGAGAATTATTCCCACTTACTTAAAATATTACTCACTTTTTACATACATTATACACCTTTATCCTTCATAATACTTATTTATCGCTTGTTGTAATAACGTAAGTACGTTAACGTCAAGATGATCTCATCCCCGAGTCTACGTCGGTTAATTAAAAACGAAATTTTAACGTATGAAAATGCAAGATGTAACATCCTTCCCCCCTTAGAAACATTCGTACTCGAATGTTCAACTCCCCGTAATCTGTATAACTTTGGCAGGGTCGGCTTGGTCATAGCACTACTACCAATTCTCCTTGTAGAAGCTTAATAATTCGACGATACACATGACAACGACAATTATTAACAGAAAAATTTATACACGCACCTTGAGGTTATGACGTCTCAGTTAGACCCTTCTCTGGAAGAGGAAATAGGTAGGGATATCTAGACTTCATGTCTTCCTCGGCCTCTTAAGTTATTTCATCTACATTGTTGTTCCTCCAAAGCATTTTTACGGAGGCTACCTCCTTATTCCGCAGCTTGCGGATTTGTCGGTCTAGAATGGCAACCGGAATTTCCTCGTATGACAAGTACTCTGTAATCTGTACATCATTCGTGGGCACTACTCAGGTAGGATTGCCAATGCACTTTCGTATATTAGATACTTGAAAAACTGGATGGACAGACTCTAATTCCAAGGGCAATTCTAACTCATAAGCTACTCGGCCCACTCTCCGAATAATCTTATAAGGCCCAATATACCGTGGGCTAAGTTTACCCTTTTTTCCAAATCTCATCACACCATTCATAGGCGACACCTTCAAGAATACCCAGTCATCAGCCCCGAACTCTCAATCTCGACATCGCACATCTGAATATGACTTATGATGACTCTGAGCTGTCAATAGTCGATCCCGGATAAGCTTTACTTTTTCTATGGCTTGCTGAACCAGGTCTGGCCCGTGTAATCTAGATTCTCCAATGTCGAACCACCCTATAGGCGACCTACACTTTCGTCCGTAAAGAGCTTCGTATGGAGCCATCTGAATGCTAGAATGGTAGCTATTATTATATGCAAACTCAATAAGCGGCAGATGACCATCCCAGCTACCTTTGAAGTCTATTACACAAGCTCGCAACATATCCTCCAGTGTTTGAATAGTACGCTCAGCCTGTCCGTCTGTCTGGGGATGAAATGCTGTACTAAGACTTACTTGAGTCCCCAATCCCTTTTGGAAGGACCTATAAAAGTTAGCTGTAAATTGAGCTCCTATATCTGAGATAATAGATACAGGTACACCATGCAGTCGTACTATCTCCTTAATATAAAGCCTCGCATAATCTTCTGAGGAATAAGTAGTTCTAACGGGCAGAAAATGGGCTGACTTTGTGAGCCTATCAATGATCACCCATATTGAATCTAACTTACACTGGGTGCGAGGTAAGCCTATGATATAGTCCATATTGATTATTTCCCATTTCCAAGTCAGAATCTCCATAACCTGCAATAATTCACCGGGTTTTTGATGCTCGATCTTAACCTGCTGACAGTTAGGGCACTAAGCAACAAATTCTGCTATATCCTTTTTCATTCCGTCCCACCAATATATTTCCCTGATGTCATGATACATCTTTGTCGTTCCTGGATGGATAGAATAACGGGAATAGTGAGTTTCTCCCATAACCTGCCGACGCAACCCTGCAACATTAGGCACACATAATCGCCCTTGATATCTGAGGACCCCATCTTCGGTAATTACAAACGGTGTCTTCTCCTTCTGAAGAGTGGTATCTCTATAATGAATTAGCACAGGATCGTCGTACTGGCGTCCCTTTACTTCTGTTACTAAAGATGATGTTGCCGTATCCTGAAGAGTAATTCCAATGTCACCTGAGTCCAGTAACTGAACTCCAAGACTAGCTAGCTGATGAACCTCATGGGCTATTCCCCTCTTTTCTGGCTGCAAATATGACAAGCTATCCATAGATCTACGGCTGAGAGCATCGGCAACTACGTTTGCCTTCCCCGGATGGTATAAATATTAACATCATAGTCTTTAAGTAGCTCCAACCATCTCCTTTGACAAAGATTCAATTCCCTTTGCTTGAAGATGTACTGGAGGATCTTATGATCCGTATAGATATCAACATGAATGGCATACAAGTAGTGCCTCCACATCTTTAGTGCATGAATCACCGCAGCTAACTCTAAATCGTGGGTCGGGTAGTTCTTCTCGTGCTTTCTTAGTTGTCTAGAAACATAAGCCACAACCTTACCATGCTGCATCAGCACACAACCCAATCCAATTCCTGAAGCATCGCAATAGATAACATAACCATCAGTCCCTTCTGGAAGCGTTAGAACCGGTGCTAATTTTAACCTGTCCTTTAATGCCTGGAAACTCCGTTCATAAGCATCAGTACATTGAAACTTTGATCCCTTCTGATTCAACTTTGTTAAAGGTGTTGAAAGGGAAGAAAATCCTTCCACAAATCTCCTGTAATATCCTGCCAACCCAAGAAAACTACGAACCTCTGTTGGTGTTGTGGGCCTAGGCCAAGTCTTTACTGCCTCAATCTTTTGTGTATCCACCAGGATGCCTTCACCCGAAATGATATGCCCAAGGAAAGTTACAGAGTTCAACCAGAATTCACACTTAGAAAATTTTGCATACAACTTCCTTTCTTGTAGAACTCTAAGCACCGTACGCAGGTGACCAACATGCTCATCCTCTAAACGAGAATATACCAATATATCGTCAATAAATACAATTACAAACAGATCTAAGAAAGTCCTGAACACACGGTTCATCAAATCCATGAATACTGTTGGGGCATTGGTCAGACCGAATGACATAACCCAAAACTCAAAATGCCCATATCTAGTCCTGAATGCTGTCTTCGGAATATCTTCATCCTTAACCCTTACTTGATGGTACCCGGACCTCAAGTCTATCTTTGAAAATCACTTGGCACCTTGCAACTGATCAAATAAGTCGTCAATCCTCAAGAGCGGGTACTTATTCTTGATCGTCACCTTATTCAGTTGCCTATAATCAATACACATTCTTAAGGAACCATCTTTCTTCCTTACAAACAACAGATGTGCTCCCCACAATGACGTACTAGGTCTGATAAAACCTTTTTCAAGCAAGTCCTTTAGTTGTTCTTTCAACTCTTTCAGCTCTGTGGGGGCCATTCTATAGGGAGGAATAGATATTGGGTGAGTATCTGGTAGTAGGTCAATAGAAAACTCAATTTCTCGCTCTGGCGGGAGACCCGGAAGTTCATCAGAGAAGGTATCTGGAAACTCATTTACCACAGGGATGGACTGAATGGTTGGTCACTCTACTTCCATATCCTGAACCCGAACTAAGTGATAAATACATCCCTTTCTGATCATCTTCCTTGCCTTGAGATAGGAAATAAATCTGCCTCTCGGTGATGCCTTGTTACCTTTCCACTCCAAAATAGGTTCCCCCCAGAAATTGAAATCGGACTATCTTCGATCTACAATCAACATTGGCATGACAAGAAGCCAACCAATCCATACCCATTATAACATCAAATTCTACCATATCTAACTCGATTAAGTCTGCTATTGTAGGTCGACCATGAACTATTATTATACAACCCCTATATACCTGCTTAGCTGTCACCGAGTCCCCAATAGGTGTAGACACCTCAAAAGGTTTAACCAATTTAGGTTTTATTTCAAACTTACTAGCAATCAATGGAGTAACGTATGATAAGGTGGAACCTGGATCAATTAGTGCATATACATCGTAGGAGGAGACTGATAATATACCTGTAACAACATCAGGCGATGACTCTTGGTCCTGTCGTCCTGCCAATGCATAAATGCAGTTCTGAGGGTTTCTCGATCTAGATGCACCGCCTCTACCACGACTCATTGGTGCTTGGGGACTTTGCCTGGGGGCATACTGATGATGACGATCTAGCCACAGATCCCGCTGGCTGAGCTATGCTTGTATCACCTCTCATCGGACAATCCCTCATAATGTGGCCCGACTAACCACAAGTATAACAAACATCTAGTCCCATACGGCACTGCCCGGTTTGTTGCTTACCACATTAAGTACATCATGGAAAGGGTGGCCTCATCTGATTTGACTCACCCCTATATTGAGAACCTGAGGCCCTAAAATTCTGACCAGGACTTGAATATGTAGAATGATCAAATCTCTTTCCCCCAAACTTAGGGGGCACGCTAGCCGAGGGCTGGGATGGATATCTCAAATACTGCTGCCTCTGACCATCTCGGAACTCACCAGAAGGACCCGAAGACCTCGCTCTTTTATTACGGGCCCTATCATGCTCACGATCGGCCCTCTGTTTCTGTTTATGCTCCTCTACACCCTGAGTGTATGCCTGAATACGAGAAATATCCATGTATGGATGAAGTGAAACCGACATACAATCATTAAGAAAGTAAGGCTCTAATCCCAATCACGAACCGGTGAACCTGATCCTCCATCTTAGATACAATAGTGGGAGCATACCTAGACAACGAATCAAACTAAAGACAGTACTCCCGAACACTCATGTTTCCCTGTCGAAGGGTCAGGAACCTATCAACTCTGGCTCGCCTAAGCTCTGGTGGCAGATAATGATGAAGAAAAGCTTATGTAAACTCCTGCCATACCGCTGGAGGGGAATTCTCACCTCTGGACAATTCCCAAGACTCGTACCAATTAACTACAACATCTCAGAGTTTATAGGAAGCTAGCTCAACTGACTCAGTCTCAGTGGCCTTCATTACCCGTAACGTCCTCTGTACTCTATCAATAAATACTTGAGGGTCCTCATTCGGGCCTGCTCCAGTGAATACTGGAGGGTCCAAATTAATAAAGTCACGAACCCTCGCGCTCACAGACTTATCTGCATGACCAATACCTGCTTCCTGATGCCGAGCCTGTACGGATACTAATCGGGTCAATAACTGAACAACATCTCTCATCTCCTGACCCGGCGTATCCTGCTGAGGTGCTGAATGTATAGGGGTGGGTGCTGGAGCTGGTGCCCTTCGAAACTCTTTTAGAAAAGGCGGGGTATGTGAAGTTTGAGATGGAACCTCACCATGAGATTCTTCCCGAGCCCTGGTAACTCGTGGTGCTCGACTAGTAGTCTCACCAGCCATGGACTTTCCCTTCTGGGCGGCCGTACTCTTTGGAGGCATTGCTAACAATATAATGTATCGTTAGGAACAAGAATTCTTGTATTGCACGATCTTGAGATAAAAGAGAGGATAACATCCTATATGTCTTGTAGCCTCCTGTTTATAAGTGTGGTGCACGACACACCCATAAACAAGACTTTACTACACACGGTCTGTAGACAACCGTAGGACAGAACTGCTCTGATACCACTTTTGTCACGACCCAATCCGATGGGCCGCGACGGGCGCTTGAGTCTTACCTGTCAAACACCCCTAAGCATGCGTCTAAAATATGAACCTGAATAACATCTGCTGCATTACAAAATTAACATACATGAAAGAAGCCTGCCATCAAGGCATATGTACGTATACAGGCGGAATAAAGTGGGCGAGCCGGCAAGGCTGCTATAGACAATTATACATCAAAAACTAAAAGCCGACAAGGCCACATACAACCCAACTAGACATACTGTCTACAGACCTCTAAAAGAAACATAACTGTACAAAGTCGGGACTGAGCCACATCATACTCCTATACATATATATGTACAAACGTATCGTACCAATATCAAAAGCAGCTCTGGATCAAATGGAGCACGCCAACTCTCGCTGATCAGGGATCCTAAGAATGGGGATCGTCAGCTTGCCTACCTATACCTGCGGGCATGGAACGCGGGCCCCGTGAAATAGGGCGTCAGTACGAAAAATGTACTGAGTATGTAAGGCATGGAAATTAGTACGTAAAAGACATAGATGAAACGTGGAATACTGAAACACATTTTTAAATTTGAATAACTTTGTAAATACTGAAACGTTTATAACGTCATGTACGTGCGTGTAAATGTCATGCCATGCATAGGTATGGTGTACATAATATCATCAAGCCACTGGGGGCATCCCATCATATCATCTCGGCCACTGTGGGCAATATCATCAACATATACCAGCTGATCAGGTGGTGGTGCGTATATAATGCCATAACCTTTTCCATATCCCATATACATATATATACATACATATATACGCGTATATAACGCCGTTTGAATACATACATATATACGCGTATATAACGCCGTTTGAATCATATTTTAGCCACTGTGGGCAATATCATCATCATATACCAACTGATCAGGTGGTGGTGCGTATATAACGCCGTAACCTTTTCCCATATCCCATATACATATATTTACATATATACGCGTATATAACGCCATCTGGTCATGGGTCAATGCACATGTACGAAATGCATGAAAAATACGTAATAATCTCAATATTCCTTCCGGATAAATTTTTCCAACTGCGTATTATTCTGAGACCCATGAACAGAAGGAAATAATAATTCTCATGGGGAATCAAGAATATAGACACCCCTACTATTTCTATGAATAGAATAATTTATAGAAACCGTGTATTTGCTCATTTCTTTTGTTTAATCTAGACCATGCCAAAATAAAGAAGGGAAGGCCTTAACATACCTGGAGTAGGAAAAACTCCATATGATATTCCATTGGAAAACCTTCGTTGATTGATCGAAATTTGCCCGTGCTTCTTATGGACGAAATTGCTTCTGGTTCCTAAAAGGTTTGGAGTGAAATAACGTTTTTTTTTTGTTTCCTTGAAATTTTCGAGAGGAGTAAAGTGCTGCTTACTTAAAATCTTGGAAGGAATATGTGTTTGGATCCTTGAGATTGAAAGGAATTTCTTGGAATTATTGAGAGGAGTAACGTTCTATTTCTTTAAATCTTGGAAGGAATACGTGTTTGGTTCCTTGATTGCCACATATTACATAACTAAGATAAGTCATATGGCCAACTTCCACATTTTATTGGGGGAGGGATTTAATATTATCCACTTATTAGTTAATCGGGTAATGTCCTATTACCCGGTAATTAATCAATTACCCAAAAAATTGAAAATTATTCTCACTTACTTAAAATATTACTCACTTTTTACATATATTATACACCGTTATCCTTCATAACACTTATTTATCGCTTGTTGTAATAACGTAAGTACGTTAACGTCAAGATGATCTCATCCTCGAGTCTACGTCGGTTAACTAAAAACAAAATTTTAACGTACGAAAATGCGAGATGTAACAATCAACCAGCTGTATGAGAGGCTCAAAGCTACTGGTTATGTCACCCCCATCCCTGCTGCAACCCTTGAGAATCCTTTTCAGTGGGTTAACCCAAACAAGTCTTGTGCATACCACTCCAGCATGCACGAGCACACCATCGATGAACGCCGCTCTTGAAAGACAAGATGCAGTCCTTGATTGATAACAAGATCATTGTGGCAAAATAACCCGCTCCAAACGTCTGCAACAACCCTTTTCTAGACCATAAGGGTGGAGATATCCACATGATTAAAGTAGAAGATGACTAGGATCCCGAGGGATCAATCGGGTTGAACGCAGAAGGTGATGACCTGAAGAAACCAACAATTACTCTCAATCCAATCATTGTCCAAATCCAACTGTTTGAGAATGCTGAAGTGAATATGTCTGTACCTATTGAGTTTGAAGCAGCTCCATCCGCAAAGACATCAACACCAATTGAGGTTGAATTCGTGTCTCTCGCAAATGCACCCGCATAATTGGAGGTTGCAGTCTTGCCACACAAGGCACATGTTCCGTTTGTAGTAAGGATAGCCACACTGGTCCCAGTGGCGATGTCTACCATGCCACCATTCTATACAAATACTGTAATATGGGACTATAAAGCCGAGGCGAGAAGGAAAGGCAAGGTCAGGATTGAATAAACTGTTGTAGCAGAGGGTATGACAAGAACTGGTAGAGTTTATACCCTTAAACATCTTGCTGAATCAAGCAAGCAGGCCTCCAATTGATTGCCCCTCATTGAGACAGGTCCGGACGACCTTTGGAGAAAAATACAGGCCAAGGAATATTCGGTCATCGACTAGTTAAACAAGACGCCAGCACAAAAATCCATTCTCTCCTTGCTACAAAATTCTGAGATGCACAAGAATGCTCTGTTAAAGGTGCTAAATGAAGCATACGTACCAAGTAACATCACTAGAGGGGAAGTGGCTAATATGGTAGGACAAGTACTAGAAAGTCATAAGATCACCTTTTATGAGGATGAGCTGCCACCTGAAGGGCTGGGGCACAACAAAGCACTGCACATCACCGTGCAATACGAAGATTATTTCATCACCAGAAACCTGATCGATGGAAGTTCCAGTCTTAATATTTGTCCGCTGGTAACACTCAAGAAGTTGGGTAAAGGGCTGCATGAGATAAAGGATGGAGTAATCAATGTGAAAGCCTTTGATGGTTCTCAGAGGTCCACCATTAGTGATATTAATCTATACTTGCAGATGAGACCAACCTGGTTCGAAGTCGATTTCCAAGTAATAGATGTACCAGCGTCTTACAACTTGCTGATGGGACGGCCGTAGAATCATGCTGCTAGGGACGTAGCATCAACACTATATCAGGCAGTAAAGTTCGAATGGAATCACCAGGAAGTGATCATTCACGGTGATAGTAGCAACCCTATATATAGTCTCCAGACCATTTCGGCGATCGGGGGAAGAAGGAAGCTATGAGGAGAAACTTACCACCACATTGAGCGGGTTAATACCATAGACAAAGACAAATGGTGGGATAAAAAAAATCGCGCGTATACTGAGTTGGAGTGGGTACGAACCTGGCAAAGGGCTCGGCAAGAACTTCCATGGAATCTCTAAACCCATAAAACTCAAGAAATATGGCACTACCTTCGGCTTGGGATATGAATACACCTGGGAAGAATTCAATAACTGGTCACCACCATGGCGCAGTCCATACTATTCACTAGAGCAACCAATACCGCATCTGGAGCAGACTTTCCAACAGGCAGACATTATTTATGGGTCAGATGAAAAAGAAGCATTGGCAGTAGTGAAGAACTTGTTTTTAGAGGATATTGATATGGACTGTTGCATTATTCTCGAGGAGGAGGGGGAGGAAGGCCCTTCCACACAGGTTGTGAGCAGAGGGGCACATCTTAAGAATTGGACCATCAGGACAACCAAAGCCTGACGAGCCTCGGGGTAGCAAGGCTAAGACAAACATTATTCAGTATTTTTACTAAATAATTTTCTTTTTGCATTTTTCAATTCCTGCAATGAGATCTTCAGTGTTCAAAACAGTTATTCGATTTATCAAAAACACCTTTTGATTTTTCTTATAAATTAATTGCTATTGTTCTTTCTCCTTGCTTTACCAATACAACATTACTATTACTTGTCTTGATGAACCAATGACTGTGACATGTGATGAGACAATGCAACAAACGGACATGGATTTTGAAGAAGATGACATACCTGACGAGATTGTCAAAGAAGTTGAGAACAGACCTAAGTCTAAACTGGACGAGACCGAGATGATCAACCTGGGAGATGCAGAAAACGTCAAGGAAACGCTAATTAGCATTCACCTATCACCATTAGAGAAGAAAGAATACACAGAGTTTCTAAAGGAGTATAAGGGCATATTCGTCTGGTCGTATGATGACATGACTGGTCTAAGTACGTCTATTGTGGCTAACAAACTACCGACCGATCCAATATGTCCACCAGTAAAGCAAAAGCTCAAAAAGTTCAAGCCTGATATGAGTTTGAAAATCAAGGAAGAAGTCACCAAGCAGGTCAACGCTAAGGTTCTCAGGGTAGTAGAACCCGACATGGTTGGCCAACATTGTGCTAGTACCAAAGAGGAATGGGAAGGTTAGAGTTTGTGTCGACTATGGGAATCTCAACTGGGCCAGTCTGAAAGACGACTTCCCTTTGCCAAATATACACATCCTAATTGACAATTGCGCCAATCATGAGCTACAGTCATTCGTAGATTGCTTCACTGGTTATCATCAAATCTGGATGGATGAGGAATATGCTGAGAAAATGGCTTTAATTATGCCGTGAGGAGTGTACTATTACAAAATGATGCCGATCGGCCTGAAGAATGCAGGGGCCACCTACATGAGGGCCATGACTACCATCTTCCATGATATGATACACAAGGAGATATAGGTATATGTGGATGATGTTATTATCAAATCCAAGAAAGCCGCTAGCCACATAGAAGATCTGAGGAAGTTCTTCAATAGACTGCGGAGATACAACCTGAAACTAAACCCCGCAAAGTACGCATTTGGGGTTCCTGCTGGGAAATTGCTTGGGTTTATTATGACCTGTTGAGGAATAGAACTGGATCCATTGAAAATCAAAGCCATTCAAGAACTACCACCGCTAAAGAACAAGAAGGATGTGATGAGTTTCTTGGGAAGGCTTAACTACATCAACCGATTCATAGCACAGTCTACAGTTATCTATGAGCCAATCTTTAAGATGTTAAAGAAGGACGCCGCCACCAAATGGACCAATGACTGCCAAAAGGCCTTCGATAAAATCAAGGAGTACCGGTCAACACTACCAATCTTAGTCCCGCCTGAGCCAGGTAGACCCTTATTAATCTACCTTGCAGTGTTAGATGGAACTTTCAGCTGCGTTCTGGGGCAGCAAGATGAAACAGGGAAGAAGGATCAAGCCATTTATTATCTCGGTAAGACGTTCACCCTGTACGAGGCCCGATATTCTCTATTGGAATGCGCCTATTGTGCTTTGATTTGGGTAGCTCAGAAGCTGAGACATTACTTATACGCCTATACTACATATCTCATATCGAGGATGGATCCTTTAAAGTACATCTTTTAGAAGCCCATGCCCACCGGCAAGCTAGCCAAGTGGTAAATCCTGTTGAGTGCGTTTGATATTGTTTACGTAACTCAGAAAGCGGTCAAGGGACAGGCACTGGCAGACCACCTTGCTGAAAACCCAGTGGATAGAGGATACGAACCCCTGAAACGTATTTTCCTGATGAAGAGGTATCATTCATAGGAGAAGACCTTGCAGAATCCTACAATGGTTGGAGAATGTTCTTCGATGGAGCAGCAAACTTCAAAGGAGTTGGCATAGGAGCAGTCCTAATATCAATTACCAGTCAGCATTATCCGATGTCTGCCAAACTCAGGTTCCCTTGCACCAACAATATGGCCGAGTATGAAGCCTGCATCTTAGGACTCAAAATGGCCATTGACATGAATGTTCAAGAGCTGCTAGTGATTAGAGATTCAGACTACTTATACATTAGGAATGAGAAGAATGGGCAACTAAGAACTCCAAGATACTCCTGTATCTACATCACATATAGGAATTGAGAAAGAGGTTCATGAAGACGGAATTCCAGTATGTTCCCAGAATCCAGAATGAGTTCGCCGATGCATTGGTTACCCTATCATCTATGATACAGCATCTTGACAAGAATTTCATTGATCCCATTCCAGTGAAAATCCATAATCAGCCAGCTTACTATGCCCATGTCGAAGAGGAAGCAGATGGAAAGCCTTGGTTTCATGATACCAAGGAATATTTGGCAAAAGGGGAGTGTCCGGAGCTTGCGAATCCTACTCAGAAACGCACACTTCGGAGATTGTCCAATAACCTCTTTCATAGGAGAGGAATTATGTATAGAAGGACTCCTAATTTAGGATTATTAAGATGCGTCGACGCAAAGGAACCATCCAGGCTACTAGAGGAAATTCATGATGGGACCTGCGGTCCACATATGAATGATTTCGTCTTAGCAAAGAAGATACTCCACGCTGGTTACTTTTGGATAACTATGGAAATGGACTGCATCTAGTATGTCTAGAAAATGCCACCGCTATCAGATACATGCATACATGATAAAGGTGCCTCCAAGCGAGCTTAACACAACAAGCTCACCGTGGCCGTTCGCCGCCTGGGGAATGGATATTATTGGACCAATCGAGCCTGCCACTTCCAATGGACACAGGTTTATCCTAGTGGCGTCAACTATTTCACCAAATGGGTCGAAGTAACATCTTATAAAGTAGTGACTAAGAAAGTCGTGGCAGACTTCGTCCGCTACCGCATCATTTGTCAATTCGGGATTCCAGAGTCAATCATTACTGATAATTGCTCCAACCTCAAAAGCGACTTGATGAAAGCTATGTGTGAAACTTTCAAGATCAGACACAAGAATTCCACAGCCTATAGGCCTCAGATGAATGGAGCTATAAAAGCCGCCAACAAGAATATCAAGAAGACGTTGAGGAAAATGATAAGGAATCACAGACAGTGGCACGAGAAATTATCATTTGCTCTTTTGGGGTATCGTACCACAGTCCGCACATCAACCGGGGCAACACCCTATATGCTGGTTTACAGTATAGAGGCTGTCATTCCCACTGAGGTGGAAATTCCTTTGCTAAGGATCATATAAGAAGCTGAGCTCGACGATGCAGAGTGGGTAAAAAGTCGTTATGAGCAACTAGCCTTATAGATGGAAAGAGAATGAATGCAGTATGCCATGGTCAACTCTATCATAACAGAATGTCCAGAGCCTTTAACAAAAGATTCAAGCCAAGATAGTTTGCACCAGGACAACTGGTGTTAAAGAAAATTTTCCCGCATCAAGATGAAGCCAAATGGAAGTTCTCTCCCAACTGGCAGGGTCCATACATGGTTCACCGGGTTTTGATAGGAGGAGCCCTCATCCTTGTAGAAATGGATAGAGAAGTCTGGCCAAAGCCGATCAATTAAGATGCAATCAACCGTTACTATGTAATCTTTATGCTTTCCTTATATGATGTAAATTGAACTACGCCTAACCTGATTCCCGTTTAACAGGGGATACATCGGAAGCCCTATGGGTTCGGTCACAATTCAATAAAAATCTTATTTCCCCAGCAATTGGAAACTGGGGCAGAATTTTGAGGAGGACCCTCAAAATTCCGAAGTAATTTCAGCCGACCGCCGCACGAGCAACAGTCAGAAACTTCAACCCATCAAACTAGGGTAGAATTTTAGGGAGGACCCTCAAAATTCTGTAGCAAGAAAGGTTGCAATGTCCTGAACCACGTCACAGTCGTCGGTTCATTTAAGAGCTATTTTTAATTTATGTCATACTTTTACAAAATCATGCATGTTTATATTGAAACTGCTTTGTTTAGCAACGCTACCCCAATAATACAGACGGTATCACCAGATCAAAGCCGAACGAGTCAAGCAACGTTAGCGGGGATACGAACTAACCTTCCCCTTTTTCAAAACTCATGATTTTTCTTTGGATACAGGCACTAGGATTGTGAAATCATTAAACATATTGTACGCCCATGGACCAAACATTGTTCAAGAATGTGACTCTTTGAACCGTTGCACTTGCCAACATTTGCTATCAGCACACACCAGTGATGTCCCGTATGTCACAATGCTCCCATTAATCACAACGCTGCAATCTGCTAAGGAAACTCTACTATCATTTGTTATTTTATTTCTTGCATAAGGCTACCATTCTGCATTCTAAGACTAAACGTTGTCTCCATCTGCATCTGCATTGCATAAGGCTACCATTCTGCCTTCCAATTTGCATAAGGCTACCATTCTGCCTTCCGGGACTAAACGATGTCTCCATCTGCATTGCATAAGGCTACCATTATGCCTTCCAATTTGCATAAGGCTACCATTATGCCTTCTGAGACTAAACGCTGTCTCCATCTGCATCTGCATTGCATAAGGCTATGATTCTGCTTTCTGACTTGCATAAGGCTACCATTATGCCTTCCGAGGTTAAGCTCTACCTCCATCTGCATCTGCATTGCATAAGGCTACCATTCTGCCTTCCAATCTGCATAAGGCTACTATTCTGCCTTCCGATTTGCATAAGGCTACCATTTTGCCTTTCGAGGTTAAGCTCTACCTCTATCTGCATTCGCATCTTAGCATAAGGCTATCATTCTGCCTTCCGAGGCTAAGCTCTGCCTCCAATTTTCTTCGAAACTAAGCGCTATTTATCTCGCTTCTCTTACGGGCTAAGCTCTGCCCTTCAATTCTCAAGACTAAGCTTTGTCTTGTCCTCACCATACTACAGCATCCTTCATGGGCTGAAATATCACCAACTCATCCAAAGGCATCATCGTTCGGAGGTACCATCTTCGTAGCCCGAGAACACCATGTCATGGCTTGAGGATCTCTTTCAATCTTTTGCATATCATTATTCAAAGGCGTCATGGTTCAGAGGCACCATCCTCATAGCTCGAGAACATCATTTCATGGCATGCGAATCCTTTATCATATGCTTCATGGACCAGGATATCATGGTCTGAGGACGCCATTCCTAACCATCCAAAGACAACATTCATGGTCCAACGGGAATTTGCATCATGTTTAAATTTATGCACAATATATGCTTGTATTGCTTCTGTTTGCAGGTAAGCCGGCGAGCAACGACTATCCCACCAGGAGCAATCCCGCTCCAGTTCCCTCAGCCATAACAAACCTAACCATTCCCGTGAACTGTCCACTCACCCAGCCCTGGATATTGCATTCGTTCTTGAAATGTCCTCATCGGTATACTCCGCAGGTGAATCCGGAACTACATACGACCTGATTCCTATGAAACTAGGGATATGTAGGCAGTTCAAAAGCAAGGGTTCAGCCTAACCTCTTCAAACCATTTCGCTCGGTCAAAATTGACCATTATTTCTTTACTCAGAAACTCTTTCATTCTTCCCGGGTAAAGAGGGGTAGCTGTTGATACCCAATTTTTCTTATATATTTTTAATATGCAAAATACCTTCAAAATAGCATATATATGCATATATAAGCATGTCCAAGATTTTTATTATTTTTTCCATAATTTTAAGGTTTTAAATTGATTTATTTTCTCCCTTTTTATCCATAAAATCCCCAATAATTATTTTTTTGATATTTCATCTATTGGATTTCTATATTTATGACAAAATATTGCTAATGTAATTTTTATATATTTTTATAGTTATATCTAGTATTTTTAAAGCTAAATTGCATATAATTGCGATGTTAGCCCATTTTAAGATATAATTATATTTTATATGCATAAAATTAGATCCTGTATTTTTAGATTTCTAATTATGTATTCTAAATCATTTTAGTACCTTAAATTATTTTTCAAAAATTATCTACTATTTGTTATAAATTAAATAGTGAAAAATTGGCTATTTAAATTATAGCCAAATTGGCTTTCAGTTATAACCAAATAAGACCCCAATTCCCAGCCCAATTTTACAATTAGAAAACCCGATCAACACCCTATTAACCCATACCCAAACCCGGAACCCACCTACCCTTTTGAATCTCGGCCGTTGATCTCCCACATCAACATTCCACGTTATTCCTTTCCCTTTTTAATCTAACGACCCCAAACCCTACCCAATTCTCTCATTTGTACCACCTCTGAATCCTCTCAACTCTCTCTAGAATCTTCGTCTCCTGAGCTCTGTCTCTCACCTTCTCCGGCCACCTCCCTCGCCGGAAACCATGGCCTCTCATCATCTCCTGGCCTCTACATCACCCCACGCCGATTTGACACTACCCTGAGGTCCTCAGGTGAACCTAGAGCGGTTCAACTCCTATCCATGGTCTTTCATGCCATTTTCTGGCCATCCATGGCTGGTCGAGCAAGATCTATGACTTTTCAGCTAAAACCGGTAACATTTTAAGGTCCTCTAATCTTCTCTGGGTTCTCTGAAACCCTAAGTCTTGAGATATTCCACTTTTCTTTTAGATCTAGGTATATCTAGAGTTATCTTGCTATTTTTCCTTAAAGGTTTGCCAATTTTCTCAAAATGACTCTTCGTCTTCAAACTAGGGTTCGTAACCCCTTTTCAAAACGCTTTTCCTTCTGATTGTTGGTATTAATCTATGATTTTACTATGATTAAATGGTTTATTTAAGATTTTCTTTTATCCGATTCATTATGTTGAAAACCCTAATTTCTAGTTCTAATATTGCGTTTTTGAGTGTGTTTTTGATAATATGTTCAACTAGTCTGTATGTTTCTCATGAACATTTTGTGATTATGTTACCTTTACCCTATGTTTGCTTGTTAAGTTCTTTGACTTCGACTATGCCTACCTATTATGTGTTTATTCTTAGAAATTGTGGTTATTTCCCCTGATCAGTACCATCATTTACTTTGAATCCCGGATTTATGTTATTCTTTACCCTACTCTTGTTTGTGTTATTTTTGCTTCGTTCAGTTGTGATACTTTCCCTTGGTCAGTATACCTTTAATGGAATACCTGATTCCCTGTGATTGGTATACTCTATTCCATACTGATTTTTAACCTCTAAATATTTTTCTTGCCTTATTTTATGGTTGATTGTGTTGTCAAATTGATTCTTAGACATTTTTCTTAATTAAAATTTGTCGAACCCCTAGCCTCTATTACATGCTCTGTACTATGCTCATTTCCTTATGTGTTATATTCCAGTCTCATATGATCCCCTTCCTTATTTGTCACCTGCTTTCTGTCACACCTCCTTTTTGCGCGCCCCGCCCCGAGGGGTAAGATGCGCGGGTGGAGTTTTTCCAATTTAAGTGACAATATTCGAAATGAGATTATTTATTTAATTCAGAGTCGCCACTTGGGAAAGGTTTGGCTTTTGGTGTCCCAAGTCACCGGTTTATCTTGAATCCCAAGTCGAGGAAAATTTTCGACTTTTCCAAATGAAGTCTGCGAACCAGAAATTCTAAGTAAGGAATTCTGTTGACCCGAGGGAAGGTGTTAGGCACCCTCGAATCCCGTGGTTCTAGCACGGTCGCTTAAATTGTTATAATGGCTAAATATCTGATTTAAATAACATGTTATGACTTATGTGCTTTTATTAAGTTTAAACCGCTTTTATTATTATTATTTATTTTGTAGAATTGCAACGTCGTGAAAATGCATCTTGAACCACGTCACAATCAATGTGCCCGTGATCGTCGACACATTTTGACTTCGTTGAGATTTGGATTTGGGTCACATCAATGTGCACCCTGAATTTAAGAATATAATTTAGCTTAAAGTCGCGCCTAAAGAATCTAAACGCGTTGTTATTTGGGGAAGGCAGTGGAATTCTCTAAACAGTCCCTCCCAAATTCTAAGTATTTATCATGATCAATTATTGAGGGCCCCGCAGTTTGCATTTTTATTCGGCGAGGCTCGTCTCATTATTTTAGAAGGGTACCCTACAAATGACTACATTTCTACTACATTTATCTTTAAAGGGAAAGATGATGCCGAATTTTGCGGGTTTGGACAAATACGGACTGAATCCTTATTATGTTTGCCGAAACTAAACTTGTTTGATTACCTGATTGATTGTTCATGAGGTGAGGGTTACCGCATGCTTTGTCTTCGTCGAGTGAATATGTTTATTAATTCGCTAAGTGAGATTGCAAACAAACTAACAACATATATTAAGTTATGTTTAACGACCTCCAAGTTCTATTTTTAACACTTCAACCTATTTGAAATTGATAAACGAAATCGGCTGTTTATTAGGAAAATTACTACTAATTGAACTCAAAATGGCTATTAGTTTTTCTCAACAATCATCACATTGTTTTTGAAACGAAGAATCTGTACCGAAACCTGATATCAAACCGGCATTGGAACAAATAAACTGACAAGCGAAACTGGCATTCATAGCCAGACTTTTAATATGACTGCATGAGAGTTTGTTTGGGATACATCTATCCCAGACCTAATACCACAGATTTGTCGATTCAGTGGTCTAGGCAAAAATACATACAAGTGTTTGCCATGACTCTATGTTATACAGTCTTAACTAAACCAAACAGTATTATACTGAACTGAACGTATCCCAAATCAAACATGCTGTCTATCATATTGTTATTGCTATTGAACAGTGCTATCTAACAGTCCATCTCAGCAGAATGTATGCTAGTTTTATACAGAGTGTTTGCAGTTTGCAGTAAAATACAATCCCACTAACATTCGACCTATTTTTAACACCAATGTTATAACATGAACAGCTGTTCTTTTCTTTATTTCTGCTTCAACTTCAAACTTTCAACAATACAAAGTTTCAGAGGTTGTGTACCTGGAAATATTTGACAATTGAAGGAAAGGGGGAGTCAGCAGAATATAATGACAACAAAATACAGCAGCAATCACAGCACTATCAGTAGCAGCAGGGCAGAAATAGCAGCAGACAAAGCAATACAGCAAGAACCCAGCTCGAGTGCAGAGATGCAACTATAGCCAATAGAAAGCAATAGCCAAATAACAGCAACACCCAGTGGAGTAGAATCAGAACTCCAGATAGTAGTAAACCAATGAAAGCACTCAACTAATAGACACAACTGAGATTTCAAAGGATCAGAATTGGCTTGAACAAATTGAAACAACTGAAAACCCAATAACAATAGGAGGAAGAATGTTCTGATTGTTGGTTGTATAGCTTCTATCCCTTAACCTCTCTCTATCTCTGTTTGTGTTTTTCCTATTCAGCTCTTAAGGTTCAATGTCTATCCTTTTGTGTGTGTGTGTATGTATTTCTATCTCTCAATCCTGTCTCTAATTCTGTCTGTATCTCCAGAACTTCAACTCTCCTCTATCTATGCTCTCTCTGACCTCTATTATCAGATGGTATCCTTTTCCTCTCCTCCCTTTTTTGTCTGTCTGTCTCTCTATTCTCTTATCCCAATCCCCCCTTTTATATCAGCCTCCCATCATCAATCAGAACATCCTCCCATGTGCTCCCTTATTTTCAGATTCCACTTACTATTTAAATAAGAACACCAGCCCATGATATTCCCTGGCAGACTTACTTTTAGGCAAGGTTTAATATTTTTGAACTAAAGTAAGGTAATGGGCAGCAGAATGTAGTCTGACAGCACATGCTGTCAAACTATTTAATTCAAAAACATTTAGGCAGGGCACAGGCTGTGCACAAAATGCACATGTTGTGCATAAGTGCACATGCTCTCCAATTTCAGAACTGTGACTAAACAGAACATTGCTCTTTTACACTTCTGATTCAAATTACTAATTATAAGCACTAAACTCAGTTCCTAAGTGATTCAAGCCATGCTTATCAAAAGTACATTGATTTGTTATCGTTCGGACAACTGAAACTAATTGACGACATATGTCGACTCGACTATACTAGTTATAACACATACAATCGTAACCAAAAATCAGACATTTAACAGTATCGACACATGATTTGAATTACACTGACTAAGCAAAGTGGTACCCGAGGAATCAATTAGTCAGTCCAAATTTGAAAATCAGCTAGTTGCCCAACACTTACATACACATTATCAAAACAAATGGAAAGACTCAATCAAACAGCAGAGGTTCAAGCAAAGTGGTCAAGGCACAGTTGCTAAAAGTCAAGGACATAAACAAAACATGAACAGACCTTTACCACAATCAGATGAACCAACACAAATAAGAAAAGAAAGAACTCACCTTAAACCTTGAAAAATCAAAACCTCAAACCGGACTCGGACAGACCTTTCTTAAGGCTGAACGGACTTTAATCGAAGTGTTTCTCAAATGAGAAACACTTTGATTAAAGTCCATTAGACCTTAACCTCTTCGGTTCGAACGGATATGGACCAGTGACGAAGAACCAACAAATTCCAAAACTCAGATCTGGGATTCATGCTTCCCTGATCAGATTCGGACCAAACCAAGTATGGTTTGGTCACGAGGGGGGTCTGGGGAGTGTCTGGTATGAAACTGGGGTTAAACTGAATAGATCGAGTTTTGACTCGAATCTTCAAATGAAGATTCGAGAAGTTGGGGAGGGATTCGAACTACATGGTTGATAGATTTGGGTTCAGGATGGCAAGGGCGTTCTAGGGTGTTAAGGGGAGGGTCACCAGCGTTCATGCCGCCGGCTTCCATGGTGAAGGATACAGGGGCGGCTCTAGGGTTTGATGGGGGATGAGGTTGAAGACGGAGGTCGGGGTATTGGATAGGGGGGTAGGGTATGTTAAGGGCTTATATATGGAATGAGTAGGCGGATCTCGACCGTTAGATCAATTTAGATCTACGGTCTGGATCTGATGGCTTAAGTGGAACGGTGTCGTTTCGAGGGTAAGGGGTTTGGGTTGGTCCGGGTGGAAACGGGTCGGGTTCCTCAGTGGGTTGTGGGGAAATGATCTTGGCCGTTGATCAATCTGAGATCAACGGCCCAGACCACACTGGATTAAAACGGTGTCGTTTAGACACCCTGGGCATCCACTGGTGTTGGACCGGGCAGGCCTGGGTTTGGGCTGAGTTTGTTTGGGCCAATTTTGTTAAAATTGGCCCAAGTCCGGAAGGGAAGGGGTCTTTTCTTTATTTTTTTATTTATTATATTTTATTTATTTATTTCCTTTTTCTTATTTATTTTAAAAACAAAACTAAGCCAAAAAATCAAATTAAAATTAAATACACACTCAATACAATTATTTGCACACACACTAAAATATTTCAAAACAGGTAAAGTCAAACCAAATAAAATCAACGGACGAAAATGCCTATTCATGATTTTCTATTTAACGACCGGATTACGGTTTGAATTATGCAGGACACATATATTTTTTGAATTTCATTTTAATAAAGTAAATAAATAAAAATGGGCCAAAGTCACAAATAAATCAACAAGGTGCCGCACAGAAATCCGAAATTGTACAGCAGGGCCAATTATATTTTTTTTTATTTCTTTTTGGAGCGATTGTCGTGCGAAAACAAAAATCACGTGCTCACAGCTGCCCCTCTTTGTTCGGAAACCCGAAAATTAAGGGAGACTTGGCTGATTTTCGATTCTTAATTGATTCTGCAGTTCTATAATTGCTCCTTGCCTTATTGACTTGACTTTCAAACTATTACATATACCCTCTTCTCTTTTCATTACACACACGAACAATTACACTGTTCTGAACTCTCTCTTACACACATACATACTCTCTTACTTGATACTTAGTCGGCTGCAAGCCAAAACTGAGTGGTTACATTGCTCTACCGCTCTATTTTGCTACTGCTATACTGCTTTACATACTATTGCTCTACTTCCCTTCATTTTACTGCTTTTCACTCCTCACTTTGCACTTATTCTCTCATTTTACTGGTATGTTTTCATTTTAACTTACAACATCCAAAACAATATGTCTCTATTTGTGTTGCACTTCCTTTTGTTTCTCTTATGCTTCTACTTGTGGTTCTGTTGTCTCCCTTGCAAATAGCATGCCTATTTTGCCATGTGATTATCCCTTCCTTGTAATTCAGCATGTCTACTGCTTTCTTACATTTTTCTACTACTTTTCTTCCCTACCCCCTAACCCCCAATACATTATAAGCATGACACCTAGTTATTATGTGATCCTGAACCCTTCCCCCATAAACCTAATGTGTAACTCTGTTTAGCACCCCTTAAATATAATGTTGTTAAGCTCCTAGCATGAATACTTTGTGATAGACCATTGCTGTGACTATTTAAGTTCTGTAGTACTTCTCCGGTGTTAACCTGTGTGCAAATAGGCTTTCACATAGGAACTACTTGTCCCCAGTTCCTCTTTTCCCTGTCTGTGTTTGAACTGTGTATGTTGATTTGGTTTTGAGTTGCTGATTGTCCTATTTCTTTTCTTCTTCAAACTGGTTTTCACCAAGGTAAACTCTTCTATTGCTTTCCAAAACTTATTTCAAACTAATCATTGTCAAAACTGTTTCCAACTCAACTCTTTTAAATCTATGTCAAGCACTCTCACATATACTCTTAGACCCACTAAGTTCTGCCTCTTTTGTGTGAGCCTTGCTTGGGACCCTTGAGCTCCCTTTTAACTTGGACACATAAAAGCTGGCCTTTCCATACTGCACTTACTCTATTTTGGCTATGAAATATGGGTGTGAGCACTGCTCGGGATCCCTTGAGGTTCTTAGGGAACTCTAACACACCCTGATATGAGAAGGGCTATGAAACAATCTTGGCACTTGAGGTGATTTATTACAGGGAGGAGGTCCTAATCAGGCTCTCTATAGTGTAACTTCTTATTTTTCATTTCTACTTATGTAATTCATTTCAATGTTGGTCTGTAATAACCTGTTATAAACAAGTATTTGGGCTGGCTAGTGAAAATGGGATGGTAGTTATACATGCTATCAACATCAATGGGTAGAAACCATATCTTAGGTTTACATTTCCTATGTGTGCATTAGAATCCATGTGTAAGATCAACCCATTCGAAGCATTTCATGTATTAGATACCATGTTCTTAGGTTTACTATCTCATCATCTCATTTGACATCACTTTACCACTTAGAAATCCTGCTTTAGGTAAACAACATCAAAAAAATCGTCACTCCTGCCTATTTTGAAACTGTGCATGACTTGATATGCATTTAGAGATCCTGTTTGAGTTATTATGCATCATGCTGCATTAGACATCATGTTATAGGATCGCACTTATTCAATCACACCTAGTCTAAATACAGAGGTTTAAATGGTCCTCCTGGTCTAAACAAACTGGTAATTAGTCTTTGGATGTTTGCAACATTTAGAATTGCATGTTATTAGGTATAACAACCTGGAATTATTAACAAATCTGGTAGCTGCTGCATGTTATATTACGCCTAGGCAAGCCTTAGGTAATCAACTTTAAAATAAAAACCAGAACCGTGTTTGTGATTAGTGTTTAACTGTCAACGTGTTAAAATCAGTAGGCAAGCCTGATTCGGATTTCTTTTGTGAGTCATGTAATAAATTTGGTTATGCAGTTATCACTTAGATACCTTGTTAGGATCTAAATTTAGACCTTAATTGTGTATGAGTCATGTTGTTTATGTGTACTATGTGTGGAGGTATATCTGAGCCTTTCATTTGTCTTCCATGCTCCCTTTTAATTGAAGTCCTATCTGTTTATTATGTGTCGCCTTATTGTTTTATCTTTAAACATGAGTGTCTGCCTAGAACCCACCCCCCTTTATAGGATAGAAGTCTTAAATTCCTCTGGGACTGATAGGAGGGGATGAGTAACAGCATGCAATAGGGGCCAAGACCAACCCTTGCTTTAATTACCTTCATGGGGCGGGAAAGGGTAGATATGGATATGATGACTGGTGCGTTAATACCACGTGTAGCCCCTCTTTGAGGAGTGCCATACCGGGTATTGCATTGATGTGATTCATATTACAAACAAACCTAGGACACCCCTTTACATTCACAAACATGCTTAGATTGTAATTCTTTTCAAAATTTTGCTTTTTCACTAATTGTTTTTGAAACACTTGTGTATTTAAACTTAAATCCCATTTTATTTGAGCCACATTTGTTTATTTTCTAGTTGTACAAATTCACAAAAAACTGTTTGGCCGGGAACCACACTATGGATCTTGAGAGGTGCCTAACACCTTCCCCTTGGGATAATTTCAAGTCCTTACTCTGTCTCTGGTTACCCAAGGTAGTCCTGTAAGCATCCACAGGCCCTAGAGTCCCCTCCTATCTTTACTTTATTTCTGTTTTACTTTCTTCGAGATAGGTGTATTTTCTTCCAAACCATTGCCTGTATTATTTCATAGAATGTTCGTGAGTTGTGAACCAGTTTCTTGGTGGCATCTATTTCGGATTTTGTTAATAGTATAAGGGTAATCAATTAAATCATGTACTTCCGCTTTTATTTCTACTGATTTAGTTTTGTTAAATTTTATTTATAAAAAAGTTAAAGGAAAAAGGTGAAATATTTTGTAATGTTGGCTTGCCTAGCGAGTGCAATGTTAGGTGCCATCACCATCCCAAAGGTGGGAAATTTGGGTCGTGAAAAGTTGGTATCAGATCACTTGCTTAGGTCTCACAATTCACGAACAAGATTAGTAGAGTCTGAGGGATCGGTACGGGTGCTTATCCCTAGAGGCTACAGAGTTAGGAACAATTTCACTTCTATTCATCTCTGTCGTGCAGTTTGATCTCTCAATACTAATTGAACTCTCTACTCTATTATTTCGCAAATGGCGAGAACACATACCACTTTATCAGCTGATCAGCAGTCCGAGCCTCCAATGGAAGCTCCTACGAGGGGCGGAAGATGAGGTCGAGGCCGTGCTAGAATTTGAGGCAGGGGCAGAGCTCAGCCCTGAGCTCGAGCAGTAGCACCAGCGGCAAAGCCTCAGGTAGAGTTTGATGATGAGGTTCTGGCCCAGACCGTTCCAGCAGGGCCAACGCAGGTTTCGGGGGGGGGGGGGGGTTCATAGCTACCCTGGTACTTTAGGATACTTTGGTCCGTCTAGTGGGCCTTGTGGAGAGTGTTACTCAGGAAAACATACTTCCTGTGGCACCATCCATATCTCGAGATGGGGGAGGAGCACAGACTTCCACTACTCACACTTCGGAGCAGGTGGCTCCCCAATTTCAGACTCCAACAGCTCAACTAGTTGGGGTAGATTCGTCGGGTGTTGTAGCACAGACCGACAATGGATGAGCTATGTCTGCTGATGCTTTGTGGAGGTTGGACAAGTTTACCAAGATCTTCACTACTACTTATGGCGGTACATCTTCATAGGATCCCTAGGACTATTTGGATAGTTGTTAGGAGGTGTTGTGGAACATGGGGGTAGTGGACCAATGGGGTTGACTTTGCTGTTTTTGTCTATCAGGTTCTGCCAAGAAATGGTGGAGGGACTTTTATTTGGCTAGACCAGCTGGGTCACCTGCTTTGACTTGGGATTAGCTCTCTCAACTATTCCTGGAAATATTTTTCCCTATCACTTAGAGAGATGACTATCGGAGGTAGTTCGAGCGCCTTCAGTAGGGTTCTATGATCGTCACTTAGTACGAGACCAAATTTGTTGATTTAGCCCGTCATGCTTTTCTTATACTTCCTACCGAGAGAGAGAGATGGTGAGGAGGTTTATTTATGGACTTGCTCAGCCCATCAAATTGCAGATGGCTAAGGAGACAGGGAGTGATATTTCTTTCCAGGATGTAGCCAATGTGGCTAGACGAGTAGAGATGGTTCTATCACGGGGGAGTTGTCAGGGGTCTGACAAGAGGCCTTGTCACTCCGGTGGATTCAATAGGGCCTCATCTAGAGGCCGGGGTACTTTTGGTAGGGTCTATCCTCACAAGCCATTTCATTCAACACTTCAGACATCCCATAGAGCTTCAGGGGGTCGTGGTCCATATGTACCTCCTTCAGGGAAGCCAACTTATAGTGCACCGACAGCTCCTATCAAAGCATCTCCTCTTCAAAGTTATTATCGCGGTCAACCAACTCGTTAGTGTCAGTCTCACTTTTCTCAACCGTAGTATCAGGATGGGTGTTTTGAGTGTGGTGAGTATGGGCATATCTACAGGACCTATCCAAGATTAGTGGGTGTTCAGCCATAGCAACAGGGTTCTCGTGCCATGATCCCAGCACCGCCCGCTCAGCCAGCTAGAGGGAGGGGTCAAGGGGCCCGAGGTAGGGGTCAGCCCGCTAGAGGTGGAGGTCGGGCCGTTAAAGGTGGAGGCCAGCCAGTAAGAGGCCATCCTAGGGATATGGTTCGGAGTAGTGGGGCCCAACCCCGATGTTATGCTTTCCCAGCCAGGCCTGAGGCTGAGTCCTCCGATATTGTTATCACATGTACTATTTCGGTTTATAGTAGAGATGTTTCAGTTCTATTTGATCCAGGGTCTACATACTCCTATGTGTCTTCTTATTTTGCTTCATATTTGGTTGTGCCTCATGATTCTTTGAGTGCTCCCGTATATGTGTACATGCCGGTGGGGGATTCTATTGTTATAGATCGTGTCTATAGTTCATGTGTGGCTATTATTGGGGGGTGTTGAGACTAGTGTAGATCTCCAACTTCTCGATATGGTAGATTTCGATGTCATTTTGGGGATGGATTGGTTGTCACCTTATCATTCTATATTGCATTGTCACGCTAAGACCGTGACCTTAGCTTTGCGGGAGTTGCCTTGATTGGAGTGGAGGGGGACTCCTGGTCATTCTACCAGTAGGGTTATCTCTTATATGAAGGCTCGGCATATGGTCGAGAAGGGGTGTTTAGCTATTTGGCTTATGTTCGTGATTTGAGTGATGAGGTTCCTTCTATGGATTCTGTGCCAGTTGTCTGGGAGTTTCTAGAGGTATTTCCTGTAGATCTCCCGGGGATGTCACTCGACAGGAATATTGACTTTTGCATTGAATTGGCTCCAGGCACTCAGTCCATTTCTATTTCTTCGTACCGTATGGCCTCGCCAGAGTTGAAAGAATTAAAGGAGCAGTTGCAAGATCTGCTTGATAAAAGCTTTATTATACCTAGTGTCTCGGCTTGGGGTGCGTCGGTGTTATTCGTAAAGAAGAAGGATGGGTCGATGAGGATATGCATAGACTATCGACAGTTGAACAAAGTCACCATCAAGAACAAGTATCCATTGCTGAGGATTGATTATTTCTTTGATCAGCTTCAGGGTGCCAAAGTGTTTTCGAAGATTGATTTGAGATCTGGCTACCATAAGTTGAGGATTAGGGCATCTGATGTCCCTAAGATAGCTTTTCGGACTCGATATAGGCATTATGAGTTCATAGTGATGTCATTTAGTTTGACAAATGCCCCAGCAGCATTTATGAATTTGATGAACCGGGTGTTCAAGCCCTATCTGGATTCCTTTGTGATTGTTTTCATTGATGATATCTTGATCTACTCCCGCAGCCTAGAGGAGCATGAGCAACATCTTTGACTTGTTCTCTAGACTCTAAGAGACATCTAGTTATATGCTAAGTTTTCGAAATGTGAGTTTTGGTTGAGTTCAGTTGCATTCTTGTGTCACGTTGTATCAGCAAAGGGTATTCAGGTGGATCCTAAGAAGATTGAGGCAATCAAGGACTGACCTAAATCCGCATCAGCTACAGAGATCTAGAGTTTCTTGGGTTTGGCGGGTTATTACCGTCGGTTTGTGGAGGGGTTTTCATCTATAGAAGCCATGATGACCAGGTTGACCTAGAAGGGTGCCCCATTCAGATGGTCGGATGAGTGTAAGGTGAGCTTTCAGAAGCTCAAGACAGCTTTGACTACGGCGTCAGTGTTGGTGTTGCCCATAGGTTCAGGGCCATATACAGTATATTGTGACGCATCTCGTATTGGACTTAGTATGGTGTTGATGTAGAATAGCAAGGTTATTGCGTATGCTTCGCGGCAGTTGAAGATCCACGAGAAGAATTATCCAGTTCATGACTTGGAGCTAGTAGCCATTGTTCACACGCTGAAGATTTGGAGGCATTATTTATATGGCGTGTCGTGTGAGGTGTTCACGGATCATAAGAGTTTTCAGTATTTTTTCAAGCAGAAGGAGTCAATTTGAGCCATAGAAGGTGGTTGGAGCTATTGAAAGACTATGATATCACCATCTTGTATCATCCCGGGAAGGCCAATGTGGTGGCCGATGCTTTGAGTAGGAAGTCGGCTAGTATAGGTAGCCTTGCGTATATTCTAGTCGGTGAGAGACTGCTTGCTTTGGATGTTCAGGCATTGGTCAATCAGTTCGTGAGGTTGGATGTTTCTAAGCCTAGCCATGTTTTAGCTTGCACAGTCGCTCGGTCTTCATTATTTCATCCTATCAGAGATCAATAGTATGATGACCATCATTTGCTTACCCTTAGGGAAACGGTACAACACTGTGGTGCCAAGCAGGTTACGGTTGGAGATGATGGGGTTTTGAGGATGCAGGGTCATGTTTGTGTGCCTAATGTGGATGGACTTCGCGAGTTGATTCTAGAGGAGACCTATAGTTCCCGGTATTCTATTCACCTGGGCGCCGCTAAGATGTATTAAGTCTTGCGGCAGTATTATTGGTGGAGGAGGATGAAGAAGGATATTGTTGCATATGTAGCTCGGTGTTTGAATTGTCAGCAGGTAAAGTACGAGCATCAGAGATCTGGTGGTTTACTTCAGCAAATTGAGATTCCTGAGTGGAAATGGAAGCGTATCACTGTGGATTTCGTTGTTGGGATCCCATGGACTTAGAGGAAGTTCGATGCAGTATGGATTATTGTGGATATGCGTGTATTTCATTTCTGTTGCAGTTTCCTATTCTTCAGAGTGGTTGGCAAAGATTTACATCTGTAAGATCGTTCGTCTTCATAGTGTGCTCATGTCTATCATTTCTGATTGAGGTACACAGTTTACCTCGCATTTCTGGAGAGCAGTACAGTGTGAGTTGGGTATGCGGGTCGAGTTGAGCACACCATTTCATCCTTAGACGAACGGACAATCCGAGCGTACTATTCAAATTTTGGAGGATATGCTCCTCGCCTATGTTATTGACTTTGGAGGTTCTTGGGATCAGTTCTTGCCGTTAGGGGAGTTTCCCTACAACAACAGTTATTAGTTGAGCATCCAGATGGCTCCCTATGAGGCATTATATGGAAGACGGTGTCAATAACCGGTTGGGTAGTTTGAGCTAGGGTAGGCTCGGCTGCTGGGTACAGACTTAGTGCAGTATGTCTTGGATAAGGTTAAAATCATTCAGAATAGACTTCGTACAGCTCAGTCTAGACAGAAGAGTTATGCCGATCGTAAGGTTCGTGATGTAGAATTCATGGTCGGAGAGCGAGTGTTGCTTCGGGTGTCGCTCATGAAGGGCATGATGAGATTCGGGAAGAAGGGCAAGCTAAGCCCTAGGTTTATCAAACTTTTGAAATTCTTGATCGAGTGGGAGAGGTGGCTTGCAGACTTGCATTGCTGCCAGGTTTATCAACAGTGCATCTAGTATTTTATGTGTCCATGCTTCGGAAGTATCACGTCGATCCATCCCACGTGTTATATTTTAGCACTGTCCAGTTGGACAAGGATTTGACCTACGAGGAGGAGCCGATAGCTACTCTAGACCGACAGGTCCGTCAGTTGAGATCGAAGAGTTATCCCTCGATTCATGTGCAGTGGAGAGGTAAGCCTGTTGAGGCATCTACCTCGGAGTCCGAGTCCGATATGCGGAGTCGATATCCCCATCTTTTCACCGACTCAGGTACTTTTCTATGTTTGTTCGAGGACGAATAGTTATTTTAGAGGTAGAGAATGTGATGATCCAAAAGGTCATCTTCTATTTTAGAATCCGATTCTGTGTCCCAAGGCCTTGAAAACCTCATTTTGTCTCTCCTCGATTTGCGTGTGCAATCCTGGCGCGTATCCAAAATGCCCTTATGTGAAAAATTTAAGAAATTGTGATTTTTGGCTTAAAAGATGATTTTATTGACTTCAATCAGTGTTTTGAGTAAACGAACCCAGACCAGTGTTCCGACGGTCCCGGAGGGTCCGTAGTAAAATATGGGATCTAGGTGTATGTCCTAAATCGAATTCCGAGGTCCCTATCCCGAGAAATGAATTTTTGAAAAAAATTATTAAACTGAAAATATAATGGTTTTTATAAATTGAATAATGTGTGATCTTGTTGGTATCGGGCTCGTATTTTGGTTCCAGAGCTCGGTACTGGTCTGTTATGATATTTAAGCCTTATCTGTGGAATTTGGTGAAAGACAAAAGTGATTTGATGTAATTCGGACCTTTGGTTGAGAAAATAACAGTTCTGAAACTATCTTGAAAATTTACTGTGTTTTGGTGTTGAATTCGTAGTTATAAGTGTTATTTTGGCGATTTGATCGTGCGAACAAGTTCGTATGATGTTTTAAAACTTGTGTGCATGTTTGGTTTGGAGACCCGAGGGTTCAGGTGAGTTTTGGATAGGCTACGGAGTGTTTTGGAATTAAGGATTTTTGCTGGTGTGCTTCAGGTATACAGACTCGCAAATGCGAGCATCGCATTTGCGATCAAAAAGCTGGGAAGGGGACCTTCGCATTTGCGAAGCTCAGCATCGTAATTGCGACTTGAAGAGAGGCCGCATTTGCGAACACTTGTTTGCATTTGCGATGCCAGCAGGCTAGGCCAACCTTCGCATTTACGAAGCTATGACCGCATTTGCGAACCTGGGATCGCAAATGCGATACCTGCAACTGTTAAAAACATCACTTAGATGGGATTTTCACCCATTCTTCACATTTTTCAAATCCTAGAACCCTAAAGGCGATTCTCCCAAGACCAAATCTTTCCCAAAACTTTGGTAAGTGATCCTAACCCACTTTCTTTCACTTTCCTATCACATTTCATGAATTTTCAACCAAAAACCTAAGATTTCTATGGTATAAATTTGGGGTTTGGGTAGAATTAGGGATTTTTATAAATTGGGGAATTAGACCACGATTTGTGGTCGGATCCCAAAACCAATTGTATGTCCGGGCTCGGGGGTGAATGGGTTGGGTTTTGGTCTGAATTTCGAGTTTGGACCAAGCGGTCCCGGTGTCGGGTATTGACTTTTTGGGAAAAATATTAGAAAACCTATAATTATGCATTTGAATTGATTTCTTTAGAATTTATTGATGTTATTAAGTTAATTATGACTAGATACGACTTGATTGGTGGTTGAATCGAGAGGTAAAGCGGTAATTGAGCTTTGAAATACCCGTTAGCTTGAGGTAAGTGTTTGGTCTAACTTTGACTTGGCGGATTAGGGATCCCCGACTTATTTGCTTTGTGAAATTCCATATGTGTGGTGTATAGGTGTGGTGACGAGTACCTATGCACCACCAAATTATCATTTTTGCTTGTTCCCTTCCCTGTTTCCTATTATATTATTTCATGTCTTAATTGCTACTTGCTCATAAATGTTTCCATTTCTAATTGCTTCTTGTTAACTGTTGTTTTCTCTATTGAAGTATTAATTGTTTCGTAGTTTCATTTTATTACCTTATTGGTTGAAGTTGATTTGCTGGTGCTTCATGGTACACCTTGGTTGGTCTCGCTGTGTAGTAATAACTGTTGAGGTTTAATAATTGTATAGATCTTCCATGGTTATGATTTGAGGTATAAATGTTGTGGAGGGTTTGAGCTAAAATGTGAAACACTTATTCTTATTTTGTGACTGGTACTGAGTTATGGGATCGGGTTGCACGCCGCAACAGGAGGAATAAGGGTAAATGTGTTTGTTTGGTGGGATCGGGTTGCGCGCTGTAACAAGGAGTAATAAGGGTGGAGAGGTGGGATCGGGTTGCGCGTCGCAATAGGAGGAATAAGGGTGATATATTGAGGAGTAATAAGGGTGGACTGGTGGGATCGGGTTGCACGCCGCAACAAGGAGAAATAAGGGTGAATGTTTATACTGTTATTGATTATATGGTGGAATCGAAATGCGCGCCGCATCAAGTGTTATTTATGTATTTTTTTCTGTTGAGATTCATTATTGTGGTTTTGAAACTCTCTTAAGGATTTGTTATAGCTGAGTATTGGTAGAAAGCATGGGTTCCATTTTTACTTAATGCAAGTTATTGTTATATTTCATTCTGTAATTCCTTTTTGTCTTAGTATAAACTGTTGTAGGTTATATATATATTGTTATGCCCCACCGTAGCCTCGTCACTACTTTGTCGAGGTTAGGCTCGGCACTTACTAGTACATAGGGTCGGTTGTACTGATACTACACTCTGCACTTTCTGTGTAGATTTCGGAGCTAGTAGTGGCTGATCGAGAGGTTGGTTGCTGATTCTGCATTCAGGAGACCTAAGGTTGTCCTGCAGGAGTCCACAAGCCCTGGCGTCCCCTCCTATCTTTACTTCATTTTTGTTTTACTTTCTTTGAGACAGATGTATTTTCTTTCAAACCATTACTTGTAGTATTCAAAGAATGTTCGTGAATTGTGACGCCAATTTTTGGGTGGTATCTATTTCGGCTTTTGTTAATAGTATATGAGTAATCCTTTAAATTATGTACTTCCGCCTTTATTTTCACTGATTTAGTTATGTTAAATTTTAATTATAAAAAAGATAAAGGAAAAAGGTGAAATATTCTATAATGTTGGCTTGCTTAGCGAGTGCAACGTTAGGCGCAATCACGGTCCCAAAGGTGGGAAATTCGGGTCGTGACACCCTTGCTTCATTATCATATATGCTTTGAGGGTATTCATCAATTGATTGTACTTCTCTTTGCATCCAGAAGAAGAACATCCAACATTATTACTCACAATTCTAATATTACCAAGACGAAGATTTGTCTCTCTGAAAGTATTGCGTGGAGTAGCTCCTAATCACAAACATCTCACCCTTCCAGGATGCTCTTTGCCTAGAACCTTACCAACAACATCATTTGGAGAAATTTCAGACTCATCCACTGTACTTTCACTCACTGCTAACTTAATTTTTTCCTAAACACAATAAAAGTTTCCATGTCAAAACTTCTTTCACTTTTCCCCTTTTTCAGTAAACATGCAGAAGAAACGTTTCCAACCAAACAAATGATCCCTTTTCTTAACAAATAATTTGGCACAAAGAGGATGCCCATTAACAGAAACAATCATGAATGTAACTTACACATATTTCTTTTGCCTCCTCATTTACATATGAGCTATCTTTTTTCGTATGTGTATCAAGATAAAGTTATGCTCGTCCAGGCTTTCTCCCTATCTCAGCCATCTATGTATGAAAACAAAAATTAGTCAGAATAGTTTAATTAAAGAAAAAGAAATAGGTACATTATCTAAATTTTAAATAGTAAAGTAAGGTAAATAATGTGACATCTTTCACCATTTCAACCCTTCTTCTAGAATTAGGTTTGGAGCCACTGGTGTGTGGAGCTGTTTGTTTCTTCTAATTTTTAGCATTTCTTTTACACATGTTCTAAACCAAATAAATATTCTGTGGTGTTCCTTGGCTTTATAATCTAAGATTTATCCATAGAAAAATATTAACTTTCAAGTGCCGCTGATGAACCTTTCAGAATATAAAAAGAAAATATCAGTTCTCTATTATTAGAGTACAGAATATTAACTATGAAGCAATAAATATATACAACAAAATTCATCTATAATCATAAACACTACCAAACCTGAAAATCCCATAAGAAAGAATGCATTTGCATAGTCATAGTCATAGATATGATACATATATGTTTCCCACTTGTATTAACTATACTATTACTAGCAATATTTCACTAGATCTTGTGCCATTCCTCTCAATGATTGTATGAACTAGTACTACATTACAGAACAGAAAGGTTGCAATTATGGCACATATGTGGAGCTATAGGAAAGAAATAAAATCACAAATTGATTGCCAATATGTAATCTCCAGTGGAAAACACAAGGATCCACACACTTCATTCCATTTCCTCAGAATTTACATCCCAATCCAATCATTAATAGAGAAAAATCACTCAAATATAACAGATCTTTACAAACTACACAAATCAACTGCTTCAAAAATCCAAAAATTCCCTGTTATGAATGTGGTGTTTTATCCATTTTATCTCATGATTGCTTAAAATGCTCTGAACTAATAGACCTGTGTCCACTAAAGACTTGTTTTACTTATGTACCTTGTAGTTAATTAGAAATTTCTGCTTAATTTATGCTCAGCATTTCCCTTGAAATAATTTGATTATGTGTTATTCTATTTCATTATCATCATCCTCAATATACTAAGATTCTTCTCAATAATCAGAGGTGTGATACGGTATTTAGTATACTGCAAGACACCATTCTGAGACAACATACAGTAACCGCAGACCTTGCATGCCATTGTTTGATATTATTTTTGTAACAAGCATAATCAGCTTAAACCCAAAAGCACAAAGAAAGGAAGGAAAAAGCACACAAAAATTCATATAGATCGACCATTTAATACACACAAAAAATTCAATATCAAACACCATTTAATCATACAGATTGACCAAAATACACACAAAAATTCGAAATTAACAGTAAACCCATGAGGTGAAATAAGGAAAGAAAGAGAAAAATCAAACCTGGGAGGTGTAAAAGCGGTGGCGATTGAAGAGGAAAAGAGAAGTTAGAAGAAGAAGAAGAAGAAGCAGAGAACTTCGATTAATGAAGAAGAAGCAGAAAACTTCGGTGTAAAATATGGGAGTATTTTTTGCTGTGAGGCGAAAGTTTCTAGGGCGAAAAATATTGGAGAAAAAATAAAGGGAGTGTGAAATAAATTACCCGCTATTATTTTAGGGTTGCAGATGTTTTAGACACCCGTAAATTGCACAATTTAGTGGGGGCTAATATATTGCCGCAAAATTATGCAAATTGCGGAGGTTACTTATACCCTGCGCAAATAAACCTCCTCAATTTACCCCTTTTTTGTAATGGTTGTGACCAACCCTAGAGTGTAAACTTAATAGGTGTTTGATTTATTACTTGTTTATGGTTGGGTATTTATTATTTAGCCTTGTTCTTACTTTTAATTGTAGAATTAATGGTTGTAAGAATTAGTTCATGCCTATTTGACTTGGTCTCTACTTAAGAAAGATAGACTTAGTCTAGGAAAATTTGGGTAACAAGAAATTGGGGTAAGTCAAGAGAATGATAGTCCCAATTAAAGGGTTGAATCTAGAGATAGTAAAATCCGACTTGAGCTTTTTATCAACCATTTTGTTCAATACCGATTTGGACTTGAGAAAGCCAAATTGGGAAAAATAACTATCTGACCGAGAGGTATTAAGTGGGTAATTGAGTGTTGACAACTATAATACACCTCGACTAACAAATCAAGCTTTAAAGTTTACAACTCGTTAGGCAAACACCTAGGTGAAGGTCATAGCCCTAGGTCTTTTACATCAATTGAAAAACAACAAAAACAATTTCCTAATTCTAATTCTTAGTTGGTAATCTTAGTTTAACTTAGACTTAAAAATAACCCAATTATGTGGAAGTGCAATTTGAGATAATTCAAGCTCATTCAGTAAAGTTTATACTCCTAAATCCCATTCATAGCTCCCTGTGGAAAATCAACCCAACTCCTTGTTGGATATTACTATTGCATCGACCATTTCATAACCTCAAATAGAGGTGTGAATTGGATGAGATCAATTTTTGGCGCCGTTGTCAGGGAACAAAAACGGATTTAGCTATATATTTGGTTTTGTGTGTGAATTGTATTCTTTTCCTTCAGTGTAACTAATTTTTATGAATCAAATGTAGGTACAACAATGGCCCTCAACAATGATCAACTCGGAAATATGCCTTTGGAGATGTGGACGTGGAAGATGACCAAGTTTAAGAGGTTCCTCTTGAACCTCAAGCTAATAGAAGAGGCCGACACCCTCAAGACAACGTCTCTGTTTCACCCCCACCTCCACCAAGAGCGGCTCCACACTGGGTGTTGCCGAATGATGGGTATGCAAGTGCCATGGTCCCTCCCTACATTAGGGCGGGAAACTTTCAAATGACAAATGTAATAATTACATTGCTAGAGCAATGATGATTCTTCATCGGGACTCTGAGTCAAAATGCATACAAATAGTTGAAGGGGTTTATGGACGCTTGTTGGGGGGAGTAAACAGACAAATATCTCTGAGGATTCTTTAAGGTTGAGGTTATTTCCTTTCTCTCTATTGGGGAAAGCCTTGGATTGGTTAGAGAGATTGCCAAACCATTCCATCCATACATGGGATGAATTGGTGGAGAAATCTATTTTCAAGTTCTTTTCTTCCAGGCATATGGCTACTCTTAGAGACGAGATTCTAGTATCCAAACAAGAGCCCAATGAGCCGTTGCAATAATGACATAACTAAGGCTATGATTAAACAAACTTTTTATTAGGGGATCAATACTACCAATGAATGCGTGGTCAACCAACTTGCCAGTGAAAATTTCATGACAATGTCGCATGTGAAAGCTTGTGAGGTTTTAGATGAAATGGCAGATACTTCATTGGAATGGCAAAGTAGAGAAAATGTTCCTCGAGGTGATCCGAACGTGATTCACCTACATAAAGAATTGCATGATTGTATGCGGAAAAATCAGAAGACTTGATTTCTCGCTATCAAGTCATTTCGGAAGCATGCCTCGGGACCCCGAGGATAGGAGGCCACGACCGAGTTCCCATCCTCGGGGCTCGTCAAAGCCCGACTCAGAGAAAATGGAGACCGAAGCCAGGACAGAGGGGGAAGCTCCCGAGGCACACGGCTAAGTCTGACAGGGCCGGCCTATCCAGAGCCTATGCTGAGGCATCACGTCAAGCCATCCCATCTCCATACTTTGTAATTAATCTCCACATACTTGTAGCCGAGTCCCCCCTCCTATATAAAGGGGACTTACCTTACCTTGTAAAGGGATGATGTTGCTCCATTTCTCCACAAGTGCAATAATCTCTCTCTCTCTCTCTCTCTCTCTTTTTTGTTTCTAACTTGCTCATTCTCACTGGCCCGAGGCCACCTTAATATATATAGTTCTCTTACTTGTTCTTCACTATATTGCTCAATAACAGTCGTAAAGAGCTTTGCTTAATCATATCCTTAATTGTTATCCTATTCTCGGCTGCCCTCGATAGCTCAAGCTCAACTCGAATCCCGACCCCGAGGTCACCATCGACCGGTTCTGCATCCGGGCAACATGCCCCTTTAGTTTGATTACTGCCTTGTTTTAGCTTGCACTTCATCGTTAAACTTCACGTTCTTAGCATCATCTGCTCTAACAACTAGCTTGAGAATAGATCACGTATTTTAGAATCCCATTTACAAATTTAATTGTTGTTACCACTTTCACGGTAAACAGTTTGGCGCCCACTGTGGGGCTAAAAATAATAGTGATTATTTTCTTGCTGGTTTTATTGCACAAACACACATTATCTTTCACACTTTTTCTTGTCCAAGATCCTTTAATTTCAGGTTTAAATGTCCGGCTCGGTAAGCAAAGTCGAAAACAACTACCCCAAAAATAACGACGGAAATGGTGCGGCTATTCCAGTGGATGGCGCGATGCCGTAGAACCTCGATAACACATTTGGATCGATTCAAGCGGACGCGGGCTCGCAAGGCGTGCAACAGGTCGATGAAGCCTCGCGCACCAATGGTAGCATACAACATATCGACCAACAAGAAGCTCAAAAAACCCCAGTCCGGAAAGAACAGGAAGTGAGTCTTCGCAGTATTTTTAAAATATTGTAGGCATAGCAGTTGGCTATCGCTCAGCTGCAAATTCACTCGGAGACTCCCAACACAGTAGCGCCGGAAACATCTCCTTATGCCGAACGAGTACCCGAGAGATCAAACAACAACGGACCGGTAACCAACCCCGCTGCAGCAAGGATGTTTGGGGATCTCTTTGAAAGGATCGTGTCAGGTTCATGGAAGTTCATACGGCAATCGTCCCCCGAGGAAGCGGTCCCGAAACCCACTTCAAGGAAATCCGAAATGCCAAAACTCCCTAGGTGCGACAGGGCCTCGGATCCCTACGAGCACACCACCGCTTACACATGCTTATTCAAAGCCAACGACCTCCAAGATGATGAGTTCGAGCCCGTCTCGTTGAGGAAGTTTGAGGAAACTCTCTCGAAAGAAACCATGGCGCAGCGCCACCGCCTGGCACCTGACCTCACAAACTCGCTTACCATACTAGCGTGTTCCTCCGTAGAAGCATGCGTCGATGCCATCAAAGTAGTAGGGAGAGGGCCCGATACTCCTGAGGCCAAACGAAGAAAAAATGAAGCACCACGGGAAATCGTACCTCATTCCCTGATAGAACGAATGAGATCGCTCCTAGTTTCGGATGATTGGGCAACACAAGCCTTTACCCGAAGCTTAAATGAAGCATGCCCGACGACTCCAGGACATTTCAAACAAAGCTTGATTAGATACCCAGCCGAGATCTGGTCGGATACCCATACTTGGCACCAGCCACGAATCGGGGCCGTGGACAACCGTCTGGGGACCTCCTCAGGTTCGGTATATCCAAGCAGACTCCCGACAAAGAAGCTAATGCCAAATAGATGGAGTTACCGTCCATACGCCACAAATAAAAGGAACGACGCGAGATGCAACCTACCTCGCAAAGATAGAGAAATAGCTCGAGGGCAACATCCCCGAGAAATCTCTAGTGGAACCAGATTCGACAAGGCACAGTCGGCAGGGGAACCCCGCCCACCTGAGTACGATTTCAGCATTATTTTACCGAATATAGTGATCACCTTAAGCGAAAACAAGAACGCCAGGCTATTCAGACCTATTAAACCAAGACCCTTTCAAAAGAACCATAGCCCGGCGTAGGAACCGTAGGGCGCGCACGACCACGGAGTCAAAAATGGCCACCAGCTCAAAAGAATGACAACCTTGCTATTCAATAAAAATCACCATCGAGTACCATCGAGCGGTCAGGCTCGAATCTAGCTCCAAGGGAGGAAGGAGACCGGGAAGAATGAAGCTGACAAGCCACGATATATTTCCACGACAGTAAAGGGGCAGCGACACCCTTCAAAGATCTATAAAATGTAGAGTGAAAGTGCTCGTCGACCAGGGAAAGACAGGTCCAGGAAATATTCCAGAGGGCACCCAAACATCCAAAGAAAAGGACACCAAGACCTCGCCTCGGTCTCACACTGACACATTGGTAACCCTCCCCCTCGCTTAATATATTTTCAATAAAATGTATGTTCATGAGTTTAGGAAATTTGATCAAGTACAACAACAATGTTAGACCAAAATCAATTGAGCGGTCCAGACCAACGGACCAAATCGCTTTCGCATCTCGAATCCCCAACAGATTCCCCAACAGATTCCAGACGATGATCACCACGAAAACCATTCTCTTGATACAACTCGTCTGCGCTCGGGCTGAGACGCAAAGCTCCGCACCATTAGAGAAAGCACAAGTGTCCTATTCAGACGACCACTGGCACACTACCTAGAGCCAGCATCAACCCCACTTCGCCAAAAAGATGAAATACTATGCAAAGGGCAGGATAAGGTGGAAAGGGGCAACACGCCACGAGAGAAAATTCCTCACCATATAACGCATCACCAGTGTCAATGCCTCTTCCCTCAAAGGGATTGGAGGGTACGCCAAACCACATCTTCGGCCAAGCCTGGTTGAACACAGCAGAAGGCTGTATTAGGGCTCGCGCCTCGGAATGACAGAAACATACCATACCTCGAAATGTCACCTACATATCCAGCGATGAGGAAGAACTACTTCGCTCCTTTATTATTTTTTCACTAACCTGTATGCAGGCAAATAGCTGGGGCATTCGGAAGTTCTAACTCCACTCGGAGATCCAACAAGATCACACGATCCCTCTTCTACAATCGAATGACGAGCGATGATCTTCTCTTAAGGGCACAATTCCCTCATAAGGACCGAAAATAGCAGACTGAGTTTCAAAATGGAACCTTGTAACAAATCAGATGGTCTGAAGAGTCGTACCTACGCGATACGAGCTCACAACAACGAGAGAACATGTATTTACAACATATATTTACGCCAAGCAATAAATAATATCTTTTCGGCATTTCGTACATTGCAAAAGGGGATTTTAGCATACTCGCGGCAAGGGCTTCTCCGCCGAATGCGTCCTGAAATACTCGGAGACTTAGCATCAGCAATTCAACACCCGCACGATCCCAGGGTCGGAACTTCGGGCTCATGAAGCCTCCACAAGGCAACTCCTAGCTCACGAGAAACGGTCTTCAAGCTTATACAAACTCGATGACTTGGAGACTACCATTAATCGCCATATGCTGGAAAACCCGAAACTATAAGACCCCTAGCGGGCAGCCTCGGCGTAACCAGATCTATTCTACATTACACAAACTGTAAGACCTCAACAGGTATGACAAACTGTAAGACCTCAACAGTCATGACAAACTGTAAGACCTCTACAGGCATGAAAATCCTGAAGTTTAGGCTATACGTCGCATTTGTAAGAATCACTAAAGGGCATACCCTCGGTGTAAATGCCTAAATTATCACTCGGGATAAAAAATGGCTACGGCCAAACGCACATGACTACGGTCAAAACGGTTGATACAATTAAAATAACACGACTCGTGGACACCCGACTGTCGCTAAAATCGCAGGCCAGTACTTTGAATATACTTCGGAAAGAACCGATTAAAACAGGCTTCCCTCAACAAGAAAAAAATAAGCTCCGACCATGTAGGCTCCAAATTGCAAGAGCGTTGATCTACTTGACCTTCGAGCTATGAACCTTCCGAGGTGCTCAAAACATTGCCGACAACGACTTGAAATCGAGGTTCTTCTAGAACCGACAACGGGTCAGGCAAAAATATCTCAAAAGACCTTAACAAGCGGAAAACAAAGCCTACAAAAAAGCCCACGGGCAAAAACAACATAAGAGACATTGTCGCCACCTAAGCAAGCCTTCATACCACATATTAAAAGGTCTCTATGACCAAACAGCGTAAGAGCCATTATCGCCAGCTAAAAAATTGACAACTTGAGGATCAAAATGAGCTCGAATCGTAACCTGATTCAGAGACTGGATCCAAAATAGTTAAATATGCAAGCCTCCGGGCCACATATTGAAAGGTCTCAATGACCGAAACAACGTAAAAGGCACTATTGCTAGTCTAAAAACCAAAGGTACTTGAGGGTCAATTAAAGCTCAAGTCGCAAGGTGACTCAAAGACTAGGCCCGAAATAGCTAAACCGCAGTATGCCTAAGGTCATGGCATAAATGCCACCATTGCCAGCCCGGCGAGTCTCCAGGCCACATGCCTATAAGGTCACTTCGACCCAAAGTACAGAAGGCCATCATTATCCGCCCATGTAGGCAGGAAAGAGCTTGAGGGTTAACTGAAGCTCGAGTCACAATGCGACTCGGAGACTGGAACCAAAATAGTTGAAACAGCAAATGCCCAAGGGCAAGAGATAAGAACAATTACTACCTACTCGCATGAGCATAAAAGATTCACGGGCAAGAAGGCTTGAGTCAAAGCCTAACTCAGAGACTAAGCCTAAACAGCCGGGCCAAGCACAGAGGTCCCACCATTTGCTCATGTCAAGGATCACACTTAAGAGCCCCCGGGTCTGTCCGATCAGTTCCGGACCTACGAGGATCCTGCCAAATACCAAAACTAGGCTGCCCGATCGAAGCAATAACAGAAAAGAGGTACAGAAGAAATAAAGCTTCAAATTTCTTCCTATATATTAAATGCGCGAAAAAGGCACATTCTCCATCTACAGCCTTGCCCTACATATATCAAAAACAAAGCGACAAAACGGCAAAATCTACACTACGCACTAAAGGGCTACAGCTTGTCAAATTCTCCCTCTGCGATGTCAGCGAAAAGTGACTAAGCGTCACGCTCGTCTTCCTTGCTCGAACCAATTCCTGTGAGAGAACGAAGCCTCTTGCACCAACCTCCTCGAGTACATCTCTTAGGGATCTGCAACGAACATATTCCTCGATCCTCTTCTCCCGATCGAAGGCTCAGTTCAGCTCAGCTTGGGCATTAGCAACATCCTTCATACAAATCGTCATCTCCTGATTAGCCTTGGTTTGGCTTATTTCCTCTTTAGCCCGGGCATCAATTATCTCAGCTCTGACCTTCGAGAGATCAGATTCAAGTTTCCCAATCATGTCCGCTTGAACTTTGGGGTTGTCACGAGTCAAGCAGAGTTGGACCTCGAAGGCAGGGGACCTTGGCCGAGGCGCTTATCTCCTCCAAAGCTCGAGCCTGCACTTGAGCCCTTAGCTCCCCACAAACAACTCTGGCACGGTTGACGTCGCTTTTGAGGTACTCCAAGGCCTCTGCCCTTTTCTGCAGATGATATAACAAAAGGGGTTACCTCTAAGGTTAGAAAGGAGCGAAGCGCGTACTACAGGAAGTTACCTGCTCCATCAAATAACTCTCATAGTTTGAGCTTCGATACGCCTCATATCGCCAATGCAACAACTCAGCCTCCTTCTCCTCGCTAAGGAGCCTAAGGGACTCGCCCTCGTTCAGGATTTTCTGGAGCCTGGCCCCTTGATAGAGCATCTCATACATTAGCCTATCATAGGCCTGCACAAGGAAAACTCAATAAAGGGAGGAGGGCGCGACATACAGGAAAAAATGCGCCTAACTCACCTCGAAGAGAAGCCGACGGACTTCCTCTAAGTAGGAACACACTCCTACTAATCCTGCCTCTCAGGCCCCAGGAGAACCAACCTGGGGGGGGGCATATTCACTCGGAGGAACCGCCGCCCGGGAATCTGATACTCCGGAAACATCAGGCTCGGACGATGCCCTCTCCTCAAAGATACGAGCCCGCCCAGCGCCACTAAAAACTCCATCACACCGTGGGTGATGATCCCCTTTATCGCCATCATCCCTTAGCTCAAAGGCTGACGACTCCTTCCCTTCTTTGGAAGAGCATTGCCTCATATCAAAGAACTGCCCGATGTCTACAAATGGCGAATCCAGTACAAATAAAAGGGGAAAATGTTACCTTGAGTATACGAAGGCCAAGGCAAAGGGGATATATTCACATACCTTGGTATTTCACTCCCCATATGGTACGAAATACAGCCCGCCACCTGCGCTCGTCGCAGGTCGAATAGGTCACCAGCCTCCGGACCCAGCCGGGCAGGTCAAGGACTTCGCCCTGCATCCACGAAGTTGCTGCAACAAGGGAGACAACATTATTACTCAACTAATTTTTGTTATAGGCAAAATCTAAAAAAGCGCCAGACGCCCCACTCATGTGCATGATTCCACCCTTTGGGAAATGGCAAAAGCCCCGCAGGGATAATGTCAGTCGTCTAGACCCGGATAAACCGATTGGCCCACTCTCGATCCCCTTCTTCTTCGTCATCAGCAAAAAAGTGCGTGGACGAATGACAGCTTAGAGTTAGCAGTCCTCGATGATGGAAGAGCTGGTATAGCCTAACGAGGTGATCAAGCATGAATTCGAGCCCAACTTTCTTCGCAAAAAACCTCATCATCAGCACCACTCGCCAAAATGACAGATGTATCTGTGCCAAAGTAACCTAATACTTTAAGCAAAAATCTAGCATAACCCTATCAGGGGGGCTAAAAACAAAAAGGTATAGGTATACGCTCAAGATTCCATCAGTGGAGTTCGTAATACTCTCATCTAGGGAAAGCACCTACAGTATTATCCCCTTGATCCACCCACAGTATCTCCTAACCATCTCCACATGTTCCTCCTTTATCAAAGAAACGATCTTCGGAACGAACCCCAGCAGATCCTGGGCACCAGGGGCAGCACTCCTTACTTCCTGACGGACCAACCCCGAAGTGCTCACCATGATTGTGGTAAAACTAATAGATTAGAGCAAGGACGTGCGCCAATGTTTTTTGCACCTGAAGAAATGGAGAACCCTATGCCAAAGCGGAAGGGCGACTATCTAAAATAGTGAGGTCTTGCGAAGAAGCCGAAGCCGCCCCACATATATGCGAGAGGCAGCGATGACTCGCCTACCCCAGTGAGCCCCAAGAAGCCGACGACCTCGATACAGATCGACGGGTCGATACCCGATCCAGATAGCATCTTTCAATGAGAAGTCAAGACTCGAGGAGCCGTCCATATTATCTCCAAGCTCGAGATAGCATTCTATCTCGAGGACCCCTGACCCGAAGATGTCGGACTTCGTGAAGCTTTCGATACCATCACTCGATGCGAGGCAGGTACCTAGTCTCGTGGTTCCCCTTTTCTGAAAGAGAGGAATAAGCACGAGAATCTTCGATCACAAAAGCTCCACAAAGGTCTGAGGCAGCGCCTAAATACAGGCAACTCATCAGAAGAAGTCTAACCTATATGTTTTAAAAGGGGGTATCTGCATCAAGATCAAAAGGGACCCCCTGGCACCCAAAGCCGACCTTCATTCATGATAACATCCTCGAAGGCCCTGAAATTCGGCGCATTATCCCCATACAACTCAGACGGTCCCGACGGCCCGGGCTTGTCAGATCAAATCAAGGATCAAGCCTAGGTACAACGATGGGATTCGAAAGAGAGCCATATTGGCCAGTAGAGGAGCGGAAAAAAGTCTGTGCCCAAGTTAGATATCGGCGGTCAACAAATAAAAGAAGGCACTCAAAAGGCCTCAAAGGGCATGAGAGCATACAAAAACAAAGCAAAGATCGAAAGCAGAAGTCAATGGATTATATTTATATTCATAAAGGATCCATGTACAACAGCCCTCGAGGGGACATTACATACAATTACAAAAGCCTACAGAGGATCTCTACGCCGAAAGGAAGAGACAAAGGGATGCACACGCAAAGTGAAATCCCAAAGACCGGTCCACCTTCGAAGGTCCGCAACAGGTGCCTCTATACGTTCATCCTCGAAAGTTTCATCCTAACCTTCCACACTGATATCCCCAAGGGACAAGGTGAGTGGCAGGGAGGGATGAAAAAATGCCATAGCTCTCCAAAGCTCGAGGACCCTCTTTGGCCAAGGGAACCTCGGAGAGACAGCGGACCGAACAATCCTTGGTCCCGCTTGCACGACTACTTAGAATCCACTCCTTGGAACGTCTAGCCGTGCAATCCCCTAACTCGGAGCAGAGCACCACGTCGATCCGGGGTATGAAGGTGAGCAGTGGTGTATAATCCGAGCCCCCTTTTGAGCAGCGGTGTATAATCCGAACGACTGTCTACATAAGGGGGAAACTGATTCCCCGTCCGTTATCACCTCGGGCCTACAACAACAACCACAGTGAACATGTTAACGGCCACATCAATAGCGGGACAACACGGTTATGCTCGACAAAGGGAAGCCCTGGCAGAAGGCCACGACACAGTCTAAGGAAACTCCTCAAAACGGCCTTAAATTCTTGAGCCCCTAGCATGATGTTCAAGGGTGAAAGAAGATGATAAGAAGAAATAGGCAAGCAAGCCAATGGAGGCACCGGGATAAGAAAAGCAAAGCCAAGGCACCCCCATTTATAGGGGGTTACGACACAGTCATTTAGGCTTTGGAAGATTGGCCGACGGGCGCAGTCAATGCATACATGGAAAACCGAACCGACGGCGGGACCTTCACCTTAGGAAGCAAGAATCAGGAGTGCAATGAATGAGGTCAAAAAGCACGAGCTCGTGGATGTCTAGTTACCACAAAGCTCGCGCCAGGAGTCGCATCATCGATATGGCATCATTTAAAGAAGCTCGAGGAGTCAAGAGTCAAAATCATTTCCCATCACTTCGTTATGGGAAACGCGGAGACTATCTGTATGCGGTAAAATCAAAAGACTTGATTTCTCGCTGTCAAGTCATTTCGGAAGCATGCCTCGGGACCCTGAGGATAGGAGGCCACGACTGAGTTCCCAATCTCGGGGCTCATCGAAGCCCGACTCAGAGAAAATGGAGACCGAAGCCAGGACAAAGGGGGAAGCTCCCAAGGCACAAAGCTAAGTCTGACAGGGCCGGCCTATCCAGAGCCTATGTTGAGGCATCACATCAAGCCATCCCATCTCCATACTTTGAAATTAATCTCCACCTACTTGTAGCCAAGTCCCCCTTCCTATATAAAAGGGGCTCACCCTACCTTGTAAAGGGCTGATGTTGCTCCATTTCTCTACAAGTGCAATAATATCTCTCTCTCTCTTTTCTTTCTAACTTGCTCGTTCTCACTGGCCTGAGGCCACTTTAATATCTATCGTTCTCTTACTTGTTATTCACTATATTGCTTAATATCGGTCGTAAAGAGCCTTGCTTAATCGTATCCTTAATTGTTATCCCATTCTTGGCTACCCCCGATAGCTCGAGCTCGACTCAAATCTCGACCCCGAGGTCCCATCGACCAGTTCTGCATCCGGGAAACAGGCCCCTTCAGTTTGATTACTACCTCGTTTTAGCTTGCACTTCATTTTTAAACTTCACGTTCTTAGCATCATCTGCTCTAACAACTAGCTCGAGAATAGATCACGTATTTTTAGAATCCCATTTACAAATTTAATTGTTGTTACCATTTTCACAGTAAACAATTATCATGGGCAAGCCATTGCCGAGTTGACCAACACAATGAATCAATTAGCCAAGGCTCAACTTCAACAAGTGCAAAATCCTAAGCAAGTCAATGCCATGGAGGGAGTTAGTATGATGGTGAACAAAAGAAGGCCCAAAGGTCCACAAATCCAAAATCGGGTGGAGAATTTTATGCAAGAAGATAGTGGGTTCGATCAAGATGGATCTTATAATGAACAAGAGGAGGAGGTGCAATATGTGAACAACTTTCAAGGGGAAAGAAACAACTCTCAAGGCTCGAGTCAACAATAATGGCGACCTCAAGGTAATCAAGGGAATTGGAATTCTAACAACTAAGGTAATTGGAATGGTGGTAAAAATCAAGGAAATAGGAGTGGTCAAAATAACCTAGGCAATTGGAGTGGCAATAATTAAGGACACTATGGAGGCAAAAACCAAGGGGGATGGAACAATAATCAAGGCAATCAGGGGTCGGGCTTTCAAAGGCCCTCAATGTATCTACAACCGAGAAACCCGCCTCTTTATCCTTCCCATGGTCCAAGGTCTTCCAATAATGAGATGGGATGAAATGAGAATATGTTCAAACAAATGATGGAGAAGAATGCGGACTCTGATGCCCAACTAGCCTCTCACAACACGTCAATTCGCAACTTGGAAGTTCAATTGAGGCAAATATCTCAAGCTATAAACACTCGTCCTAAGGGGTCACTACCAAGTGACATGATGGTGAAACCAAAGGGTGGGAACAACAGGAGACATGACATGGCCGTTACTACAAGGAGTGGAAAAGGTGGGGATGCACCCACCTCAAGTCAAAGGAAACTTGTGGATGATAAGCAAGTGGTACAAGAAGATGAGACCCCGAAAAATATGGTGCAAGCAAATGATAAAGTGCGGATTGATATTGATGACAATGTGGAGGAAGCTCAAGAGGAAGTGAACTCGTCTAGGGATCACATTGTTGACAAACCTAAACCGGTAGTGCAAAAGGCTAAGGCACCAATGCCCAGACCTCCTTCTCCATATCCTCAAAGGCTTACCAAGCAAAATGGCGAGAATCAATTCAAAAAGTTCATTGATATGATGATGAGTCTGCCTATCTATTACACCCTGCAATATTACGTCGATATTACGTCCCACAGTATTATATTATGCTGATGCTACGCTTCACAGTATTAAATTATGACGATGTTGCACCCTGTAGTATTGTACGTTGAATTGTCGCCAAGTAATTCACATTAGTCCAAGGAAAAATATTATTTGGAGATTATAAGGATTATGCTATTTTTAAATAAATGATGAGTAAATTCATGATGGTGAGGAGGGAAGCAAGTCAAAGAAAATGAATTTTTCATGCAAGTTTGGCATGTTGGGATAAAATACAGGCCGAGCGTTAATACCTAATATTTATGGACTAGTGCCATATAAGGTAATACATGACCATGATAGTAAGGTCTACAAGATATGTTAAAAGCGAGTAGTATTTTAGCTAAGTTGAGATAATTCTTAATTATATGGGTAATTGGTTAATTACCGGGTAACGAGATATTACCTAATTAATTGGGAATATATTCGATAAGTGTTAAATAGTTTGATGTGGCAGCTTCATATTCAAAATAAATGACTCTTGAATTAAATTGCAAGGTGGCAACTAACGTGAGCCACACCATTCAAACACTTAAAGGTTTTGTGACCATTTTATTCATTTTGGTATCTTAGACTTTGAAAGAAATGAAAGTACTATTCTTTCCATTAAGAGCTGGCACAAAAATGTTGCTGCTCATTCCTTAAGATAAAGTTCAACCAACATTATCTTTGCAAAAGCTTCCACAAGACTTGCTTGCACAAAAACACTACTGTTAATTCTTTACGATAAAGTTTGTGCCAACATTATCTTTGCATAGCAACGTTGTTGCTTCGAGCCTTTCATACAACTTGTTCCGTATTTTGTCGCAATTAATGTGTGTTAGAGGATTGTCAAGACAATCGACTCAGGTATGTTAAGGCTATCCCTTCTTTCTTTTGGCATGATCTATACGATACAAATGAAACGAGAAAATGCACAACTTCCATAAATGACTCTATTCATAGAAGTATTAGAGGTACCTATGTTCTTGAATTTCCGTGTATCATATTATTCTATCATCTGTTCATGGGTCTTAGATAAAAATGTAAGTTGAAAAAAAGAAGGTTTATTTCATGATATTACTCGAAGGCATAATGGTCTTATGACATTCCAAGAGATTTTATGGATGTATTTCTCATGCATTGCATTTAGGTACATTGACCCATGACCAGATGGTGTCATATATGCATATATATATATGTATGTATGTATGTATGTATGTATGTATGTATGTATGTATGTATGTATGTATGTATGTATATGGGATATGTGAAAAAGTTATGGCGTTATATATGCACAACCACTTGATCAGCTTGTATACGTTGATGATTTGCCCACAGTGGCCGAGATGATATGATGGGATGCCCCTAGAGGCTTGATGATGTTATGAACGCATATACCCATGCATGGTATTACATTTATACACATATGCATGACATTATAATATTAAATGATTCACAGAGTTATTCGGATATACATGTTGAGTGTTTTACTCCATGTTTCTCTCAAGTCTAATAGTTACTGATTTTCATTCCTTACATACTCCGTTCATTATTTGCACTGACGTCCCTTTGCCTGGGGATGCTGCATTTTATGCCCGCAAGTCCTGCTAGACAGGTTGAGAGTCCTCTAAGTAGGCTATCAACTCAGCGGAAGGTGTTGGTGCACTTCATTTGCTCCGTAGTTGCTTCTTTGGTCAGTACAATTAGTATATGTATTGATCGGTATGGCAGGCAGGACCTTGTCCTGACCTTATGATATTATGAATTCTTAGAGTCTTGTAGATAGATCTCATGTATACGGATACTTGTATGGCCTTGTCTTCCTATGGTTTTAGTATATGCATAATCATATCGGCCTTATAGGCTCGTACTGCATATGTATAGGTTTGTATTCCCTCGTGCTTTACTCCTATTTATTTACCTATGATAGAATGATATGAAATATACATTATGTTGGTACTCGATTGAGTAAGGTACCGGGTTCCCATCGCGGCCCATTAGTTTGGGTCATGACAAAAGTGGTATCAGAGCAGTTCTGTCCTAGGGAGTATACAAGCCATGTCTAGTAGAGTCTTGTTTATGGGTGTGTCGTGCACCATACTTATAAGCTGGAGGCTACAGGGTAATTAGGATTGTCACTCTTTCCTCTTACTCCGGATCGTGTTGTGAAGCTTAGTTGTAAGAATTCAAATTCCAAACTTCTATTTTATTTGTAATAAGATGATAACTACATCCACAAAAGCGGTTGGTAAAAGACATGGCTATGGAATAGTTGAGTCAGAGGAACTCGACTTTGCAACATGCTTATGATAAGTAAATGTAAGGTCTTTAGAAGATCATGTGCGTACTGAAAGGTGTAAACCTCTTGATAAGGAGTCTTGAGGCAAGAATACATATCCACCTTAATGGTCAAAGACAATGATAGATTCAGAAGATAAATACAAGTTTCAACAAGTAAACGAAGTAAGATGAAGAAGAGTATGAGACGCCCAGTTAATGAAGGTTAACGGTGTTTATGATTTAGGCAGAGGAATATAAGTTTTTAAGTTATATTCAACAGTAATAGAGGTATGTATAATTGGCCGTACCCATCTCAGTTATGCCCTATGAGGGCTATCAGGTGTGTAGTTTAAGAAAAGGATGGAATATCAGGATCCGACTGGGGTTAGAGTAACCCAAAATGGTGAATGGATTGTTTGTGTTAGTTGACATTTCTGAAGGGTATTACAAATGTGCTAATAGATCTTCATGTGAGACACCCGGATGGTGCACTCTAGAATATTACAATTAGATGTGAATACTAGCATGATAAAAAAATCAGAAGATAGGCACTGATGCCCAACACTCGTCCTAAGGGGGCACTATCAAGTTACATGATGGTGAAACCAAAGAGTGTGAACAACACGAGACATGCCATGGCCGTTACTATAAGGAGTGGAAAAGGTGGGGATGCACCCACCTCAAGTCAAAGGAAACTTGTGGATGATAAGCAAGTGGTACAAGAAGATGAGACCCCGAAAAATATGGTGCAAGCAAATGATAAAGTACGGATTGATATTGATGACAATGTGGAGGAAGCTCAAGAGGAAGTGAACTCGTCTAGGGATCACATTGTTGACATACCTAAACCGGTAGTGCAAAAGGCTAAGTCACCAATGCCCAGGCCTCCTTCTCCATATCCTCAAAGGCTTACCAAGCAAAATGACGAGAATCAATTCAAAAAGTTCATTGATATGATGATGAGTCTGCCTATCTATTACGCCCTGCAATATTACGTTGATATTACGTCCCATAGTATTATATTATGCTGATGCTATGCTTGGCAGTATTAAATTATGACGATGTTGCACCCTGTAGTATTGTACGTTGAATTGTCGTCAAGTAATTCACATTAGTCCAAGGAAAACTATTATTTGGAGATTATAAAGATTATGCTATTTTTAAATAAATGATGAGTAAATTCATGATGGTGAGGGGGGAAGCAAGTCAAAGAAAATGAATTTTTTGTGTAAGTTTGGCATGTTGGGATAAAATACAGGCCGAGCGTTAATACCTAATATTTATGGACTAGTGCCATACAAGGTAATACATGAACATGATAGTAAGGTCTACAAGGTATGTTAAAAGCGAGTAGTATTTTAGCTAAGTTGAGATAATTCTTAATTATATGGGTAATTGTTTAATTACCGGATAACGGGATATTACCTAATTAATTGGGAATATATTCGATAAGTGTTAAATAGTTTGATGTGGTAGCCTCATATTCAAAATAAATGACTCTTGAATTAAATTGCAAGGTGGCAACTAACGTGAGCCACACCATTCAAACACTTGAAGGTTTTGTGACCATTTTATTCATTTTGGTATCTTAGACTTTGAAAGAAATGAAAGTACTATTATTTCCATTAAGAGCTGGCACAAAAAACGTTGCTGCTCATTCCTTAAGATAAAGTTCAACCAACATTATCTTTGAAAAAGCTTCCACAAGACTTGCTTGCACAAAAACACTACTGTTAATTCTTTACGATAAAGTTTCTGCCAACATTATCTTTGCATAGCAACGTTGTTGCTTCGAGCCTTTCATACAACTTGTTCAGTATTTTGTCGCATTTAATGTGTGTTAGAGGATTATCAAGAGAATCGACTCAGGTATGTTAAGGCTATCCCTTTTTTCTTTTGGCATGATCTATACGATACAAACAAAACGAGAAAATGCACAACTTCCATAAATGACTCTATTCATATAAGTATTAGAGGCACCTATATTCTTGAATTTCCGTGTATCATATTATTCTATCATCTGTTCATGGGTCTTAGATAAAAATGTAAGTTGAAAAAAAGAAGGTTTACTTCATGATATTACTCGAAGGCATAATGGTCTTATGACATTCCAATATATTTTATGGACGTACTTCTCATGCATTGCATTTAGGTACATTGACCCATGACCAGATGCCTAATTTTTGCATATATATATATATATATATATATGTATGTATGTATGTATGTATGTATGTATGTATGTATGTATGTATGTATGTATGTATGTATGTATGTATATGGGATATGTGAAAAAGTTATGGCGTTATATATGCACAACCACTTGATCAGCTTGTATACGTTGATGATTTGCCCACAGTGGCCGAGATGATATGATGGGATGCCCCTAGAGGCTTGATGATGTTATGAACGCATATACCCATGCATGGTATTACATTTATACACATATGCATGACATTATAATATTAAATGATTCACAGAGTTATTCAGATATACATGTTGAGTGTTTTTCTCCATGATTCTCTCAAGTCTAATAGTTACTGATTTTCATTCCTTACATACTCCGTTCATTATTTGCACTGACGTCCCTTTGCCTGGGGACGCTGCATTTTATGCCCGCAAGTCCTGCTAGATAGGTTGAGAGTCCTCTAAGTAGGCTATCAGCTCAGCGGAAGGTGTTGGTGCACTTCATTTGCTCCATAGTTGCTTCTTTGGTCAGTACAATTAGTATATGTATTGATCGGTATGGCAGGACCCTGTCCTGACCTTTATGATATTATGTATTCTTAGAGGCTTGTAGATAGATATCATGTATACGGATACTTGTATAGCCTTGTCTGCCTATGTTTTGAGTATATGGAGAATCATATCGGCCATATAGGCTCGTACTGCATATGTATAAGTTTGTATTCCCTCGTGCTTTACTCCGATTTATTTACCTATGATAGAATGATATGAAATATACATTATGTTGGTACTCGATTAAGTAAGGTACCGGGTTCCCATCGCGGCCCGTCAGTTTGGGTCGTGACAAAAGTTGTATCAGAGCAGTTCTGTCCTAGGGAGTATACAAGCCATGTCTAGTAGAGTCTTGTTTATGGGTGTGTCGTGCACCATACTTATAAGCTGGAGGCTACAGGGTAATTAGGACTGTCACTCTTTCTTCTTACTCCAGATCGTGTTGTGGAGCTTAGTTGTAAGAATTCAAATTCCTAACTTCTATTTTATTTGTACTAAGACGATAACTACATCCAGAAAAGCGGTTGGTAAAAGACATGGCTATAGAATAGTTGAGTCAGAGGAACTCGACTTTGCATCATGCTTATGATTAGTAAATGTAAGGTCTTTAGCAGATCATGTGCGTACTGAAAGGTGTAAACCTCTTGATAAGGAGTGTTGAGGCAAGAATACATATCCACTTTAATTGTCAAAGACAATGATAGATTCAGAAGATAAATACAAGTTTCAACAAGTAAACGAAGTAAGATGAAGAAGAGTACGAGGCGCCCAGTTAATGAAGGTTAACGGTGTTTATAATTCAGGCAGAGGAATATAAGTTTTTAAGTTATATTCAACAGTAACAGAGGTATGTATAATTGGTCGTACCCATCTCAGTTATGCCCTATGGGGGCTAACATGTGTGTAGTTTAAGAAAAGGACGGAATATCAGGATCCGACTGGGGTTAGAGTAACCCAAAATGGTGAATGGATTGTTTGTGTTAGTTGACATTTCTGAAGGGTATTACAAATGTGCTAATAGATCTTCATGTGAGACACCCGGATGGTGCACTCTAGAATATTACAATTAGATGTGAATACTAGCATGATAAAAAAATCAGAAGATAGGCACTGAAAGCCTGGAAGGGATAAATATTACCTTAGTATGACTCTCGTCCCTAGTAGAGCAAGGACATTGAGCAACCCGAAGAGCCAATGAATGAAGGAAGGGGAGCAAAAAGCAAAAGAATGTCTTGCTGACGTTTTCACAATAAAGGGATAGGCAGAAATATTAGTAGAGTAATGAGAAGAGAGATAAGGAAGAATTATGAGTAAGATGCGATACATGGATGACAAAGGTAGATCAAAAAGATGACGGTATTAACGGGTCCATAGTCAGGTGAAGGGAGAGACGAGAGGTGATAGGCCTCAAGAAAACAAAAGAGTGTAGGCCATGAAGTCATATCCTCATTTCAAGAAGTAAGTTCGTGACTCTAACGTAATAACCAATAGGAAAATCTAGACCCCAGAATAATAGAGATTAGTATGGGCTGGTGAACAAGATAAAGTAAATATGAATTAGGGATTTAGTGATTTGATAATGGTCAACATCATGAAAATTTTAGATTTTGTACCGGCAATAATAGAATGGACAACAGAAGAAGAATCATGAGAAATTCAGAGAATGGTCATTCAGGAAAACACTTTTCTAAAGTAAGCAATGTGAGCAAAATTAAGCTTAAGAGAATGTACGTGCCAGTTACAGTAATTGTCACCTCGCGAGTAAGGAGTTCCGTTATCCTTAGTACATAAGGATTACCGCAAGGAGAGTAAGGGTCATCGATGATGTGAAAGGACCCCAAAAATAAGTAAGTAGAACATTTATCGGCACATTGTCGTAGCTCCAACTATTAGTACTCCCCTAAAGGGGGGAATATGGAATGACATGACATTATGTCAGAATTGAGTGATTCTAGTAATTATGGAATGGTAAATGAAGAATGCGATAAAACGAAAAAGGGATGAGAATGCACTTATTCATAGCCTATAGATATGCTACGATACTAGAGCATTATACAAACACAACGTCAGAGAGAGGAAGTAAGGATTCCTACCTGAGATATTATTGATTAATAAGAAGCTAGTGTGAGAGGTAAGTTAAGACATAGGAAATGACCCAAGAAAGATTACGCGAAATATTGATACGAGAATGGGCCAATAAGTAATTTTTAGTTGATTCAAAAAGAGCCTAGATATGGCTAGACAAGAGAATACAGACAAATCAACAGATCGTGCAAGATAAACATAGAGAACCCCAATATGGGGAATTCAGCCTTACAATTATGACACCGTGATCCTTGAAAAATATCCATATAGGAGTTGGGGAAGTTAAAAATGTGCCGTATGAGTGTTACAGATATAAAATAAAGTGCCACCAAGAAGACAGTCAAAATATTATTTCAAGAGTAACCCTACAAGCACAAGGGTGTGGAGATAAGTAACTACGGGTAATTATAGGCGAGGAAGAACATCAAAAATTCCGTCAGGCATACGATGGGATGAGCTCGCAGCCTTACAAGAGTCAGAGGATCCCCTCCTAAGTACCACAATAAAAGACTAGTTGAGGAAATAAGGAAGAAGGATTCAACCAAAGCACAATGACCTAAAGAGGAAAGGGTTGTGTAACAACAGTTTAACTACAAAATTGTATGCACTTCAAAGGAAAGTGGCACCTACCGTGGCTAATGAATGGGAAGTAAAATTAAAAGTAATATTCGAGATCATATGAGTTGCACGAAAACTCTGGCATGTGTGGGCACTAAGATAAGATATTTATGGACGCAATACGGGGGCAGAAAGACCAGGAAAAGTAATAGCTTACCTTGAAAAAAGCTAAGATGGAACGAAAGAAATTATTCGATCAATGATCCAGAGTTGGTTACGTTATGAATGCACTTAAGGTTCAGAGTTTTATACATGCAGCATATACAACCGTAGAAGATTCTAGTATACGATAAAAGAAAGAATTGAGTGCAGGTCATAAACGAAGGATTAAATTATTAAAGGATTGTATCATGCATATTCCTTAGTGCCTATAAATGGCTAAACAGAATAACTAATACCATGAACCCCAGAGCAGGAGATAATTTAGGCCGACATAAAAGCTGATTAGAAGAAGGAGGAAACTAAAAAGTTACATCAACGAAGTAAATCAGGAATTCGGTTATTGGACCCAGAAATTATAGAAATCGTGATTGAGAATATTGTAGAATTACTCTCAATATCAAAGGTACAAGAGAGATATTACAACAACCATATTCTATAACAACTCTACGATAAAGCCAGTTAGAAGAGGTACTAGCCTCGTAAGAAGTCAGTATGAAGCTCTCACCGAATTGTGAATGCCCAGAGGTGCAAGTATTATAATAGAGCTTTATGTTATAAACGTGAATTATACCTATGTGGAAGGGAGATCTTGAAATAGATAGAAGCGATGCAAAATTTTAAGGTAAGAAAGGTAAACGGGAACAACATACAAGATACTCAAATGCAAAAGATCATGAATAGTCTATACTGCGGATAAAAGGCTAGAAACGCGGGGATTTAGTATCCAAGAATAATAGCAACGTCATCAGTGGAATACTTCCCAACCTATGGTTTCTAAGTACCAAAAGGTCTAATTAGAGAGTAAAAGAAGTGTTAGAGACGATGCGGTGTTTCGCTTGATGTTCCAGAAAATGCATGGGAACTGATCGCAAGCTAAAATATGATAGAATAATAGGTTTTATAAAGTCAAGAGTCAGGATAAGGAGAAGGCAAATGAGAAGGTGACAAAAATAGATAAGTCCTCGGGATTAAGCTTGTAAAAACAGGAGCTGATGGTTCCTCTAAGTTATAGAAAACTCAATAAAGCCTGAATGAACTCAAAGGAGTCAAAGACTAATAGCATTTAGAAGAGATGGAATGCTGTAGAATGGGGGTGTGATTATGATAGATAAATGACGATGTTTGGGCCTTCGATTGAGTAATAGTCTGACAAAAAAAAGGGATTTTATGAATTGGACATGATTAAAATAGCCATGTAAGGTGAGTCACATTGGGATGTTATAGAATACGGTTATGAAATTATAATATCGTATCACCTAGGTGGTATAGAAAATTCACTTCAAATATTCCATGTTACAAGTAATATAAGCCCTAGTGGCAATATATTACATAAAAAATTTCAAGTTATCAATGGATGATTGTAGATCAACATTGAGGTGAATCAACAATGAACGGGTAAAAATTGCAAAATACGAGATGAGATTGGGCCATCAGTCTTAAGATGAATAGTAATGAAGAAGCATTAAAGATTTCGCTTTATGCATATATGTAATCAACGAGAGTAACCTGGAGTTCGGTATTAGACCTCGGTAATGATAAATCAAACTAAGAATGTTGGTATAGTATGGCCTGCTTAGATGCAGAAAAGCTAATGACACCCAGAGTGACCTACTTAGATGTAGTAAAGCTAATGATGCCCAGAGGGACAACTTGACATAATTTTATATATGTTCACAAAGTGAAGCCTAATTGGCTAAAAGTTGGAAGAGAAGAGAAGAGTCAGGCGCATAAACAAAGTTAGAGTCGTAAAGGCTACATGATAGAAGGTAGCAACAGTTACGAGATTAGAAGGATTCCAACTACAAGTCGTGGTGTGAGAAAGAGGCTTAAAGGGGAGAATGCCCTGGCCTTTGGGATTCATTCACAGGACAGTTGCCTAGATGGCAAGACGAGTACTAAAGTATTCGCAAAACCTATGGGTTATGAGAATGATAAGAGCATCAGTCAATATTCAAGGACGAATGTTCCAAAGGGGGAATGATATTACGCCTCGCAATATTACATCGATATTACATCTCGCGGTATTATATTACGATGATGCTATGCTTCGCAATATTAAATTATGACGATGTTGCACCCTATAGTATTGTACGTTGAATTGTCGTAAGGTAATTGACATTAGTCCAAGGAAAAAGATTATTTGGAGATTATAAGGATTATGTTATTTGTAAAACAATAATGATTAAATCTGTGATGGTGAGGGGGGAAGGAAGTCAAAGAAAATGAATTTTTCGTCCAAGTTTGGCATATTGGGATAAAATACAGGCCGAGCGTTAATACCCGATATTTATGGACTAGTGCCATACAAGGTACTACATGACAATGATAGTAAGGTATACAAGGTATGTTAAAAGCGAGTAGTATTTTATGTAAGTTGAGATAATTCTTAATTATGCGAGCAATTGGTTAATTATCGGGTAAGGGGACATTACCTAATTAATTGGGGATATATTGGATAAGTGTTAAATAGTATGATGTGGCAGCCCCATATTCACAATAAATGACTGTTGAATTAGATTGCAAGGTGGAAACTAACGTGAGCCACACCAATCAAACACTTAAAGGTTTTGTGACCATTTTATTCATTTTGGTCTCTTGGACTTTGAAAGAAATGAAAGTACTATTTTTTCCATTAAGAGCTTGCACAAAAATGTTGCTTCTCATTCATTAAGATAAAGTTCAGCCAACATTATCTTTGCAAAAGCTTCCACAAGACTTGCTTGCATAAAAATGTTACAGTAAATTCTTTATGATAAAGTTTCAGCCAACATTATCTTTGCATAGCAACGTTGTTGCTTTGAGCCTTTTCTACAACGTGTTCTATGTTTTGTCGCAATTAATGTGTGTTAGAGGGATTGTCAAGAGAATCGACTCAGGTATGTTAAGTCTATCCCTTCTTTCTTTTGGCATGATCTATACGATACAAACGAAATGAGAAAATGCACAACTTCCATAAATGACTCTATTCATAGAAGTATTAGAGGTACCTATGTTCTTGAATTTCCATCTGTCATATTATTCTACCATCTATTCATGGGTCTCAAAAAAATATGTAAGTTGAAAAAAAAGAAGGTTTACTTAATGATATTACTCGAAAGCATAATTGCCTTATGACATTCCAAGAGATTTTATGGACGTACTTCTCATGCATTGCAGTCATGTACATTGACCCATGACCAAATGACGTTATATATGCGTATGTATGTATATATATATGTATATGGGATATGGGAAAAGGTTATGGCATTATATATGCACCACCACCTGATCAGCTGGTATACATTGATGATTTGCCCATAGTGGCCGAGATAATATGATGGGATGCCCTTAGAGGCTTGATGATGTTATGAACGCAAATACCCATGCATGGTATGACATTTATACGCATATGCACATCATTATATTAAATGATTCACAGAGTTATTCAGATATACAGGTTGAGTCTTTTAATCCATGTTTCTCTCATGTCTACTAGTTACTGATTTTCATTCCTTACATACTTGGTACATTATTTGTACTGACGTCCCTTTTGCTTGGGATGCTATATTTCATGCTTGTAGGTCCTGATAGACAGGTCGAGAGTCCTCCAAGTAGGCTATCAGCTCAGTGAAAGGTGTTGGTGCGCTCCATTTTCTCCCGAGTTGCTTCTTTGGTCAGTATGATTAGTACATGTATTGATTGTTATGGCAGGACCCTGCCCCTACCTTTATGATATTATGTATTCTTAGAGGATTGTAGACAGATGTCATGTATACGGATACTTGTATGGCCGTGTCCGCCTAAGTTTAGAGTATATACAGAGTCATACCAGCCTTATAGGCCTGTACTGCATATGTATAAGTTTGTATTCCCTCATGCTTTACTACGGTTCATTTACCTATGATAGAATTATATGAAAAATACGTTATATTGGTACTCGATTAAGTAAGATACCGGGTGCCAGTCGCGGCCCATCGGTTTGGGTCATGACATTACCAATGTGCCATTGGCTGATGCTTTGGATAAAATTCCCGGTTATGCAAAGTTTACGAAATATTTAATGATAAAGAAATAGTCGATGAATTGTGAAACTATAAAAATGACTCATCAAGTGAGTTCAATTGTGCATTCAATGGCTCCTAAATTGGAAGACTCCAGCGCTTTCACAATTCCTTGTACCATTGGAAATGGAAATTTTGCTAAAGCTCTTTCTGATCTTGGGGAAAGTATTAATTTGATGCCTATTCGGTTTTCAAGACTTTGAGAATTGGGCAATCAAGACCCACATCTATAAGATTACAAATGGTTGATCGTACCATAAAGAGACCATTAGCAGTAATTGATGACGTGTTAGTTCGTGTTGATAAATTTATTATTCAGGCAAATTTTGCCATTCATAATTGTGAGGTTGACTATGAGGTATCGATTATTCTTGGAAGACCTTTCCTTACTACAAGGAAAGCTCTAGTTGATGTTGAAGCTGGAGAACTTACCTTCCGATTGGTGATGAAAAAGTGGTTTTCCATGTGTGTAAGTCTATGCAACCCAATAGCAATAAGGTGTGCTCTTTCATGGACTTTGTGACCGATGTGATTGTGGATGAAACAAGTGCTGTGATGAGAGTTGATGATACATTGAAGGCCGTCTTGCTCAACTGTGATGATGAAGAGATGGAGGGTTTTATGGAATGTGTGAAATCTTTAGAAGGAATGGGGTCGTACACTTATGAGCCCCGCATATTGTTCTTGGATATTGAAAATAGGACGACTACTCCAACAAAGACCTCAATCGAGGAGCCTCCTATCTTATAGTTGAAGTCGTTGCCTCCACATCTTCGGTATGAATTTCTTGGCCCTTCTTCTACTTTACCGGTTATTCTTTCCTCTTGTTTGACAAACGTGCAGCCAAATTCTGCATTGGCAGTGCTACAAAATAGGAAGAAGGGTATTGGATAGATATTGGCGGATATTCAGGGTATAAGCCCTGCATTTTGCATGCACAAGATTATCTTGGAGGAAGGTGCCAAACCATCTATTGAACATCAAAGAAGAATCAACGAAGCTATGCAAGAGGTTGTCAAAAAGGAGATCATCAAGTGGTTGGATGTCGGGGTTTTTTACCCCATTTCCGATAGTTCATGGACTTCTCTGGTTCAATGTGTCCCAAAGAAAGGGGCATGATGGTGGTCACCAATGATAAGAATGAGTTGATTCCTACATGAATGGTGACCAGGTGGAGATTGTGTATGGACTATCGAAAGCTCAACAAAGTCACAAGGAAGGATCTTTTCCCACTTCCATTACTAGATCAAATGTATTGATAGATTGGCCGGTCGTGCTTTCTATTATTTTCTTGATGGGTATTCCAGTTATAATCAAATTCTTACTGCTCCGGTGGATCAGGAGAAAACTACTTTCACATGTCCTTATGGTACTTTCTCCTTCTCACGGATGCCATTTGTATTGTGCAATGCACCAACGACTTTTTAAAGGTGTATGATGGAGATCTTCACGGACATGGTGGAGGATTACCTTAGAAGTCTTCATGGATGATTTTTTGGTGGTCGGGAATTCTTTTGATGATTGTCTAGCAAACTTAGATAAAGTGTTGGCAAGATGTGAAGAAACAAACTTGCTGCTCAATTGGAAGAAATGTAATTTCATGGTTGAGGAAAGCATTTTCCTTGGCCACAAGATCTCAAAGAATGGCATTGAAGTCGACAAGGAAAAGATTGAGGTGATTGCTAAACTTCCACCTCCAAATTCAATGAAAGGCATGCAGAGTTTCTTAGGCCACACGGGATTATATCGGCGTTTCATCACGGATTTCTCTAAAGCCGTGAACCCATTGTGCAAGCTTTTGGAGAAATATGCAAATTTTCATTTCAATGATGATTGCATGAGAGCCTTTGAATTGCTAAAGCTCAAGTTGACTACTACTCCCATCATCACCGCTCCAAATTGGAGTGTTCCTTTTGAGCTCATATGTGGTGCAAGTGATGTAGCGGTAGGGATTGTTTTGGGGCAACGTATCAATAACATTTTTTATCCGGTTTATTATGCAAGTAAGACCATGAATAGTGACCAATTCAACCACACCGTTATAGAGAAAGAGCTTCTTGCCATTGTGTTTGCTATTGAGTAGTTCTGCCCGTACTTGATGGGTAAAAAAGTAATTGTCCATACGGATCATGTGGAACTTCATTATCTGATGAGTAAGAAATATTCCACAGCCCAGTTGATGAGATGGGTGATTTTGTTGCAAGAGTTTGATATAGACATCCAAGATCGAAAAGAAAGTGAAAACCAAGTGGCGGACCACTTGTATCATTTGGAGGAGGAGGGGAGGCCGCATGATGGCCTTGAAATCAGTGACTCTTTCCCTGATGAGAAAATCTTGGCTATTTTAATGAAAGAAGTTCCATGGTTCGCGAATCTAGAAAATTTTCTCGTAAGTGGTATAATCCCGAATGAGTTCTCTTCAAACCAAAGGAAGAAGCTCAAACGGGATTGTCAAGACTATTATTGGGATGGACCATACTTTTTGTGGATTTGTATGGATGGAGTGATTAGAAGATGTGTACTAGAGGAGGAACAAGTTGAAATTCTTGGGACTTGTTATTCTTTGCCATATGGTGGTCACCATGGCGGAGCAAGAACGCCAGCCAAGGTGCTAAGTTGCAGCTTCTATTGGCCCACTCTTTACAAGGATGCAAGTGACCTCATCAAGCGTTGTGATGAATGTCAAAGGGCTGGATGAGTCTCAAAGAAAAATGAAATGCCTCTCACCACCATTTTAGAGATTGATATTTTCGATATGTGGGGTATTGACTTCATGGTTCCTTTTGTGAGTGCTTGTGGGAATACCTATATCTTGGTCGTAGTTGATTATGTGTCCAAGTGGGTTGAGGTCGTTGCTTTATCCAAAAATGAATCCAGAAGTGTGGTGGCATTTTTGAAGAAGAATATTTCACAAGATTTGGTACGCCAAGGGCTATCATAAGTGATGGGGGATCGCATTTTTGCAACAAAACTTTCGATACCTTACTCACCAAGTATGATGTCACTCATAAAGTCACGACTCCCTATCATCCACAAGCACGCGTTCAAGTGGAAGTCTCCCACCGGGAGATAAAGAGTATTTTGTCTAAAACAGTGAATACTAACCAGACGGATTGGTCTAAGAAACTTGATGATGCTTTATGGGCGAATAGGACGGTTTACAAAACACCTATCGGAATATCTCCATATCGATTGGTGTTTGGAAAAGCTTGTCATCTTCTGGTAGAACTTGAGCACAAAGTCATGTAGTCTTTAAAGTAGTTGAATCTTGAGTGGGATGTCGCCGATAACTTAAGTGTGGCATATTTGAACGAGTTGGATGAATTCTGGTACCATGCATAACAAGTTCTTCCTTATACAAAGAGAAGATAAAATATCTTCATGACAAGTACATTTGGAACAAATAGTTTAAAGAAGGTGATCTTGTGTTGTTGTTCAATTCTAGGTTACGGATGTTTCCCGAAAAGTTAAAGTCTAAATGGAGTGGCTGTACCAAGAAATCTGTTGTCTGAACCAAAATCTGCGGCCACACAGGTAATTCTGCGGACCGCAGATCAATGAAGGGAATCTAAGCAACAAGTAACAGAGCGCTGACCGTAGAAGGAATTCTGCAGCCGCACTCCTCTCTTGAACTCTTGGCCAAACCTGCTGAGTATAAATAGTAGATCTCGTTCTACTGTTGAATTTTTACACTCTAAGAAATTAAAACACAAGATATAATCTTGCACTATGATTCAATCATCTGCCACTTAATTTAGCATCTTTGATCACTCCTTAACACCACTTCATCACTGGTATGTTCAAATCATCTCTAGAATTTTTCAATTTTCTTAAATTATTTTATGATTTGTAGGTATTTTTAGACCATTTGTCAAATTCATTTCCATGCGGGCTGTAAATTGTGTTGGGTAAACTCTTAGTTGCTATTAGGGGGAATGGTTTCATGTTTATCATGTTTAATTGTTACTACCATGTTCAAATCGTGCACAAAATAAAAACCCTAAGTACTATGCCCAATAAATCTTGAAATGTGTGGCCGCACAAGGAATAGTGCAGTCCGCAGATCTTTAGGGTAGGGAATTTGGTTTAGCAAGAATGTGCGAACCACACTTCAAATTGTGCGGTCCTCAAAAATTCAATCGCGGAAGTAGAAAAGTGTGTGCGCCGCAGATCAGGGCATTCTCTGCCTTCAGAGAGTTGCCATTTTTGAGGTACCCACTGTGCGACCGCACTTAAAATTATGCGAAATCGCACTCAAAATTGTGAGGGTCGTAGAATCATCACTGCGACTGCACTTTGAAATTGTGCAGTCCGCACAACACAATATGTGGCCACACTTGCAATTGTGCAGACCGTATTTCCCTACCCTGCAACATATTTTGTTCTGCAACTGTTTGCTATTCTACACTTGAACTAGAACTGACTCCTGTTGTTGTTTATTGCAGAAAATGGTTTGGTCATGTGGACGTGGTGACACATCAAAGGGAAGGGGTGAACCCTCCCGAGGCCGAGGCAAGAGTACCTTACCACTCACCCTTCACAGAGTCATACCCAAAAAGGTAGCCGCCAGGTAAGGTAGAGCTGCAGATCCTGTTGAATCAAGTTCATATGTCCTATTTAAGGAAGCATCGAAGAGCTACTCTGTGTAAGAGCGGCCTGATGCTCAATCACAACCACAGCAGCTTCAGGGAGATATCAGCTCTGAGACGAGCCTTTCACCTTAGAGATCACTTCTGAGGGTTCGAAAGGTGATAGTCAGGATTTAGAACCCTCATATACATATTCCCCTGATGCACCAGCTACAGCAGTCTATGAGGATGATATCACAGATGATAGATGAGGGGATGATACCAGAGTTGAGGCCTTGAGAGGTCGAAAAAGAAAGAAGTTTGGGAAGATAGGTTCGTTAGCCTAATTGCATTCAATAGATTCTGCGAGTGGTGGTCGTCAAGACCGCTCACTCTTTAGCGTAAGTTTTTATTGAAAGATCTGGATAAATACAACCTGATGGTGTCAAGACAATTTTGGGAACGGAAAGGGTGGGCATGATTCACTTAAAGCGTGGTGGATGCCAAAGAGCAGCTACTCTGGGAATTTTATGCCAATGTGGCACATTTAAACAAGGGGACCAAGGTGACGAAAATGAGAAATTTGAATGTGAGGAATTTGAATGTGAGGTTCGATCAGAGAACCCTAAACACATATTTAGGGTTTGAGGATGTGGAGCCTATGCAATACGTGGAGAAGTTCACACTGGGTGATGCAGCTCGCCCATGGCTAGCTGAGATTTTGGTTGCTCTGGGACCACCACCACCATGGATCACAACAGGGGTTCCTATTTAGTGGAACACCCTCAATTTTGAGGCAAAAGTATGGTAGACATTTGTGTGTAGCAAACTAGACCCATGCCAAAATGAAACAAATCTCCCAATCCTGCGGGCAGTGCTAGTCATTTCTATCATGGCCGGGTACCCAATCAATGTGGGTAACGTGATGTTGACCAACATGTCTTTGGTTGGTAGGCAAGGTGATAGCTCATACCCGTATATCAACACTATCATGAAGTACTTTACAGATGTGGGGGTGGAGTCGAAGAGTTTTGACACAACGGTTTGGGTAAAGAAGCTTGGACCCGAGGAACCCAAAGAATAAAGGTCAGCCGACTACTACCGTAGGCCAGTCTGACGAGCCTTCGGTGGTAGCTTTAGAGTCAGAAAACATGCCTTCGAATGCAGCAGGGCCTTCTACCAGTGCAACTGCTATACCTCCACCTCATTCCTCCGTCCCTTCACCATCAGTTCCCTCTACTTCGACCATAAGGCCGGTGCCTATTCTTGCTCAACCACTATCTGTGTTGCAAGTCTCCCAGACACTGGCGAGCATGAACAACTGGATGTAGATAGCTACTGCAAAGCTATCTGACTTATCTAGTGCTATTGCAGCACAGACATCTAACCCAACACCCTAGATTCCTCCGACAGTGGAGGAAACATTGAAGAGGATTTTGGAAAACCAAGAGACCATCATGAACACTTTGGTGGCACATGGAGCAGTTATTGAGGAGCTTGGGAAGCAGGTAAAGAAGATGAAGAAATCCTAGGCATCCAAGAAATCAATATACAAATTGAGGAGAGAGGTCACCAAGATAGCAGCTGCTGGAGACCTTCCATTTAATTGCTGATAGAGACAGATCCAGCATCACCTGTAGACTTAGCAGCACCAGTGGAACCATCTAGCTAGTCGGAGGAGCCATACCTGGCTACCGACACTACTGAGGTAGTGCGATAGATGTTCGCCAACCCAGTTACTCCCAGAGCCGAGGATGATGATATCCAGTTTGAGGAGTCTGAGGGCGGTGACGCTGCTATAGACAAAGAGATATCCAAGGCCACATAGGAAGTCCTCCTTACTCTTTCCTCTACTTATTCTTATTTTGTTAAGCATTAGGGATAATGCTTATTTTTGTACATGGCTAAAATTGGAGAGTCTGATTTTGTGATCGTTATGACATTCCGTAGCCTGAAAACCTCGAGGCACAGCTCGAGGTTCAACCCCGAGGGTTTCCTATACTCGATCTCGGGGTAGCACAGATCGATCGCTATCATGGACAAGGTGTAAATTACCAAGGCACATGGTCAAAGCTGACAATGCCTGCAAGAATAGTACAAGCCCGTACCGGACCGTTAAGTAGTTGTACCAGCTACGTTTCTTTGTAACAATTATACATGTACCATGTTGAGATTCCCCCTCTTATATAAAGGGGACCCTTGTTATTTCTTGCACACATGATATTGAATACATGAACATTCTCTACTCTCTAACTTAAACATTCTCTATTGTCTTTCCTTTCATTTATTGCTTACATTTGTTGTGTTTTCTTGATTGTTCTTCATTTATTACCCATCATTGATCATAAAGATCCATCATCAAGGCCCTTAGGAATTTTAGTCCTTCATTGATCACCCCCAGTCAAGCTCATTAGCTCAACCATGAGGCCCAGCTTAGGCTAGCCCGAGACCCTGATCTGCAACTATTTGGTTTGAATAACCATACGTCCTCTTACTCTTATTTTATTTTCCCGGCTCACACTTAGCATCTATTGCCTAACAACTAGCATAAAAATAAATCATGTATTTTTAGAACTACAAATCAAATCTAATTGTAATTACCATTTTCAAGGTAAACAGTTTGGCACCCCCCGTGGGACTAAAAATAATAGTGATTGTTTTCATGCTGGTTTTCTGAAAACACAAGTTATTCTTCACACTTTTTATTGCCCAAGAATCTTTGATTCAGGTCAAAATGTATAACACAGTGAATACACCTAAAAACAATGGTCCTAAGGACCATGGAGAGAATGGTATAGTTGTTCCAGGCGCTGGTGTACCACTGCGAAACCCTGAGGATGTACCAGAGACAATCCCCATGGGCGTAGGCTCATGCAACGCCCAACACGTCAGTATAAGCTCGCACACTAACAGGAGATGTTCGTGGTTTACAGGGAGGCACCAACTTCTATACCCTCCACCTTAGAGGAGCCGGAGGGAAAATATACCCCCGAGGATGATGAGAAGACTTCCTCACTCCCTAAACTTCAGTTTCCCCCAAAGAATTAGATGCAACAAAATCAACAATTGAAGAACTGGAGCAAGCTGTTTTAATCGAGCATCTCTCAGATCGAAGGTATACCTGGTAACAGGATTAACCCCCGAACTCAGGAGAAAACTCATTCAATTTCTTATTAACAATGTCGATTGCTTTGCTTTGTCCCATTTAGATATGACAGGGATCCTGCAAGAAATAACCACCCATCGACTAAATGTCGAACCCAGGTTCAAATTGGTGAAGAAAAAAAGGAGACCTCAGTCCGAGATAAAACACGCGTTCATCAAGGACGAGGTAACAAAACTCCTCAAAATAGGGTCTATGAGGGAGGTAAAATATCTCGAATGGTTGGACAATGTGGTGGTAGTTCCCAAAAAGGGGAATAAGTTAAGAATGTGCGTAGATTATAAAGATCTAAATAGAGCATGCCCCAAAGATTCATTCTCGTTGCCCAACATCGACCGCTTGATTGATGTCACGGCCGGCCATGAGATCCTCACCTTTCTCGATGCCTACTCGCGGTATAATCAAATTCAAATGAACCCTGAGGATAGGGAAAAAACTTCGTTTATCACAAAGTACGGTACGTACTGCTACAATGTGATACCCTTCTGGATAAAAAATGTGGGACCACATACCAACGCCTAGTTAATAAGATGTTCGAACATCAAATAGGCAAATCCATGGAAGTTTACATTGATGATATGCTAGTTAAGTGCCTGCACGTAGAAGACCATTTGACCCATTTGCATGAGACATTTGACATCTTCAGAAGCTACAACATGAAACTCAATCCAGAGAAATATGCCTTCGGAGTGGGTTCGGGAAAATTCTTAGGCTTCATGATGTCAAACACGGGAATTGAGATCAACCGCGACAAAATCAAAGCCATCGAAGAAATCATGGTGGTAAACAATGTGAAGGCCGTACAATGGCTGACCGGGCGGATAGCAGCCTTGGGTCGATTCATATCATGGTCATCAGAAAGGAGTTATCATTTCTTCTCCTTACTCAAAAAGAAAAATAGCTTCGAATTGACTCTGGGATGCCAACGTGCCTTAGAGGAGTTGAAGCGATATTTGACAAGCCCACCTTTACTCCACACCCCAAAGGAGGATGAAATGTTGTACTTATAGCTGGCCGTATCCGAGGTAGCAGTAAGTGGTGTGATGGTTCGAGAAGAACAAGGTACGCAATTCCCTATTTATTATGTAAGTCGGACCTTGGGACATGCCAAAACCAGGTATCCGCACCAAGAAAAATTAGCTCTCACATTGATAAACACATCTTGAAAATTAAAGCCTTATTTTCAATGCCATCGTATTTGTGTTTTAACGACATATCTCCTTCGAAGCATATTGCATAAGCCCGAGTTATCGGGCCGACTGGCCGAATGGCCCATTGAACTCGGAGTGTATGATATCGAGTATCAAGCCCGAACAACTATCAAATCCTAAATTCTGGCAGATTTTGTGGCTAACTTTACGCCCGCCCTCGTGACCGTGGTAGAGAAAGAACATCTACTAAAAACGGGCACATCTTCAGGGGTATGGACCTTGCTCACTAACGGTGCCTCGAATGTGAAAGGGTCCGGGCTCGGCATAGTTCTGAAGCCACCTACGGGCGGCACGATTAGGTAATCTACAAAAACTACAAGGTTGACTAACAATGAAGCCGAGTATGAGGATATGATTGCAAGTCTGGAATGGCCAAAGGCCTAGGAACGAAAATCATCGAAGTAAAGTGTGATTCCCTTCTGGTGGTAAATTAGGTAAATAGGAACTTTGAGGTTCGAGAAGACAGAATGCAAAGATACTTAGACAAAATTCAAGTCACATTGCACCACTTTAAATAATGGACTCTGGTCCACATACCTCGAGAGAAGAATAGCGAGGTCGATGCCCTCGCAAACCTGGGATCATCTGTCGAGGAAGATGACATACTCCCCGGGGTTGTTGTTGAGCTATCCAAATCAGTGATTGAAGAAGGCCATGCCAAGATCAACTCCCCTATCCTGACATGGGATAGGAGAAATAAATATATTGACTATTTGGAAAGGGGGAAGTTACCCGCGAACCCAAAAGAGTCGAGGGCCCTGTGAACCAAAGCAGCCTGGTTCTCGCTCGACGAAAATGGAACCATATACAGAAGAACCTTTGATGGGCCCCTAGCGGTATGCCTGGGACCGGGGGACACAAATTATATGCTCCGAGAAATCCATGAGGGCACCTACGAAAATCACTCCGGTGCTGATTTCTTAGTCTGAAAGGTGATAAGAGCAGGCTACTATTGGGACAACATGGAGAAGGACACCAAAGAATTCATCCGAAAATGCGACAAATGCCAGAGATTTGCACCAATAATTCACCAACCTGGTGAACAGCTACATTCAGTCTTGTCGCCGTTCATGAAGTAGGGGATGGACATCGTCATACCCCTACCAACGGCACCAGGTAAAGCTAGATTTTTTTGTTTATGACTTACTACTTCTCAAAATGGGTGGAAACGCAGGCCTTCCAGAAGATAAGAGAAAATAAAGTCATTAGCTTCATCTGGGACTATATCATGTGTTGATTCAGGATCCCCTCTAAGCTAACATGTGATAACAGGAAGCAGTTCATCGAAAGCAAAGTAACAAAGTTCCTCGAGGGCCATAAAATCAAAAGGATGTTGTCGACACCCTACCACCCATGTGCAAACAGTCATGCCGAGTCCACAAACCAGACCCTCATTCAAAACTTAAAAAAGAAGTTAGAAAAAGTGAAAGTTGCCCGAGGTGCTATGGGCATATCGAACAACTCCAAAATAGAGCACGAGAGAGATGCCTTTCTCGCTGGTATATGGCTCCGAGGCATTAATGTCGGTCGAGGTTGGAGAGCCAAGCACTAGATTTCTACATGCCACCGAGAGCTCAAACAACGAGGCCATGACTGCAGCTCTCGAACTATTTGATGAAAAGCGAGAAGCTTCACTGGTCCGAATGGCCGCCCAAAAACAAAAAATCAAAAGGTACTATAGTAGGAGAACAAACCTCCAACATTTCGGAGTCGGGGACTTAGTCCTAAGGAAAGTCACCCTAAACACTTGAAACCCTAATTAAGGTAAGTTAGGCCCGAGCTGGGAAGAACCGTACCGCGTCCTTGGAGTTATCGGCAAAGGGTCACACAAGCTCGGTACCATGGAAGGTGAACAACTTCCAAGCAATTGGAACATATCAATGCTCAAATGCTATTGCTGCTAAGGTGTCTGATGGAAGATGCCAAAACATCCTCCAACTCAAAGACCTTGGTTTTTAAAGCATGCATTACACTCTTTTCCTTTGATCAGATTTTATCCCAAAAAGAGTGTTACCGGCAAGGTTTTTAACGAGGCTACATCTATATACTACCTAAGGAGGACTCAACAAGTATTCAAGGCTTCTCTCCAACCACCCTCGAATACTATGGGGCATCCCCCCTAGAGATCGCTTCATCAAAGAGATCATAATAAGCCAAAGAGGGTCTCGATAGAAAAATAATGTACCAGGCCAAACAGTCAAATGAACCATGTCCGCATAGAATAACCGAATCCTCGATGATGAATACATGTATGATTTTACCAAGTAATCAAAGGAGTATCTCTTACCATCAAAATACTTCGTGCTTCAAAGAAATTTGCTGTTTTTACAAGAAACGACTCCAGGGCCAGAAATTTCCCGAACATTCGGGAACTCACATCGATAACTCGAAGCCGTAAGACCTCCGGGCCTGAAATTTCGATCTCATAATCCCTCAATGAGGCAACATCAATTTTACAAGACTTTTGATGTCTCGGGGACTGTCGTCAACTGTCACCCCATCGAGCTATCAAAAACTCTAGGGCATAAGACCCCAAGCGGGAAACCTCGAGCTCGAAATCCCTCCATGTGACAATTCTAGTAAATGAAAGACCTCCATGAGGCATTATCAATAGTGTAGGACCTCCATAAGGCAACCTCGATCTCATAATACCTCCATAAGGCAATACCAAATCTGTAAGACCTCAAGAAAGGCAAGAATTATACTTGTGCCAAGTAACCTATCTGTAAGACCTCAAGTAAGGCATGTTCAAATTTATAAGACCTTACAAAAGGCATAAACCCGATCTTAAAGTCAAGGTTATATATTCAAACTTGTGAGACCCCTAAAAAGGCATACCCTTCATATAGACACCAAGGCTACCTCACTCAAGGACTAAAAGGCTACGGCCAAACACACTGACTACGGTCACAAGGCTCCGACCAAACTAACGCGACTCGGGAACACCCGATCGTCGCCATAAAATCATAGGACTTCAATTACTTCGAAAATACTTCGAAAAGAACCGGTTAATCAGGCTACCCTCAGCATAAGCAAAAAAACTTCGATCATGTTAGCTCCTAACAATGAAAAGGCTTTGAAACAATTCAGCCATTGAGTGAAACCTCCTGAGGTGCTCATTTCCCATTACATAACGATTCACAATTGAGGTTCTTATCGAACCGTCAAAGAGTCGGATGAACATAAAAACTTCAAGAAGTCTCTAACGAGAGAAAAATAAAGCCTATGTTGGAGGTCGTATCAACCTAACACGTAAGAGCCTAAGCGCCAGCCTATGTTAGAGGTCATGCCGACCCAACACATAAGAGCCTAACAAAGCGACCCCCTTATATTAGTGAAAGCTCTATCCTAACTCTTGCATATGAAGCCTGTGGCACTAAGGTACAAAGGGCATTGTTTTCGGTGCAATCCATATCTCTTCCCATGCTTTTCCTGCCTGCTGCTCTGCTCCCCCTTCGAATGGATTGGATCCGCTGCCCCTCTAATAGAAGCTGAAGATGCGGGCTTAGAGCTTTCATCCAGCACCTATTCAGGAGCTGGGGAACTGCCCATCTAATAGCCCTTTCTTCGGCAATGGTCTTTCCAAGCAAGATGCACTTCTTACCGGCTTTCATCTTAATTAAGTACCAGATAGAAGAAAGTATTACTAAGGAGTTCACGGATGTTTTTTTCTCATCGTGTAGCCGGAGAATTCGAATACCCCTACATCCTTCCATTTCTCAGGAAAGATGATCTACTAGTTCGATGCCTCGATGAAGGTGAATTGGATCGGGCGAAAGTGGTTATCGGAAATCGATATCCTTTATTGGGATTGAGGAAAGAAGTGGGATGATTAGACCGAAATGGTTGGTTAAGTCGTAATTTCTTTCTTTTTTTGCTTCCGTCACGAAGTTTGACTTCGCGTGGAAAGCAGCACGGAGTGATTTTCACTTCGCCCTCACAGCACCAATCTCTGTTGATTCCGGTCCAACCTTGCCTTGGCAAATAGATCTCTACCCGACCCCCCCCCCCTCCGGTCCGGTTGAAAGTCTCACTCCCTCCCTCGATTGGTCGGCCAGCTTAAAAGACCCTCAAGGCCGATTAGAGGTTGTGCCGACCCACTGCGTAAGAGCCTAAGGGCCAGCTTAAAAGAGCCTCAGGGCCGATTACAGGTCGTGGCAACCCAACACGTAAGAGCCTAAGGGCCATCTAAAAAGAGCCTCAGGGCCGATTAGAGGTCGTGTCGACCCAACACGTAACATCCTAAGGGCCAGCTTAAAGGAGCCTCAGGGCTGATTAGAGGTCATACTGACCCAATGCGTAAGAGCCTAAGGGCCAGCTTAAAAGAGCCCCAGGGCCGATTAGAGGTTATGCCGACCCAACACATAAGAGCCTAAGGGCCAACTTAAAAGGGCCTCATGGCTGATTAAAGGTCTTGTCGACCCAATGTGTAAGAGCCTAAGGGCCAGTTTAAAAGATCCTCAGGGCCAATTAGAGGTCGCACCGACCCAACGCGTGAGAATCTAAGGGTCGGCTCAAATAGCCTCAGGGCCGATTTTAGACCTAAAGGTCGATGAACTCAAGTCGAAACTTGACTCGGGGACTGAGCCCCAAACGGTCAACTTGCAATCATTACAAATCGCTCAGTAGTAGCAAGAACCTAAGGGTTTAATTTAAGGTCTTAAATTTCGGACCAATAGTCAACAAGCATCACAGTTTATTCCTCAAAAAGCAAAGGAAAAATGAGAAATGATAAAAACGAAAGGCTTTTTTATATATTGAAAGTTCACAAGGGTGCATTTACAAGGCCTGTGCCTAAACCCCTTACAAGGGAGAGAGCAAGTAAAACCCCAATCTACCACCGGGGCTGTGCCTTCAACGGCCCCCTCGGAGGTTGTTCCTTTTATAGTTTCAGCCACGGCCCCCAGGTCTTCAACGGCCTCTTCCCCTTCTAGGATTTCACCTTCATCTTCACCATATTCCGAGCCACTACTCAACTCAACTTTAGAAGCAAGCAGGGTCGCAGCCTCCCCTTCTAGGGTATTCACCCTCTCGATCTCGGCAGACAAATCAATGCCCCTTGCATGTACATCCTCAAGAGCCTGCCTCCGAGATTCTAACCGGGCATGTTCCATAGCTCGGGTCAACTGCAGCTCGGCCTCCTCGGACACCTTCCTGGCCTGAGCATTTGCAGCAACAACATCCTCTTTGTGCGAGGATATGAGTTCCTCGGCTTTAGCCCTGATCCTGGATAGCGCAACAACTAACTCAAAGTGAAGATCTTTGTACTTATTACTCTCCGCCCTCGCATGATAAAGTTGATGTCCGACTGAGACCACATCCCCCTGAAGGGTATCCCTATCAAAGGCTATCTCACTTACGTGTCATTTGAGTGGGACAATTTTAGAGTCTCTGGCTCGGAGCACCTCCCTCATTAGGACATCTTTCTTCTCAAGTTACATAGATCAGCTCAAATGTGTTAAAACACTGAAGTGGGTAAACATGTAGACAAAAACAAATAGAAACTACATAACCTACTCGATAAGATGAGTTCTCTCTCGGGACACCACCTCCAAACAAGCCCGAAGGCCACGGAGTTCCTCCTCCTTCTTGGTAAAAAGAGCTCTGAGCTCATCAGCTTCCGAGGTGAGTTTCCTGCGCTTACCCTCGTTGTTGATACCTAATTTTTTCTTATATATTTTCAATACGCAAAATACCTTCAAAATAGCATATATATGCATATATAAGCATGTCCAAGGTTTTTATTATTTTTTCCATAATTTTAAGGGTTTAAATTGATTTATTTTCCCTCTTTTTTCCATAAATGGCCAATAATTATTTCCAAAATTATTATTTTTTATAATTCATCTATTGGAATTCTATATTTATGCCAAAATATGGCTAAGGTAATTTTTATATATTTTATAATTATATTTAGTATTTTTAAAGCTAAATTGCACATAATTGCAATATTAGCCCTTTTAAGATTTAATTATGTTTTATATGCATAAAATTGGATCCTGTATTTTTAAATTGCTAATTATGTATTATAAATCATTTTAGAATTTTTAGATTATTTTTTAGAAATTATCTACTATTTTTTTATAAATTAAATAGGAAAAATGGGCTATTTAAATTTTGGCCAAATTGGCTTTCAAATCTAGCCTAAATCCAACGGACCCCCAACCCAATTAAAAACCCCACCGGACCCAATCCCAAACCCAAACCAAATACGGAACCCACCTACCCATTTAATCTCGACCGTTGATCTCCCAGATCAATGGTCCCCATTATTCCCTTCCATAATTAATCCCAAACGAGACCTCCCCCCCCCCAAACCCTCTCATTTTCACCAAACAACCGTCCTGAAACCCCTTTTCTCTCCAATTCTCTCTGAGACCTAAACCTAACCCTAGCTGCCGCCACCTAAAACCAGCCCTATTCACTTCGATCCTCACTCGATCCATGGATTCCCATGGCTGTTTGAGACGTATACTTGTCTCCTACGTCTCCTGGTTGCTCGTTTTTTGTAATTTAATGGAAGGATCTCGAAGATATTTAGACCAGATCTTGTTCAAAACTCTCCGAAAGCCTATCCATGGTCTTTTATGCCATTTTTCGGCCATCCATGGTTGTTCGAGTAAGATCCATGACTTTTCCGGCTAAAACCGGTAACGTTCTAAGGTTTTGCTCATCTTCTCTGGGTTCTTTGAAACCCTAACTCTTGAGTTTTTCACTTTTCTTTAGATCTCTCTTATATCTAGGTATATCCATGAGTTTTTAACCGATTTTACCTCATCTTTACTATCTTCTGAAACCCTAGTATGCTACCGCTCGATTCTACTCAGATCTTTTTAGATCTGAGATGATTCAAGTATTATTAAGCATTTTCCTCTAAAAATCTCTTGTTTTAACTAACTATTTCGATTTGAGTCATTCTTTTCTAAAAATAGGGTTTATCGGAGTTCTTTTACGCATGTTCTAACTGATTTCGTTATGATTAAACCCATTCCCTTGTTTGTTTTGACGGATTATGTGCTCTTACTGCTTTTAACCTGACTCTGTTAAAAGCCCCTTTTTTAAGATTTTTTTTACTTTGTTTATATAATTTTCCTTACTTTTCTTCTCTGAGTGTTAGTATGCTTTCTTTACTCCATGTCTGTGTGTTAGCCTGCTTGCGTGAGTCCTGTGATTAATTTTCTTCGAATATGTTTTCTTGAATCCCTAGACTACTTATGTTGCTTTTGTATGACTATGCTCACTTTGTTCGTTCATCTTTTGCTTCTTTCTGTGACTATGCTTCAAATATGTTTTTCTTTCTACATCTGTGGACCTCCTCTCTTTATATGATGAAAGTATAGAGTCATGACTCCCTTTGATCAAGTCTGGTTTCCTTAATCGATGGTGATTGAAAATTTTCTTTCAAAAACCCTAAAAGTTTTGCCCCGTCAGTTAGGCTGACTGATTTCCTTACCCTATTTTGCTATGATACTTATTTTTATACTAAGTTGTGTCCTTAATAAGGGCTTCATGAATTTGGTCCTACTCTATGCTATTGAATCTCGACCCCTACCTTTCCACTTAGTTTGATTAGTTGCTTACCTTAATTAATTCTCCTTGCCTTGTCTGCATTACTACTGATTGTCTCTTTAGTTTGAAAACTTTCTGAACCTAGCCTTAATTACCTGTTCTATACTAGTACTATTTTTGAAATCTTTCCTTATTTGTTATACTCAAGCAGTGTATGATTTCTTTCCTTATTTGTCACCTGCCATTTACCATTCACACTGACTCCCTTAATCAAAGGGAGATTCGAACCAGTTTTCTGTGATGAGTTCTATAATTGCTAATTGATTCTTGCCTTATTTTAACCAATTTTCAAACTACTATATAAATGACACTCTCTTTAGCATAAGACACAAACAATTAGTTCAGAACACACACATACACACTTAAACTCTCTCTTCTTTCTCTACTACTTGTGCTACTGCTTGTCTAGCTGGCTGAAAGCCAAGGCTAGACTGTGGAACTCTACTTGCTTTAATTTTTCTGCACTTTGCTTCCTTAACTGGTATGTTCCTAGTTCAATTCTGAAACTCAACTCTATGTGCTCCATTGTTTGTCAATCCTTGTCTCTTTATGCGCTGACTTAATGACTTATGTTGTTTAATTGTCCTTCTTGTTTACTGCTTTATTCAGCATGCTTAAGTTCTATCCTTTCTTGTTAAAAATGTAATCAGCATGTCTACTTGAGTTCCTATTTATGTCCCTCAACTAGTATGTCTCCTAATGTACTTGATTAACACTAAGTCATGACTAATTATCTGTAATAGACCCCTGCATGACTACTCCCATACATGTCCCTATGTCTTATTACTATTCCAATTTCAAGCATGATTCCCTTGTTAACTCTTTAAAGTAGTAGTTTGTAGGCCAATCAGTTGCTATTTGTTCTTTGTGCTTGTTGGTCTATATGATTCTCTTCTCTGTGTGTGTTGTCTTGTTCTAAGTTGCTGATGCTCCTATTCACTTCTCCTTTCAAAACTATTTTTTTCCTAAGCAACTCTTCTGTTGTTTTGCAAACTTATTCCAAACATGCTGTTTCAAAACTGTTTCCGACTCAACTCTTTTAAATTTATGTCAAGCACTCTCACATATATTCTTAGACCACTAGGTTCTGCCCATTTTGTGTGAGCCTTGCCCTGGGACCCTTGAGCTCCTTCTGAACTTGGACACATAAAAGTTGGCATTTCCATACTGCACTTACTCTTTCTTGGTTATGCAATCTGGATGTGAGCACTTGAGAAAGACACCCAGATATGAGAAAGACCGTGGAACAATCTTGGAACTTGAGGTGGTTTATCACATAACTCAGGGAGGAAGTCCAAATCAGGTGTTGAAAAGTCTGGGCCTCTTTCAGACTCTCTATAGTATAATTTTTACTTTTTTCATGAAATTCATTCACGTGGTCTGTAATAATTTGTAAACGAACATTGGCGTTTGGATAGTGAATGGGGGGTAGCTATGCATGTTGTGGATATCAAAAGGGGTAGAAGCCATGCTTTAGGTCTATATTTCCTGTATGTGCAGTAGAAACCATGCTCTTAGGTCTCATGTATACTATTTCAGCATCTCATTTTTGACATTTTTATCACTCAGAAATCCTGCTTTAGGATAAAGGGTCATTAAAACAAAGATTGCTAATCTTGCACACTTGACAACATGCCCTATAATGTCGTAACATTTTTTTTGCATTTAGAAATCCTGCTTTAGGAAAATTCTGCAATCCTGCCCTGCATTTAGAAACCTTGCTTTAGGAATTCTGTATATAAACCATCATGAGCTTTATACATGCATCTTAGATACCATGTTTTAGGATCTCATTCATATTCGCAATCACACTTAGTATAAACTGCTGATTATAAAAGAGGTAAGAAACGACTTCACATTTGATTATCCTGTTTAAAATAAACTGGTAACAATCCCTGCATTTTATAACACCTAGAACAACATGCTCTTCGGCAAAAATGACTTCTGAACTTCTAATGGTTCTAGTAAATACTTAGGCAATCCTTAGGTATCCAATCTCTTATAAAACAGGAACCTGCTCTTTGTGTGTCCGCTTCATGATTAACAGGCTTAAAATCAGTAGGCAAGCCTGATTCGAACTTCTTTTCTGAGTCATGTAATAGGTCTGGTTCTGCTATTGTCACTTAGATACCATCCTTAAAATCTGAATTCAGACCTTAATTGTGTACGAGTCATGTTGTCTATGTGCATTACTTGTGGAGGTGTATCTGCGCCTTCTATCTATTTCTGTGTTTTTCCCCCTAAATGTAGTCTTATGTGTTCTTATTTAATGCCTAGTATTTTGCCTTTAAACCTAAGGTTCCACCTAGAACCATCCCCTTTTTAGGATAGGAGTCCTAAATTCCTTCAGGAATGATAGGAAGGGGCGTGTAGTAGCATGCAACAGGAGTCAAGACCAACCCTCACTTTAATTACCTTTACGGGGCAGGAAAAGTTAGATATGGATATGATGACCGGTGAGTTAATACCACGTGTAGCCCTTTTTTAAAGAGTGTTATACTGGGTATTGCATTGATGTGATCCATATTACAAACAAACCTAGGACACCCCCCCCCCCTTACATTCATAAGCATGCTTTAGATTGTAATTCTTTTCAAAATTTTGCCTTTCACTAATTATATTCAAACACTTGTGTATTTAAACTTAAATCCCCTACTATTTGAGCCATACTTGTTTATTTGCTAATTGCACAATTCACAAAAAACTGTCTGGTCGGGAACCACACTAGTGGATCCTGAGGGGTGCCTAACACCTTCCCCTTAGGATAATTTCAAACCCTTACCCTGTCTCTGGTTACCAAACGTAGTTATAAATAAACCCTATAGGTTCCCTAACGCACCTTAAATCGTTAGGTGGCGACTCTCCAAAATGCAACCCCCTTTCCCAAAAGGAAAGAGTTGTCCCAACCCAAAATGTCATGAACCCGATTCCGTGAGGAAATAAGGGGGCGCGATAGCATGGCGACTCTGCTGGGAATATTTAGGCTTTTACCATTTCATACCTTTTTTTTTGTAAATTTGTACCCCTCCCTATGTGCACTTATTTGTTTTATTCATTTAAGTGTTTAATTTCTTTTTCAAAAGTGAATCTGACATATCTTTCTTGTTTCCTTCCTTTATAACTTCTTTAAATTATAAAACTGTTGTATTTATTGCTTTCTTAATGTGCAAATACATGTCTACATGCTTTTAATTATTGCATAACCATGCTCAACATCATACTCCACTCGTGCCAAACAAATACTATAGCAACGCTTGATGAGTGGTTGCTCCCTTCCTATATCATTACCCCCTAAATTCGGAAAGGCTTATTTGCGGTAAAACTAGTCGATCAGTGGTGCAGTCAACAGTTTCGTGCCTTCCCCCTTCAGTTGTCTGCTCAAAGGTACCAGTCTAAAATCCCATAGAAACCTTACTCTGTTTAAATTGCGCATGCATCATGGTCAAACCTAGCCGGGTCAGTTATGTTGTCCACATAATGATCCTTTAAGATAGTCTTGTCCAAAAGTCCACTTGGTTTCCCTAAACCAAAACGGACATCACCACGTTTTGTGCATTAACTTGGAGAACTAAATGTCGATGTGTTGATCATAAATGTATAAATAGTCGAGTCCGGTGGGGGTAGGGTCTAACCCTTTTTATTTTACAAAAAATGAGGCACGATGTCCCTAGTTTCAGTATGATTAGCATACTCCCACTCTTGCTAGATTAGTGGAGAATTCTTCCATCAAATGACCAAATCAAATGAGTGGAAAGAGAGGGACGCTAAAGCTAGCAAAAAGTTGGAATATCTGGAATACAGTCTGCTGGAATTGGAAGGAAAAGTGAGGAAGAGAGTCACCGACTGCCAGAACGCTGAAGGAAACGAAGGAGAACACCTGACAAAGGCATTTTTACTAGTGAACCTACGCGAGCTGGAGGATTTGATCAATGAGATCATTCAACCTGAGGGAGGTCCTTCTGAGGCCAAATAGATTAGGTTTACTCGCTTTCCAAATGTAATAAGGCCAAATGCCAATAGTGACTTATTATTATCTTAGTATCGTTTTGGGATTCGTCTATTTTTATATTATGAAATGAAGCATTTATTAGCATTAAAAGTTCTCCAAATCAATTTGTCACTAGGCCTACCTCGGGCACCAAGAGGTTCCCAAGTTAGGACACGCTTTACATTCCCGCACTATGTGTTTAAATATTGCAATATTTTTCATAATCCTCACTAACTTGATTACCTTTTGTTTTATTTTTTCTTTTAGTATTCCCCTTCCAAAAGGTTAGTTCGTGCACTCTAGCATCATCATCTTATTTAGGGTCCTCCACCCACTCCTCCTCTTAGTCCCATTAAAGGCAAGAACAAAGAAAAAATGGAATATTTAGACAACACAGCTGAATGGGTAGAGGCCACTGATGGCCAGGGAATTCGGGTTCCTAACGAGAATGTTTCACAACTGGAATAGAAACTATTAAAATTCCAGGAAGAGCTCGATCAGGTTCGGAATTTGGCAAACCTGTCATTTTCCCTCAACACCCCAGATATTAACTTCCCCAACGCTCAAAACCCTACACCTCCTCAAAATATCCCAAAACAACCAATGCAACACCTGCCATACCCCAAACAATACTCCACTACTCATCCCAGAACCTAAAAACTCCGCAAACGACCATTTCCACACCCATACACCAGGCCACCATAATACTCCTATCTATGTGGAGACCATGCCACACTCCACCCAACCTATCTCATGCACACCTGAATCTGATGAAAAGGATCTACTTATCAGGAACTTGGTTGAGGAACTTAAGAAATTGACCAGCCGGATTCAGGGCATCGAGGGAAGCAAAGGAATTGAGGGGCTGAACTATGAGGACCTTGGCATACATCCTGATGTCGAACTGCCTGAGGGGTACAAACCTCCTAAGTTCGAAATGTTTGATGGTACGGGTGATCCAAGGGTCCATCTGAGGACATATTACGACAAGCTGGTTGGAGTAGGAAAGGATGAAAGTATCCGCATGAAGCTGTTCATGAGGAGTTTGAAAGGAGATGCATTATCTTGGTACATCAGCCAAGATCCCAATAAGTGGTCAAGCTGGGTAGGCATGGCGTCTGACTTTACGGATAGATTCAGGTTTAATATAGAGAACGCACCAGATATGTTCTATATCCAGAACTTGAAGAAGAAGCCTACGGAGACGTTACGCGAGTATGCTACTCACTAGAGGTCCAAAGCTGCTAAGGTCAGACCTGCCTTAGAAGAGGAGCAAATAAACAAGTTCTTTGTCCTAGATCATGTCCCGCAGTACTATGAACGACTGATGATGATTGAGAACCACAAGTTCTACGACATTATCAAACTAGGTGAAAGAATTGAAGAAGGTATTAAAAGCGATATGGTTACAAACTTCGAAGACTTGTAAGCTACAAATAAGGCTTTATAGTCTGGTGGTGTGTCCAAGAAAAGGGACGTAAGGGCCTTGATGGTTGCACAAAGGACCAAGTCTCCCCTCAAATACCAAGCTTACCCAACACCTCCACTCACATACCAACCAACCCCAAATTACCAAGCACTCTCACCTTCATACCAAGCTCCGCCACCAACTTATCAATCATCTCCACCTCCTACATATCAACCTACTTCACGCAAATACTCCCAACCCGCTCATGTCTACCAAACTTATAATGTTCAACTATCCCATTATCAATCATACCCTGCACGCCAAAACTTCCCTAGATATTGATCTAATTTTGATCGCAGACCTCCAAAACAATATAAAGCCATCGCTAAACCCATCGACCAGCTATATGAGAGGCTCAAAGCTACTGGTTATGTTACCCCCATCCCCGCTGCAACCCTTGAGAATCCTTCTCAGTGGGTTAACTCAAACAAGCCCTGCGCATACCACTCTAGCATGAAAGGGCACACCATCGATAAGTGTCGCTCCTTGAAAGACAAGATACAGTCTTTGATTGATAACAAGATCATTGTGGCAAAGGATCCCACTCCAAACGTCCACAAAAACCCTCTGCCAGACCATAAAGGTGGAGGTATCCACATGATTGAAGTAGAAGATGATTGGGATCCTGAGGAATCAATCGGGTTGATCGCAGAAGGTGATGACCCAAAGAAACCAACAATTACTCTAAATCCAATCATAGTCCAGATCTAACCGTCTGAGGACGCTGAGGTGAATATGTCTGTACCTCTTGAGTTTTGAAGCAGCGCCATCCGCAAAGACACTGGCACCAATTGAGGTTGAATTCGTGTCTCCGGTAAATACACCCGCATCATTTGAGGTTGCAGTTTTACCACCCAAGGCACATGTTTCGTTCGAAGTGAGGATAGTAGCGCCAATCCCAATGATGATGTCTACCATGCCACCATTCTAGACAAATGTTGTATGCCGGTACTATATAGTCTAGACAAGAAGGAAAGGCAAGGTCAGGATTGAAGAAACTATCGCAGAACAGGGCATTACAAGAACTGGTAGAGTCTATACCCCTGAACATATAGATGAATCAAGCAAGCAGGCCTCCAATTGGCCACCCCTAATTGAGATTGGTCCGAACGACCTTTGAAGGAAAATATAGGCCAAGGAATATTCGGTCATAGACTAGTTAAACAAGACGCCAACACAAGTATCCATTCTCTTTTTGCTGCAAAATTCTGAGACGCATAAAAATGCTCTGTTAAATGTGTTAAATGAAGAGTACGTACAAAGTAACATCACTAGCGGGGAAGTGGCTAATGTGGTAGGACAAGTGCTAGAAAGCCATAAGATCACCTTTCATGAGGATGAGCTACCACCTGAAGGTCCTTTCATGAGGATGAGCTACCACCTGAAGGTCTGGGGGGCAACAAAGCAATGTATATCACCATGCAATATGAAGATTATTTCATCACCAGAATCCTGATCGATGGAGGTTCCAGTCTTAAAATTTGTCCCCTGGTAACACTCAAGAAGTTGGGTAATGGGCTGTATGAGATAAAGGATGGAGGAATCAATGTGAAATCCTTTGATGGTTCTCAGAGGTCCACCATTGGTGAGATTATTCTATCCTTGCAGATGGGACCAACCTGGTTTGAGGTCGATTTCTAGGTGATAGATATACCAGCGTCTTACAACTTGCTGCTGGGACGGTCATGGATTCATGTTGCTAGGTCTGTAGCATCAACGCTTCATCAGGCAGTAAAGTTTGCATGGAATCAACAAGAAGTGATCATTCACGGTGACGATAGCAACCCTATATACAGTCGCCATACCATTCCGGTGATCGAGGGAAGAAGGAAGCTGGGTGGAGAAACTTACCATCATATTGAGCGGGTCAATGCTATCAATAAAGACAAATGGTGGGATAGCAAAGTCAAGACTATACTAAGTTAGAGTGGGCACAAACCAGGGTAACACTCAATAAGTTGGGTAAAGGGCTTTATAGTCCAGTGGTGTGTCCAAGAAAAGGGACATAGGGGCTGTGATGGTTGCAAAGGACCAAGTTTCCCCTCAAATACCAAGCTTACCCAATACCTCCAATCACGTACCAGCCAACCCCAAATTACCAAGCACCCTCACCTTCATACCAAGCTCCGCCACCAACTTATCAATCATCTCCACCTCGTACATATCAACCTACTTCATGCAAATACTCCCAATCCGCTCATGTCTACCAAACATATAATGCTCAACTATCTCATTATCAATCACCCCCTGCACGCCAAAACTTCCCTAGATCCTGATCTAATTTTGATCGCAGACTTCCAAAATAATATACATCCATCGCTGAACCCATCGACCAGCTACATGAGAGGCTCAAAGCTACTGGTTATGTCACCCTCATCCCCACTGCAACTCCTGAGGATCCTTCTCAGTGGGTTAACCCAAACAAGCCCCATGCATACCACTCCGGCATAAAAGGGCATACCATCGATAAGTGATGCTCCTTGAAAGACAAGATACAGTCTTTGATTCATAACAAGATCATTGTGGCAAAGGATCCCACTCCAAACATCCGCAACAACCCTCTACCGGACTATAAAATTGGAGGTATCCACATGATTGAAGTAGAAGATGACTGGGATCCTGAGGGATCAATCGGGTTGATCGCAGAAGGTGATGACCCAAAGAAACCAACAATTACTCTCAATCCAATCATAGTCCAGATCTAACCATCTGAGGACACTGAGGTGAATATGTTTGTACCTCTTGAGTTTGAAGCAGCGCCATCTGCAAAGACACCGGCAACAATTGAGGTTGAATTTGTGTCTCCGGTAAATACACCCGCATCATTTGAGGTTGCAGTTTTACAACCCAAGGCACATTTTCCGTTCGAAGTGAGGATAGCAGTGCCAATCCCACTGATGATGTCTACCATGCCACTATTCTAGACAAATGTTGTATGTTAGGACTATACAACCGAGACAAGAAGGAAAGGCAAGGTCAGGATTGAAGAAACAGTCGCAGCACAGGGCATGACAAGAACTGGTAGAGCCTATACCCCTGAACATCTAGATGAAGCAAGCCAGCAGGCCTCTAAATGGCCACCCCTAATTGAGATAGGTCCGGACGACCTTTGGAGGAAAATATAGGCCAAGGGATATTCGGTCATCGACCAGTTAAACAAGACGCCAGCACAAGTATCCATTCTCTCTTTGCTGCAAAATTCTGAGACGCATAAAAATGCTCTGTTAAAGGTGCTAAATGAAGAGTACGTACCAAGTAACATCACTAGCGGGGAAGTGGCTAATATGGTAGGACAAGTGCTAGAAAGCCATAGGATCACCTTTCATGAGGATGAGCTGCCACCTGAAGGGCTGGGGCACAACAAAGCACTACACATCACCGTGCAGTGTGAAGATTATTTCATCACCAGAATCCTGATCGATGGAGGTTCTAGTCATAATATTTGTCTGCTGGTAATACTCAAGAAGTTGGGTAATGGGCTGCATGAGATAAAGGATGGAGCAATCAATGTGAAATCCTTCGATGGTTCTCACAGGTCCACCATTGGTGAGATTATTCTATCCTTGCAGATGGGACCAACCTGGTTTGAGGTCGATTTCTAGGTGATAGCTGTACCAGCGTCTTACAACTTACTGTTGGGATGGTCATGGATTTATGCTGTTGGGGTCGTAGCATCAACGCTTCATCAGGCAGTAAAGTTTGAATGGAATGAACATGAAGTGATCATTCACGGTGACAATAGCAACCCTCTATACAGTCGCCATACCATTCCGGTGATCGAGGGAAGAAGGAAGCTGGGCGGAGAAACTTACCATCACATTGAGCGGGTCAATGCTATCGACAAAGACAAATGGTGGGATAGCAAAATCGAGAGTATACTAAGTTGGAGTGGGCACAAACTAGGGTAACACCCAAAAAGTTGGGTAAAGGGCTTTATAGTCCAGTGGTGTGTCCAAGAAAAGGGACGTAGGGGTCGTGATGGTTGCAAAGGACCAAATCTCCCCTCAAATACCAAACTTACCCAACACCTCCACTCACATACCAGCCAACCCCAAATTACCAAGCACCCTCACCTTCATACCAAGCTCCGCCACCAACTTATCAATCATCTCCACCTCCTACATATCAACCTACTTCACCCAGATACTCCCAACCCGCTCATGTCTACCAAACTTATAATGCTCAACCATCCAATTTTCAATCACCCCTTGCATGCCAAAACTTCACTAGACCCCAATCTAATTTTGCTCGCAGACCTCCAAAACAATATACAGCCATCGCTGAACCTATCGACCAGCTATATGAGAAGCTCAAAGCTGCTAGTTATGTCACCCCCATCCTCGCTGCAACCTTGAGAATGCTTCTTAGTGGGTTAACCCAAACAAGTCCTGTGCATACCACTCCGACATGAAAGGGTACACCATCTATGAGTTTCGCTCCTTGAAAGACAAGATACAGTCTTTGATTGATAACAAGATCATTGTGGCAAAGGAACTTGCTCCAAACATCCGCAACAACCATCTGCCAGACCATAAAGGTGGAGGTATCCACATGATTGAAGTAGAAGATGACTGGGATCCTGAGGGATCAATCGGGTTGATCGCAGAAGGTAATGATCCAAAGAAACCAATAATTACTCTCAATCCAATCATAGTCCATATCCGACCGTCTGAGGATGCTGAGGTGAATATGTCTGTGCCTCTTGAGTTTGAAGCAGCGCCATCCGCAAAGACACCGGCACCAATTGAGGTTGAATTCGTGTCTCCAGCAAATACACCCGTATCATTTGGGGTTACAGTCATGCCACCCAAGGCACATATTCCGTTAAAAGTGAGGATAGCAACACCAATCCTAGTGACGGTGTCTACCATGCCACCATTCTAGACAAATGATGTACCCTGGGACTATACAGCCGAGACGCGAAGGAAAGGCAAGGTTAGGATTGAAGAAACTGTCACAGTACAGGGTATGACAAGAACTGGTAGAGTCTTGAATATCTAGATTAATGAAGCAAGCAGGCCTCCAATTGGCCACCTCTAATTGAGACAGGTCCGGACGACCATTGGAGTAAAATATAGGCCAAAGAATATTCGGTCATCAACCAGTTAAACAAGATGCCCGCACAAATGTCCATTCTCTCTTTGCTGCAAAATTCTGAGACGCATAAAATGCTCGGTTAAAGGTGTTAAATGAAGAGTACGTACCAAGGAACATCACTAGCGGGGAAGTGACTAATATGGTAGGGCAAGTGCTGGAAATCCATAAGATCGCCTTTCATGAGAACGAGCTGTCACCTGAAGGGCTGGGGCAAAACAAAGCACTGCACATCACCGTGCAATGTGAAGATTATTTCATCACCAAAATCTTGATCGATAGAGGTTCCAGTCTTAATATTTGTCCGCTGGTAACACTCAAGAAGTTGGGTAAAGGGTTGCATGAGATAAATGATGGAGAAATCAATGTGAAAGCCTTCGATGGTTCTCAGAGGTCCACCATTGGTGAGATTATTCTATCCTTGCAGATGGGACCAACCTGGTTTGAGGTTGATTTCAAGGTGATAGATGTACCAACGTCTTACAACTTGTTGCTGGGACGGTCATGGATTCATGCTGCTGGGGCCATAGCATCAACGCTTCATCAGGCAGTAAAGTTTGAATGGAATCAGTAGGAAGCGATCATTCACGGCGATGGTATCAACCCTATATACAGTCGCCAGACCATTCTGGCGATCGAGGGAAGAAGGAAGCTAGGCAGAGAAACTAACCATTACATTGAGCGGGTCAATACTATCGACAAAGACAAATGGTGGTATAGCAAAATCGAGAGTATACTAAGTTGGAGTGGGCACAAACCTGCAAAGGGCTCGGCAAGAACCTCCAAGGGATCTCTAAACCCATAAAACGCAAGAAACATAGCACTACCTTCGGTTTGGGATATGAATACACCTGGGAAGAATTCAATAACTGGTCGCCACCATGGCGCGGTCCTTACTATCCACTAGAGCAGCCAATACCCCATCTAAAGTAGACCTTCCAACATGCCGACACTATTTATGGGTCTGATAAAGAAGAAGCACTTGCAGTAGTGAAGAACCTATTTTTAGAGGACAGTGATATAGACTATTGCATTATTCTCGAGGAGGAGGGGGAGGGAGGCCCTTCCATTCAGGCTGTGAGCAGAGGGGCACATCTCAAGAATTGGAGCATCAGGACAACCAAAGACCAACGAGCCTTAGGGTAGCAAGGCTAAAACAATCATTATTCACTATTTTATTTACTAAAAAAAAATTCACATTTTTCCATTTCCGTAATAAGATCTTCAATGTTCAAAATAGTTATTCAATTTATCAAAAGCATTTTTGACTTTTCTTATGAATTAATATTTATTGCTATTGTTTTCTCTCCTGCTTTACCTATACAACACTACTATTACTTGTCTTGATGAACCAATGACTGTGACATGCAATGAGACAATGCAAAAAACGGACATTGATTCAGAGGAAGATGACATACCTGACGAGATTGTCAAAGAAGTTGAGAACTTTGAGAACAGACCTAAGTCCAACCTAGACGAGACCGAAATTGTCAACCTGGGAGATGCAGAAAATGTCAAGGAAACGCGAATCAGCATCCACCTATCGCCATCAGAGAAGAAAGAATACACAGAATTTCTAAAGGAGTATGAGGACATATTTGCCTGGTCGTATGATGACATGACTGGTCTTAGTACGTCTATTGTGGCTCACAAACTGCCAAGCGATCCAATGTGTCCACGGGTAAAGCAAAAGTTCAAAAAGTTCAAGCCTAATATGAGTTTGAAAATCAAGGAAGAAGTCACCAAGTAGATCAAAGCTAAGGTTCTAAGGGTAGTAGAATACCTGACATGGTTAGCCAACATTGTGTCGGTGCCAAAGAAGGATGGGAAGGTTAGAGTCTATGTCGACTACCGGGATCTCAACCGGGCCAGTCTGAAAGACGACTTCCCTTTGCCAAATATACACATCCTGATTGACAATTGCGCCAAGCATGAGCTACAGTCATTTGTATATTGCTTCACTAGTTATCATCAGATTTGTATGGATAAGGAAGATGTTGAGATAACGGCTTTCGTTACGCCGTGGGGTGTGTACTATTACAAGGTGATGCCATTCGGCCTGAAGAATGCAGAGGCCACCTACATGAGGGCCATGAATACCATCTTTCATGAAATGATACACAAGGATATAGAGGTATATGTGGATGATGTTATTGTCAAATCCAAGAAGGCCACTAACCACATATAAGATCTGAGGAACTTCTTCAATAGACTACAGAGATACAACCTGAAACTAAACCCCGCAAAGTGCGTATTTGGGGTTCCTGCTACGAAATTGATTGGACTTATTGTGAGCCGCCAAGGAATAGAACTGGATCTATCAAAGTCAAAGCCATTCAAGAACTACCACAGCCAAAGTATAAGAAGGATATGATGAGTTTCTTAGGAAGGCTTAACTACATCAGCCGATTCATAGCACAGTCTACAGTTATCTGTGGGCCAATCTTTAAGGTGTTGAAGAAGGACACCGCCACCAAATGGACCGAGGACTGCCAAAAGTCCTTCGACAGAATCAAGGAGTACCTGTCAACACCACCAGTCTTAGTCCCGCTCGAGCCAGGTAGAACCTTATTACTCTACCTTGCAGTGTTAGATGGAGCTTTTGGCCGCGTTCTGGGGCAGCACGATGAAACAGGGAGGAAGGAACAAGCCATTTATTATCTCAGTAAGAAGTTCACCCCGTACGAGGCCCGGTGTTCTCTATTGGAATGCACTTGTTGTGCTTTGACTTGGGTAGCTCAGAAGCTGAGACATTACTTCTGTGCCTATACTACATATCGCATATCGAGAATGGATCCCTTGAAGTACATTATTCAGAAGCCCATGCTCACCGGCAAGCTAGCCAAGTGGCAAATCCTGTTGAGTGAGTTTGAGATTGTTTACGTAACTCAGAAAGCGGTCAAGGGACAGGCAGTGGCAGACCACCTTGCTGAAAACCCTGTGGATGGAGGATACGAACCCCTGAAAATGTATTTTTCCGATGAAGAGATATCATTCATAGGAGAAGACATTGCAGAATCCTATGACGGTTGGAGAATGTTCTTCGATTGAGCAGCAAACTTCAAAGGAGTTGGCATAGGAGCAGTCCTAATATCAGAAACCGGTCAGCATTATCCGGTGTCTGCCAAACTCAGGTTCCCCTGCACCAACAATATGGCCGAGTATGAAGCCTTCATCTTAGGACTCAAAATGGCCATTGACATGAACGTTCAAGAGCTGCTAGTGATTGGAGATTCACACCTACTTATACATCAGGTACGAGAAGAATGGGCAACCAAGAACTCCAAGATACTCCCGTATCTGCATCATGTATGGGAATTGAGAAGGAGGTTCACGAAGACAGAATTCCAGCATGTTCCCAGAATCCAGAATGAGTTCGTCGATGCATTGACTACCCTATTGTCGCACCTCCTTTTTCTGCACCCGCGGGGTGCTTAGGGAGTTTTCTCCAATTGAAGGACAGTTGAAACGGGATTTATTTCATTCTTTCAGAGTCGCCACCTGGGAATTTTAAGGCGTCCCAAGTCACCGGTTTTAATCTCTGAATCGAGGAGAATATGACTATGGTGTTAACTGTGGCTTGGTTGATTTGGATCTGAGTTTGCCTCGAATCTTCAAATGAAGATTCGAGAAACTCCAGGGAGATTCGAACTAAATGGTTATCATATTCGGATAGAGGGTGGTCAGGGGGTTCAGGGGTGTTAAGGTGGTGACCGGCGACGTTGTTGCCGCCGGGTTTCAGGCGGTGGGGAATGAGGGCGGCTAGGGTTAGGGTGTGATTTCGGAGGGGATGATGAACAGTAGAGAGGAGGGGGGGTGTTTAGTTAGGGGCCGGGGTAGGGGTTTGGGCCTTATATAGGGGTGGGGTGGATTGATCTCATCCGTTGGATCAATTAAGGTGCACGGTTGAGATCAATTCACTTAACCAAACGACATCGTTTGGTTTAAGTTGGGGGAAAGGGGTCAGCCCGGGGGTGATATGGATTGGGTTTGGGTGAATTACTGAGGCTGTTAGATCAAGATAGAGGAACGGTTCAGATTTGATAACTTAAAACGCCGTCGTTTCATTTAAGCAATGGCTGAACTGGACCGTTTGATTGAAACGAATCAATGGCCAAGATTTGAAGTATCCATACGGCGTCGTTTAGGTTTGTTCGAATTGGACCGGACATGGGGATGTTGGATTGGGCTGTGGGATTCATTTTATTTGGGCCTGGATTTAGGTCCAGGTCCGATTATAACTTATTTTTCATTTTCTAATTTGAATTCCTAATTTTTTAAAAATCTTAATTAAAATTATAAAAACAAAAATTATCATTACAAAAATACTAATTACCTTTTAATAACCATTAACACATAGATAAAACATTAATCACACAGTGAAACATTTGAAATAGAACCAATGCATATTTTTGTGATTTTATTTTGAATCAATTATTAAATGCATAATTAAATCCTAGATATGCATGAAACATATATTTTTATTTTTATTTTCATTTTATTATGACAAAGTAAACATTTACGGACATAACACAAATATTTAACACCACGCAAATTCAAAAATTGCACACTAAAAGAAATTTATTTTATTTTTGATTTATTTTGGAGTAGTTTTCGTGAGGCAAAAATCACGTGATCACACCTATCATCTATGATACAGCATCCTGACAAGAATTTCATTGATCCCATTCCAGTGAAAATCCATAATCAGCCAGCTTACTGTGCCCATGTCGAAGAGGAAGCATACGGAAAGCCTTGGTTTCATGATATTAAGGAATATTTGGCAAAAGGAGAGTACCCTGAGCTTGCTAATCCTATTCAGAAATGCACACTTCGGAGATTGTCCAACAACTTCTTTCACAGCGGAGGAATCCTGTATAGGAGGACTCCCGATTTGTATTAAGATGTGTCGATGCAAAGGAAGCATCCAAGCTGCTAAAGGAAATTCATGATGGGACCTGCGGTCCACATATGAATGGTTTTGTCTTAGCAAAGAAGATACTCCGGGCTGGTTACTTTTGGATGACTATGGAAACAGACTACATCCAGTATGTCCGGAAATGCCACTGTTGTCAGATACATGCAGACATGATAAAGGTACCTCCGAGCGAGCTCAACACAACAAGCTCACCGTGGTCGTTCGCCGCCTAGGGGATGTATGTTATTGGACCAATCGAGCCTGTTGCTTCCAATAGACACAGGTTTATCCTGGTAGCCATAGACTATTTCACCAAATGGGTCGAAGCAGCATCTTACAGAGTAGTGACTAAGAAAGTTGTGGCAGACTTTGTCCGCGACCGCGTTGTTTATCGATTTGTGATTCCAGAGTCAATCATTACTGATAATGGCTCCAACCTCAACAGTGACTTGATGAAATCTATGTGCTAAACTTTCAATATCAAACACAAGAATTCCACAGCCTTCAGACCTCAGATGAATGGAGTTGTAGAAGTCGCCAACTAGAATATCAAGAAGATATTGAGTAAAATGATAGAGAAGCATAAGCAGTGGAATGAGAAGTTAGCATTCGCTCTACTGGGGTATCGCACCACAGTATGCACATCAACCGGGGCAACCCCCTATATGCTGTACAGAGGCTGTCATTCCCGCTGAGGTAGAAATTCCTTCCCTAAGGATCATACAAGAAGCTGAGCTCGACGACGCAGAGTGGGTAAAAAGTCGTTATGAGCAACTAGCCCTTATAGATGGAAAGAGAATTAATTTAGTTTGCCCTAGTCAACTCTATTAGAACAGAATGTCCAGAGCCTTCAACAAAAGAGTCAAGCCAAGACAGTTCACACCGGGGCAACTGGTGTTAAAGAAAATTTTTCCGCATCAAGATAAATCCAAAGGGAAGTTCTCTCCCAACTGGAAGGGTCCATACATGGTTCACCGGGTTTTGACAGGAGGAGCCCTCATACTTGCAGAAATGGACAGAGAAGTCAGGCCAAAGCCGATCAATTCAGATGTAGTTAAGCGCTACTTTGTGTAATCTTTATGTTTTTCTTGTATGATGTAAATTGAACTAAGCCTGACCTGATTCCCGTTTAAGAGGGGATACGTAGGCAGCTCTATGGGTTCGGTCACAATTCAAATAAAATTTCATTTCCCCCACAATTGGAAACTGGGGCAAAATTTTTAGGAGGACCCTCAAAATTTCAAAGTAATTTCAGCTGATTGTCGCACGAGCAATAGTCAGAAACGTCAACCCATCAAACTGGGGTAGAATTTTGAGGACCCTCAAAATTCCGTAGTAGGGGAGGTTGCAATGTCCTGAACTATGCCACAATCGTTGGTTCATCTAAAGGTTATTTTTTAACTATACATTTATGTCATACTTTTACAAAATCATGCATGTTATTATTGAAACTGTTTTGTTTAGCAGTGCTACCCCAATAATACAGGTGGCATCATCAAATCAAAGCCAAATGAGTCAAGCAAAGCCAGCGGGGATTCAAACTGACCTCCCCTTACAAAACTCACGATTTTTCTTTGAATGCAGGCACTAGGATTGTGAAATCATTAGACATAATGTGCGCCCACGGGACAAACATTGTTCAAGAATACAACTCTCAGAATCGTTGCACTTGCCAACATTTGCTATCAGCACACACCAGTGATGTTCCGTATGTCACAATGCTCTAAGTAATCACAACGCGGCAATCTACTATTAGCTAAGAAAAACTCCACTGTCATTTGTTATTTTGTTTCTTGCATAAGGCTACTATTTTGCCTTCCGAGACTAAACGTTGTCTCCATTTGCATCTACATTGCATAAGGCTACCATTCTGCCTTCCAACTTGCATAAGGCTACCATTCTGCCTTTCGAGACTAAACGTTGTCTCCATCTACATATGCATTGCATAAGGCTACCATTCTGCCTTCCAAGGTTAAGCTCTACCTCAATCCGTACCTACATTGCATAAGGCTACTATTATGCCTTCTAATCTACATAAGGCTACCATTCTGCCTTCCAAGACTAAACATTGTCTCCATCTGCATCCATATTTCATAAGGCTACTATTATGCCTTCCAAATTTTGCATAAGGCTACCATTCTGCCTTTCGAGGTTAAGCTCTACCTCAATTTGCATCTGCATTGCATAAGACTACTATTCTGTCTTCCAATCTGCATAAGGCTATCATTCTTCCTTCCGAGACTGAACACTGTCTTCATCTGTATCTGCATTGCATAAGGCTACTATTTTGCCTTCCAAATTGCATAAGGCTACCATTCTGCCTTCCGAGACTAAACGATGTCTCCATTTCCATCTGCATTACATAAGGCTATCATTCTGCCTTCTGAGATTAAGCTCTACATCTATCTACATCCGCATTGCATAAGACTACTATTCTGCCTTCCAACTTGCATAAGGCTACCATTCTGCCTTCCGAGACTAAATGTTGTCTCCATTTACATCTACATTGCATAAGTCTATAATTCTGCCTTCCGAGGCTAAGCTCTGCCTCCAATTTTCTTCGAAACTAAGCGTTGTCCCAAACACTATTTATCTCGCTTCTCATACAGGCTAAGCTCTGCCTTTCAATTTGCAAGACTAAGCTCTATCTTGCCCGCATCATACTACTGCATCCTTCATGGGCTGAAATATCCAACTCATCCAAATGCGTCATCATTCGGAGGCACCATCTTCATAGCCCAAGAACACCATGTCATGGCCTGAGGATTTCTTTCAATCTCTTTCATATCATTATTCAAAGGCGTCATAGTTCGGAGGTACCATCCTCATATCCCGAGAACATCATTGTATGGCCTGCGAATCCTTCATCATACACTTTATGGCCCGGGACATCATGGTTTAAGGACGTTATCCTCATTGTCCGAATATAACACTCATGGTCCAACGGAAATTTGCATCATGTTTAAATTTATGCACAGTATACGCTTGTATTGCTTCTATTTGTGGGTAAGACGACAAGCAACGACTACCCCAGCAGGAGCGATCCCGCTCCAGTTCCTTCAGCCATATCAAACCTAACCATTCTTGTAAACTATCCATTCACCCAGCCCCAGATGTTGTGTCTGTTCTTGAAATCGCTTCATCAGTATACTCCGCTGGTGGATCCTAAACTACATACGGCCTAATTCTTGTAAAATCAGGGATATGTAGGCAACTTAGAAGCCAGGGTGCGGCCTAAACCTCTTCAAACCATTTCGCTCAGTCAAAATTGGCCATCATATCTTTACCCAACAACTCTTTCATCCTTCCTGGGTAAAGAGAGACAGTTGTTGATACCCAAATTTTCCCTATGTATTTTTAATACGCAAAATACCTTCAAAATAGCATACATATATGCATATATAAGCATGTCCAATGTTTTTATTATTTTTCCCATAAATTTAAGGTTTTAAATTGATTTATTTTCTCCCTTTTTCCATAAAATACCCAATAATTCTTTCCAAGATTATTATTTTTTATAATTCATATATTGGATTTCTATATTATGCCAAAATATGGCTAAGGTAATTTTTATATATTTTTATAGTTATATTTAGTATTTTTAAAGCTAAATTGCATATAATTGCAATATTAGCCCTTTTAAGATTTAATTACGTTTTATATGCATAAAATTAGATCCTGTATTTTGAAATTGCTAATTATGTAATATAAATCACTTTATCATTTTAAAATTATTTTTTAGAAATTATCTGCTATTGTTTTATAAATTAAATAGAAAAAATGGGCTATTTAAATTTTGGCCAAATTGGCTTTCAAATCTAGCCTAAATCCAATGGATCCCCAACCCAATTAAAACCCCCATCGGACCCAAGCCCAAACCAAAATCAAACATGGAACCCACCTACCCATTTCATCTCGACCGTTGATCTCCCAGATCAACGGTCCCCATTATTCCCTTCCATAATTAATCCCAAACGACCCCCCTCCCCAACACCTAACCCTCTCATTTTCACCAAACAGCCGCCCTGAAACCCCTTTCCTCTTCAATTCTCTCTGAGACCTAAACCTAACCCTAGCCGCTGCCACCTAAAACCAGCCTTATTCACTTCGATCCTCACTCGATCCATGGATTCCCATGGCTGTTTGAGACGTATACTTGTCTCTTATGTCTCCTAGTTTCTCGTTTTTGTGATTTCATGGAAGGATCTCGAAGAGATCTAGACCAGATCTTGATCAAAACTCTTCGAGAGCCTATCCATGGTCTTTCATGCCATTTTCCGGCCATCCATGGTTGTTCGAGTAAGATCCATGACTTTTCCGGCAAAAACCGGTAACGTTCTAAGGTTTTGCTCATCTTTTCTGGGTTCTTTGAAACCCTAACTCTTGAGTTTTTTACTTTTCTTTAGATCTGTCTTAGATCTTGGTATATCCATGAGTTTTTAACCAATTTTTCCTCATCTTTACTATCTTCCGAAACCCTAGTTTGCTACCGCTCGATTCTTCTCAGATCTTCATAGATCTGAGATAATTCAAGTATTATTAAGCACTTTCCTCTAAAAATCTCCTGTTTTAACTAACTATTTAGATTTTAGTCATTCTTTTCTAAAACTAGGGTTTCTCGGAGTTCTTTTACGCATGTTCTAACTGATTTCATTATGATTAAACCCTTTCCCTTGTTTGTTTTGACCGATTTTGTGCTCTTACTGCTTTTAACTTGACTCGGTTAAAAGCCCCTTTTTAAGATTTTCTTTACTTTGTTTCTATAATTTTCCTTACTTTGCTTCTCTGAGTGTTAGGATGCTTTCTTTACTTCGTGTGTGTGTGTTAGCCTGCTTACGTGAGTCCTGTGATTACTTTGCTTTGAATATGTTTTCCAGAATCCCTAGCCTACTTATGTCGCTTTTGTATGACTATGCTCACTTTGTTCGTTCATCTTTTGCTTCTTTCTGCGACTATGCTTCAAATATTTTTTCTTGCTACATCTGTGGACCTCCTCTATTTATATGATGAAAGTATAGAGTCATGAATCCCTTTGATCAAGTCTAGTTTCCTTAATCGATGGTGATTGAAAATTTTCTTTCAAAAACCCTAAAAGCTTTGCCCGGTCTGTTAGGCTGACTGATTTCCTTACCCTATTTTGCTATGATACTTATTTTTTCTACTAAGTTGTGTCCTTAATCAGGGATTCATGAATTTGGTCCTACTCTATGCTACTGAATCTAGACCCCTACATTTTCACTTAATTTGATTAGTTGCTTACCTTAATTAATTCTCCTTGCCTTTTCTGCATTGCTACTAATTGTCTCCTTAGTTTGAAAACTTTCTAAACCTAGCCTTAATTACCTGTTCTATACTGGTATTATTTTTGAAATCTTTCCTTATTTGTTATACTCAAGTCGTGTATGATTTCTTTCCTTATTTGTCACCTGCCCTTTACCATTCACATTGACTCCCTTAATCAAAGGGAGATTCGAACCAATTTTTTAGGTGTTGAGTTCTATAATTGCTGAAGAATTGATTCTTGCCTTATTTTAACCAATTTTCAATCTACTATATAAATGACTCTCTTCTATAGTCTTAACACACGAACACAGTTCAAAACACACACACACACTCAAACTCTTTCTTCTTTTTGTACTACATGTGCTACTGCTTGTCTAACCGGCAGAAAGCCAAGGCTAGACTGTGGAACTCTACTTGCTTTACTATTCTGCACTTTGCTTCCTTAACTGGTATGTTCCTAGTTCAATTATGAAACTTAACTCTATGTGCTCTATTGTTTGTCAATCCATGTCTCTTTCTGCACTGACTTAATGGCTCATGTTGTTTAATTGCCCTTCTTGTTTACTGCTTTATTCAGCATGCTTAAGTTTTGCCCTTTCTTGTTAAAATGTAATCAGCATGTCTACTTGAGTTCCTATTTATGTCCCTCAACTAGTATGTCTTCTAATGTACTTGATTAACACTAAGTCATAACTAATTATGTGTAGTAGACCCCTGCATGACTACTCCCATACCATGTCCCTATGTCTTATTACTACTCTAATTTCAAGCATGATTCCCTTGCTAACTCTTTGAAGTAGTAGTTTGTAGGCCAATTAGTTGCTACTTGTTCGTTGTTCTTGCTGGTCTATATGCATCTCTTCTCATCCATATTTATGTGTTTCTGATTTGGACCCTCTATGTCCCCAATCCCTTACTTCCATACTTGTGACTGTTGAAATTGTACTATCTTTTGAACTTGCTCTGTGTGTGCTGTCTTGTTCCAAGTTGTTGATGCTCCTATTCCTTTCTCCTTTCAAAACTATTTTTTTCCTAAGCAAATCTTCTGTAGTTTTGCAAAATTATTCCAAACATGCTGTTTCAAAACAGTTTCCGACTCAACTCATTTAAATTATGTCAAGCATTCTCACATATATTCTTAGACCACTAGGTTCTGCCTCTTTTATTTGAGTCTTGCCTTGGGACCCTTGAGCTCCCTCTGAACATGGACACATAAAAGCTGGCATTTCCACACTGCACTTACTCTATCTTGGTTATGCAATCTAGGTGTGAGCATTGCCCGGGATCCCTTGAGGTCCTTAGGGAATGCTGATACACCCAGATATGAGAAAGACCATAGAACAATCTTGGCACCTGAGGTGGTTTATTACATAACTCAGGGAGGAAGTCCAAATCATGTGTTGAAAAGTATGGTCCTGTTTCAGACTCTCTATAGTATAATTTTTACTTTTCTCATGTAATTCATTCACGTGATCTGTAATAATTTGTAAACGAACATTGGAGTTTGGATAGTGAAATAGGGGTGTAGCTATGCATATTATGATTATCAAAAGGGGTAGAAGCCATGCTTTATGTCTATATTTCATGTATGTGCAGTAGAAACCATGCTCTTAAGTCTCATGTATACTGTTTCAGCATCTCATTTTTGACATTCTTATCACTCAAAAATCCTACTTTAGGATAAAGGGTCATTAAAACAAAGATTGCTACTCTTGCACACTTGGCAGCATACTTTATAATGTCGTAACCTTTTTTTGCATTTAGAAATCCTGCTTTAGGAAAATTCTGCAATCCTATCGTGTATTTAGAAAATCTGCTTTAGGAATTTTGCATATAAACCATCATGAGCTTTATACATGCATCTTAGATACCATGTTTTAGGATCTCATTCGTACTCGCATTCACACTTAGTGTAAACTCCTGATTATAAAAGAGGTAAAATCAGCTCCACATTTGATTATCCTGTTTATAATAAACTGGTAACAATCCCTGCATTTTATAACACCTAGAACAGCATGCTCTTAGGAAAAAATGACTTCTGAACTTCTAATGGTTCTGGCAAATGCTTAGGCAATCCTTAGGTATCCAATCTCTTATAAAACTGGAAAGTGCTCTTTGTGTGTACTGCTTAATGATTAACGGGCTTAAAATCAGTAGGCAAACCTGATTTGGACTTCTTTTCTGAGTCATGTAATAAATTTGGTTCTACTATTATCACTTAGATACCATGCTTAAGATCTGAATTCAGACCTTAATTGTGTAGGAGTCATGCTGTCTATGTGCATTACTTGTGGAGGTGTATCTGAGCCTTCTATCTATTTCTGTGTTTTCCCCCTAAATGCAGTCTTAAGTGTTCTTATTTGATGCATAGTATTTTGCCTTTAAACCTAAGGGTCCTCCTAGAACCTTCCCCTTTTTAGGATAGGAGTCCTAAATTCCTCCGGGACTGATAGGAAGGGATGGGTAGCAGCATGCAACAAGAGTCGATACCAACCCTCACTTTAATTACCTTCACGGAGCAGGAAAGGGTAGATATGGATATGATGACCGGTGTGTTAATACCACGTGTAGCCCCTATTTTGAGGAGTGTCATACCGGGTATTACATTGATGTGATCCATATTACAAACAAACCTAGGACACCCCCTTTACATTCATAAGCATGCTTTAGATTGTAATTCTTTTCAAAATTTCGTCATTCACTAATTGTTTTCAAACACTTGTGTATTTAAACTTAAATCCCCTACTATTTGAGCCATACTTGTTTATTTGCTAATTGGACAAATTGACAAAAAATTGTCTGGCCGGAAACCACACTAGTGGATCCTGAGGGGTGCCTAACACCTTCCCCTTAGGATAATTTCAAGCTCTTACCCTGTTTCTGGTTACCAAACATAGTTGTGAATGAACCCTATAGGTGCCTTAATACACCTTAAATCGTTAGGTGGCGACTCTTAAAAAATGCAACCCCATTTCCCAAAAGGAAAGAGTTGTCCCAACCAAATGTCATGAACCCAATTCTGCGAAGGAAAAAGGGGGCACGACACTCGTAGCGAATTACCTAAGCTTGAAATCTAGAAAAGGTCTGATTATAAATTGCTTTGGCCTGGAACTGTGAAAGAAACAAAGTTATAAAGACAAAGATCAAGACGCCGAGCAGGATTTACAAAAAAATTACCTGCTCACAAAGCCTATTGATCCCACAGAAAATAAGTGAGGCATCGAGCTCAGGGTTTTCCTCGGGCACAGCAAAAAGCCTTTCAAGTGCATCTTTATCTCTGACGGGCGCCCCCATATCTAAAGATTATTTATTTTGGCATCCTTCATCTCCCTTGGAGGTAAAGTCAGTTTGAGAGGGGAATCTCTCACTTCAATTACCCCGACTGGAGCAATCGGGGTCGTCTCTTATTTCTGGAGAGCTCCAGAACTAGGCTCCTTCGGACCACCTACCAAATGCACCTCAGCTCGAGAAATATTTTGGCCATCAACTGGCTCAGGGACATTACACGATACACCCTTGAAGACCTCTTCAGCCCGAGGTAGGACAACAATAACATCAAGTTCCGATTTAGAAGCCACTGGCTTAGCAATATGAGGGACGATCAGGTTTTCTCCTCCCTCGAGTGCTACCAAGGAATCATCTTCCTCCCCGCTTTCAGCTCGGAGACTCCCCAATACTTCTGGAGTTAAGGCTGCTAAATCAGCCTTAGGTTCTTCCACTTTGTCCTTCTTGGATCTCGAAGGCTCAGTCGACGATTCCCTTCACTTTTTCTCCTCTTTGTCGGGTTTCGGGGCATCCGCTTCCCCAGGCGGTGCTTCTCTCATCAAGGAGGACTCTCCTAAAACCTGCACAAATACAAAATATGAATGCAGAGAATTAGAGCGCAATCAGTGATAGTTCTTTTGAGAGACTCAATCACAGAAGAAGTGAGGGCTCACCATGGTCCTTGGCCTGTCATCGAGCCCTAGATAGGTCACACCACACACGCTCAACATATGGGCAAGTCAAATCTAGCCGGCTAACCCAGCCTGAGAGATCCCTAACCGCGCCAAGGTACACCACATCAGCTGCATCAGCGAATGAAGTCAGTTCATGGATAAATTGATCCTAAAGGAAAATAAAATACTTAATCAGCGTATCCACTTACATTTCGTGTTAAACCTTTCAGGGAACGGCATCTTCTCCACTGGGATCAGGTCTGAGGTCCTAACTCGGACAAAACGGCTCATCCACCCTCTGTCCCTAACCTCATCAGTACAAGCCAAAAAAGGTTTTCGTGGCCCGACATCGGAGCTTAATCAGGCCCCCTCAGAGGAGTCGGGAACTACACATTCTGATCAAGTGGTCGAAGGTGAAGGACATCCCCTTAATCAGGTTCACAAAATATCTTATCATGTAAACAATACACCAAAACGACAGATGAATTTGGCCGAGAGTCACTCGATATCGTTCGCAGAAGTCGAGGATCACAGGGTCTATTGAAGGTGAGATGGCTCCACCGGGCCAAAGGTAAATAGATAGTTATATACACTAAGGAAGCCGGCCTTGTATGTCGTTATGTCCTCTCTCTAGGAAGGGATCTCCACCAGCACCGCGTCCCTCCATTGGCAGTCAGTCTTCACCTTCTTCGCATCTGCTACTGAACTGATATATCGGGACACAAATTCACATTGTCCCGGCTTCAAAGAAGGCTTGACGACCTTGAAATCGAAGGTCATTTTGCAAGGTCCTGGAATGCATTCCTCAAGATGAGGGGGTACTGTTGCCTTAAATTAGACGAGCGTGAAGGAGAAGGAGGCACATCTTCCCGAGGGACAGAGATGGAGGTCTTCACCATTCTTGATTAAAGGTTTCAGAGGAGAGAAGAAATCGTAATTAGGGAAAGAACACAAGAGATAAGTAAGAAGAACTCATTTGAAGGCTTAATGATACGGTGGAAAATAAGGAGCGAAGGAAGAAGTATTTATAGAGGCAAATCATGTACGTTGGAGCAGGCCAACGGTAGCCAACCGTTGTAATAAATTCAAAGGCTCTTTAAGGGTTGTATGGATGCGACCTTTAGGCACCCTTTTTGTTACATCAATCACTTGATATAGCGCATGTTATTTTGGATGTATCGAAGAAGCAAGATTTTAAGACCATTTCTTATCATTTTCACTCTAAGCAATGCGAGGACTATCTGTACACGCCTAAAATTAGAGAGTCCTATTTTGTGATCATTATGACATTCAGTAGCCCGAACACCTCGAGGCACAGCTTGAGGTTCGACCCCGAGGGTTTCCTATACTTGATCTCGGGGCAGCATAGATCGATGGCTATCATGGACAAGTGGGAAATTCCCAAGGCACATGGTCAAAGCTGACAACGCTTGCAAGAATAGTACAAGTCCGTACCGGACCGTTAAGTAATTGTACCAGCTATGTTTCTTTGTAATAATTATACATGTACCATGTTGGTATTGCCCCTCTTATATAAAGGGGACCCTTGTTATTTCTTGCACACATGATATTGAATATAAGAACATTCTCTGCTTTCTAACTTAAACATTCTCCATTGTCTTTCCTTTGATTTATTGCTTACATTTGTTGTATTTTCTTGATTGTTCTTCATTTATTACTCATCATTGATCATAAAGATCCATCATCAAGGCCCTTAGGACTTTTAGTCCTTCATCGATCACCCCCAGTCAAGCTCATTAGCTCAACCACGAGGCCCAACTTAGGCCAGCCCGAGACCCCGATCTGCAGCTGCTTGGTTTGAATAACCACACTTCCTCTTACTCTTATTTTATTTTCCTGGCTCACACTTAGCATCTATTGCCTAACAACTAGCATAAAAATAAATCAGTATTTTTAGAATCACAAATCAAATCTACTTGTAATTACCATTTTCAAGGTAAACAATTTTTATTTGGGGGGGGGGGTGGAGTATTTGATATTTGGATGATTTGACCTTCTGACTCTTGTGTTGACTTAAGAAATCATCGAGTGGTTTAGTCGAACCATTAGTGATTTTCAATCTTGAATATGGTTGTTGTGGGCCCTCGACTCTATTCTCCTTAACAATCTAGCTGTGTAAAAGGTGAGATATTTTTGTTGCAAGTCCAAGTACCCATGCGAATGGTCTAGAACTTGCCCCGAATGTGTTTCTAGGCAAAATTTTAAGTTTTGCTTGGCTTGAGAAGTGATTGTAAGCTCTCTTGACCCGCTTGAAATTTTTCATGTCCCGCCAATGTTATTATCCCTAGTCAACCCATTTGAGCCTAAAACCTTTATCATTTGATAACCATGTTACAAGCCTTTACCCATTTTGTAGTGACCCTCTCTTGGCACCCGAGCGTTCCTTAACACTCTTGAGAAAAGAATGGCTAAACCATAAGTTTGGGGGAGAGATGAGGAGTTCAAAAAAGGTATCAAGTCCAAAAAGGAGAAAAGAAATTAAGAAAAGGAAAGGCAAAAGAAAAAGAAAGAAAGAACAAAAAAGAAAAATGCAAAAAGAAAGTGAATAAGTTGAAGAGTTGAAGGGATTCAAAGAAAAGTAACGATGCAAAGCATGGAGAAAACAAAAAAGGAGAAAATGGATATCATGACCAAGAAAGAGTGATGTTAAGTCTCTCTAGTTCCCCTATGGAAAAAGAAAATTCTTCAAAGAGTCGTCAAAACATGAGCCGAAAAGAGAAAATGGAATGCTTAAGGAAAGATGAACCTATTGTATTCCAACATATCCAACCTTAGTACAAAAGCCTTCATTACATTCTGAAAAAGCCCTACGTAATTTCAAGCCGATTGAACTTACATTAGTGGTGATCTACATGAGGGGAAAGCATATGGTACTTAGAGCCGTACTTATGACATTCCTTTGAGAGAAATGAGCGAACTTTTCACAAATCTTTGAATTGAGTGTTACACTATTAAGTGAGATATGCTTACGGAGAGTAGAGGAGGAGGAGTTTGGGATCCACAATGACCTACATAAAAGAGCGAGCTTCCTTGATAAATAAAGTCAACTTTTGATGCTCAAGTGTCCAACTAGAATTATTTTTGCTTAAAAGTTCAAATCATTGCCTTGTTGATAATTCATAAGTGTTGTGGGTAATTGTTAATCCCAATTGATGTGTGATTGATGCATCTTAGATTAGCTGGAATAACTCTTAACTTTTGGAGGTGGGAATTACCTTATTTGTTTGAGGACAAGCAAAAGCTTGAGTTTGGGGGAGTTGATAAGTGGGGATTTTGACTACTTATTAGCGCCTTTTTACTTTCGTTTTAGTCCAAAAGCATTTAATTGTGTTCCCAAAAACTGATGAAATATGCTTAATTGTAGGAGTATTGAAAAATGAGCCACTAAGATGAAATTCAAGTCAAGAAGGAGTGATCTGAACTCAAGGACAAAAACAGGCACAAAAGCTCAAAGTGCGGACCACAGAAAATCATCTGGGGCCGCAGATTGTGAAGACAAGCTTATCAGAGACAAGTTCAAAGTGTGGTCTCACACATGAATTGTGCAGTCGGAGAATCTAAACAAAAGCAAAAGTTCATAGAGTTTGCATATCCATTTCAAAGGAAATGTGAACTGTACCATTATTGTGGGGCCACAGACGATTAGCTATGCAGCCGCAGTTGCATTTGTGTTGTCTGCAGAAGAGCCATGTGTGGCCACAATTATAACTGTGCAGACCACAAAAAATGAGAGATGCGGCCGCGGTTCAGAATTGTGCGGTCGCAAGATTCAAATCCTATTAAGCTAAAGCAAAGTGCGGTCTGCACATTAATTGTGCAGTCGAGGAACCTCCTGTATACGGTGGAAATCGATGGCTTGATTTCACAGGCATCTCGAGGGCTTCCAGTGATAGACTCCGAGAATTCTCAATGGTCGACTTCGAGACAGTATAATTAATGACCGGTCTCGAGACATTATGAATTACTGGTCTTGGTGGATAAAGGCGGAGTTCCCAAGGAACGTGCATATGGTAGGTCAAGTCTAGTGGACTAGCCCAAAAGGTAAGGCATTTAATGGATGTACCAGTGACATATCTTTGTAATTAATGTTTTTGTACTACGTTGGGATTCCCCCTCTTATATAAAGAGGATCCTTGTTATTTTGTAAGGATCTGTTGCTCCATAGTAAATATACTAGAATATTCTCTCTACTCTCTAACACATTCTCTTGGTCTCGTTATCTCATTTATTGCTCATATTTATTGTGTTCTATTTATTGTTCTTCGTTTATTGCTTATTATTGGCCATAAAGAGCTGTCATTGATTTGTTTATAACTGTTATTCCCCATCAACAACCCTTGATAGCTCCCAGCCGAGCTTCAGACTCGACCCTAAGGCCCTCGAATAGGCAAGCTCGAGGCCCCGATTGATAACGATTTGGTTTGATTCACATTACATTTTAAGCTCTTATCTCATTTCTAAGTCTTTCCACATAGCATCAACTGCCTAACAACTAGCATAAAAATAGATCATGTATTTTTAGAACCACTAAATCAAATTTAATTGTCATTACCATTTTCACGGTAAACAGTTTGGCGCCCACCGTGGGGCTAAAAATAATAGTGATTATTTTCTTGTTGGTTTTACTATACAATGTAAGTTATCTTTCACACTTTTTCTTGCCCACAATCTTTGATTTCAGGTCAAGATGTCTAAGTCGGTGAAAAATTATCTTGAAAACCATGGAGAAAATGGTGTGGATGTTCCACGTGTTGGCATACCACCACGAAACCCCAAAAACGTACCAGAACCGATTCCCGTGGATGCGGTCTCACGCGACGCTCAACACATCGATGTAAGCTCGTACAATAACACGAGCGTGCACCAAGGAGACCAACAAAGAGCTCAGGAAACCCCGGCTATAGAAGAACGGGAGGTTAGCCTTCACGTTATTTTTTAAATGTTGCAGGCACAACAACTAGTGATTGCTCAGCTGCAAAGTCACCAGAAAACTCCCAGCACGGTAGCGTCAGGGACAGCTCCCCCAGCCGAGCAAGGACTGGAGAGATCAAGCAACGATGGGTCGGTGGCCGACCCTGCCACCATAAAGATGCTCGAGGACATCACAAAGAGGATCGAATCGGGTAAGAAGAAGATAGAAGCCAACAACAAAAAGGTCAAGACCTATAACTCCAGGGTCGACCAAATTCCGGGTGCCCCTTGATCCTGAAGGGTGTAGATTCGAAGAAGTTCATACAAAGGCCGTTCCCAGAGCAAGAAGCTCCAAAACCCATTCCAAAGAAGTTCAGAATGTCAAACCTTCCGAAATACAACGGAACCTCATACCTTAATGAGCACATTACTGCTTACTCTTGTGCAGTGAAGGGCAATGACCTAAAGCACGACGAGATCGAGTTCGTCTTACTAAAGAAGTTTGGGGAAACACTCTTGAAAGGGGCCATGATGTGGTATCACAACCTGGCTCAAAACTCTATAGACTCATTTTCCATGTTGGCAGACTCTTTCATAAAGGCACATGCCGATGCCATCAAAGTAGCAACGAGGAAATCTGACGTCTTCAAGATCAAGCAAAGGGAGAATGAGATGCTATGAGAGTTCATATCTCGCTTTCAGATGGAACAAATGGAACTAACTCCAGTATCTGATGACTGGGCAGTACATGCCTTCACTCAAGGTCTAAATGAACGAAGTTCGGTGGCTTCGAAGCAGCTAAAATAGAACCTAGTCGAATATCCTACCGTGACCTGGTCGGACATTCACAATAGATATCAATCAAAAATCAGGGTTGAGGAAGACCAACTAGGAGCCCCCTCGGGCTCGGTATACCCAAGCAGGCTTCTGGAAAAGGAGACAAAGCCAAACGAATAAAGGTACCAGCCATACACCGAAGATAGGAGGAATGCCCCAAGGCATAACATACCCTGCACTGATCGAAGAATGGACCGAGGCTAGAATCCTCAGGGACTCGCCAATAGAGCTGGGTTCGATAGGTACACGGGGCCAACGGAGGCACCTCGCCTATCAAAATACAACTTCAACGTCGATGTATCAGACATCGTGCTCGCCATCAGTAAAATTAGAGACACCAGGTGGCCAAGGCATGTACAATTGGATCCTTCAGAAAGGAACCATAACTTAGTGTGTGAACTTCACAACACACACGGTCACAGGACCGAAGATTGCCGACAACTCCGGAAAGAGGTAGCCCGACTACTTAGTAAAGGTTACCTCTGGGAATTCCTCAGTGACCGAGCCAAAAATCAGTCCCGAGAAAGAGAGGCGAACAAAAGGAACAAAGAAAATAAGTCACAATATGTCACCCATATGATTATTTAAGATGTTGGTGCCCTGAAGGAACCTGTGGTCAAAAGAATGAAAACATCCCTCGCCAGGAAGAAGCAAACTCGAGGCTCTATCTCAGCCCTATAAGGACGCACTGGTAACTTCTTTTCTTGTGGATACATTTCAAATTAAACTTGTGTTTGTGGGTCCAGGTAGCTCAGTCAATATTATCAGGTCGAAGGCAACAGAACAGTTTGGACTGCTTGACCGAATTATGCCTGCCCCTCGAACCCTCAACTAATTCAACACGGCGTCTACAAGGCATATTCTCGGTTGTTTCCGAATGAACAAATAAAGGATCATACCGCGTCCTTCAAGCAGATAACTGAAGGTCTACCGAGGTTCAAAGCGTCATCGCCACTAAGGTACAACCCTCTCCCTTTTTAAGTTACATCGCGTACCCACCTATATGTAGGTGCACGACTGAGATAGCAGAAGCGCTAACCCAGCTTGAAGACCTTAAGTTTTTAAAGCATCTGTTGCACTCTTTTCCTTAGACCGAGTTTTTATCCCAAAAAGGGTTTTACCGGCAAGGTTTTTAACGAGGCAACATTTGCATGCTACCTAAGGAATATCCAACAAGTATTCAAGGCTTCTTTTGCAACAAACCTCAAATACTGGGGGCCATCCCCCCGGAAGGTCACCTACTCGGAGAAGCCAAGATACGCCAGATGGGGGCTCAATAGGAAAATAATTTACCGGGCCAAACGGTCAAACAAACCTGTCCGCATAGAACAACTGAGCTTGCAATAGCAAAAATATGTATACATGTACCAAGTAATCAAAGAATACTTCCCAAAAGCATTTTGCATTTCAATGATTCTCGATATTTTTGCAAAAAATGGCTCCAAAGCCGAAAGGCATCCCGAACACTCGGGGACTGGCGTCAGCAACTTAAAACAATGCGACCTTTGGGTTGGAGCTCCTAACTCGTAAGCCCTCGATGAGGCAACAACGAGATCACAAAATAACTCTAAAGCCAAAAACGTCCTGAACACTCGGGGACTGGCATCGAAAACTCAAGGCTCCACGACCTCCGGGTCGGAAACTCCAAAATCATAAGCCCACAATGAGGCAACACCAAGTTCACAAGTAATGGCTCCTGCGCCAAGAAACCCTCGATGACTCAGGGACTGCCGTCAATCGTCATCTCCATTGACTTATCAAAACCCGAGGCCGTAAGGCCACCTGCGGGCAGCCTCGGTCTTGTAAGACCTATATAAGGCAACAGCAATATCTTTAAGACCTCAAGTAAGGCATGAACCATACTTATACCAAGTATCCAAAATTGTAAGACCTCAAAGGCATGTAAAACTTGTAAGACCTTACTAAAGGCATAAACCCGTTCTCAAAGTTTTGGCTATATATTGAAGTTGTAAGACCCTTAAAAAGGCATACCCTCGATATAGATGCCAAAACTATTTCACTCGGGACATAAAGGCTCTGGACAAATACAAATGACTTCAGTCACAAGGCTGTACCAGCCAAACTAACGCGACTCGAGGATACCCGACCGTCGCTATAAATCACAAGCCTTCAATTACTTCGAATATACTTCGGAAAGAACCAGTTAAACTGGCTACCCTCGACATAGGCAAAAGAGCTTCGACCATGTCAGCTCCTAAACACTAGCTTCAAGATACTCAGCCTCCGAGACAAACCTCCCCAGGTGCTCGATCATATCCATATAACGACTTACAATCGAGGTTTTTATTAAACCATCAAAGAGTCAAGCAAACACTATTTCAAAAAATCCTTATCGAGGGAAAAATAAAGACTACACAAAAGGTCGCATCGACCAAGCGCGTAAGAGCCATTGTCGCCAGCCTACACAAAAGGTCACATCTACCAAGCACGTACGAGCCATTGTCGCCAGCCCACACAAAAGGTCATATCGACCAAGCGCTTAAGAGCTATTGTCGCCAGCCCACAAAAAAGGTCATACCGAGCCAATGCATAAGAGCCTAAGGGCCAGCTCTAAATTCAAAAACTTTAGGGTCGAATGAGATCGAGCCGAAACCTGATTCAAAGACTGAACCCAAAACAGCTAACTAAATATGCTTAAGAGCAAAAGCGTAAGAGTCATTGTTGCTAACCCATATAAAAGGTCGCATCGACCAAGCACGTAAGAGCCTACAGGCCAGCCTGATAAGCCCCAGGGCCATACCATGAATCTAAGGATTCCTCTCAACTCAAAGACTAGTTCATCTGGCTAAAATCAAGACAAAAAGAAATACATGAGAAACAAAACCGCGAGGTTTCCTCTTTATAAATACATGCAAAAAAATACAAGCCCCGGTTAACATACTTAGAAAATACTATATTCAGAAACAGAGAAGGAAATATAAGTCCCCTTGGGGACTACGGCTCGACGGCCCCATTCTCGCCATCCTCGGCATTGGACAGAAGTAATTTAGCATCATATTTTTCTGCCTTGGCTTGCTTGATCTCTTTCGAGAGGTCAAAGCTCTTGGCATGAATTTCCTCGAGGGTTTCCCTCCGAGGTTTACACTTCACATACTCTTCTCTATTGCTCTCACGATCAAGAGCTTCCATCAACTCAGCTCCAGCATAGGCAGTGCCTTTTTAATAGGCCGCCACTTTCTAGTCAGCCCTAGTATGGCTCATTAAAGCCTCAGCCCGGGCATTCACCACCTCGGCCTTCGCCTTTAAAAGCTCACACTCGAGCCTTGTGATCATATTTGCTCGGACAGAATCAGTCGCATGAGCGTTTCGGACTTGCACTTTGAGGGTAGAAGCCTTAGCCAAAGCATCCTCCTTGGCCACAACTTGGGCATCTACCTGAGCCTTCAACTCGTTAAACTCGCGTTTGGCCCGTCCAACTTCGCCCCAAAGTCATTCCAACTCCTTCGTTTTGCTCTCCAACTGAAATATCGCAACATTAATCTCCAAAAATGAAAGGGGGACCATACATAGACACGAAATGCAGGTTACCTATCTTTCGAGGCGGCTTTCGAATTTCCGACTTCGATTTGCCCTACACCGCAGGTATATCAGCTCGCTTTCCTTCCTCGCGCAAAGGAGCCAAAGGGATTTTGCCCTATCCAAAGCTTTTCGCAGCCTGGCCTCATGGCGAAGCAACTCAGACTTAAGCTTGTCAAAGGCCTGCAAAGGAAATTTTAATAAGAAAGAAAGGGCGCAAAACCAAGATAAGCATATACTGAATACCAAAGCTTACCATAAAGCCAAGCCGCTGAGCCTCACCAAAAGCCGAGCCAATGTCCGATGGCCTAGTATCCCCTGAAGTGCCTTTGGTAGAAAAAAAACAGCCACATGACCCTCATTTTTCGAAGTACCTTCGACGGGAACGGGAAATGATCTTTCAGAAACAGAAGCCTCCGAAGCTGGAAGATCGGCCGACTCGCCACTTTTGAACCTCAGAAGAGGACTCGCCTTGCCGTAAGAATCCTCACACCTCGAAGACTCTTTCTATTGATTATCGACCCTTGACCCCGAGGTCGGCAATCTCTCCTCCTTCCCCAGGGGGCACGGCCTCATCTCGAAAAAATCTCCATCACCTGCGGTGGGAGAGTTAGTGCGCTAAAAGGAAAAATACCTTTCTGAAGAAATAAGCCACCAAATGCCTACCGTAATGTTTTGCCTCCCATCTCCCCTTGGATAGGTCTTGCTATCTGCGCTTATCATTGGTCAAACAAGCTGCCAGCTTGCGAGACCATTCAGCCAGATCAGGGACCTCATTCGACAACCAAGGAATCTCTACAAAGAATGAAATAGAAAGATGCCTTTATGGAGCCCACCTCCGCTATGGACAAAGTGATAAAGATACAGGTATGCTACTTACATATGAAATTTCATTTCTAAGGAAATGGCAAAAACTCTCCAGGGATGATATCGACCGTTCGTGCTCGAACGAACCGGCTCATCCACCCTCGGTCCTCGTCCTCTTCGTCGCTAACGATAGGGGACCGAGTGGATCAACGCTGCAGAGTAATCAAGCCCCGATAATGCAGAAGCTAATATAACCTAACAAGATGGCTGAGGGTGAAGTTGAGCCCGACCTTATCCGCAAAGTACCTTATCGTCATCATTATCTTCCAAAGAGATTGGTGAGCCTGCGCTAGGGTAACTTGATATCTCCTACAGAATTCAAGCACGATCTTGTCGGGGGGCCTGACATAAAAGGATGTGTATACACGCTCAAAAACCCCTCAACATGGGTCATGATACTCTCCTCTGTGAAAGGTACCTGCAGTACCACTCCTTCTCCCCATCCGCAGTCTTTTCTAATCATCTCGAGGTATTCCTCCCTTATTGAGGAGATGAACCTCAATGCATGCCCCCTGATGCCCTTGAACGTTGGGAGGTCTCTTCAACGTAAAGTCTCTCCTCGAGACAAAGCATTTCGAGGCCCGCTCACCAGGTACCGGTGGTGTACCACCAACCGGACATGGAACAGAGGTAGAATTCCCCTCTCCTTGATAGGTGGATATCGATGTAGCAGTCATGTCTACGGTAAAATATGAAGAAGAGGATGAATATTTGGCAAAGGCTTTGAGTTGAAACGACGGGAGAACTAGCAGAAAGAACAAAGTTCTATGGAAGTAATAGTTACTCAGAATAGCAGAATCTCCATTTGAGAAGTAAGCAAGTAAATATATATAAAGGTAGGCAGCGACTGCTCGCCTACCCAGAAGACAAATTAATTCTGACCATGATAGAGTCACCCTTTTAAGGAAATGTACTGGCTGGACCACCCTGGGGGTCCCATTATCAAGTCGCATGAACGTTAATATCAGGCAAAATTCGGGAGGTATCGAGACCTCGAGGTTTTCCTGCTATCATAATCATCGGCCCCAAAGGATCTATCGACCTAAGTTCGAGGTAGAACCCGATCCCGGGGGCCCTACTTATTCCAAGTATGAGCTCCAAGGGCCGACATCAGAATTCGAAGGCTAACTCTGCAAGAATGATAGAACATAAAGAATGGAAAGACTTGATGCAGGAAGGTTCTCTTGCATTGCCAAAAAAGATATATTTACATGGGGCATCTTTACAAGACTCGTTTCCCTAAGAGTACATACACAAAAAGAAAGAAGAAAATCAAAGACGACGCAGGCCTACTCTTCATCGCCATTGCCCTCCGAACCATCTCCGGGACCTTCATCCAAAAAAACTAAGAGCTCCCAATTTTCCTCCGATCCTCGGACCTTCTCGACCTCAGTTGAGAGGTCGACACCTTTGGCACTGGCTTTCTCTAAGGCTTGCCTCCTCGCCTTTGCACTAGCATGAGCGACAGCCCGAATTAGTTTTTGTTCTGCCTTCTCCGATATACTTCGGGCTATTTGATTTGCAGTAGTGGCGTCCTTCAGATAAATAGCAACTTCTCCTTTGACCTCAAACTTGGCCGCAGATAGCACGGCAATCTCTTTTCGAGCATTTTGGAGAAGACCCTGAGTCGATGGTAATTCCGAGGTCACTACCTCGTTTTCTTCCTCAGCTCGAGAATCTCCCCATTCTTCTGCCCGATATGCAAAAGAAAAGGTAAGTCAGCAAACATTGAATTATGGGAAAAATGAATGGATTTACAAGTAACGAATTACCTACTCCGCAAGGCCAGCCCTTTCTTTGAGCACTCCCTCTAAACTCGCCTGAAGCTCACCCAGCTCTTTCTCCTTTCGGGCAGAGGAGGCCTCCGACTCCTACAGTATCGAGGTGAGTTTCTCGAGCTCCTTTCTGCGGCACGAAAGCTCATCTCGGAGCCTAGAGAGGGCATGATCGTACATCTCCTTAGACTACGGTGAAACAGAAAAATAAGGAAAGATGTTTGAGATTAAAAAGAAAAGTATACATGAACAGGCCTCAATAGCGCGGGGAGCATCGAGATTAATGTCCTCGCTGGCATCATCGAAGTTATCAAGGAAGTCAGCAAATACACCTCCCCTTTAGAGGACCCCCCACGTTGGCAGCATTCGTGTCCTGAGCATCCCTTAACTCCCTAGAGGAGAAATGAGGGCCCAAATTAAGGCCATCCAGGGAATCGATGTTACCAAGGGGAAACTTTTGCCCCCGGAGAGCTCTGTGCCCAGACCCTTTGGGACCAGTAGCAACGGTCTCCCCAGCGGGGGATGCACCACATTCGGTCACGGGATCAGGGACCACATTCACACCCTCCTCGAGGGTCTCTACCTTACGGGACCGATCTGAATCGGTCATTCCTGATTCAGCGGCCTCCGGTCGGAGCACCTACGGGACTCCTGCACCCGACCTCGTTCTTTGTACCAAACGGTACTGGCCCTCATCATCATCTTCATCCCCAGTGCCGAGACTTGCTTCGGAAGCTGAAGTCGAGGTCTCGGTGGCAGCTTGAGGCCTTAGTGATTTAGGTTTCTTTGCCTCAGGAGAATCATCAGCCACCTTATTTTTCCTTTTCTTACCCTTAGCGGGCTTCGAAGTCTCCACCTCGCCATTAGGAGGTGGTCTCATCCGCACACCATTGTCAAGGCCTGCACAAACACAGCAGCCGAAGTTTATTAGCACAAAGTATATCGGGGAGAAGCATAAGATTAAGATATAAGTGGTAAGAAGAACTTTACCATGATTCTTGGCCACCCAACCCGTTTTAGCTAGGTCAGGTCAAGACCGGACAAGATACGGGAATGAAGTATCCAATCGCCTGATCCATCCCGACAAATCCTAAACCGCTTCGGGATACCAAGCAATAGCTGCAAAACCAAGGGGAAATCGTTTTTTGGAAGAGAGATAAGAAGATCACAGAGCACGTTCGAAGGAAAAATACTTACGATGTGTATTCCACTTCTCCGAGAATGGCATCCTCCCGACCGGGATGACTTGTGAGGTCTTTACCCGGACGAACCTGCTCATCCACCCTTGATCCTTGTCCTCATCGGTGCTCGAGAAAAATGATTTTTTGGACCGGTGGTGAAGCTTAATAAGGCCTCGATAAAATCGAGGGCTATATAATCTGATCAGATGGTCGAGGGTAAAGGTCTCGCCCTCGACCCCATCGAAGAAGTAGCGGAGCATGTAGACTATCCTCCAGAAAGACGGATAGATTTGACTAAGTGTCACTTGGTACTTGTTGCAGAAATTGAGAATAACCGGATCTATCTCCGAGGAAAAAGGGTTAGAAGAATCGACCGGACCCAGAGTAAACGGGTAAGTATATAAATAAAGGAAGCCAACTTTGTGATCTGTTATGCCCTCGTTAGAATGGGGAATCTCAATGAGTGTCACCTCCTCCCATCGACAGTCTTCCTTCACTTTCTTTATGTCGGTCACAACACTAATGTACCGAGACACGTGTTCGCATCGGCCCGGTGTAGATGAAGGTTTGTCAACAGTAAAATCCATCGTCGTATCGAACTTGATGGGAGTACATTGTTCAACGGTGGGTATCACTTTGGGCTTTCCTTTGGATGTTTGGGATGAATAGGCAACCTCGTCTTTCCGAGGAACTATCTTGGAAGTTCTAGCCATGATGGTGGCAAAACTTTTCTGAGAAAAATGATCAAGAACGTAAGAAGAAAGAATGTGAAAGGGGGTGGGTCTGGCCTTGAAAATTTGAAGATGTCGAGAAAGTATGAATTATCAAATGATTGATACATTTATAGGAGCCGTGTGGGAAGCGGAAAGGACGAGCCAATAGCGGTTTGTGGGCTTCTCGATAGTTGTGTTTGACGGCGACCCTTGCGTGGCTTTTTGAAGTATGGCATTTAATGCTCTAATGGGATGGCATCATAGCGATGATGCTTATGGAGTATGAGCTCAAAATCATTTCCTATCACTTTGTTCTAGGAAACGCGGGGACTATCTGTATACGGTGGAAATCGACAGCTCGATTTCACCGGCATCAAGGCATCTCAAGGGCTTCCAGTGGTCGACTCCGAGAATTCTCAATGGTCGACTTTGAGACAGTTCGACTTCGAGACAGTATAATTAATGACCGGTCCCAAGACATTGTGAATTACCGGTCTCGGTGGATCAAGGCGGAGTTCCCATGGCACGTGCATATGGCAGGTCAAGTCTAGTGGACTAGCCCAAAAGTTGAATCAAGGCATTTAATGGATGTACCAGCCCCATATCTTTGTAATTAATGTGTTTGTACTATGTTGGGATTCCCCCTCTTATATAAAGGGGATCCTTGTTATTTTGTAAGGATCTGTGCTCCATACTAAATATACTAGAACATTCTCTCTGCTCTCTAACACATTCTCTTGGTCTCGTTATCTCATTTATTGCTCATATTTATTTTGTTCTATTTATTATTCTTCATTTATTGCTTATTATTGGCCATAAAGAGCCGTCACTGATTTGTTTATAACTATTATTCCCTATCAACAACCCTTGATAGCTCCCAGCCGAGCTTTAGACTTGACCCTGAGGCCCTCGAATAGGCAAGCTCGAGGCCCCGATCGATAGAGATTCGGTTTGATTCACATTACGTTTTTAATCTCTTATCTCGTTTATAAGTCTTTTCACATAGCATCAACTGCCTAACAACTAGCATAAAATATATCATGTATTTTTAGAACCACTAAATAAAATTTAATTGTCATTACCATTTTTACGGTAAACACCTCCAAAAGGGTATTTTTATCTGAAAATTCCAGCTTTGTATAAATAGAAGAGTTTCACTTTTTTAGGTTAAGTTTGAATATCAGCAGCCAAAATAGACATTTTTCTTTACCCTCTTTAGTAGTTTTTGCCATTTTGAGCTTTGTGAACATAGAATTCATTATTTTAATCATTATTATGGGTTTAATTATCATTTCTTCTTCTATTTCTTCTATTTTAAGCATGAGTAGCTAGATTTTTACTAGATTTGTGACCCAACTCTAGAGTATAAACTTACATGTTTGATTTATTGTTTGTTTATGGTTGGCTGTTTATTATTTAGCCTTGTTCTTGCTTTGCAAATAGTAGTTCATGCCTGTTTGACTTGGTCTCTACTTGAGAAAGAGAGACTTAGTCTAGGAAAACTTGGCTAACAAGAAATTAGGGTAAGTCAAGAGATTGATAGTCCCAATTATAGGATTGAATCTAGAGATAGTAAAATTCGACTTGAGCTTTTTATCAACCGTTTTGTTCAATACCCATTTGGACTTGAGAAAGCTAAATTGGGCAAAATATTCTCTGACCGAGAGGTATTAAGTGGGTACTTGAGTGTTGATAGCTATAATACACCCCGACCAACAAAACAAACTTTAAAATTTACAACCTGTTAGGCAAACGCCTAGGTGTAGGTCCTAGACCTAGGTCTTTTAAATCATTTGAAAAACAACAAAAATAATTTCCTAGTTCTAATTCTTAGTTGGTAATCTTAGTTTAACTTAGACTTAAAAATAACCCAACTCTGTGGAAGTGCAATTTGAGATAATTCATGCTCATTCACTAAATTATATACTCCTAAATCCCATTCATAGCTCCCTGTGAAAAATCGGCCCTGACTCCTTGTTGGGTATTACTGTTGCATCGACCATTTCATAACCTCAAATAAAGACGTGACTTGGATGAGATCATGACGCTAGTTTTTTCTAATCTTGGACACAACTTCAACAATGTCAAGTCTTATCTTTTGCAACATCTCTAGGTCTCCCCATGGTACAATTTCTGTATGGTCAACAAATAATATGAGCTGCCAGATACATCGGCCAAGGTATCATGATTACTCTATCCTACATAAATGTTTACCTTGTTGGCCTAAGTAAGTTTGTTTTGATGATTGACAAAGGAACCCATGCATGAACCAAGTCCATACACAATGTACATAGGGCATAGGCAAATTCAAGCATAAGGTATGCACATGAAGGAGATAAACATAAGTGGTTATATCTGATATCTGTTGAATGAAAATGTTGCATAATTGATAAGGAGCAGGTCTCCTTACCTAAAGAGAACTATATCCAAGATAAAGTGAGGAGTTAGAAGTTGAAGATAACAAGAACTCTTCCACCATGGAAGAGTAAAGCATTAGAAATTTAGTTATTTCTTATTCTACTAACTTTATATATATCAGTTTGTTCTCTTTTATAGGTAACACACAAACCGAATTTAAAGTGTAAAACATCAATTGGCATCACATTGGGCTATCCTTGAAGAGGCTAGCACCTTAGGAAAAAATCAAAATAAGTGTACCACCTAGAAATTGGGAAAGACAATCCACTGCTAGGCCACCACTCTTCTACTCTTGGTGGAAATCAAGAATGAGAGATCACATACAGGGAAAAGACTATGAGCTATAGGATATTGTCATTGATGGTCCCCTGGCTACCTTAAAGGAAAATGCTAAAGGAGTAGATGTGCCAAAAACAAGAGCTGATTGCAATGTTGGGTATTTGAAGAAGTGGAAAAAGAATGCCAAAGCCAATAAATGGCTTATTTGTGGACTTGGTCTAGATAAGTACATCAGAATTTAAGGCAAGTGGCCCATGCAGGAACAACTCAGGTGAAGATATCAAGAGGAACTCTACCATACTTTTAGTATGAAAACTTTTCTATGAAAGATGGAGAAACCATTCAGAAGATGTACAAAAGGTTCACTACATTGACAAATGAACTAAAATTTCTTGGCAAGATTATCCCTGAAGAAAAAAGAGTTGAGAAGATACTTACTAGGGTCCTGCCAATTACTTGGGAAAGCAAGATCACTACTTTTTAGGAATCAAAGAATATTACTACACTCCCTCTAGATGATTGCGAATCTTAGTACTTATGAACTCAAGAGACAAACCATGAAAATGGAAGTACCTAAGAAGGAAAGGAGTTTTGCACTCAGAATCACTGAAGGTTCTAATCTGGAAGATGATAAAATTGCAATGATCACCAAAGACTTCAAGAAGTACCCGAGGAGAGGAAAAGGTTCTTAAAGAAGTGGAAACTACAGCAAGGCAAGAGCTCTGGAGAAGCAAACCAATGATGGTTGCTACACGTGCGAGAAGATTGATCACATGATTAAGAACTGTCCTTTGTGGGATATTGAGTGGAAGAATGAAAGAACTGAACGAATGAACAAGAAGAAGGAACATGTTCATCCCAAGAAAGGAAATAACAAAGGATCAATCAAGGCTATGGTTGTTGTTTGGGGAGAGAGCTCAGATGATGATGATGATGATGATGATGATGATGATGATGATGATGATGATGATGATGAACAAGAACTAATGGCTATTAGAGAATCTAATGATGAAGCTGAGGTAAGTGTCTTTCTTCTCAAAGACAAGATTAAGTTTTTGTCTAAAAAAAGAATACCTGAATTATTACTAGAGCCGATTGATGAATCTAAGGATGTGAATAATGAAAAAGAACAACTATCAAAAGAATGTTTCATTTTGAAGGCTAAGTGCAAAAACCTGGAACTTAGAACTAGTGAAACTAAAAGTGAAAATAATGTGTTGAAGAACCAGGTTCATGCACTTGATATAACTGTCCTAGAACTTAGATCTAAAAATATAAAATTTAAATTAGGAACAGGTAAAAAGACAGTTGATGACACACAACTCACTTTAGAAGAGACTGTAGGTAAAATGAAAGATGAGTTGAATAAAAGGAATGAACAGGTAAGAGTCTTGAAGGAGGACCTGAACAAGGTGAAACATGAGCTAACAGAACTTGTAAATAGAACAGGTCTTCTAATATACTTCCATGGCTACAAGAACATCATAGTAGCAACAGAAGAGGACTTGGCTTTGGGAATTCTGCACCTAAGTGGGATCCTAAAATCAAGTACCTCACTCTCCTTGAGAATAAGAGTTGCACACACTGTGGTAACACTAGTCACTATAAGAGTGATTGCACTACAAAAGGAAAGGCAAATTAAAAGAGCAAGAATTTTATTCTACTGAAAAATAGGCTGCCAAGTTGGGCTAAAAAGAATGTGATTTATTATTTTTCCTATAAAAAGGAAAGCCCATGACAGGAAGCAAGAACCAGTTCCTTTCACTTGAGGACCTTAAAAGAGGTAATATCTCCTTTGAAAATGGAAAGAAATGTGAGATCATTGGGGTTAGAAAGGTAGGTAAGACTGATTCTCACTCTATTAAGAATTTATACTTAATAGATGGACGAAATTACAGTCTAATAAGTGTATCACAATTATGTGATAGAGGTAAAATGGTAGCCTTCACCTCTATAAAATGCTTTGTGATAAATCTCACCACTGACAAGATAGTTTTGTAGGGAAAGAGGGTGAATAACATATATGTGGTGGATCTGTCCACACTTTTAGATAATGAACTCACTTGCTTAAGTGTGTTGGACAATTATCTCCTCTTTTGGCACAAGAGACTTGGACATGCCAGTCTAAGACAACTGAACAAACTAGTCTCCAAGGACTTGGTGATAGGGTTGTCTAACATTAAGTTCAAGGAAGATAATGTTTGTGAGGCTTGTGCAAGGGGGAAGCAGGTAAGATCCTCTTTTAAAAGCAAAAAAATGGTAAGTACTACCAGGACGATGGAACTGGTCCGCATGGATCTATGTGAACCAATGAGAACATTTAGCAGAGGTGGTAAGAGATATGTTATGGTGCTTGTTGATAATTACTCTAGGTTTACTTGGACACTATTTTTAACATCTAAATATGAAGTATTTGACATGCTCACTTCTTTGTTAGAAAAACTCATAAATAACTAGGTAATCAACTTGTATCAATTAGGTCTGATCATGGTACTGAATTTGAGAATGTTACATTTGCTGAGTTTTGTGATGAGCATGTCATAGACATATATTTTCGGCTCCTAAAACTCCACAATAAAATGGATTAGTTGAAAGAAAGAATAGAACATTGGAGGAAGTGGCTAGGACTATTCAACTTGCTAGTAAATTTCCCTAAAGCTTCTGGGCAGAAGCTGTAAATACTGCATGCTACATCATAAATAGGTGCATGACTAGACTTCTTGTTGAGAAGATTCTGTATGAGTTACTTAAAGGGAGAAATCTAAATATATCCCGCCTTAAAGCATTTGGATACAAGTGCTTTGTGCACAATAATGGAAAAGACTCCCTGGGTAAGTTTGATCCTAGAAGTGATAAGGGAGTATTCTTAGGATATTCTTCACATAGTAAAGCTTATAAGATTTATAACAAAAGAAATATGTATGTAGAACAAAGTGTACATGTTGTTTTTTGATGAAACTTGTAGACATGTGATTTTTGACCCTCCTCAAGATTTTACATATTTTAACATGTAAATATTTAATTTAGGCCTAATATAGCTATTTTAACTCATTTTTACTCTTTTACTTTTATTTTATTACAAGAAAACAAAAATTACAAAAAATAGGTTCATTAATGTTTTGTAGTCATTTTTAATCTTGAAAATACCAAAAAAAGGTTTTATTTTAACAGTCAGTCTTATTTTATAATTATTTTTACTTAAGTAGAGCTAATTAATCTTTTTAATATGGATAGATTTTTAGTTAATTAAGCTAATATTAAGCATAGATAGTCATAAAGGCCCAAGTTTCTCGCTCATTCCTTAAGTCCAATACCCAATACCCATTAAGCTAATCTTAGGGACCCTTCTAGACTCTTCTTTGGAAGAAAAATAAATAAAAAGACCCTAAGGACCTAAGAGCAAATACACAAAATATAAATCTAGACTCTAGGACCTAGATATATAGGCTAACGCCTAATGAACTGAAGGACAGATATAGGAGGACCGCTTAAAAACCTAAAGAAAAGATACACTCTGCAAAAGCTGCAGCGCCATACATATACAGACCCACCCCCTCTTTTCATCGTCTTCTTCGACGCCAACAACCCCAAAGGACCTATCGTTTCTTCTTCTTTTGAATCAGAGAATCAAGACCTCCATTAGAATACACCATCGAAGACCTCTTGATCTTCAACTTCTTCTGCAGCAGCACAAACCAAAAGCAACGACCCCTAAGTTGTTCCACTTCTGTCTCGAAGCAGCAGGACCTGCAACCTTCCAACGATCCCTCCCCACCATGAACTGATCTTCCTCAATCGCTGAACACCCAGAAACACCTCCTCCATCGATACTCCTCTTCTTCAACTTCATAGAGTCCATTTTGAAGTTCGTTCGTTGAGTTGTTCGGGGTCGAGCGCTGGAGACGTTCGAGGTCGTCGGGTCCCTGTTCCGTTTGTGGTCATTTTCTGGTGCATTTCCGGTCCCTTACTGTGTTTTTGTGTGGTTGAAAGTATAATAAGAGTAGTAGAGGTTAAATTCTAGGAACTGAGTTGGTAATTGTAGGAGATTTGGTGTTTTTGCTTATTGTGTGATGCTCTATTCTGTCGAATGGTGTTCTAAATTTGGTGTTTGTCGATTTTGCTATTAGAATTTGCTAGTGCTCAAGTTGTCGCAAATCTGTTAACCATGAAATTCACGTCTCTGATTCGTTGAAATGTTTGAGCTGCTGCAGTTTTGTCACAAATTCTCGATTACGGTGAATATGTGTCCAATTTCCCTTTGTGATTTTGTTTTATTTCATTTTTCAGTCATTGTTTGGCTTGTTACGAGTAGAGTTCGGAAGTGGAACTTATTGTATGTTCGTTAATATGGAGCTACTGGAAATATTTTTTTTGGAGTTGTTGATCTTTTGTATTTAGTTGTAAATTGGGTTAATTTGAGTGGTTTTATATTATTAAGCAAAGACTAAGCTAAGAATAGAAGGAATCGTTTCACGAGTTAATTTTGAACATTGAAGCAAAAAAATGAAACTTCAAGAACGGTGGTGGACTGATGCAATTATGCGCTGGGATACTACTTATATTTATTTTATGAAAGTTAGTTTGAGATTTATCCTTTGTTAAAGGTTTCCAAAAACAATCAGATTCTAATTTTAAAGAAGTTGATTTTGGGTTTAAAATTGCGAAGTGGCCAGTATCATATTTAGTTCAATCCTTTGTTATTATAGTAATCTTTGTCTTATTTCGTACGTCTTGGATGTTTACATGTCTCGATATCTCATTTTTGGTGATCGGTATATTTTTGTTTTGAATGACCGTGGGATCGTGGGGAGTGATAGAAAGGCCGAAGCCCTTTAGCAATTACTTTGTTCCATGTTTTAGGTATCGGGCTCGGCCGGATAGGAGAAGGGTTTAAAAGGAAATGTTCATGAAATCTCGTTTAGTAAAAGTATTCCATAACGCATGGCCCTCACGAGTGTTATAATTTAGATATTAAAAATGAACTTCGTAGTTTGCTTTAGCCGCGTTAGTTATATATTTATCATGGCTTTTATTGAAATCCGAGGGTGCATTTTATGTGACCCGGTTCTAATTTCCAACAAGGTTATTCTCATTTCCAACAAGGTTAAATAGAGTGTGTCGTGAACCACGGGTGCATTTCATGTGACGTGACTTGCGATATGTTTTAAATAACCTTGAATTAATTCCTTAAATAAGTAAAAGCGGTTTTCAAAAGTTAAAAGGCGCATAGGTTTAAAAGTGTTTTAAAATCAAGTAAATAGGCCAATAATAACAGTTGGGCGACCGTGCTAAAACCACGGAACCCGGGAATGCCTAACACCTTCTTCCGGGTTAACAGATTTCCTTACCCGAATTTCTGTGTGCGGGGACTGAAAATATTTCCTTGATTCGGGATTTAAAACTGGTGACTTAGGACACCATAAATTGTCCCAAGTGGCGACTCTGATTTTTAAATAATAATCCCGTTTTGGTTGTCACTTTAAGTTGGAAAAAACTCCCTTGTACCCTTCCGGAGGGTAGGAAAAGGAGGTATGACAGCTCTGGTGACTTTGCTGGGGATCGAACCCAGAACCTCTGGTTCAGGGTTCAGATTCGAGCTTAGAATAACTGTTATAGTTGGCTTTTATTTATTATCTGATTTTTATATGTTTGAGCCTAATGTGCTAATTGGTGTTTTTTACCACTTTGATATTTTTGGATTGTATATAAACTGTTACGAAACCCTCCTCTCTCTGAGTCTTCCAAATCATCTGGGAAGTGTGCACTTCGTGTGACTTCTTTTCTGTTAGAGTCATATCCCAATTTTAGAATGAGTTTCGGACAAGTTGCAAAGTCGGTGAAGCTTCTATATTCCCAGTACGCTGCCCCTTCTCGGCTCGAGCTGTCCGCTCGGGTAAGTCAGGTCTAGATCAAATAAACCCAGGGTTTTAAACCTAGAATAACATAGCCTTATGTCGGATCCCTAGTAGGAACGCTTGTTTGCATCACGTGCATTTGACTTTGGGGACTCAACACAGGGGTTGGGTCCGTCTAGGACAGGTGTACCCAAAATAACAGACCATCTTGATGCATCCTATGTGCTACATGTTGCATTTCTTCAAAGGTAAAAGGGTCATTTGGCGGACTAATGATAGTTGAGGGCAAATGAGAAAAAAATGAGAAAAAAAGAGGGTGAAGTGTGAAAATGAAGCAAGTAGGGCCCAGTTATTATTTTCTTTGACACTTTTTCAAGAAAGAAAAAACCAAAAAAATGAAATGAAAATATCTAAAAAGATTTTGCATTTTCCCCGTCATTTTTTTAAAAAAATCAATCAAAAAAAAAGAAAAAAAGAAAATCCAAAAAAGATTTTACATGTTTCATCATTTTTCAAGAAAAGGCAAAAAAAAATATTTTCTCTTAGTTATTTGTTAATTTTATTTCTCGCCCGTATCCAATCTGCCCGAACTACGCATACCTGATTCTCGTCTTTCGGGGCGTGATACGTAGGCAACCCACATAGGGTCCGGTCTTCCTAGTGAGTTTAGGTTCTTGGATTCGCGGGGTCATGCCAAATCTTGTATTTATAGCCACGTAGATTAATTTTAGAAAAATAGTCACAACCATGTCTTGCATGTGTCTAGTAGGGGATCTTATTGTCTCACACAGTGTTGGTTTGAGTTTTTTCATAGAGGTGTGGACTTACTTACCGGAGTTTGAGCATGACAGAGCCCTAGGACCTTCTAGTTAGGATCGCTCATTTAGGAATGGATTAAAAGGAGATTTTCTTTTCTTTTTTATGTTTTGAGTCTGTTTTTTTATGTCGTCTTTTACCTTCTAGTTTTGTATTGTAATGTCGAGTTTTTTATTATTATTGTACTTTCTATTTTGCATTTGAAAAAGCGTGTTATAAATCAAAAATCCAAAAAAAAAAAAATTTGCGTTTTATATTTCCGCTAAAAGTTTTCATTAGAATACTAATTCTAGAAATGAAAAAAAAATTCATTTGAGGTGGTTTTCCTTAGGAAATTAATATCTAGAGCTCAAAATAAAATAATAATTGTTTTTATATTTCCTTTAGTATATTAAGACTAAAAATTCAAAAAAAGAGAATTTTCTTTTAGTATCTCTTTAAAAGTTTTCTTTAAGATATTGATTCCAAAATCCAAAAAGATTTTCGTTTGAGGTGCTTCTTTGGGAAATTAATGAAAAATGAAAAAAAAATTATTTTCATTAGAACTTTAGGATATTGTACATAGAAGAAAAAAAAACATATTTTATCTTTTGTTTATCCTTAAAGTTTCTTTCTTAGGTAATCAAAAACTGAAATCCAAAAATATTTTTTATCTTTTTCATTTCTTAGTTCAAAATCTTTCTTTCAGGATATCAAACAAAAATTAAAAATATTTTTCTTTAGTTTATTTTTTAGATTTCTTTCCAAAAAAAAGAATCAAAAAATATTTTTCTATTCTAGGGTTTTTTCCTTAATAATTTCCCATAGAGTGTTTGTTACAAAAAGAAACAAAAAAAAACATGCCCGTTAAGCTTGAGTTTAAAATAGGTTATAGAACATTAAGTCTAGAAAATTCAAAAAAACAAAGATTTGCTTCTCTTATTTCTCTTTTCTCATCAGAGTAGTCATTAAGGTAAAAAAGAAAAGAAAAAGAGAATGTCAGTTTGTTTACTTAATTTATTCCCGATCTTCCCGAACTACGCAAAGATCTGATTCATGCGGTGTCATGATATGTAGGCAACCTACATAGGGTTCGATCGAATCATTTTTTTTATTAAAAGAAAAAAAAAGAGTTTAAATTATGGGATATGAGAAATGAGAGGAAAGAAAAGGGTGTTAATTAGAACAAAAAAGGAAGGAAAATGAGCAAGCCAAGAAGTACTAGAAAAGAAAAGATAGAAAAGATTGAAATGAACAAAATTGGGATGATGCCAAGTGACCTTGTGACCTTAGAAGTCATTCTAGAATCGTTAATTGTTGTTAGGTGCATTGCACACAATGTGATATTTTTAGTTGTTAAATGCCCTAATGCTAACAGGATGTCCCCATTTTGTTCCTTTTGTTATCTTCATTGAGCAGAAAGGTGGTTGGTTTGTGGTTCTTAAAGTGATAACTCTTCTCTACAACATAAGGTCGAAAGGCAATGACAGACAGCAACAAAATTGAGTTGGTTGATACGGGTACCCAAAAGCAATTGGTTGAACAGGACAATAGGTCGGTTGAAGAGGTGAGAATGTTAAGACAACACATGACGGACATGTATCAGGCCTGGATGACTGGGAAGGCACCACCCCCGCCACCACCTACCTTCCTAAATGCTACCCTTACCCAAACTCCGGCCATAGTACCAAATGATCCCTCATACTCTCCAGATACACCCGCATATCACAACTTTCCCAACCACCCTAGTAGCTCCGTCACTCATCCTCCAATTACCTCTCCCCAAAATTGCCCTCCTATTATATCCACTACCCCCATGATCACAACTTCTCAACAATCTTTCCTTCATAGATCCAACAATGAGCACCTACTCAAAGCTCATGATGCCCAATATTACCCCTCAGAGGTTGCCCACAAGATTCTTGACTCATACAAGCAGAGCTCTCGGGATGAGCCTCATGTTGAAAATGAAAAGTTCACAGGAAAAGAAGGGCGAGATGAGATGTCCAGGAAGCTGAAAAGCATAGAACGATCCTTAAAGAACATGCAAGGGATGGGAGACCAAGTTAATATGTCTTACAAAGAATTGTGTATGTTCCCTGACATTCGCCTGCCTGCGGGGTTTAAAGTGCTAAAGTTTAACTTGTATGATGGATGTGGAGACCCCGTAGCCCATTTGAGGGTTTGTTGCAGTGAAATGAGAAGTGTTAGCGAGAAAGATGATTTGTTGATGGCGTATTTCAATAAGAGCTTGACTCGAGTAGCTTTGGAATTGCATAATCGTCAAGATATCGGTAAGTGGCGTACATTAGGTGACATGGCTCAAGATTTTGTTCGACACTTTCAATACAAATTAGGCATTACCCCAGACCTCTCCTCCCTATCTAAAATGGAAAAGAAGCCGGAGGAAAGCTTTAGGGAGTTTGGGCTCAGATAGAGGGAGCAAGCTGCTCGAGTCAGCCCCCCGATTGGTGAAGAAGAAATGGTTGAGATTTTCCTACAAGCTCAGGGGCCCACCTACTTCAGTCATTTGATTCCGACCTTGGATAAACATTTCAATGATGTGGTAAAAATGGGGAGATGGTAGAAGAGAGAATCAAGTCAAGCAAAATCATGAGTTATTCGGCATTGAAAGATACTACGGAAGACATTCAGAACATCCTAGTAAGTTCGGGTGGAAGAATGAGAAATAGAAAAGATGATCCGCTGGACATTCCTACTCAACGCTTTCAGCCTCGACATTGACCCCATGGATATCCTCGTGCACCAGATGATCCTCCCCAATGCTACTTCTCTCCACAGAACCCCAAAGTCATACATCACTTTCCCAGTACCCTATCCACAATGCACCACCATATGCTCCACACCCACGAGGCCCGTGATGGCCAGCACCACTTCCCTAAATGTCTTACCCGCCTCCTCAAGCATATCAACCACCTGCCCGCAAAAGGTTCCAACCGAGGCCAGAATACAAACTGAAAAGACTACTGAAAAATGAAAAGGCTTTATCCTCTATTGGAGAATCATATGCCAGTTTGTTCCAAAGGTTGAGGCAATTGGACATGTTGAAGCCGATTTAGATAAAAATGCCAAACCCTCTGCCAAAGAAGTTTGATTTTTCTCAAAGGTGTGCATACTGCTCCGATGCCCCGGGTCATAGTACAAACAAATGTTGGCACCTGAAAAATGCAATTCAATAGCTTATTGATGCAGGTGACATTGTTGTGCAAAATCCAGATGCAGTAGACACTAGCCAAAGTCCATCGCATGTTCATAATGAGATGCATATAGTGGATATGATTTGTTTTGAAAAGGAATATGAAAATTCTTCTGAGATCCTCGGAGGTCTACGTGCTGCGAAACTTTCAGCGCTATCAGAGTGTGATCTTAAGAATGAGCTGGCAAAAAGGACCCAAACGCAATTTGCTAAAGTCAATGTGATGGAGACTTGTGAAGGTCCTAGTAATGTTGATGCGAAACTCAGTGGCTAAGATGTCGTGTTTGGTAATTGGAAAAACGCTCCATTCTTGGTTGGCTCAGGAAGGAGTTGTGGTGGTTTATTTTGTTTTCATTTTTGTTGTCCGGGTTATTTTCAGGGTTGTAGTTCGGATATTGTCTTGTGACTCAAACCCTTCTATCCTTTTATTTTGCCTAATTTTGTTTAGTCGTAGTGGCTCATTTAGTGTTGTCTGGTTTTGTTTAGGGTTGTACTCCAGTTTATTTTTCTTGTCTTGTTGTTCAAACCCTTCTCACCATCGGTCTAATGCAATTTCCTATTTTCTGTTATTTTTGACCATTTTTTTAGTTCTCTTATCTTTTATAGTTTTTCTTCTCATGCTGGATCTAATGACATGACATGCAGGCATAATTCTAGGCTTGGTTCTAAAGTTAGTTTAATCATGAAGCAATGAGACAATTTTAAAGATGCTAGGGACATTTGAGGGAAATAAGTACAGATTTTGACATTTTAAGATCATTTGAAGCCCAAACCATGTGAAACTAGGGCAGATAATTTGGAAAGTTAATAGGGTGACAAGAATTCGTTAAAGGAGAGTGCATCCCAGACAGTTTGAAACAAGCAACTTTGAGTTCAAGTGCATCTCAAGTTACAAGATAAAGTAAATAAAGTTGTCTCCAAATTGACGGAGGATATCTATTGTGAAGAGAGAATCACCCAACGAGGGTTCTGTACTTGACAAGGCACTAAAAAAAAAGTGGAAATCATATCATTGATATCAATGTCAAAGCTGTAAAAGAAACATTGTGCGTGCTATTCCTTTTTCATTTCAAGTTTCATATATTGTGCTTGGCATTTTCAGGGATTGGGAGACCCTCTTTCAGCTACCCAAACACTTATACCATTTGATACTCTCTTGAGCCTATACTAGTTTCTTTGACCTCCCCTCTTTTGGAATTAAGTTAGAGTCATAAAAAATAAAAATAAAAAGTTCATGCCCCCATAGGTTTATTTTAGAAAGTTCATTCCAAAAGGAAAATTAAAAAAAAATAGAGATTAAAAAAAAGAAAAAAAAGAAAGAAAAGAAAAAGAAAAAAAGAAAAAGAAAAGAAAAAGAAAAATAGCAACAACAAAACGTATCTTTGTGAACTACGTTTGACCTGATTCTTGTCACCACAAGATACGTAGGCAGCCTTACGGTTCGGTCATACCAAATAAAATATTTCATAATCCATTATTTTAGATTATGATATCAAATTCCATTTCAAAAAAAAGAAAAACAAAGAAAAAAGAGAATCAAATTCCATTATTTTAGAAATTTGGGCAAAGTTTTTAGAATGAATTCCAAAAGTTGTAAATAATTTAACCCCGTTGTCATAGTTATTTTTGAGTCTTTATGATATCCTTTCTTTCTAATCCTGTCCAAAAGCCACATTACAGTCCAAACAAAATCTCCCAGATAATCTTTGAGAGTGCTGAGTTAGCCATGTCAGGAGCTTATGATGTTTTTACTGTGGTCAATGCCTTGTCATCTACAGAAAAGAGAGAAAAAAAAAGAAAAATGAGAGAGTCTTATCGGTGAAAACCTTCACAGGCACCATAAGGCGACGGTGAGTCGAGAGAAATAACAAAATGAGAGTGGCTTGATAGTGAAAACCCTTTGGGCACTACAAGTCGAATAAGGATCGAGAATTGGATTAGATAATCGGAGCATTGAAACCCAGTTTCACGGCTTAGGGGATATAACAAGAGTTGAACATCAGACTTGCTTGACAGATTAGGCCACTCAATCCAAAGGTGCATGTCATGGTCATTAGAGTTGGGATCCACATCTGATAGGTTTCTACTTGTAGTTTTTTGTTAGGAATCATCCCTTTCCATTGTCCTTTACTCTGGTCATTTTGTCTTGTTTACTTCCTTTTCCTGAGTCTGTTTGGCTAGAACAAGTGAGAAATGACTATAAAACTTGCCACCCGCTTTCCAATTGCACAAAACGGGATCTGGCTAGCACATCAAAGTGTCATAATTCAGGAAAGAACAACAAGTGCAATGAGTTGGTTACAATCAACGTGCTTTGAGATTCATGTGAAATACAAAGGATCGGTATATGTCAATTCATGAACAATGCAACAAATTGAGGGTGTTGGGTTGGAACAAATCAAAGGTATTTTCTGTGATAAGATTGACAAAGAAAGTGGTTAACCAGTGACAAGCAAGGTCTTCCAAGCGGAAATCAAAGTTATCATGGCAAGTGAAGGAGCAATAGACCTCAAGGCCAAGGCCAGTGTTTTAAGTCAGGAAAGAACAACATGCGCACTGAGTGGATGGAAATTGATGTGCTTTGGGATTCATGTGAAACACAAAGGTTCAGTACATGTCAATGCAAAAGCACAATGCAACAGATGAATGGTATTGGGTTTGAACGGATCAGAGGTATTTTCCGTGATTAGGGTGACAGAGAAAATAGTTAGTCAATAAACAAGCAAGGTCTTTCGAGTGGAAATCAAAGTTATCATGGTCAGTAAAGGAGCAATCGCCCTCAAAGTCAAGGCCACAAACCAACCACCATATTTATAAACTCACAAGTTCTTTTTGTTTGAAACAGGGACGAAAATTGTGTCCAAATCAAAGCTTTGAAATTTGAATTTGTTCAAGTATCGTGCCCAAATTTTGTCAGCACAAAGTCAATTTAAGAAGGGGAAAGAAAATTTATTCGATCTACAGGAACCATCCATGAGGAAAAGCTTGGTTTAGGGGTAAGGAATTTTGTTCAGTCTACGGAGATCCTCCAGGAAGAGAGTGCGGCTCAGCTAAGTTCATTCTCGGCTTTTCAGGACCCTCCTGGATAATGGGATTAGTCTAAAGTTCTCAGGACCTTCTTGGATAATGGGATCTAATTTTAAGTTTTTAAGACTTTCATAGATAATAAGATTTAGCATAAGTTTTACCTTTAGGAAATAGAATTTAGCCTTAAAGTTGTCACTTTTAAGATGAGATTTAATTTTAGATTTTCAGGACCCTCCAAGATAATGGGATTTAGCTTTTAAATTCTTAGAGCTTTTGGATACTATGATTCGATTAACACTCACAGATGTTCCCGATATCAAACTGGGGCAGAAAAAAAAATTGTTTGTTTTGTTGTAATCAGGTTCACAGGCAGCAGTTTCAGAGGAGTCAGTTCAAGTGTTGGAAATCAGGCGCCCACCTGGAGAACAGAGGGAAAGCAGCAAGGTTCAAAGGAGTTCAGTAATCAGGAGCCCACCTGAAGAACAAAGGGAGGTAGTTCAAGTTTTGAGGAAAAGCAGTGCAAGTGTGGTAATCAGGAGCCCACCTGGAGAACGAAGGGAAGCAACAATGTTTAAAGGAAGACGGCAATCAGGAGCCCACCTAAAGAACGAAGGGAAGTAGCGATGTTCAAAGGAATACAACAATCAGGAGCCCACCTGGAGAACGAAGGGAAGCATCGAGGTTCAAAAGAGTTCAGCAATTAGGAGCCCACTTGAAGAACAAAGGGAAGTAGTTAAAGTTTCGAGGAAAATCAGCGCAAGTGTTGGTAATCAGGAGCCCACCTGGAGAATGAAGGGAAGCAGCAATGATCAAAGGAAGAAAGCAGTCAGGAGCCCACCTGGAGAACGAAGGGAAGCAGTAATGTTCAAAGGAAGACAGTAATCAGGAGCCCACCTGAAGAACAAAGGGAAGCAGCAATGTTCAAAGGAAGAAAGCAATCAGGAGCCCACCTGGAGAACAATGGGAAGTAGCGAGGTTCAAAGGAGTTCAGCAATCAGGAGCCCACCTGAAGAACAAAGGGAAGTAGTTCAAGTTTCGAGGAAAAGCAGCGCAAGTGTTGGTAATCAGGAGGCCACCTGGAGAACGAAGGGAAGTAGCAATGTTCAAAGGAAGATAGCAATCAGGAGCCCGCCTGGAGAACAAAGGGAAGCAGCAAGGTTCAAAGGAAGTTCGGCAATCAGGAGCCCACCTGGAGAACAAAGGGAGAACAAGGAAAGTTTTGGAGGAAAGGAAGATAATTCAAATGCTTGAAATCATGAGCCCACCCAGAGAACAAAGGGAAGGAAACAGTGGTCAAAGGAAGACGGTTCAAGTTCAGAAATCAGGCGCCTATCTGGAGAATAAGAGAATTCACTTCAGAATACAATTCAGGTTAGCAACAAAAGAAGCTCGCGGCAAGAATGCGAGTCAACAGTCCGAGGTGATCAACAGAAGTTAGTCACAATAAAGGAAAAAAGAGAAAGGCAAGAAGTCAATCCAAATGCAGAAGTTGATGAAAGACGTGGGCTGCTCAAGACATGGCCGAGGTCACAAGCACTGTATGTCTGGTCTTGATTCGAAAAGCTGAAGAAGGATGAACTAGCACCTGCAACTAGCAAGCGTACAGGTTCAAATCTAAGGTCTGCATGAAGAACCACTCAAGACTCAAGGTCAAGCTTCAGAAGACTTATAGATATGAATCTTGTAACCCGTAGTTGATAGGCTTAGCTAGTCTTTTTCATGTTTTGATTTTTTATGTAACATTAGGACCGTGGACCGGAACCTCAGCGGAATGACACCTCGACTGGCTCTCCACCTCGGCATACTTCATCATCTCACTCACTTCTGAATTACACGTGACCTAATTCCTTTATAGCCAAGGATATATAGGCAGCTTGGATACAAGGGCTCGGTCACATCCCCCTCTTCTCTTAGTTTTGGTCTCCTTAAATAAGGGTCAGATCAAACACCTGTCTAGCCGTTCTTTTTCTGAAAACTCTTCGTGTTTCCAGTCAATGAGGGGCAGCTGTAGACATGTGATTGTTTACCCTCCCCAAGATTTTACATATTTTAGCATGTAAATATTTAATTTAGCCTAATATAGCTATTTCAACTCATTTTTACTCTTTTACTTTTATTTTATTACAAGAAAACGAAAATTACAGAAAATAGATTCATTAATATTTTGTAGTCATTTTTAATCCTGAAAATACCAAAAAATAGTTTTGTTTTAACAGTTAGTCTTATTTTAATAATTATTTTTACTTAAGTAGGGCTAATTAATATTTTTAATACGGATATATTTTTAGTTAATTAAGCTAATTTAAGCATAGCTAGTCATAAAGGCCCAAGTTTTTAGCCCCTTCCTTAAGCCCAATACTCAATACCCATTAAGTTAATCCTAGGGACCCTTCTAGACTCTTCTTTGGAATAAAAATAAATAAAAAGATCCTAAGGACCTAAGAGCAAATACACAAAATATAAACATAGACTCTAGGACCTAGATATATAGTCTAACGCCTAATGAGCTGAAGGACAGATATATGAGGAACGCCTAAAAATCTAAAGAAAAGATACACTCTGCAAAAGCTGCAACGTCGTACATATACAGACCCACCCCCTCTTGTCATTGTCTTCTTCCACGCCAACCACCCCAAAGGACCCATCGTTTCTTCTTCTTCTGAATCAGAGAATCAAGACCTCCATTAGAAAACACCATCGAAGACCTCTTGATCTTCAGCTTCTTCTGCAGCAGCACAAACCAAAAGCAATGACCCCTAAGTTGTTCCTCTTCTGTCTCGAAGCAGCAGGACCTGCAACCTTCCAACGATCCCTCCCCACCATGAACTGATCTTCCTCAGTCGCTGAACACCCAGAAACACCTCCTCCATCGACGCTCCTCTTCTTCAACTTCATAGAGTCCATTTTGAAGTCCGTTCGTTGAGTTGTTCGGGGTCGAGCGCTAGAGACGTTTGAGGTCGTCGGGTCCCTGTTCCGTTTGTGGTCATTTTCTGGTGCATTTCTGGTCCCTTACTCTATTTTGGTGTGGTTAAAAGTATAATAAGAGTAGTAGAGGTTGAATTCCGGGAACTGAGTTGGTAGTTGTAAGAGATTTTGTGTTTTTGCTTATCGTGTGATGCACTATTCTGTCGAAGGGTGTTCTAAATTTGGTGTTTGTCGATTTTTCTATAGAATTTGCTAGTGTTCAAGTTGTCGCAAATCTGTTAACCATGAAATTCACATCTCTGATTCGTTGAAATGTTTGAGCTGCTGCAGTTTTGTCTCAAATTCTCGATTACTGTCAATATGTGTCCAATTTCCCTTTGTGATTTTGTTTTGTTTCATTTTTCAGTCATTCTTTGGCTTGTTACGAGTAGAGTTTGGATGCGGAACTTATTGTCTGTTCGTTAATATGGAGCTACTGGAAATATTTTCTTTTGGAGTTGTTGATCTTTTGTATTTAGTTGTAAATTTGGTTAATTTGAGTAGTTTTAGATTGTTAAGCAAATACTAAGCTAAGAATAGAAGGAATTGTTTCACGAGTTAATTTTGAACATTGAAGCAAAAAAATGAAACTTCAGGAACGGTGGTGGACTGATGTAATTATGTGCTGGGATACTACTTATATTTATTTTATGAAAGTTAGTTTGAGCTTTATCCTTTGTTAAAGGTTTCCAAAAACAATCAGATTCTAATTTTAAAGAAGTTGATTTTGGGTTTAAAATTGCGAAGTGGCCAGTATCATATTTAGTTCGATCCTTTGTTATTCTAGTAGTCTTTGTCTTATTTCGTGCGTCTTGGATGTTTACATGTCTCGATATCTCATTTGTGGTGATCGGTATATTTTTGTTTTGAATGACCGTGGGATCATGGGGAGTGATAGAAAGGCCAAAGCCCTTTAGCAATTAATTTATTCCATATTTTAGGTATCGGGCTCGGCCGGATAGGAGAAGGGTTTAAAAGGGAATGTTCATGAAATCTCGTTTAGTAAAAGTATTCCATAACTCATGGCCCTCACGAGTGTTATAATTTAGATATTAAAAATGAACTTCGTAGTTTGCTTTAGGCGCGGTAGTTATATAATTATCATGGCTTTTGTTAAAATCCGTGGGTGTATTTCATGTGACCCGGTTCTAATTTCCAACAAGGTTAAATAGAGCGTGTCATGAACTACGGGTGCATTTCATGTGACGTGGCTTGCGATATGTTTTAAATAACCTTGAATTAATTCCTTAAATAAGTAAAAGCAGTTTTCAAAAGTTAAAAGGCACATAGGTTTAAGAGTATTTTAAAATCAAGTAAATAGGCCAATAATAACAGTTGAGCGACCGCGCTAAAATCACGGAACTCAGGAATGCCTAACATCTTCTCCCGGGTTAACAAAATTCCTTACCCAAATTTCTGTGTGCGCGGACTGAAAAATAGAGTCAATCTTTCCTTGATTCGGGATTTAAAACCGGTGACTTGGGACACCATAAATTATCCCAAGTGGCGACTCTGATTTTTAAATAATAATCCCGTTTTGATTGTCACTTTAAGTTGGAAAAAACTCCCTTGTACCCTTCCGGAGGGTAGGAAAAAGGAGGTATGACAAAACTAACATTCTTTCTGAGAGTAAAGAACAAGATGATGAAGCAATTGGGTTGGTAAGAAACTCAAATGAAACTACATCCAAGCCTGAAGCTGCACCAGAGGAAGGAACTAGTGATGGAACTTGTCCTTCCACCCATGACAACCTGATAGGGGGAATTGAATAGAGAGGAACTGATCCTCAAACCTCGAGGGAACCTATTCATGAACATGTTCCTCAACAACTAAACATTGAAGGAACGTCTAGGGGAAACCAGCTGGTTGTGAAACCTTACAAGTATCAAAGTTATCATCCCATTAGGAACATAATCACTTATCCAACCTCTGGAATCAAAACCAGATCTTCTTTGAAAAACCTATGTACTTTTGATGATTTTTTTATCTCTTAGTGAACATAAAAATATTTTTGAGGCTTTGCAGGATGCAGACTAGAGGAATGCAATGCAAGATGAACTCAACCAATTTGAAATAAGTCAAGTTTGGCATCTGGTACCAAGACCCAAGTATAGATCAATGATTCGCACTAATTGGGTCTTCAAAAACAAACGTAATGAAGATGGAACAATTACAAGGCACAAGGCAAGATTGATGGTTCAAGGATATAGTCAAGAGGAGGGCATAGACTATGATGAGACTTTTGCTCCAGTTGCAATATTGGAAGCAATTAGACTCCTTATAGTATTTGCTGCTTACACGGAATTCACTCTCTATCATATGGATGTCAAGAGTGTCTTTCTCAATGGCTATCTAAAAGAAGAAGTGTTTGTCAAGCAACCTCTTGGCTTTGAGAGCAAGGATTGTTTTGATCATGTGTACAAGCTAGATAAGGCACTTTATGTGCTCAAGCAGGCTCCAAGAACATGGTATGAAAAATTGTCTAAATTCTTGCTTGAGCATGACTACAAGAGAGGCAAAATTGATAATACTTTGTTCTTGAAAGAAAACAGTAAAGATCTCTTGATAATTCATATATATGTTGATGATATAATCTTTGGTAAAACTACAAACATGTTAAGTAAAGAATTTGCTAAGCTAATGGGGAGTGAATTTGAAATGAGTATGATAAGTGAGCTTAATTTATTTTAGGCTTACAAATTAAATAAAATTCAAATGGAACTATGATCCACCAGTAGAAGTATGTGAAAGAGTTGCTTAAAAGGTTTAAAATGGAAGATTATAAAGAAATTGACATTCCTATAGAAACAACCACAAAATTGGATTTGGATGAACCTAGTTCATTTGTTGATCAGAAGATGTATAGGGGAATGATTTGCTCTTTGTTATATCTCACTGCTAGTAAACCTGACATTGTTTTCAGTGTAGGTCTTTGTGCTAGATTCCAAGCAAATCCAAAAGAGTCTCACTTGACAACAAATAGTTGATATATTCACAAAAGCTCTAAGTAGAGATAACTTTGAAAGCAACATGTTAGAATTAGGAATGATTGAGATCACCTAAAAGGAACCAGTTCTAACTCAATAATTGGTTAGATAATTTATGAATTTTGTAAATAATTGAATTAGATTTTGCTTAGTCTCATACTCTTATTAGTATACTCTTGTGTCATGTGCTAAAATGCCTTACTAATCTCTAATGATATTACCCTTATTTTCTTGAAAAATTCAGACTTAACAAGGGAATTCTCAGTGAAGAACCTGGTTCATCAAGATTATATGGTATGTACTCTCCACTCCGCGTATTTGAAAATAAATGTAACTGGATCATGATAAAAAAAATAAAGTCTCATTTAATCCCAATACCCTTCAATCCTATCCATTACAAATGAACCAGTTTCACCAAAAGAGTCACACGCGCCATAATTGCCTAGAATCTAGGGAAGAATCTAAGGTGCATTCAAATAAACTTTCCCAGATTGATTAGACCTTTGAACTTCAAAAAGCATTTGTTACTCATTCCAACTCTCCCTCTTTAAATTTATTAGACTTTAATCATTTCTTCACTTCTAATCTTTGAAGAAAAATTCAAGACGTCAAAAATTCTCTCTATTTTCTCTCATCTCTTCTACACACACATATCTTCTATATACATCAAATGGAAAACCCTTTTGAGAACCATTCTTCACCATCCGAAGAACCAACACCCACATCTTCTACCACCACTACCCCTAAGAAAGGACAAGTTAAGATGTTTGCTCCTAAAGTAGTTGTTGGCAGTGAACAAATCAAGAAAATAAATAAGTAGCTGAAAGCAAGCCCGACAGAGGAACCCCAAAAATCAGATGAATTTTTCAAGTCTGCAATTGAGGGGGAAGAACCTGTTTCATTTGAAATAGAACAGGTAACTTCTGGGCTAAAAATTATGTCTAATATCATTTCTGATGTGGCCGAGAATCTGGAGAATAGATTTGTTCTTGTTGGTACTATTGGTGGGGTAGAGACTACTGAGTTTGGTAAAATTACTGGTAAAAATAAAAAGAAAAAGGAAAAAAAGAGTGAGGGTGTTAAAGGTGATGTCAGGGGAAAGGGAGAAGAAGGAGTGGCTAAATCTTCGCCCACTCCTATTGGTTTGACTGAAGAAACAGTGGCAATGGTGATATGGAGTGAGAAAGTTGTTGAGGAGGAATAGAGTTTGAGAGAAGAAGACGACAGTGAGTCTAGAGATGCAAGTGCAACGGAGGGGCGGTTAGGTTGAGGAAGAGTTTCTAAGAACATGTTCCATCTATGAATGAACCCCTCCAAGACCTACTAAAAAAGGTGTCTGATAGCTACAATCCAAATAAGAAGAAAAGTTCAGGAGTTAAAATCCCTGAAACTGCTATGGGAGGCAAGAAGAGAAAGGAGAGAAAAGTTACCTCTTCTATCCTTGTAGAGACTCCTCCCACAGGGTGAGGCTACAAGGAGTCAGAGGAAGCAGAGTGAGGCTGCCCTCAAAAAGGCCTTAGTTGAGAGTAAAAGGAAAGTTGCTGAAAAGGGAAAGAAGAAAGTGGGTGAGCTAGTTGAAACAATTGAAATTGAGGAGATGGACCTGGTCCTTCATGATGAGGACGAGGCAGAGAAGATGGAGGATGTGACTCCAAAAGCAAGAAAGGAAAGACTTCCAAAAAGAAGTCCCCTGCAAAATCTATTGATATAAAACCCTCTACCTTGGCAAAGAGAACTAGGTCTACTAGGAAATCAAGAAAAGTGCAAGTAGTGGAAGATGAGAGTGAGGAAAAAGAGGAAACTGATGAAGAACAGGGCACGAGGGTGAAGGTTGGCAAAAGAACAATTTTGAAGGGTAGATTCCTTAGAGATTTGGAGGAGGATGGAATGGTGCAGCTAGGGGTGTCAATTGGGCTGTTTGGGTTAAATTTGGGCGGGTCAAAATAGGCTGAACCAATATATGGGTCATTACCCAACCCCGCACAAAACTTTCTTGGGCTAGAATGGGTTGGGCCAAGATGGGCTAAACAATGGGTCAATGCCAACCCGCCCAATTTCACCCACTTACTTCATTTTTATGCATGATTTGGTATCTGCTTTACATTTTTATTCGCATATAGTTTAGACGAAATGTGATTTAAGAATTATGAGACACATGAATATATTTCCTACATCGTTCTTTTGAGATGAAACTATAAAAATGAAAGTACATCATTTATCTCATTTTCTGAAATAGATAATTATTTAGGAAGTTAAGAACCAATCTCAGAAATCATTATTTAGAAAGTTAAAATATCTTGTTAATTGATTAAAATTTTCAAAACATTCTATAGATATCTTCATCTATTATATTGTGAGTATAATATATTTTACGTAGAGTATATAGGTGCACAACTGTAAAGCTAGAATTCTTTTTATTAGTCGGCAATCAGGAAGTGTATTTTGTTTTAGAATAAATACTATTAGCATTTAAAATGAGTTCATAAATTATACTCATAATTTTCTTATAAGTTAATAAATATAGCACAAAAAAAGTAAAGCACCTTTTTATTACATAATTACGTTAATTTATCATTCTTCTAGATGGGTCAATATGACCAATTGTCCAAATGATATCAATCATTGTTAAACTTCTTGCAAACATAAAGATCATATACTTAGAAACTAATTAAAGTGATAGATATACCAGTGACAACAATAAAAAGCATACATTTAAAAAGCAAAAACAATATAGGAAGTTACAAAAAAAATTCAATTTGTAGTATTTATTTAACCTTTTCTCAAATCTGAATTTGTTTAGTTCCTTAAAGAAAAATTGAAAATTCCCTAAAGCATAGTTCTGTAATTTCCTTATCAAAACGCTTCTTTTCATGCAAAACAAATGATCAAGCATTAGAAAGAAAATACTTTCTTTTCTAAAAACAATATAGAAGGATAAAGATTGCCACGTTGAGTCCTTAACCCATCAGGTACACGCGCACCTTGGGTTCTGCACAGAGCAGATGGCAATATCTCCCATGTATCAAGATTGCGTTTTTAGACTAAAGATAATAATGACCCACTGGGCTATTTTTAAATTTCATGGGTTGATTTGGGTTTACTGACTCAGCCCAAGTTGACCCATTTATTACACGGGTTAGTTTGGGCACCGCTCCATAATGACCCATCATCAGATATAGCATTCGCCCAACCCGTGAAATATTGGACGGGTCATATGGGTTTGGGCCAAATTTGATATAGGTTTGGCCGTTTGGGCCAAATTTGACAGCCTTAGGTGTTGTATTGCTGTTGCTAGAAAGGCTAGAATTTCAGGGCCGGAAGAACATGGTCTTTCAATTGGAAGGAAAACTAGCTCGAGCAAAAATTGTGGAGTTTTTGACAAACTATGAAATCAAAAATGGAAGAGTAACTAGTATAGTGAAAGGAATACAAGTGAGTTTTGATGACAAGGAACTAGGAGAGATGTTAGGAGTACTTGCTGAAGGGTACAATAATTACAAGAAGTTGAAATGACCAAGCCTAGAAAACCCACCTACCTCACTTGTCATCACCAAGAAATTTGCTAATAGGGACTTAGAGCTACAACCTGAGGCTATTTATAAGAGTGAAATGAAGCCTGCCCAAAAGGTGTTCTTTGAATTTGTCAACAAGATTGTGTTGCCCAGGTAGGAGAGGAGGCACATTGCAACTTTCATGGACATGATCCTTATAAAGTACCTGGATAGTAGAAGGCAGATCAATTGGCCAGGGTTTACCATCCAACTCCTTGATAGGTTACATTTTGGCACCAAAACTCATGTCATACCCTATGGGTTCATACTCACTGTTGTGCTTTCTCACTTCAAGGTTCCCCTCAATAAATAAGATGTTAGCACAAGTAAATATCAGTTTGGGGCCAATACTTAGATTTCCTATGACTATGAAGTCCTTACTACTCCCAAAGAAGCTGGTTTATCCAATATGGTGCCTGTGAACAGCAAAGTGGGTGCCTTGGAGCAAGAAAGTGGGGCTAAGGATGTTGCGATTGAAAGGCTGAAGAAGAGACTGCATGAAGTAGAAACTGAGAGGGATGCTCTCAAGACTGAGCTTGCTAAGGAGAAAGGGAAGAATGAAGGCATTCTTCAAGACATGTTAAAGTAGATTCAGGCCAGAAGCTAAGAACCTGGTCCTTCCAAGCCTTAACCCTTCCTAGTTTACTTTGAAAACCAGTTACCCTGAATAAGATTTTTTTTTTTTTTTGTTTTTTTGCTCATGGTGCAGTACTTTTATTTCCTTCTATGCTTTGTGGATGACTCTTATCAATGATAATCACTATTTTTTACTCCTATTATTTGTTGATATTTCTTAGATGGCTAATATCCTTAGATTGATAAGTGTTACTTGACTCCATGATTACATTTGAAGTAGCCTCAGTGGCCATGAGTAAGATCTGCTAAAATCTGGCTATATAACTTAATTATGCAACTTTTCGGTGATGCCAAAAGGAGGAAGGTAGGTTTTGCTTTTACTTTGGACTGTAATGTCTATAACCTAATGAACTTGGTCCTTGATGATTTTTGACTTTAAAATGGAAAATGTTCTAATATTATGTTGATATTGAGTTAAAATAGGCTTCATGCTTATAAAAAGCACATAGTTTGCCATCATCAAAAAAGGAGAATTTACTGGCCTGGGTAAGTTTGTTTTGTTGATTGACAAAGGAACTCATGCATGAACCAGGTCCATACACAGTGTGCACATGACACGGGCAGATTCAAGCATAAGGCATGCACGTGAAGGAGATAAGCACAAGTGGTTATATCTGATATCTCATGAACAAAAAGGTTGCATAATTGATAAGGAGCAGGATTCCTTAACCGAGAACTCTGTCCTAGATAAGGAGGAATTAGAAGTTGAAGATAACTAGAAATCTTCCACCATGGAAGAGTAAAGCATTAGAACTCTAGTTATTTCTTATTCTACTAACTCTATAAATAGTTTATCCTTATTATACTAACTCTATATATATCAGTTGTGTTCTCTTTTACAGGTGACACACAAATGCTGAAGTTAAGCAAGAATTGAGAGCAAAATAGCAACGCATTTTGAAAGCAATTCCTGTGAGTTTCAAGTGTGCGGACCTGAAGGTACATTAACCAGATAGAAGAACAAGTTCTAATTGTGTGTCTTTTATTGTAGTTCAATTGTAGTAGGACTTTTGAGTTATACCTTTCAATTTTTTTTACAAGTATTTGTACTAGGTACTTTGAGTTGTAGCATTCAAGTTAGAGTTAACTTGAAGTTGTCGCAATAGACTAAGGCTGGTAGCCACAAAGGGTTAAACGGAATCCTCATGTTTACAAGAGTTTTGTAAATGATATTTTTGGCTTAGTGATTTTGTGGAATGTTGAAAAAAATCATACTTGGAAGTAGATCATGGTTTTTTCATCTTTTGAGTCAGGTATATTCCACGTAAAAATACTTGTGTACCTCTTTACTTTCTGTATTTATTATTCCGCAATTATAGTGTAAGGAACGCTTAGAAGAAGCAGATCCTTCTATAATTTGTGCACGCTAAAATTGAGTACTACACAATCATCCCTCTTGTGTGACATAAAGTATAAAACACCATACCTATAATTAACTATTCAATGCCTCTACGAAAAGTTTATCACATCAGAACGTTTCCAAGACTGAATCCACTTTGAATTTGATGTAAAATGGCTTTTTGCCGCTAGATGCGTTCGCCGAAATGATCAAATGATCAAATGCTCAAATTTACATAAATTAACCAAGTTCTCTTTAGACTTCACTACTCAACAAGAAAAGCACTCATTTATAATGTTACATGGTAAATGTAAGCTAAAGCCCAAATGTCCTATGTGATTCTTTTTTCCCTTTTTGCCCTTTTAGACAATTAATTGTGGCATTTGAATCTCCAAAACTTTAGACCAAGTCTTTGCTTCTAAATCCAAAAATGGTAAAGGAGAAAGCAAGAGAGGGGATGAAAAAAGCAGGACAGAGAGCCTACTTTGTCTTTCACTTTGAACTTTGAAGAGAGTACCATCCTGATTTTCAGTTGCCTTTAATTTTTTATTTTTTTTTAATAATAATTTTCTCCTTCTCTTTTTCTTTAAAACTTTGATTGACATGCTTGAGAATCAGGGAATCTCTCCACTTGGTTTTACAACAAGTTTAAACGGACCAAAGACCAAAACAGTTCTCACACCAAACAATCTAATGAAAAGGACTAACACAAGGAGGCAATCCCTACCTTTTTCCCTTTTCTTTTTTAACCCTGCCAAGACACTTTTAAATGGTGGATTTGCTTTAGTTAGCACACATGCCATTTCTTAGTAATATACAACAACCACCGGACGTGGTGGAATGAATGAGATCATTTCATCCTTAATTAGAGGTGTTAATTTACTTCGAACGGGAATAGAGAAATTCCTAATAAGGAACAATTTTCTCTTTAATGGACACTATGCTATGCAAATCAGAGTTAATTATTAATTAGTCGAACCAGTGGACTAGATACCATATGATTATTACAAAAAAGAAAAGAAAAAAAGAAGAAGTAAAGCTACTTTTTTTGTCAAAAGCCAAAACAACGTAGTTGACATGATTCGTGATAGAGATGCATAAACAATAAAGCTAGCTAACCATCATCGTGAAGTAAATGAGATTCCTTTATTCTTAACTAAAAATTTCAGGTTTGAGCCATGAATAGGGATCAATCCTGGTAAATAATGGCAGAGGCAGGATTTCCGCTAAGGGAATTCAAAATAGAAAAAGGTTAAAAAACTAAAAGAAATTTCGACGAAGTGGATTGGGGTGAACCCCTTTCCGCTCCCCTCCTGCCCGATAAGAAACGTTTTCCGCCCTTAATTACCTCTATTCCGATGAGAATTTGAATTTGTCAGACTAGTGAATTTCAGAAGATTAATAAAAAAAAAAGATTAAAGCTACTTTTTTTTGTTTTTTTGTTACAAAGGCAAAGCAGCTGTAATTGACAAGACCGGTGACAGAGACTCGAACAATATACTCCCTTGCTTTTAATTTATATGAACCTATTTTCTTTTTAGTTCGTGTCAAAAAGAATAATCTATTTTTTTTATTTGGAAATAATTTACCTTTATGTAATGATTTATAGCCACACAAAATATGTGTGCCTCATTTTACACCACAAGTTCAAAAGTCTCTCTTTTCTTAAACTACGTACCTAGTTAAACAAGTTCACATAAATTGAAACGGAGGGATTATATTATACAAATGCATGGCTGCTGAGACATGCATTTACACATTCTCCATTAACTTAATTCTTTGTTCTTCTATCTTCCTCCACACCATGCAAAACTTTATCTCTCTATCTTCCCCACCAAACAAATAGATACAAACACTAATTAATATTCTCAATTGGATGTAAATATGGGATTCTCTGCCCAATATAATGACCAATCATCTTTTGTTTCTTGTGTAAGACAAAATTAACTATCTTTTCATTCCATCTCCAAAGATTCTAAAGAATTTTTGCAGCATTTAAAAATAATAATAATCTAACAAATTAAAGTGGGGTTTCTGAAATTTCATCAATATTTCACAGTATGTATAGACTTCCCATTTTAAATAACTACATACAAGAAAGGAAAGTTTCCACATTCCTGGCTAGAGGTCCTTCTGTTCATGGCTTGCCAAGTTCTCCCTTTGAAACTTGACCATGTGGCTGACGAGAATTTCCCGCTCTTCTGTTATAGAGACAAAGATAAATAATTTTTAGGCTAGTGTATTTTGTTCTAAATAATTTCATAAAGTTATAGGATATATTATGATTCTTATCTATACACAAATGATGTGCTCAAGATACAATTAAGTAATAAAAATATACATTCCTAATAACTTAAGATTCAGGTGAGAAGACGAATAATTCAATATGGTGGTATTGAAACGGCAAATAGAAGTTTCTGGTTATAATCTCCGGCTGCCGCCCATCATTAAAAAAAAAAAAAGAAGAAGTAATTTTCAAGTGCTTTGGCCAATGAGAACGAACTAGTCCCGCATTTGAAGGTACATTTAAAAATGTAATTAAGTAAATAAAAGTATATTATTTATACATCAAGCTTTTAAATGAAATGAACATGCAATAAAGCACGGTGGACAAGAAATTGAACTCTTTGATTTGAAAAAAAAAAAAAGAAGGGTTGTGGTAGAGGTCTTTGCACAGGGGCAGATTTAGGGGCTGAAGGAGTTCACCCGAAACCCTTCACCGAAAAATTGCACTATATATATATGGCAAAATCTATTTTTATCTTTATATATTATGTTTTGAATTTTCTTTACATAGCCCAGAAGTGTAGCTTAGTGGTCAAGGGGGTTCAAAACATTTAAGGTCATAGGTTCAGTTCGCACTAGCTACAATCATTTTTAACTTTTTTTCTTTTTGAACCACTCGGGGAGATCCTGCCTCCGCCACTGTCTTTCATTTACGGATAATGTTTTATGATGATATGATTGGATGAAAGTAATGATAAAGAAGAAAAGGAAACAAAATGAGAAAAGAAAGATGGCATTAAAAGGTTAAAGACCTTTGTAAATGCAGAGAACAAAATGAAAGGTTAATTAGCAGCTTTAATAAGCCTCTTTTAGAAGAGAATAAAGACGACAGATACAAATGCTTTAATTTTCTTTGTCTAATTTTATACATTAACTTAAAACTTAAAAGTTACTCTACTACGTAGATAAGAAAACTAAAGATTTGATATATAACAGAATCTGAAAGTACGGTTTGTTTTTTTCTTTTTCGGTAAAAAGCATGCAAGCCCCTACAAACTTTAGCTGAACTTTTTCTTTTCGTTAACATTTACATTTGATAACAATAATTAAATTGAAAGAAGACATAGAAGGAGGGAGGAGAAAAAGAGATACTTTGAAGTATTTCAAAATTCGAAGATAGGATAATCATAAGTAAATCTTTATGATAAGTATTAATTGAGAAATAATAAAATTATATAGTTTTTCGTTTTTTTAATTTATATGATACTATTTTCTTTTTTGTTCGTTCAAAAGAATGATATTTTATTATATTTAAAAATTACTTTTAAGTTTAGTTTTCTCATTTTACCCTTAATGACATGCTTTTACAATCATAAGTCTTGGAATATCTAAAACAACAAGTTTTAGATGTCTTTTCATTTTTCTTAAATTTTATGCTCAATTAAATAATATCACATGGATAAAATAAAATAAGATAATAACTAACATATTATAACAAGTTATATATATATATATATATATAGTGAGAGGAAAACAATGATGAAGCTCTTAACCAATATACGAGGAAAAGAAAGAGAGATAGTATTGGTTATGATGGTCCGTCATTTTCTATTCTTACTCCTACTCCTTCAAGTACACATATGAGCATTGATGGGGGTTTACCTATGGAGGTTGAAGGAAATGTTGAAGAAGAGCTTGGTCGAGGTAAAAGGAACAATAACCAAACAACTCCTACCACTACAAGTGAACCCCAGAAGCCCTTATAAAACCTAATTCTACTACTACTGTCCATATATATAATCTCTTTTCCTCCTTTAATATATCTCTCACTGTTTCATGTAAGAAGAAAAACAATCAGAAGTTGTAAGAAGAAAAACAAGCAGAACTTGTGTTTTACAATGGAGTTTTTACCTCAGAAGAGAAGACATGAAAGTGAAAAATACTGAAGAAATTAGGCATGCATGGGTACTTAGGCAAAGAGAAAGCTGAAGTATTTGAGTTGTTGTTTCGCTTTGCATGAGTTAAGGGTGCTTGGTTTTTCTTTATAGGTTGGAGTGATTCTGCCACTTTAATTTCTCGAAGCTTTTTATATGCTTGTATGTACACAAAGTGTAATCTTTCTTTCTTTCTTTTCTCTGTTTTGCTTTGCTTTGTGTATTTTCATGCACTATACGACAATGACTAGCGGCAGCGTGCCTTACTACAACTCTTTGCGTACGTTAAATGATAATTACTGGATTCTGCCGCAAACTATTATGGACCTCAATTTATAAGTAATCAGCTTGTATGTATTTCGACTAAATTTACGGAATACTTGCGACCTTCTATCAAAATAGATATTAGATAACTCTATCTATTAAAGCTTGGACAAATAAATAAAAAATTACCAAATATTTTTGTCCTCAAAGAAATTTGAACCTAAAACCTCATGATTCTTAATCCAGTACCAAAATTTCTTGTATACTCCATTCACGCCATTTCATGTGGTAGTGGTACATGTTAAAAAGAATGACATATTTACTCATTTAATTTTAAATTTCTAATTTGTATCCTTAATGATAATATCTTTTATAGTCGCATAGATCTCATGATATATTTTTAAGACATGTTACGAGTTTGAAAAAAATTTACTTTTTAACTTTTAAATCCAACAAACTTCACACATAATTTAAAACGGAGAGTATAACCCTCTTTCTCACAGGAGGGAAAGTGGGATTTATAATGAACATATTTGGGGGGGAGAGGGGGGGGAGGGAGTAGAGTTTGGTTTAGTTGGACTGTTGGAGTATCTGAAAAGTAGAAAAGGGAAAGGATGTTGGAATACAAGAATAATCTTTGTTTGACAGGCGCTCCTTGTGCACCTCATGATGAGTTCATAAGTGCAATGCAACTTTCCCTACCACCAGTCTATTACAAAGAATCTTACTCCTCCAGTAGATAATGTCAAATTCGTTTTTTGTTGTTTTTTCTCTTTTCCTAGAATTGATGCCATCAAGTGTCCTAGAGTTAAAATTCTCAAAATAAGTTTAACTTACAAATAGCATATAATTCTTTATATCAAGCTTTATATTATAATTTGAATAAAGTAATAGTCTACTATAATCTACAGGCGGAAAGTCTCTTTGGCGGTTTGAAGATACCAGCTTCGCGAGACCGCAATCCAACTCAAGACTAAGCTTTACCGTCCTACTACTTTATCGATCAACTAACTCAACTCTTGAAGACAAAGGAGTTCGGCACCGACCCGAATAGATGATGTCCTATTTGTATTGGGAAAAAACTGAGTCTGAATATTAAAGATGACGTGTCATGACACGTGGAATAGTCAAAAGGTCAAAACGCAATAAATAGCCAAGAGGCACGGGCGACAACAGATATGGGGAAAAGAAAGCAACATAGGTGTGGACCGTTACTAAAATAGGTACGAGTCTCGTACCTATTCGAGTCATTTAAAGGTCAAAGATCAGAAAAAGTTGAAGATACGAATCTGATGACGTAAAAGAGTCTAAATACAGCATTAAATATCAAATACGTTAGAGAATCTGAATTAAATAGAAATGATTGTGTAACGTTTCTTTTAAATGTCATTTATTGCTCATAATTGCCTCATTAAGACAAAGACATTACATCTTTTCCTAGAACCAATTATAAAAGGAGAATGACTCAACATCTGTAAGGACACGAAATATTATTGAGATTACACTGAAATACAAAACTACTTATTACTTTATTATTCTCAGAAATCTTCTATTATTTTCGTCTCCAGATTATTAGTAACCCGAATTTCTCTTTATTTCTAGTTTTGATCAAAGACTTAGATTTTTGGTTAAACAAATTGGTTCCGTTACCGGGAATCTGATAATCTTCTCTTTTAAGCTACATTCCAGTCGTTGTTATCATCATGTCAAACAACAATAACAGTGAAAACACCTTGGGAAATCATGAAAATCAAATCCATCAAAATCAAGGAGATTTACAGAATATTGACGTGGTTCCCTCCCCTCAAAATTCACCACGTCAATCTCGTGAAGGCACTCCTGCTCCTGAATCTCGTGCTGATCAACAAGAGCAATCTGAACATTTTGAAGGGGTAGATGAAGCTTTACAAAAAGTAATTGATGCACGGGTTAGCAAAGCTCTTCAGGCTCTAGTTAGTTGATTACCTGTTGCACCACCCACACCTACGCCTAATAATAATAATACATTGGAGAATCCTCGTTCTGGTCTTGTTAATTCTGGAAATGGAGGAACCCCCAACGAACCACAGGAAAGAGAACCAGGTAATTCAAATAATTCTCATTTGCAAAATTTAGTACTAACTTTGCAGAAACAGCTTAAGGAACAGAATGAGCGCATCGAGCAAATCCCTGGAGTTCCCCCTGTAATCAAAGGAGTGGATGTGGATAAATACTCACAACAACCTTGGAAACCAAGTGCTGCTCCCCTTCCAATCCCTAAAAAGTTCAAAATGTCTGACGTCTCGAAATATGATGGCACAATAGACTCACGTGATCATAACTGCATTTACAACAGGCGTGAAAGGCAATGACTTGACCAAACAAGAAATTGAATCAGTACTGGTCAAGAAATTTGGAGAAACACTCACCAAGGGTGCATTAACCTGGTATTCTCTTTTACATGAAAATTCTATTAATTCTTTTGCTGAGCTTGCAGATTCTTTTATTAAAGCACACTCGGAAGCTCAAAATGTTGAGAAAAGAATGGAGGATATTTTAAAAATCAAGCAAGGGGACTCCAAGTTGCTCAGAGATTTTGTTGATAAATTCCAACGTGAAAGAATGACTTTACCTCGTGTACCTGATAACTGGGCTGCAATAGCTTTTGCAAGCAACTTAAATGACAAAAGCTTAGAAGCCACGAGAAGACTTAAAGAAAGCCTTCGAGAGTTCCTTGCAACCACGTGGAATAACGTTTATAACAGGTATAGTACGAAGTTGCGAATTGAGGAAGATACCGTACCTCAGTTTCATCATGAAGAAAAGAGCAAATCCAGGAGATCAGAAACAAAAAAAAGATCAGGTAAAAACAGGTACGATCCATACATGGGACCTGCAGGGAAAGACTCACGGTCAAAGCAGGATAGTCAATGATATGATCAAAAATCGAGGAACAGGGAATCTGGTTCTTTATCAAGGTTCAGAAATGACCGAAACAGACAAGAGTCATGAGATGATGACAGAAGTTTAAAGGCAAGGTTTGGTGGATATAACTTTAATGTCACTACCTCCGAGCTCGTAGCTGTTTTGAGGAGCATGAGAGATAAGGTACGATGGACAAAAGAGATGCGGTCAAATCCAAATAGACGCAATCCAGACCATTGGTGCGAATTCCACAATGATCACGGGTACAAAACTTCAGAATGTAGATTCTTACAAAGTGAAGTGGATCATCTAATGAAACAGGGGTATATCACTGCTTTATTTAATGAGAAAGGTAAGTAAGCCTATATGAAAAATAGGCAGGAGCCACCAAAGCCCCTTTCACCCAAGAGAACCGTGAATGTTATAAGTGGGGGAGAAGATATTCACGGTGTAACATATACGGCTACCAACAAGGTTTCTAAAGTAACGATAACACACGGTAAACGGGTACGACAGGTTTTAGAAAACGAAAGTATTTCTTTCGATGTTGCAGATACCGAAGGGGTAATGACCCCACATAACGACACACTGGTAATATCTTTACTTGTATATGATACTAATGTAAAGCGAGTTTTGATTGATCCAGGAAGTTCCGTGAATATTGTACTATTAAGGGTATTACGTGAAATGCAAGCTGAAGACAAAATGATACCTAAGGCGCATACCATATCCGCGTTCGAGAATTCAAGTGTGGTAACAAAAAGAGAGGTAATTCTAACAACTTTTGCTGCAGGTGTTGTTAAAGAAACTAAATTTTAGATAGTAGATATGGAAATGGCTTACAATATGATCATGGGGAGACCTTGGATCCATAACATGGATGTTGTACCATCAACTCTACATCAAGTTATTAAATTCCTATCACCGTGGAGAATCTGCCAAATTCGTGGGGATCAGCAGACAGTCAGGAGTATCAATGCTGTAACAGATACGAGCACCGTAAATAAAAAAAATAGCAATTACAGGAAACAGTTGAAGGTATTAAGGATCAAACCTCAACCGAACAAGAAAAGACAGATTTAGACTCGAGACCTGATATAATTCAAGAACCTGAAGAGAATGAAAATATCAAAACAACAATTGAAGAGCTCGAGGCTATGATGTTATTTGGGCAATGGCCTGAACAGAAGGTTTATGTTGGAGCCAATTTAAGCTCAGACATGCGAGGTATGTTGATTGAATTTTTAAAAGCTAACGTGGATTGTTTTGCTTGGTCCCATGCTGATATGACAAGGATACCACCGGATGTGATGACTCACAAACTAAATGAAGACCCATCTTTCACACCAGTAAAGCAAAAGAAAAGAAAGCAAGGAGCTTTCAAAAATCAGGTGATTCATGATGAGGTCCAAAAGCTATTAAAAATTGGGTCAATACGCGAGGTAAAGTGTCCTAATTGGTTAGCAAACACAATGGTTGTACCTAAGAAAAACACTAAGTGGCGGGTTTGCGTGGATTATACAGAACTTAACAAAGCCTGCCCAAAAGATTCTTTCCCTTTACCGCATATAGATCAGTTAATTGATGCAACTGCAGGACATGAACTTTTGAGTTTTTTAGATGCATATTCGGGGTACAACCAAATTAAAATGGACCCCAGTGATAAAGAAAAAACTTCTTTCATCACAGACAGGGGGACTTACTGTTATAAAGTAATGCCCTTTGGTCTCAAAAATGTTGGAGCAACCTATCAAAGGTTGGTCACCAAAATGTTCCAAGAACATTTAGGAAAAACCATGGAGGTATATATAGACGATATGCTCGTCAAAACCCAACATTCTCGTGATCATATTTCTCATTTATCTGTTACATTTGAAATTTTACGAAAATTTAATATGAAACTCAATCTAGAGAAATGTGCATTTGGGGTTGCCTCAGGCAAATTTTTGGGGTTCCTCGTTTCTAACCATGGTATTAAGGTAAATCCTTCTCAGATCAAAGCAATAGAGGAGATCCCTGATATCCTTACAAATAAAAAAGAAGTCCAAAGGCTAACGGGAAGAATTGCGGCCTTGGGGAGATTTATTCCCAAATCTTCAGAAAAATGCTTTAAATTTTTCTCCGCACTCAAAAAGCAAGATCATTTTGAATGGAACGAAGATTGCCAACAAGCCCTTAGAAATTTAAAAGCTTACTTGTCAAATCCACCACTATTAGCAAAACCAAAAGAAGGAGAAAAGCTATTCATCTATTTGGTCGTGTCAGAAGTCGCGGTAAGTGCTGTTTTAGTCCGTGAGGACCAAGGTAAACAATCTCCTATCTATTATGTAAGCAAGTGTTTATTAGATACTGAAACACGATATCCACAACTAGAAAAGTTAGCATTAGCTTTGATCATGGTATCTAGAAAATTAAGACCTTATTTTCAATGTCGTCCCATTGTTGTAGTTACTGTTTTTCCATTACGAAACATTTTGCATAAACATGAATTGTTAGGGAGGTTAGAAAAATGAGTTGTAGAATTAAGTGAATACGAAATCATTTATCAACCTAGGACTGCAATAAAATCTCAAGTATTAGCCGATTTCGTAGCTGATTTTAGCCAGGGGATGCATTTAGAAGCAGAAAAAGAATTACAAGTTTTTAATGGTGCAAACCCGGGGACTTGGATTTTATTCACTGATGGTTCGTCTAATGTAAAAGGAGCAGGCCTAGGGATAGTTCTCATACCACCTACGGGTGAGACTATTAGATAGGCTATAAAATGTCATTCTATAACTAACAATGAAGCAGAGTATGAGGCTGTAATTGCAGGTCTAGAATTGGCACGAAAACTCGGCATAACACAGATTATAATCAAGAGTGATTCTCAACTCGTGGTCAATCAAATGCTGGGGACTTATACATCCAGGGAGACACGAATGCAAGAATATCTTGAAAAGGTACGGGAACTAATAAAGCAATTCCAAACTTGGAAAGTAATGCAGATCCCAAGAGATGAGAATGTGGAGGCAGATGCTTTAGCTAATCTCGCATCTGCAGCAAACGTAGAAAATGATGCAAATGCTTCAGTCGTACATTTATTTCATTCCGTTCTCGAACCTAATAAGAACGAGGTAAATTTTAATCATTTAACATGGGATTGGAGAAACGAAATTATTGCTTTTTTACAGCGCGGAACCGTTCCTGCTGACAAAAGAAAAGCTTATGCACTTCGCAAAAAAGCTGCTCGTTACTGTTTACATCAAGGAAATCTTTATCGAAAGATGTTCGGTGGGCCTTTAGCAAGGTGTCTCGGACCTTCCCAAACAGAATATGTGATGAGAGAAGTACATGAAGGACATTGTGGAAATCACACAGGAGGGAGGTCGCTGGTAAAAACGCTGATTCGAGCATGGTATTATTGGCCTAAAATGGAAGAAGAAGCAAATGGTTTCGTGTCCAAGTGTGATAAATGTCAAAGATACGACAATAATATGCATAGACCAGCTGAGCTATTGCACTCTGTTATAGCCCCGTGGCCCTTTATGAAATGGGGAATGGATATCGTAGGTCCATTGCCACAAGCAAAAGGTCAGGTGAAATTTCTACTTGTACTTACAGATTATTTTACTAAATGGGTAGAAGCAGGAACATTTAAACAGGTACGAGAGAAGGAAGTTAAAAACTTCATTTGGAGAAATATAATATGCCGTTTTGGAGCACCAAAGTAAATCGTATGTGACAATGGTCCGCAATTCATAGGAGCTCAAATCACTGAATTTTTTCAAAGTTGGCAAATTAAAAGGATAACATCTACACCATACCATCCAGTGGGTAATGAACAAGCGGAATCCATAAACAAGGTCATTATCAACAATTTGAACAAAAGGTTACAGGATTCAAAAGGTAATTGGCCTGAGGTATTACCTGGAGTATTATGGGCTTATCGTACAATGACAAAAATAAGCACGGGAGAAACACCCTTTTCAATGGTTTATGGTGCGGAGGCTTTAATTCCAGTTAAAATAGGAGAACCGAGCACACGGTACGTTCAAGCAACGGAGGAATCAAATGATGAAGATATGTGGGTGAATCTTGATTTGCTCGAAGGAAGAAGAGAAACTGCACTAATAAGGATGGCAGCACAAAAGCAAGTAATTGAACGGTATTATAACAGGAAAGCACGCCTCAGATTCTTTAAAATTGGGGACTTCGTGACATCCTTTAGGTGTTAAGTCCAACATGGGAAGGACCCTACAGAGTTCGTGACATTGCGGGAAAAGGAGCATACGAGTTGGAGACAATGGATGGCAAGGTTCTACCCTCGCATTGGAATGTTGTCCCCCTAAAGCGATATTATTTCTGAGAAAGTACCTACGATCAGGTATCGCTGTATTAGAATTTTTCTTTGAATTGTTAAAATTTTACTAACGATTTTAGATGCTAGGCAAAAACCCTAACTCGTGCCAAATGACGAGTCACGACCTGCACGACAAAATGGAATATTCTAAAATTCTTAGCCCAGGGTTACAAATTAATCTGATGGAAATACACACGGGTTAGGCAGTCTTCATCTTTAATCGCACCTCCGAGTCCCGTATGTTTTTCTGTTTTCAGGAAAAAGGACCAAATTGTGAGAAACAAACAAGTGCTCGAGGCTTCATACTTCAGCGCTCAAACACTTGAAGGATTGCATATTGTACACAAATACGTGCGGCAAGACGGAGACGTAAACTGAAACAAGTATCGAGCAGAAGTTACGGAACCGCAACATTCATCATTGTGTTCTTTCCTATCAAAACAAAGGAAGATGCAAAACATTCATCGTAGTGTTCTTTCCCATGAAAACAACGGAATCAACTCTCAAACCCTTCCTAATACATTAAGATAGGGTCATGACTATGTATTGAAACAGGTTATAAGGAAAAACCTTGTTGAAAAGTATTTACTTTATAAAAATCTGTTGCAAGAAAAAAAGTTACGAGAAAGTTATAGATGTATCTCAATACATGTAACATTCAAAAGCTTGTCCAAGTTCATGAATAAAAACTTGTCAAAGTTTTTTCAAACAAAACATGTGTGTTCCTATTTCTTTCATCGTATTATAACACCATTATGAAGTTGAGACGTCTTCTTCATTAAGTGTCGATATATAAAAGGGCCCTCTTTTATAAACCTCATGTTAATAAGTCATGAGAAGAATCATAAAGCATTTTCAAAGGATAAAAATGCTAAACTATTCTATAAGTCCTAAATAGATAAGGAAAAGGCAAGAATAGAACACATTGAAGTACTAACAAACTTCTTGATATAATTAAAAAGACTAAGTAGAAACTTAGTCAACAAAAAGTTTATACAAGTGCCCCATTATGATAACTGGGGACTTTCACCAAAAAAATCCCTTAAAAAATAACTAAGGGATAAAACCATCATCCAACAAAGAAAGTAAAAACAATGTCTGGAAATTTAATTGGTCACTGAAGGGGTTGGCACATCAGAAGTTGCAATATTAATTTCACTTTCAGAAATAGCCACAGGCACGGTGGCAACTTCTGAAGAAGCAGCAACAGGAGCGGTTTCAGCTGGGCTTGAAGTGTTAGGTTCAACGAGGGGAGCAAGAGTCACGGAAGTTTCAGCTTCCATAGACTGAGTCATAGAAATTTCACCCTCGGGAGCTGGAATTGCAACATCTTCAACTTCAACTGCCATAGCAACGACTTCATCATTTACAGGGTCCTTAGCCACGGGAGCTTCAATTGCCGGAGATGGAAAGTCAAATGATTGTTGGGTTCTTTCAATGGTCTCTAAAACTTTGGCCAACTTTGAGTCTAAGTCAAAGTTTTCTTGACTGGCCTCCATTAAAGCATAACGACGAGAGTTTAAGAAAGCCCAACTCACCTCTAAATCAAACTTCTCCTCAAGAAGTCCATACTCCCTTTCCCACATAGCAAGATTATTCTTTAACACTTGATGTTCAGCTAAATGAGAATCAAGGGAAGCTTCAAGGGAGGCATGGGAACTTTCTAAGGCATGTACTTTGTCAGAGGAGATCTTTAAATCAGCTTGAACTTGAGTCAAGTTCTGCACTAATTCTCCTGCATATTCTTCTTTCTTGTCCAAAAGTGCCTTAAGTTCTCTGATTTCTTCACTTGACTTTGATAATTGTTCTGAAAAGCAACATTCAAGGCGCTCCTTGTCTTTTTCAAATTGACTTGAAGAAGCTTTGGCAACTGCTAGCTCAGAAGTCAGACTTCGCTTTTGCTGCTCCAGGTTATTTCTACTCTCTTGCAATTCTTCTATGGTTCCCTGAGCATTCTCAAACTGCTCTTTCCAATTATCTGCTTCTAGCTGGGCTCTCTTGGCTATTTCCTCAGCCTCGTGGATAAACTTTTCAGACTCACGAGTTTTCTTTTCCAGAAGGAAAATTCTTCCCATCAATTCTGTACCAATGAGGTTAGCCTACAGAGACAACTCATAGAAGTAAGAATTTAAAAATTAAAAAAAACAGTTTGTTAGTAAGTAGAAAAAAATACCTTCAAAGTAGAATGAACTATGTCATTCACCAGAGTTAAGCAACTGTGACTACTCATCTTCTTCTTCTCAATATCTCCAATCAAAGGCCTAAGCCAAGCATCTGCTCCTCCAGACTTCCTTAAAAGACTGTTATTAGCAGGAACTTCAAGTGTAACACTCCTCATAGCCAAGCTTCTGCTACTGGAACCCTCCCCTGCATGTTGAACAGAGGGAGGGGAAGCTATAGAAGGAGCGGTAGAAGAAGTGAAAATAACAGAAGTCGAAGGACTCGAAGCAGATAAGGAAGAAGAGACAGGCAAGGGAGCAGGAACAGATAGAATGGGCAAGGAAGCACTTGAAACCAACGGAGGAACAGAGGAAGAAAAAGGAACTTCATCCAAAACTGGACCTAGTTCTCCACTTTCAAAACCACTAACGAAGAGGCGTTGAATAGACTCATTGGTGTCCCTCGAAGTGGTTTCATCATCAGAAGGAATGCGAACAGGTTCGGTAAGAGAGGCACGGACAGGGGTAACTTCAGCTTCATCCTCGGAAACGATGCGTCTCCTAACTTTTGGTCTAGCTATTAAAGAGGTGTCTTCATCTTCATCATTCTCAGAATCCTCTTCTACAACTTTCCTCTTTGATAGCGTAGCTTGAGTTCTCTCCAAAGAGAGTGAAGTACTAGAAGAGGCTCGAAGGGCAATAGCTACTTCAGCTGTCATTCCTCGAATAGCAAATCCTGACAAAAAGAAGGATGAAAAAAAAAGTTAGAAACAAGAAGGGACTTAACATACGGAAAAAAAGCATAAAGGGATGCATACCCTGAGTTTTTACTTTCCAACCATGTAAATTGGAAATGGATTTCCAAGTTCTTGCCTCCATAGGCACGACTTTCAAAATTGAATCTACCCAACCACGGAAATTAGGAACGGGTTCCACATCTCCCATACTTGCTATAGAAAAGCAAAAAGAGACGAAATTAGAAAAGAAATTGAAATTCTTAAAGATAGGTACGGTAAGTAAAAAAAACTTACGTGCAAAGTTCCACTTCTCAGGGAAGGGGATATTTGTTTCACCCACCAAATTAACTGTGCGAACAGCGACATAACGAGTGTACCACCCACGAGCCTTGTCATCTTCAGGGCTTACCAAGACCCTTTTACTTCTTGCAGTTAAAGTAAAAACCCCATGGCGGAATAATTTGGGGTGGTAAAGATGAATAAGGTGGGGGAAGGTAAAGCTAACATTGGTTTTTACAGACAAATATCTCAAACAAGCCACTGCTCTCTATACCAGGGGACCAATTTTCTCAAGCAAATCTTGAAAAAGCGACAGAAATCAAGTATAACCGGGTCAATAGCAGGATTAAATCCTAAAGTGAAGGGATAAGTATAAACAAAAGAAAATCCAATCCTAAAGGAAGATATTCTTTGGTTTGGATTAGGGATCACTATACGAAGATCACTTCTCCAGTTGCAATCTTTTCGAACAATAGAAATCAAAGGTTCAGTGATTAGAGAAGGAAAAGTGTCAGCTTTCTCTAAATTAACAACTTGATCACGAAGAGATTTCCTATCATTCTCAAAGGACAAGTCATTGGGTACTATTTCCTCAACTAAAGGCTCTTGAAGAGGCTCAGAAAGTTCTTTACCTTTAGAAGAGGATTTCTTAGTAATAGAACCTCTAGAAATAGTGCTAAAACTAGAAAAAGGAGTGATGGAACCAGAGGAACCACCACGAACGGATCCTAGGCTACGAAGCCTGCCGCCTCTACCCCTTCTATGTCTTACAGGGGCGTTGGGGAAGCTATCAAGAATTGGGATTCTCTTAGGGTTAGGATTCGGAGATGCCATTGCAGAGAAAGGATGAACTAAAGGAGAAAGGAACAAAAGTAAAGAGTAAAGTATCTGTTAAGGGTTTATGAAGAAGAAGACAAAGGAAAAAAGGTTAAATATGTGTATAACAGCGACCGTCAAACAAAGAAGCGTAATGATGAAAAACCTATAATAAAGGCAACTATCACTTCGTAAATAGAGGGGATGAAGAAGCCTTGGAAAAAAGGCTGTAGAATTACATACATATGAGAAGGTGACACGTGTGCAGAGCATTACATAGAAAAGACAATTGAAGCATCAGTACTGAAATAGCATTAATTACGGCAAAAATTCCTTTTTCGTGATGATCCACTTCCCAAATATTTAATTGATAAATAAATGGAAAGTGGGGGAACTATCTGTATTGGGAAAAAACTGAGTCTGAATATTGAAGATGACGTGTCATGACACATGGACTGGTCAAAAGGTCAAAACGCAATAAATAGCCAAGAGGCACGAGCGACAACAGATATGGGGAAAGAAAGCAACATAGGTGTGGACCGTTACTAAAATAGGTACGAGTCTCGTACCTATTCGAGTCATTTAAAGGTCAAAGATCGGAAGAAGTTAAAGATACGAATCTGATGACGTAAAAAAGTCTAAATACAGCATTAAATATCAAATACGTTAGAGAATCTGAATTAAATAGAAATGATTGTGTAACGTTTCTTTTAAATGTCATTTATTGCTCATAATTGCCTCATTAAGACAAAGACATTACATCTTTTCCTAGAATCAATTATAAAAGGAGAAGGACTCAACATCTGTAAGGACACGAAATATTATTGAGATTACACTGAAATACAAAACTACTTATTACTTTATTATTTTCAAAAATCTTCTATTATTTTCGTCTCAAGATTATCAGTAACCCGAATTTCTCTTTATTTCTAGTTTTGATCAAAGACTCAGATTTTTGGTTAAACACTATTATACTCCCTACGATCCGCTATCAATCCACTTGATCAAATAAACAAAACTAATCAAATGATGCTTCAAAAATAATCAAATGATGCAGAGTTTTTGAAATGTTTTGTGGGTAGTGCTCCATATGTTTATGAGGTATTCAGCTGAATAACATCGCGGGGTGAGGCGGAAATGTAGAAATGGCACTGTGGATTACCGATGATGTGTTCTATGGCTTCGAGCTAAGTGTCTGAGTTGCTATTGGCAATTGGATTGCATGGTCATGCATTGTATTAGTTCCTGGACTAGGGTGTGTTTGAATATTGGCTATGATTTGAGAAAGGTTTCGTCGAGGATGATTTAGAGCAAGGAATCGATGGATGCATGATGTAATAGGCCTTACAGGTATATAGAGGTCTTGGGAAAGATTCAGGTTTGATGCTCGTCGTAGATGCAATGTGCACGGGAAAAAAAATGTTGGGTTGCTTCTTCTGGTTATTCAGTGCATATCGGCTATGTAGTAGAGATTAGAGTAAGGTGGGCGATTATCGAAAAGGTTCCGATGAGCTCAATATTCATATGTGGCATTTGAGGATTTTTGGATTTGTGCATGATTAGAGCTCGAGATCAGTAGTGAATGATGACCGGATCTGCGATACTTATATATCAAGAATGATTTTACATGGCAGTATTCGAGAGATGCAAGAAACGACTTCAGATTCGCATAAGGTTCATCCAAAGCGAGCATATCAGACTGAGTTACTTTTGGGTTTGGCAGTCCACGTGACTCGGTTGAGTTAGAGGAGATCAGTTCTGATGACTTGATTATGTGTTGACGAAGTTCCGAAGAATTCGCTATGCTTATGGCCACGGCTCGAGGTTGATGTATTCTACATGTATAGAAAGTGGGTTCCATGTGGTGATGTCCTTCTTGATGGAGTTAAATGGAACGTTCTTGGTTGATGGGGTGTTCATCCTACTAGCGATTCTGAGCTGAATATGAAGGTTTCATATATTCACGAGTTAGCATGATAGTTACGGTGCACCATGTGGGATTGAAGGTTATGAGTACAATGTTGGGGTTTAGCTTCAAAGGGAAGTTATGAGTCCTTTATGGCACGTACGATTTCAGAAGATTAAGAGAATGCTGGCACTACTTGATGTCGCCTGAGAAGAGTTTGCATTTTCGGAAGCACATTATGTTTTGACTTGCGGATGCTTAACTAGTGTTATGGTGATCGCCTGGTTTTGGGCTTCTGAGGTTCAGGTTTTGTTGTGTGGCATCCAATATTTATGTGGGTATCTTCCGTGAGATGATTGTACAGAAGTGATGTGTTAGACATTTGAGCGGTGGAGTTGGGATCGGGTATAGAGATTATTCTTAAGGTTTAGAGACTGGATGTTCTCGCGGGCAGACTATTCCTTGGTTGCGGACTATGAAAATATGTTAAGAATTGGTTAGTAATGGCATGTGTTATGAATATGTTTTTATGGACTTTGGAAGGTTATATATCGGTTCGGGAATGATCGGGAATTGGTTTTGGGGCTATTCGTAAGCCTAATGAGAATGTGTATTCTCTATCAGAACGAGTTTGCTTATCTTTACGCAATTGCTACCATTAGTATATCATCGAGTAGAATGGATAATATTCGTGCCCTGATTTATGTTGTGTATTTATCTCTTATGCTATGACGGGTTGTGAGGTTGCATGATGATTCACACACATGTTGTAATCCCGTTTAGCCCCTATGGCGATATAGGCCCGAAGACCCTCGTGATGTCGATTTGCTTATTGCACCTTAGTTGTGCTTGTCTTTTTCCATATTAGATTATGCTTATTCATCTTCTCACAATTATATTTGTACACTCTATTGTGTTTGATGTTGATGCGCATATATTTAGTGAGCACGAGCACCATGGCTTGATGGATATTCTTATGTGGATTGATATAGTTTGAATAGGTTTGTATGCCACAACGAATAATCTTTGTTTGATAGGCGCTCCTTGTGCACCTCATGATGAGTTCATAATTGCAGTGCAACTTTCCCTATATCCTTTCTATTAGAGAGAATCTTACTACTCCAGTAGAGAATGTAAAATTCGTTTTTTTGTTGTTTTTTTTTCCTTTCCTAGAATCGATGCCATCAAGTGCCTAGAGTTAAAATTCTCAACACTGACACCTTAGAGATTTTCTATACTATCAAAATAAGTTAATTTACAATAGTAGATAATTTTTCATATCAAGCTTAATGTTGTAATTTGGATAGAGTAATAGTCTACTATAATCTACAATTGGAAAGTTTCTTAGGCGGTCTGAGAATATGATCAACTTCACAAAACTGTAATCTAACTCAAGACTAAGCCGCTTTCTCGATCAACCAACCGAACTCCTGAAGACAAGAAAAGAGACTAATTCACAAAGGAATTCGGCATCGACCGGGATAGATGATGCCCTTCTGCACTCCTTTCGATCCTCCATGAATTCACTTGATCAAATAAACAAAAATAATCAAATGATGCTTCTCTTTTATTGTAAAGTTGTTTATAGCGTAAATTTTCTTTATACACCATGGGACTTGGATATCTTTTTACGATAAGCACCCCTAATTAATTAAATGTGACTATTTACACGGAGGTCATAGTTCAAATATAAATTCAAGGGGGCCTGAATTTTGGGTCCTATTTCCGAAGAAGAAGCGGTCATTCTTTTTCATTTTATATAATTTATTTGTTTTTAGTCTGTTCCTTAGTGGTTTTATGGTAGCTTTTTGTGAAGATCTTGATGAATAAGAAAAAGCTATTACTACTAGATAGTAGTAGATATGCAAAAAGGAGTTAATTGGTTATAATGCATCATTGCCAAGTAAATGGTACATGTTAAAGTTGGATAATATTCTAATGGTTTGAAGGCAAATTAAGTATGGAAAAAGAAACCGGTAAATAAAAACTTTAGGGAGAGAGCCATATATAGATTGGTCGGAACTAAATGGGAATGCGTTTAATTAAGTCATATATATTGCCAGTATAATTTTATTTTAATATTGCCATATATATTATAATACTGTCAATTATAGTTCGTTTGACCATATGTCACGACCCAGAAATTCAACTCTAGGATCGTGATGAAGCTTAATATCAACTTGTTAGGTAAGTCGATGTGAAACAATTAAATAACCAATTTTAACAATTAAAAATACAATGGTGATCTACAGCGAGAAATAGAAACTCAATCTAACATAATACCAATATAAATCACGTGATAATATCTACTCTTCCAGAAATCTGAAGTCATGAGTACATGAGCAACTAGAAATCTACAAACAAAGTCTGAAATAAACACAATTGTTTCGAAAGAAATGAATAGTAAAAGTAGGAAAAGGAAGGGGACTTCAAGGTCTACAGACAACAACGGATCTACCTCGAGTCTCCGTATGCAATGATCCGAGCTGATGCACCTCATGCACCGTTGGGACCAGTGCCAGTATCTGCACAAGAAGTGTAGAAGTGTAGTATGAGTATAACTGACCCAATATATTCTGTAAGTGTCGATCCTAACCTTGACGAGGTAGTGACGAGGTTATGACAAGACACATACATAAATAAACCTATACAAGTGTATAAAAAGCAACAATAATAACAGAGAATGATATCGTACAAACTGGGAGGGGACATGCAAAAAGGATAAAATATATCAGCTACGACAGGTATGAAATCACTAAATAACCAAGTAGATCATCAAAATTGGTAAAATCAGTCAACCAAAGATATGAAAATGTTACAGCATCACCCTTCGTGTTTTTACTCTCATTCTCACAATGTAATAATAATATGAATGAAATGGCACGGCATTACCCTTCGTGCTTTTACTCTCATCCTCAACATGTAATAATAATATGAATGAAATGGCATGGCATCACCTTTCATGCTTTTACTATCTTCATCACCATGTAATAATGATAATGTAAATGAAATGGCACAGCATCACCCTTCGTGCGTTTACTCTCTTTCTCACCATGTAATAATGATAATGTAAATGCAATGGCACGTCATCATCCATCATGCTTTTACTCTATTCCTCACCATATAATAATGGTAATATGAATCTGAGTAATAAATAATGCGGAGAATAAATATAACATCAAATATGGTGTCATGATACCAAACTTTAAGTTCCAAAAAATATTTAACAACTATGAAATAGGCAATAATTATGAAACGAATAATCAAAAAAGTAATAATCTAACTTGACCATGGATATCATATTAATAAAGCAATATAGTACAAAGAAACAAGTTCCACCCGCATGCTCTAACCTAATAAAAACGTGTAAGTACTCGTTACCTTACGTATACACTGTTCCCACACATAAAACATGTAGCAAATAGACTAACAAGTCCTAATCCCTCAAGTCAAGGTTAACCACGATACTTACCTCACTCCGCAACCAAATCAATGCTCAACTACAGATTTTCCTCTATAATTAGCCACCAAACCAATCTAATCTAACCAAATATAGTTAAGAAACTACCCACGAATGAAAAAGATTCAATATGTAATATTTTTGAGAAAAGTCAACAAAAGTCATTCCAAGCCCGCTTGATCAAAACCCAAGATTCAGACCAAAACCCGATTATCCATGCACCATCGAGCTCGGTTATGTAATAGTTTCAAAATCCGACCTCAATTTGAGGTCTAAATCTCAATTTCTCAAAATTCCCAATTTCTACCTAAATCCGTAATTTCTACCATAAAAACATAGATTAAAAGTTAAAATCAATGGGTGTTTATGAAAATAGAAGAAAACAAGTTAAAATCTACTAACCTATGAAGTTGGGATGAAAAACCTCTTCGAAATCGCCTTTAGGCCGAACTCAAACTTAAAATTGGTTAAAACTGAGATAAATCCTAATTTTAGGACCTTTAATCACTAGGCGTCAAGACTTCTTCGCGTTTGCGAAGGTCCTAACGCGATCGCAAAGAATAGTGGCCCTAGTGGCGTACGCGCTTGCGAGAGTTTGCACACGTTTGAGATGGCATGTCCCCCTGGCCTTCGCGTTCGAAATGGCATGTCCCCCCTAGCCTTCCCGTTCGTGAGCCTGGGCTCGCGTTCGCGTAGTACAACCCCTGCCTCACCCAAATCCTTACCTAACCCATTGTGTTCGCGAGTGAAGGGTCGCATTCACGAAGGGTAATCCCTCCAATGCATCGCGTTCGCGACCGCTTCTCAGCATTCGCATAGAAGAAAAACCACCCTAGCCCAAGTTTACTCCTCGTGATCGCAAGAGCTGCTTCGCAATCGCAAAGAACAGAATACCAGACATTAGCAACAATGATAAACCAATAACCTTCTAAGTCCAAAATCGATCCATAGTCTATCCGAAACTCACCCAAGCCCCTCGGGATCCTAACCTGTCACGACCCAAAAATCCCTTCGAAGGAGTCGTGATGGCACCTAGTCTCTAAACTAGGTAAGCCTAATATAAACTGAAATAACGTTGATATTTACTAACTTTAAATTAAATTACTATTAACAAATTACAATTCTCAAAACCGGTGGTACAAGTCACAAGCCTTTCTAAGAGTAGTTATATAAAATAAATACATCACTACTTCGAAACAAAAAGGAACAAATGGAAATAAGTACAAATGAAGGTGACTCAGAGGCCTGCGAATGCTGTAGCAGGTTTACCTTGAGTCTCTGCCGCAACGACCCACACAGCTACTACCGATCAAATACCTGGATCTGTATACAAAAATGTACAGAAGTGTAGTATGAGCACACCACGGTAGTGCCCAGTAAGTATCAAGATTAACCTTGGTGGGGTAGTGACGAGGAACAGTACAGACACCTACTGGTCAAATAATTTGAACAGTATTTGATAATAAACTATCAATCTAAAAATGACATAGTAATATCAACAGCAGGGAAAGAGCGAACTACAATCAGTAAAAACAATAAAGAGAAACACGGGTGGAAACGAAGATAACCAAATAAATTAACACCAACATAGTTGGAATACAGACAAGTAAAGGAAAATGTACTCAAACAAGGAAGGCAATGCTAGCTCAATAACTCATATCGTTTCTGATGCAAAATTCCCAGCCATCTCAAAGATCGATGTCTCATATCATAACCTCAACTACCAAACTTTTAGCACACCCGGCACCTTGTGCCCACATATTTCTATCTCACTTTATACAACAACGTTCTCATGTTACTCAGTTCATAGGGTCTATAACCAATGCAATCAAGGTATTCAAGGAGTCTGATTTACATAACATAAGTGGAGTACAACTTCTAACCAATTAGGAACTCAGCAAGAAAAGATGAAGTTATTTTTTTAAAACCATTTAAATAAAAAAAGTACCGTTTTCAATTAAAGTACAACATCGAATGAAATATTACCTTTAACAAGAAATTTAATAATTATCTTAGTAGAAATTCCATTTTTAAGTAAAATACAACCTCAGATGGTTTAAGAAAATTTAATTGAGTAACTAAATGAATTGAAGGAGAAACAATTATTGAAATTTGAAGTATTGAAAAATATGTAAATAAATACGGCAGAGTATTGAAAACATAGTGGGGTTCTTTCACAAAGGATCACAGCGGTAAAGGAATCTGAATAGTTAGAATACATGAATTGGTAACAATAAATAAACATAGAAAACCGAAGGTGCACAGCACCAAAATCCAATTACTAACAAGGATAAGGAAAACAAACACAGAATTTCACTCTCATTTCATATCTCGATGCAGGCGTGCAACCCAATCACATTTCTCATATCTCGTTGCAGGCGTGCAACCCGCTCCCATTTCATATATCTCGTTGCATGCATGCAACCCGCTCCTATTTCACATATCTCGTTGCAGGCGTGCAACCCGATCCCATTTCATATATCTTGTTACAGGCGTGAAACCTACTCCCATTTCACATATCTTGTTGCAGGCGTGCAACCCACTCCCATTTACAAATCATCATCAATCAAAAAAGAATCCCGGCAAGGGAATAAGAGTATAACAACAACAGTCCGGCAAGGGAGACAATATCATAAACAATAACATCCCGGCAAGGGAGACAATATCGTAAACAATAACATCCCGGCAAGGGAACAATATCATAAACAATAACATCCCGACAAGGGAGACAATATCATAGTTAATAAGAGTCACGGAAAACCAAGAAGCACGATAAAATCAACAACCAACAAGACATAATAAGCATGTGATAACTACACCGGTAACCACAATAATTGGGCATGTAACATATTTGCACGAAGTCATGGAGGAACTCACAATCAAGAAGTATCAAAACAATAAAGAAGACAATCACTTCAATTAAGGCAATTAAGGGTCTATGTAATATGTAAGAATTAAAGGAGAGCTAACAACGTCATATGGAGCATATAGAGGTAATTTAAGCAATTAGGAAACTCAATCATAACGAGATACTTTCCACATAAGGACCTAAGAACCCCAGAGGCAAATTTTCTACAAATAAGTCCGAGCACACACTCGTCACCTCGCATGCATGGACTACAATTAGCATAGAAGACTCAATTCTTAAGGGGAAGTCCCCCCCACACAAGGTTAGGCAAGATACTTACCTCAATCCGTCCAATTCAATACTCAATTTAGCTTTTCCTTTACCAATTCATCAATGCTCGGCTCAATCTAGCCAAAAACGACTTGAATACATCTAAAAATGCAAGAGAAATTAATTCCAATTAACAAAACTATTATTCTTATACAGTTTAAAAGTCAAGTCCCCGGGCCCGCACCTCGGAACCCGACAAAATTTCAAATATCGAATACCCATTCCCATACGAGTTCACCAATATAAAAATTATCAAATTCCAATACCATTTGGTCCTTCAAATCATCATTTTACATTTTTGAAAGATTTTACAATTTTTCCCAAATTCCATCCCAAATCACGAATCAAATGATGAATTCAATGATAGATGCATTTATTCTAGCTAAATCCGAGTTATATTCACTTATCCCGATGAATTTCTTGAAAAACCTTTGAAAAATCGGCAAGATTCGAGCTCTCTAGGTCAAAATATGAAATAAAACTCTAAACCTCGTAGTTATAGTGCACATCCTAGATTTCCATCAGTGCTGACCGCACAAAAACCACCACTGACCGCGGTCCAGGTCCATTACCACTGACCGCAGAAAATGTTGACTACAGCAACATGATTTTGTATTTTGAGCATAACTTTCTCTACATATATCCAAATTGTGATTTGTTTACCTTTCTGGAAACTAGACACAAAGGGATACAATTTTTGTTTTTGAAACATCTCAAACGTCCTTGTAGATAAAAAGATATAACCTTCCAAAGTCGGACCAACAATCATGCAGAACATCTTGAAGTGCGGCCGCACACCAAATTGTGCGGTCCGCACTAAGGTTCGCGAAATTTTAGTGCAGTCTGCACTCTCCTCTGCGGTCCGCATATTTTTGGTGCGGTCCGCACTCCCAAAAGTGCCAGAACCATCTTAGAGTACCAAAATGCCCGGACTCACTCAAAATTCACCCTGAAACTCATCCGGGCCCCCCGGAACCTTAACCAAATGTACCAATACATCCCACAACATCATACAAACTTAGACCCACTCTCAAATCACTTTAAACATCGCTAAGACCACGAATCAGATGCCCAAACGCATGAAAATCACTATGAACTTCAAGAACCTCTAGAAATGCAACCAAGAGTCCGAACCATATCAAATCAACTCCAAACGACACCAAATTTTGCACGCAAGTCCCAAATAAGATAACGAAGGTATTACAACCTTAGACCCACTCTCAAATCACTTCAAACATCGCTAAGACCACGAATCAGATGCCCAAATGCATGAAAATCACTATGAACTTCAAGAACTTCTAGAATTGCAACCAAGAGTACGGACCATATCAAATCAACTCCAAACGACACCAAATTTTGCAGGCAAGTCCCAAATAAGATAACGAAGGTATTCCAACTTTCGGAATCGCATTCCGACCTCGATAACATAAAAGTCAACTATGGGTCAAACCTCTCCATTTTCCAAACATCAACTTTTCCAACTTTCACCAGAATGCCACAAATTACCCTACGGGCCTCCAAACCCAAATTCGATCACACGCCCAAGTCCAAAATCACCATACGAAGCTACTGACATCATCCAAAACTCATTCCGAAGCTATTTACTCAAAAGTCAAATTCCGGTCCAATTCTCTCCGCTTAAACTTCCAAAACTATATTCCTTCTTTCCAATTCAACTCCGATTCATCCAAAAATTGAATCCAACCATGCACACAAGTCGATATACATAATGTAAAGCTGCTTTTAACCTCAAACTGCCAAACCGATGCAATTGCTCAGAACGACCAGACGGGTCATTACATCCTCCTCCACTTAAACATATGTTCATCCTCGAACGTGCCTGGAGTCATTCAAAGCCATTGAACCAGTGCATGAGCTCCTGATACAAACCCGGGGGTGATTCCCCATCACCCAACCCATGCAGAATTGACAATGCCACTTAATTGAAGGTCATATCTCCTCTTTAGTCCATAACCTTAGAATAGTACCCAAACCTCAACATCTGAAATTCATCATAGGATCCGAATTCCACGTCATCACACTGAACACACCCAAACAATATGAATCGAGCCACAAATTCCAATCCAGAATACAATCACATGTTGTTCCACACATCTCACATACTCGAAGCAATAACCTTTGATCATCATAGTTGCTCAAATAACATCCTGGATGCCGACAATATACTTCACACTGAATACAACCTTATTCCAGACTTCCACAACACTGCCCATGATAAAGAAATATGCGGGAATTCATAGCCGCCTATGAAGTCAACAAGTCAAGAAACCCTCTCGCCCGCTAGGGCCATTACCCAAATCTTAACAGAAGCACCCACATACTTCCAAACACTCCTCACCCCTAATACCATAGTACCACTCTCAGGTCTAAGAACCACATCTCGCCCAATACAAGCAGCCCAACTGATGACTCATCACGAAAACACATAAATTCTCACACTACATAGCTCGTACACCGAACCAGCAATAACTCAATTACGTAACACAAACAAAGAAAATCAAAGTAGAAGAATTTACTAACAAGTGTAACATGTGCAACAACAAAAATATTGTTTTCATCAATTTGTTCCACAAAGGAAAAACAGAACCCCAAATAAACACAACGAAAGGGTATCTCATATAACATCCGCTGCAGCGCGCAGCCCGCTCCCAAATACTTATCAAGCCAAGATGCTCGGGTCCACTGATCATATGAATACTGATATCAAGCACAACTTTGTGCACAAGTATAATTGTGGGAACAATGAATAGAAGTAATAAAATAGGAGAGAAGCAAGCATATATAAGGTACAATGAGCAAATAAACATCACGATGGCTATCTCACCCGTATCGCTATATGGCCTGAACAGAATTGCAACATGTGGGGAAAATAATCATACAACCTCACCGCCTAACACAGCATAGAAGATTAGCACATAACATAGACTAGGTGCGCAAACAGTATTCATTATGCCTGATAACATAACCATAATGACAATTCACAGGAGCACACAAACTCGACCTAATACCAAATATATATTCTCTCTAATCTTCCAAATAGGCCCAAACCAAATCCTGATCCTTCCCAATTAGGTAAATATTCTTCAAAAATCAACAGCAACCTATCGATAATACATGCTATTAATTACCCCATTCTCAACATTTCTTCACAATCCACTAACAAGAAATATCCCACATATGGGGACATCTAGTCCCAAAACCTCAGGAATACTACAAATTCCTTACCCCGGACTCAACTATGCAGATCAAATGGCTGATACATCACTCACCTTCCATCATCATGTCTAAGCACCCATATAAGGTTTCCGGTCGCGTAACAAAACATGAACCTCGAAAGCCTCAGAACCCAGTAATCTTTATGCTGCCAACCACACACCGCAACCAAAACTCAAGGTCCTTTCCAAAAATGCACACTCTCACATATGGTAGCCAATGACGCCAACACTCTATTAGCTTCAGATACCGATTTAGGAGAAACCGCAATGTAGCACATATTCTTTATACCCATAGTAGACACCCAACTCAAGCCGAGTCGCATAGACCATCCAATCCAAGAGTGTTGCCACAAATGCCAGTAGAGAATTTCCATTCAGGACCATTTACTTACATTGCTATGCTGACTCAAATCTACTAAACTGACTCATTTCTTCAGACAGTCGATATGCAATAATTCCTATCAAATCCCCACATACAGATAACCCTAGCATGAACTATGTAGCCCAGAAGCTCATAAACTACCACATTTCCTCTGAAGCACCCGGTCCTGCCACACCCACGATGCCCACACTAAATAGACCTTCTGTAAATCTGAAGTTGTTCCTCATACTCCCCTTGATGTTGAAATGTATATCCATTAATAACATAGAAATACTGTAAGCCCCAACATCATCTCGTGCAAGATCTCAGACCTTAGTCATATACAAATTCTAGGAACCTACCAACACCACACATACATATACCTCAGGCCGAAACTAACGCAAGTCTGACTATGCAATCCGAATGCCGCTGATGGACTCCTCCACTTGGCGCGAAGCCATAGAAAATAACGTCTGATGATCCGCAGAGCTAACCTTCACAGCTCATACAACACAAATCACAAGGTACTCCAATACCGCCAACTATCCTCAATCAACACCCACCATGCTTCCGCTACGTTTCCATGTAAACAACTGAATAGTCTTTTAATACCTCTGTATCTTTAGTTTAGACAACACGTCCCCCAGCTGGTCTAGTCAACATATAATCTCTCCACCATCTCTTGGTAGAATCGGACATCTAGAATACTGCAAAGTCGACCCTATTGGTCTCAACAATACCCATGTTGTGCAACACCTTGTGGAAATGGTCCAAGTAATCATGTGGATCCTCAGAAGGTGAACTACTAAAGTGAATAGGAAAGGGTTTTGTGAACTTGTACTATCTCATCAATCCCTCGGTAGACATCGCAGGCCTCTCCCGGTCTGTGCAGAAATAACCGGTTGAACTATCCCAGCTGATTGGACTGCTAGAGTTTGATATATGGGAGCCATCTTCTTTGGAGTGTGAGTAGCGGGAGTCTGTGCTCCTCCCCCATCCTGAGAGATGGCTTGTGCCACCGAAAATGCACCGATCTAGGCCACACTCTCCATAAGGCCCACCAAGCAGACTAGAGTATCCTAAAGCATTGGAGTGGCTATAAATCCTTCTAGGACCTAAGCTGGTCCACCTGGTGTAGCCTGAGCTGGGATCTCCTCCACATTATCAATCTGAGGCTCCACTGTGGGTGTTGTTGTTTGGGCTCTAGGCTGAGCCATGCCCCTGCCTCGGCCTCTGGCTCGACCTCGGCCTCGGTCTCTACCCTTAGTAGTAGCTGGAATAAAGGGATTTGGATCCTGTCCGGCCGTAGATATTGTGTGTGTTCTCACTGTCTACGAGAGAACAAGAATGGAATGATTCAAACATCAATTATAGAATAAAATCGCACAATAAGGAAAGAAAGAACTGAAGTTTTAGTAAAACTCCATACCCTCTAAAAGATAAGTATAGATGTCTCCCCACCAATCCTCCAGACTTTACTAAGATTGTTCATGACTAATTAGACCTAAGCAACCTAGTACTTTGATACCAACTTGTCAAGACCCGATATCCTAACCCCAGGATCGTGATGGCGCCTAACATCCACTTGTTAGGCAGGCTGACGTGAAATAATTAAATAACCAATTTTAACAGTTAAAAACACAAAGGTGATCTACAACGAGAAATAGAACCCAATCTGACACAGTACCGATATAAATTACATGATAATATCTACTCCTATAAATCATGAGTCACGAGTGTAGGAGAAACTAGAAGTCTACAAACAAAGTCTGAAATAAACACAATTGTTTCGAAATAAATGAACAGTAAAAGTGGGAAAAGTAAGGGGACTTCAAGGTCTGCGAACGCCAGCAGATCTACCTCGAGTCTCCATATGCAATGATCCAGTATCTGTACAGGAGGTACAGAAGTATAGTATGAGTACAACCGACCTAATATACTCAGTAAGTGTCGAGTCTAACCTCGACAAGGTAGTGACGAGGATATGACAAGACACCTACATAAATAAACCTATACAAGTGTATAAAAAGCAGCAATAATAATAGAGAATGATAACGTACAAATTGGGAGGGGACATGCGAAAAGGGGAAAATATATCAACTACGATATATATGAAATCACAAAATAACCAAATAGATCATCAAAACCGATAAAATTAGTCAAACCAATGATATGAAAATGGCACGGCATCACCCTTCGTATTTTTACTCTTATCCTCACCACGTAATAATAATATGAATGAAATGGCATGGCATCACCCTTCGTGCTTTTACTCTCATCCTCACCATATAATAATAATATGAATGAAATGGCACGGCATCACCCTTTATGCTTTTACTCTCATCCTCACCATGTAATAATGATAATGTAAATGAAATAGCATGGCATCACCATTCGTGCGTTTACTCTCTTCCTCCCCATGTAATAATGATAATATAAATGTGGTGGCACAACATCACCCTTCATGATTTTACTCTCTTCCTCACCATATAATTATGGTAATATAAATCCGAGTAAAATAATGCAGAGAATAAATTTAACGTCAAATATGGTGCTTGATACCAAACTTCAACTTCCAAAAATATTCAACAACTATGAAATAAGCAATAATTACGAAACGAATAATCGAAGAAGTAATAATCTAACATAAGTATGGATATCATAATTAACAGGCCATAAAGTGCAAAGAAACAAGATCCACCTGCATGCTCTAACCCAATAACGTGTAAGTACTCGTCACCTCACATATACATTGTTCTTACATATAAATTATGTAGCAAATAGACTAGCAAGTCCTAATCTCACAAGTCAAGGTTAACCACGATATTTACCTCACTCTGCAACCAAATCAATGCTCAACCGCGACTTTTCCTCTAAAATTATCCTCCAGGCCAATCAAATCTGACTAAATATAGTTCAAATAATACAAAATAACCTTTAGAAACTGCCCACCAGTGAAAAAGATTCAATTTTTAATATTTTTGGAAAAATCCAACAAAAGTCAACCCCGTGATCGCTTTGTCAAAGCCCAAAATTCAGACCAAAACCCCATTACTCATTCACACTCGAGCCCGGTTATGTGATTAGTTTTGAAATCTGACCTCAATTTAAGGTCTAAATCTCAATTTCTCAAAATCTTCAATTTCTATTTAAATCCCTAATTTCTACCATGAAAAAGCATAGATTAAAGGTTAAATTCAATGGGTGTTTATGGAAATGGAAGGAAACAAGTTACAATCTACTAACCTATGAAGTTGGAATGAAAAACCTCTTCAAAATCGCCTCTAGGTCGAACTCAAACTTGAAAATAGTGCAAAATGGGATAAATCCCTATTTGGGACCTTTTAATCACTGGGCGCCAGGCCTTCTTCGTGTTCACGAAGGGCCTGAAGCGATCGCGAAGAGCAACGACCTTTGTGGCCTACGCGTTCGCGAGTGGTTGCACGCGGTTGTGGTGGCTTGTCCCTCCCCGGCCTTCACATTTGTGAGTCTGGGATTGCATTCGCATAGTACAACCCCTGCCTCCCCTAGATCAACACCTAACCCATCGCGTTCGCGAGTGAATGGCCGCATTCGCGATGGGTAATCCCTTTGATACTTCATGTTTGCAACCGATTCTTTGTGTTCCCATAGAAGAATAACCACCCCAGCCTAAGTTACCCTTCGCAATTGCGAGAGTAGCTTCGCAATTGCACATAACAAAACACCAGACATTAGCAATAGTGAAAAACTAGAAACCTTTAAATCCACAATCGATCCGTAGCCAATTCGAAACTCATCTGAGCCCCTCGAACTCCAAACAAAACATGCAAACAAGTATAAAAATATCATACAAACTCGCTTGCGCGATCAAAATACCAATATAACACCTAGAACTATGAATTAGACATCAAAATGCATCAAATTTTCAAAGAAACTTAAGAACTCTCAAATTCACAACCGAACGTTCAAATCGCATCAAATCAACTACGTTTTGCACCAAATTTTGCAGACAAGTCTTAAATAGTAAAGTGAACCTATACCAAGTTTTGGAACCAAAATCTGAACCTGGTAGCTATTAAGTCAACCTACGGTCAAACTTCGAAAATCTTTAAACCTTCAAATTATTAGTTTTCAACAAATCACGTCAAAACAAGATAGGAAGTTCCGAATTCAATTCCGGGCATAGGACCAAGTCCAAAATTACGATACGGGTCAACCGAAATCGTCAAAATACTGATCAGAATCCGTTTACATAAAATATTGATCGTAGTCAACTCAAATTATTTTTAAGGCTAAAATTCATATTTTCTTTAGTTTTTGACATAAAGAATTTTTGGAATAAGACACGGACTGTATACGTAAAATTAAGAAATGTTAAACGGAGCTAATAGAGGTCTCAGAATACAAAAATAAAGGCTAAAACTAAAAATGACCTATCAGGTTATCACACCATATCCAAGAAATTGACCAATTATATAATCCAACATATGATAAACATCCATTTTGAACAGAACACTCAACAACAATTCAGCCAATTTGATTATTTGCACATACATGGTATGGAACAAAGAATTTTTTCTATCAAACTGATAGGTTAGAAATTTGAGTCGTTATATGAACAGTAAGAGGGAAACCTCGACTTATTATTTTTTTAACATAAAAGTACGATAATTATATTACTTAAAACATATTACAATAGGAGGACATAGTCTTTAGGTCATTACTATTGTACATACTTGCTAAGTAAGTACAAACATCAGTAGAGATACTTTAATACTATTACAAAGTTCATGCTTGTTCTTTAAAACTTCGTGTTCAGCAAAATGAGGCGGACGAGCATGATAAATACATTTGTTGCTGGAAGGATGCTTCATTTCTTCTTTAGCCATCCGATGTGCCATTTCGTTTCCTTCCCTAAAATTATGCTTCAGGGTTGGGAGTTTCAGTCGGTGCATTAACCATCTGCATTCAAAAATAATGTTGTGGAAATTAGTACAATCTTCATGCATGAGTTTAATTACGTCAGTGCTATCAATTTCAATTTTCATATTTGCAAGATTAAAATCCTTTGCAATTTTGAGTCCTTCAAGCAGGGCCAACAATTCTGCATGAATTGGCAAGGAGGCATGTATTGTTTTATGGTAACCCATGATCCAATCTCCATTGCTGTTACGGAATGACCCACTAATTCCTGTTGTATTATTATTAGAAGAGAAAGCTCCATCACAGTTTAGTTTAATAATATTTTTAGGCGGTTTATACCACTTGATCTCAATTGGAACTTTTTTGACAGTGAAAGGGTTTCTTTATATGAAGAAGATATATTCCCGTGCAAAGTGCATGGGCTTTTTCACATCTAACGAACAATTTAGGTTATTTATGTTGTTTTTATTTCTGTTTTTCCAAATTTCCCATGTGCAGAATGGGAAAAGAGTTTCCCAACAAATGTTGTGAGAGTTTTGATGGATTAAGGAATCACGTAGGTCCCCAAGCCAGTTAACATCTCCAGTTGTGTTAAGGTAGTTGATACCCATGGTTTTCCAAAATTGGTGGGTGAATGTGCAGTTTAAGAAGATGTGTTGGATGTTTTCAATGCCTTATCTGCATGTGGTGCATGTGGAGTCAATGTTCATTCCAATTTTGTTTAGGTAGGCTCGACAAGGGATACGATTATGAGAGCATTTCCAAAGGAAGATTTTAATTTTATTAGGACAACGAAGGTCCCATATCCATTTAAAGGAGTTTGAAGAAAGGTTAGGGTTAGTGAGGAGATTATAGCAAGACTTTGTAGAGAAGGTACAATTTGAGCTTAGTGTCCAACTAAATTCATCAATTTTGGAATTGTTTGAGGCTGTTGGAGTAATACTAATATTATAGATCACCTCAGGAGGTAATTCAAAGGATATTGCCTTTAAGTCTCAATTTTTGTCCTTGATTAAGCATCATAGTGAAAGGTTACTCTCATTCTTGCTGAGGGGGCCCTAAATAGAGCTTCTTAGGGAAGATGAATTATAAATCCAATTGTTATACCAGATATTCAAATGAGAATTATTTGAGGTATGCCAAAGAATTGCTTTGTTGCATATTTTCCATCCCTGGAGAATGGATTTCCAGATGAAGGAAGTATTAGTTATTGACTTGGATTGAGCATATTTGGACATGATGAGGTGACACCAAGGAGTGGAAGGATTTTTTAAGAGTCTCCATACTAGGCTAGAAAGGAGAACCAAATTTTTCTCTTTTGACTGACGAATACCCAAACCACCCTCCTTTTTTCCCCTAGTAATAGTATCCTAGCTAATTAGATGAAGTTTTTTAGTAGTACTTGTAGCGCCCCAGATAAAATCTCTATGGATTTTATCAATGAATTTTAGTGTTTTGAGTGGAAGAAGAGTGTATTGCATTAAGTGAGAAGGAACTGCCCCTAGAGTACTAGTTGCTAGGGTATACGACCAACCATATTAAGAAAGGAGCATTTCTAATGAGATAGTTTGGAATGTAACTTGTCCAAGATGAATTGGAAGTCTTTGATTTTAGGATATTTGTTAAGAATTGGAAAACCAAGGTATTTACCAAACTCATTGGTAGATTTTATCCCAAAAAGAGATGTTAGGAAGTTTGATTGATCTTTTGAGCAAATTGTCGGAATGACAATTCTGGACTTAGCTTTGTTTATGGCTAAACCAGATTCCATAGTGAAAAAGTCCATGCATCTTTTTATGCAAAGGCTTGTTTTCTTATTAGCTTTTCCTATAAGAGTTAAATCATCTGCGAAAAGAATGTGGGACAAAGAAGCGCCCCTATGGCCAAATTGGATGGGATCCCAATTTCTAAGATCAACTTGGTGGTTGATTAGTCTAGAAAGTAATTCAATACATAATATGAAAATATAGGGGGAGAGAGGATCTCCTTGACGAATACCCCTACTAGGTTGGAAAAAATTAGTTCTTGTCCCACTACCTAGAACACCTATTGAGCTGGTAGTCATACAATGCATAATGAGCCTAGTCATCTTAGGAAGAAATTTGAAGTATTGAAGGGTCTTGTGAACAAACGACCATTCAAGCCTATCAAAAGCTTTCTCTAGATCCAGTTTAATAAGCATATCAAAATTGATTTTTTTGAACGCCTAAGGCTATTAATAATTTCTTGAATTATGATAGCATTATCACTAGTTCTTCTATTTTTATGAAGCTTGACTGCATTGGACTAATAAGGAGGGGTAGAAAAGGATTCATTCTATTAGCAATTATTTTAGTGATGACTTTATAGGCAGTATTTCACAATCCAATAGGCCTAAAAATTTTAAAATTGTTTGCATTAGGGAATTTGGGGATGAGACATAAGTAAGTATCATTGATGCCACTAGGTAAGGACTGAGAGGTGAAAACTTGGTGACAGTATGAAGTGAAGGAGTTTCCTATTATATGCCAATATTTTTTTGGTAGAAAAATGGATGGATGCCATCCGGACCGGATGCTTTAAAAGGTTTGAATAAAAAATAGCCTTAGTGATTTCTATATTGGTAAGAAGGTAGTCTAGGCAGCGTAGATCAGGCTTATTAGCATTTGAGGGATCAAAAATAGAATTATTTATTGGGGAAGCAATCTTAGCAGTTTGAAAGGCTTCTCTAAAGAAGGAAAGTATGTGATCAATTATTTTCTTTGGGTCAGAGATCCATTCTCTATTATCTTTGGTGTAATACATTATGGCATTACGACGTTTACGATTTGAAGCCATAATGTAAAAAAACTTGGTATTGGCATCACCTTCGTTTAGCCAAATACTCCTAGACCTTAACTTCCAAAAGTCATGTTCCATATGAAGAATATTGTTATATTCCATTTGGAGGTTGGACTCAAGGCTTTAAAGGAAGTGACTGCTTTGGTAATGAGGGGAAGATTGACCATTTAGTCTAGCCAGGATTTGCCTCTTTTTTAAAAAAAAATATCCCCAAACGTAGTATTTTTCCAATTTATAACCTCATTAGTAAAAAAAAATTTGGGCATCAACTAAGTCTTTGTCTAACCAACATTGCTTGATGATATTGATGAAGTCTGGATGCCTACACCAAATTGTTTCCAAACGAAAGGTTTATTTCTACTGTCGTCATTCCTATGGATTAGATTAATGAGAAGAGGATTATGATCGGAATGAGTTTTTGGAAGATGAATGACCACAGCCTTAAGATATAGAGAAATCCAATCTTTATTGACAAAGATTCTATCTAGATGTTCCATAATCAACCCTTTAGATTTTTCCCTATGGTTACACCATGTATATTTACAACACTTGTAGCCTAGGTCTAAAAGATTATAATGATTAATACTATTCCAAATTGTGTTGCTACGTCTACGGTTTATGGAGTTACCACCTAGTTTATCATTTGAAGTAAGGACATCATTGAAGTCACCCCCAGTAACCAAAACCCCTTTAAAATTATTGCTAACCTTTTCTATGTTATTCCACATTTCAACACGTTTATAAAGATTAGTACTAGCATAAATGGAAGAAAAAATCCAAGTAGTTTTTGAAGGGAGTACCTCAATAGTGGCATGTATCTCTTGATTATTCCTAACAAAGTCATGCACCTTGACAACACTAGCATCCTATAAGAGCACAATGCCACCAGACTGACCTTCACTAGGAACCTCAATCATTTGGGAAAAATCAAAATCACTTAGAAGGGACATGTGACTTTCCATTCTAGTTTCTAACAGAGTAACCATGCAAGGTTTATGAGTATCCAACATTTCCCGAAAATTGACCCTAAAATTTTCATTGTTACCTCCCTGGATGTTCCAAAATTATAGTATTGGTAGGCCTATACATGTTTGCATGGTTGGTTGCTGGTCCATTTTCCCTCTGGGCTTGAAGGACTGGATTCCTCCTCAATGATGGAACTGAGATCATTGCATGGTTTCCCATCATTGGGTCCTGGGGAGGCCTCACATCCATTGAAAATTTGTACAGTGCTGCTGGGCAGCTGAGTACATATCTCTTCTCTCATTGGTCCCTGAATAGATACACTTTTACCTCGTTGATTCTTGAAAACTATAGGACCGGTCCTGATCCTAGTAGATTTACTTCTTCCTCCTCCTCCATTTCTATGTTTTCTGGTTCTGGTGCATTGGGAGGGGCCTGAACCTGAGGGATCATTTGAGGGATCTGAGGTGGTGCATGGGGATCTTGTGGGGTAGAGGTTGTGCATGGGTTGTGGATACATGTTGGAGTTGTATGGAGCTACAGTGTCGAATGGAGTTGTCCAAGGGATAAAGATTGGGTTCATATTGTTGATCCCCCCAAGTGGGAAGAAGGGGAGATCGATTGGAACTTGCTGAGATTGGATTGGATTGAAGTGAGGGGTAGACTCTAATGATTTCTCATGGATTGAGCTTGACTTAGGTTCAGGTATGGGGCTAGAGTATGAAGGATGTTGTTCATCCACACATGATTGAGATAATTGTTCATAGCCATGTTCATCCCCTCCGAAACTAATTGTGCTAGGAAGTGGGAATTTTGGAGCACAATAATCATTTCCTGTCCATTTAGAACCATGTTGAATGTTATTGTATGGCCCACGAGAGCTTGTTCCACCCATGAAAGAGGTTGGTGATCTTGTGGTAGTGGTTGCTGGATGAAGAATGTTTGATTACCCGTTGTTGGATTTGGTGGTAGAGGTGGGCTGGACATGTTTATGGCTCGTTGTTGCCTTAGTATTTACACTAAACGATATCTTCTTCTCTAGGTTATTTGAATTCTTGGCATTGTCAAGAGAAGAAGTAGGGTTTATATGAATGCTAGGAGGGGAGTTGTCTAGGTTTTTGTTGTGAGTAGCCGTGTTGGAGAGACTGTCAATGATGATCTCTGGAGAGATATATTTTAGATTACTTGGAGCAGTGGTATTAAAACGATTTGGCTTGGATTTTGTTAGGTAAACGTGGTTGGTTTCATTGGCCATTTAGGGTTGGATATATAATTCTTTGTCCATGTGGTTAGAGAGTAGATGTGGAGAATTACTCTCCATGCAGGTAGGTACGTCCTAATTAGTGAGGGATTGGATAGTATTAGTGGGTTTAGTATTATTTGAGTGTGAAATACGATTGGTTTTAGGAGGTGTTAGGGCATCATTAGTCGTAGGAGAGGAATTATTAGAATGCATGTAGTTTAATTGGTTTATTTTAGGGACTGCCAAATGGAAGTCCATTGGCTCAATGACTGCCACATCAATAGCCATGCAAGAAGTGTCGATACTTCCTAGGCTATTTGGGCTTGTATTTGGTGATGTTAGACGGAGTTTCCAATGCATCAAAGGTATTGTTTGTGACAATATTATTTTTATTTTGGTTAGACTTTTCAGCATATAGAAAAGTAGTAATAGTAACTTTGCCATTAAGATTAACATTTTGTAGGGGGTAGGCTTACCTGGGGTGGGAAATAATGGAACCATTGTCTTACCAGAGTTGTACTGCTACGTTTTTGGCTTGTACATAGACCTTCTTTTTTTTGGGGAAAGCAACAGTGTGTCAGGCATCCTCTTTGGGCAGTAGAGATCCTATTTGCATGCTAGAATTGGAAGTATCTAATGCCTTGGATTGGCTAGTGACACTATCCCCTTCTGGATTGGAAGATTTTCTTTGTTGCTTTGTATAGTTGCATGAGGCCATTGAATGTCCTAATCTGCCACAACTTTTGCATGGAAAATGGACCTCTTCATAATGAATTTCCTGTTTATGTTGGCCAATGAAAATGAATGGTGTAATAGGGACCTCCATTGGAACTTCTATACATAGCCTAGCATAAAGACCCCTTAGAGTGGAAGAAGTGCATGCATCAATCTTTAGTAGCTTGCCAAATTTGTTGCCAACTTTTTGAGTATTTGTCCATCATAAAATTCTGTTGGCAATTGTGGTAAGCGTATCCATATAGCAGCTTATGATATTTTATCCTTTGAGGCAATAAAATTGGGCAACCATTTTTGAACAGATAGGAAATGACCAAAAATGAACCAAGGGCCATTGTGGAGGACTTTGAGTATGCTATCTTCATTGCTAAATTTTGTAATATAATAATCTGACCCTAGATCGATCAGTGGGAAGTTTTCCTTTAGTTTTCACAAGTCCTGAATTTTCCGTTTGAGTAATTGATGTTGAATTCTCATTCCTTGTAATTTTATAATCGTTGAGTACTTCTAGGGAGAGTAAATTCGTTGGAGATCTTTTGGAGATAGGTGAATTAGATGATCAACATTTGAGTGAGGGATTGTGTTTTCTATGCCATTAGGAAGAAATAGTTGAGATTGGTCATGTGAATCAATGATCATGTTGATCTGACCATCTTGTAATCCATCGATTAGTTTGTCTTTGAAACTAGGGTTGGAATGGGTAGTAGTTAATGTGGAATGCATTGGATCAATATTAGGAGGTTTAGGGGGGATTAGATTAGAAGTCTTTGAGTTTTGCATGGATAGGTATTTTTAGTGAGAAGGAAGGAGATTCTCTCACTAACTAGCTCATCTATAAAGTAAACCTCGACCTCTTGAGGTAAGGTAGGGGATAACAATCCGAAAATTACATAAAACTCTCTTTACTAGTTTTAATCTTTTACCTAATTCCTTTGTTTCATGTATACCTTTTTCAATCTCTCACCATACCTTAAGACTAGTTTGCAAGTGGTTCAATAATAGCCTACTGAATTAGATAAAGGTATTATAAACCTTCGGAAAAATGGTCAAAGATATCCATAGAAAATATTTTAATTTCACTATGTCTTTAGAGTTATTCATATTTGATACAACAAGGACCATAATTGAAGGATAATTGTAAACATAGTCAAAAATAGATGGATAAATTTGCATCCTTTTTTTTGAAATATTTTAATTAATAAAATCTATCCGATCCACGACATAACTTCACTAAGATCAAGGGCAAATATGAGATGATTTTCTAATGATATAGATATAAATAACAATAAAGTATAATAAAAGGTAACTTTTTCTTTGTTTTTTTTCTAAAATATTCCATCAATAAATGAGTAAACTTAAACCTTTTCAAAAACCCTTATCTTATTTATAATTTCTCATAATCTAGTCTAGTTAAAGAACCAACTCATACGAAACTTGGCCGAAACCCCATTTTTTGCAGTTTGTCACAAATTAAATATCCAATAAAACCTATGTCCTCCTCACCTTACCTGTTTTTATAGTCTTGACATTGTGGGTAATGCATCTATTGCATTAAAATTAAATCATACATAATAAATAACTTTTTTTTAAATAGAAATGTATACTAAAGTGTGTTTGGTATGATGAAAAATATTTTCCTAGCAAGAGAAGAGAATATTTTTCATAACAACTCAATTAACAGTTTCAATCCTCACATCTCAATTTGTATTTCACCCCGACCCAACCTCCGAAATCGAACCTTGACCTTGACCCTATCCCCCACCCTTGACCACGACCCTATCCCCCATCCCTGACCACGACCTCCTGCCTTCGACAACCTGACCTACCCCCACCTAACCCTAAACCCTACCCCCGGCCCTCGACAACTCGGCCTACCCCTCGTACCGCGACCCTGGTTCTGAAGGCGCTGGAACTAGGACGAAAGCTTGAAAGGAAGAAATCAACTGGAAAAACAGCATTCAATGAGCAGCCGTTACAAAGAATATTTGCATTTATACTCAACCATAATGCAGCCATCAAGGGGCGTCTTTATTCATATTAAAATAGAGCTTGATTTGGGGATCTTGTCTCCCTTAACTGAGTTATGAATAGAAGAATTTGTACTCATAGTACATAGGAAATATTTGTACGTACAAAAGGTTAAATTTACTCTATTAACAATATTCTGTCTTTTTGTTCTATACATTGTTCTTATTCTTGCTTTTAGAGAAGCTCATTTGACAGTCAGGCTTGTATTTTTTCAAGTTTATTAATCAATTTATCTCTATTTTTCATTATTTTCTCCCGGATCAAATTAATCCACGTACATGTCTATAAATCATGTTACAAATTTCACTGTACCATTTTACGGATAAATAGTCTGGCGCCCACTGTGGGGCATAGACAGTTGTGGTATTACTTTGATCTATTTATTTATTTTTAACACATTTGATATTTTTCTTTAGTAAAATAAAAACAGATATGGCAAGTAATTATGTGAACAACTCCTTCAATGTTGTAACAAAATCGAGCGTGAGGATATTTTTGTTAAAGGGATCAACATGATGATTCAATTAGTGAAACTCGCAACAATGGAGATGAGACAACTCCGGTTCGCGAAGAAAAAAATCCTCAGCATCTGAGAAGTCCACCATCTGATGATATGGACGATGAACTTGTTGTCAAAATAGTGAGTTTTGAGAGCGCAAGAAATAGAAATCATAAATTATCTCTCAATTCAGGACTGGATAATGACTGAGCATCGGATTGCACTTTCGGTTACCTCTAATAATCCCAATGAGGAGTTCGAGCCTCTTCCAGTGTTCCTACAAATCAAACAACGCAAGGAACTAGTAACATCGCTTCGATATAGGAGTTTGGATTTAATAAAAATCAAACATGTGGTGTAGGTAGTCGATCTAAGAATGACAACAACACAAATGATCCTTTAAAATCTAGATCATGAGATTTATGAGGGAAATGAATGATTTGATGGATAAAAATGCTAATAATTCCATGCTCGGATGGATCAAATCTTGGGGGCACCACGGTATTGAAGGGGTTGGATTCAAAGAAGTATGCGTAGTTGCCGTTCTAACCAAGTATGGCCCCAAAGTTGATTCTAAAGAGATTCAAGATACCAGATATTCTAAAGTATGATGGAACTTCAAATCCATAAGAATATATCACATCTTATACTATAGTTGTAAAGGGAAATAATTTGGCCCCGCATGAGATCGAATCTATCATGCTAAAGAAATTTGCCGAAACCCTAAAAAGGGTTCTTTAAATGGTACTCTCTTTTACCTGAGCATTCGATTGACTCTTTTGAAATACTTGCAGATTCCTTTATTAAAATTCATGCTGGGGAAAGAAAAATCCAAGCTAGGAAAACAAATATATTTAGAATTACTCAAGGAGAATCTGAATTGTTGCGAGAGTTTGTAATCCGGTTTCAAAAGGTGAGGATGTTATTACCAATAGTATCATATGAGTGGGTAGCTGAAGCATTCACCAAAGGTCTCAACCCTTTAAGCTCTGATGCCCCCAAGAAATTGAAGGAAAGACTATTGGAGTATTAGAAAACCACGTGGGCAGATGCCCATAATATCTATGAATAAAAGACCAGAATTAAAGATGATCAATTGAGTTCTTCGGTGTCATCAAAAGGTCGTGATCACAATCGAAATTAGAAAAGTTCAGAAGTGATTTTGATGATCGAAGGTCATCCAAGAATCATTTCCAACCTTATGAAGGAGATGATGGGCGTGGAACTAAAGGTTTTTAGTCATCAGAAAAATTTGAATCGGATAGAAGAACGAATCGTGGTCGGAGTAGTAGGGTTTTGCAACATAAAGAACCATCAGGGATTCAGGGTGTCCCTGGTTGTCAAATTATAATTTCTACATTAGTTTGGTAGAATTGATTTCAGTTATGAGAAATATCAAGGAGGCAAGATTTACGCCAATTCAATCAGATCCTAGTCAAAGGGATCCTAGTTTGTGGTGTGAATTCCATGGAACGCATGGCCATAGGACTGGAGACTATCAGCATATTCGTGAAAAGGCTGTGACATTGTGAAAAATTATCATCTTAGAGAATTTCTAAGCGACCGAGCCAAGAATAAATATTGGAGGAATCGAGATGCAACAGAACCAGCAAAACTATCCACAGGGTCACCCCGTTTAACAATAAATATGATTTTTGGTGGGGTTAAAGTAAATTGAGTGATGTTTTTGGAAGCAAAGAAGACAAAGATATCGGTGACTTATGGCAAGAGAATCCGAAAATCATTAGAAGATAATGAAATCACCTTCATGGAAGAATACAGTGATGGCCTTATTATATCGCACAACAATGATCTGGTAATGTCACTTAATGTTTTAGATTTTAAATTAAACATGTGTTGGTTGATCCAGGTAGTTTAGCCAAATATCATCCAATTGTGGATTTTAGAACAAGCAAAATTAACTAGAAATATAGTTGTCACAACCCAATTCTATTATAGGTCGTGATGGCGCCTAGCGCCGCCGCTAGGCAAGGCAACAGTGAACTCATCACGTGATTTCTCTTTTAAATAGATTTTTAAGTAATTAAACTTTCTTAATTTAAAAGATTTAAGAAATAACAGATTAAAAATAAATAAAACGAAAGCATCTGAGTGGCAATCATAACCATAAAAAATGGACCAAAACCACAAGTCTACTAGCGTGTGTGCCAAGACCTAGTGTCATAACAGTATGGGCTACTAGTAGAAAATACAAAAGATTACTACTCTTATGTCTGAAATGAAATAGACAGAACAATAACAAAAGAAAGACTCTGGCTGTTGTAGGACGGCTCGGAAGATAGCTCACCATGTAGTCTCATAACTGGGATCAAGTGTATGCGCCGGACTGATATCCAGATGCGCCGGACTCAGATCCTGCACATCAAGTGCAGAAGTATAGCGTGAGTACATAAACAACATGTACCCAGTAAGTATCCAGTCTAACCTCGAAGAAGTAGTGACGAGGGGTCGACTTTGACACTTACTATGGGCTAACAATAAGATGTCAAAATAACAACTAAGCATGGATTAAATAAATATAGCAGAAAATGCAATAACGAGAATAATAAACACTTTTTCTGCTAAGAGATATCCCAAGTTTATTTTCCATCGTTTAACAATTTATGTCTCAAGTCAATGAACAATATCAATTATAATTAGTTCCAAAGATTTATCATGCGTAAATTATGCCGAGGTCGCACGGCCCAATCCAACATAATAATATTTAAACTATGCACTGTCGAAGGTCGAATGGCACAAACCATAGAGGCATTCAGCCCGCTCCACAAATAGAAAATACTTTAATCAAACACAAATTCTCAATATCAGTCAAGTATCCTATTCACAACTTCAAGTAAGTGAAATTTAACCTTTTATAATTTGTTTTATCAATTTTCAATATGACTTAGGCTATTAAGCTAACAAGTTGGATGCAAACATTCCAAGTATAGCATAATATGGGTCCTACACTACCCGGACAATAGCATAATTAGTAGCTATGTACGGACTCTCGTTACCTCGTGCGTCTGTAGCCCCCATAAATAGGAGCACATATTAATTAATTCACCTATAGGGTTAATTACCTCTTACAAGGTTAGAAAAGAGACTTACCTCATCTCAAAGCTTACTCTTCGGCCCCAAATTCACTCTGAAGCCTCAACTCGGTGACGAACAATCCAAAACTAGTCAAATGATTTATAAATAAATCAATACATATTCAAAAGTTCATATTCTAACTATTAAATGATTATCCAACCCCAAATTTAAGATTCCTAAAACTTACCCCTGGGCCCATGTGCCCGGATTCCGGAAATATTTGAAGAAAGTTGTTACCCTTAATCCTATTAACTCAAATATATGATTTTTAATAAATTTCATAGCAAATTTCGTAGTTAAATCCCACTTTTATTAAAAATCTAGGTTTTTCATCTAACCTATAAATTTCACAAATTTAAGTGTTAAAATCTATCCATAATCAATGTATTAAACTCACATTAGGTAGAAATTACTTACTCTCAATATCTAGATTGAAATCCACCTTTTTGAAGCTCTAAAATCGCCCAAGTGTGTGAAAAATGAGAGAAAAAGGTATAAGTCCCGTATTTAAAACAAGGTTCTGCCTAGCTGAAACACCCTTCTTCGCGAATGGGAATGAAGCCTCACATTTGAAAAGGCCTAAGCTTCATGGGAATTGCGAACGCAAAGAGAAAAGTCAACTGGCCCTCTTCGACCTTTTTTCCCCAATGCGGACGCGGGAGGGTCTTCGCGAATGCGTTGGCCTAGGATCACCTGGCTTCACGAATGCGAGAGCCTGATCACAATGCGAAGGGTAATTGCCTAATACCCCAAATCCTTCTTCGCGAACGCGATGGCCCTCCCGCGTTCGCGAAGAAGGAAACCAGAACTGGAATATCTAGTTTCCCAGATTTATCTCCGGGCAGTCCGAAACACACTCGAGCCCCTAGGGACCCCGTCCAACTATACCAACAAGTCTTTAATCATAATACGGACCTGCTCAAACTCTTAAAACACATAAAACAATAACAAAACCAAGAATCACTCCCCAAAAACAAATTGAATCAAAATATGAACTTCAAGTTTCCAAATCGCTCTGAACACGCTGAATCATACATAGACTACTCAGAATAGCACCAAATTTTGCGTGCAAGTAATAAATGATATTAAGTAACTATTCATGGTCTTGGAATTCCATTCAAACCTCGATATCCTTAAAACATACTCCAGACCAAATTTAAAGAACTTCAAAAACCTTCAAAGAACCAACTTTCACTATTAGGCGCCAAAACGCTCCCGATTCATAAAACTCGATTGGAACATATGCCTAAGTCCGAAATCATCATAAAAATCTATTGGAACCATCAAATCTTGATTCCGAGGTCGTCTGCTCAAAATGTTGGCCGAAGTCAAACTTAGCCTTTTTAGCCAACCTTAAGGAACCAAGTGTTCCGATTTCAACCCTAACCCTTCCAAATCCCGAACTAACCATCCCCACAAGTTATAAAATATTAAAATCATGTAAGTAAAGTCTTATTTAGGGGGACTAGATTCTAAAAATCAAAATAACTGGTCGGATCGTTACAATAGTTCCGACAATAAATCTTCTGCCCGATTTAACCTAATAAGCATAACAACCCGAGGAGAGATCGTGTTACCTACCCATGCCGAAGGAGTGTTGAAATCTACCTTGTTATAAGTTTTGGATAGTGATATAGCCTACAATTTAATCCTTGGCAGACCATGGATCTATGAAATGAAGATTGTGCTGTCAATTTACGACCAATTGCTGAAATTCCCTACACCGGATGGGATCAATAAAATTAGAGGTGATCAATCTATTGCGAGAGAAATGAATGCAATCACCTTATCTAGTAAAAAGGAAGAAGGAACAGGAAAATAGTAACTATATGAACTGATGTCTACTGCCCTTCTAGACTCGGTTGAAGTTGGTAAAGAGGAGGAGACATTGAATTACTATCAAGTGCCTAGATCCTTCCGAGTATTGGAAGAAGCCAATGCAACAAATTCTACTGTAGAGGAACTTGAACAAATCGCTTTGTTCACAAAGTTCCTAGATAAAAAAGTTTACTTGGGAACGAGGTTGAGTCCCCAACTCAGGCTTAAATGTATTGAATTTTTAAAAGCTAACTTTGATTGTTTTGCATGGTCTCATTCTGATATGACAGGTATTCTACTAGATGTGACTGCTCACAAGTTAAGTTTGGACCCTAATTTCTCGTTGGTGAAGCAAAAGAAACGGTTGATAGTTGAGGTCAGGAATAGTTTTGTTAAAGAGAAGGTAACCAGGTTACTAAATGTAGGTTCAATTCATGAAGTGAATTACCTTGATTGGTTAGCTAATGTTGTGGTTGTGCCTAAAAAGAATAATAAGTTTAGAATGTGCATAGACTATAAAAATGTAAATAATACATGCCCTAAAGATTCTTTCCCGCTACCAAACATTGATCAATGCTATGGCTGGGCATGAATTGATGAGTTTTCTTGATCCGTATTCTATGTATAATCAAATTTGGATGCCCCGGGAGGATCAAAAATAAACCTCACTTATCACAAACTTTGGCACTTATTACTATAATATGATCCTTTTGGGCTTAAGAATATCGGAGCCACTTATCAGAGGGTCGTTAATAAGATGTTTGAATATTAAATTGGTAAAATTATGGAAGTTTATATTGATGACATGTTGGTTACGTTTCTTAGTGCAGGAAATCATTTCTCATCTACGAGAGACATTTAATATTTTAAAAAAATATAACATGAAGGTCAAACCTGAAAAATATTCTTTTGGAGTTAGGTCCGGGAAGTTTCTTGGCTTCTTGGTTTCTCGAAGTGGAATTGAAGTGAAATCTCAACAAGATTAAGGCCATAGAAGATATCCCTAACCAACTGATAAGTGTGAAGGAAGTACAAAGCTTGACTAGTAGGTTGGTGGCCCTTAGAAGATTCATATCATGGTCATTGGAAAAATGCCATTATTTCTTTTCACTTTTTTGAAAAAGAAGAATGACTTTTTCTGGACTCCGAAACGCCAACAAGCGTTGAGAGACATGAAAAGGTACTTGTCCAGTCCTCCGCTAATGTCTAAACCAAATGAGGGAGAATAATTATTAATTTATTTAGCGATCTTGGAAGTTGTGGTGAGTAAAGTCCTAGTCCGGGAGGAAGAAGGTGCGCAATTTCCTATTTATTATGTTAGTAAAATACTATCGGGAGCGGAGACACATTATCCGCACCTGGAAAAATTTTCTCCAGCTCTCGTAGTTGACTTTCAAAGCATATACCCTACGTTCAATTTCACCCTATAGTCGTTGTGATTACATTTCTCTAAAGGAATATCCTTCATAAACCTTAAATATCGGGTCGATTACATAAATGGGCAGTTGAAATTAATAAATTCGATATAGAATATAAACCTTGTACTGCTTTTAAGTTATAAGGTTTGGCTAACTTTATGGCTGAATTAATTGCGAGAATGATGCATTTAGCTGCTAAAGAAGCAGTTCTAGTATTGGGAACCATCTTTGGTATATGGACTTATCTTAAGTATGGAGCTTCCAATGTAAAAGGGTCCGATCTTGGGATATTACAAATTATTTCTTCGGGAGAAACCCTGAGACAAGTCGTTAGAACAGTTCCTTTGACTAAAAATAAAGTTGAGTATAAGGCTTTGGTTGCAGGACTTAAATTAGCCCGGGAACTAGGCTCTAAGGTGATTGAAATAAAATGTGATTTCTATCTAGTAGTAAATCAGATATATGGAGTCTTTGACACCGAAGAAGAGCATATGCAACGGTACTTGAATAAAGTTCAAGTTTTACTTTTTCAGTTCAAAGAGTGGTCAGTAATTCACATCCCGAGGGAGAGAACATGGAGGCGGACGCGTTGGCCAATTTAGGATCATCCATGAAAATAAAAGGAGTTGATTCTGGTGCAGTTGTTCAATTGTTGTATTCAGTCTTGGACATGGATGGGTATTTCAAAGTTAATTCGACCAACCTAATCTAGGATTGGAGAAACTAATTTATAGAATATTTAAAGCATGAAAAATTTCCTGAAGATTCTAAAGCCTCCCGGGCACTATGGATTAACGTTGCTCATTATGCCCTTGTAGATGGTCAATTAAAGCGAAGATCTTTTCAAGGACCGATGGCTCGATGTTTATGGACATTAGAGTTTGATTATGTGATGAGAGAAGTTCACGATAGGGTTTGCAAAAATCACTCCGGTGCGGACTCATTGGTTCTTAAATTGATAAGAGCTGGTTATTATTAGCCTTGCATGGAACAAGATGCAAAGGCATTTGTACAAAAATATAGTAAGTGTCAGCATCATGCGCAATTAGTGCATCAGCCGGCATAATTTTAACATTCGGTGGTGTCACCATGGCCATTCATAAAATTGAGGATGGATATAGTTGGTAATGCCTCAAGGGTCTGGGCAGGTAAAGTTTCTTTTAGTTTTAACTGATTATTTTACTAAGTGGGTTGAAGCAGGTGCTTTTAAAAATATTAGAGAGCGAGAAGTGATTGATTTCATTTGGGATCATATCATTTGCTGGTTTGGAGTATCAAAAAGATTACTTGTGACAATGGGACATAATTTATAGGTTCCAAAGTCACAAAATTTTTGAAAGGATTGAATATCAAAAGGATCATATCTTTCCCACATCATCCAAGTGCTAACGGTCAAGTATAGTCAACTAACAAGATGATAATTAAAAACCTCAAAAAGAAATAAGAGAATGCTAAGGTAGTTTGTCCAGAAGAGTTGTCGGGAGTGTTATGGCATATCGAACAATGGCAAAGTCAAGCACAGGTGAAACACCTTTTTTTCCTTGTGTTCGGTGCAGAGGCTTTGATTCTGGTAAAGATTGGGGAACCGGCCATAATGTACTCCTGGAAAACAAGGAGGAGAATAATAAAGCAATGTTGATTAAGTTGGATTTACTTGAGGAGCATCGTAATTTAGAATATGTGATGATGGTGGAACAGAAGTAAATGATGAAAAGATAATATCATCGCAGCAAATCTTTGATATTTTAAAGTCGGAAATCTGGTTTTGCAGAAAGTGACCCAAAGTGCCTAAGAAGTCAATGTTGGAAAATTAGGACCAACATGGGAGAGACCTTACCAGATTTTAGCTATAACCAATAAAGATTCATATCAGTTGGAAAATCAAGATGTAGTAAAATTACCAAGCAATTAGAATGTGACTCACCTCAAAAAGTACTATTGATGAAGATCTTTGATGATACTGATATGTGTCGTACTCTTTGTTTTCTTCATCTAGTTTTTGTCCCAGCTGAATTTTTCTGGCAAGTTTTTTGATGAGGCAGCAACTTAAAGCATACAACGAAGAAGTATCGTCGACAACAACAAGAAATCTAGTTCGAATTGTTATACTTTGCATTCGAATACTAGGAAACTTGTAACGATACGACCGCTCGTGTTGAGCACTAACTTTCCTTTCTATGCTTCGAGACTTCTCTATTTGATGATTTATAACTTGCTTGCATGGTCCGTGTCAATTTTCGAAAATTTAAATGGGATTTTGGCTTAAAATCAGGCTTGAGCTGACCACGGTCAATGTTCTTGGTAAACGACCTCGGATCGGTATTTTGACAATTCTGGTAGGTTAGTATGATGATTTTGGACTTGTATGTATATTTGGTTAGGGTCCTGGGTGATCCAAGGCCATTTTGGCACATTATGTATTGATGATCGATTCTTGATATTCGTTGTTATTTTAATGATTTTAGGTAGCGAGCGAGTTCATATGATGTTATTATAATTATGTGAATGCTCAGATTGGAGCCCAAATGGTTCGGTGAGTTTTGGGATAGCAGACTGATTTTTAACTTAATAGGTTGTTTGTGTTGTTGATCTGCAGATCTCGCATTTTCATGATTCTAATCGCAAATGCGAGACTCTCATTTGAGAGATATTGCTCGCATTTGCAAAGCCAAGTTCGATTTTGCGATGTGGGTGCATTTTGCAATTGCAGAGATTTGATCGTATTTGCGGCCCTAGAAAACTTGGGACAACTTCGCTTTTCGTAGCCAATTCTGCATTTGTGATGGTCCCTCAGTTCACATTTGCGATCATGATGTCGTATTTGCAACAACAAAAGAGCTGAGGCACTAATCGCATTTGCGATTAGCTGTCCTCATTTTCGGATGCCGGAATTGCCAACAAGGCTTCGCAATTATGATACCTGCAGTTGGGTAAAAATGAAGAATTTCGGGACTTAGTTCATATTATACCATTTTTCAACCCTAGACTCTATAGAGGCAATTTTTGAAGAGGATTTTTGTCACAACCCAAGTTTGTCCTCCGTGAACTGTCGTGATGACACCTAGACTCTACGACTAGGTAAGCCTAATAAATTGCAGAAAAGTAAACAACGGAATAAAACTAGCCAAAACTGTAGGAAAATATCAAATGAAGCGTTTAAGATGCCGCTCGGCATATACAATACAACTCTCAAACTAAAACTACACTTCCCAAAACCCAAATCTCATGAAATCACAAGCTATTGAATAACTACAAGTGTCTAACTCCAGAATGTCTAAACAAAAGTAAATACAGAAGGGCTGATATTATAAGGGAGAATGGAAAGGGACTCATCAGTCTGCGGACGCGACAGATACACCTCAAAGTCTCTAGAGAATCGCCTTGCCTCAACGATAGTAGGGCTGAGTCGAAGTACTTGGATCTGCACATGAAAAATATGCGCAGAAAGGGCATGAGTACACCACAACGGTATTCAGTAAGTGCCAAGCCTAATCTTGGTCGACTGAGACAAAATAATCACAAAAAGGAATACAACTCAACACAGAGATAACAACCGGGGATCTCCCAGGATACCGTCCCGTAGTCCCAAATAAAAATATCCAGTGGATCTCCCGTGTGTCGTCCCGTAGTCCAACTCATAATACGCGGGATCTCTCAGAATACCGATCCGTAGTCCCAAATATAAATAACCAGTAATGGGGGAGTCTACCGGGTGTAGTCCTGTAGTTCCAACATAAAAGTGCAGGGGGATCTCCCGAAATACAAATCCATAGTTCCAAAGTAAACATGCAGGGGGATCTCCCGAGATACCATCCCATAGTCCCAAAGTAAACATACATCAGCAACACGAAGAACACTCAATTCAATTCAAATTTCATACCAAGGTTAAACAAGTATTCTAACCTAGCATGCTGCACAGAATCTAAATAAGGCAGTTTGAGCAAGTAAAGCAATTAAGTTAATTGACATGCTTTCCTAAGATAACAGTAGGCTTAAATTGCAAGTAGTATAAATAGGAAAAGAGACACAATTATAGTTAATTAATGAAAACGGAATTTTCAATAATTAGCACAAGTACGCACTCATCACCTCACGTACAAGGCATTTCAATTATCAACAATACCAAATCCTAAGGGGACTTCCCCCACACAAGGTTAGGCAACCACTTACCTCGAACCAGCTCAAAATCAACCTGAAACCACGCTCTTGGCACGAGTACTCGACTCCAAATGGTCCAAATCTATTCAAATCAATTGCAAAATGTAAATATAACTTCAAGTAACTGATTTCACTAATTAATTCTAAGCTAATACGTGAAATTAAGAAAAATGACCAAAACGCCCTCGGTCCCACATCTCAGAATTGGGTAAAATTTATATTTTCAGAATTCTCATACTCCCACGAGTTCAGTCATAGCAAAAGTACCAAAATCGGACCTCAAATGGTCCCTCAAATTACCACTCAAGGCTCTCCAATTAACCAAGCCCTAACCCTCAATTTACCACTGATTTTCCTTCAAATTTCATGCTTACAATGATAAAAATCACCACAATAATGAGCTTAAGGACCAAAGACCTTACCTCAATGAATCCCTCTGAAAATCTCCCTTGAAAATGCTCTCCAAAGCTTCTTGCCGTTTGAAAACTTATGAAAAATAACCCAAATTCGTGAAGGAAATCTTTTTATACTTTCTCACCAAGGTTTTTCGCACCTGCGGTCCATTTCCGCTTCTGTGCTACTGCTTCTACGGTCAAGTGAACCATTTCTGTGGTTTTCACTTAAGTCCCCTTCTCTCCACCTGCGAACCAGAATCCGCATCTGCGGTCGCGCAGGTGCGGCACACCTCACGCTTCAGCGGTTTCAGCTGTCTTCACCTTTGGTCGCATCTGCGGCAGTGATCTCGCTTCTGCGGGCTCGCACCTACGGTCCCCAAGCCGCAGGTGCAGTTATGATAGCAAACTCAGCAGCTTCAGCTGCATATTCCCAAATCCAAACTTCCCGTTAACCATACGAAATCATCCCGAGGCCCCCGGGACCTCAACTAAAAGCACGAACAAGTCATATACCACTATCCAAACTTATACCAATCCTCAAAACACCTACAACAACATCAAAACATCGAATTAACCATAGATTCAAGCCTAAGAACTCCAAAAACTCTCAAATTACGCTTTCGATCAAAAAGTCTATCAAACCTCGTCCAAATGACCTGAAATTTTGCACACACGTCACATTCAACACTATGGAGCTACTCCAACTTTCGGAATTCCATTCCGACCCTTATATCAAAATCTCACTATCGAACCGGAAACTTCAAAAATTTAACTTTCAGCATTTCAAGCATAAATAAGCTACGGACCTCTAAAACACAATCCGAACACGCCCCTAAGCCCGAAATCACCCATTGGAGCTAACGAAACCAACGGAATTCCATTCCAAGGTTGTCTTCACACTGCTCCGACTACGTTCCAAATTCTAAAACGTAAACTCTCATTTAGGGACTAAGTGTCCCAAAACTCTCCGAAACTCTAAATAAATCCTCCCGTCAACTTACAATAGCAGAAACAAACATGGGGAAAGCAGTTAATAGGGGATCGGGGCGTTAATTCTTAAAGCGACCGGTCGGGTCATTACATCCTCCTACACTTAAATATTCGTTCGTTTTCGAACGAACATAGAGACATACCTAAAGTAGTAAAAAGATGAGGGTAACAGTTGTGCATATCCTGCTCGGTCTCCCAGGTCGCCTCTTCGACTGGCTGACCACGCCACGGAACCTTTAGCGATGCAATGTTCTTTGACCTTAGCTTCCGAACCTGCCTGTCCAATATCGCCACCGGCTCCTCAATATATGATAGATCATTGTCCAACTAGACTGAACTAAAATCCAACACGTGCGACGGATCACCGTGATACCTCTGGAGCATCGAAACATGAAATACCGGATGAGCTCCTACCAAGCTGGGAAGTAAGGCAAGCTCATAAGCAACCTCTCCAACACGCCGCAATATCTCAAAAGGACCAATAAACCTCGAACTCAACTTCCCTTTCTTCCCAAATCTCATAACGAACGCCCTTCATAGGCGAAACTCGAAGCAGAACTCGCTCTCCAACAATATAGGAAACATCACGAACCTTCTGGTCCGTGTAACTCTTCTATCTGGATTGGGTTGTACGGAGTCTATCCTGAATCACCTTAACCTTCTCTAAAACATCCTGAACCAAGTATGTGCCCAATAATCTAGCCTCACCTAGCTCAAACCAACCCACCGGGGATCTATACCGCCTACTATATAAAAGCCTCATACGGTGTCATCTGAATGCTGGACTGATAGATGTTGTTGTAGGCAAACTCCGTCAATGGAAAGAACTAATCCCAAAACCCTTCAAACTCAATCACACATGCACGGAGCATATCCTCAAGGATCTGAATAGTGCGCTCGGACTGTCCGTCCGTCTGGGGGTGGAATGTTGTACTCAACTCTACCCGAGTACCCAACTCATGTTGTACGGCCCTCAAGAACTGTGATGTGAACTGAGTACCTATCTAAAATGATGGAAGCTGGAATACCATGCAGACGAATAATCTCCCGGATATAAATCTCTGCCAACTGCTCTAAAGAATAGGTAGTACACACAAGAATGAAGTGTGCGGACTTGGTAAGCCGATCCGCAATCACCCAAATGGCATCAAACTTTCTCAAAGTCCGTGGGAGTCCAACTACGAAGTCCATGGTGATCAGCTCCCACTTCCACTCCGAAATCTCTATCTGCTGAACCAACCTACCCGGTCTTTGGTGCTCATACTTCACCTGCTGACAATTGAGGCACCGAGCTACAAACCCAACTATATCTTCTTCATCCGCCTCCACCAATAGTGCTGCCTCAAATCCTGGTACATCTTTGTTGTACCCGGATGAATGGAATACCGTGAATTATGGGCCTCCTCTAGAATCAATTCCCGAAGCCCAGCAACATTGGGTACACATATCTGACCCTGCATCCTCAATACCCCATCATCACCAATAGTCACATCTCTAGTATGGCCATACAGAACCTTGTCCTTGAGGACAAGTAAATGAGGGTCATCAAACTGACATTCCCTAATACGATCAAATAAGGAAGACCGAGAAACCATGTAAGCTAGAACCCGACTAGGCTCTAAAAGATCCAATCTCATAAACTAGCTAGCTAAGACCTGAACATCCATTGCCATGGGCCTCTCCGCTGTTGGTAAATAGGCCAAACTCCCTAAACTCTCCGCCCACCGACTCAAAGTATCAGCCACTACATTGGCCTTAGTGACATCATAGTCTTTCAGCAGCTCTAACAAACTCTTCTGACACAAATTAAGATCCTTCTGCTTGAAGAGATGTTGCAAACTCTGGTGATCAGTATAAATCTCACAAGGCACACTGTACAAATAATAATTCCAGATCTTCAAGGTGTGAACAATAGCAGCTAACTCGAGATCATGGACAGGATAATTCTTCTCATGTACTTTTAACTGTCTGGATGCATAGGCAATCACCCTACCATCTTGCATCAATACCGCTCCAAAGCCAATCCTCGAGGCATCACAATAGACAGTATAAGACCCCGAACCTGTAGGCAATATCAAAACTGGGGTTGTAGTCAAAGCTATCTTGAGCTTTTGAAAGCTTGCCTCACACTCTTCCGTACATTGGAACGGAGCACCCTTCTGGGTTAGCCTGGTCATAGGGGCTGCAATAGATGAAAACCCCTTAACAAATCGACGGTAATAACCCGCCAAGCTAAGAAAACTATGGATCTCTATAGCTGAGGATGGTCTGGGCCAACTCTGCACTGCCTCCACTTTCTTCAAATCCACCTGAATACCCTCACTCGAAACCACGTGGACCAAGAATGCCACGGAATCCAACCAAAACTCACATTTCGAGAACTTTGCATATAACTTCTTTTCCCTCAAAGTCTGAAGCACTATCCTCAGGTGTTGCTCATGATCTTCCCGACTCCGGGAATACACCAGAATATCATCAATAAAGACAATGACAAATGAGTCAATATATGGCCGGAACATAGTGTGCATCAAATATATGAAGGATGTTGGGGAAATGGTCAGCCCAAATGACATAACAAGGAACTCGTAATGACCATATCGAGTCCTAAAAGTAGTCTTCGGGATATTTGGCTCCCGAATCTTCAACTGATAGTAACCTGAATGCAAGTCAATCTTAGAAAACACTCGTGCACCCTAAAGCTGGTCACACAAATCATCAATACGAGGCAAAGGATACCAGTTCTTCACCGTAACTTTGTTTAACTGTTGATAATCAATGCACATACGCATAGAACCATCCCTTTTCTTCACAAACAAGACAGGAGCACCCCAAGGTGATACACAAGGCCGAATAAAACCCTTATCAAGCAATTCCTATAACTGACTTTTCAACTCCTTCAACTCGAGAGGAGCCATACGATACAGAGGAATAGAAATGGGCTGAGTGCCTGGCAACAGGTCAATGCAAAAATCAATATCTCTATCGAGCGGCATGCCCGGAAGATCAGCTGGAAACACATCAAGAAAATCTCGTACTACTGGGACTGAATCAACTGTAGGGGTATCAATACTGACATTTCTAACATAAGCTAGATACGTGTCACACCCCTTCTCAACCATACATTAAGCCTTAAGGAATGAAATAACTCTACTGGAAGTATGATCTAAGGTACCCCTCCACTCTACACGCGGTACACCTGGCATAGCCAGCATCATAGTTTTTGCGTGACAATTAAAGATAGCATAATGGGGAGATAACTAGTCCATGCCCAAGAAAACATCAAAATCTACCATGCTGAGCAATAATAAATCAGCTCTAGTCTCAAAACCACTAAGAGCAACCGCACACGACCAATAAACGTGGTCCACAATAAGAGAATCTCCCACAGGAGTAGAAATATAAACAGGGGTACTCAAAGAATCTCGAGATACACCTAGATGTGGGGCAAAATAAGAAGACACATAAGAATAGGTGGAGCCTAGATCGAATAAAACCAATGCATCTTTATGACAAACCAGGACAATACCTGTGATGACAGAATCCGAGGAAACAGCCTCAGTACGGGCAAGAAGGGCATAATATCTGGCTTGGCCTCCCCCTCTAGGGCAACCTCTACCTCCTCCACCTCTAGATGGATGAGCAGATGGGGTAGCAACTGGAGTTGTAACCATAGCCTGAGAACTCTGCGGTGCACGCTGTGGCTGAGAAGTCTGTGGAGGTTCACCCCTCCTAAGTCTGGGGAAATCTCTCACCATATGGCATGTGTCACCACACTCAAAACAAGCTTTGGGAGGACGTGGCGGCTGTGACTGGCTCGGGCCAGGTCTGCTGGACTGACCACTGAAAGCACCCCGCGCAGGAGGCGCACTAGATACTAGAGGTGCATAATAAGGCTCATGAGGCCTAGGGGGAGTTGGAATACCACTGGCTACTGGAAGAGCTGAATGAAGGGGGCGACTCATATAACCCTTACCATGACGAACTGTAGCTGGAGCACGGGCACTAGAATAATGGCCCAACTCTCGAGACCTCTTGGTCTCCCTCTCCTCTCTGTCCCTAGCATGCATACCCTCTATCCTTCTAGCAATGCTTACCACCTGCTAATAAGAAATATTCATCTCCAACTCACGAGCCATGCTAGACCTGATGCTGGGAATAAACCCCTCAATAAACCGGCAAACTCTCTCGCAAACAGTAGAAACCAAGGCTGGGGCATGTCTAGACAAGCTAGTGTAACAGACAGCATACTCCGAAACAGTCATAATACCCTAGCGTAAATGCTCAAACTCTGTGCGCCATGTGTCCCTGAGGCTCTGAGGAAATACTCTCTCAGGAACATATCTAAAAACTGAGTCCAAGTCAGGGAAGCTACCTTATCCGGACTGTCTAACTCATAGGTACGCCACCACTCATAGGTAGCTCCTCAAAGCTAGAAGGTAGTGAAGGAAACCCCCCTCGATCCTGATATACCCATGGTACGGAGACTACGGTGGCACTCATCTAGAAATCCCAGAGCATCATCGGATGCTAGACTATTGAATACAGGAGGCTTATACTTCTTGAACCTATCAAGCCTCAGCTGCTCATCCTCGAAAGTTGCTACCCTGTCCTCGGGCTGATCTGGGACTACAGGTTGTACAGGAATAATCTTTGGGACCTGATCAACATGCACTCACTTCTTAGGAGTGCGGACAGCAGGAGTCTGTGCTCCTCCCCCGGCTTGAGATGTGGCTACAGCAAGGGGAAGCAACCTTTCCTGAGCCAGAGTGGTGTACATGCTCATGAACTACGCAAGGGTCTCCTGGAGCGCTGGAGTAGTAGTAGCAGTAGGTGTATTAAGTGCCTGGACTCTGGCTGGAACTGCTGGTGGCACCTCGATGGCAACTCGCGCAGGTGCTCTGGTTGCACCACGTGCACGTCCTCGGCCTTAAACCCGGCCTCAACCTTTGACTGCTCCAGTAGGGGGCACGGGTGCTTGATCATCTATGGTAGCACGTGTCCTTACCATATGTGAGAGAATAGAAGACAGAAGTTTAGAATTGTGATATCAAAAATCTTGCACGACAAGGAAGTCAAATGAAGTAAAATTTTCCTAATAGTTACATAGCCTCTCGTAGATAAGTATAGACGTCTCCATACCGATCTGCGAGACTCTAATAAATCGGCTTGTGATTCATGACTCGTATGAACTTAGAGCTTTAATACCAACTTGTCACGACCTAAGTTCCCCTCCGTGAACTGTCATGACGGCACCTTGTCTCTACAACTAGGTAAGCCTAGCAAATTACGAAAAAGAAAACAACTGAATAAAACTAGCAAAAACTATAGAAAAATATCAAATGAAATGTTTAAGATGCCGCTTGGCATATACAATACAACTCTCAAACTGAAACTACATTTCCCAAAACTCGGAATCTCATGAAATCACACGTTATTGAATAACTACAAGTGTCTAACTCCAGAATGTCTAAACAAAAGTAAATACAGAAGGGCTGATATTATAAGGGAGAATGGAAAGGGACTCCTCGGTCTGTGGACGCAACAGATATACCTCGAAGTCTCTGGAGAATTGCCTCGCCTCAAGGGTAGTAGGGCTGAGTCAAAGTACCTAGATCTGCACATGAAAAACATGCGCAGAAAGGGCATGAGTACACCATAGCGGTACTCAGTAAGTACCAAGCCTAACCTCGGTCGAGTAGTGACGAGGAAGGTCAGGGCCCTACTGAGTTTAAATAAATAAAAAAAACAAGGTATAACAGTATAGAATAAGACAGTATAATTAAGTGCAACAGTAAGAAGTAACACAGGATAGATAGAACAATAACAACTACAACTGATGCAAAATAATCACAAATAGGAATACAGCTCAACACAGAGATAACAACCGGGGATCTCTCAGGATACCGTCCTGTAGTCCCAAATATATATATCCAGTGGATATCCCGAGTGTCGTCTCGTAGTCCAACTCATAATGTTCAGGGATCTCCCGGAATATCGATCTGTAGTCCCAAATGTAAATATCTAGTACTGGGGAATCTACAGAGTGCAATCTCGTAGTTTCAATATAAAGGTGTAGGGGGATCTCCCGGAATAAACATTCGTAGTCCCAAAGTAAACATGCAGGGGGATCTCCTAGGATACCATCTCGTAGTCCGAAAGTAAACACACAGCAGCAACACGAAAAACACTCAATTCAATTCAAATTTCATACCCAGGTAAAACAGTTATTCTAACTTAGCATGCTGCACAAAATCCAAATAAGTTACTTTGAGAAAGTAAATCAATTAAGTCAATTAGACATGCTTCCCTAAGCTAACAGAGGGCTTAAATTGCAAGTAGTATAAACAGGAAAAGAGACACAATTATAGTTAATTAATGAAAACGGAATTTTCAACAATTAGCACAAGTACGCACTCATCACCTCACGTACAAGGCATTTCAATTATCAACAATACCAAATCCTAAGGGGAGTTCTCCCACACAAGGTTAGGCAACCACTTACCTCGAACTGGTTCAAAATCAACCTGAAACCACGCTCTCGCCACGAGTACTCGACTCCAAATGGTCTAAATCTATTTAAATCAATTGCATAATGTAAATATAACTTCAAGTAACTGATTCCACTAATTAATTCTAAGCTAATACGCAAAATTAAGAAAACTGACCAAAAAGCCCTCGGGCCCACGTCTCAGAATTGGGTAAACTTTATATTTTCAGAATCCTCATACTCCCACGAGTTCAGTCATAGAAAAAGTACCAAAATCGGATCTCAAATGGTCTCTCAAATCACCACTCAAAGCTCTCCAATTAACCAAGCCATAACCCTCAATTTACCACTGATTTTCCTTCAAATTTCATGCTTACAATGATAAAAATCACCACAATAATGAGCTTAAGGACCAAAGACCTTACCTCAATGAATCCCTCTGAAAATCTCCCTTGAAATTGCTCCCCAAAGCTTCTTCCCGTTTGAAAACTTATGAAATATAACCCAAATTCGCAAAGGAAACTTTTTATACTTTCTGACCCAGGTTTTTCGCACATGCGGTCCATTTCCGCTTCTGCGGTTTTCACTTAAGCCCCCTTCTCCGCACCTGCGACCCAGATTCCGCATCTGCAGTCGCGCAGGTGCGGCATACCTTTCGCTTCTGCGGTTTCAGCTGTCTTCATCATTGGCTGCATCTGTGGCAGTGATCTCGCTTCTGTGGGCTCGCACATACGGTCCCCAAGCCGCATGTGTGGTTATGACAGAAACTCAGCAGCTTTAGCTGCAAATTTCCAACTCCAAACTTCCCGTTAACCATCCAAAATCGTCTTGAGGCCCCCGGGACCTCAACCAAAAGCACCTAGATGTGGGGCAAAATAAGAAGACACATAAGAATAGGTGGAGCCTAGATCGAATAAAACCAATGCATCTTTATGACAAACCAGGACAATACCTGTGATGACAGAATCCGAGGAAACAGCCTCAGTACGGGCAAGAAGGGCATAATATCTGGCTTGGCCTCCCCTTCTAGGGCAACCTCTACCTCCTCCACCTCTAGATGGATGAGCAGATGGGGTAGCAACTGGAGTTGTAACCATAGCCTGAGAACTCTGCGGTGCACGCTGTGGCTGAGAAGTCTGTGGAGGTTCACCCCTCCTAAGTCTGGGGAAATCTCTCACCATATGGCATGTGTCACCACACTCAAAACAAGCTTTGGGAGGACGTGGCGGCTGTGACTGGCTCGGGCCAGGTCTGCTGGACTGACCACTGAAAGCACCCCGCGCAGGAGGCGCACTAGATACTAGAGGTGCATAATAAGGCTCATGAGGCCTAGGAGGAGTTGGAATACCACTGGCTACTGGAAGAGCTGAATGAAGGGGGCGACTCATATAACCCTTACCATGACGAACTGTAGCTGGAGCACGGGCACTAGAATAATGGCCCAACTCTCGAGACCTCTTGGTCTCCCTCTCCTCTCTGTCCCTAGCATGCATACCCTCTATCCTTCTAGCAATGCTTACCACCTGCTAATAAGAAATATTCATCTCCAACTCACGAGCCATGCTAGACCTGATGCTGGGAATAAACCCCTCAATAAACCGGCAAACTCTCTCGCAAACAGTAGAAACCAAGGCTGGGGCATGTCTAGACAAGCTAGTGTAACAGACAGCATACTCCGAAACAGTCATAATACCCTAGCGTAAATGCTCAAACTCTGTGCGCCATGTATCCCTGAGGCTCTGAGGAAATACTCTCTCAGGAACATATCTAAAAACTGAGTCCAAGTCAGGGAAGCTACCTTATCCGGACTGTCTAACTCATAGGTACGCCACCACTCATAGGTAGCTCCTCAAAGCTAGAAGGTAGTGAAGGAAACCCCCCTCGATCCTGATATACCCATGGTACGGAGACTACGGTGGCACTCATCTAGAAATCCCAGAGCATCATCGGATGCTAGACTATTGAATACAGGAGGCTTATACTTCTTGAACCTATCAAGCCTCAGCTGCTCATCCTCGAAAGTTGCTACCCTGTCCTCGGGCTGATCTGGGACTACAGGTTGTACAGGAATAATCTTTGGGACCTGATCAACATGCACTCACTTCTTAGGAGTGCGGACAGCAGGAGTCTGTGCTCCTCCCCCGGCTTGAGATGTGGCTACAGCAAGGGGAAGCAACCTTGCCTGAGCCAGAGTGGTGTACATGCTCATGAACTACGCAAGGGTCTCCTGGAGCGCTGGAGTAGTAGTAGCAGTAGGTGTATTAAGTGCCTGGACTCTGGCTGGAACTGCTGGTGGCACCTCGATGGCAACTCGCGCAGGTGCTCTGGTTGCACCACGTGCACGTCCTCGGCCTTAAACCCGGCCTCAACCTTTGACTGCTCCAGTAGGGGGCACGGGTGCTTGATCATCTATGGTAGCACGTGTCCTTACCATATGTGAGAGAATAGAAGACAGAAGTTTAGAATTGTGATATCAAAAATCTTGCACGACAAGGAAGTCAAATGAAGTAAAATTTTCCTAATAGTTACATAGCCTCTCGTAGATAAGTATAGACGTCTCCATACCGATCTGCGAGACTCTAATAAATCGGCTTGTGATTCATGACTCGTATGAACCTAGAGCTTTAATACCAACTTGTCACGACCTAAGTTCCCCTCCGTGAACTGTCATGACGGCACCTTGTCTCTACAACTAGGTAAGCCTAGCAAATTACGAAAAAGAAAACAACTGAATAAAACTAGCCAAAACTATAGAAAAATATCAAATGAAATGTTTAAGATGCCGCTCGGCATATACAATACAACTCTCAAACTGAAACTACATTTCCCAAAACTCGGAATCTCATGAAATCACACGTTATTGAATAACTACAAGTGTCTAACTCCAGAATGTCTAAACAAAAGTAAATACAGAAGGGCTGATATTATAAGGGAGAATGGAAAGGGACTCCTCGGTCTGCGGACGCAACAGATATACCTCGAAGTCTCTGGAGAATTGCCTCGCCTCAAGGGTAGTAGGGCTGAGTCAAAGTACCTAGATCTGCACATGAAAAACATGCGCAGAAAGGGCATGAGTACACCATAGCGGTACTCAGTAAGTACCAAGCCTAACCTCGGTCGAGTAGTGACGAGGAAGGTCAGGGCCCTACTGAGTTTAAATAAATAAAAAAAACAAGGTATAACAGTATAGAATAAGACAGTATAATTAAGTGCAACAGTAAGAAGTAACACAGGATAGATAGAACAATAACAACTACAACTGATGCAAAATAATCACAAATAAGAATACAGCTCAACACAGAGATAACAACCGGGGATCTCTCAGGATACCGTCCTGTAGTCCCAAATATATATATCCAGTGGATATCCCGAGTGTCGTCTCGTAGTCCAACTCATAATGTTCAGGGATCTCCCGGAATATCGATCTGTAGTCCCAAATGTAAATATCTAGTACTGGGGAATCTACAGAGTGCAATCTCGTAGTTTCAATATAAAGGTGTAGGGGGATCTCCCGGAATAAAAATTCGTAGTCCCAAAGTAAACATGCAGGGGGATCTCCTAGGATACCATCTCGTAGTCCGAAAGTAAACACACAGCAGCAACACGAAAAACACTCAATTCAATTCAAATTTCATACCCAGGTAAAACAGTTATTCTAACTTAGCATGCTGCACAAAATCCAAATAAGTTACTTTGAGAAAGTAAATCAATTAAGTCAATTAGACATGCTTCTCTAAGCTAACAGAGGGCTTAAATTGCAAGTAGTATAAACAGGAAAAGAGACACAATTATAGTTAATTAATGAAAACGGAATTTTCAACAATTAGCACAAGTACGCACTCATCACCTCACGTACAAGGCATTTCAATTATCAACAATACCAAATCCTAAGGGGAGTTCTCCCACACAAGGTTAGGCAACCACTTACCTCGAACTGGTTCAAAATCAACCTGAAACCACGCTCTCGCCACGAGTACTCGACTCCAAATGGTCTAAATCTATTTAAATCAATTGCATAATGTAAATATAACTTCAAGTAACTGATTCCACTAATTAATTCTAAGCTAATACGCAAAATTAAGAAAACTGACCAAAACGCCCTCGGGCCCACGTCTCAGAATTGGGTAGACTTTATATTTTCAGAATCCTCATACTCCCACGAGTTCAGTCATAGCAAAAGTACCAAAATCGGATCTCAAATGGTCTCTCAAATCACCACTCAAAGCTCTCCAATTAACCAAGCCATAACCCTCAATTTACCACTGATTTTCCTTCAAATTTCATGCTTACAATGATAAAAATCACCACAATAATGAGCTTAAGGACCAAAGACCTTACCTCAATGAATCCCTCTGAAAATCTCCCTTGAAATTGCTCCCCAAAGCTTCTTCCCGTTTGAAAACTTATGAAATATAACCCAAATTCGCAAAGGAAACTTTTTATACTTTCTGACCCAGGTTTTTCGCACATGCGGTCCATTTCCGCTTCTGCGGTTTTCACTTAAGCCCCCTTCTCCGCACCTGCGACCCAGATTCCGCATCTGCAGTCGCGCAGGTGCGGCATACCTTTCGCTTCTGCGGTTTCAGCTGTCTTCATCATTGGCTGCATCTGTGGCAGTGATCTCGCTTCTGTGGGCTCGCACATGCGGTCCCCAAGCCGCATGTGTGGTTATGACAGAAACTCAGCAGCTTTAGCTGCAAATTTCCAACTCCAAACTTCCCGTTAACCATCCAAAATCGTCTTGAGGCCCCCGGGACCTCAACCAAAAGCACGAACAAGTCATATACCACTATTCAAACTTATACCAATCCTCAAAATACCTACAGCAACATCGAAACATCGAATTAATCATGGATTCAAGCCTAAGAACTCCAAAAGCTCTCAAATTACGCTTTCGATCAAAAAGTCTATCAAACCTCGTCCGAATGATCTGAAATTTTGCACACACGTCACATTCAACACTACGGAGCTACTCTAACTTTCGGAATTCCATTCCGACCCTTAGATCAAAATCTCACTATTGAACCAGAAACTTCAAAAATTCAACTTTCAGCATTTCAAGCCTAAATAAGCTACGGACCTCCAAAACACAATCCGAACACGCCCCTAAGCCCGAAATCACCAAACAGAACTAATGGAACCAACGGAATTCCATTCCGAGGCCGTTTTTATACTGCTCCGACTATAGTCCAAATTATAAAAATAAAACTCTCATTTGGGGACTAAGTGTCCCAAAACTCTCCAAAACTCCAAATAAATCCTCCCGTCAACTCACAATAGCAGAAACAAATTCGGGAAAAGCAATTAATAGGGGATCGGGGCGTTAATTCTTAAAACGATCGGTTGGATCATTACAATTTTCTTTTCAAATTCATTGGTAATCTTCTTTAACTAGTTTTCAATCAATTTCAACTACTTTTTCATGAATCATAGCATCAAATCTATGAATTTCAAAGTAGAAAATGAGGGTTATGGGTAGAATTTAGGAATTTTTAAAATTGAGATTTAGACCTAAAATTAAGGTCGAATTTCAAAATAAATCACATATTCGAACTCTGACGGTGAATGGGTAATCGGAATTTGTCCTAAATCTCGGATTTCGACCACGTGGGCCCATGTTGATTTTTTTGTTGACTTTTTCAATCATGATCAAAAGCGAACATTTTTTATTCGTGGAAGTTTTATTGAATTATTTGAACGATATTTGGATAGATTTGATTGGTTTGGAGGCTTGTTCTAAAGGGATATTCGTGGTTGATAGTCGACTTACTTCCAGAATGAGGTAAGTGTCTTTCCTAGCTTGTTGGAGAAATTTTTCCTACTAAATGATGTTGTTTGCCACATGAGGGGTGATGCATATACGAGGTGACGAGCGTATATGCATGTGCCCGGGTTTCCATGCTCAAAAAAGGGAATTATATGCTTCTTTGTGCCTTTGTTAAACTTGGAGATCCCTTAACTTATGGTTCATTTATTCAATGACTAATAAACTCAATTAAATTTATTAGAAATCATGCTAGAATATATGAAATCTTAAAAAGGATTTAATGTGTTGTTTTGAGATTCGTTTACATACTTAATTTGATCGTAGTATCATGAACCTATATATATACATGGTATTGTCATGTTACTTGAGCTTATTTATCCATAATAAGAGACGATGATTGGGTCCTTAGGGCTATTTTTGGCACGATGGATAATCCATGTGGTTGATATGATGTTGGCATGATGGGTATTGCCGTACGAGATAAAATAAGATCTGGCCGGTTGGTTGTTACCGTGTGAGAACAATGGGAGTTGGATTCTTGCTATAACTACTCTTTCGTTAAACACTTATATGCTTTTTCCTTGATTTCTATTAATGTTTGATGTTTTGTATGTTACTTTCCTGTTTGTGTTCCTTATGTGGTTATTTCTGTGTTTTCCATTTGGCATGTTATTGTCATAGCTATGCTTTTACCTTGTTTGTTACTGTTACTCCTATGCTTTACTTAATTTACTTCTCCTACATGTTCTCTTCTAATTTTTTCCTTTACTTGTATGTAGCTCGTACATGTTATATGACTCTATTTGTTATGTAATTTTCTTATTAGATGTCTTGACTTATTACATACCTCCACTTACTACCTGCCTTTACTTGCTATATGCCTTTACTTATTTCATGCCTCCACTTGTTACATGATTTCACTTATTACACACCTCTACTTGATACATGTTTTAACCTGACGTACATTTTTCCTCGTTTCATGTTTTGCATTTCTTTGCTTACCTGGATTGGGTGACTTTTAGATTGGTTGTGTGTTCTGACTTTTAGATTGGTTGTGTGTTATGATTTGTAGAAGCTTAGCCTTTATATGTGGGAGACTAGCTCTGTGATGTTGTGTTGCTCATTATACTTGGTCTGAGTTTTTATTCCCGAGTTGAATTTTGCGTGTTCTTTTTTTTGGTGTTACATTGTGAACTTGGTCGCAGCAGTATTTATTGATATTGGAATCGGGTTGCATGTCGCAATAGTATTTATTAATATTGGGATGGGTTGCACCCCGCAATAGTATTTATTGAGATTGGGATCGGGTTGCACGCCGCAGCGATATTTCTTAGTGATATTTGGTTATGATCCTTGCGTGTACTTCATGATTGTTGTTTCCCTTATAAACATGGTTATGAGGGTATGTCTTGTTTGTCATGTTTGTTAACTTGCTCCATAGCTCCCCAGTTGATGTTCTTACCATTATTCGACATATCTCTTGCCTTATTTTTCTTGATTATTATCAGCATAGGTACATAGTAAGTGAGTATCTTTAACTTAAAATTGTGTCACTTCTTCACCGAGGTTAATCGAGATACTTACTGAGTACATGGGGTCGGTATTACTCATATACACTTATGCACGTTGTGTGCAGATCTAGGAGTTGTGTAGCTGTGGAAGACGAAGCCTTGCATTAAAAGTGTACCCATGTTCCAGATTCAAGCTACCTCTTGTTCATGGTAGATTAGAATTTAAGTTATGTTTATGTAAACTTCAAACGGATATTGTATTTAATCCTCACATCAATTTTGTAAATTTAATTATAGTTGCTCATGACTTGTACTACCAGTCATTAGGGTAGTTGTATTGAATTCGGTTGTAGTTTTTATTATTTATATTATTAATTTTTCAGTTTAGTTGTAACTTATATTCTTTGATTTACCTAGCAGATTGGGTTAGGTACCATCACGACTTAGTGGGATTTTGGATCGTGACAAAACTATTGTACATTAGAGCACTAAAAGTGTCATTAAAATTGGGGTCTGTTAGAATAGGAAGTTGTATCTTATTAGGACAGGGGACAGTATGATTAGCTCAGTAGGAATAAGTAGTACAAGTTAGCCACATGTATTGGCGGCTTTATTTACTTAAGCGAATTTTTGCTCATTTAAATATACTTTTGGAAATGGAAGGAATAAATTAATATCCTTTTGTTTTTATCTTATTTATTATCCAAATGATACAATATGGTCTTTTTCATTTAAAAGTTAGTTAAACTTCAAACGCTAGTGCCGGAATGAACAGGAACGTCCTCTTCAAGAGCACTGTAAATATAAGAGCCCTCTCTTATGAAATTCTCATAGTTATAGAGTAAAAATCGGAAGTATGAATACCCGATATTAAAGTTATCAAATGCAAAAAATTACCGAACTTTATCATTAGAAAGATATCTTTGCACAGAAGTTATATAAAAGATGTTTTTTACTGCTCAAAATGCTGAACTCGATAGAGGTTTCGCCATAATTACAAAATCAAATTATATTAATTTGTTCTATCAGCAAACTCTGAAGGACAGAAGTCTCTACTATATCTTTTGAAGAGGAAGGTTATTCCGTATCTGGTCCAACACCTTCATCCTTGTCCTTATTTTCTTCTTTTAGCTTTCTCTATGCCCGAATATCTTGAAATAGTGGGTCGGGAAGGAATGTTATCGTAGGTGATTTTCTCCAAATTGAGAGCTATAGCAATGCAGTCGTCTATGTTAGGAATGCCTTTTTTGGAATCCTCCAAAGTCTCCCTCCTCGTGTGATAAATTGCATAAGTTTTCTCAAGAAGGAAAGAATCATCTTGATCCTAGAGTTTGGCTTTGAGCTTTTTCATTTAGACTGCACCCTTTTGAGCCTTTCCTCTATTTTTGCTCTCTTTTCCTAGGCCGCAACAACTTTCTCAATTTTAGAATGCAAGTTTGCTTCCAGGTTGTTGATTTATCCCACGGAAGTAGACTCACATTCCACCACTACAGTCACAACATCTTGCAGCTCAACTACTTGACCTTCAACTCCTCAACTTTTGTATGCAGCTGAGTGGCCTCTTGGCCATGAACTATTCTTTCCTGGTCGGATTTCTCCAACCAGGCTTCAAACTCGTCCATCTGAGCAAGTCCTTCCTCTAAAGTCGGGAGGCGCTCAGCGAGTTGATCTCGTTCAGCAACAATTTGATCCCGCTCGGCAGCAAGTTCTCCTTTTGCTTGGATCATCTTCTGTAAGCCCTTGGAGGTAAGGAGTTTGGCCTAAAATGTCAAAAATTAAAGTTGATGGAGATAATGGTTAGTAAGAAAATGGGAATGAGAGGAGTAAGATCATATCTGAGCAGCAAAGTGCATGTTGTTATTGATTAGACATTATACTGAAAGAGCCCCCATCTTCTGTCCGTCCTTGTTTGAAGCCAGAGGCTTTAATTAATTGGCAACTCCCACCGGCATGGAAAGCAAGTCACACTCATTTGAAACCGAAAGAGTGACATTATGTTTACCATCAGGGTTTCGGATGGGTGCCGAAAAAGTGCTCTCAATGTTCCCATGATTAGGTGACCGAGGGGAATGAACATCTTCTATTGTTCAATTGGGGTCGGTGGTGAGGTAAAAGCTGGTGGTGTAGCAGCTAGTGTTGAAGTTGCATGTGGATGAATATCAGGGGTGGAACTCCTCAGGAAGCGACATATGGGAACCGAAAATGGGACTCAGCATTTTCAACCATTTCTAACTCCAAAAAGATTCCTTGGATGCCATCTAGTTGTGTATCCGGTTGAGCTAGAGAAGTTCCTTTTCTTCTCCTTCTTTGAAGAGAAACAGCTTCATCATCGTCTTCGGTTTCATTTTCATCAAGGACCACTGTGGTCGGTCCTACTGGTTTCTTTTATTGGAGTCTTCTCCTAATTCTCATCCTTGGAGGTACATCTTTTTGGTGTTTTCTCCTTAGGCCGGGGACTTAGGGAAAAGGGGCCTTCACCGGAAGTAAGAGCAGCATCACGAGCCCTCTTCCGGTCAATGGCTTCTTGAATTTGTTGACGAGCTACCCTTGGGTCATGGGAAACCTCGATGGCAGGGTAGATAGAAGACCCCTTTGGAAGGCTAACATATATTGAAAGGAAGTCAACAAATTTATGTTGGATCACGTTGAAGATTAGAAAGAAAAAGATGAGGTTTTACTTACCAAGGTTCTTGGCCTTCCTTTTGAATTTAGGTGAAATTTCTTTCAACTTACGGGAGTTTGGTAGCAATAACGAACCTCTCCAGCACTGGTGACAATGGCATAGTGACCGTGTTTGCTAAGTTTGATTATGCCTCCACAAAAAATCTTTGGGGAGTAAAGGTTGATCAAATGAGCAAGAGTGAGGGTTTCACCGACCCGGGAACACAGAAACCAAAGACAAGCTACCGTTCGCCATATTGACGGATCTACCTAAGCCAAGCAAACTAGGTAGTAATGGTAAAACTCTAAAATGATAGAATCGATTTCTCGGCCAATTCTTAAAGTGAAAGGGTACGTGTAAATGTACATGTACCCTAGTTTGCTGAAGATGACCCTTTTCACTTCATTAGGGGCTAAAACTTTAATATTGTTCCAGCCACAATCTTCTTTCATAACAAGGATATTAGTAGGACGAATAAAAGGAGGATATTTATTGGCGGGCATGTTCCAATCATTTTTAGGGTTAGGGGGTTCCTGTTGAATCTGGAGATCTGTGTCATAATTTAGTTAAGAGGGAATGATTGTGCTAGTAGTAGAGGTCTAGCATCGGCTACCTTTGATTTTTCTTCTTCGAGGGGCCGCTACCATTGAATGATCTTGAGTAACCAATGGAAGAGATAATTGAAGACATGGTGATTGAGAATGTGAATATGAAAGTTTTATTGAGAAAGAGAGGTATGCAAAAAAGCTCTAAGGAAATTCGAAGAAGAGGAATAGGTAAAAGTGAAAGGTAAAAATGATGATGAGAAGTGGAGAAGTTTATAGACAGCAGAATACAAGGCTATCATTACCTAGGTAATTGGCGAAAGTATTTGCCGAATCGCAGAATAACACGTGTTCGGCTCATTAAATACAACGAGATGTGCGTCCTTTCAAATGTCAGAAACATACAGGAACTTTTCTGCCAAGAAAAAAAGTCTTATTTACTTCCCGATAACATAAATTTTAGTCACTGAAAAGTAGGGGGACTATCTGTATGGGGTAAAATTTATGAATGACAGGTGGATGCTCGCCGAGTTAACACGTAACAGTGAAGACAAATATGATACTGGTTGGAAAAAGCAGCATTCAATGAGCAGTCATTACAAATAATCTTTGCATTTATGCTCAACCGTTATGCAGCCATCAAGAGAGGTCATTATTCATATTTAAAAAATAGCTTGATTTGGGGATTTTGTCTCGCTTAACTGAGCTATCTGTACGCACAAAAGGCTAAATTTACTCTATTAACAATATTCTCTCTTTCTGCTATATATACTGTTCTTATTCTTGCTTTCGGAGAAACTCATTTGAGGCTTGTATTTTCTTCAAGTTTCTTTAATTAATTTATCTTTGTTCTTCGTTATTTAATATTTTCGGATCAAATTAATTTACGTGTCTATAAATTACATTATAAATTCAATTGTATCATCTTACGAGTAAATATTAGAGTACATGGTAAACACACTGACTTGAAAACATGAATCTGCCTTTGTCTTTATTTAAGCTGAAAATTGCATTAAATTAAAGCAGACATATATGCCAATTTCTAACATATTTTAATTATGCTTCGTATGTTTTGGTGTCAATACCACTTTCTATTGTGATTACGGCTGCTGGTGGTTGACGTATATGCCTCAAATCACTTGAACCACTCCTTGTTGGCAGTTCTAATAATCTTTAAATGGAGATATGCTCTCTTTAAGATTAAAAATATATACATACATACAAACATAAAGGTGAGCAAATCCATCAAATATATATAAAGTAGAGTTGTCTTAAATAGGAATGGCTGGATCCTTGGAACATAGGCTTCTATATGGATTATGGAATATCGCATACTTGTATTAATTCCATTTGAAATGACCATAACGCCCATTTTTATTTAGTCCTTTGCCATAGCGTATCCAACACAAATACTTAAAAAAAAATTAACTTGTGTCGGAGAATCGAATTCTTCTAGCTTCTCAATGGCTTCAGTTTCAATTTTGAAGGCACAATAACCTGCTTAAAAAATTCTCTTTTTTTCTTAAGCTCCTTATCGAGTCAAACTGTGTCACATAATTTAAGTAAAGATACACTAAAATTGAGCAACGGTGTCGTCCCGGCAGCTAACTTAATTAATTTTAACTAATGAAATTATGTTTGTTGGAGTATTATTTTTACGACGTTAACTGCCTAAGCATCCACATGCACAGTCTATGAACAGGAGTGTAGGGGGAATCCATTCTGTTGCTTGAAAATCATCACATGATACTAAGAAATCTTATCTTCTTTTGGTGATTCGTACATGACAACTTTTAGCACAACTAAATGTAGAGGGCTTAAAAGGCAAGAATATTAAGAGAACATGTGAGAAAAAGGTGGTCTTAGACCCACGATTCTGTGCCTTTTGAACCAACTAGTAATTTCAATTAGTGAAGAATAAAATGTAGGAATTTTTATGTCTAGTCACTCTCTTCGGCTCTTACTAAAGAAGCATAATAGTTAATGGTCCCTTCTCCATTCTCTTTTGCTTGTATTACAAGCTTCTTAGTTTCTTATTTTTTTATTTGAACTCACTTGAAAAAAATCAAACAAGAAAAGAAAAAGAATCAAGTCTGTCGTAGTATCTTTTACTGCTACTTCTATAACACTACGCCTCTGAAATACACTTCGGAGTTTCAAAGGTTGAAATTTCTTATGTTTCATTTCGGAGGCATCATATAAACAATACTTCCATATAAGCAGTTAATAAATCCTAAGCTTAAAACTAGTCCGAAAACCCAAACAATATTCCCAAATATAAACCAAATCATATGGTAGTTTTATCTAAAAATATTTCAGGCCAATACGTTTAAAAACATGACCCGGAACCGAATCCTATTGCAGCATAAAAAGGTTCCAACAATTGTTAAACTACCAAAATTGGAGCAGGGAGTCCGATTAGCCATCTTCCATATGAATATTCTTAGCTGACAGGACGAGCAAGAGTCAAGGAACTGAAATTGAAACACTACCAGTCGATGAATCTACCACAGTAGAAGATGAGCATCTAGTGGTTATCATTTTACAGCAGAATCACCTTGACAGTAGCACAACGAAAGAACAGGTGTGGAAAAAAGATTTGCTAGGTTAAAAGAGCTCTCCCCTGAGCCACATTGCTGTAATCAGCTGAAATAACAAAATACAACTCATTTGAATTACCACTGCAAAAAGACTGATCTATTAATCATGTTCCTTGGGAATATCCAACTATCAATAAACAGATACAAGCTTAACTGTTAGTTGCTCCCACTTCCAGATAGTGTTACATCCGTATCGTTTTCTTCTGAACTAAATTAGCTACAATGCTCGCTAAACCTAATTATAACTATAACACAAACAATCATAAGGGGGCGAGGAAGGTGGCAAAAGAATAAGACTACATAACGAGATATATTACACAGCTAATTCTACGTATTAGCTAAATTGACGAAGTCAAAAGAGAAGTCCAGTGTAAAGGGAAGAAAAATTGTACAATCTGGACGTCAGTTATCCCGAGGCATCTTTGACCGTGGTTTCATACTTGCTCTCCGAGCTACATCCCATGCCTTTTGGGGGATTGAGACGCCAGCCTGAGATGCAAAAAATGACTCGTAGCCGGGTGAATCAAAGGCAAAACCAGTGTGTTTTGATTTCTGTCCCGGCAGTTGCCTTATTGCATAGCTCCTTTCTTCTTCTGGTGTAAGCTCATTTCCAATCTCCAGTAACCCCATCCTACTGTCGATCTCATGCCTGTGGATTTCCTGAACAATCTGATAATCATAAGGGAAGAACCATCTTTGAATCCTGAAAAAAGCAGCTAGTAGTGTTAAGCAAGAGTAGAGTATCGATTTTCAATCAATATAAACAAATAAATCCAAATAAATAATATTAGAAGCAAGAGCAAAAAGGTGATCAGAGATCATATTTTGAGCTTTTATGAAGACTTTTTTACGGAAAAGGAGAAATGAAGACGCTTGTGGCATGATGAAAATGTGGCTACACTGACACAAGACAGGCTGCAAAGACCTTCTTAAGAAGAAGCTGAAGCTTCTGTCAAACAATTTAATGGTAATAAGGCCCCTGGGCCTGATGGTTTCAATATGTTTTTCCATCAGAAGTGTTGGCATATTCTGAAGAAAGATATTATGAAGGCTACTGAGCATTTCTACCATGAAGGTACATTGAAAAGGAGCTTCCATGCTAACTTCATTGCTCTCATTCCAAGAAAAAAAAGTGCCACTTAAATTAAAGAGCTCAGACCCATAAGTTTGCTTGGGAGTTTTTATAAAATATTTCAAAGACTTTGGCTGAAATATAGAAAAAGGTGATTAACAAGTTGATATGCAGTAATCAAAATGTATTTATAAGTGGGAGACAAATTTTCGATGCAGCACTTGTAGCTAATGAATGCATTGATTATCACTTGAAGAGAAAGAAAGCAGGAGTTCTCAAATTTTAAGAGAGAGAGAGAGAGAGAGAGAGAGCTGGAGTTATTTGCAAACTAGACGATCATGTAAGTTCAACTTTCCTATTGGTGATTATGAAACAAATGAAGTTTAGGGAGAAATGGATACAATGGATTTCCACTTGCATCTCTAAAGCTAGATTTTCTGTGTTGATTAATGGAGATTCTGAAGGTTTTTCAAATCCAGTAGAGGACTAAGCGAGGAGATCCATTATCACTCTACCTATTTGCCATGGTAATGGAAGCCTTTGGTTTGATGCTTAAAAGGGCAGAAACGAATGGGGGTATGAAAGGCTTCACCATGGAAGGAAATGGGGAGAACAGGTTGGTTGTTTCACATACATTATATGCAGATGACACATTGGTGTTGTGTGAAGCTGATAGAGATCAATTTCTACACTTAAGGGTCATTTTGTTGGCTTTTGAAGCTATCTCTGGCTTCAAAATAAATGTGGCCAAAAGTAGTGTATACGCAGTAAATCTGATGTTTTTTCCCATTCATTTGGGCCTACTTCTCATTAAAGTCTGTGCTTTATTAGCACTTAAAACCCCAACAGAGCTCAGCACTTCTCTTTTAATTTTTCACCTTTGATAACACTGGATCCAAGGAATTAGCAATGAGAAGTTTACACAGCAGGATGAATCCAAGTGAAAAACAAATTTTGTAGTAATCAATAAAAAGTTAGCGTTGGCCCAAGCCACTTGCAAATGGTTCAATTGCATGTATATTCATGCTTAATCAAATTGGCAGGAAGGTCCCACAAATGGGATCTATTGTTTTTATGCACAAACAGATTTCATTACCACTAGTTACAAAAAAAAAGGATTTCATTACCACTAGACAATAATATTTCCTTCAGACAAAACATATTTAGCTTGACTTGACAAAACTGAAACACAGTCCAGACAAATCCACAATACTGAAATGCCTACAATAATCTTTTTTGGACAAATAAAATACCTATCATAATATTAGGTACGAGGACTTGAAAATTAACTAAAGAAACTTACCCCTGATAAATGAAATCGCCAAAAAGAGCAGCAACAGGTACGAGAAGCAGAACGAGGTAGAAATAAAATGTGCTCATCAAGACATAGATAACCAAATAGATATTCTTCTGCGGTGAGATAGGAATATTGGACATATTAGTATATGTATACTCACAAGAATGTAGTAAATTATTGACACAAACTCACCTGCTCTTTTGGCAAGGAAATACCCGAATAAATAAAGACAAAGATGAACCACAATAATATGCTCCCTCCAACGGTAATGTGATGCCATCTTGTAATTGTGTTGCACATCATAAGCAGACGCAAATTGACAGTTACAACAACACAAGTGAAAGCCATCGTACTAACATCCCACAGGCCAAACATCTTGCCAGATGAATTCATGCCCTTCGTACTCGAAGCAATTACAAAATAATACAGCACCAATGATTGATATATTGCAAAGAAAGCCCAGATAACCACAACTCTCCATTTGAAGAAAGTATTTCTTATTCCTTCCTTGTATAACTCAGGATATTTTTTGGAGAGGGAAGCACTGACATCCTAAATACGAAAAAGAGATGTAGCAATAGCCAAAAAAGGAATAACATAACAATCAGAAAAAATGCCGACTTAATTGCCATCATATGTTGCTGAGAACTAACAAACTATAACACATCACATACCTTCTCAAAAAGCCCAAGAACAATAACAGGGAGAGCTGTGAACATCACATTATAAAGAGACTGGAACCAATCATCATAGAACCTTTGACCGGAGAATCCAGTCCGGAAGGTAAACCAAAACTGAGTCAGGGTAAATGTCAGATTCTTGTAGTAGAAATATGTGACGACCTGCATGTAAAAGTTCTAGATCACTTAATTACCCTAACAGAGATCATACAGTTTTGTGCACAAAGATCATATAAACTTTTAAACCTTGCATATTCTCAGATATGACCAGCGTCCATGGACAAGCAGTAAGTCAGCGAGAAAACGGAACTGAGCTACTGCAAAATCGCTAGCCATAACTGCTTGCATTCCCTCCTGTCCACTTATTCCAACACCAACATGAGCAGCTTGAATCATACTCACATCATTAGCTCCATCACCAATGCTGAGAGTTATTCTGTTTGCCCCCTTCCTAACCAAGCTTGTCACCTGAAAAGCAGTGGAAGAAGTTGCTACAAACTGTATCACCTAGACGATTTACAATCAAAAAGCTCATCCTAACTTCAAGAGAAATTACAGAATTTTAACTTGAAGAATTACACTGTTGAATTTTTAAAAAAATCACAGTGACACCTGAAGAAACCTAATTTTTTCATAATGAGACCAGAAACTCAAAAAAGAAATTTCAAAACATTAAATATAGGAGATTAACTACCTCTTCTCATCTTACTTTTTGGATAAATTATCTGAGAATAATGAGCTTTTACTATGAAGTCATATAGCAACAATATTTTGAGAAAGGTAACATATAGGGTAATTTTATATCAACTCTTGAAAAAGAAACAATTTGATGAAGTCTAAAACCAAAAGGTGCATAGATTCAAAAAACTTCTGTTTTCTGCCTAGAGTTCAATGATGGAATAACAGGTAAAAAGATGGATGACTCCACCCTATATGTCCAGTAACCAAGCATGATAATTTGAAGAAACCACAAGTCAGCTTGACAATTCCAAGTCTAATGATACTGCAACAGGAATAAATGAAGTGATCATCCATATTAAGTCACCCATATTCAACAGACAGAAATGTTCAGTTATAGAATCACAAAAAGGCCTAAGTTTAAAGTTACTGCGTTAGTAACAATTCAAGGAAGACCACCTACATGACCTCACCTGTGCTTTCTGCAAAGGAGAAACACGGCAGCAAACCACTGAACTGCAATTCAAACTTAAATTCAACAGCATTACACGAAGACTCGGGTCTAATGCATACATCAAACACTTCCCATCAATTATTAGTGCTAATTTTGGTCCAGATACAGAACGAAGATGCTCTTGCGCTTCCTCGTAACATCTTTTTAGTTCGTTCTGCACTGTTTCTTGCATAAAACGAGCAAGCGCCACCTGATCACCCTGTGAATGAACAGAAAAAATTGTTAAACAATGCGTATTTTGTAACTGACAACCAGGAAGATAGAGAAGTACTGCTCACTCTATCTTCCACTTCTCTGATTGCATCAGTTTCTGAACTAATGATAAATTGTTTCATGCTGTTATTTATCAACTTGCACGCTGCAACAAATGCAAACGAGACTATGATAAGATGGTGCAAGTTGAATCAAGGTTAACAAATAATAAACTGCATATCATCAATGCTAAGTGCTAACCATAAGCTATATTTATTGCTGTTTCCAATTTGTCACCAGTGAGCACCCAAATCTTAATTCCAGCCCTTGAAAGTGTCTCTATGCACTCAGGTACACCTTCTTGAAGCTTATCTTCTATAGCAGTGCATCCAATCAAGACAAGATCCTTTTCTATCAGTTCTGCCACCTGTAAGATGCTAATGCTTAGACTCTTTTCATCACCAATAAAACCTCGGCATCAACAATGACAAGAGAAGACTTCCAAGTTAAAGCACATAATTGCGAGAGTAAGCACAACTATGGAAATATCAACAATAATCATCCAATATACTACTTTGATCCATTTATATTCGGTGTATTCAAGAATATTGTAATCCAAGACATGGATAAACCATTTATAGTAAACCATTTAATAGTCAGGTTTTATGCAAGTGATAGCTATATCATCCAGTCTCTAGAATGATCACAGTTGGCAAATCAATTTTAGATGTGTTATTCAAGTCAGGAACCAGGGCCCAGAACAGGAATCCTAGAAGCTTTGGATAATATGGACTAGACAGTTCAACACAGAAGCAGTGTGTTTGGGATCACAAAGTGACAAAAGAAAACCACCCCTCCTTAAAAAAAATGGTTAACTGATGAGCATAATAAGGATAGAACGAGCAAATCCAATGTAAATAAGAACTTAAATGCGTATGGAAATAATTGCACTCTGCCATTCAAACTAAAATGACATCACAACAAAAGGGATGAAAAAGTCAAGACAAAAGTCAATGCAGAAAGAAAGCAAAATCAGAACAATTGAAAAGCTGCAAATCTGGAAAGAAGATATAAACTTGAAGGGCAAGGGCAATAGTTGACACTATGCTCACCTCATCCAATTTCTTCTCACGGTCTCGGAGAGAAGATTTTGCTTGAATGAATTTCTCATTCCATTTTTCATACATATCAGGGGTTAAATCTCTATAAGCCAAGCAAAGTGTCCGAAGTCCAGCAGCCCCAAATTGCTCCAAGTGTTCCCTAGTTCTTTTCCTCAAATCATTGTCTCCATCTTGCAACCTCTCATAAATTACATTATCTGCACCCTGAAATAAGTAGGCTTTATGATAATTTCTTACTAAAGGAATCTCCTCAAATGCATCGTTCCACATTAAGTGCCTACCTTACAGTAGAGAACCAATCTGCCTTCAGGATAACGACATACAACAGACTGGCGCTTTCTCGTACTAAACACAAAACGGAAGGATAATAGTCAACCTCGTTAGCATCATGCATGTAATCCAAACTAATATACAAGTTAGAATGTGCTGACACCTGTTGAATTCGAGAACATTTAGAATCTCATAGGGAACATCTTGAATCTTCCCCATCTTCTCAACATGTGACTCGCGCACATAAATCATAGTTGGTGTACGTCTGCAGAAAATTTATATTCATGATTACCAGTAACCCAGCTAAAATAGAAAATATAGCAGAAATAGTGCCAAAAAGCAGTATGATTAACTCTTTCCAGAATCTTATACCTCGCAGATATTTATTGAATAGTTCTAGCCCTAATTACACAATGGCCCCTTTTGATAGAAAATGCCTTCTTGCTAACCATTGCACAAACTAATTTTTCTTTTGTTGTTTTAAGTTGATCAATCACTCACCAAAAAGCCTACTAAGTTCAACCGTCGTTGAGAAAATAAAGCATGCAACTTAGAGGTAGCTCAAAATGACTATATATATCTTAAATATCAGCAATAATTATCAACCCAATATATTACTTCCATCCATTTATACCTCCCATGGAGCTGGCACCAGGATGGATCCTGCTGAATAAAATAAGTAAATAACAACGGGAACCGGATACTACAGTAGCTTTCTGATGAAAACTTTTCTCCTATCAGATAATGACTCTATATCGGCGCTTATTCTCTTTCACATGCCTGAATAAAATAAAAAGAGGAACCAGATTACAACAGTGTCCCTATGACGAGTGCTCTCCCATCAGATTATGACTACTTTCACTACTAAAACATGTAGATAACCGTATTCCTTATCAAAAAATAACTGTATTCCTAAATCTTCCAACCTAGTGGTGTATGTTAGTACAACATTTATTTCAAATACGAAGTTTCAATAAAGGGAACCTTATGGCAGAAGACAATGTAAATGTAACAGAAACTCCAAAGAGACACACACTTGTAAAAGAAGAAGCCAAAGTTTTTTGCTGCTACAACCAAAGCAGACTCATCTGGGGATGCTGCTTGATATCGTATTTTTTCTGGGGTCTCTTCTCCTTCAGGCAGCACGGTATGGCATATAGCAAGGCATCTGAAAAATTCCTGAACAAACAATCCTAGCCTCATTAAACTAGCCATCTATAAGTGCTAGATAAGCAAGTGTGTGACGGTTTTCCCACAAGGACAACTCAATATGAAGGTGATAGTTCACAAACAAAAAGATACCCTGCGAGTTTAAACTCCCTTCATCCCCTACATAAAATTCACCTTTCCTTTTGCAAATAAATTTCACTTTCCCAAGAAAGATAGTTCTATGATAGGCTATATGATAGAAGAAGTTATATTGGACCCACTTTAACTCTTGTATTGTAATTTTCTCTATTCTGATACTAAACAATCAAAAAAGCAACTACGACCCCACATTTTCCCACAAATTAAACCAAATAACACATATTTCAACTTCTCTTAATAACCATACAAAGTCAACATGGACACTGAACTTGGAAAGAAATGGAAGTTCACACCACAAAGCGCTAAACTATTAATTGAAGGCTTTAGGTTAGAATTGTGGGAACCACTTCATCTAACAGTAGCAAGGGGAAACTTTTAGATTTGTATACACCGCCTCACGCTATGACCTAATTGCTTTTTCTTGTACCAAGCATGTGGCAAATATTTTGTCAATGGACAGTGGTAAGAAGCAACCTAGAACCTGTGTTTGCTCTGGTATTTCGTTGAACTTTGTGATCTGCCTCTTCTAAGGCTTAAGGTCAGAGAGGGATATTTTATTCATCTGTTTTAAGTCTATACAGAGATAACTAACCTCAAAAAGAAGAACGACAGAGAAGAAAGCAAGATAATAAGAAAATAAAAGATTTTCATTACTAGTCTAGTGTTACTTAAAGATTTGGCAGAATTTGATACCACAAATTTCATAAGCATGAAGGGAAAACACTTATGATTGAATTATTTTATTAAAAAAAAATAGTTCAAAAACAGCAAAATTTTTTTTCTTTTCAAAAAAAAAAACCTATGATATTTGATTGTTCAAACGTGACAATTATTATTATAAAAAAAAAACTCATGTTAGCCTTTTATTCCAAACATAATAATCATATATTTACCCTGCATGAATCAGGATTAGGCTCATTTCTCCAGGCACCTCGCATCAGTCGAGCATCATCAAAATTGAAACCTTTCTCTCGTGCTTCAGTTGATGATTTCTTAACCTGTAACAATTCTCTAGATCAATGGAAGACAGAGTCATGAATCTGTTTGATCTTGCCCAAGAGTATATTTACCTCAACTTTCAGCCCAATTCGCTGAGCAGTTCCCATCTCAATTTCACTAACACCAGTGCCATATATCTCTCCACCGATTGAACACTTAAAAAACTCCATCAAATTCCTCGTAAGAGTTCCAGTTTTGTCAGAAAATATGTATTCCACCTGTCCATAGATAAGTAGCTAGTGGCTCAAGAACTCATTTGTTAAGAACATACCGCATACACTAGAGCAGAGGGTAAAAATTGAAGCAAACATTGTCGTTCCCTTGTTGTGCAAAACCACTGTTTATGTTAGTGCACATAGAGATTGTCTAAACAAATTAACTTCAACCCCTTCGTAATAGCATAAACAATTACCTGACCAAGTTCCTCGTTCAAATTAGATGTCCTAGCCTGTGCAGGGGTGTTGCTCTCAGCATGGTACATGTGCAAGTCGTTGTTGATAAACTTATTGGACTGTATAAATTTAATCATCTGAAAGTGACAAAAGAAAGTAAGATGAAAGCAGACGGAACATTAAAATAAAAATCTGCAAAGCACCAAAATAAAAGAACAAAGAAATTGCCATTAATCTACCTCAACGGAGACATAGAGAGAGATCGGAATAATCGGTGAATAGAGAGTGATTAAGGTGAACATGGTCAAAACTGCAACCTGAGCAGACAGCAAAAGAGTAATTGGAGACACAAATAGGCAGAAGTGCTGCACAGACAAGTAAGAAGATGAACATGTAAGAATCTAAACGATTACCACAAATCTATTGTCAGGGTTGGATTGTGGGTCTGAATTTTTGCTACTTCCAAACTGCAAATAATAGTACTTCTCATTTATGAAGATACCACTGCAAAATTCCAAGCAAATCCAAAATTTTCAGCATGGAGGAAAACGTAACAGAAGTTCTAAAACAGCAGGATGGTTATAGCAATTGATCGAACCTGCCTATGGCTCCCAAGAAACACATGCACAGGAGAGCACTAAAAAGCGCGATAATAAGTTTGTCAAGTTTCTTCTCCAAAGTGCTTCTTTTGGAAGGAATTTTCATAGAATTCATCATAACCTGTGGTTAAACCATGGTTGGCAGAAGCAACTGAGAATAAGAACCAAAGTGAAAAGCCAAGTAGCAACGGCCACAAAGCAAAGCTATGTAGAAACAGCAATATAAAATATCATATTAAACAAGGTTGCTACTGTAAAGGAGATGTTATATAGCTGGGCCGGTTTCCGTAGAAGAAGAAAGCAAAAGGCGTGGAAGTTCGCCTCGTTAGCTCTCATGTGGATAGTTTGGGGGGAGAGAAATAGGAGAGCTTTTGAGGGGATTGAGTCTCCTTTTTCACATCTTAAGAATAGTCTTTTATCTTTGATCGCTTTTTGGTGCACTCATATAGCCCCTACTTGTATAGAAGATTGGGCATCTTTTGTAGAGAATCATGTTCTGATGTAAATTCTCTACTTTTTGGTATACTTCCTGTATACAGGAGTTCTCTCCCTTTTGATTAATACAATTTACCTTATCAAAAAAAAACAAGGTTGATACTGTAACTTTATAACACTAGAATGCAGCAAAATAGTTCGAGAAAACATCATTACTGAATAGATGATGACATTAAACCTACTTCTTTGAAACATTCTTGACAAGAATGCTATAAATAAATAAATAATGTATGCTGCACCCCCACAAAGAGAAAACAACAGGAAGAAGGAAAGGTAAGAGAAAAGGGTAACTTATAAGTTAAATTCAGATTCAATACCTTTGTTTCATGCCCAGTGAAAATGACAGCCCCAACAATGTACTCGGTGTTTCTCAGACTGCACCCCTGGAAGAAATACAGCGATATCAAGAAAGATGAAGTAAAAATTCACCAAATGTACTATAAATTAGAGAAGAAATATCACAACTTAGCAGACAAAAGTTCAAATATAAGTCATAAAAGGGAATGGACAAGATAGCAGGTGAATAAATGGCCAAGATCAGATCATGGTCTGCTAGGATATTTGCTCAAAGATGCATTTATCGTGAACTATAACTAAGACACAATATATGCAGTATTTTTTCTCTTAATCAGTATATACCAATTCAATATTTAAAACCAGAACCATAAAATAAACAAATGGGGAAACAACATAAGAAATGCATACCCGTAAAAGAAGTTGATTTGGACTGAGTGGCAAGGTTTGCTTTTGAATTATCAAATTGCCAGTGAATGTGTACAATGAGTTATTAGGTTGCTCACATTGTACTTCGCCTGTTTAAAGAGAAATGCAAGAGAACATCAAGCACGCAATATTATCAGAGCAAGATCTTCCTAAAGTTGCAATCAGATTGGTCAGGCCTCTACAGAAAAAGCATTTGATATTTGTCATCATAATTCTGATATACAATAAGCAATAACATCTCTTCTGGGAAGAATCTGTGAGAGATCACGATACACATGGTTGCACATCTTAATTGTGTTTAAACAGCATCCTTCATTAACATATTTAGATAAGTGAATATACATTTTCATCAAATGTAATAGTCCTTGAACAATGGCTTGACTTGTGCACTTCATGCTGAGATCTGAAGATTTATCAACCATATATGAGCTTAGATGTGAAGTAGTTGTAACTAAACTGCAATTACTGGTGTTATGAAGTGCATTTTACTTTTTAAAAAAAACCAGCTATAGGATTTGTCCGCTAATAATTTGAGTCCTAACTTTTCATGGACTGAACACAAATCTTACGCGTCGAAGGATATCTATCAAGCAGAAAGCATTGGAAAATCTGGAAAGAAGGAATTCAGCACGTCTATTTCAGGCTATATGCTACAACTAGATCTTCCAATGGATTTGAAGTAATTTCATAGCACTTGTACAACCAAATGTCGATATTACATGCATTATCTCGCATAAATATTTGATTGGTCAACAGCAGTAGAGAACCAAACCTTTGAATTCAGATACTTTCTCAGGAGACACATAATCCCAGGTCTTCTCCAGTGCTTTTCTGATCTTTAAATTAGTTTCACCGTCCAAATTCGCCGTCTGAGGAAATCCATGTACCAGTTAGGAGAGAACATGATGGAATAGATGAAAACCAATACATTTATTTCTGACATTATCCAAGTACCTCTTTTCCAAATAATTTAGAGCAGCCAATCTTTTATCACAAGTAAAAAAAAATCAGATAAGGATCAAGTACAACCTCAATGTAGCAGACTCCATCTGGGTTTGTGCTGGCAAGAAAGATAAGATCTGCCGGGAAGAACTCATCCTGCTTAACCTGCAAGAAAAAGGGTAGCTTGTACAACCTTACATTCTTCGAACAATTTTCTTCAGAAGCTTGTATAAAATTCCTTCAAATTGCAAAAGCTACTTTTGAGGAACCGAACTGAAATCCTTCCCAACTCAACATTTAGGGAGGAGTGGGTGGAAAGCATTTTCCATTTGTGAAGTGTGCATCCAAAATGTCAACCACATCAGTGATGGCCTATCCCCGCGCTGAAAGGACAATGCAAGCTGAACAAGCAGACTGTATTGATCTTACAACTCTCCAAATTCAACAGCAACAACAACAACAACAAACCTAGTGTAATCCCACAAGTGGGGTCTTGGGAAGGTCATGTATACATAGACCTTACCCCTACCTTGTGAAGGTAGAGAGGCTGTTTATGATAGACCCTCGGCTAAATTCAACAATATTTAAAACATAAAATTCTAAATAACTGGTGGTCCACGCTCCTCAAATTCTAGAGCTTAACCCATCGTTCAAATGAATGATATAGCTCAGGCTTATCCCTTGTTTTATAAAAAGAAAGACAGCTTTATTGAGTCGTTGCTACCAATTCAATACCATGAGGAGCCACCGCCACTGAATTATTACTGGGATGGACTTCTTGAATAAGTATTCTCTTATTTATTTAACAACAACAACAACAACAACAACAACGACCCAGTATAATCCCACAAGTGGGGTCTGGGGAGGGTAATATGTACGCAGACCTTACCCCTACCCCGAAGGGTAGAGAGGCTGTTTCCAGGAGACCCTCGGCTCAAAAAGCAACAGGAGCCGATATATTAGTACCATAAAAATGCATAATAAAATAACAGCAATACAAGAGATATGAAATACAGAATACGAAATACGAAAAAGATGGCTGGTATAGTAAAACTAGCAGGTAAAGCCCTGCATCAATAGACGACCAATGACATTCTTAGTCTAACTCCTAACTGGCTAGTCTCACTCTATTGTGCTGTAGAAATATTCACAACTCTCCCCTAACCTACAACCTTAATATTTAACTCCTAACTGGCTAGTCTCACTCTTATTTATTTAACACAGTTTCGGAATTTTCCTATGAAATGAACAGATGGTCTGCAGCACAGCACTGCACCAAGTAGTGATTTGCCAGAGATGTGCAATTAACAGAAAAGTAAAAATAAATACTCTAGCCAGCATTTAAAAGGACATATAACCACACTGTGAGAAGGCACGGGAGAAAATATGATATATTGATATTGTGTGTTCAATACAATACAAGAGGTCCTTATTTATAGCTATACTATACAAGGACATACTACTCCTATTCCAATGTGGGACAAGACTACATTATGTACATATCTAACAGTCCCCCTCAAGCCGATGCATACACATCATATGTACCGAGCTTGTTACACATGTAACTAATACGAGAACCAGTAAGAGACTTAGTGAAAATATCTGCTAGTTGATCATTCGACTTTACAAACTTTGTAATAATATCTCCTAAAAGTATTTTTTCTCTGACAAAATGACAGTCGATCTCAATGTGTTTAGTCCTCTCATGGAACACCGGATTTGACGCAATATGAAGAGCAGTTTGGTTATCACACGCTAGTTCCATCCTGCTGATTTCTCCGAACTTTAACTCCTTGAGCAACTGCTTGACCCAAACTAACTCACACGTTGCCATAGCCATGGCCCGATATTCGGCTTCGTCGCTAGATCGAGCAACTACATTCTGTTTCTGCCTCTTCCACGAGACCAAATTACCTCCTACTAGAACACAATATCCAGATGTAGATCGTCTATCAAAAGGTGATCCTACCCAATCAGCATCTGTGTACCCAACAATCTGCTCGTTGTCTAGATCTTCGAATAGTAATCCTTTGCCTGGAGCTGACTTTATATACCGAAGAATACGAAGAACTGCCTACCAGTGACTATCACAGGGAAAATCCATAAACTGACTTACAACACTCACCGGAAAAGAAATGTCAGGTCTAGTCACTGTGAGGTAATTCAATTTTCCAACCAACCTCCTATATCTCGTAGGGTCTCTAAGAGGCTCCCCCTGTCCAGGCAGAAGCTTAGCATTCGGATTCATAGGAGAGTCAATAGGTCTGCAACCCATCATTCCAGTCTCCTCAAGAATGTCTAAGGCATACTTCCGCTGTGAAATAACAATACCTGAGCTAGACTGAGCGATGTCAATACCTAGAAAATACTTCAGACTGCCCAAATCATTAGTTTGGAAGTGCTCAAAGAGATGTTTCTTCAGATTAGTAATACCATCCTGATCGTTGTCAGTAAGAACAATATTATCAACATAAACCACCAGATAAATACACAGATTCGGAGCAGAATGCCGATAAAACACAGAGTGATCAGCCTCACTACGAGTCATGCCGAACTACTGAATAATTGTGCTGAACTTATCAAACCAAGCTCGAGGGGACTGTTTCAAACCATATAGTGACTTGCGCAATCTGCATACACAACCACTAAACTCCCCCTGAGCAATAAAACAAGATGGTTGCTCCATAAAATTTCCTCGTCAAGATCACCGTGGAGAAAAGCATTCTTAATGTCTAACTGATAAAGAGGCCAATGACGTACAACAGCCATGGACAAAAAAAGACGAACAGATGCTACTTTAGCCACGGGAGAGAAAGTATCACTATAATCAAGCCCAAAAATTTGAGTATATCCTTTACAAAACGAGCCTTAAGCCGATCAACCTGGCCATTCGGACCGACTTTGACTGCATAAACTCAACGACAACCAACAGTAGACTTACCTGCAGGAAGAGGAACAAGCTCCCAAGTGCCACTCGCATGTAAAGCAAACATCTCGTCAATCATAGCTCGTCGCCATCCAGGATGAGATAGTGCCTCACCTGTAGACTTAGGAATAGAAACAGTGGACAAAGAAGATATAAAAGCATAATGAGGTGACGACAGACGATGATAACTTAGACCAACATAGTGGGGATTAGGATTAAGTGTGGACCGTACACCTTTGCGGAGTGCAATTGGTTGACTAAGAGGAGACAAGTCCGCAGTAGGTGCAGAACCTGATGCAGGACGTGAATCACCTGGGCCTGATGCTGGATGTGGACGACGATGATAAGTCAAGAGTGGCGAAGCTGCAAAAGGTTGAACTGGATTATGTGGAGGAACTGGATTATGTGGAGGAACTGGACCTATAGGTGATGGAACTGGAGCTATAGATGGTGAAACGGGAGCTATAGATGGTGGAGCTGGAGATGTAGAGGAAGATGGATGGGAGATAGTGACTGAATCTCCTAAAGAAGAGACTGGTAGTACCTCAGAAATATCTAAGTGATTACCTGGACCTGTGAAGTATGATTGGGTTTCAAAAAAGGTAACATCAGCGGACATAAGGTACCGCTGGAGGTCAGGAGAATAGCATCGATACCCCTTTTGCGTTCTCGAGAAACCAAGAAATACGCACTTAAGAGCACGGGGAGCTAACTTATCTATTCCTGGAGTAAGGTTATGGATAAAACAAGTGCTTCCAAAGATACGGGTGGAAGAGAGAACAAAGGTAAGTGGGGAAACATGACAGAGAATGGAACTTGGTTCTGGATAGCTGAAGATGGCATACGATTAATAAGATAGCAAGATGTAAGAACTGCATCCCCCAAAAACGCAACGGAGCATGAGATTGTATGAGTAGGGTACGAGCAATTTCAATAAGATATATATTCTTTCTTCCAGCTACCCCATTTTGTTGAGATGTGTACGGACAGGATGTTTGATGAATAATCCCATGAGATTTCATAAACTACTGAAATGGGGAAGACAAATACTCTCGGGCATTATCACTACGAAATGTGCGAATAGAAACCCCAAATTGATTTTGAATTTCAGCATGAAAGGTATGGAAAATAGAAAACAACTCAGATCGATTTTTTATCAAAAATATTCAGGTGCACCTAGAATAGTCATCAATGAAACTGACAAAGTAGCGGAATCCTAATGTAGAACTGACCCGACTAGGACCCCAAACATCTTAATGGACTAAAGTAAAAGGTGACTGCTCGATTATCAATACGTAGAGGGAAATGAGAGCGAGTATGCTTACCGAGCTGACATGACTCACACTCTAGAGCAAACAAGTGAGATAAACCAGGTACCATTTTCTGAAGTTTTGACAAACTGGGATGTCCCAACCGTTTATGTAATAAAGCTGGTGAATCAGTAACTGGACAAGTTGGTGATAGAAGATAAGATGTGAGTCCATGTGATTTAGCAAGGATAAGGTAATAAACTCCATTTGATTCACGCCCGGTACCAATGATCCTCCTTGTACTACGTTCCTGTATAAAAACATGATCATCAAGAAATAAAACGGCACATTTAAGCGATTTGGCTAGGCGACTAACAACTATGAGATTAAAAGGACTATTAGGGACATAAAGAACTGAATCTAAAGGTAAGGAAGGAATTGGGCTTGCTTGACCTATTGCAGTTGCCAATGGTTTGAGAACCATTGGCCATTGTGACTCTTGGAAGAGCTTAAGAATACGAAATAGTAGTGAAAAGAGATTTGTTACCAGAAATATGATCCGATGCACCTGAATCAATGGCCCAAGACTCAAAGGATGAAGATTGAGAGACACAAGTCACGCTATTACCCGTTTGAACAACGGAAGCTATCTCAGAAGATGTCTGCTTACCTGCTTTGTACTGAAGAAACTCAAAATAATCCGCTAAAGAAACCATCCGACTATTCGAAGTATCGATTCCCATGTCGCTACAATTAATAGTAGTAAGGTTAACTTGAAATAGTGGAAATTAGTAACTCTTTTGGGAAAACTGAAGAAATCGCTAAGAAAACATTGTTTCTGCGCCGGAAACTTAACACTGTTCTGCGTGGAAAATGCCAGAAATACTGTAGCAGCCGGAAAAAATTCAAAGTGGTCGGAATGAAATAAAAACAATCGGGGTAGGATCGGAATTACCAAACGACCCAACTGTTCTGAAGAAACTTTTTCAAAAAAATGGCCGACAGTCCACTTTTGAAATCACTGTTCACGTCGGAAAAATATAAAAGTGGTCGGAATTTGGTGTAACCTAGATGGGTAGGTTCGGAATTGCAAGGGGGACAATCTGTCCTGAAGAGTCGTCACCAAAAAATGTCCGCAAAGTGGCCCACGCGACGTTGGAACTTCGCCGGAAAAGTTTCTTCCGACGGCTACAATACCGCCGGAGATTTTCACTGGGGTTTGGTCGCCGGACAGTGACTACCCTTGTGGTAGTGTTGATTTTGCACAACACTGACCGAGACAAAGCAAACGCAAAACAACTTTGAAAAATCGCAGAAAAAAAGGGTTCCGGTGACTGATTTCACTTCCCGAAATCGCTGGAATTTATGCACAACGATAAATCTTTCACGATAGCTCCGATACCATGTGAGAAGGCATGGGAGAAAATATGATATATTGATATTGTGTGTTCAATACAATACAAGAAGTCCTTATTTATAGCTATACTATACAAGGACATATTACTCCTATTCCAATGTGGGACAAGACTACATTATGTACATATCTAACACACACCAACTGTTGTGGACTCAAAGCCAGGCATTTAAAAGGACATATAAACAGATGGTCTGCAGCACAGCACTGCACCAAGTAGTGATTTGCCAGAGATGTGCAATTAACGGAAAAGTAAAAATAAATACTCTAGCCAGCATTTAAAAGGACATATAACCACACCAACTGTTGTGGGCTCAAAGCCAGGTATTTAAAAGGACATATAATCACACTAACTGGTTTCATGACCAGACATCCAGCTCCTAAAACACCATGGCAAATTTTGGCTTCTATATAAATTAACCAAAGAAGCAAACGCAGAACAGCCACTTCTGTATTTTAATTTTTGCTAATTTTCCACAATAACCAATTTGAACATGAGTTAAGCTTCTTGTGCTCTGATGCAATAGTTCCAGTTACCTCAGTTACCAAGACTGCCCAGTGGAACTGTGTCAGTAGGGGAGGACAGCGACATACTTCAAATGAATTTCCCAAAAAATATACAAAAAGCATTTTCCACTCTGGTATATTATACACACACCCTTGCTCATATAACATATAGCAGTTGACATAACAAGCTAAATAAAGATCCTAGAGAAAGTTACAAAGCATGTAAATGGATGTTGATAATGAGCACCAAAACAACAGATATGAAATGGCAAAACCATATCCATCATCCACTTTACAAGACACGATGCAAAAGAAGAACCAAAGTTCAAAGACCCCATTACACACTTATACTTACTCTCACGATATCTCCAGCCTGCAGCTTCTTCCATGGGACATTTACCCATTTCTGGTCTTGCAACATGTCTATGGGCGAATTATTGATAGACATGTCATTCTGAAAACGCTTCTGTTACAAATAATAAAGGAAGGAACAAGAAAGGAATGCATAAGAAAATAGTTCCGAATCAAAAGGGGAAAAGGATAAAGGTGTCAATAGAAAATTACTCTATTTAAAGAATATCGTACATATAACAGTCAATTTAAGGACCAAAGGAGAAAGAAGGCAATGAAGGAAATAGTACTCACCCAGTCCTCCCAAGCCTCCTTAATTAGAGAAACAAGAAGCACCAAGCTCAAAGGAAGCACATTTGTTATTGGACTTACGGGACTGCATTCAAAGAAGATTCTTTTTTCAGGTGCAAATCATGAAAAAACATAGCAAATGTCATTAAAATATAAATTAATTTCTTGAAATAGTTTGCAAGATCTCTTCTTGCATTTCTTTTCTGATATTATTATCTATTCTGTTGAGCCGGGGTCTCCCAGAAACAGCCTCTCTACCCTTCCGGGGTAGGGGTAAGGTCTGCATACATCCTACCCTCCCCAGACCCCACTAGTGAGATTTTACTAGGTATGTTGTTGTTGTAGTAGTTTGCAAGATGACTTATAGACCAAGACACAAAAAAAAGGGAAATTTTATTACTTAATGTCAACGGCCAAACAACCTCCAATAGCAACACGCATCATTGACCTCTAATCTAGTGTAGATGCTTAACAAAAAAAATACCCTCACTCTCTCTAAACTAGACTCTTCTCTCATTTTCAGCGCAAATAATGCATAACCGGAGAGAGAGATAATAAGAGTAAGCCACATAAAAACATTAGATAGTAGTAATTTATACCTGATTGGAGTGCATGACAAAATTGAGATCATAAGGAAGTAGAGATTAGCCACCCGCCTGAACTGTAAGTACAGGAAGAAGGTCACAGAAATAAGATGAAGGTTATAGAAAGACGATTGAACAATACGGATGCATGGCCTCAAGAAAAATTTTCATGCCAAATACCTTCTTCCAAAAAAGAAGTCATGCCTAATTCAAATTGAATCCACTCGCTATATGTAAAATGATTTAACAGTCTGACACACTAATAGACTACAATTCATGTTGTTGTTCAATAAGGTAAAACAACTTTATTACTGATGAGAAAACCTCCCGTATAAGAATTGCATACCAAAGGTAGAGAATCTACACACACAAAAAAAAAAAAAGGGATGACTGTCTACAAGAGACACCTTATTTTCTATACAAACTGAAACCTCAAGGGTGGACAAAGAGAAACTAGGGATAAAAATATAATCCTCACATATATAAAATCATGTTCTAGTGTTCTATCCTTTCAAAAACACGCTTATTTCTATCCTTCCAGAGATACACATCAAGGCTAGTGGAGCAACATCCTAAGCTCTTCATCTTTTCTTCTTCTTTTAAAGGTCCAGCTAAATAGTTCCCCAATCACTAAGTCTGTCATCGTCCAGTTTAAACCAAACCATTTCAAAATATCTCGCTACAATCGAGATACTACTAACAGCGCAAAAGGAGATGATCTATGTCTTCGCCGAATTTTTACGCATACAACACCAACTCTTTCTCAATTTTTTGTTGTCAAGATCACTCCCTTTGCCTCTGTACAAGCAAAAAAAACACATTTGTCCCCCAGAAATCCAAACCGATAGGTTTGAAAGTGCAGGTCATTAATAAAACTATTTTCCTTATCAAAAAACAGGTTTGAGAAGGCAGATCCTTCTACGACCAAAAGCTCATGGTAATATGACTTAAAAGAGAACATTGTATCGCATTCCAACCCCCATCTACTAGTGTTATCAAAGGCTCATTTGAGGCACGCTTAAGCCCCGAGCTCAGAGAAGCTCAAGGTAGATGCTTCGCCTCATTTAGGCTGCGTTTCAGTGTAGGCAAGGCACTAACGCGTGCCATTACCCACAAGTTCTACTTTGAATAGACCGGTACTTAACAATAAATATGATTGGCCAAAAGAAATGTTAATTGTAATCATTATAAATGAAGTTGTTACTCTTTTTTTGCATTACATATATATGTTTTTATTCTTTTCTTCGTAGAGCATTTTTATCGTTTTTCGCTTTTGACAACATTGTCATCTACAAAAGTCTTAATTGGCTAGCACTATATTATGTTTGTAGATCATTTTAAATTTCGTTATCTCCCCATCCTAGAGATCCCTCTTAAACTCTAAATCCATCCCAATGACCCCCCCCCCCCAAAAAAAACCCAAAAATCATTCTTTTGTGTTATACGGTCATCTCTTCCTGGCACAAACTCTGTAGATGTTTAAAAATGTACGTCTCAATGTACTCTCACACACCAATTGTGCCCCCAAAAATTGAACATTTTTCCAACCCCAACCCTGAATACAATATAGCCATTGAACCCATTACATCCCTTCATGATAATTCCTCTCCATGTCGCACCGAAAATGAAGAGTAATGTTTACAATCTTCTAACTCCCTTCACAATTCTATAATTTCTGCTATCGCAATCTTCCATACGACATGCTCCTCCATCCCAAATCTCCATACCTAGTTTCTCGATATAGCCGTGTTAAAACAGAAAGATCTTTCACCCTGAGGGCTGAGAGTTTGAGCCTATTTTTAACTCCATTTAAGGCGGAGAGTTTGCACCCTTTTTCCAATTTTCTTTAAGCAATGTTATCTTCTTTTTTTTTGCTCGACTAGAGGCCATCAATCACCCTCCCAAAACCCAAAAATCATCCTTTTGTGTTATACGGTCATCTCTTCCTGGCACAAACTCTGTAGATGTTTAAAAATGTACGTCTCAATATACTCTCACACACCAATTGTGCCCTCAAAAACTGAACATTTTTCCAACCCCAACCTTGAATACAATATAGTGATTGAACTCATTACATCCCTTCATTCCTCTTCATGTCGCACAGAAAATGAAGAGTAATGTTTTCAATCTTCCAACTTCCTTCACAATTCTATAATTTCTGCTATCGCAATCTTTCATACGACATGCTCCTCCATCCCAAATCTCCATACCTAGTTTCTCGATATAGCCGTGTTAAAACAGAAAGATCTTTCACCCTGAGAGTTTGAGCCTATTTTTAACTCCATTTAAGGCGGAGAGTTTGCACCCTTTTTCCAATTTTCTTTAAGCAACGATTATCCTTTTTTTGCTTGACTAGAGGCCATCAATCACCCTTCCGAAAACCAAAAATCATCCTTTTGTGTTATACAGTCATCTCTTCCTGGCACAAACTCTGTAGATGTTTAAAAATGTACGTCTCAATATACTCTCAAACACCAATTGTGCCCCCAAAAACTAAAAAATTTTCCAACCCCAACCCTGAATACAATATAGCCATTGAACTCATTACATCCCTTCATGATAATTCCTCTCCATGTCGCACCGAAAATAAAGAGTAATGTTTTCAATCTTCTAACTCCCTTCACAATTCTATAATTTCTGCTATCGCAATCTTCCATACGACATGCTCCTCCATCCCAAATCTCCATACCTAGTTTCTCGATATAGCCGTGTTAAAACAGAAAGATCTTTCACCCTGAGGGCTGAGAGTTTGAGCCTATTTTTAACTCCATTTAAGGCGGAGAGTTTGCACCCTTTTTCCAATTTTCTTTAAGCAATGTTATCTTCTTTTTTTTGCTTGACTAGAGGCCATCAATCACCCTCCCAAAACCCAAAAATCATCTTTTTGTGTTATACGGTCATATCTTCCTGGCACAAACTCTGTAGATGTTTAAAAATGTACGTCTCAATATACTGTCACACACCAATTGTGCCCTCAAAAACTGAACATTTTTCCAACCCCAACCTTGAATACAATATAGTCATTGAACTCATTACATCCCTTCATTCCTCTCCATGTCGCACAGAAAATGAAGAGTAATTTTTTCAATCTTCCAACTTCCTTCACAATTCTATAATTTCTGCTATCGCAATCTTTCATACGACATGCTCCTCCATCCCAAATCTCCATACCTAGTTTCTCAATATAGCCGTGTTAAAACAGAAAGATCTTTCACCTGAGAGTTTGAGCCTATTTTTAACTCCATTTAAGGCGGAGAGTTTGCACCCTTTTTCCAATTTTCTTTAAGCAACGATTATCCTTTTTTTGCTTGACTAGAGGCCATCAATCACCCTCCTGAAAACCAAAAATCATCCTTTTGTGTTATACAGTCATCTCTTCCTGGCACAAACTCTGTAGATGTTTAAAAATGTACGTCTCAATATACTCTCAAACACCAATTGTGCCCCCAAAAACTGAACATTTTTCCAACCCCAACCCTGAATACAATATAGCCATTGAACCCATTACATCCCTTCATGATAATTCCTCTCCATGTCGTACCGAAAATAAAGAGTAATGTTTTCAATCTTCTAACTCCCTTCACAATTCTATAATGTTCTGCTATCGCAATATTCCATACAACATGCTCCTCCATCCCAAATCTCCATACCTAGTTTCTCGATATAGCCGCGTTAAACATAAAGATCTTTCACCCCTAAGGGCTGAGAGTTTGAGCCTATTTTTAACTCCATTTAAGGTTGAGAGTTTGCACCCTTTTTCCAATTTTCTTTAAGCAACGATTATCTTTTTTTTGCTTGACTAGAGGCCATCAATCACCCTAACATATGGACAAATTGGCCTAACAAACTCTTTGTGTCATCGTCTCCTTTTTTAACTTGTTTTTGTGACTTGATCTGCAACTACTCGTTATGGTTGCATCGTCATTTCAAGCAATTGTGGCCTCTCTTCTCTTTCTCTACTCCACCTCGATTTCCACCTTCCCTTTCTCCCCCCTCATCTCCCTCCACCATCCCCCCCCCCCCCATCATCACTAATGTGAACTCCAACATTGACCAGATCTTGAAGTACGTGTCACCCTCGTTTGCTAAAATTGTTGCCAAAAAATTTTGCTTCCTTTCTTGACTACAGTTCTCACCATAGTCATGTCCATAATACTGCAGTATGCTTTCACAAAACCTCCACATAAATGTCCAGTTTTTTCAGCAAATCATGGCACCCTAATGAATATTCAACCCAGCTAGATTGACAATCATCTCCCCTTCTTCTCTAATTTCGACATCCCAAAATATTTGTCCACCTCATAACCAGAAATAAGCCTCCCAAATGATCAAATCAACACATCAAGTATCTTCTTAGGAAATTTTTTCTTTTATTGTGATTCTTCCTAGGAAACTATAAACTTAGGTTCATGACCTTCCACCATCAACGGGTACCAACCACTAAGCGCATAGCCGGGCAAGCTAATGCATTTGTATATGTTTTCTATTTATACCTACAATTCATCCAGATCTATTTGAAGCATCCAAGCACGTTCAAGCGCTTGAAGATCATATTTAATAAAACAAATATGATCATTTTGATAAGACATACCTTTCATTCTTCCTTACGTTGTTTTATGGAATCTGGTTCTTTTGGGTTACATTGAACCTAAAATATTAATTCCAAGTGAAATGACCAATGTCCTACTCTCGAGGAAACTATATTTGGATATACTTAAGGTAGTCACTTGACTAGGAGCGCAGGTACCAGTTATTTAGAAGTTCATCTGGGAACTAAAAGCACTTATACACTGCCATGCTTTTGTTAGGTAGAGAATGTGACTTCATATATGTAGTAGATGTTTTTCCTCTTTTTTTAATGTTAGCTTGACCAGAAAGCAAAAGACTATAAACACTTGTTTAAAAATTGCTCAACCACAAGGCAACTTTGGGAGCTTTTGCTGAATAATTTCGGGCTCAAATGGGTGATACCTACGTCTGTTAAATCTCCAAGCCAGGATGCTGCCAGAAAAGAACGGAAGAAGTTGTGAAAAACAATTTCTGCATATGTTGGATCATATGGATAGAAAGGAACTGCAGGTGCTTTCAAGGGAAAGCTTAAACAATACATATACTAGATGTCTTTACTTGTTAGCGCTCTGGTATAGGTTACAAAATTCATATGAAGTAGACGAAATGGTAGAATGTATTAACACTATATCAGCTTGAAATTTAATTGTAAATGGAATCACTATTTCTGTACAGACTTGCTAGTGGTGGTATATTTTGCCGCAATATAAGTCTTATTTACCTTTTCAAAAAAACAAGGATATAAAAGCTATCACCTGTGGCTCCCTTCCTACCAAACAGAAGCAATTGAAAATATAAACTTTGTCTAAATCCATTTCACAAGTCACAAGGATTAAAAAAAGGGAATGAAAATGAAAGGGAATTGACTCAACAATTTGCCACTAAAAAAGACACTAAGTTGCTGCCCACCAACAACATACTCAGTGTAATCCCACATAGTGGGGTTTAGGGAGGACAATGTATATGCGGACCTCACTCCTACCCATGTGGGGTAGAGAGGTTGTTTCCAATAGATCTTCCGCTCAAGAAAAGCATAAACACAACAATAACGAGAAAGGAATATGGTAATGTAGAAGCCATGAAAAGATATAGTAACAACAGCAAAATAATAAAATAACCAAAGAGAATAAAGCAACACAAAGTACTCGAAATCTACAAATAAGAAAACATGAGACTACGTGCTAATACTAATAGTTTGAAAAGAAGAACGCTCGACTATCCACTACCCTCATACTCTAATCCTCGACCTCCACACATTACTATCCAGGGTCATGTCCTCGGTAAGCTGAAGATACGACATGTTCTGCCTAATCACCTCTTCCCAATACTTCTTTGATCCACCTCTAGCTCTCCTAAAAACCCACCACACTCTCACACCTCCTCACTGGGGCATCTGGGCTTTTCTCTTCACATGGCCAAACCAACTCAACCTCGTTTCCCGCATCTAGTACTAAGTTGCTGCCCAACGGAAGAAAGATTGGGGACAAAAATATTTGATGAACTTCTTATCACCCGATAGCATATCGAAAAAACACACTCAAAAGTCTCATTAGTTCCTAAAGGAACTTATCTCTCTCATTAGTTACTAAAGAAACTAGAAACCTTGTGTATGTGTCCTCTAAATTATTTTTTGATGAAAAGGTAAGAGAGTGTCCTCTAAATTATATGCTAATACTGTGTTGCTCTCCAATGGAAGAATAAAATTAACTGTTTTTTATGAAAAGAGAAAAACTAATTGTTTAAGTTGGCATAAATACAGAAAGCTTAACTAAGCAAAATAATAAGCCTAAACAGGGCACAGGATAAGAGCAAAACGAATTTACCTGTTCAAACAACCCCTTTGGCAGGAATGTTATGACATCGTACTTTGTAGTTGAAACAGAATTTCCCTGAAAACAAAAACAATGCAACTAATCAGATCAAAGCTAAAATACGCATAGAACAGAATTGGTGAGGTACACGATTTATCTAAGAGGGACTGTAGCTACCACTTGACATTTTCCTTAATAAATCATTTACCTGCACCTTCTCAGCACAAGGCATATTTACATTTGATTACACTTTACTAATCCATCTAAATAGGTTGGCAGAAAAAGAAACTGAACTTTCTCTTTTCTATTTTTCCTTCTCCCTTAATCAGTTGACCAAACAGGTAACTTACATAACCAAAAGTTTAAGACTATATTGGGCACTGGGCTGCGCCGAATCTGTTGTTTCACCTTCACAGGACTAGGGGTTTAAGGAAATTAAATGAAATTCAGAAATATCATTTCTTCTTTTTTTATTCTTTGTGTGTGGAAATAAGCACACACCCAAAACAAACTTACGATGATCAAAGCTTCAGCAAACACGGAAGTAATTGAAAAAAAAAAAAGCAAGGACTACTTTACTTCATTATAATCATGCACATTATAGTTACTATACTAGCCCGTAAAACTACATTAATAGTGTAAGGAATCTTTCTACTCTGTCAGTTTACATAAATTAAACCCAAATATAAAGAGTTTAACTTACATTTATTGACAAAAATTAAGATTCTCCTAGACCATCGGGTTATTCTTCACTATACATTTTGCTCACAAAAACAGCTCATAAAAATAAAAAATTTAAAAATATAAATATTAATACTAAGTCGCTGCACAGTCACTACTAGTCCGTATCCAGTAACTTAAGTAGGAAATATCAGTACCTTGAATTTGGCAAGGGCATTAGCTTCACGATCATTAACGAAGACAGTACGATGACCGGGTGCTTGAGGTTGTACTCCACCAAGACGAATGCTTCGAGAAGATGAAATACGATTAAGTATCGGTCCCGATCTAGATCCTCTCCATCCTCCTCCGGCCATTCTGAAACTTCTTGTCGTTCTCACCGGCCGGAACCGGAGAAATTACTCGTACGGAGATAAATTATTCTTGCTTATTTTTGTGTTTTTAGTTGTATTTAGTTGAAGGTTTAGTTGAATGAAGTTAAAGAAGAAGCTTCGAAGAATTGACTTGGGAAGAACTTCTTCATCTTCTTTCCTCGTTTGAGTTGGGAGATTTTTCTGACGATATTTTAATCCGCGTGAAGAAAAATAAAAATTAAATTCTAATTCGCACAAGGAGGCTGCACGTGAGGGAGGAGTTTTGAGGCGACGACGGCGTTCCGAATTAACTGTACCTTTTTTATTTTATTCTATTTTGTCGATAAATTTCAACTGTTCCACGGTTTATATTGGGGGTGTCAATGTATATTTAAAAACCAACTAAACCAACCGAACGGTATCGTACCGAATCAATTTTTAGGTTTTTTCTAATAAAATTATAGATTTTTATATAAATCTATAACCGAACCGATAATTAAAGTAGGTTTTTTATTTTATAAAAATAAACCGAAAAAATACCGAACCATACCGAATAAATTTACAATGCGAAAAAATATATTTATATATTAAATTTAAAAATAATATAGCATTAAATTTTTTCTGAGGCCTTGGAATTATGAAATAGTTACAAGTAATTAAACTTAAAATCCTAATTTCCAAACCTATTATGCTACTCCTATTGAAACTAAATTATTTCCAGCATATTCACTAGCAAAACACAAGGTATTGTAGCGATTATGAGTAGCAAACTACAGTGTGTTGAATATGTTTCCTTTCATATGATTTAGATTTATCTTTTTGAATATTTAATCTTCTATAGACTTTATTCTTGAGACCTAGCTTTGTTAATATCTTTCCACTCGTGTGATTTATATTTGTTTTTGTATTTGCTTAGTTTCTTTTACGCTGATGTAGAATAGTTGATGGATCTATATTCTAGTTATCTTTTATATTTTCTTAGTTTATCACTTTTTAAACTATAAAGATGTCTAGAGAGTTTTGCTAAGTCATATAAAGATGGATCTATACGTATGTTATTGCATTTTACTTCTACTAGTGATTTTTATATGACATTTAAAAAAAATTATCGAATATTTACCGAACTGTACTGATACCGAAGAGAAACCGACATGATTGGGACGATTTTGAAAAGTCTAATTTTGATTATATATAATAAAATAACCAAAACAATGGTATGGTACAAATTTTATAAAATGCCCGAACCGAACCATTTACACCCCTGGTTTATATTATGACGCACGACGTCGTGTTTTCTGGTATTTGGTTTCGTATGTGGTTTTTTTCTCTCTTTTATTGTGGTTTTTGTTTTTGCTTTTTAGTTTTTACTTTTTCCATTACATAGGGGATTTGGGAACGAGTAGTCAATGAAAAAAAGTATGAATAGAACTTGCACCTATAGTGAAATACTTTTGTGAAATTTTTTATCGATATCACTGGATTATAAGGCTTGACGATAGAATTTATGTCTTGTATCTCTGTTGTGTAGAGTAAATTTTATAGATGTATATTTAATTTTATGTTCATTATCCAAAAATTACTTTTCTTTTTTTTGGTTATGTGAAAGCCATTCAACTTTGTGGTCATTACTCAAAAGTCATTTTTCTTTATTTTATTACACAAAAATAATTTTACTATGCTCTTGTTATCACAATTGTTACTTTGACCAAATTTTATAAAACTTTCACTTGAAAAATCTATTATGCTCTTGACATTATAAATTTTTCCATTTATATAATACCTTCTATATTATATACATAATATATTTTTACCTAGTATTTTGCTTATAATTAAAATAATTTTTTATATTATTTTACTTATTATTTTTATAATATATCCGCACATTTAATTTTTTTTAATATTAATTTTCAAAATATATAGGTAGCGTTATTAAATTTGTCAGTAACAGCACTATGAACAAATCTCAAGTTAACGATCCTAAACATACCTAATGAAATATTGTTAACGAAAATTATAAAATCAAAGCTCTCAAATTTATCAGCCAAGCCACATTCATTAATCTAATAAATAAAATACTCACATTTAGAACACTGACAAATCAGATTAATACTTCAAATAAATAATATTAAGAGACAAAGCTTTAAATACTTAATATTCAACACAAATATTTTTGAACTTTTTTAAGTTTTACCGACTACAAAAGCTTATTTGTTAAACAAATCTATTTTTATTATTTCAAATAAATATTAAAAAATAAATATTTTTTGTCGTTTGTATATTTCAATATATGTTCATGTTTGAATATGATTAAAAAAATTAAGTGTCGTGGGAAAATTAAATGTACAAATATTTATAAAAATAATATAAAGTTGTTTTAATTATAAGTAAAATACCTAGGTAAAAAGATATTATATAGTATATAATATAGAAGGTATTGCATAAACGTAATAACTATAATGTCAAGGGCATAATAGTCCTTTCAAGCAAAAGTATTATAAAATCTGGCTAATGTGACTATTATGATAACTAGAGCAAAGTAAAATAGTTTTTGTATAATAAAAGAAAAAAGTTTCTTTTGGGTAATGAACACAAAGTTGAATGATTTTTACGAAATAAAAAAAAGTAACTTTTGGGTAATGAACACAAAGCCGAATAACCACCCATGAAATTTACTCATATTTTGTAGCTCGTTGGTGTTAGAAATATCCTCCCACAATAAGTTTGAGAAAACACTGAAATAGTTTTAAAAATGAAGGCTATTATATAAGGTAAAGAAATATATAATTTTTTTTCTTTTGAAGTGAATATACAATCTAACCTGACAAGATTAATCATTTATATAAATAGATTGAATTACATGCAAATTACGTGTCCGATAAATGGCATGGTTGTTCTTTTGCTATTCTTTTTTTGTTAAACATTATATTCTATTGATACCAAAAAAAGTACGTACAATGAAGTTCGAGGAGTAGATTTTACTAGCTACTCTACATATACAATCAGACACTATTACAATCTCCTATGTCTATCTAGCCTCTATTCATTATTGCCAGACACAGTATTATTCGATCATTACATCAAGGATCACCTATTATGGAAAATAACTCAACTGCTGCAGTGCTCTATTCCACTTGGCTATGTCCCTTCCTCTAATGTCAGTGCAGTACTATCTCCATGCATATACTAGAAGCATCAAAATTAGTTCGCGCGTGTCCTATCCGGAGAGACTTTATTTAGGGGTAAAATTGGAATTCCTTCTTAATCTCACTCAATTTACATAAAGCAAAAACTCCATTATTGGAGAGATCAGATTTTAGAGGAAGAAATAATTTTAGAGAGAGAAAGTGAAGAGAAGACTCAATCTTGAAGTGAAGAAAAGAAGAGGATTACAATCTTGAAGCAAGAACTAAAAGGGTTTTTCTAAACTTTCTTCTTGTATTTACTTATATTATGTTTAAGACTTTTATTGTTGATATTTGTATAATTATGAGTAGCTAAAAACCCAAGTATTCTGGGGTTATGGGTGTTAGATGATTATGTTGTTTGAAGCTTAAATTGATGATCTTGAATTTATCATTATGGGTTGTTTATTTGATTCTGCTGTTAATTATTTTACTGCGTAGCTAACAGTAAAATATTATTTACGAATCTTGAGTTAAACTTGAAAAGGGAAATTCTTGATTGCATATAGAATCAAATAGAGCAAGATCCGAACCTGGGCATCGGGTGAAAGATTCGCAATTAAGATAGAACTATACTTAATTGCCTTGTTTGGTTGAGAAATAGGGTTTGTAAATGCATTTGAGTTAATATTAATACCATAGAAATATAGGTATTAATTTAACTTGAATAGGCGCATAAGAAATTGACAGATTCTTATGGGTATTATTAACCATATAATCAATAACCTAGATAATTCAATAAATTATCGTTAAGCTAAAAGCGTAGCATGATCTCTAGCACGCTCATGACCCCGAAATATCTCTCTTATTTATTGTTAAAAGAAAAAGTGTATAAGTGGTGTAGTAATTTTGTGTAGTATTATTGTTAAATTACCAATCAAGTTTTAAGTTGGTTATTTATGTATTTTGTAATGAATTAGCTTAAATCGATAATTATTTGAGTTTGCATCAGTTGATAAGTTAATCACAAGTCCTCGTAGGAACGATACTTTACTTGTTACTATATTACTTGTCGATCGCGTACACTTGCGTGAGTGTTTAGGTCGCATCGTAGTTTTTAAAAACTACACTGGCGTTGGGGGCATCGGATAAACATTTCGTCGTGGATCACTTTGGCCATGTCAAAGGGAAGACCTTTGATGAAACACCAAATCAACGTCGTCCGGGGTCCATTCACCTCCGTAGTATTTGTGGAGGGGATAAGGCGACTGTTGATTACATACAGCCAGCTCTTCGCTTCTTGAATTAAGACGGATGAATAGAACTTCTCTCCGTGATCTAGCCACTCTACCATTTTTTCTGGTTCGCAAATTTCATCAAATAAGTGCTCCCACTTTGCATCGGTTGGATGCGCCTATATTAATAAAAGTCCGCGTTCTCAGGCAGAGGGCCGGGCAGTTGATAAGCTGTGCGTATCGCCTCAATGGAGGTATCTACCGCCTTACAGCGCACTGTGACCACATGGTTGACATGCTCGGGTAGATTGGCATAGAATTCTCGTACCACCATTTCATTAGCCTCCCCTGGCTCGTCAATGAAAGCTTGCAACCTCCGCTCTATCAATTCATTGAACATGTGGGGGCATCGTTCCTTGACTTTTTTGATGTTGATGCCCCTTTCCGCAATTGCCTTCTTAGCCGCCTTCTCTGTAAAACGGTTATGAGCCTCAAGGGAGACAAATTTGGTGTTGTCATAGGAGCGCGCTGGAGCTGCCCTTTGGCGGCTTGATGATGGACCTGTGGCTTGGCGCTTTTTCGTTGGTGCCATAATACCTGCAAAATGTGGACACATTAGCTCAGCCCAACAAAAGTAGTGTGACTTGTTGCGGTTACTCAGACTTCACACGTAAAATTGGTCATAACTAAATAATCATGCTCATTGAGGCCTTTCCACAAACACCTTGTGGGCAGTAGGCGCTCACAGCTTTTTTCTAAGGGTCTTGCAACAATGGCTTCCCACAAAAGTTCATCCATAACCCAATTCAAGTACTACGCACCCCACACTTACAACAAACTAACCCCACAATATATTTTACCAAGTTTGAAACCCAAATCACTAAATACAACTATATTAATGGCTTAAAATTCAACAAGAAACTTAAAATCTGAAAATAGCAAGAGAAAAAGAATATAAAACTAAAGAAAACTAAAACTAGGGCCCATACCTTGTTAGAATTCGTGAGGTGGGGTGAAACTGCTAATGATTTTAGGGAAGGAGCCCGTGAGATATGAGATGAGTGCTGGAAGTTATGAAAGTTAGGGGGTTTTGTTGGTTTGGAAGAGATGATTGTGTTTTGGGGGTATTGGGTTTGGTTTAATAAAAGGGGAAGGGGTATGAACCAATAGCCTATTTAAATTACAAAAATAAAAGAAACAAAAAGAAAAACAAAAAACAAAAAGAAAATAACACGTCTGAAAAGTTCCAGGCTGAGAGGCTCGTCCAGGCGCGCGAACAAGTGCTCGATGTATGTAGTTCCCGCGATACTTCGCGCGTATGGTGACCCCAGGCAGAATGGTGCGCGAACTTTCGCGTGAATTATATAGTTCGCGCGATAGTTCGCGAAGAATTTTTTTTATTATTATTTTTTATTCTTACCTTAGCATCCACCCTTGTTCACCTGCATTTATTAGTACATAAAAATAACAAAAAAAAATTGTATATTCACAAATACCACAATCGTTGGGTTGCCTCCCAACCAGCGCCTTATTTTACGTCGCGGCACGACGCCATATTGCATTATACATCAATTAAATCTACTAAGGCTTTGTGACGTTGAATGTCCCCACCCCAATAGTGTTTAATTCGTTGACCATTTACCAAGAACGTGCTTGTTGAACTAATGTTTCGCAATTCAACTGTTCCATGAGGAGTTACACTTACTACAACAAAAGGGCCTGCCCAACGGGACTTAAGCTTTCCAGGAAAAAGCTTTAGCCTTGAGTTGTACAAGAGAACTTCTTGACCCGGCTCAAACTCACGATGTTGGATGTGTTTGTCGTGCCACTTCTTGGTCTTTTCTTTAGATAACTTGGCATTTTCATAAGCATGCAACCGAAACTCATCAAGTTCATTGAGTTGTAGCAGTCTTTTTTCTCCAGCTAAGTCCATATTCATATTTAGCTTTTTGATTGCCCAATAAGCTTTATGTTCTATCTCAACAGGCAAATGACATGCTTTTCCATAAACCAACTTGTATGGAGAAGTACCTATTGGAGTCTTGTATGCAGTTCGGTAAGCCCACAATGCATCTTCTAACTTACCGGACCAATCTTTCCTATTTGCGCTCACAATTTTCTCCAAAATCTGTTTTACCTCCCTGTTTGACACTTCAACTTGACCACTCGTTTGAGGGTGATATGCAGTAGCAACCTTGTGTCTTACACCATATTTTGCTAGAATATTTTTCAACAATTTGTTGTAAAAGTGTGTTCCTCCATCACTTATCAACACCCTTGGAGTTCCAAAGCGTGTGAAAATGTGCTTCTTCACAAAACTTACCACTACCTTCGCATCATTAGTAGGAAGAGCAATGGCCTCAACCCACTTAGAGACATAATCCACTGCAACCAAAATATATATGTGCCCATTAGAATACGGAAATGGTCCCATGAAATCTATTTCCCAGACATCAAAGAGCTCTACTGCCAAAATATTTTGTAAAGGCATCTCGTGCTTCTTCGTGATCGTTCCGGTTCTTTGGCACCTGTCACAATTTTTAACAAAAACATGTGCATCTTTAAATAATTTTGGCCAGTAAAAACCTGATTGCTAAACCTTTTGTGCAGTTCTGTCTCCACCATGATGACCTCCATAAAGAGAAGAATGACAGTCATGCAATATTGCATTCATCTTCTCCTCAGGGACACACCTTCTTACCAATTGATCTGCGCATTGCTTGTATAGAAAAGGCTCGTCCCACATGTAAAATCTCATATCATGTAAGAACCTTCTTCTATGGTCAGCTGTGAATTCTGGTGGAGTCACCCCACTTGCAATGAAATTCCCATAATCAGCATACCACGGGGTTTCATCCGAAGTGATGGCTAGCAAATGTTCGTCAGGGAATGTTTCTTTGATTGATTCTCCTTAAGTGACATGGCCTCTATTTTCCAGCCTGGATAAATGATCTGCAACCTGATTCTCTGTTCCCTTTCGATCTCGAATCTCCACATCAAATTCCTGCAAAAGAAGAACCCATCGAATTAACCTTGGCTTGGCATCTTTCTTGGCAAATAAATACCTTATAGCTGAGTGATCTGTGTAAACTATGACTTTGGTCCCCACTAGATAGGACCTAAACTTATCAAATGCCCATACTACTGCGAGCAACTCTTTTTCAGTAACAGTGTAATTCATTTGAGCTGGATTAAGAGTTCTACTCGCATAGTGAATGGAATAAAATATTTTCTCTTTTCGCCGCCCCAAAACAGCTCCAATGGCTATATCACTTGCATCACACATCAATTCAAATGGAAGTTTCCAATCTGGAGAAATGATAATCGGTGCAGTAACTAATCTTTGTTTCAGCTCATCAAATGCTTTCAGACAAGCATCATCAAACTTGAAAGATGTATCTTTCTCAAGAAGCCTGCACAAAGGAGATGAGATTTTTGAAAAATCCTTAATGAAATGACGGTAAAAACCCGCATGGCCTAAGAAACTGCGAATGCCTCTAACTGGTGTTGGTGGAGGTAATTTTTCAATTACTTCCACCTTTGTTTTATCCACCTGCAATCCATTCTTGGACACTTTATGCCCTAGGACTATGCCTTCTCGTACCATGAAATGGCATTTTTCCCAATTGAGTACCAAATTTGTTTCTTCACACCTAGCAAGAACCTTATCAAGATTCATTAAACATTCACCAAAAGAACATCCAAATACAGAAAAATCATCCATAAATACTTCCATAAATCTTTCAACCATATCAGTGAAAATAGCCATCATACACCTTTGAAAAGTCGTAGGTGCATTGCAAAGACCAAATGACATTCTTTTAAATGCATATGTCCCATACGGACATGTAAATGTGGTCTTCTCTTGGTCTTCTGGGGCTATAACAATTTGATTATATCCCGAGTAGCCATCTAAAAAATAGTAATATTCTTGCCCGGCTAATCTATCAAGCATTTGGTCAATAAAGGGAAGGGAAAATGGTCTTTTCGGGTGGCATTATTCAATTTTCTATAATCTATGCAAATCCTCCACCCAGTAACAGTTCTAATGGGAATCAAATCATTATTTTCATTTGTCACTACGGTCATTCCTCCTTTCTTTGGAACACATTGGACTGGACTTACCCATTTGCTATCAGATATTGGAAATACAATACCTGCATCAAGCCATTTAATCACTTCTTTTCTTACCATCTCTTTCATGTTCGGATTTAGGCGGCGTTGTTATTCTATGCTTGGCTTGTGCCCTTCCTCCATGAGAATTTTATGCATGCAAAAAGCTGGACTAATACCTCTTATATCAGACATTGTCCACCCAATTGCTCTTTTATGCTCACGTAGTACTCTTAACAATTTCTCCTCCTGCAATTCAGACAAGTCAGCAGAAATAATAACAGGTAACGTTTCAGAACTACTCAAATAAGCATAATGAAGGTGAGAAGGTAAAGGCTTTAATTCCAATTTGGGAGCTTCTTCAACTGAGGGCTTCAGAGGAGGACCATCTGGCATGTTCAAAGGTTCAAAGGGATTTAAACCTTTTATATATTCACATGTTGTATTCAAAGTATGTTTCATCTCCTCAACCTCATCATTAATCTCCAAACTCTCAAACAACACAATTGCTTTTTCTAAAGAATCCTGCAAATATACACTTGGGGTAATAAGTTGTTCATCAATCTCCATGACAGATATCATAGACAATTCTTCGTAATGTCGAGGAAGTTGAATTGCTTTATATACATTAAAAACAGCTTCCTCGTTGTCAACTCTCATGATCATTTTTCCTTTTCTTACTTTAATTATAGCATCACCTGTAGCCAAGAGAGGTCTTCCCAATATAATAGGAACTTTTTCATCGGCCTGAAAATCCAAGATAATGAAATCAGCCGGGAAAATAAATTTCCCAATTTTCAGTAGCACATCTTCAATCACCCCCTCCGGGTAAGCTATGGACCTGTCTGCTTGTTGCAACATCACCGTGGTGGGTTTTGGAGCCCCCAAACCCAATTGTTTGTATAAAGACAATGACATCAAATTTATGCTTGTTCCCAAATCACAAAGTGCATGGCCTACATCAACATTGCCTATTCTCACAGGGATAATAAAGCTACCAGGGTCCTTAAGCTTTTAAGGAAGCTTATTTTGGACCCTTGAAGTGCACTCCTCAGTAAGTGTAACTGTTTCAAATTCAGTCAGTCTCCTCTTGTTAGCCACAATGTCTTTTATGTATTTGCCATATTTTGGAATATCACGAATCGCATCTACCAACGGAATATTCAATTGAATCTGACTCAACATAGAGAGAAATTTGTTGAACATGCGATCGTCATTCTTTTTCTGCAATCTTTGTGGAAAAGGTGGTGGTGGCCTTGGAACATTCACAGGTGCTGAAATTGTATCATCTTTCCTTACTTCCTGTGTTGCTTTGGGAATCAATTCACCCTCAGGTACAAGCTTGTCTTTTCTCTTCTTTGGAACTTCTTCTAATTCCCTTCCAGTTCTAAGTGTAATTGCACTAACTTGCGGATTTTTCTCTGTATCACTTGGAAGAGCACCTGCAGGCCTAGTATTTTGATTTGCAGCTAGTTGTCCCAATTGTCTTTCAAGATTTCTAAAATCAGTTCTGAGTTATTGGTTGTCTTGCAACAATTTCTTCAACAAATCATTTGTATTTTCTTCTACCTGCTGGGGTGGCCTTTGTGGTTGATTAAAATTTCCTTGGGGTCTATATGGATTCTGATTTGATTGATTTCCATCCCAAGAGAAATTAGGATGATTCCTCCAATTTGCATTGTAAGTGTTCCCATATTGTGCCTGTTGGTTCATCGACCCTCTGCTTTGTTGCCCCACATAATAAATAGATTCAGGATTCGTTGGGCACATGTCACTTGTGTGATTATCGCCACACATTTCACAACAAATCGACATTTGTTGAACATGTTGCATTTTTTGTGTTTGGTTCATTGTCATTCTATTCATTTGATTCGCCAATTTTGCTATATCTGCTCTCATGGCGGAAAAGTCATCAAGTTCAAGTACCCATGCTGTTTTTTGTTTCATTGCTCTTCTTGGTTCTCCCTTACCTTGCCAATTATGATCATTAGCAGTGAAGTTGTTTAGCAGAAGTTGTATTTCACTATATGGCCTCGCCATGCAACTACCTCCACAAGCTGAATCAAGATTCATTTTTGAAGTCTCATCTAATCCATCAACAAAAGTATGGCCCAATACCTCATCAGTTTGACAATGATGTGGGCAGTCTCGAAGTAATTTCTTGTATCTTTCCCAAGCTTGGCGAAGAGTTTTACCATCCCGTTGTTGGAACCCAAGAATCTGACTCCGCAAAGACTTTGTCTTTTTAGTGGGGAAAAACTTGATTAAGAATTTCTTTGCTAAATCATCCCAAGTATGGATTGAATTAGCAGGCTCCTTCTGCTACCATTCTTTAGCTTCCCCCAGCAATGAAAACGTAAACAAGGTCAGCCTGACATAGTCCTTGGAAACATTTGGATAGTTGTAAGTATCAGTGATTTCCAAAAAATTCTGAATGTGCCTTTGCGGGTCTTCATGAGATAGACCTACATATTGCCCGATGGACTGAATCAGCTGTACCATGTACTCTTTAAGCTCAAAGTGACCAGTGATATCAGGTTTCACAATTGCCTGAGTCATATTAGCAAGATTTGGCCTTGCAGCTTCGATCCCCGGCAACAGCGCCAAAAACTTGTTGCGACCTAAACACTCATGCAAGTGTACGCGATCGACAAGTAATATAGTAACAAGTAAAGTATCGTTCCCACGAGGACTTGTGATTAACTTATCAACTGATGCAAACTCAAACAATTATCAATTTAAGCTAATTCATTACAAAATACATAAATAACCAACTTAAAACTTGACTGGTAATTTAACAATAATACTACACAAAATTACTACACCACTTATACACTTTTTCTTTTAACAATAAATAAGAGAGATATTTCGGGGTCATGGGCTTGCTAGAGATCATTCTACGCTTTTAGCTTAACGATAATTTATTGAATTATCTAGGTTATTGATTATAGGGTTAATAATACCCATAAGAATCTGTCAATTTCTTATGCGCCTATTCAAGTTAAATTAATACACATACTTCTATGGTATTAATATTAACTCAAATGCATTTACAAATCTTATTTCTCAACCAAGCAAGGCAATTAAGTATAGTTCTATCTTAATTGCGAATCTTTCACCCGATGCCCAGGATCCGGATCTTGCTCTATTTGATTCTATATGCAATCAAGAATTTTCTTTTTCAAGTTTAACTCAAGATTCGTAAATAGTATTTTACTGTTAGCTACGCAGTAAAATAATTAACAGCAGAATCAAATAAACAACCCATAATGATAAATTCAAGATCATCAATTTAAGCTTCAAACAACATAATCATCTAACACCCATAACCCCAGAATACTTGGGTTTTTAGCTACTCATAATTATACAAATATCAACAATAAAAGTCTTAAACATAATATAAGTAAATACAAGAAGAAAGTTTAGAAAAACTCTTTTAGTTCTTGCTTCAAGATTGTAATCCTCTTCTTTTCTTCACTTCAAGATTGAGTCTTCTCTTCACTTTCTCTCTCTAAAATTATTTCTTCTTCTAAAAATCTGATCTATCCAATAATGGAGTTTTTGCTTTATGTAAATTGAGTGGGATTAATAAGGAATTCCAATTTTACCCCTAAATAAAGTCTCTCCGGATAGGACACGCGCGAACTATCGCGCGAAGTATGGAGTTCGCGCGATAGTTCGCGCGCTTCTCTTGGCTTCCAGGCAGAAACACTCGCGAACTATTGTGAGAAGTTTGGAACTTCGCGCAGTAGTTCACGCGCTTCAGTAGCTCGATTTTGTCCATTTTTCCGTCTCGTCCTTGCGCACACTCGACTCTTAGGGGTTGTTCTTGCTCATAACTCATTCCAATCTCCTCTTGAAAGCATCATTTAGGCTCCTCATCCTACAATGTATACATATCACAATTAGAGCCTATTTTTCATCAATTATGACATCGGAATATAATCAAGCGGAAGCATAAACAATAGCTAAATCACCTAGATTTCGCCTCTTATCAGTGCAGTACTATCTCCATGCATATACTAGAAGCATCAAAATTAGTGTGCTCGAATTTGACTTTGTTTCTTTCCCTCCAAATCAATGCAACAGCCATGGCAAAAACACAGTTAGCAATGACATTTGTTCCTGATTTGCTCTTAGCTTTCTTGCACGCCCATTGTAATTCTGCATTCCAATCACCAACATTCCGGTTATACCCCATCCATAAACATAGTCTGCACCATAGTTGTATTGTAATGATACAGTCAAAGAATAAATGGCTAAAGGATTCAGGACTGTGTCCACGAAATGCACATGCTGAAGGAACTTGGATGCCAATTTTCAACAATCTTTCCAGTACTGTGGCTAGTCTATTCTGTGCTAGAAGCCATAAAGTAAATTTATATCTAGGATGGATGTTTGAGTGCAACAATAAACTTTTCCATTTAGCTCTAAGATATGTTAGTATTAGCTTCAGATACATCTATTTTATCTGCAACTTTGTACCAGTACTCATTGCTTGCAGTCTGTTGTGAATGCCTCCTTAAAGTTGTTGGTGCTCCATAATCAGGCTCTTGTTATCCAATATCTTCCTCACCACCCAAGAAGCATTCTTAGGGGTTGGAATTATTTCCAAGTCCCTATTTTTTCTTATTTAAAAGCTATGCACCTACAGTATCCATAAACAATCATTTTTTCTTGCTATATCCCATAAATGCTTTATAATTGCTACTTTGTCCCATAGTTTTATGTCCAAAATATTTAAACCTGCAGCTGTTGCTGGGCTGCATACCATCTCTCAGGCCACTAGTGCTTTCATTGAGATAGTAGCAGCACCAGTCCACAAAAAAAGTCCTACATATTGCCTTAATCAACTTCATGACCTTCTTTGGAAGTAAGAATATATGTGCCCAGTAAGTTTGGATACCAAAAATTACAGCCTTTATCAATTGACTGTTGGACTTTAAGCCATTGGGATTTAAAGTAGAAGAAGTGTGAATTGGAAATGGAGGTAAATAAAATGAAGGGAAAATGAAAAATTTGAAGAAGTGAACTTTTGTCTTGCACTTTCTCCCTCATTGGTGAGGGACAACCACATTTGTGTGCTTATATATATAATCACTTCTTAAAGCTCTTAAAAGGAGTTGAAGAGAATGAACCCTCGCGCCATCGTCGTCGCTCGCTCGCTCGGCTTTGGATTTGGATTTGTCAAATGATTGATAAGATTATTTTTTGGACAAAATTTATTTAATTATTTAATAATTAATTATATGCCAAGTCACTGCTGAAAATATGCCAGAATCTTGCTGAAGATTCAGAGAGCCTATCTGGCCGCGATTCTGCCGCGGTCGCGGTGGAACCGCGACAGGCAAATTCAGAGAGTCTATCTGACTGCGGTTATGCCGCGGTCACGGTAGAACCGCGGCAGGCAGCGTATTCTTCTGAAAAAGCACATTTCCAGACACCTCTTCTGATAATTGCCTATAAATTCTGATGTAAGGCTCCATTTACTAGACACGAAAAAAACACTCCAGAACTTCTTTCTTTCTGAATACACTGCATCCTAATTCCCAGTCTCTCTCTCTCAGATTCGTAAGTGTGATTTTGCTCCGTTCTTTGAGTTCGTTGGTATCCTGCAGTTTGTATTGCCACTGTTGCAGGAAGGTTTATTCCGTTTTATCCTAAGAGGATTTAATCCATTACCTTGGCAACTTGTGAGGGGATTAAAATTCCTTAAGGACGCACAAGAAAATTGTGGACTCGGAATATTTCTGATTCTTTATTGTTTTCTAGATTTCTTTATTCTTCTAACAGTTTTGTTTTCTGATTTTTATTTTAACACAGTAACGCTTACAAGCTTAAGGAATTTTAAATTACTAACGTTTCTGTGTTGATTATTAAACTGTTTTCTATATACTTTGTTGGAGACTAAAGCCTTGTTGCTTTCTACTCCTATAATTGTTTCTGTCCGGTTTAAAGTACATAAAAATTTTGCCGGAATAATAAATGTACGGGTTTGAAGTATATAAAAACTTCACCATTGTTACGTGTTTGGTTTGGTATTCAGTTTGAAGATATCAAAACTTCATTGATTTAACAAGTTCTGTATTGTGTTGATATCCAATTTTTCCCTATATATATTTTATATATACCAAAAATACTTCCCAAATAATGTGTATGTGCATATATGAGCACACTCATGAGTTTTGGTATTTTAATGATTTTTAAACCAAATTATCGCCTATTTTTATATCACAAATTATCAAAATTATTCCCAAAAAATTATATTTTGGTGAATAACTTATTGTATCCTCACATTTACATTAAAATTTAATTAATATAATTTTTCCATATTTTTAAGAATTTATTTGGCATTTTAAAGCTAATTGCACGAAATTGCAATTATAGCCTATTTTGCAATTAGCTATGTTTTATAACTATAAAATTATTTATGATATTTTTAGATTATTATTTATGTGTTATTAATTAGTACTATGTTTTCAATTTGCTTTTCAGATCATTTTAGCTATTTTTATAAAATAAAATAGAGAAATTGGCTATTCAAATGCTAGCCAGATTTCATCACAAATATAGCCCCAATTGCACCCGATTTTGACCACATTTTTAACCCAATCCAATTTCAATTGAGACCCGACCCACACCCCATTTGAATACCCGATCCAACTTTGTTTTGATCTGAGCCGTTGATCAAACGAGATCAACGACCCAAATTAATTTGCCTAAAATAAATCAAACGACCCCATTCCCTTTACCCTCATTTGCAAAGAGACCGGTCTCTCTCTAAAACTCTTCACCTCCCCCTTCTCTCTAGAACCTTCTAGTTCACCTTCTCCGATGGCTTTCATCGCCTCTCCGGCCAACTCCAACCTCGCCTCTTTCGACCACCAGCCGCCGTGAAACCTTATCTCACCGGTTCCCTTCATCTTTGGAACTCCAGGAGTCTCCATCACGCAAGATGGTCATTGAAGCCTCGCCTGGGTCCGTTTTCGGCCTTTCTCCGGTGGGTTTTTGTCTGATGATGCTTTAAATATCGTTGTTAGCGAGTTTCACGGCCAGGTTTCTCATCTCACTAATTTTATTGCAAACCCTAATTTTTTGCCTAAATCTCTTAATCTATGTATTTTTAAACAATTTTTTGGTTTAATCTTGGTGTTCTACACTACTTGTCACTCGATATCTTCGATTAGCTCAAGTTTTAAAATGTTCTTGTTCCTTTTTCAAAACTAGGGTTTCCGACCCCTTTTTAAATCACTATGCTTTAGTTTCTTTTGGGTATTATGTGATTACTCCTATGTTATTTGTTTGAAACCTCTTGTTTCTGAGTTCCATGTCTTAGATCTTTTCTAAGGTTCCGATTTCCTACTGTTTTATGTGATTTCTTACCTAGGGTTCTTAATTCTGAGATTATTGTGTATAAATACGTTTGAATATTCCTTTTTACTGAATATGCTGTTAATTCCGAGCATCTCTTTGAATCCCTGATTTGCATGTGTTTGCCTTAAAGGTTCTTACACTAATTTTTCAAAATATTTCCTTACTTGTGAGTCGCTTTCTATATTTGATACTGATTCCCTCTAATTTTGGTCTTGTCCGTGATTCTTTGATTGATTTTTCAGAGTTAGCTTATATTTTTACCATATTTGTGCACTTTAACATATTTTTTAAGTATTCAGAATATATTTTCCTTATTTTAAGCATCATGTTCCTAGCCTTTATTGCGTACAACATGCTTACTGCTCTTGTTATGGTATAATCAGTCATCTGACTGATTCTTTCCTTACCGGATAGTCTGTACTCCTATTCAAATCATGAGTCCCTGATTTAATTGAATCAGGACCTATGATTGATTCAATTTGGTACTGTTTCTATAATTATACCTTGTTCTCTAATATTTTCAAAAGCTATAAGTACTGCTCTTCCTTTCTCACTCAACACACACAAACACCTCTGTCTTAAAAAAAATACTACTTTCTCTACTACTGCTTTCTCTACTGAGCACCCTGCTCCTCTTCTCATTACTGCGAAAACATTCTTGAGTTCCTTTGAATTCTCAAGTGCTTGCTGAAGTTTTGAACTGCTCCTGTTAACTTTCTGGATGTTTACTTGTTGTTGTTTGTTTTGCTGTACTGAGGTTGCAACTGGTATGTCCTTCTGGTTTAAATAATACCCTCCAACTATGTGTTTAATTCTCCTCTTCTACACATCCTTCACTATGTGTTTATGTTCTGTAACTGTATCATAGCATGTTCTACTCTTTCTTTTATGTCCTTGCATCTTCAGTCTGTTATGCTCTCTTGTCATTCCCTGATGGTTCTGTATATGCTTTTCTATGTAAGTCCCTTTACCTCTAGCCCCCCTTATGTGTGAGTAATTTTGAGTCATGTTGGTATTCTATTATTGCCACTCATGACTTAGAATCAGGTTCTCTTGAACCTCTACTCAAGTCAGTTCCCCATTCCCTTTACCCCTTATGTGCTGAGCCTTAACTTAGGTCTGGTGGTGTCCTAATCACCATCCAGACCCAAGTTTGACTTCTAAAGTCTGCTCTTTATTTGCTTGGACCAAGCAGAGGGTCAGGGGTGTGCCAGTCTATACCCATTGCTGGGTATGACCACCCTCTTCTATGGCTCCTTAATCCCTCTCTCACTTTGCACTTATTCCTAGTTTCTAAGTTCTGCCCCCTTTGGTAAGCCATGCTTTGGGACCCTCGAGCTCCCTCTGAACTTGGATGCCTGAGGGTTCGCTATTCCACACTGCACCATTCTGTTACAATAATTGTTATCCAGAGTGTAAGCGCTGCTTGGAGTCCTCGAGGCTCCTTGGAACTTTGAAACACTTTGGGTAAGAGAAGGCCTTGGAAATCTGGAATCCGGGTTGGTGAAACACATGTTATTAGATATTAAGATTGAATTAGGCTGCTCGGATCTGGTTGTAGGCTGTTATGTATTTTCCTTTCCTTCTTCTGGTTTTGTAATATTTTGTAAAAAAAAAACTTGGGGAGTATTAGTAAAGGGTGTGGGAGGGGTTTACTTTATCGCACAAAAGGATAGATACCATGCCTATAGGCTTAATGTTGTTATTCAGTCACTTAGGAATCATGCTTATTGGTTTATGCTTTAATCACCTAGAGATCATATCTATAGGTTTACGTCTTAACTCAATCATCTCGATACCATGCCTATAAGATTTCATGTTCAGTCATATTGCAAATCATTAGAAATCCTGCCTATAGGCCCTAATATTCATGTAACCAATTGCATATAGAAATCATGACTATAGGAAATGCATAAACGCTAGGCAAACTGTAGGGTAATCAAATACTCATTCCTTTACCGGTTTAATAACAGTAACAAGCCTTAAAAAATCAAGACGTAGATACCATGCCTATAAGAGCTCAAACTCGCCTAATGTGTTTAAGTAAGAATAATCTGTCAATTGGCTTCAAACTTTGTCAACAAAAACTCTTCCAAATCTGTTTGCTTTTGAAACTCTTACAAATCTGTAATGCTCTTAAATTTTCTAAACTTGCATCTTTCTTTTTTCTGAAACAGCTCCGTTAACCCTCTGCCTGAATTTATTCATCTCATGAAGCTATTATTTCAAAACAGCCTTTAACTCACTATTCCTTTAAGGTCTTTTCACTTTCGAAAACTTTTCTTCATAACTCTACCGTAGTTTCACTTAAACAATTCTGTTGATTTTCAAATCATCTCTGAACCTCTACAAATTTTCAACCTTCTGTCTTAAACTATTCTGCGTTAGGTCCTTTCTGAAAACAATGCTTTTTTTTTCTAAATGACTCGCTTAAAATACTTCAATTTTTGACAATTGGATCTGGGTTGCCTAATGCAGACCTTTTATCCGACTCTATGTGTTAAACTAGTCTGCCGTTTAAGTTATAAATTTAAAGACCAAATCAGTATATGCTAAGACATGCTAGACTAAGTGTTGTCTGATTTAAGGGGTTTATTTGAGCCTTGTTTGCTTGTTTACTCATCCCTTTATTTGATATTTGTTTTGAATGTCGAAACTAGAATTTTATCCTTTAAACTCCATAAAGGCCCCATCCCTTTCTTCCCTCTTAGGATTAGAAGTCCTAATACCCCGGGACTGATAGGTCGGGACGGGTATTAGCATGCAATAAGTAAACGAGACTAAACGCGCTTAAAATAACCTCTACGGGGTGGGAAGGGTAGAATATGGAGATGATGACCGGTGCGCTAATATCTCGTGTGAGAATGATTGCTGGGTATTGCACCGAAGTGATCCATATTATAGTTAAACCTAGGACCCTTTTCTTTGCTTTTCCTTCATTTAAATTAACGTTTTCCTCAAACTAAGCTTTCTTTTTTTCTTCAAAAAAAAATCACTTGTGTCTTTCTTCTTTCAAAATTGTCAACTTGTTTATATTTCTTATGTGCAAACTTTGCTTGTCTACTCCTACTCTTCTTAAAGTCACAATTAAGCATGGCCGGGAACCACACTAGTGGATCTTGAGGGGTGCCTAACACCTTCCCCTCGAGATAATCTCAAGCCCTTACCCGAACTCTGGTTTTCTTCCAAAAAATCTTCTTCTTTTCTCTAAAAGTGTCCTAATGCACTATAATCATTAGGTGGCGACTCTTCAAATTCCATAACCCGATTCCTCAAAAGGGAATAAGAGTTGTTTTGTCCATAATGTCGTAAACCCGATTTCGCCTTCTTTTAGGAGGGAAAAAGGGGGCGTCGACAGCATGGCGACCCTGCTGGGAAAATCTTTAAGGCTTTTACCATTACGTGCTTTGTGACTTTATTGCTTCCTTAATTGCATTTACCTTCTGTCTTTAATTATTTCATCAAAATACTAACTTGGCTCTTCATGTTTTTCTTTCCTGTTAATTTTTTCTTTTACTGCCTTATTATTTCAATTTTGTTGTAATTACTGAGCATTTATTGTAATCTTTACTTTATGAACGTGAAAATACATGCAATTTGTCTCATTATTATAACTGCATTCCTCAACATCATATTCCACTCGTGCCAAAACAATTCCTATAGCAACGCTTATAATGAGTGGTTGCGCCCTTCTGATATTATAAACCCCCTAAATGTGGCAAAGGCATATTTGCGGTAAAACCAGTTGATCAACGGTGTAGTCGACGGTTCCGCGCCTTTCCCTCTTGAGTTGTTTGCTCAAGAGTACCTTGTCTAGCACTTCAAAAAGTAGAAACCATATTCCCTTGAAACTGTTCATGCATCATGGTCAAACCTAGCCGAGTCAGTTATGTTGTCCGCATAATGACTCATTAAGATAGCCTTGTCCAAAGTCCATCGGGTTTCCCTGAAACCCAAACGGACACCTACATGTTCTGTGCATTTATTTGGAGAACTAAATGCTTTGTATGCTGATTATTGGTATTAAATAGTCGAGTCCGGTGGGGGTGAGGTCTTAACCCTTTTGTTTTGCAGAAAATGAATGACAAAGTTCCTGACTTCGGTATGGTAAACATGCCTTCACTCTTGCAGACTTGGTGGAGAAACCTCCCATCGAGCAACCAAATCAATGAGTGGAAGGAGAGAGTCACCAAGGCTAGTGAGAATATAGAATACCTGGAGTACAGCTTGCTGGAATTGGAAGGGAAAGTGAGGAAAAGAGTCATCGACTGTCAAAATGTTGAGGAAGGCAAAGGAGAACGTTTGGCGACAACATTTTTACTGGAAAATCTGCGCGAGCTAAAGCACTTGATCAGCGAGAACATTCAACCTGAAGAAGGTCCTTCTGGGGCCAAGTAGTTAGGAGTCTTTCTTTTCGTTTTTAATGTAATAAGGCCACTGGCCATTAGTAACATCTTTTATCATTCAGCTGTTTTTAGACTCGTCTTGTTTTTATCAATAAAATGAGGCATTTAGCATTATAAGTTCTCCTAATTTAATTTGTCGCTAGGCCTACTTCAGGCACAATGAGGCACCCAAATTAGGACGCGATTTATATTCTTGCACAATGTGTTTAAATATTGCAACATTTTCTTCTCATAACCTGCACTAACTTCTTACCTTTTGTTTTTCTTTTATTTTTTTTATTCCCCTCCCCAAAGGTTAGTTCGTGCATTCTGGCACCATCAGCATACTCAACAAGATCCAAGGGTCCTCCACCTCCTCCTTCTCCGAGTCCTACCAGAAATAGGAACAAAGGTAAAATGGGAGATGCAAGCGCTAGAAAGGAACTTGAGGAAACTTCTCAGAATGATGCAATCACTAAGGAGACTGCTGCTCATCTGGAGCAAACTTTGCTAAGATTCTGAGAGGAATTGGATCAAGTTAGAAACCTGGGAAGCCTGTCAATCATTCTTGCCGCTCCTGATGTTAACACCCAGAACCCCGCACCTCCACAAAACACCTCACAACCTCTGATGCAACCCTTTCATAATACTCAACTGCTCGTTCCTAAACCATAAAACACTACAAAAGACCATAACATTCCTACCTTTGTGGACACTATGCCGCACTACAGTCAGCCAATCACAAGTGCAGCCGAGTCAGATGACAAGAGTTCCCTCATTCAGAATTTGGACGCTGAGATCAAGAAGTTGACTAGCCGGGTTCAAGGTTTCGAAGGTAACAAAGGTGTCGAAGGGTTGAATTACGAAGATCTCTGTGTTCAACCAGATGTTGAGCTACCGGAGGGGTACAGACCCCCCAAGTTCGAGATGTTTGATGGTACAGGTGATCCCATGGTCCATCTTAGAATATATTGTGATAAGCTGGTAGGAGTCGGAAGGGACGAGAAAATCCGCATGAAGCTGTTCATGAGGAGTTTGAAGGGTGATGCTTTATCATGGTATATTAGCCAGGATGCAAAGAAATGGACTAGTTGGGTGAACATGGCGTCTGACTTTATGGACCGGTTTAGGTTCAACACTGAGAACGCACCAGATGTGTTCTATATCCAGAATCTCAAGAAGAAGCCCACAGAGACCTTTCGCGAATATGCTACTCGTTGGAGGTCAGAAGCTGCTAAGGTCAGACCGGCCTTGGAGGAAGAATAAATGAACAGGTTTTTTTTCCGTGCTCAGGATCCCAGACAATATACCGCCATAGCCGAGCCAATTGACCAATTATATGAAAAACTCAAAGCATCCGGTTACGTTACCCCTATTCCAACCGTAACTCCAGAAAATCCTTCCCAATGGATCAACCCAAATAAGACTTGCACATACTGTCGCACTTCCTTTTTCCGCGCCCGCGAGGGTGCAGGGAGTTTTCTCCAATTAAAGGACAGTCGAAACGGGATTTGTTTGTTTGTTTCAGAGTCGCCACTTGGGAATTTTAAGGCGTCCCAAGTCACCGGTTTTAATCCCTGAATCGAGGAGAATATGACTCTGTCTATTTAACAGTCTGCGCACCAAAAATCCGGATAAGGAATTCTGTTAACCTGGGAGAAGGTGTTAGGCATTCCCGAATTCCGTGGTTCTAGCACGGTCGCTCAACTGTTATATTCGGCTTGATTATTTTGATTTGTTAAATACATTTTTATTGCATGATTTTATTGTTACCTCTTCTATTTAGATTTAAAGACCCTTCTTTGAATCGAATCACGCGTACGTATATTCGTGTTATAAATTATATTTTTTAAAACATGCGGAGTTGTGTCACGCGCACGTGTACACAATAATATAGATAATATTTTTATTAAAATAATCATTTTCGAAATTATACTTTAAATAAAATCAAAAACATTCGCCCTTTTGGTATAATTAAGTAGTGAACCTCACATCTCGGGTTTTTATGAAATTAATAATGATATTCTCCGAGAAATCCCTTTTATTAAATATTCGATCGAAGTCACGCGAACGCATAATCCGAATTGCTTTTAGAAATATAATTAGGTTACGCGAACGTATCCCTAATCACAAAAATATTCTTGATGGTAGTATAAATTTTCCACAAATTGTTTATTACATCCATACATTTTTATGTGAAAGTCATGAGAAATAAATATTCTTCTAGTCTCTAAATTCCTTAAAAAGAATTTACAATTTATTGGACGTTGATCGCAATTTATATTTTTTCGCGTATGAATTATATTCCTCAAACCATTCGAATTTGAGGAGTAAATAAACAACGTGTGATTAATACTACCATTTAGTGAATACAATATTTGCCTACCCAAATAAACAACGTGCAAATTACGTATAAAAATTGGGAAAGAATGGATGTAAGAAAGGAAGTGATATTTTTGAAGAATTTTCATTATTCTATTTGTAGCAAACGCTATTTACACATTTTTGACTTAAAATGTTACAATTTATAAATCTCATCTTTCTTTTACACCACTTGTTTTTAGTCCGAGGTTATAATTATTTAGTTAATTTTTGATTACAAAGATTGAGTTTGAGATAAACAATAACTCTGCCTATGCGAATATTTACAAACACTAGCTCTATATTTTGTAAAAAAATCATCGACATTATTTCATACATTAAAAGAAATGAGTTGATCGCGTTCCTAAAATAACTATGCCATTTGTTATTAAGAAAGAGAACTAATCTACCAATTGATTTAATAAGACGACATCATCTAGCTTTAAACAAAATTGGATATTTGACAAAATAATCTAGTAATGTAATTTCTGGGTATTTCCGTACTATTCTTTACTTAGCTAACAATATCACAAGATTTAATTAATGGCCAATTTTCTGCAATGTTCCCTGTCTCAACAATTTAAACAGTAAATGTCATCACTAGTCCTCAAAACATATAAGATTATTGTGGAATTTACTACTCCAGAAGGTTAATTAGTTAACAGTTTATCATGTCAAGTATAATACTATATTAACCAACTAAAACAAAACTGAAACTTAAACTAATAAAATTTAAATGAGTAGAAGACATCCTTATAATTCCAAACTTCATTTACTTGCCATGTTGAAGCTTTTCATGCCATGAATTTAAAATATATACCTGATAATTGGAAGCAAAAGAAAATGATGATGAGAATCAGCAGCAGTAATAACAGTACAATAGCAACAACTGCCCAGCAACAGTAACAACCCAGTAACAGACCGGTGGAGTAGTAATCCCAAAAACAAAAGCTTTAAGCTTTAAATGAAACAACAACCATTAATACTAATTTCAAACAAAGAAAGAAAGCAGTAGATTTTTTTTAGTTTTATTTTATTTTGAAAGCTTAAATATTTTTCGGAATTTTTCTCTCTTCTATTCTCTGTCCGTTTTTTTTCTCTCTATCTGTGTGTGTATTTTTTTTCGTATCTCTCTCCCTATTTCTGTTCTTGTCTTGTGTTCAAGACTTCATATATATAATCCCATCCCATAAATCTTTTAATCAATTAAATCAATACTTTTTTTCTACCCAACACATTATCTTTCCACTCATCCCCATTACATTAAATAAACATATCACACCACCCCATTATATTTTGTCCCCCATGCTTCATTTAAAATAATGCAAGATTCCCCCTTTAAATTTTGTCTTGTCCCCCCTTTATATTAAATAATCATATCACAACCCACCCCATTTCATTTTGTCCCTCATGCTTCAAATAAACAATTACAAAATGTACAATTCCTAAACTACCCCCTCCGACCTTACTGAAATTACCAAACTACCCCTGAACGTACTACAAATTTACCAAACTACCCATCATCTATAACACATCAATTAATCAAACTTAACCAAAATATAGACAATATGATCAATTTCTAACAATGTTCAAACAACAATATGAACACGGATGAACATCATAACAACAATATCACATGAACACGATTTTAACAACATTTCAACAACAAATCACATGAACACAAATTGAACAACAAAGAACAATTAAAATTTGATTGAACAATATTTTAGCAACAAACAATCCTATTTTCGGATTCAACAACTACAACAAACAAGTATATTTAGATTTCTAACTTCAATCATATTGAACTTAAAATCAATTCTAACAACATTACAACCAACAATTCCTATATTAAACTTTATGAGACAAATTCAAGAAATAATCACAAATGGTAAACAAGAAATCAAGCTATACAAATTTCGGATTCAAGAACAATCAAACAAAGTATGAGCATGAATTAAATCTATTTTAAACAACAAACATGATGGATTTAAACGATTAAACCAACATATTTCTCTAACACAACTAAATTCTTTAAACAAATAACAAGATCGACGAAGAAACAATTATGAACTTGAACTTAACAATATTAACAATTTCTAACAATACATAAACACATGAAACAAATTGAAGAAATAGTTAATTAAATTTCAATTTGAATCTAACAAACATCAAACTAACAAATACTTACTTAAACAATAATACAAACATGAAATAAACATGAAAACAACTAATTAAACTTCTATTTTGAAATCTGAAAATTAATTTAACAAACAACATGAACACACTAGAAAATTATTTCAACGATGAACAACGAACAAAACAAGGATTAAATCATTTAACGATTTTGGATCCGGAAAATATCAAACAAAATATGGACAAAAAATAAAACTCAAAAACAACTAACCGGAGATGAATCAACGACGAACTTTGATTGTAAACAAATCTGTCCGAGCCTCGCACAAAGCTCGAACAAAGGACGACGAAGCAACGTGAAGCAAACGTAGCTTGAATAGAAGAGACGCTATAGCAGCCATGGCTGCCTGCGTCAATGAGGAGCAGCTGGACGAGCTGGAACGGCAGCAGCAGTGGCGACCATGGCAGCGTGAAGCAGAAGCTCGCAGCTAGCAACAATGGCGAGGAGCTGGAGTCGCAGCCTTGCACAGTTGAAGCAAGTTCGAGCAGCAGCAACGACAACTACGGCAGAGGAAGCAGCTGGTCGTCTACTGCTGCTGCGTTTAGCAGCTTATGGAGAAAATGGAGCAGCAGTTCAGGAAGCCATGGACGACGCAGAGGCAGCAAGAAGAAGCAACAAACATGGCGTTATGGCCATGGCGATGGGTCGACGACGAAGACGCAGCCATGGACGAGCCTTTTGAGCTTGACATGGAGAAGATGGGCTTCTTGGTGGTGTGTGCGCTTGTGTCGAAGGAGACGAAGTTGCTGGAGCTTAAGGGGGAAGCCATGGATGAGCTTTGGAGAAACTTGGAGAAGAAGAAGCAAAAGTGGGGGGGGGGGGGTCTTTTTTAGGGTTTTTTCTTCTTTTTTGTTTTTGTTTTGTGTTGTTTGCAAGACAATAGGGGTGTTGGGTTATGGACTGGGTCGACCCAGTTCGAAATGGACTGGGTCGTAGGGAAGATTGGGCCATTTTTTGGGCTTGTGGCTTAAATTTGAAGAAGAGGCCCAATTCCGACTTTCTTTATATTTTCGCTCTCTTTTCTTCTTTTATTTCTCTAAAACTAAATTATAAAAATACTTAAACTATTAGTAAGAATTAAATTAAGTTATAAAAGCGCAAATTAACTCCCAATAACAATTAACGCACAATTAAGTAATAATTAAGCATAAAATTGTATATTTGGATATTAAATGCTAAAAATGCAAACGATACCTATTTTTTGTAATTTTTTAATTTTTGTAAAACAAATTTAATTACTAACAATTGTAGAATTAAATCCTACATGCAAAATGCGACATATTTTTGTATTTTTTATTAATTTAGCAAATAAACATGCATACACAAATACAAATAATTATTCAAAATATCACAAAATATCACAAAATTGCACACCAAGAAAAATTACTTTATTTTTGAATTTTTTGGGAGTAATTCTCATATAGGGCAAAAATCACGTGCTTACACATACCATTCCGGGATGAAGGGCCATACCATCGACGAGTGTCGCTCGTTGAAAGACAAGATTCAGAACCTGATTGACAACAAGATCATTATAGCAAAGGAGCCCACTCCTAATGTCCGAAACAACCCCCTGCCTGACCACAAGGGCAGGAGCATCCATATGATTGAGATTGAAGACGATTGGGACCCCAAAGAGTCAATCGGGTTGATAGCTTGAAGGAGACGAACCTAAGAAGCCAACAATTACTCTCAATCCCATTGTTGTTCAGATTCAGCCCTCTAAGGGCGATGTTGTAAATGTGTCCGTACCGCTCGAGTTTAAAGCACCTTCCGCAAAGGCGCCAAAACCGATTGAGGTTGAGTTCGGAACTCCAAAGGCGCCTACACCTGTCGAAGTTACTGTGTTACCTCCCAAGGTGCCTATTCTGGTCTCCATGACAGACGTGACCCTGTTCAAGACAAATGCTATACCTCGGGATTATACCACTGAGGCTAGAAGGAAAGGAAAGACATATACCGGGGAAGCAATTGCCGCACAGGGCATGACTAGGACAGGCAGGGTATACACCCCGGAGCACTTGGCTGAGTCCAGCAAGCAAGCCTCCGGGCGGGTTTTTGAAACCGGACCCGATGACCTTTGGAGGAAGGTACATGCCAAAGAGTACTCAGTCGTCGAGCAACTGAACAAAACGCCAGCACAGATTTCTATTCTGGCTCTTCTGCAAAGCTCTGAGGCACATAAAAACGCCTTAATGAAAATACTGAGTGAAGCTTATGTTCCCAGCAACATAACAGGAGGCGAAATGCAAACATGGTGGGGCAGGTACTGGAAAGCCACAAGATCACCTTCCACGAGGACGAATTACCACCAGAAGGGCTTGGTCACAACAAAGCATTGCACATCACTGCGCAATGCGAGGATCACTTTATCACCAGGATTTTAGTCGACGGGAGATCCAGCCTCAACATTTGTCAACTGATAACTCTTAGGACATTGGGTAAGGGATTGCACAAGGTCAAATACGGGGCTATCAGTGTCAAAGCTTTTGATGGATCTCAGAGGTCCACTATTGGAGAAATTAGCCTATGCCTACAGATGGGACCCACCTGGTTTGATGTCGAGTTCCAAGTCATTGACGTACCAGCATCCTACAATTTGTTGCTGGGACGACCCTGGATCTACGCCGCTGGGGCTGTAGCATCAACTTTGCATCAAGCTATAAAATTTGAATGGAATCATCATGAAGTAATCATTCATGGCGACGGTAGCAACCCTATATACAGTCGCCAAACCATTTCGATGATCAGAGGTAGAAGAAAGATAGGAGGAGAAACATACCACCACATCGAGCGGGTCAATGCTGTAGACAAAGACAAGTGGTGGGATAACAAGATCAAAATCATCCTAAATTGGAGCGGGTATGAACCCGAAAAAGGACTTGGCAAGAACCTATAGGGTATCACCAAACCTATCAAGCTGAAGAAGCACGGTACCACTTTTGGCCTAGGGTATGAGTACACTTGGGAGGAGTTCAACCACTGGTCACCTCCATGGCGCGGACCATGCTATTTGCTGGAGCACCCTATACCTCAGTTGGAGCAGACTTTTCAACCAGCCGACACTTTGTACGGATCAGAGGAAGACGAAGCACTAGCAGCAATAAAGAACCTGTTTTTGGAAGATGATATGGATTGTTGTGTTATCTTCGAGGAGGAAGGCCCTTCCATTCAAGCCGTGAACCGAGGGGAACGCCTCACCAATTGGTCGGTCAGGACCACCAGTGCCCGGACATCTTCGGGGTAGCAAGGCTGAACGAGCATCATGCATCACATCTTTATTTTCTTAGTTGCTTTTCCTTTCTGCATTGTCTTTACTTTCCAAAAGAGCTCTGATGTCTCGAACGATTATGAATTTCAATCAAAGCATTTCAGTTTATTATATATCTCGCTCTTATTATTTTCCTATCATTCACTTTATTTTACACAGCGTTACTCTTACATATCTTGATGATGAACCAACAACTGTGACTTGCAACGAGGTAATGCAACAAACGGATATAGATTCAGAAGAGGATGATATACTAGAAGAGGTTGTCAGAGAGGTCGAAAATTTTGAGAATAGGCCTAAGTCTAATCTAGATGAGACCGAAGTCGTTAATTTGGGTGATACTGAGAATGTCAAGGAAACACGTATCAGCGCATATTTGTCGCCATCAGAAAAGAAAGAGTACACAGAGTTCCTAAAAGAGTATGAGGATATCTTTGCATGGTCTTATGACGATATGACTGGCCTCAGCACATCCATTGTAGCTCACAAGTTGCCAACAGATCCTACATGTCCGTCGGTAAAGCAAAAGCTCAAGAAGTTCAAGCCAGACATGAGTTTGAAGATTAAAGAAGAGGTTATTAAGCAAGTCAAAGCCAGGGTTCTCAGGGTGGTAGAATATCCGACATGGTTAGCCAACATCGTGCCGGTACCAAAGAAGGATGAGAAGGTTAGAGTCTATGTCGACTATCGGGATCTCAACTGGGCCAGTCCAAAGACAACTTTCCTTTGCCGAATATACACATCTTGATCGACAACTGCGCCAAGCATGAGCTGCAGTCATTCGTTGATTGTTTCGCTAGGTACCATAAGATATGGATGGATGAAGAAGATGCAGAGAAAACGGTGTTTATCACGCCATGGGGGATGTACTGTTATAAAATGATGTCGTTTGGATTGAAAAATGCTGGTGCTACCTACATGAGAGCCATGACTACCATTTTTCATGACATGATACACAAAGAGATCGAGGTGTATGTGGATGATGTCATCATCAAATCCAGGAAAGCTGCAGATCATATGGAAGACTTGCGAAAGTTCTTCAACAGGTTGAGAAGGTACAATTTGAAACTGAATCCCGCCAAGTGTGCATTCCGGGTTCCTGCTGGAAAATTATTGGGTTTTATCGTGAGTCGTCGATGAATAGAATTGGATCCATCAAAGATCAAATCTATCCAAGAATTGTCGCCGCCAAAGAACAAGAAGGACATGATGAGTTTCCTGGGAAGACTCAACTATATCAGCCAATTCATAGCTCAGTCTACTGTCATTTGCGAACCCATCTTCAAAATGCTGAAGAAGGATGCCTCCACCAAATGGACCGATGAATGCCAAAAGGCTTTTGACAGAATCAAGGAATACTTGTCTATGCCGCCAGTCTTGGTTCCGCCTGAACCAAGGAGACCCCTCTTGCTCTATCTCGCAGTGTTGGATGGAGCATTTGGTTGTGTTTTGGGGCAACATGATGAAACAGGGAGAAAGGAGCAAGCCATCTACTATCTCAGTAAGAAGTTCACACCGTACGAGGCCCGGTATTCTCTTTTAGAACGCACTTGCTGTGCTCTGACTTGGGTCGTGCAGAAGTTGAGGCATTACTTATGTGCTTACACTACTTATCTCATATCCAGAATGGACCCTCTGAAGTATATCTTCCAGAAGCCCATGCCCACTGGCAAGCTCGCTAAGTGGCAGATCCTGCTAAGTGAATTCGACATTGTTTACGTAACCCAAAAAACAATCAAAGGGCAAGCCTTGGCGGACCATCTCGCCGAGAATCCCATAGACGGAGAATACGAGCCCCTAAAACGTATTTTCCCGATGAAGAGGTATCTTTCATAGGAGAAGATATTGCAGAATCCTATGATGGTTGGAGGTTATTTTTCGACGGAGCTACAAATTTCAAAGGAGTTGGCATATGAGCAGTCCTGGTATCAGAAACCGGTCAGCATTACCCGGTACCCGCCAAGCTCAGGTTCCCATGCACCAACAACATGGCCGAATATGAAGCCTACATTCTAGGGATTAAACTGGCCATTGATATGAACATTCAGGAGTTACTAGTAATCGGAGACTCGGACCTACTCATACATCAGGTTCGAGAAGAATGGGCAACCAAGAATCCCAAGATACTCCCTTATCTGCATCACATACAGTAGTTGAGAAAGAGGTTCAAAAGACGGAATTCCAGCATGTTCCCAGGGTACAAAATGAGTTAGCCGATGCACTTGCCACTTTGTCATCTATGATTCAGCATCCAGATACAAATTTCATTGACCCCATCCAGGTCAATATTCATGACCAACCAGCTTATTGTGCTCATGTTGAGGAAGAAGCCGACGGGAGACCATGGTTCCACGACATCAAAGAGTATTTGACCACAGGAGAATATCCAGAGCTTGCCAATGCTACCCAGAAGCGCACGCTTCGGAGACTATCCAATAATTTCTTTCACAGCGGAGGAATCCTGTACAGGAGGACTCCTGATTTGGGTTTACTAAGGTGTGTCGATGCAAGGGAAGCAACCAAGTTATTGGAGGAAGTACATTTAGGGACCTGCGGACCGCACATGAATGGTTTTGTTTTAGCAAAGAAGATACTCCGCGCAGGATATTTCTGGATGACTATGGAAACAGACTGCATCCAGTATGTCTAAAAGTGCCATCGCTGTCAGATACATGCAGATATGATAAAAGTGCCTCCAAACGAGCTTAATGTGACAAGCTCACCATGGTCGTTCGCCTCTTGGGGAATGGATGTTATCGGTCCAATCGAGTCTGCCGCGTCAAACGGGCACAGGTTCATCTTGGTAGCAATTGATTATTTTACTAAATGGGTTGAAGCAGCATCATACAAAGCAGTTGCCAAGAAGGTGGTAGCAAATTTCGTTCGCAACCGTATTGTTTGTCGGTTCGAAATTCCAGAGTCAATCATCACCGACAACAGTTCCAATCTTAACAGCGACCTGATGAAAATAATGTGTGAGACTTTCAAGATCAGACACAAGAACTCTACGGCTTATAGACCGCAGATGAATGGAGCCGTAGAAACGGCCAACAAAAACATCAAGAAGATACTAAGAAAGATGATCGAGAGGCACAAACAATGGCATGCGAAGCTGTCATTCGCCTTATTGGGTTATCGTACCATAGTCCGCACATCAACCGGGGCAACTCCCTACATGCTGGTTTATGGTACAGAGGCGGTCATTCCCGTTGAGGTAGAAATTCCATCATTAAGGATCATATAAGAAGCTGAGTTAGATGACGCTGAATGGGTAAAAGGTCGCTACGAGTAGTTAGCCCTTATAGATGGAAATAGGATGAATGCAGTCTGTCACAGTCAGTTATACCAGAACAGAATGTCCAGAGCCTTCAACAAGAGAGTTAAACCAAGGAAGTTTACACCAGTACAACTGGTGTTGAAGAAGATATTTCCACATCAAGATGAAGCCAAAGGGAAATTCTCCCCCAATTGGCAGGGTCCATACATGGTTCACCGAGTTCTAACCGGAGGAGCCCTTATTCTTGCAGAAATGGACGGAGAAGTCTCGCCGAAGCCGGTCAACTCAGACGCAGTAAAAAGATACTACATTTGATCGTATGTTTTTCTTTATGATGTAATTTGAACTACGCCTGACCTAATTCCCGTTTAAGAGGGGATACGTAGGCAGCCCTATGGGTTCGGTCACATTTTAATAAAAATTCCATTTTCCCCGCTATTGGAACTGGGGCAGAATTTTAAGGAGGATCCTCAAAATTCCGAAGTCAGTTTGTCGGCTTTTGCAACAGCATTAACCCAGTAAACTGGAGCAGAATTTTGAGAAGGACCCTCAAAATTCTGGAATCGATCCGCTTTCAGTTATTCAGCACAGCCGTCAGCAGCACCAGCCTAGTGAACTAGGGCAGAATTTTGAGGAGGACCCTCAAAATCTCGGAGCAAGCAAGGTTGTCGTGTCTTGAACCACGTTGCAGTTGTTGGTTCATCCAAAATAAAATCATTTTTTTTCAAAATATATATACTTACATTACATTCACTAAATCATGCATAAACATCACTTGCATCACCGTCGTTTAGCAATGCTACCCCAATGATATGTAACGTCAGGAGCCAAGGGATACAAACTAACCTTCCCCCTCTACAGAACTCATGATTTTTCTTTGGATGCAGGAACTCAGATCGCAATGCAAAACGCATTCACTCTTCAAAGTCTAAACCCCCAAAACAATCACTCAACTCACAAAGGTCTACTATCTACACCCAACATTCCCCAACAGTCATGATATTGCAACCGCCTATCAGCTAAGAAAATTAATACTATTTGCTCCTTTACATTCCTGCACTGCATAAGGCTACTTTCTGCCTTTCGAGACTAAGCTTTGTCTCCACTGCATCTTGCATAAAGCTACTCTCTGCTTTTCGAGGTTAAGCTCTACCTCCATATTGCATAAGGCTATCTTTCTGCCTTTCGAGACTAAGCTCTGTCTCCATCTGCATCTTGCATAAGGCTACTCTCTGCCTTTCGAGGTTAAGCTCTACCTCCATATTGCATAAGGCTATCTTTTTGCCTTTTGAGACTAAGCTCTGTCTCCATCTGCATTTTGCATAAGGCTACTCTCTGCCTTTCGAGGTTAAGTTATACCTCCATATTGCATAAGGCTATCTATCTGCCTTTCAAGACTAAGCTCCGTCTCCATCTATATTTTTGCATAAGGCTATTCTCTACCTTTCGAGGTTAAGCTCTACCTCTATATTGCACAAGGCTATCTATCTGCCTTCCGAGACTAAGCTCTGTCTCCATCTATATTTAGCATAAGGCTATTCTCTGCCTTTCGAGGTTAAGCTCTACCTCCATATTGCATAAGGCTATCTATCTGCCTTTCGAGACTAAGCTCTATCTCCATCCTGCATGGCTGAAATATCGCCACTTTATTTAAATTCTCGCTTCGGTTGAAATATCGCCACCTGCATTCAAATTCGCGCCTTGGCTGAAAAATCGCCACTCTTTGCATTCATTCGGCTGAAAGATTGCCACCTTCTCATGGGCTGAAAGATCGCCAACTTATTCAAAGGCGTCATAGTTCGTAGGCACCATCTGCATAGCCCGAGAACACCATTTCATGGCCTGCGAATCTTTATTTTATGCTCTTCATGGCCTAGGACATCATAGTCTGAGGACGTTATCCTAACCGTCCAAAGACAGCATTCATGGTCCAACGGGAATTTGCATCATGTTTAAATTACGCACAATATGTGCATCTTCTCATCTACAGGTACACCGGCTAGCGAACGGCCGTCTCAGCAGAACCAATCCCGCTCCGGTTTTCCTCAACCGATTTGAATCCAAACGCCTTTTCAAACTTAACCATTGTGTCCGTCTTTTCGAATCTCCATCGGCATATTCCGCCAATGGTTCCTGAACTACATATGGCCTGATTCATGTAAAACCAGGGATATGTAGGCAGCTCAAAAACCAGAGCACGGTCAAAATTCTTCTACAATCGCCAATTCCGGTCAAAATTGACCATCTTATCTTTACCCGACAACTCTTTCATCCTCCTCGGGTAAAGAGGGGCAGCTGTTGATATCCAATTTTTCCCCATATATATTTTATATATACCAAAAATACTTCCCAAATAATGTGTATGTGCATATATGAGCACATCCATGAGTTTTGGTATTTTAATGATTTTTAAACCAAATTATCGCCTATTTTTATATCACAAATTATCAAAATTATTCCCAAAAAATTATCTTTTGGTGAATAAATTATTTTATCCTCACATTTACATTAAAATTTAATTAATATGATTTTTCATATTTTTACGAATTTATTTGGCATTTTTAAAGCTAATTGCACAAAATTGTAATTATAGCCTATTTTGCAATTAGCTATGTTTTATAACTATAAAATTATTTTTGATATTCTTAGATTAATATTTATGTGTTATTAATTAGTTCTATGTTTTCAATTTGCTTTTCAGATCATTTTAGCTATTTTTATAAAATAAAATGGAGAAATTGGCTATTCAAATGCTAGCCAGATTTCATCACAAATATAGCCCCAATTGCACCCGATTTTGACCACATTTTTAACCCAACCCAGTTTCAATTGAGACCCGACCCACACCCCATTTGGATACCTGATCCAGCTTTGTTTTGATCTGAGCTGTTGATCAAACGAGATCAACGGCCCAGATTAATTTGCCTAAAATAAATCAAACGACCCCCTTTCCTTTACCCTCATTTGCAAAGAGATCGGTCTCTATCTAAAACTATTCACCTCCCCCTTCTCTCTAGAACCTTCTGGTTCACCTTCTCCGATGGCTTTCATCGCCTCTCCGGCCAACTCCAGCCTCGCCTCTTTCGACCACCAACCGCCGTGAAACCTTATCTCACCGGTTCCCTTCATCTTTGGAACTCCAGGAGTCTCCATCATGCAAGATGGTCATTGAAGCCTCGCTTGGGTCCATTTCCGACCTTTCTCCGGTGGGTTTTTGTCCGATGATGCTTTAAATATCGTTGTTAGCGAGTTTTACGGCCAGGTTTCTCATCTCACTAATTTATTGCAAACCCTAATTTTTTGCCTAAATCTCTTAATCTATGTCTTTTTAAACGATTTTTTGGTTTAATCTTGTTGTTCTACACTACTCGTCACTCGATATCTTCGATTAGCTCAAGTTTTAAAATGTTCTTGTTCCTTTTTTCAAAAATAGGGTTTCCGACCCCTTTCTAAATCACTATGCTTCAGTTTCTTTTGGGTATTATGTGATTACTCCTATGTTATTTGCTTGAAACCTCTTGTTTTTGAGTTCCATGTCTTAGATCTTTTCTAGGGTTCCGACTTCCTACTGTTTTATGTGATTTCTTACCTAGGGTTCTTAATTCTGAGATTATTGTGTATAAATTCGTTTGAATATTCCTCTTTACTGAATATGCTGTTAATTCCGAGCATCTCTTTGAATCCCTGATTTGCATGTGTTTACCTTAAAGGTTCTTACACTAATTTTTCAAAATATTTCCTTACTTGTGAGTCGCTTTCTATATTTGATACTGATTCCCTCTAATTTTGGTCTTGTCCGTGATTCTTTGATTGATTTTTCAGAGTTAACTTATATTTTTGCCATATTTGTGCACTTTAACATATTTTTTAAGTATTCAGAATATATTTTCCTTGTTTTAAGCATCGTATTCCTAGCCTTTATTGCGTACAACATGCTTACTGCTCTTGTTATGGTATAATCAGTCATCTGACTGATTCTTTCCTTGCCGGATAGTCTGTACTCCTATTCGAATCATGAGTCCCTGATTTAATTGAATCAGGACCTATGATTGATTCAATTTGGCACTATTTCTATAATTATACCTTGTTCTCTACTATTTTCAAAAGCTATAAGTACTGCTCTTCCTTTCTCACTCGACACACACAGACACCTCTGTCTTAAAAAAAATACTACTTTCTCTACTACTGATTTTCTCTACTACTGCTTTCTCTACTGAGAACCCTGCTCCTTTTCTCATTACTGCGAAAACATTCTTGAGTTCCTTTGAATTCTCAAGTGCTTGTTGAAGTTTTGAGCTGCTCCTATTAACTTTCTGGCTGTTTACTTACTGTTGTTTGTTTTGATGTACTGAGATTGCAACTGGTATATCCTTCTGGTTTAAATAATACCCTCCAACTATGTGTTTAATTCTCCTCTTCTACACATCCTTCACTATGTGTTTATGTTCTGTAACTATATCATAGCATGTTCTACTCTTTCTTTTATGTCCTTGCATCTTCAGTCTGTTATGCTCTCTTGTCTTTCCCTGATGGTTCTGTATATGCTTTTCTATGTAAGTCCCTTTACCTCTAGCCCCCCTTATGTGTGAGTAATTTTGAGTCATGTTGGTATTCTATTATTACCACTCATGACTTAGAATCAGGTTCTCTTGAACCTCTACTCAAGTCAGTTCCCCATTCCCTTTACCCCTTATATGTTGAGCCTTAACTTAGGTCTGGTGGTGTCCTAATCACCATCGAGACCCAAGTTTGACTTCTAAAGTCTGCTCTTTATTTGCTTGGACCAAGCAATGGGTCAGGGGTGTGTCAGTCTATACCCATGGCTGGGTATGACCACCCTAGGCTATGGCTCCTTAATCCCTCTCTCACTTTGCACTTATTCCTAGTTTCTAAGTTCTGCCCCCTTTGGTAAGCCATGCCTTGGGACCCTCGAGCTCCCTCTGAACTTGGATGCATGAGGGTTCACTATTCCACACTGCACCATTCTATTACAATAATTGTTATCCAGAGTGTAAGCGCTGCCTGGAGTCCTCGAGGCTCCTTAGAACTTTGAAACACTTTGGGTAGGAGAAGGCCTTGGAAATATGGAATCCGGGTTGGTGAAACACATGTTATTAGATATTAAGATTGAATTAGGCTGCTCGGATCTGGCTGTAAGTTGTGATGTATTTTCCTTTCCTTCTTCTGGTTCTGTAATATTTTGTAAAAAAAAAGGACTTGGGAATTATTAGTAAAGGGTGTGGGAGGGGTTTACTTTATCGCACAAAAGGATAGATACCATGCCTATATGTTTAATGTTGTTATTCAGTCACTTAGGAATCATGCTTATAGGTTTATGCTTTAATCACCTAGAGATCATGTCTATAGGTTTACGTCTTAACTCAATCATCTCGATACCATGCCTATAAGATTTCATGTTCAGTCATATTGCAAATCATTAGAAATCCTGCCTATAAGCCCTAATATTTATGTAACCAATTGCATATAAAAATCATGACTATAGGAAATGCATAAATGCTAGGCAAACTGTAGGGTAATCAAATACTCATTCCTTTACCGGTTTAATAACAGTAACAAGCCTTAAAAAATCAAGATGTAGATACCATGCCTATAAGAGCTCAAACTCGCCTAATGTGTTTAAGTAAGAATAATCTATCAATTGGCTTCAAACTTTGTCAACAAAAACTCTTCCAAATCTGTTTGCTTTTAAAACTCTTACAAATCTGCAATGCTCTTAAATTTTCTAAACTTGCATCTTTCTTTTTTCTGAAACGGTTCCGTTAACCCTCTGCCTGAATTTATTTATCTCATGAAGCTACTATTTCAAAACAGCCTTTAACTCACTATTCCTTTAAGGTCTTTTCACTTTCGAAAACTTTTCTTCATAACTCTACCGTTGTTTCACTTAAACAATTCTGCTGATTTTCAAATCATCCCTGAACCTCTGCAAATTTTCAACCTTCTGTCTTAAATTATTCTGTGTTAGGTCCTTTCTGAAAACAGTGCTTTTTTTTTCTAAATGACTCGCTTAAAATACTTCAATTTCTAACAATTGGATCCGGGTTGCCTAATGCAGACCTTTTATCCGACTCTATGTGTTAAACTAGTCCACCGCTTAAGTTTTAAATTTAAAGACCAAATCAGTATATGCTAAGACATGCTAGACTAAGTGTTGTCTGATTTAAGGGGTTTATTTGAGCCTTGTTTGCTTGTTTACTCATCCCTTTATTTAATATTTGTTTTGAATGTCGAAACTAGAATTTTATCCTTTAAACTCCATAAAGGCCACATACATTTCTTCCCTCTTAGGATTAGAAGTCCTAATACCCCGGGACTGATAGGTCGGGATGGATATTAGCATGCAATAAGCAAACGAGACTAAACGCGCTTTAATACCTTAACGAGGTAGGAAGGGTAGAATATGGAGATGATGACCGGTGCACTAATATCTCGTGTGAGAATGATTGCTGGGTATTGCACCGAAGAGATCCATATTATAGTTAAACCTAGGACCCTTTTCTTTGCTTTTCCTTCATTTAAATTAACGTTTTCCTCAAACTAAGCTTTCCTTTTTTCCAAAAAAAAAATCACTTGTGTCTTTCTTCTTTCAAAATTGTCAACTTGTTTATATTTCTTATGTGCAAACTTTGCTTGTCTACTCTTACTCTTCTTAAAGTCACAATTAAGCATGGCCGGGAACCACACTAGTGGATCTTGAGGGGTGCCTAACACATTCCCCTCGAGATAATCTCAATCCCTTACCCGAACTCTGGTTTTCTTCCAAAAAAGCTTCTTCTTTTCTCTAAAAGTGTCCTAATGCACTATAATCATTAGGTGGCGACTCTTCAAATGCCATAACCAGATTCCTCAAAAGGGAATAAGAGTTATTTTGTCTATAATGTCGTAAACCCGATTTCGCCTTCTTTTACGAGGGAAAAAGGGGGCGTCGACATATTGTTTTCAACTTTACAGAAATATGACGAATGAAAACCAAACTAATGGAAGTATTGCGGGAATGTGTGCCACTGTTACGAGTGCTGCTGCCTCATCAAGCCGTTCTACTCTTGCTCATGCTATGGCACCGACAGAAAAACCCGAAAAGTTTTCCAGTATTGACTTCAAACGCTGGCAAATAAAGATGCTCTTCTATATTACTACGTTGAGTTTGCAACATTTCATCAAGGAGGATCCTCCGGTCATGGCTGAAAATACTCTGGATGATGAACGACTTGTTGTAACTGAAGCATGGAAACATTCTGATTTCTTGTGCAAAAACTACATATTGAGTTGTTTGGAAGATGGCTTATACAATGTCTATAGTGTCATGGAAACTTCAAAAGCATTATGGAATGCGCTTGAGAAGAAGTACAAGACTGAGGATGCCGGACTTAAGAAGTTCGTGGCTGCAAGGTTTTTGGATTTCAAGATGATTGACACTAGGTCAGTCATAACTCAAGAAAAAGAATCAAGCTAACATGGTTGAAGATGAAATGGAGGACTTATGTGCCATGTTGTCTGAATGCAACTTGGTAGGAAATCCAAAAGAATGGTGGATAGATTCTGGAGCCACCCGCCATGTTTGTGCTAACAAGGAGTTATTTTCTTTTTATGCCCCCGCAGGACCCGACGAGACGATCTTCACGGGAAATTCATCTACGGCCAAAATTGAAGGAGTTGGCAAGATTGCGTTGAAGATGACGTCGGGAAAAATAGTGACTCTAAACTAAGTCCTCCATATTCCGGAAGTTCGCAAGAATCTTGTGTCTACCTCACTTCTTGTCAAGAATGGATTCAAATGTATTTTTGTTTCTAATAGTGTTGTACTAAGTAAGAACGATGTATATGTAGGAAAAGGTTACCTAAATGAGGGCCTTTTTAAGCTAAATATAATAGCAGTTCCTATTAATAAAGTGAATATTTCTTCTTACTTACTTGAGTCAAACACTTTATGGCATTCGCGTTTAGGTCACGTAAACTTCAAAACATTGCGGAAGATGATAAATCTAGAAGTATTTCCAAAATTTGATTGCATTAATTCCAAATGTCAAATATGTGTGGAATCAAAGTATGTTAAGCATCCTTATAAGTCTGTTGAAAGGAATTCAAGTCCTTTAGACTTAATTCACACAGATATTTGCGACATGAAGTCAACACCATCTCGCAGTGGGAAAAAGTTTTTTATTACTTTTATTGACGATAGCACGAGATACTTCTATGTTTATTTACTTAATAGTAAAGATGAGGCAATTGATGCTTTCAAGCAATACAAGAGTGAAGTTGAAACACAACTAAACAAAAAGATCAAAATGATAAGAAGTGATAGGGGTGACGAATATGAATCTCCTTTTGAAGAAATTTGTTTGGAAAATGGCATTATTCACCAAACAACTGCCCCTTACTCTCTACAATCTAATGGAATTGCGGAGAGGAAGAATCGAACGTTGAAGGAGATGATGAATGCATTACTAATAAGTTTTGGCTTACCACAGAACTTGTGTGGGGAAGCTATACTTACAGCTAACCGGATAATCAACCGGGTACCTCATAGTAAAACACAGTCCATTCCTTATGAAAAGTGGAAAGGAAGGAAGCCTAGCTTGAAATACTTCAAAGTGTGGGGGTGTTTAGCTAAGGTACAAGTTCCTAAACCTAAAAGGGTTAAGATAGGTCCAAAAACGGTTGATTGTGTGTTTATTGGATATGTAACCAATAGCAAGGCATATCGTTTTCTGGTTCATAAATCAGAAAATCCTGAGATTCACATTAATACGATAATAGAATCAGATAATGTTGAATTCTTTGAAACTATTTATCCGTATAAAAAGGAAAGTGAAGTGACCTGCCAAAAGTCAAAACGACCTCGGGAGGAAATAACAGATGGTATGCCTAATGAAGAAAATCCAAGAAGAAGTAAACGTCAAAGGATATCTACTTCATTCGGTCCAGATTTTCTGACTTTTCTGTTAGAAAATGAGCCTCGTACCTTCAAGAAAGTAATGTCTTCTTCAGAAGCACAATATTGGAAAGAAGTTGTCAATAGTGAAATAGAATCCATATTGAGCAACCATGCCCGGGAATTGGTTGATCTTCATTCAGGTAACAAAACGTTGGGTTCTAAATGGATTTTCAAGAAGAAAATGAAGGACGATGGTACTATTGACAAATACAAGGCAAGAATTATTGTCAAAGGATTTAGACAACGAGAAGGTCTTGACTATTTTGACACATACTCGCCGGTAACAAAAATTACATCCATTCGGATGCTAATAGCGTTAGCCGCCTTGTATGGTCTTCAAGTCCATCAAATGGATGTAAAAACAACATTCTTAAATGGTGATCTTGAGGAAGAAATTTACATGAACCAACCTGAAGAGTTTGTGGTTCCGGGAAAAGAAAAGAAGGTGTGTAGACTTGTCAAGTCCCTTTATGGACTAAAACAAGCACCCAAGCAATGGGATGCGAAATTTGACCAAAAAATGTTGTCAAATGGTTTTAAGATTAATGAATGTGATAAATGTGTTTACATTAAGAACGTTCCAAATCATATAGTCATTGTTTGCTTATATGTTGATGATATGCTAATAATGAGCAAAGACATTGCCGACATTCAAGCTACTAAACGTATGCTTGCTAGTAAGTTTGATATGAAAGACTTAGGAGTTGCCGATGTAATTCTAGGAATTAAAATCCAGAGGACTCCTCAAGGTCTAGCTTTGTCTCAGTCACATTACGTGAAAATGGTACTGGAAAAATTCAAACACTTGGAATTTAGAAGTGCAAGAACTCCAATTGACTTAAACCATCATCTTATAAAGAATAAAGGTGAAAGTACGTCTCAATTGGAGTATGCTCGTGTGTTGGGAAGCTTAATGTACATCATGAACTGTACACGACCTGATATAGCTTGTGCAATAAGTAAACTTAGTCGATTCACAAGTAATCCCAACAAACATCACTGGGTGGCAATGAAACGAGTTCTGGGATACTTGGAGTATACCCAAGACTACGCTTTGCACTACAATAAATATCCTGCGGTTATCGAAGGATATAGTGATGCAAATTGGATAACCGACTCAACAGAAACAAAGTCCACAAGTGGATTTGTTTTTACTGTTGGTGGAGGAGCAGTATCTTGGAAATCTTCCAAACAGACGTGTATCGCTCGTTCTACAATGGAATCAGAGTTTATAGCTTTGGATAAAGCCGGTGAGGGAGTTGAATGGCTTCGAAATTTCTTAGAAGACATTCCATTCTAGCCAAAGCCTTTGGCTCCTATTTGCATACATTGTGATAGTGAGGCTGCCATAGGACGGGCAGAGAGCATTATGTACAACGGAAAGTCTCGTCATATACGACGAAGACATAACACTGTTAGACAACTACTTTCTAGTGGAATTATCACCATTGATTATGTAAGATCAAAGGATAATGTGGCGGATCCGCTTACAAAAGGCTTAACTAGAGAGGGAGTTGAGAAATCATCTAAGGGAATGGGACTATGGCCGAGGACAAGTCAACATGGAGGTAACTCTACCTAGAATTTTGGATGTTCCGAGATCTAGGTTCAAGGAGCTCAAACAAAGTTGTGATTGATCGGTTCAACATTGTCAAAATAAAATCTTTGGTCCATTCTCGTGATGAAGACAATGTTCAGTAACAAGGATAGAACTTTACACGTTCTTTAATGATTACCAAAGTTTGATGAGGTATCTATCAAATAGTGTCAATCTAAAGGATTACACGTTTAGGAATCACCTACATAAATGTGAAGTGTAAGCCGCTTTAAGGAGAATTCTGTAAGGCCAATTCTCTACGCACTTATGAGACCAAGCGGTGTTCATGGCTAAAACGAACACAACAATGAGAACCAAAAGACGGTTAAGGGTTGGTTGTGTGACATATGGCTATCTAGGTATACACTAAAGTTCGACGGTTCAAAGATATCAAATCTACCGATTGACCGAGTATATCCGACATATGTTCACTACGGAAAGTTCAAAGGGAAACCTACTTATCTAGATGCAATTAATCCTTACTTGCAAAATTACATAACTTTCATCTATGATCTTTCTTGATATAGACATTCCCATTCATGTGGGGGATTGTTGGACTTTAAGCCATTGGGATTTAAAGTAGAAAAAGTGTGAATTGGAAATGGAGGGAAATAAAATGGAGGGAAAATGAAAAATTTGAAGAAGTGAACTTTTGTCTTGCACTTTGTCTCTCATTGGTGAGGGACAACCACATTTGTGTGCTTATATATAGAATCACTTCTTAAAGATCTTAAAAGGAGTTGAAGAGAATGAACCCTCGCGCCGTCATCGTCGCTCGCTCGCTCGGCTCGGCTTTGGCTTTGGATTTGGATTTGGATTTGTCAAATGATCGATAAGATTATTTTTTGGACAAAATTTATTTAATTATTTAATAATTAATTAAATGCCAAGTCACTGCTGAAAATACGCCAGAATCTTACTGAAGATTCAGAGAGCCTATCTGACCGCGATTCTGCCGCGGTTGTGGTGGAACCACAACAGGCAGATTCAGAGAGCCTATCTGACCGCAGTTATGCCGCGGTCGCAGTAGAACCGCGGCAGGCAGTGTATTCTTCTGAAAAGGCACCTTTCCAGACACCTCTTCTGATAATTGCCTATAACTTCTGAGGCAAGGCTCCATTTTCTATACACAAAAAAAACACTCCAGAACTTCTTTCTTTCTGAATACACTGCATCCTAATTCGCAGTCTCTCTCTCTCAAATTCATAAGTGTGATTTTGCTCCGTTCTTTGAGTTCGTTGGTATCCTGCAGTTTGTATTGCCACTGTTGCAGGAAGGTTTATTCCATTTTATCCTGAGAGGATTTAATCCATTACCTTGGCAACTTGTGAGGGGGTTAAAATTCCTTAAGGACGCACAAGAAAATTGTGGACTCGGAATATTTCTGATTCTTTATTGTTTTCTAGATTTCTTTATTTTTCTAATAGTTTTGTTTTCTGATTTTTATTTTAACATAGTAACGCTCACATTGACATCTACCAGCATGGGATAGTAGTTCAGTTGACCAACAAGTGATCTTTGTAGTGATCTTTTCAATGAGTGGTAGATATTAGTGGACATCCATCTTTTTAGAATCCAAGGGGATCTTCAAATACTTGAAAGGGAGTTTTCCTTTAGTAAGCCCAGAGAAGCAAGGATCTCTTGCCTCAAAGATGCTGAAATTCTAGCCATGTATATAACACTTTTATCCACATTGGTTTGTAGTCAGAGACTATTGAGAATCTGTGAAAAGTAGCATTCAGGATCTTATAGACTCAAGGTCAGCCCTGCAGTACATAAGGAGGTCATCGACAAAGCATATATGAGTATTATTTAACTTCATGCATCTAATATGGAAGTTGAAATCCCCATTCTTATATAATTGGCCTAATTCTCTCCCCAAGTACTCCATTACAATGACAAACAAGTATGGAGATTTTGGGTCTCCTTGTCTAATCCCCCTCTTGCCTTTGAAATGTGGGGCCAGGCCTCCATTAAGCAACAAAGAATAAGAAATTGTAGTAACAGAAGCCATTATCTACTATACAAACTTGAAAGGAAATCCAAGATCTATGAGCTTCCTTCTGAGGAATCCCCATTCAAGAGTATCATAAGTCCACCTTCAGTACACATCAAGGTGAGATCCCCTTCCTAGAGTAGTCTTTAAACGGTTCATGACTAAACAAAATATTGTCTATAATACACCTACCTTCAATAAATGTTAATTGGGAATGCCCATTCAATCCATCAAGTACAATCTTAATTCTTATAGTGATGACTTTAGAGATGATCTTATATAAGGTGGTACAACATGCAATAGGCATGTAATCCTTGACTCTTAAAAGTGCTGGCACTTTAGGTATCAAGGTAATGGTTGTAGTAGTAATCATCATGGGTAGGTTACATGTAGTAAAGAAATCTTTTACAGCTGTAAAAAGAACTTCCTTCACTAGGTTCCAGTTCCTTGTGAAAAATTCAATAGGAAAACCATCAACATCTGGTGCTTTATCCCTGAGTATGTCTCACACTGCTGCAGTAATTTCCTCATCAGTTACCTCTTATATTAAGCTCCTCTGTTGTGACATAGTAAAACATGGTCATCCTTGATGATAGTTGTGTTTGCACAAGGCAATTCAATAGCACCATCACCCATCAGGGACCTAAAGACACTAATAAACACCTGCCCAACCTACTTTGGATCAGTCACCTTTAGCCCTATTTCAGTATATACAGAGTTAGGTATATCGGTCCCTTTGAAATCCTTGAGAGAGCTGGTGATGTGTCCAACAAGCTTGCATTTCCACCTAGCCTGTCAGTTCCATATTTTTATACTCTGGAAGTATTATGACGATACTTCCCACATATTAGATTTCAGCTCAGTCCAATTGAACAAGGATTTGACTTATGTTGAGGAGCCGGTAGCTATTTTGGACAGACAAGTCCGGAATTTGAGATCAAAGAATATTGCTTTAGTGAAAGTTCAATGGAGGGGACATCCATCAGAGGAGGCAACTTGGGAGATCGAGCACGACATGCAGAGTCGTTATCCTCATCTATTCATCACTTTAGGTATGTCTTTATGCACGTTCGAGGATGAACGTTTGATTTAAGAGGGGGATAACATAACGAACTAACTGGTCATTTTGTGTATTTGCATTTCTTTTCCCCTTTTTATGCTTCACGCATGTGCATTTGTTATTTTATGACCTGCGGGGTTATTTAGTTTCGTTTCGGGAAGATTTTTGGTTGAATTGGACCCTTTGATTCTTGGCTTAGAAGCCTAAGTTGATTATGTTGACCAATGGTTGACTTTTGTGAAAACAACCCCGGAACGGTATTTTGATGGCTCTGATAGCATCGCATAGTGATTTTGGACTTGGGCATATGCCCGAAATCAAATTTGAAAGTCCGTAGGTTGATTTGTGTTGTTTTGCTGAAAATTGGCAATTTGAGGTTTAGAAGTTTGACCGTAGGTTGACTTTTGGCTACCAGGTTCAGAATGTTGTTTTGGTATTTAGAATAGTCCTGTTATGCTATTCAGAATGCTATTTACTTTGAAATTCATGCATTTTGATGTTCGATTCATAGTTCTGGGTGTTATTTTTATATTTTGATTGTACGAGCAAGTTTGTATGATATATTTAGGCTTATTGTGGATGTTTGGTTTGGATCCCGAAGGGCTCCGATGAGTTTCAGACATGATTCGAAATGATTTGGACTGAAACTGTAATTATTGGTGTACTGGCGCTCTGATGTTGCAATTGCGAATACCTCTTCGCATTTGCGAAGTCAGCAGTCCTGGGTTAGGTTCGCATTTGACACTACTTGGTCACTTTTGCGATGGGAGTCAGCTTCGCAATTGCGACTTCTATGAAGGTTGTTAGGGTTCAAAATTGTGATCCCTGATTCGCAATTGCGAGGGTTCGCAAATGTGAACCCAATTTCACAATTACGACATCTGCAGCTGAACATACGTGCTAGAAAGTTGGGATTTAGTCTCATTTTGCATATCTTAGAACTCTAGACTCGGTAGGAATCGATTTAGAGAGGAGATTTTCATCTACAAATATTGGGTAAGTGATTCTAATCAATTATCAACTATATTTCATGATTATATCTCAGATTTAACATCAAATTCATGAGAATCAAAGAGGAAAAAATTGGAAAATTTTTGTGAGCATGTGATTTTTGCCCTATATGAATTACTCCCATAAATTCAAAACAAAATAATTTCTTTTCATTATTTGCAATTTTTGTGGATTTTGTGGCATGTTCTGATAATTGTTTGCATTTGTCTGTGCATTTTTATTTTTGTTTAATTAATGAAAAATACAAAAATATGTGGCATGTGCATTTAGGATTTAATTCTATATTTTGAGATTAATTAGCAAATTATTTGTTTATAAAAATGGGAAAAATTACAAAAATAGTTTAATTTGCACTTTTTGATTTTAATTTTGAATTTGAGTAGTTTTCTTTTAATTTGTTTTCTTTATTAATTGTGGTAATTATTATTCAGGTTTAATTATTGTTTTTGATAGGTTAATTAGGTTTTAGGATTTAATTTAGATTTAAATTTAACTTTAAAAAAGAAAAATAAGAGGAAGAAAAGAATTTTTGGAAAAATTGTTTTGAAATAGGAAATAAAAGAAGAAGAGAGTTAGTTTGGGCCAAAATTCGAAATTTGCCCAAAGTCCAAACCAATTTGCCTTTAAATCTGGTCCCAAACCCGTGTCCCCAACCCGGTCAGTCTCACTTGAAACCAAACGACGCCGTTTCCTTGGCCCCTGATCAGAGCCGTTGATCCTTGTAAATCCAACGGCTCAAAACTGACCCTCTCCCCCATATAAATCTGTCCGAAATAGATTACCCCACCTCAAAACCCCCCATCTCGTCTCTCATATCCCTCAAACCCTCAGAGACCCCAACCAAACGCCACCTCGAACCATCGTCCGCCGCCCGCCGAAAATCGCCCACGGCGGCGTCCGGCGTCCGGCGTCCAATCACTACCAAATTAACACCACAGATTCCTCTCCTTATCCTCTTCCCAAATCTCCAAACCTCCTCCCTCGGATCCTACTGGAACTCGTCGAATCTTCAATCAAAAGTCAGACCAAAAATCTAACTTCTCCCAAACCACTCCAAATTGACACCACAAGACCACCATGGCACCCTTGTATCAAATCCCCACTCTGTTTCCCTCGAATCGTGCTAGAGCATCTCGAATCTTAAATCTAAGGTTCGAGCCCCATAAGTCAAAAGCCAAATCTGCACATGCAAGGGTGTTTCTCCAGTTTTCATGAGTGTTTAGGGTCGGTTTTACCATGAAATAACGTTATTCGACAATGAACAAGCAGTTGATATTATTCGGGGGTTTAAATCAAAATATTAGTCTCGAGTTCAAGCTTTGGTCGGTGAGTTTTTCCTTCATTATTCATTTCTGGCATTATTTCAGTTTCGTTCCTCTTCATCTCTCCTTCTTCTTCTTTGGTCAATTCAACTGAAACTCGACCAAAACTTTCTGGGCGAGAATAAATAATGTTCTTTTTATTCCCTTTTAGTTTTATTTTTCAAAATCTTGTCCCCTGATTTTTCTTGGTATGTTTAGTCTTTCTTGGTAACAACATGACTAAAGTTCTGATTTCGTCTCCCGTTTAGCCGCTTAGTTAATTTAATTAGGTTTATTTTGATAACTTAGTCAATTTCCTGCTTACTTGTGTTCAATTAGTGTAAGTTTGGTTTCAAAATCATTTAAGTATCTGCCCTCAGTTTGTTGACTGATTTGATTTGGCTCATTTTGTTGCTTGGGCTTTGAAGCCAAATCAGAATTCCCCTCCCCAAGGAGTTGATTTAGGCCATTGGGTCAGCATTGAGCCCACGTTTGACTTAACTACTGGGTCATTTCAACCCATGACCCATATCTATCTAATTTCAGGGGTAATAACATGGTGCTTAAGGGGGTAAAATAAGAATTGTGGGTGGGGAATCTCATGGTAAATGAACTAGGAAGCTTCCTAGAAGCTAGGGTGGGAGCTGTTGTGTTAGTTACTAAATACATTAAGGGTAGTTCAAAAAAAAAAAAAACTAGCCAAGGACTAAGTAGCAAAAACCAAAATTCACAAAGGGCCTAAGTGTAGAAACTATTTCCTTAAGGCTGCCCTACTTGCCTTGCATATAAAGACATTTTTTCTTGCCTTTCAAGGCAGAGTTTTAAGAACTAAAATACAGAAAAACAAAAACGGCTGGCTCAAAAAGAAGAACATTGAATTCTCTGCTTTTCTTAGTAAAACTGATCCAAAATTCAGTCCTGATTTCTGTTTTTCTCAGCTCCTCTTGTTTATCTATAATTTATGAAAAATCACAAGTACTTATCTGGGTTGAAGATGGTCTGATTTTGGGTTTTAAAGATGATTTTGAACTGCTGTGAGGTTACTGTTCCATTGTTACTGTTGGGCACTGTTTTGCTGATTTTCTACTGCTTCCTCACTTCTTTTTCCTTTCAATTTCCAGGTATATATCTCTAATTCTAGCTATGTAAGATGGTTGATATGATCTTGAAGAAATGAAGGCCTTCTTTTTCTTACTAGTTGTCTTTTTCTTTATTTTTGTTCCACTGGATTTGTTTGGTTTAATTTCCTTGGTGTAGTATGTTTAAAGTAGAGTTATACTTTGAATTTTGAGGTTTACACTAAAAAATGTAATTGAACCTTATTTGGTATTTATTGACCTTCAGTTTGTTTTGGTGTCATGTTTCATGAGTTGGATTGGAGGCAGGTTGTTCAACTTTTCTCTAGTTTTGGCTATACATTTCGGTTTTACATTACTTGGTAATAATTTTATGTAGAATCAAATATCTTGACAGGTATAGGATATGTAGTCTGTTGTGGTGTGTATTGTCTTGCTCAGAATTGGTTGTACTTTGAAATATGGTCGTAAACTCATGTTGAGAATATTGGATTTGCCTATTAGTTTTGTTTAAATTGAGGCAGCAATAAGTTTAATGTTGATATCTTGTGAAATGAGACTTTAAATCTTGTAATTTGAGGCCTGGTTTATTGCTATGAAGAAACGGTTAGATATATGTTGTTTGCTTCTGAGGAGACTCGATATCGAGTCTTAAACCTCCAGCAATTGACCTTGAAATCTGGTTTGGGCTCGTTTGGGCCCAATGCTTATTTTTCTTGTGATGTGGCCGTGTGAGTCCAAGGCAAACTTGGGTCCAAAGTGCAGACCTGACTAGAAATATAGTTTTAGTTGCTCTATGTTTAAATGATCAAAGAAGCAAAATGTTAGTTTAATCATGTGCTCAATATAGTTTTAACTGATTGGTATTCAACCAATTGTGTACAATTCTAAGTTCTTGTGTGTGATTTGGCGTTGAATTTTGCAACTGGGCCTTTAGCATTGGCCCAGTGTCCTTTTGATGCGCTACAAATTTCGTTCAAGCCTAGACCTTTGTTTCCACTGTGCAAAAATGACAAAATGTGATTTGGGCCTACTTTAGTTGGGCTTTATGTTAACCAAACGTTGTTCCATTTTATTGATTCTTAAGGGTTAAGTTATTTGTTTGCCTAGATAGAATTCAAATCACTTTAGACCCTTTAAAATGGGCTGGGGCATGCCATATTAGCCGAAAATGTATAATTTATGGCCCTCAATATTTTGATCAATCTTAGACAAATAGATTGAGGTGCGCCACGCTGAACAAAAATGATAATTGCGTGGCCTCGCTTAATTGTTTCTTTTAAAATTCTTAGAATTCGAGGCGTGCCATTTAACAAATTTTCATGGCCCTCGCAAAGTTGCAAACTCGTAGTTGCTTTAGGCGCGTCACCTAATAATATTACCTTCCTAAACTCGGGTGTGCATTTCATGTGACCCAAATCAAAATCTTAAAACGTCAAATAAAATATGTTTAGGATTGCGGGTGCATTTCATGTGGCGCGATCCAAAGACGTATTTTAAACGACGTTCAATCTTCTTTTAAAATTGATTAAAAGCGGTTAAAAGTTAAAATGCACATAGGCTTAAAAGTGTTTTAAAATCAGAAAATTAAGCCGAATATAATAGTTGAGCGACCGTGTTAGAACCATGGAACTCGGAAATGCCTAACACCTTCTCCCGGGTTAACAGAATTCCTTACTCGGATTTCAGGTTCGCGGACTGTTAAACAGAGTCAAGCTTTTCCTCGATTCGGGATTCAACCGGTGACTTGGGACACCATAAATATCCTAAGTGGCGACTCTGAATCTTTTAAATAATAAATCCTGTTTCGATTGTCCTTTAATTGGAAAAACTCCTTTACACCCTTTCGGGGTGTAGTAAAAAGGGGAGGTGTGACAACTCTGGTGACTCTGTTGGGGATCGAATTCAGAATCTCTGGTTCAGGGTTCAAGAATTCGAGCTTAGAATAATTGTTATAGTTGGCTTTATCCATTATCTGATTTTGTTACATGATTTGGGCCTAATGTGCTAATTGATTGTTTTTACCGCTTTGATATTCCGTGAAGTGTATATAAACTGTTGCGAAATCCCTCTTCTCTCTGAGTCTTCTAAATCATGAAGAAGTGTGCACTTCTTTTCTGTTAGAGTCATATTCCAAATTTAGAACGAGGTTCGGACAAGTTGCAAAGCCGGTGAAGCTTCTGTATTCCCGGTACGTGATCGCAGCAAACTCAACCTGAGGAAGAGTGGGCGCTAATACTTTTACCCAATAGCGGTATCGAGGTCAATTTTCCACAGGGAACTTCAATTTGGAGTTGTGTGTTTGTATAGTCTAGGACTATGTTTTAGCTCCTAATTGATCTTCTAACATTTTTGGTTTTCTTTTGATTAATAGCTACAATTTATCAACTATAATTGTAAAACTAAGTTATGCTAAAATTATGATTCTAAGTTGTATGCAATATAGAGAAAGACACTAGGGTCGTGACATGTACCTAGGTGGTTAACTAACGGGTAGAGATTCCTAATGCAAGAATGATGACTATGGGACTTATGCTATAACCATTGCACTTTTGCACTCACTCTCACACCTCTCGGTAGAGAGAGTGATTTTGCCCAATTGACTCTCTCGAGACCAATTGGGTAGGCCAATTTGCCCAAGCAACTTATGGTTCAAGTTGGGTAATTACTCTCTCGAGGTTTAACCCGTTAATTGGGACTACCATTCTCATGGGTCCATCCCAATTCCTTGTTGGAATTAATCTTGGGGTCATAGACTCTCTTTCTCAAGAAGAGTCAAGACTCACTAAGCTAGACTTAGTGTTTGCAACCACCAAATCTTAATGAAAACATAAGATTAATTCAAATAACAAATACCCAACATCATTCATGCACTAAACAATCACACCCATTAATTACCCATACTAGGGTTGAGCCACAACCCTAGCGTATGGGTTTAGCTAGCCATAATAGAAACAAAAATTGAAGAAATAATAGATGAAATTGACATAACAATTAACTACAATGTTAATCTACTCAAATCCATGTTAATACTAGAAGAAATTGCCCAAAATAGGCAAAAATCATGAAATCCCGAGTTCAGTTGCTCTATGCTCTCAAAACAGATCTGAAAAAAACTACTGCTAAAAAGTAAAATGTTCTATTTATACTACACAGGAAAAACTGGACAAAAATACCCCTGAGGGTCTGGTGCGGACCGCGCACAAATGATGTGTGGTCGCGTAGGGTTTTGGGCCTTCATATCTTGCTTCTGGCACTGGGGGGCGTGGACCGCACAAACATGATGCGCGACCGCGTGAACTTCATCCACGCGGACTGCACTGATTAGGTGCGCGGCCGCGTGGGCTTTTGCCTTGAATGATTGAGTCCCTGATACTCTTAGGCACGGACCGCGTAGAAAGGGGCGTGGACCGCGTGAAAACGGGGCGCGGACCGCGCGAAAAGAGGCGCGGACCGCACAACTTGACTTGAAGATAGCATGGCTTCTGAACTTTCCTGCGCGGCTGCATGGCAGAACAGTGTGGACCGCGCAGGTTGAACTTGAAGATGTCCAGCTTCTGAACTCTCTTGCACGGCCGCATGACAAAACAATGCGGACCGCGCAGGTCCTTTTGATCCCCCCTTTCAGTTGTCTTTTGACACTTGGCAGATTTCACTCCTTTTTGAGCCGATCTTTAGTATTTGTCATCTTGTCGCTCAAACCTGCAATCAAGCACAACTTGTAAGCATTTTGGGACTAATTTCTGGCAGTTAATGCACAAAGCTTAGGTAAAAATGAGTATAAACCATGTAGGAATCACAGTTATCAACTTCCCCAAACTTAAACCTTTGCTTGTCCTCAAGCAAATAAAATGAGACCTACCCCTCAATGGACAACACTCGAGTAATTTCTGTTTATCCTAAAATAACCTCAACAAGCCTCAATTGGGACTAACAATTGCCCTCAATGCGAATGCATCATTAACACATTTAAACTTTGCAAACTTGTGGATCAAGTGCGATGCAAGAGCATCAAGAGTTGACACATTTCATCAAGGAACCTTTCTCAATTTCTTTGGTCATTGTGGAACCCAAACCCAAACTCACACATCCTCGACTTTCCCTGAGTGAACCTCACCTTTTAGAGTATTTGCACACAAATCGAGGTGAATGGACTTCTCTCTCATCTCTCACAAAGAAAAGACCCTAAGTCCGGCTCTAAGTACCATATGCTTGCCCCTTATGTAAGTATCCACTAATGTAGGCTTCCCTCAACTAAAGATCATATAGGGCTTTTGAGGAGTCATTGTGAAGGCTTTGGGTAAAGGTAGGACGTGTTTTTGTTCAAATGGGTTCAATCTTCCCTCAAACACTTCTTTTGATTTATTTTGGCATACTTTCTTGACTCAATTGAGTAATTCACTTCTCTCAAGGGGTTAGAGAGACGCATTGTCACTCTTTCTTTTGCAATTCAAATCCTTTCTCCTTTTTATCCCTTTTCCACACCTTTTTCACTTTTTTGTTGTCCTTGGATTTCCTTTTTGGTTCTTATTTATTTTTGTCTTTCTTTTTGTCTTTTTCTCTTTTTCATTGCCTTCCTTTTCTTTTGCTTTTGCGCCTTTTTACCACATTGATGCCTTTCTTGTCTCTCCCCCCAAACTTAGACATTTGCCATTTACTCAAGGGAAAATTTGGGTGCCAAGAGAGGGTTTCATTAAGAACGGGTATAGGCTTGTAGCTTGGTTCATGAACGAAAAAGGTTTAAGGTTCAAAAGGGTTGAACTAGGGATTATTTCATTGGTAGGTCATGGAAATTGTTCAAATTTTGCATTTTGGATCAAGGAGAGCCTATAATCACGTCTCAAGTCAAGTTTCACCTATGATTTCGCCTCAACAAACATTCAGGGCAAGTTCTAGACCATCGGCTCGGTACTTGGGCTCACGATTTGAATTCTCACTACACACACTCAAGGATTGCCTAAGACAGAATCGAGGATCCACAACGACCTTAGATATGATTCAAGCGCACAACGGCCCAAAATGACCACATGATGATTGTTTGGTCAACACAAGAGTCTCAAGGCCACAACTTTCACCATCCTAAACACAACATAATGTATTTGACCATAGGATCAAAGGCAAATGTGCTAGGTCCAAGTGAGGCTTTGCCTGAGATACCCTTAACTATAAAAACTTGAAAATCAAAAAAAAGAAAAATCAAAAATGGACTCAAACCCTTAAGAAGGTTGTCACGCCATCTATCATTGGGAAGAGTCACCCGGTTCGCACAACATCTACCCTTGGAAAGAACCGTGACATTAAGAAAATCAAGGGCTTATTGCAAACGCCAAAATAAGATAAAAAGGCTACGAGCCTAACTTTGCAACTAAGACGAAGAATTTTAACGAGAAATAGAAAAACATGCAACTAAAATGAAAAATTTTATCGAAAAATAGAAAAACAAAATGAAAACTGAATGAATATGTACAAAAGGGGAGTAGAATATACAACCAGGGGGGAATGAATATATACATAGAATCTGATGAGCATCTGGAATGAACAGTTATATACAAACCATCTACCAATTACTAATGTCAACAAGCTAAATGTAAAGATAATATGTACAGTAATCCAGCAGTTAATCAAAATAGTAGGGCCACACCCCCACGAATAAAGCTAGCATTGTCCCCAATGCTAACTACCAAATAAAACATCAAAAATCAGCAAAGGATATAGAGCGGCCCCTCAAGCCTCATCAAACTGGTCCCCAGCCTGCTGCTGCTGTGCTACTGAGATAGGTGTCTGCTCCTGATCCGGCTCATCAACTGGTGGAACTGAAGAGGGCTCAACATCTGCAGTACTAGATGAGCCCACCTGAACTGGAGCCACCTCGATCACTATTCCCTCTATGCTAGGGAGCTTTCTCTTCTTCCTTGGCCTATCCTCCTCTGCCTGTGGCTGCATTGCTGCTAGCTCTCCAGCTGGATCTCCAAATAGTAAGTCGAGTGGAATCTGATCCGCTAGCATCTTGTCCACGTCCACTCTCAACTGTGCAACTGACTCCTTGGAAGCTTTCTGCTTCCTTAGCTTCTTGTGCTCCCGAGCCAACTTTTCCAATGCCTTTCCATGTGCCCCAACCGCCTTAGTCAAGGCATCCTACGTCGCCATCATCTTTTCCTGGTTGTCCAGGATCTTCTTCAATGCATCCTCAATGGAGGAGGAAATCTCAACAGTAGCTGGTGCTCCCTGTGCCTGCACAACAGTGGTCAAAGTAGACAACTTGGATGTCGCAATTGACATCCAGTTGTTCAAACTGGCAAGGGAGTGAGTGAGCTAGTTGGCAGTGAACTAGTGAGTCTTTGATGAAGGAATCACCGGATCAGCTGCGACAGATGGACCAACTGTGGAGGAAGGGCCTGGGGGCAGTGCCTCATCAGTAGTAGGCTCAGGGGGCTGCTCAGTAGCAACTGGCTCTTCAGACTGGCCAGGTGCGGAGGAGGTAGAAACTTGAGTCTTTTTGCCTCTCTTTGGGTTGTCCGGACCCAACCGATCATACCAAAAGTATGGGGCCACTGGAGGTACCGTAACATCATATCTTTTCTTCTTCCCTTTCAACTCTCTGAAGTAAAGGGAGAGTGTGTTCCGAAAGGGGTAGTTTGTTTTTGTCTCATTACCGACAGTAGAAATCACTCTCGACATTATATTACCTACATTCAGAGGGAAACTCTCCATGATAGATGCTACCAAGACAGCCCGAGGAAGGGGAACGGAGTGATCGTGTGTAGACGGGTCAAGTCGACTACACACGAAGGTCAACCACCATTTTGCTTCAAAGTTAAGGATGTTCTAAAAAATCTTTTCTTGTGCCTTTAACCACACAGGTACTGTACCTGGAGCTGCTAAATGCTCGGCCAACCACGGACAAACCTCCTCTTTCATTGCCAGCTTCTCAAGATACTGCGACTCATCCTCTTCTTCAAACCCCAAGAAGTCATTCAGCGACTTCCCATCAAATATCACGATCTTGTCCCTCACTTTTGTTGCTTTGGAGTCCCGAATTGTATGGTGGACATTGCAATAAAATTCCTTCACTATGTGCTCGTTCAACTCGCTCTTTGAAGAATCACCAACCCTCTCTAGTGTGGAATTGTGCTTGCACATGAGGGTTGAGTGGGACAAGATCGGCATCTATGAACCGCCTTTCCGGAATCAACTTTCTCTTGGGCCACCATTCTTTAAATTTGTGGAAAGCGACCTCACTGACAAACCTATTTTTCCATGCCTCCGGTCTCCTGGTCCTCTCTATACCTCCAACTTGTGGTGCACCTCCTTCGGCATATCCTTCACTTTCCCCTGATAGTGAAGCTGTGGGAGAAGTGGAGTAAGTGTTCTCATTTGCTTTTTCTGCTCTGTACTCATCAGACAAGTCCGAGATGACATTTACCGGCTTTTTGGAAGTGGCTACATCAGCACGACCAGGAGATGGGAAATCCCATAGCTGAAAAGATGTGGACATGTGGGGGGGGGGGCAGACTCTGAAGTGACACTCCTCGAAAGTGCATACTCACTCCCCGTGGAGTGAGATGCAGCTCTATCAGCTTCCCGGATTATCTTCCGATTTTTCTTTATCGCTTCCCTGGTTTGAGGATTAAACTTTACAATTCTTTTTCCTTTTCCCCCACTGGAGGAACCACCTCTCCCTGGTTGTATTTGTTTGCCCGCTCGTTTTTTAGCCACTTGATTTTGAACCATTGTCTGCAAGGAATACGTGTCTAACATTGTTAGTAGAAGCACATAATATGAAATAAACAGTTCAGTTGAATGCAACAGTTGCATACACAGTTACACAGATAGAGTGGCATGGACCGCAACAAAAGGCATGCGGTCCGCGCAGTATACTGATACCCACACATGTTTCTCTAAATAAGTCGACGCGATCCGCACTGTTTTGTACCGCGGCCGCGTGGCTTCAACACGGACCGCATAGAAATGGCATGCGGACCGCGCTGAGAAGGTTCGTCATTGCACACAAGGGGCCACGCGGACCGCGCAAGAATGCTGCGCGACCGCGTAGGGCAAATATAACTGAGTCGGGATATTTTTCCATTAAGTCCCATTTTTGTTCACAATTTGAGTCCTAAGTGTCCCTACTCAATTAATTAACATGCATTTATGCCCCATGATTCAACCAAAACAATAAAAATCTAAACTAACAATTAACTAAGAAGAAAAAGGACGAAAATAAGAAGTTATACTAGTAGGGAGTGATTAAAAGAAACAAAAATTAGGTTATGAATGAAATAAACAAGAGTTGTTACCAGGGATGAGAAATCAACTAACTGAGCAAGAGATGCGGATGTACAGTGAAAATTAAAGCTCCAGATGAAAATTTGCGAAAAGGTTCAAATGAGGCCCAAGGCTTCTATTTATAGAAAAACCCTGGGGACTCACAACTTACCTACCAGCGCAGCCGCACGAAAATGGCCGCAGTCCGCGCTGGTTTTCATTCTTTCACATTTGATTGCTCAGCCCACGCGGACCGTACTGTTTTGGTGCGCAGCCATGTGGAAGTTATCAGAGACTTGGTGATTTTAGCTTTTCCCACGCGGACCGCACTGCTTTGGACCGCGGCCGCATAGGAATTTTATCAGAGAGCATGTCATTTTAAGTTTTCACATGCGGACCGCACAACAAGGGATGCGCACCGCGTTGAATCTTCTGAGAATGAACTCTCAGCTGCTCAAGCCCACGCGGACCGCACTACTTTAGTGCGCGGCCGTGTAGGCCATTATCAGGGACTGACCATTTTTTACACTTTTGCCCTGCACTGGTTCAACATTATTCCCTGCAACACTTCACAAATTATCAGCTCAAAAATCATACTCTACAATAGAAAAACAAAGAAAAGAAAAAAAAAGACATGGGTTGCCTCCCAAGAAGCGCCTGATTTAACATTGCGGCACGATGCATGTTACCATCACAGTCATTTCAAATGAATGTGTGCCACTATGTGGCTGTCATCAATCTTTCCCATATAGTGCTTGACACGATGCCCATTGACTAGGAAAACTTCACCATTTTTATTTTTGAGATCAATGGCACTAAAGGGAGTTACACCAACCACTTCAAAAGGGCCGCTCCACTTAGACTTCAGCTTGCCCGGAAATAACCTCAACCGGCAATTGAAAAGAAGAACCATGTCACCAACTTTGAATTCCTTCCCTCGGGCATACTTGTCATGAAAGTACTTCATCTTGTCCTTATACAAGGACGAGTTAGAGTAAGCATGAAACCTAAACTCATCAAGTTCATTCAATTGCTCAACCCGGAGATTTGCAGCTACATCCCATTCTAAGTTCAACTTTTTCAGAGCCCACATATCCTTATGTTCCAATTCTACCGGAAGATGACAAGCCTTCCCAAACACCAAACGATACAACGACATACCAATCGGAGTTTTGAAACCTGTACGATAAGCCCAAAGAGCATCATCCAATTTCTTCGACCAGTCGGTCCTATTTGCATTGACAGTCTTGGACAAAATACTCTTGATCTCACGGTTGGACACCTCAACTTGGCCACTCGCTTGAGTATGATAAGGAGTGGTCACCTTGTGATTTACATCATACTTGGCTAGCAAAGAGTCAAAAGCCCGGTTGTAAATATGAGAACCCCCGTCACTGATGATAGCACGTGGAGTGCCAAACCTCGTGAAAATACTCTTTTTCAAGAACGCCACCACACTTCGAGCTTCATTATTTGGAAAAGCTATGGCCTATACCCATTTCGACACATAATCAACCGCTACCAAGATGTAAGTGTTGCCACAAGAACTTACGAATGGTCCCATAAAGTCTATCCCCCAAACATAAAAAATGTCAACCTCTAGAATCGTGTTAAGGGGCATCTCATCTTTCTTCGAAATACCTCTGGCACGTTGGCATTCATCACATCTTTTCACAAAGTCACTGACATCCTTGAACAAAGAAGGCCAATAGAAACCACAACTCAACACTTTAGACGTCGTCCTCGCCCCGTCATGATGGCCACCATAGGGCAAAGAGTGACAAGCTTCCACAATACTCAATTGCTCTTCTTCGGGAACACACCGGCGAATTACACCATCGGTGCAAATTTTGAAAAGATACGGCTCATCCCAATAGTAGTCCAAGCAATCCCGCTTGAGCTTCTTCCTTTGGTTAGAAGAGAGCTCATACGGAACCACACCGGTAACAAGATAATTGGCAATGTCGGCAAACCATGGCATGTCTAGCATTGAAACCGAGAGGAGTTGTTCATCCGGAAAAGCATCATTTATCTCAAGGCCGTCCAAAGGCCTCCCTTCCTCCTCCAATCGAGACAAGTGGTCCGCCACTTGATTTTCATTACCCTTTCTATCAACAATCTCCAAATCAAATTCTTGAAGAAGAAGCACCCATCTCATTAACCTCGCTTTAGAATCTTTCTTCGTCATCAAATACCTAAGGGCGGTGTGATCGGTATGAATAATCACTTTGGCCCCCATAAGGTATGGTCGAAACTTCTCCATGGCAAAACAATGGCAAGCAATTCCTTCTCGGTGACCGTGTAGTTCTATTGAGCTTCATTCATTGTCTTACTTGCGTAGTACACCGGATGGAACATTTTGTTGATTCTTTGGCCCAAGACTGCCCCCACCGCAACATCACTAGCGTCGCACATGAGCTCAAAGGGCAAGCTCCAATTTGGTGCAGTAATGATGGGGTAGTCGTCAACTTTTGCTTTAGAAGCTCGAAAGCCTCCATACATTTCTCATCGAACACATATTTGGCATCTTTCTCTAGCAATTTACACAACGGGTTAACTACCTTAGAGAAGTCTTTGATGAATCTTCGGTAGAAACCCGCGTGACCAAGAAAACTCCTCACCCCTTTGACAGAAGTAGGGGGAGGGAGCCTTGAGATAACCTCAATTTTCGCCTTATCAACCTCAATCCCTCTTTTTGAAAATTTGTGACCCAACATAATTCCTTCTTCTACCATAAAATGGCATTTCTCCCAATTGAGAACCAAGTTTGTGTCTTCGCATCGGGCCAACACATGATCCAAGTTTTGCAAGCAATCACCAAATGAGTCCCCAACCACACTAAAATCATCCATGAAAACCTCTAAAATGTCCTCCACCATGTCAATGAAGATTGCCATCATACATCGTTGGAAGTTCGTCGGTGTATTGCATAATCCAAATGGCATTCGAGAGAAGGCGAATGTGCCATAAGGACATGTGAAGGTTGTCTTTTCTTGGTCTTTCGGGGCAATGAGAATTTGGTTATAGCCTAAATACACATCCAGAAAATAATAGAAAGCCCCGCCCGTAAGACGATCAAGCATTTGGTCCAAGAACGGCAATGGAAAATGATCCTTTCTAGTCACCTTGTTCAACTTCCGGTAGTCCATGCATACCCTCCAACCCGTCACCGTACGAGTCGGAATAAGTTCATTGTTGTCATTGGTCACCACCGTCATTCCTCCCTTCTTTGGCACACATTGTACCAGAGAAGTCCACGAACTGTCAGAAATTGGATACACCACACCGGCGTCAAGCCACTTGATGACTTCCTTTTTAACCACCTCTTGTATGGCCTCATTGAGTCTCCTTTGATGTTCAAGAGAGGGCCTAGCATCCTCCTCCAATATTATCTTATGCATGCAAAACACGGGGCTAATACCCCGAATATCCGCCAAGGTCCATCCCATCGCCCGCTTGCGCTTTTGAAGAACCGCCAAAGTGGCATCAACCTGCACGTTAGTCAAGCAAGAAGAAAGAATAACCAGCAAAGTGAAATTAAGACCAAGAAATTCATACCTGATGTGAGGAGGAAGTGGTTTTAACTCCAACACTGGTGGCTCCTCAATAGATGGCTTGGTGGGAGGAGTTTTGCGATTTTCAAGATCAAGAGATAACTTCCTCGGTTCATAAGAATACGAGCCCATGCCATGTAATGCGTTCACACACTCCACCCTTCTAGCATCATCATCAACATCCATGTTCAATAGCACAGCCTCAAGTGGGTCTTCAACATTTGCCATTGCGCTTGTGTCATCCACTATCACCGCCGTGACAATGTCAACAAACAAGCACACCTTGGTGCTGTTTGGTTGCCTCATTGATTTGCATACGTGGAACACCACCTTTTCATAACCAACACGGAAGGTCAATTCTCCCGCTTCCACATCAACCAAGGCCTTCCCCGTAGCTAGGAAGGGCCTCCCAAGAATAATAGGCACCTCGAAATCCACTTTGCAATCCAAAATTACAAAATCGGCCGGCAGTATGAACTTATCAACACGAACAAGGACATCATCAATAATTCCCAAAGGCTGTTTCATTGACCGGTCCGCCATTTGAAGCTCATAGAAGTTGGACGGGGTTGTCCGATTCCCAAGGTCTTGAAGACCGAATATGGCATTAAATTGATACTTGCTCCCAAGTTACAAAGGGCTTTTGCAAAGTCGGCATTTCCAATGGTACATGGGATAGTGAATGCGCTAGGATCTTCAAGTTTTGGAGACATAGAATGCACAATTGCGCTCACTTGATGGGTCATCTTGATTGTCTCACACTACATTGATCTCTTTTTTGTAACCAAATCTTTCATGAACTTTGTGTATCCCGACATTTGCTCGAGTGACTCCACCAAAGGCACGTTGATAGTCAAACTCTTCATCATTTCAATGAATTTCTTAAATTGGTTGTCACCCTTTTGCTTGGCCAACCGTTGAGGATAGGGGGGAGGAGGTCTAGGTAAGGGTGCCTTGGATTTTGGCACCACCGGTTCGGGTATATCAATGACGTGTTCCCTAGACGGGTTCACGGCCAATTGAGTCTCCTCCTCACCTTCATCAATTTCAATTCTCACATCATCATTTGAACTTGGTTCAACAACATCCTCAACTACCAACGGGATCTCATCATTTTGCAACTCATCTTCATCTACCGTAACTTGGTTTCCTCTTGAGGCATGCACATCACCGCCTCTTCCACTTCGCGTTGTCACTTCCATCACATGATTGTTGTGCCCACCCTTGGGGTTTACTTCTGTATCACTCGGTAGAGCACCCTTTGGGCGAGTATTTAAAGATTGAGAGATTTGTCCTAATTGCACTTCCAAGTTCCGGATAGATGTGTTATGCGAAGCTAATTGGGCCTCGGAATCTTGACTCTTTTTCATCATTTGCTCGAACATGCTCTCTATTCGACCCATGTCATTGCCCGACGAACTCGACCCTTGAGATTGAAACGGAGGCGGGTTATTGGGTTGTTGATATATTAGGGGCCTTTGAAAGCCTTGCCCCCTATTACCTTGTCCACCATTGTTGTTCCAACCACCTTGACCACCATTGTTGTTGTTCCAATTGTTGTTCCCGTTCCAATTACCTTGATTCCCCGAATTATTGTTCCCCCAATTGCCTCCTTGATTGTTGTTGTAATTCCAATTGCCGCCTTGTTGATTGCCCCTATTACCTTGGGGTCTCCATTGTTGATTCCCTTGATTACCTCTATTCCCTTGGTAGTTGTTGACATATTGGACTTCCTCACTTTGGTCATCAAAACCTTCATTCGAATATCCACTACCATCATTGTTGTTGTCATATTGTTCATAATTACCTTGAGGTTGTTGCCCCCTTTGCCTCCTTTTCAACATAGAAACACCTTCCATTGCATTGACTTGGCACGGGTTTTGGATTTGTTGAAATTGCGCCTTTGCCAATTGATTCATAGTTGTTGTAAGTTCGGCTATAGCTTGGCCATGATCGTGCAATTACTTGTGCAAATGGATGACCGTGGGGTCAACTTGGGGCATGTTTGCTCGGCTTTGCCATGCCGAAGAGGTGTCGGCCATTTCATCAAGTACATCACATGCCTCTTGGTAAGAAAGTTTCATAAAATTCCCTCCGGCCAATTGGTTCACAATGCATTGATTTGTGGAGTTGATGCCCGATAAAAGGTTTGTTGAATCATAACCTCGGTTATGTCATTATTAGGGCACTCTTTCACCATTATTCTATATCTTTCCCATATCTCATGCAAAGGTTCCGTTGGCTCTTGCTTGAAAGCTAGAATTTCATCCCGAAGAGCTGCCATATGACTTGGAGAGAAGAACTTGGCAATAAATTTGTTCGCCAATTCATCCCATGTTGTAATAGAATGATTGGGGAGCCTTTCTAACCAATCCAATGCTTTACCCCGAAGAGAAAACGGGAAAAGCCTCAATCTCAATGCATCCTCGGACATGTTTGTCTACTTGCTACCCCAACATGTATCCACGAACCCCTTCAAGTGCTTGTAGGCGTTTTGATCGGAGGCACCCGTGAAATAACCTCTTTGCTCGAGCAAGGTCAGCATAACATTTGTGGTTTGAAAGTTCCCCACCCGGATTCGTGGAGGAACAATAGCACTAGCGTATCCTTGATTTGGTAGAACTCTAGGAGCCACTTTCGGCGGTTGCGGAGGAGGGTCTGGAATGTTGATGTTCTCATTTGCATTTATATTGACATTTCGGCCTCTCCGTGGAAGTTGAGGTAAGACCTCATCTTGTTCTAGATCTTCTACCTCCTCCCCCGCTATCACATTGCTGAGAGGGTCATTTGCATTAAGAGCCATTGTACCTGATTGATCGACACACACAAAGTTAGTAAATAAGAAGGAAAGAGAAGCAAAACATAATACTAGCTGCACAAATAGTCAACACCGTAAAGTTCCCCGGCAACGGCGCAAAAAAGTGATCGCAGCGGACTCAACCTAAGGAAGAGTGGGCGCTAATACTTTTACCCAATAACAGTATTGGGGTCAATTTTCCACAGGGAACTTCAATTTGGAGTTGCGTGTTTGTATAGTCTAGGACTATATTTTAGCTCCTAATTGATCTTCTAACATTTTTGGTTTTCCTTTGATTAATAGCTACAATTTATCAACTACAATTGTAAAACTAAGTTATGCTAAAATTATGATTCTAAGTTGCATGCAATATAGAGAAAGGCACTAGGGTCGTGGCATGTACCTTGGTGGTCAACTAGCGGGTAGAGATTCCTAATGCAAGAATGATGACTATGGGACTTATGCTATAAACGTTGCACTTTTTCACTCACTCTCACACCTCTCAGTAGAGAGAGTGATTTTGCCCAATTGACTCTCTTGAGACCAATTGGGTAGGCCAATTTGCCCAAGCAACTTATGGTTCAAGTTGGGTAATTACTCTCTCGAGGTTTAACCCGTTAATTGGGACTACCATTCTCATGGGTCCATCCTAATTCCTTGTTAGAATTAATCTTGGGGTCATAGACTCTCTTTCTCAAGAAGAGTCAAGACTCACTAAGCTAGACTTAGTGTTTGCAACCACCAAATCTTAATGAAAACATAAGATTAATTCAAATAACAAATACCCAACATCATTCATGCACTAAACAATCACACCCATTAATTACCCACACTAGGGTTGAGCCACAACCCTAGCTAATGGGTTTAGCTAGCCATAATAGAAACAAAAATTGAAGAAATAATAGATGAAATTGACATAACAATTAACTACAATGTTAATCTACTCAAATCCACGTTAATACTAGAAGAAATTGCCCAAAATAGGCTAAAATCATGAAATCCCGAGTTCAGCTGCTCTATGCTCTCAAAACAGATCTGAAAAAAACTACTGCTAAAAAGTAAAATGTTCTATTTATACTACACAGGAAAAATCGGAAAAAATACCCCTGAGGGTCTGGCGCGAAACGTGCACAAATGACGCGCAGTCGCGTAGGGTTTTGGGCCTTCATATCTTTCTTCTGGCACTGAGGGGCGCGGACCACACAAATGTGATGCGCGGCCGCGTGAACGTCATCCACGCGGACCGCACTGATTAGGTGCGCGACCGCGTGGGCTTTTTCCTTGAATGATTGAGTCTCTGATACTCTTAGGCGTGGACTGCGTAGAAAGGGGCGCGGACCGCATGAAAACGGGGCGCGGACCGCACAACTTGACTTGAAGATATTATGGCTTCTGAACTTTCCTGCGCGACAGCGTGGCAGAACAGTACGGACCGCGCAGGTTGAACTTGAAGATGTCCAGCTTCTAAACTCTTCTGCGCGTCCGCGTGACAAAACAGTGCGGACCGCGCATGTCCTTTTGATCCCCCCTTTCAGTTGTCTTTTGACACTTGGCAAATTTCACTCCCTTTTGAGACGATCTTTAGTATTTGTCATCTTGTCGCTCAAACCTGCAATCAAGCGCAACTTGTAAGCATTTTGGGACTAATTTCTGGCAGTTAATGCACAAAGCTTAGGTAAGAATGGGTATAAAACATGTAGGAATCACAGTTATCAGTACGCTGCCCCCTCGGCTCGAGCTGTCTACTCGGGTAAGCCAAAACTAGAACAAATAAACCCAGGTTTTTAAACCTAGAATAACTCAGCCTCATGTTGGATCCCTAGTAGGAATGTTTGCTTGCATCATGTGCATTTAACTTTGGAGACACAATACAGGGGTTGGGTCTATCTAGGATAGGTGTACCAAAAATGAAAAAGACCATCCTGATGCATCTTATTTGCTACTTGTGCATTTATTTGCTCCGGACTTGCATGTTGATCGACTTATGAATATTGGGAAAAGTCGAGAAAAACGAAATAGCAGTGTAGAGGGTTCAGAGAGTTAATCACATGTTTTGAGAAAAACTAATGTCCAAATAGTGCTGAAACTCTGCCGAATTTTTGAGAAAAAACGAAATGAAAAATGAAGAAAAAACAGAGTTTTGTTTTCAAAAATAGTTTGTTTTATTTGCCCAAACTATGCCAGTTTGATTCTCACAGGGTGTGAGATACGTAGGCAACCCCCATCGAGTTCAACTTCCTTTTTGCAAAAATAGCCAAAAGAACAAAAATTTTACTTTAATTTGAAAATAATTAGGGTGATGCCATTCTTGTCAGAAATTGCCGAATGTCCCTAAAAGGGCACCGGAAGGCTATTTTTGCAAGAACAACCACCTTTAGTCACTTTTAAAGGTTTTGGTTGGTTAGCCGACACAACCTTAAAATCTTCATTTTCGAAGTGCTGAAAGGCCGTATTGGCAAGGCCAGATATTTTATGAAAATTTTGAAAAATGGTTATTTCTCTTGAGTCAAAATTAGTCATAGTTTCCTTTTAATTAAAATTACCTTAATAAATGTGCAGGATGAGCACAATTCAAAATGAACCTTTCTCAGTCCGTGAAGAGATCCCTTTGGAGCTACATATGTGGTGGCATGATTTGGGGGAAGATAGCAGAAAGGTTGTGACAAAAGCATTGGGTGGTCTTATCGGGCTCTTAAAGGTTAAGCCAAGAAAAGACGTGATTGAGGCCTTGATACCATTCTGGGACCCAACACATAATGTATTTCACTTTGCTGATTTCGAGTTAACTCCTACACTGGAAGAGATAGCAGGCTATGCCGGTTTCAAAGGGAATCTTAGAAGTCAATACCCGATGGCACTGAGAATAGTAACCCCTCATAAATATTTGGACTTGTTAAGCATCAGTCGTGACATCCGAGACGAAAATTTGGCCAAAGGATTTTGTACCTCCTACTTTCTGTATCGACGTTCCGGGAATCCCCGTGGCTTCGAAACGCCAGATACCGGTCTTACTTACGCGGGAAACCAAGACAAGTGGGAAGCTCGGAGAGGATTAGCTTTCATAGTGGCGTTCCTGGGTATTTTGGTTTTCCCCAGAAAAGACGGGAACATAGAGTTGGGGCTTGTAGGGATAACTGACTTTATATGAAAAAGGCAAATGGGACTATAGTGCCGCTAATCTTGGCAGAAATTTACCGAGCTCTGACCCTTTGTCGGGAAGGAGGAAAGTTCTTTGAAGGGTGCAATATTCTGTTACAACTATGGATGGAGGAACGCCTTTGCCACCATCCCAGATACTTGAATTGTGGTATGACTGGCCTTGAATGCATCGAAAAACATGAAAAACGGGTAGAGGGTTATGAGTTACCAGATGGTACAGAAACATGGCATGCTCATTTGAGATCTCTAAATGCAAACAAGATCGAATGGACGATCGGGTGACTCTCAATCAGTGAAGTAATCTATATGTCGACTGAGGTGTGTTTTTTGCTGTTGATGGGTCTTCGGAGTATCCAGCCTTATGCTCCGCACAGAGCCCTACATCAGTTAGGCTGATACCAGACCATCCCATACGATGAAGATTTGAGTCTGCAGGTCATTGAGTTAGAGCCAAAAGCTGCCTTCCCAGAAGAAAAAGTGCGTCGAATTTGGCATCAGTGCAGATTCTTAGGGACTAATACTCAAGTATGAGATCTATCTAGAGGCGAGGTGGAGCCTAGTTATACTTCTTGGCATGGTAAAAGATCCCGAGTTCAACATGAGCCCGAAAGGCCCGCAAAGAAACCCCATGTCCAACAGTTCACCGACGAAGCACAAATGCAATGGGACTGGTTGACCAAAGAAAATGAGTACAGGGCTACCATAAGCAAATTGGAAAAACAAGTCAGGGACCTTCAGTTTGAAAATAGCTTGCAAGCCGCGACAGACGAAGGAGAAAAGAAAAAGCTAGCTAAAGAAAATGAGACCCTTCGAGCCCAAATTCAGAAAATGAAAACAGCGGCAGAAAACCCCGTCCGAAGTGCCAAAGATGAAAAACTCATAAATAACCTGAGGCAAAAAGTAAGTGACTATAGTTTTGATCTGAACAGAGCAGAAAGTGAACTAGCCAGGGTTCGAAAGCAATTGGCTAAAAACGCAGATGAACGAGCACGCTTGGTTAAGCAGTTGAAAGAAAAGTACAACAATGAGGTCGCGGGATTAAAGAAAATATTCATCGCTATGGAAAACAAAATGATCAAACAGGCGAAAGACTTCAAGGTTGAAAGGGAACATTGTTATACAATATTGGCACAATTAGAAATAGATTTGCAACAACTTCAGGAGCAGAATCATGTGGCCGAGCAAACTTTGGAAGCCAGGGCCCAGCAGATCGAGCGTTTGTTACAAGAAAAAGGGGTCATAAGAGAGAGAATTAGAAACATCGCCGATTACATTGTTGTGAAGTGCCAAGCCTGTGAGGATATGACTCGCACCACCTTCTTCGCGACAGTGATGACATTTGTTAAACAGATAATGAGTAACTTGTACCGACTTCAAAGGGATCTTGCATATAGGCCCGCGGTGAGACCGAATGATGTCCCGCGGGCAGTAGGAGCATTAATGTATTCATGATTTTTCATTTGAGTCTGTATTTTCTTTTCCGTTAGAGTCTCTGTCAATTGTTTTGAGTCTATATTTTTCTTTCTGCTGGAGTCTATCAATTGTTTTCGAGTCTATATTTTCTTTTATCGGAATATGATAGTTATTTTTGGAGTCTGTATTTCATCTTTTCATCAGCGTCTGTTAGTTTCCTCTAGAGTCTGTTAGTTTTGAGTCTTTGTAATCAAAGCATTTGCTTTTTATGAAAATTGAAAATCCCAAAATATTTTATTATTTACTTTCGCACTTATCCCCCAAAACTACGCTCGGTCTGATTCATGCGGGGTCATGATATGTAGGCAATCTCCATAGGATTCGACCACAACCAAAAGAAAAAAAAAGAATAAAACGAAAAAGAGACAGGAAAAACAAGAGAGAAAAAGAAAAGAAAAGAGAGAAGAATAAGAAAATCAAGAGAAAGAAGCAAAACAAGAGGGAAATGAGAGGATAAAAACAAAGAGAAAGCAACGGCAAGAGTGAAAACACGAAACGAAAAAAAGAAAGAAAAAGAAAAGTCGGGATGACGCAAGCATCTGATCAAATGCATAATATAAACGGTTAACTGCTTAGGTGCATTCATTCCCCAAATATGTGGTTACCAATCTGTTAAAGCCCTAATCGCTAACAAGGTTGTTGTTGATATATTGAGTCCAGGCAGGTGGTTAGTCGATTGGCATTCTGGCAACTCACTCCTACAACACCCGATTAAAAGACAAGCTGAATATGGCCAACCAAGAACCGGAGACAAGTATTGTTGATCCGTCAAAAGAGGCGGAAGAATTGGATGTTAATGCGATGAAGGAAGAAATGTATAAGTTAAAACAGCAAATGGATGAAATGTACCAGGCCTGGGCAAAGGGTCATCCACCACCGGTTTATCCCGCTAACCCTGTGTATATCCCACTATCGGCCCAACCTCAGGAGCCTCCCACTGTGAACTCATCTCCAGCCTTTCCCCTCTACTAACAATGCTATGACACCACTTCCCACACTTCTCAAGCTCCACCACCCAAACAAGTCCCATACCCTCCTCCACCAGTCACTCCCGTTTTTATGGCACCTCCACCTGCTGTATTACACCAATATTCTAGTGAGCCTCTATTCCAAACTCACGACAACCAATATTATCCCCCTGAACCCACCTTCAAAGTTCTGGAACCATATTCTTACACCCCTCATCTTGATCTCCCGGCAGAGACCGAGAAGCCACCCAAAAATCCCGAGCATGAGGAGATGATCAGAAAGGTCAAAAGCTTAGAACAATCGTTCAGAGATATGAGGGGGCTGGGAGGTCAAGTAAGTGTGGCCTATAAGGATTTATGTCTGTTCCCAGATGTTCAGTTACCAGCAGGGTTCAAGATACCCAAGTTTGATCTGTATAATGGGCATTGTGACCCAGTAGCACACTTAAGAGGATTTTGTAGCAAGATGAGAGGGGCAGGCGGAAGATATGAATTATTGATGGCATATTTCAACCCAAGTCTGAGTGGATCGGCATTAGAATGGTATACTAGACAAGATCACAGCAGGTGGTACACATGGGACGATTTGGCCCAAGCCTTCGCCTACCATTTTCAGTACAATCTTGAAATTATCCCAGATCGTCTGTCATTGACAAATATTGAGAAAAAGCCCGGTGAGAGTTTCAGAGAATATGGATTCCGTTGGAGGGAGCAAGCAGCGAGGGTTGACCCTCCGATGAAAGAAAGTGAGATGGTTGATTATTTCTTACAGGCTTTGGAGCCCACTTATTTTGGTCACTTGGTGTCAGCAGTGGGTAAGTCCTTTAATGAGGTTGTAAAAATGGGAGGCATAGTTGAGGAGGGACTCAAGTCCAACAAGATCATGAGTTATTCCGCAATCAAAGCGACTACCCATGCCATTCAAAATGGTACTGGGGGTGTACTCGGGAAGAAGAAGAAGAAGAAAGAGGATGTTGCGACAATCGAGTCGGGAGCTTGGGTCGGGTCCAGGGGCCCTTCACGTTACTACGACTAGCCTCGACTCTATCATCAAACTTACCCCCACACTCCATATAGACCACCACAACACTACTACCCACCGCCAGATCCCCATTTTTCCGTCCATCACGCACAAACCTATACCCAACCTCCTACTCACGCACAATGGCATGCGCTAGCTCCACAAAATCCATACCGAGCTCCACAAAATACCTATCCACCCCCAAGAACCTATAGAAATCCCCCTGGAATAGGTTTTCGGCCAAATCAAGCATTCAAGAATGAGAGGTTGCAAAAGTAGAAGACTTTTACTCCATTGGGAGAATCATATACCAATCTATTCCACAGATTGAGACAGTTGGGTATATTGAATCCGATTGAGGCTAAACTGCCAAATCCCCCTCCCAGAAATCTTGACCGCTCGGTAAGTTGTGAGTATTGTTCAGGGGCCCCAGGTCATGACACAGAGAAATGCTGGAAATTGAAAACAACTATTCAAGAGCTTATTGATACTAATCGAATTGAGGTCCAAGCCCCAGAAGCACTCAATATCAACCAGAACCTGTTGTCGGCCTATCATGAGACAAATATGATTGAGATAGTGCATAAGGGAGGGGAGCCTAAGAAGCCTTCGCAAACTGTCATGATGATTCGGGCTAGTGAAGCCAAACCGTTTGAAAAGTCAACAAGTGAGAAGTCTGTGATCAAGTTGAACGAGGCAAATAATGAACCATCTGTGGGGGTCAAGAAGGGGTCCTCAAGTGACGTTGCAGGAAAACATGAAAGAGCAAAAGTGGTTGTACTAGGAGTGACAAAGAAGCCTGTGGTAATTGTCAAGGGTGCCTGCACAGATCCTATCATTATCAAACCGGTAACTCAATTACCGATAGTCAACAGCAAGGCAGTCCCATGAAATTATGAACGAGTGACAGTGACTTACAAGGGGAAAGAGGTTAAAGAAGAAGTGTGTGAGACCCATGGTTTGACTCGATCGGGGAGATGCTTTGCCCCCGAAGAGTTGAGAAAAGCTAAGACCTCCAAAGATAACCCAGTGTTGGTAAAGAAAGTTATGACCGAGGAAGAAGCATAGGAATTTCTGAGAAAGATGAAAGTGCAGGACTATTCCATTGTGGAGCAGTTAAGGAAGACACCGACTTAGATCTCGCTATTGTCTTGACCCATTCAGACGAGCAACATCGGGCTTTGATGAAGATCTTGAATGAGGCCCACATTCCTAACAAAATCTCAGTAAACCACTTGGAAAAGATAGCTAACAAGATATTTGAGGTGAACAAGGTTACTTTCTCCGACGATGAGTTGCCTGTGGAGGGCACTGAGCATAATACGGCCATGTATTTGACGGTGAAATGCGAAGATTCTGTGGTCACCCGAGTTCTAGTCGACAATGGGTCTAGTGCGAACATTTGTCCTCTCTCCACGTTGAACAAGCTGAAAGTGGACGATGATAGAATTCACAAGAACAACATTTGTGTTCGGGGGTTCGACGGTGGGGGCAAAGATTCAGTGGGTGATATAATACTAGAGCTAACCATAGGGCCCGTTGAGTTTACTATGGAATTTCAAGTTTTGGATGTGGCAGTCTCTTATAACCTTTTGCTGGGGCGCCCCTAGATTCATGCTGCTAAAGCGGTCCCGTCTACTCTGCATCAAATGGTCAAGTTTGAATGGGATAGACAGGAAATTGTTGTGCATGGCGAAGATAATTTGTGTGTTCCCAGTGATGTCATTATTCCGTTCATAGAGTTTGAAGATGACAAGGGGCCATGGGTTTATCAGGTTTTTGACACAGTATCGGTACAGAGAATTCCAGAAGGGAGGTGTGTTCCAACTCCGAAGGCAGCTGGTGCATCAGTCATGGTAGCCGTTGAAATGTTGAAAAATGGTTTTGTACCGGGCAAGGGTTTGGGTATATCTCTGCAAGGTATCGTACAACCGGTTTCTCTTCCTAAAAACTTGGATACATTTAGTTTGGGGTTTAAGCCCACAATCACAGACGTGAGAAGAGCCATAAAAATGAAACAGAGAGCATTGGCCCTTCCAAAGCCAGTCCCGCATCTTTCCAGATCATTTGTCAGGCCTGGTACCAGAAAGCGCCCAGTGACGACGGTTCCCAGTTTGGTGGTTAATATGGATGGAGATTTGATGAAAAAGTTTGAAAGGATATTTGACGAAGTGAACATGGTGGAAGTTGGAGAGGGTTCTAGCAAGGCGGATGTGCAATTTGTTGGGCCCAGTGCAAAGATTAACAATTGGGAAGCTACTCCTCTCCCCACCAAGAAGGAGTTTTGGTAGTTTGCTTTGATTTTCTTTCAGTTTATCTGGATTATTCCACGGTTGTAATACAGATTCTATCTCCCGTCCATTTGGATGTATAAACCTTGTTGTCTTTAAGTTCAATGAAATGCAATTTCCCTTGTCTTCCTTTCTGATAGTTTTATTTTTGTTTTTCTTTTCTTCCTTGTACAGTTCTTTTTATGTTGGCTTCAATGATATGACATGCATGAGGAATCTCTGGCCCAGTCTTAAAAACCAATCTAATTCTGAAATAGTAATTCAAGAAATAGAATGTGATGTTGAATCGGAATATGATGAGGATGAAGCCTTTGAAGAGATTAGTAAAGAACTAAACCATTTTGAAGAAAACCCCAAGCCTAACCTGAGTGATACAGAAACAGTCAATTTAGGGGACCAAGATAATATCCGAGAAACTAAGATAAATGTTCATCTGGAACCACAAATTAGGGAAGTGATAATCAAGGCATTGTTTGAATTCAAAGATATTTTTGCATGGTCCTATGACGACATGCCAGGTCTAAGCACTAACTTGGTGGTTCACAAATTACCCACTGACCCGACATGCCCCCTGTCAAGCAGAAGTTGAGGAAATTCAAAACTGATATGAGTGTGAAGATTAAGGAAGAGGTCACCAAACAGTTTGAGGCCAAAGTCATTCGGGTCACCCGGTATTTCATCTGGTTAGCCAATGTTGTGCCTGTGCCGAAGAAGGATGGCAAGACCAGGGTGTGTGTTGATTATCGAGATCTCAACAAGTCAAGTCCCAAGGATAACTTCCCATTGCCGAACATCCATATATTAATCGATAATTGTTCCAAACACGAGATTGGTTCTTTTGTGGATTGTTATGCGGGTTACCACCACATCTTAATGAATGAGGAGGATGCAGAAAAGACAACATTCATCACGCCATGGGAAACGTACTGCTATCGGGTCATGCCATTTGGTTTGAAAAATACTGGGGCAACCTACATGAGGGCAATGTCATGATACATAGGAGGATCGAGGTTTATATGGATGATGTGATTATAAAGTCTAGAAAGCAGTCTGACCATGTCAGAGATCTGAGAAAGTTCTTCCAAAGGTTTCGCAGGTACAATCTCAAGCTTAATCCTACAAAATGCATGTTCGGTGTTCCGTCTGGAAAGTTGTTGGGATTCATAGTCAGCCGTCGAGGTATTGAATTAGACCCGTCAAAGATCAAAGCTATCCAGGAGTTGCCACCCCCAAAGAACAAGACTGAGGTGATGAGTCTATTGGGGAGATTGAATTACATCAGCAAGTTTATTGCTCAGCTCACGACAACTTGTGAGCCCATCTTCAAACTGTTAAAGAAAGATGTTGCGGTTAAGTGGACAGATGAATTTCAGAAAGCATTTGATAAGATAAAGGGGTACTTGTCAAACCCACCTGTGTTGGTCCCGCCAGAACCAGGGAGACCTTTGATTCTGTATTTAACGGTCTTGCACAATTCATTTGGATGTGTGTTGGGACAGCATGACATCACTGGCAGGAAGGAGCATGCCATCTATTATCTCAGCAAGAAGTTCACATCTTACGAGGTTAAGTACACTCATCTTGAGAGGACATGTTGCGCCCTAACTTGGGTAGCCCAGAAATTGAAACATTATTTGTCATCTTGTACTACTTACCTCATCTCTCGCTTGGACCCGTTGAAGTATATCTTCCAGAAGCCTATGCCCACGGGAAGGCTTGCAAAGTGGCAGATTTTGCTCACAGAATTTGACATTGTCTACGTGACTCGGACTGCGATGAACACAAGCGTTGGCCGACCATTTGGCTGAGAATCCTGTGGATGAAGAATACGAACTTTTGAAGACTTATTTCCTTGATGAAGAGGTAATGCACATTGATGAGTGTGAACAGGTTGAAAGGCCAGGATGGAAACTTTTCTTTGATGGGGCTGCTAACATGAAAGACATTGGGATAGGAGCGGTACTTGTTTCTGAAATGGGGCATTATTACCCTGTTATGGCTCAACTTCGGTTCTACTGTACTAACAACATGGCTGAGTACGAGGCATGCATTTTGGGTTTGAGGATGGTTGTGGATATGGGTGTCCAGGAAGTCTTGGTCTTGGGTGACTCGTACCTTCTGGTGCACCAAATTTAGGGAGAGTGGGAAACACGGGATTTAAAACTCATACTGTATCGACAATGTTTACATGATCTTTGTCAGCGATTCCAATCAATAGAGTTCAGGCATATTCCGAGGATTCATAATGAGGTCGATGATGCCTTGGCTACTCTGGCGTCAATGTTACATCATCCGGATAATGCTTATGTTGACCCATTGCATATTCAGATCCATGACCAGCATGCTTATTGTAATATGGTGGAAGAAGAACTTGACAGTGAGCCTTGGTTTCATGATATCAAGGAATATATTAGGATGGTGGTGTATCCAGTACAAGCCACAAGCGATCAAAAGAGAACAATTAGGCGATTGGCAAGCGGCTTTTTCTTCAGCGGAGGGGTTTTGTAAAAAAGGACTCCAGATCTTGGATTACTGAGATGCATAGATACTAGGCAGGCCACAACTATTATGACCGACATACATTCTGGAGTCTGTGGACTGCACATGAGTGGGTATGTGCTGGCAAAGAAGATTCTCCAGGCAGGTTATTATTGGCTCACTATAGAGCGAGATTGTACCAGTTTCGTGCGTAAATGTCATCAGTGCCAAGTGCATGGATATTTGATTCACTCTCCACTATCTGAATTACACACGATGTTTACACCATGGCCTTTTGTTGCATGGGGCATGGATGCCATTGGGCCAATTGAGCCATTAGCATCGAATGGGCACAGATTCATTCTGGTGGCCATAGACTATTTCACCAAGTGGGTGGAGGCTAAAACATTCAAGTCTGTAACCAAGAAGGCGATGGTTGATTTTGTGCACTCAAATATCATTTGCCGGTTTGGGATACGAAAGGTGATCATTACAGACAATGAGGCTAATCTTAATAGTCATCTGATGAAAGAGGTGTGTCAACAGTTTAAGATTACACATCGCAATTCCACCCCATATCGCCCTAAGGCAAATGGATCAGTTGAGGCAGCCAACAAGAATATAAACAAGATACTTCAGAAAATGGTGGAAGGGTCCAGGCAATGACATGAGAAGTTGTCGTTTGCATTGTTAGGTTATCGCACTACTGTCTGTACTTCAGTAGGGGCGACTCCTTATTCGTTTATGTATAGCACCGAAGCAGTGATACCCGCGGAAGTGGAAATTCCATCCCTTCGAATTGTCGCGGAGGCTGAGATCGATGATGATGAGTGGGTCAAAACCCGCTTGGAACAATTGAGTCTGATCGACGAGAAAAGATTGGCAGCAGTGTGTCATGGCAAATTATATCAATAAATAATGGCAAGAGCATACAATAAGAAGCTGCGTCCACGGAAGTTGAAGTCGGTCAGTTAGTATTGAAACGCATTCTTCCTCATCAGGCTGAAGCCAAAGGCAAGTTTGCCCCGAACTGGCAGGGGCCATACATCGTAACTAGAGTGTTGTCAAATGGCGCTTTTATATTTAACAGATATAGAAGGCAAGTGTGTAGAAATGACCATCAACTCTGATGCGGTCAAGAGATACTATGTATGATTTTCTTTGGTTAATTTATATTTGTTTGTACTTGGCATATTCTTGAAGATTTGGAATGCGAAGGCATTTTGTTCTGCTATCTAAACACTTTATCCTTTGTTATCCCTTTGAGCCTTATTTATTTTCTTTCATACCCCTCTTTCGGAATCAGTAGCGAATATCAAAAATACAAGCATGAAAGATAAGTAAAAAAGAAGAGAAAAATATATTTTTATCTAAAAAAAAAAGAAAGAAGAAAAGCAACAAAAGAGAAAAGAAAGCAAAATGAGAAAAGAAAAGAAAAAGAAAAGAGATAATCACAACAACAAAGTATCTATGACATGAACTACGTTCGACCTGATTCCTGTCAAGGATACGTAGGCAGCCTCACGGTTCGGTCCCATCAAAATAAAAATCCAAAAGTCCCCAAACAGGAAACTGGGGCAGAAGCTGTGGTTGTTGTAAGAAATCTGATTCCGAAAGTTGTAATTTTTGAACCTATTAGAATGGGTTTGAGCCTTCTATACCCTTTTTTCTAATCCCGTCCAAAAGCCCACATTACGATCCAAAGAAAGACCTTCCGATCAGTCTTCGAGAAATGCCAAGTCGAGTAGGTAGAGGTAATTCATATCAGGGGTAACACTCTGGTCCAAACAGGGAAAAGAAATCAAAAATGAGAGAGTCTTATTGGTGAAAACCCTCATGGGCACCATAAGGCGACGAGAGCTGAGAGAGATAAAAATGATAGTCTTATTGGTGAAAACCCTCATGGGCACCGTAAGGCGATGGGAGCAGAGAGAAATAAAAATGAGAGAGTCTTATTGGTGAAAACACTAACGGGCACCTTGAGGCGAAAGTGAGTTGACAGATGAACGAATGAGGGAGGTATGCTGGTGAAAATCTTTCAAGGCACAGCAGGATGAACAAAGTCAGGATTTGGGTGAAGAAATCAGGTTATGGAAATTCCGGGGCAACAAAGTATGGCAACTGAAAGTTTATTGGTTGGACAGATTGGGCCGATTAATCCAAAATACATGTCATGATCATTGGTGCCAGCTGCTCCACTCAGATAAGTCTCTTTTACTTTTTCTCTTCAGATAGTCTTCTAGTTTTGGATTTTCTTATTCTTAACTCTGAAAGTCATTGCATTTCATTTCTTTTGGGTTTATTTCTCTAAGATGTTCCCGATGTCAGTTCTGTTTAAGCAAATAAGAAGGAATTTCAAAGCTTACTACCAGCTTCAAGATTGCAAAGCATAGTATGGCCAAAACATACCAAAGATAGCATGATGTAAAGTGGGATAAAGTGCCAGCAAACGTTCCATCGGCAAAATGATTTAGTAATTTCATGGGAGATGCAGGGGTTCAGTTAAAGGGGTCAGAGGTGTGAAACAATAGTTCGAGTATAGAACACTCGGGTCATCCAAAGTCATGGGGGTTTGGAAAGTCAAGCGGTTCAGGGCCAGTTCGAGGAAGCTAGTCAAAATAAAACAATGCAGTAGAGAGACCTTCAGCAAAAATGTCATCAACTAACCACCATATTTTAAACTGACAAAATTTTTCTTTGATTAAAACAGGGGTAGGAAATTTCGGTTGTTTTGGAGAAACCCTCAGTGGAGAAAGGCAGTCACCAAACATGTTTGATTTTTGATTTTCAGGACCCTCCTGGAAAATGGGACCTAGCGTAAAGTTCAAAAATAGCGTAATCTAGAATAAATGTATCCCAGAGGAATATAAGAAGGTTTAGAAGTTTGCATGTTCGAGATAAGATTCAATTAGGAGTTTCCAGGACCCTCCTGAATAATGGGACTTAGTTTAAGATTTCAATTAGATAACAACATTTAGCGTAAGTTCTGTTGTAGGGTAGTATAATTTAGCCGTAAAAGTTGTCACTCTTAAGATAAGACTTGATGTTTGATTTTTCAGGAACCCCCCTGGATAATGGGATGTAGTTCTAAGACCTTCTTAGATAACAAGATTTAGCAGGAGTCACATCTTTAGAAGATATAATTTAGATTTTTAAAGCCATCATTTAACTAGGAGTTTTCAGGACCCTCCTGGATAATGGGACCTAGCTTTCAAATTCTTAGTAATACTTGATAACATGATGTAGTTTACACTCACATCTGTGCCCAGCCACCAAACTGGGACAGAAATTTTTTTGTGTTTTGTCTATTTCGTTGAAGTCAGGAGCCCGCCTGGAGAGCAGGGAATACATTTCAAGTCATGTAGTCAGGAAGCCCTCCTGGAGAGCAGGGAATACATTTCAAGTCATGCAGTCAGGAGCCCACCTGGAGAGCAGGGAATACATTAAAGTTTAGCAGTCAGGAGCCCGCCTGAAGAGTAGGGAATACATTTCAAGTCAGCAGTCAGGAGTCCGCCTGGAAAGCAGGGAAAACATTTCAAGTCATGCAGTGAGGAGCCCGCCTGGAGAGCAGGGAATACATTCAAGTTTAGCAGTCAGGAGCCCGCTTGAAGAGAAAAAAATACATTTTAAGTCAGCAATCAGGAGCCCACCTGGAGAGCAGGGAATACATTTTAAGTTAGCAGTCAGGAGCCCGCCTGAAGAGCATAGAATACATTTCAAGTAAGCAATCAGGAGCCCGCCTGGAGTACAAGGGAGTACAATTCAAGTTTTAGCTTTCAAGTTCTTATTGATATTTGGTAATGTGATCCGTTTTGCACTTACATGTGTGCCCAGCCACCAAACTGGGGCAGAAAATTTTCTTTGTTTTTTTGTCTATTACATTGAAGTCAGGAGCCCGCCTGGAGAGCACGGAATACATTTCAAGTTCAGCAATCAGGAGCCCGCTTGGAGAGCTGGGAATACATTCAGGTTCAGCAGTCAAGCGTCCACCTGGAGAAAAGAAAAAAACATCTCAAAGTGTAGTTGGCAATCAGGCATCCACCTGGAGAAATGGAAAACATCTCAGATTACAATTCAAGGCGGCAACAAAAAGATTCCACCGGGAGAATACAAGTCAATAAGGCAACAAGAACCGCAAGATCAAGTTTGAAGATAGATAGGATTTTGTAATGCATAGATCATAGTCTAGTCTAGCTTCTTTTTATTTTATCATGGTGTAATAAGGGGATGCAGTAAGCAGTAGCAGCAATAGTGAAACCACAGTTTCATGGTAATCCCAGCTACCAAAACTTCTCGAACTACACTGACCTGATTCCTTTATAGCCAAGGATATGTAGGCAACCTCAGAAGCAGGGTGCGGTCAAATCTTTCAAAATGCTTCCCACGGAGTATTCAAACGGGCAAAAATCACTCGTATCCGCTCACTTTATCTTTGCATGAAAACTCTTCGTGTTTCCGGGCAAAGAGGGGCAGCTGTGAGCACGTGATTTTTGCCCTATATGAATTACTCCCATAAATTCAAAACAAAATAACTTCTTTTCATTATTTGCAATTTTTGTGGATTTTGTGGCATGTTCTGATAATTGTTTGCATTTGTCTGTGCATTTTTATTTTTGTTTAATTAATGAAAAATACAAAAATACGTGGCATGTGCATTTAGGATTTAGTTCTATATTTTGAGATTAATTAGCAAATTAGTTGTTTATAAAAATGGGAAAAATTACAAAAATAGTTTAATTTGCACTTTTTGATTTTAATTTTTAATTTGAGTAGTTTTCTTTAATTTGTTTTCTTTATTAATTGTGGTAATTAATATTCAGGTTTAATTATTGTTTTGATAGGTTAATTAGGTTTTAGGATTTAATTTAGATTTAAATTTAACTTTAAAAAGAAAAAAAAAAGAGGAAGAAAAGAATTTTTGGAAAAATTGTTTTGAAATAGGAAATAAAAGAAGAAGAGAGTTAGTTTGGGCCAAAATTCGAAATTTGCCCAAAGCCCAAACCAATTTGCCTTTAAATCCGGTCCATAACCCATGTCCCCAACCCGGTCAGTCTCACTTGATACCAAACGACGCTGTTTCCTTGGCCCCTGATCTGAGCCGTTGATCCCTGTAAATCCAACGGCTCAGAACTGACCCTTTCCCCCATATAAATCTGTTCGAAATAGACCCCCCCCCCCCCTCAAAACCCCCCGTCTTCTCTCTTATATCCCTCAAACCTTCAGAGACCCCAACCAAACGCCACCTCGAACCACCATCCGCCGCCCGCCGAAAATCGCGGCGTCCGGCGTCCGGCGTCCAATCACTACCAAATTAACACCACATATTCCTCTCCTCCTCCTCTTCCCAAATCTCCAAACCTCCTCCCTCGGATCCTACTGGAACTCGTCGAATCTTCAATCAAAAGTCAGATCAAAAACCTAACTTCTCCCAAACCACTCCAAATTGACACCACAAGACCACCATGACCCCCTTGTATCAAATCCCCACTCCGTTTCCCTCAAATCTTGCTAGAGCATCTCGAATCTTAAATCTAAGATTCGAGCCCCAGAAGTCAAAGCCAAATCTGCACATGCAAGGGTGTTTCTCCAGTTTTCATGAGTGTTTAGGGCCGGTTTTACCATGAAATAACGTTATTCGACAAAGAACAAGCAGTTGACATTATTCGGGGGTTTAAATCAAAATATTAGTCCCGAGTTCAAGCTTTGGTCGGTAAGTTTTTCCTTCATTTTTCATTTCTGGCATTATTTCAGTTTCGTTCCTCTTCATCTCTCCTTCTTCTTCTTTGGTCAATTCAACTGAAACTCGACCAAAACTTTCTGGGCGAGAATAAATAATGTTTTTTTTATTCCCTTTTAGTTTTATTTTTCAAAATCTTGTCCTCTGATTTTTCTTGGTATGTTTAGTCTTTCTTGGTAACAGCATGAAAGAAGTTCTGATTTCGTCTCTCGTTTAGTCGCTTAGTTAATTTAATTAGGTTTATTTTGATAACTTAGTCAATTTCCTGCTTACTTGTGTTCAATTAGTGTAAGTTTGGTTTCAAAATCATTTAAGTGTCTGCCCTCAATTTGTTTGACTGATTTGATTTGGCTCATTTTGTTGCTTGGGCTTTGAAGCCAAATCAGAATCCCCCCCAAGGGGTTGATTTAGGCCATTGGGTCAGCATTGAGCCCACGTTTGACTTAACTACTGGGTCATTTCAACCCATGACCCATATCTATCTAATTTCAGGGGTAATAACATGGTGCTTAAGGGGGTAAAATAGGAATTGTGGGTAGGGAATCTCATGGTAAATGAACTAGGAAGCTTCCTAAAAGCTGGGGTGGGGGTTGTTGTGTTAGTTACTAAATACATTAAGGGTATTTCAGAAGAAAAAAAAACTAGCCAAGGACTAAGTAGCAAAAACCAAAATTCACAAAGGGCCTAAGTGCAGAAACTATTTCCTTAAGGCTGCCCTACTTGCCTTGCATATAAAGACATCTTTTCTTGCCTTTCAAAGCAGAGTTTTAAGAGCTAAAATACAGAAAAACAAAAACGGCTGGCTCAAAAAGAAGAACATTGAATTCTATGCTTTTCTTAGTAAAACTGATCCAAAATTCAGTCCTGATTTCTGTTTTTCTCAGCTCCTCTTGTTTATCTATAATTTCTGAAAAATCACAAGTACTTATCTGGGTTGAAGATGGTCTGATTTTGGGTTTTAAACCTGGTTTTGAACTGCTGTGAGGTTATTGTTCCATTGTTACTGCTGGGCACTATTTTGCTGATTTTCTACTGCTTCCTCACTTCTTTTTCCTTTCAATTTCCAGGTATATATCTCTAATTCTAGCTATGTAAGATGGTTGATATGATCTTGAAGAAATGAAGGACTTCTTTTTCTTACTAGCTGTCTTTTTCTTTATTTTTGTTCCACTGGATTTGTTTGGTTTAATTTCCTTGGTGTAGTATGTTTAAAGTAGAGTTATACTTTGAATTTTGAGGTTTACACTAACAAATTTAATTGAACCTTGTTTGGTATTTATTGACCTTCAGTTTGTTTTGGAGTCATGTTTCATGAGTTGGATTGGAGGCAGGTTGTTCAGCTTTTCTCTAGTTTTGGCTATACATTTCGGTTTTACATTACTTGGTAACAATTTTATGTAGAATCAAATATCATGATAGGTATAGGATGTGTAGTCTGTTGTGGTGTTTATTGTCTTGCTCAGAATTGGTTGTACTTTGAAATATGGTCGTAAACTCATGTTGAGAATAATGGATTTGCCTATTAGTTTTGTTTAAATTGAGGCATCAATAAGTTTAATGTTGATATCTTGTGAAATGAGACTTTAAATCTTGTAATTTGAGGCCTGGTTTATTGCTATGAAGAAAGGGTTAGATATATGTTGTTTGCTTCTGAGGAGACTCGATATCGAGTCTTAAACCTCCAGCAATTAACCTTGAAATCTGGTTTGGGCTCGTTTGGGCCTAATGCTTATTTTCCTTGTGATGTGGCCTTGTGAGTCCAAGGCAAACTTGGGTCCAAAGTGCAGATCTGACTAGAAATATAGTTTTAGTTGCTCTATGTTTAAATGATCAAAGAAGCAAAAATATTAGTTTAATCATGTGCTCAATATAGTTTTAACTGATTGGTATTCAACCAATTGTGTACAATTCTAAGTTCTTGTGTGTGATTTGGCGTTGAATCTTGCAACTGGGCCTTTCGCGTTGGCCCAGTGTCCTTTTGATGCGCTACAAATTTCGTTCAAGCCTAGACCTTTGTTTCCAATGTGCAAAAATGACAGAATGTGATTTGGGCCTGCTTTTAATTGGGCTTTATGTTAACCAAACGTTGTTCCATTTTATTGATTCTTAAGGGTTAAGTTATTTGTTTGCCTAGATGAAATTCAAATCACTTTAGACCCTTAGTTAATTAACTAGACCCTTTAAAATGGGTTGGGGCATGCCATATTAGCCGAAAATGTATAATTTATGGCCCTCAATATTTTGATCAATCTTAGACAAATAGATTGAGGTGCGCCACACTGAACAAAAATGACAATTGTGTGGCCCTCGCTTAATTATTTCTTTTAAAATTCTTAGAATTCGAGGCGTGCCATTTAGTAAATTTTCATGGCCCTCGCAAAGTTGCAAACTCGTAGTTGCTTTAGGCGCGTCACCTAATAATATTACCTTCCTAAACTCGGGTGTGCATTTCATGTGACCCAAATCAAAATCTTAAAACGTTGAATAAAATATATTTAGGATTGTGGGTGCATTTCATGTGGCGTGATCCAAAGACGTGTTTTAAACGACGTTCAATCTTTTTTTAAAATTGATTAAAAGCGGTTAAATTAAAATGCACATAGGCTTAAAAGTGTTTTAAAATCAGATAATTAAGCCGAATATAACAGTTGAGCGACTGTGTTAGAACTATGGAACTCGGGAATGCCTAGCACTCCCGGGTTAACAAAATTCTTTACTCGGATTTCTGGTCCGAGTCAAGCTTTTCCTCGATTAGGGATTCAACCGGTGACTTGGGACACCATAAATATCCCAAGTGGCGACTCTGAATCTTTTAAATAATAAATCCCATTTCGATCGTCCTTTAATTGGAAAAACTCCTTTATACCCTTTCGGGGTGTAGTGAAAAAGGGAGGTGTGACAATTTTGTCAATTTTGTCATGTTTTTTGAAAACTGAAGAATTGAGTTTTGAGAGTCGATTTGGACTTGGATTTGAAAACAAAACACATAAATGGACTCGTGGGGTTATGGGTAGTCGGAATCTACCCTTCGACTCGGGTTTTGACTGGGCAGGCCCGAGGTTAACTTTTGTTGATTTTTTGGAAAATGTGTAAAGATCATGGCTTTATCTATTGTATTCGATTTTCCTTGCATTATTTGATGATATTAAGTCATCTTTGGTTAGATTTGAGCCATGTGGAGGCGCATTTATGGGGAAAAGATATTTTTGAGGGTTGATTTTGCCTAGTTAAGGTAAGTATATTGTCTAACTTTGTATGAGGGAACTATCCTTTAGGATTTGGGTTGATTGTGCTATTCATTTTATGTGGACGAGTGTGTACACGGGCTATATGTGGTATTTGAGTGATTTAGGTTAATTAGAAACTTTCCACGCCTTAAACTGAATTGTCATAACATGTTACCTCCTTCATTGATAGTCTACTCTTACATGTGTTAATCTACTCTTGTATGCCCTATTAGACATTGTTAGCATTTGTTCTATCTCTTACTTGCTATAATTGTCCTCATATGTTTAGTTGAAGTTGTTACCTCCTTATTATCTTGTTACCTATTTATTGTTGATTTACTCTTACTTGAAGTTGTTAATTGTGGAATATCGTCTTGTTGAGTTATTGGTATTGAAGTTGTAAAAGTCGTTATCATTTGAGGTGAAGTTGTTAATCGTGGGAGATCTTTCCTCACTGAGTATTCCTCATTTATCTTGTTGTTATTGAGATTATTATAAACATTATGATTAAGTCATTGGTTATTTGTTGTGGAAACATTGGTATTGTTGACGTTTTGGCAAGTTGTGGCATATGGGCACTTGAGGCACGAGTTATGATTGTGTTGTGAATTGATACGCATGCGATAGTATAAGACTAGGGGTTGATACGCATACGGTGATATAAGGTGGGCTTCATATGCGTGTTGCTAGTAGGGGAAATACTTGAAGCCATGTGGTGATATAAGGTGGGCTAAAATGTGTGTATCTATTTCAGGAAAAATGATTTCCAAAAGTAAATGCAAGGCTCATGCGGTGATATAAGGAAAGATTGTGATTGAAATTGTGAAATGTGAAAACGAGGCGGTACCTCGGTTATGATTTTTTGTCATGCATTGTATGTTAAAAAGGCTTGTTGGTTAAATAGTTTTTGTTGTTTCTTCATTGTCTTACTTGAAATTACCCGTATTTGTTTCCTTGTTGTTTTATCACGTGTTTACTCTTTGTTGTCTTTACTGCTTAAACTTCCGTTGTTAACTTACATTATTGAACTGTTTACTGGTCATTTACTTCCTCGCTTTCCATATTTAGATTGTGCTATACTCTGTTAGTCCACTGTAATCCTAGTGGGTGTCTTGACCTGACCTCGTCATTATCTATTGATGCTAGGCTTGATATTTATTGGGTATCGTTGTGGTGTACTCATACTACGCCTCTGCACATTTGTGTGCAGATCCAGGTATGTCTGCCTGTGCTAGATGCCAGTGATTGATTGATTAGCTACTTTCTAGAGACTTCAAGGTATACCTGCCCGACGTCCGTAGGCCTCAGAGACACCTTCTGTTTTCCTCTCATTAATGTTATTTCCTTTATCAGATAGTGTAGTAGTATAGGTTTTAGAACATTTTGTAGAGCTTATGACTCAGTTCCATCGCTTTTGGAAATTATGATGTTGATGTTCTATTTTTGGAATTAATATGAGCTTATCGGATTTGTTTTAGATCTCAGTTTGGTTATTTTTGTTCAGTTATTATTAAATGTTAGGCATACATAGTCTTAGAGACTAGGTGCTATCATGTTAACCTAAGTTGGAAAATATGGCTCATGACATCTAGCATGTCGTTCGAAAGTTTGAGACCTTGAGTAGTTTCACCATGTATATTATGACTTGCATGTGCAATTGGTTTCTATTTTCGAGAAGTTCGGAGTTGATTTGGAAGAATAATTCTCAATTCAGAAGCCTTAAGTTGAGAGAGTTGACCAAGGTTTGACTTTTGAGTAACTGACATCAGAATCAAAATTTGAAAGGTTCCTATAGGTTCGTAAGGTGATTTCGAGATTGGGCATATGTTCGGATTGATTATCGGATGGTCCGAGAGCGATTTTGCGCTTATTATCGGAAGTTTGCATTTTGAAGATTTTGAATTTGCTAAGTTTGACTTGGAGTGGACTTTGATAACATTTGGTGTTCTGGAACCTTGGATAGGTTCCTTTAGTTGATTGGACCTTGTGTGTGAAGTTTGATTTTGATCCAGAATGTCTAAGTGTGACTCAAACGCGTTATACGTAGTTTTAAAATTTGAAAGTTAAGAGAAGGATTTTTATCGCCGATTCTTGGTTTTGATGTTATTCGTGGTGTTTCGAGCCCTTGAAAAAGTTTGGGTATGATATTGGGGCTGGCTTGTATGATTGGACGATGGTCATGGGGTCCTCGGGTGTGTTTCTGGTTGGTTCGGACCACGTTGGTATTTTTTGTTGTTGCTGGTGGTGGTGTTGTTCTTCATGAACATGGTGGGAAGCACGCGTCTGTGATGAAGAATTTATTTGGGCTGCTGGATTTTGTGCTTCGCAATCGACAGGGAGGTCGCGAACACGGAGTAAGAACTAGGGCCAGGGGATTTGTTCTATGCCAATGTGACAGGGTAGTCGCGAACGCGAGGAGTAGGAGCTGGGCAGATTGCCAATCACGAATGCGACAAGGAGAGTGCGAATGCAGGAATGGTTCATGGTTGGGGAGAATTTGGCCATCGCAAACGCGATTGGCCATATGCGAACGCGTAGGTTTGGAGGGTGATGCTCCGCGATCGCGATGGTTGTTCACGATCGGGATTGAGATTGGCAGCGACAGATTTGGACTTCATGATCGCAAAGGTATTTCCGTGATTGTGAAGAGGAATGGCTGGGCAGTGTATAAGATGTAAAATCGGGACTTAGCTCACTATTATCTCATTTTTCTTATTAGAGCCAATTTTAGGCAATTTTGGAAAGGCATTTTCTTCATATATCACAAGGTAAGTGATTCCTACTCATTATAAGCTAAATACATGGATTATGTATGGATTTAAAGATGGAAATTGGTAAAAATCCTGGAATTTTGGAAGAAAACCTAGAAATGATATTTTTGAGTTTTCACTACGAAATTGGATGTATAATTAAAAATAAATCATATATTTGCTTGTCCTTAAGGACACGGTTTAGCACGGTGATTCCATGGATGTTACTATTGGGGATGATGGGGTGTTGAGGATGCAGGATCAGATTAGTGTGCCTAATTTAGATGGGCTGCGTGAGTTGATTCTTGATGAGGCCCACAGTTCGCGGTATTCCATTCATATGGGTGCCGCGAAGATGTACCAGGAATTGAGGCAATATTATTGGTGGAGGAGAATGAAGAATGATATAGTGGGGTTTGTAGCTTGGTGCCTAAACTGTTAGCAGGTGAAATATGAGCACCAAAAGCGGATTACTTTAGAGGCTTGAGATTCCGAAGTGGAAATGGGAATGTATCACAACGGATTTTGTAGTTGGGCTCCAATGGACTTCGAAGAAGTTCAATGCTGTTAGGGTGATTGTGGATCAACTGACCAATTCCACGCACTTCATTCCAATTGGGACTAATTATTCTTCAGAGCGGTCGGCTAAGATTTAAATTCGCCAGAGTGTTCTCCTTCACGGTGTGCAAGTGTCCATCATTTCAGATTGGGGCACGCAATTTACATCGCATTTTTGGAGAGCCGTGGAGCGAGAGTTGGGGACCCAGGTTGAGTTGAGCATTTCACCATCGGACGGACGGACAGTCCGAGCGCACTATTCAGATATTGGAGTATATGCTATGCGCTTGTGTCATAGATTTTGGGGGGTTCTTGGGATCAATTTCTGCCGCTCGTGAAGTTTGCCTACAACAATAGCTATCAGTCGAGCATTCAGATGGCTCCGTATGAGGCTTTGTGTAGGAGATTGTGTCGATCTCCGGTGGGTTGGTTTGGCTGGGGGAGGCTAGGCTATTGGGTACTGACTTGGTTCAGGATGTTTTGGACTAGGTTAAATTGATTCAATATCGGTTTTGCTCAGCGAAGTCTAGACAAAATATGCCGATAGGAAGGTTTGTGATGTTGCTTACATGGTTGGAGAGAAGGTACTACTCAAGGTTTCACCTATGAAGGGTGTTATGAGGTTCGGGAAAAAGGGCAAGTTGAGCCCTCAGTATATTAGGCCATTTGAGATGCTTTAGAGGATTGGAGAAGTGGCTTACAAACTTGCCTTGCCACCTAGTCTGTCGAGTGTGCATCCAATATTTCATGTTTCTATATTCTAGAAGTATGTCAGCGATTTGTCTCATGTTTTGGATTTCAGCACAGTTCAGTTGGACGGTGATTTGACTTATGATTTGGAGCTGGTGGCCGTTCTGGGTCAGCAGGTTTGAAAGTTGAGGTCAAAGGATATAGCTTTAGTGAAGGTGCACTGGAGAGGTCAGCCAGTTAAGGAGGCTATTTGGGAGATCGAGCAGGAGATGCGGAGCAGATATCCACGCCTATTTGAGACTCCAGGTACGTTTTTAGACCCGTTCGAGGACGAAAGTTGTTTAAGATGGGGAGGATGTAATGACGTGGCTGATCATTTTAAGAGTTGTAGCCGTATTTCCAACATTTCCTAGTCATTCTCTGCTCAATTGTTGTTATGTGACTTGTCGGGGTAGTTAGCTCGGGTCCGGAGAAGTTTCGGAGTGAGTTGAGACACTTAGTCTCAAGGTTGGAAACTTAAGTTAAAAAGTATTGACCAGATGTTGACTTATGCGCAAACAAATCTAAAAGGCTGAATACATACGGAGACACTTAAAGTTGGCACGATTTTTTATTTAGACACCTAAACTCAAGGGTGTTCCTATTGAGCACTTATACTACCCACAACTTATTCCAATTAAGCATTTCTTGCTGAGTTGGCACATAAAGTGAGTTTCACCCGCCAATATAGGCGCGTGAAGATCCAAAAACAAATTTTGTTTTGTTCCTCCTTCTTCTCCCTCAAAAACAAAACAGATCTAAGGCAGTCCCCTCTTCACTGCCGGAATCCGGCGAGAGAAACCGGCGGCCTCATCCTCTCCGAAAAACCAACGAGCCCCCCTCTTCTTCTTCAACCCTAAGAAACCAGTTGTACCCCATCTCCTCATCTCCAGCGCAGCCGCAACAAACCATGCCGTTCTAAGAGATTTCCGGCCACCACGCTGCCGCTGGACTTCATCGCCAGCGGCTAGCGACCCATCTCCAAGACCATAGCCGCCAGAACTCCAACCCAGCCGCCAGAACTGAAATGAAGAAGAAGAAGCAGAGAACTAAGACTAAAATGAAGAAGAAGAAGCAGCAAAACAAGAAGCAGCGATGGGTCGTCTGGTTGGAGAACCATTGATTAAACCCTAAACATCATTAATGAGGTTTTTAAAAAGCTTGAAGGTTTAAAATGAGTTACTTAATTTGATGAAAGTTTGGGAAATTAATATTGGGGTTGTCTTCGGACCGTCGTGGGGATCTTTAGCTGAAGTTATAACAAATTTGGAGGAGTTTTCTCTTAAAAATTTGGATTAAAATCGTGCTTTGAACAAGAACACACATGAAAATAGTGAAGAACACCAAGACCACTGATTTCCAGAACATAATTCTCACTTTTTTTAAAATGTGTTCTTTCCTGATTGGGTGTAAATTAAGCTTTTCTTTTCTTTTTGAGAATGTTATTTTTATTTTATTTATTAAATAGATTTAATATAGTTTTTCCTTTTTTTTATTTAGAATAATATATGTCCTTTTTTTATTTGTCATTCGCCACGTCAGCAGCGAGTGCATTGCACAAACTTTGTAAGTTTGGCTAATTGTCAAAGAAGTGCTTAATTGGAATAAGTTTCGGGTAGTATAAGTGCTCAATAGGAACAACCTTGAGTTTAGGTATTTAAATGACAAATCGTGTTAACTTTAAGTGTCTCTGTATGTATATTTTGATGGTTTTGTTAGCTCCGTTGGGTAATTTTGGACTTAGGAGCGTATCCGGATAATGATTTGGAAATTTAAGGCTTGAAATGGCGAAAGTTGAAAATTTAGAAGTTTGACTGAGAGTGGACTTTATGGTTACCGGGCTCGAATTAGAGTTCCAGAAGTTGGAGTAGGTCCGTTGTGTCATTTGTAACTTGTGTGCAAAATTTGAGGTCAATCGGACGTGATTTAATAGGTTTCAGCATCGAATGTATAAGTTAGAAGTTCAAAAGTTCATTAGGCCTGAATCGATGCGCGATTGTGGTTTTAGCAATATTTGATATAATTTGAAGGCTCGACTAAGTTTGTATCGTGTTTTAGGACTTGTTGGTATAATTGGTTGAGGTCCCGGGGGCCTCGGGTTGGTTTCGAATGGTTAACAGATCGAATTGGGAGTTTGAAGGAATGTTGAAGCACCACGTCTGTTGCAATAGCACCTGCGTAGTTGTGATCGCATGTGCGAGATCTTAGGTGTGAGTGGGGGAAACACAGATGTGGCCTGGAGTTGAGCATGCAGTGGTTGCAGGTGTAAGGGAATTTCCGCACCTGCGAGGTCGCAGATGCGGTAAGTGGAACGCAGAAGCGGGATTCGATTAGTTTACTGTGGAGCACGAATGCGGAAGGATTTCCGCAGGTGCGGACTGGCACCTGCACGTGTGTGGTTGCAAAAGCGAAGGCGGTGGGGCCTTGGGCAAACCGCAGAAGCGGAAGATTTCTCACACTTGCGAGACCGCAAGTGCGACTAAATGAGTTGCAAGTGCGAAAGTGCTGGGCAGAGTATTAAGTTTGAGGGTTTTGTGATTTCCTTCATTTTGGGCATTTCAAGCTCGGAATTAGGCGATTTTGATAGGGATTTCGAAGGGATTCTTGAGGTAAGTCACTTCTAGTTAAATTTATTTAATAATTATATTTCCCCATTGAATTTCCCACCTAGATTATGTGGTTTTAAGGTGTAATTTTGGAGTTGGAGTCTAGGGATTTGGAGAGTTTAAATTGGGGATTCGGGTGTCGATTTGATGTCTGATTTTGGTAAATTTAATATGGTTGGACTCGTGGTTGAATGACCTTCCGGATTCTGTGACTTTTACCGGATTTCAATATGTGGGCCGGGAGGCCAGCTATTGAGTTGACTTTTTGACTTTTGATTGAGAACTTAGTATTTTCTTATGGAATTGATTCATGTGTTGATTGTATCGAACTGTTTGTGGCTAGATTTGATGTATTCGGAGGCCGTTTTGGGAGGCAAGATCGTGTTTGAGTAGAGATTTATATGATTTAAGGTAAGTAACAGTTCTAAACTTGGTTCTGAGGGTATGAAACCCCGAATTACGTGTTATGTGCTTGATATTAAGGTGACGCGCATGCTAGCTAACGAGCGTATGGGCGTACACCGTAGAAATTGAAATTTAGTCGTTTTCCTGGAACTACATCGCCATTTTATCTGAACACTTTTGTTGTGCTCTATGTGTTAGAGCACTTGAGTTGTGAATCATGTCAGACGTCATGTTTAGGTTATATGTTGGTATTATTGGGACCCACAGTTATCGTACTTTGTTATTTAGTTATCTATTTAGTTACAGTTGTATATCTCAGTCTCTGTTATACATATATTATCGGATCTTGTATCATTGATTAGAATGCTTAGCATGAGTGTGGTGAGCCCGAGAGACTGAAGAGATTAGTGACTGAGTTGGGGACTGAATGTCGTACTATGAGTGATATCTATATATGTGGATCGGGTTGCACGCCGCAATGAGCTCTATGGCTCTCTCTCTCTATCTATCTATCTATCTATCTATCTATCTATCTATCTATCTATATATATATATATATATATAGGGGGATCAGGTTGCACGCCACAACGAGCCTTATGACTATATATATGTGGATCGGGTTGTATACCGCAACGAGTCCTATGGCTATATATATATATATGTGTGTGTGTGTGTGGATCGGGTTGCATGCCGCAACACGTCTTATGACTATCAGCAGTACTGAGTGACTGAGTGTGAAAAACGAGGATTGACAGGCAGATTGAGCCCTCTGAGAGTGCGAGTATTTGGGATTTCACTATGTTTCATCACATACAGTATTCACCTTGGCATGTAGATATAGCGATGTCATACTCTTCTTATCAATCACACTTGTCCTATTTTACCTGTGTTGAACTTAACTATTGAATCTAGAAACATGTCTACGTTTTTGTTTTGTTAAACTCTTTATTTTTACTATACTGTTTGAGCTCGTCGCTATTTTCAGACCACAGGTTAGACTTGTTACTTATTGAGTTGGTTGTACTCACGTTATACCCTGCACTTCGTGTATAGATCCAGGTGTTTCTAGGCATGACGATTGTTGATTCCTAATGTTTCATCTGTTCGGAGATCATTAAGGCAACTGCCTTGGCGTTCGGAGACCTTGACTCTCCTCCTATATCTTTTAATTTTATTTTACTGTTCTTTTTCCTAGGCAGTTTTCTATTGGTTAGATCGTGTTGTTATGTAGATGCTCATGCACTTCTTGGCACCCAAATTTTTAGAGAGAATTTTGTACTGAGTTTCGATGTTTATATCTAGTTTTTACGAGATTCTTACTTATTTAAATATATTTCCGTATAACTGGGTTTTAAAAATATTGGTATGTGTGAGATGTCGGCTTGCCTAGTACCATGATAGGCGCCATCATGACAGGTCGAGTTTTGGGTCGTGACAACTTGTGATACCGGATTTTGGAGATTAAGATTTTTGTTCTTGGTTGTATTCTGTTATGATGTCCAAATTTATATTTCAGCCACGTTCGAACATTTAAAATAATATTAGTATTTTACTATAAAAATAAAAGATTTTATTTATTATTTATTTTTAGATACATTTGGACTACCTATTGGCGTGTTGATTAAATTATTGGCTTGTCTAATGATAGCGTTGGGCACTGTTACGACCTATGGTGGGAATTGGGTCGTGGCAATGAGTGACGGTGAAGTTATTGCCGGTAATTTGGTCGGTGGGCAATGGTTTAGTTGGGGGAGGAGGGTGGAGGTCTAATTGGGAAGGGGTTATTCTTTTTATTTTAACATATTATAAATATTTTTATCTTTTGATAAATTGAAGTGTGCAACTGAAATTTTGTTGTTGAATCACACGTTTAATTATTTGATTGTCCATTTGACATGTCAGCTGGGAGTGCATGTGATGTGAGTTGTTTGTCCAAAGTAAGTGTTTAAGAGATATATTCTTGTTAAGAAAAAGTATCTATCTAATTATTTGTTAAGCCGAAATGTTTGACTGACAGTTGGTGCCAACTTTGAGCGTCTATCTATATATTTTTGCCAATTTAAAATATTAATTATTAATTTTTATGAGACTACTAGTTATGGAGTAGTGATATTTATTAAGGAGATTTTCTTCCCAAATATTATATAAACTTACTTATAAATACCTTAACCTGAAAAGAAAGTTTTTGCATTCTAGGTATGCCCGCCTCACTCTTTCTCCCTAATCCCTATTTAGCACCCGCTCCTCCTGAATCCCCTCTCACTCGCCGTTGTGAGGTTAGTTCCTTTCTTTTATTTCTTGTTTGTTTTCATTTTCGATAAGGATGTTACAGTGGCGATATTTTCTTCTCTCAACTCCGAGTCTTAAATAATTTAATTAATCCAAGAGTTTACTACTTCGAAAATTGATTTCTTGCATGGATTAGTTGATTTCTTTGATTAGGATTACAAGTTAAGAAATATTCATATATATCGTGAAACTTCTCTATAATAATTTTATTTGTTCCGATTATATTTTTGACTTTTATAGTGATTGGCTGATACACATCCATAATAATATTTGATGTTTAAATATTATTTGACCGGTATAGACAAAGATTTTCCGAAAAAAAATCAATTTCTTTAACGTTATAAAAGATAAAAAAAATTATTTAAATTAAAAATTACTATAAAATTTTAAATAGAAATATATGTGGAGATCTTTCAAGGGTATGAAATCTTTAATGATAGATTATGTATTCATGTAATATTCTTTATCATAAGTAGTGCGTTAAAATTTTAAAATATTTGGTCAAATCTCTAATTTATTATTGGTAATTTTAGTGATTTTATTTCTATGATGATGACTATTTTATTACCCTAAAGAAATAGTTGTTATAGAGGAGTAGTTTTACAAAGAGTGTACTCTTATAAATATAGTTCCTGCTGTTATAGGTAAAAAAAGAAAATTTGTTAAATAGAGCTAAAATTTTATTGGAAAAATATGTTCTGAATAAAAAATTAATTTTTATGATAAAATGTTATTATATAAGGTGACTGGTATACATAAAACTAAAAAAATGTTGATATTGACATTAACTCTCAAAAGAGAAGTACTATACAACTCTCACAGTCTCTTATCGAGGAATTCTGTTTCTTCATACTCATCATTTGAATTTTAGCAGCTAATAAGAACTTTTCAAAGGTATATATCACAACACAACACATTGCACTCACATAGCCATATTTTTAGTTTACACCCGCATAGCCAATATTCTTTTGCAAATGCACTCTTATATATTACTAGTCTTAGAGTCATGTTACCCTATCTCAATAAATATAATATTTTAAAGAATTACATAAATTTTATATTATTATGGTTTCAGTTATAAAATAAAAGGTAAAATTAAAAAAGTTATTATTCAGTAAATAGAGGATTTCCTAATATTTTATCTATCAATCAGAAAAGCGAAGCGAGTTCCATTACGTATTGATTGGTGAGTTAATCAATATCAAATAAAAAAAATCAATATCAAATATGAAAGGGAAATCGTTAAATTACTCAATTAGATAATAATTGAATAATTGAATTCTTTTTTCGAGTTGATTCAAATTATTCAAACGTTTTATTACTTATTTATTTTTGTTTGGCGTACAAAAAAGCTTTTTGAAAATAATAATTGTTGATCCTATTTAGCTAACTCAAAAAAAGAAAGAAACTCTATCCCGTATAAGTTCTTAATCATCTCATTCAATTGATAGAAGCGCCTTCTTTTTGCTCACGAGCAAAATGTAATTTGTTCTGGTTCTTTAATATATAAGAAATACCATAAGAATTATTTTCAACATATTAAGAAAATAAATTATTGTCACAAAAAGTAAATTCAACCGCAACATTTTAATTAATCTACTCCTTTTGTTTTTAACTTTCCACGTATGAAATTATATGAATAAATTTATTCAAGAGTATTATAGGATTTTGCAGTTGATGCTTATTACTATATTATAATTTTGCATTAAATTTTATTCATTCCACCACAAATGCTATTCCTGTAAAAAATCTAATTTTTGTATCAAAAAGTCTTTTCAACTGAAAAAGAAGGGTTTACTTATATGATGGATTTGGAAAGAAATTGAATAGGATTTATTTTTCATTTTGTTAATTCAAAAATTAAATATCTATTCTTATTAACAGAAATGATTTAATTTTGTTGATTGAATAATATTAACTCATTGCAAGTTTTAAATATTTGGTTATAGTTATAATTTTATTTAGAATTATATTTTTCAAGCTTAAAAAATCAATCTAATATTTAAGTTTGGATATTTGTATTTGCAAAGTTATTCGTACTTTTTAACTATTGCCAACAACCCAACACCTCTCTCTCGTATGTTTTTATAGTTACTTGTTGAAATTATTGAAGTGTAGTTTTCAAATATTATAGTTTGAGATAAATTATACAAACTAATATTAATAATTAATCACTTTCTCATATTTATTTGAAAAGTCTTGTTCATGTCTACAATGGTTTCCATCATTTAACTTTGTGGTATTTAAAGAAAAAACTTTGTGGCATTTATGTTTTTCCTCCTCGTAATAGCATGAGTAACATTAAGTTGGTTTATATAAGGAAAAGCACATAAATTAGTAACATTAATTTTTTAATGCACGTACCACTAATCCTTCCCAATGGTTTGTTATTGATAGTTTTTCATTTCCTCTTTTTTTTTTTTAATAATTTATTTTTTAATTGATTTTAAAGTCCTAAATATTAGGATTTCTTACTTAGTTCAAATAAGGAATAATTTAAAGTACAAAATTTAGTTGATCTAAAATTTTTAAATATTAGGAAACAATTTTAAATGTCGATTTTGTCCAATATGAACTCTATTTTAAAGGGTTAAAAAGGCAAACGATATTTCGCTAAGGGCCTTTGTGCTTTTAATATAGTATAGATATAGATTATACAATAATCATATACGTTTATAGGCAATTTATCTCCCTTGTATAAAAGTGTATAATAGTGTATAAAAATATATCAAACTTGTATGAATTGTATAGCAATGTATAAACATTGCTAGCCATGTGATTGTTATGTAATTATCTTTTAACTTGTCCCTATCTTTCTTGAAAATTAGATAGTTCGAGGGGAAGTGTGAAAACACTATAGATCCTCCTAATTTGGGAGGGGTTTTAAAATTAAAAAAAAAAAAAAGAGAGAGAGAGAGAGAGAGGGGGGAGAGGGATAAACCCATTATTAGAGTATAACCGCCCTTAGGGGCAAATGTAGATTCTTACTTATGGGTTTATCCAAACCCAATATTTTTGATACATGCCCCTTTTACGTATTAAAATTTACTAAATAAGTGTAAATAATTGATTTTATTTTCGGCAAATTAAGTGAATTCTATTATAATTCAAATATTGGATAGTGTCTTTCTGTCAAGTTATAAAACAAAGAATGGAATCGATTGGTCGAAAGACAGCTGTTGACTATTGTTAAACCAAAAAAAGAAAAGAGTATCAACAATTATAGATATATCAAACTTACATATAACTTGGACAATTGTGTTTTAATATCCTAACAAGAATCTTTTGTAGGTGTTTCATTAATCTATAAGTGGTCTGATTTTTCTCTTCCCTCTTCGATGTCTCCCTTTTTTATTCATCCACTTTTGTCTCTTTATGTAATAACCAAATATAAAAATGAGCTATTGTCTATCCATAGAACACCGTCCTCTTAAGGCTGCCTTTTCAACCAGAGCAACAAACATACATCCTGCCATAAACTGTGTAATGGCATTGACATTTGATTTTTGGTATGTTATATATATTTAGCTTATGTGTGAAAAACTTTATTACTAACTCTTTTTTAGACAAACACCACCAAATAAAATGAAACAAAGGTAATAGTTTTTATTGAGACCAAATAATAAGCATTAAGAAAAAAATGAAAATAATATGCATTCGCTTGAGTGTGTTTCTTTAAGGGTGAATGTTGTGAAGTTATTCTTTTGATATTTTATACTCACTTTTATATTCTCTTTTGAACGGCGGATTGTTCATCTCCGCCTATGAATGTTAATCTAGTAGAGTGAACAACACCAATCTTTGTACTTCCTTTGGCATGATTTTTCATTGTCTAATTTACCATCGTTGTGGTATTCTTTTGTCAGCACAATATCCCAAGGTTTAATTAAATACTAACACTTTGAAGTCTGTGATCAATAAAGTTGAATATGTGTAACATGTGTGAAGCATTTTCTATGCAAATTACTTCACTTATTTTTGTTGGTTCAAATGGTCAGGACTTACAATCATGATGACAAATAGCTATAAAAGACCTCAAAATGGAAGGGACAAACTTGATAGACTTACAGATCTTCCTATTAATGTCATACACCAAATTCAAGAGTACATGACTATTGAGGATGCCGCAAGAATGAGTGTCTTGTCCAGTAAGTGGAGACATGTTTGGGCTTCAAATCCAAAGCTAAGAATTTCTACGGACTTCTACAGAAAGGAAAAGCAATCAAGCACAACAGACATCATTAATAGAATTCTATTGCACCACTATGGACCCATTAAGACATTTCTCCTTGATCTTTCAATAATAAATCCTTCTAACCACTCAGTTATTGATCTATGGATGCTACATTTGTCAAGAAATGGTCTTGTGGATCTCACCCTCATGAATCCAAGAAATCTGAATGCTCCTTATAAGTTGCCTTCCTATGTGTATGGTATGGAACTTGAACAATTGAGTCTGTCAAGTTGCATTTTCAGGCCGCCATGCAGTTTTGGAGGTTTCCACAAGCTCAAAAGCCTTGAATTTGTTGGAGTCACATTTGAATTAGACGTTGCAACTTCTTTCCTCTCTGTTCCAAATCTTCTAGATTTGATGTTTATGCAGTGTAGTGGTCTTCATCACTTGAATATATATGCCCCAGAACTTTTAAGTTTAAAATTTTCCCATTGTGGCATTGACACAATTAAATGGATTTCTTTCAAGGATTGTCGGAAGGTAAAATTTTTTGCAGTTATACCACAACAAGAAGTTTCACAAAACAGACAACATGAAGCAATGGAATTGGTAAAACTTCTCAGCAGCTTGCCTGAAATTGGAGCACTTATTTTGGACGGATGCTCCCTCAAGGTAAGATGGCAATTGATACCTTTGCATAGCTCAAAATGACTATTAATGTTCTTATTTTGGTTTTTTTGTTGTCTAGTTTTTAGCTTATGGTAATTTAGAAAGGAGGCTGTCAACTATGCTCAATTACTTGGTCAATCTCGAATTTTATGATTTTGATTTTAATGATGAAGATCAAATTTGTTCCCTTCTATGCATCCTTAGAAGTTCTCCCAATTTGAAGTTGCTTAACCTTCTGGTGAGTTGTTGAATTCATGAGTTATTACTCCGTTTCCCAGTATAGAAATTGCAAATCTTACTATTCTTTCTTTATACTATTTATAGTTGAGTCGGATCAAGAAAGGTTCCAGGGAAGTAGATGTAAATCTGTTGAAAGTACAAGGCTGCAGGATTGATGAACTCAATAAACTTCAAGCTCTGAAAATACATAGATTCCATGGTTCAAGAGTGGAATTGCTATTTGTAAGGTTAGTGCTGGCGTCTGCGCCTATTCTCAAGAAGATGATCATTAACGTAGATGAAGAAGTTAGTGAAAGGCACGCAACTAAGATTTCTAAGATCATTGGCGTTTGCACCTATTCTCAACCAGCTCTTACACAAGTAATATGCCAGAGGCATCAATGCTGAAGCAACTTCATTTCTTTTATAAATAAGGAGTCAAAACAATTCATTTATTTTGTAGTCTTTATTTTTATACATTTCTCAACTTCATTTACTTTGTAGTCTTTATTTTTATAACAGTTTAAGATTTTATTTAATATTTTCTTATCTTTCCTTCTTTTATTATTTTCACTAGATGCACCATGGCCCGTGCTAGCACGGGCCCAACAATTTGAAATAAACAGTATAATACCAACAATTTATATAGGCTCTGGTTCATTAGTACATTTATTTTTCATTTTTATATAGACAAGAATCATCTGCATTATCTATTTCTTAAACTACATTGTTATCTAGTACATAAGAAGGCACTTGGGAATAGGTATTGCAAGAGTATGTGATTCTTGATAAAAGTAGTTCTGGAAGGCCTTATTTTCTCTTCCATTTCTCAAAACAGACCTTGAGCAATCACTTCCATTTCACCATGGAAGGCTTTACCTTCCTCACTGAATGAAAATTTCTCTGGATTAACCTTTCTTGTTCAGAAGACAGAAGTGAATGCCATAGTACATTAATACGACAACAACAAACTTTAAAATGTTAACTCCAGTGAAAATATAACATGATAGGGTGAAGTAATAACAGTAAAGCACAGACGTACACGATGACACTCGTTTTTAAATATTAAGACGAACAAAGATGTGCACTATGCATATTTTCAACCATATGCAGAGTTATTCCAATCATGCTAGCTAATCATTCCCCTCGCAGTGCTCTGTTTCTATAGTTCAATAGTTCTTTTAAGAGTCTCAATCTCTTACCTCCATGCTGCATCGTCAAAAATTATCTTCCATAAATACCTTCTTAAGCATACATATAATCTATCTGGAAAAAAATTTGCTCACAAAGTTGTGCATGCAGTATAGTCTTACCATCACCTAGGAGTGCATCTTGCTGACAGTCTACTAAACCTATTATATGCCAACATCATAATAATTACCATTATATTGAGCAAAAAACTGAAAGTTAATTTTAATTATTTATAAAAAACAATTAGAGTAATTCTTAACATATACAACTAAAACTAAAATTCCTATATCCATATTTACATTATCATATGTTTTTAGTGTGTTGCATTTTTGGAAATATCGTCGTTTACATAGATTCAACATATGTGCCTTCAAGCAACCGGGTTTATTGTGACAAGACTGAAATGGATATACAACAACAACAACAACAACAACAACCCAGTGTAATCCCACAAGTGGGGTCTGGGGAGGGTAATATGTACGCAGACCTTACCTCTACCCCGAGGGGCAGAGAGGCTGTTTCCAGGAGACCCTCGGCTCAAAGAGGCAACAAGAGACACTATATTAGTACTATCAATAGACTCATAATAAAACAACATAAAGTACCATAAAATCCATAACATAACATAAATACCATAAAAACAAAGTAACAACAATATAAGAGATATAGGAAATACGAGAAAGATGTAAGGTATTAATACACAGGAGATAAAGCCCATCATCAGTAGTTGATCAATAGCATCCTAAGACTACTTCCTAACTGGCTAGTCTCACTCTAGTGCGCTGTAACAAAGACATCACAATTTCCCTAACCTACCACCTTAATGCTCGATCTCCACAATTCCCTGTTTAGGGCCGTGTCCTCAGTAACCCTAAGTCGCGTCATATCCTGCCTGATCACCTCTCCCCAATACTTCTTAGGTCTCCCCCTACCTCTCCTCGTACCCACCACTGCCAGTCGTTCACACCTTCTCACCGGTGCATCAGTGTTCCTCCTCTGAATGTGCCCGAACCATCTGAGTCTTGCTTCCCGCATCTTGTCCTCCATGGGGGCCACACCCACCTTCTCTCGAATATCTTCATTTCTAATCTTATCCTTCCTTGTATGCCCGCACATCCACCTCAACATCCTCATCTCTGCAACTTTCATCCTCTGGATGTGTGAGATCTTCACCGGCCAACACTCGGTCCCATACAACATAGCAGGCCTAACCACTGCCCTATAAAATTTACCTTTCAGTAACAGTGGCACTTTCTTGTCACACAGGACTCCCGTCGCTAACCTCCATTTCATCCACCCCACCCCTATACGGTGTGTGACATCCTCGTCGATCTCCCCGGACCCCTGAATAAACGACCCCAGGTACTTGAAACTACCCCTCTTAGGGATGACTTGAGAATCAAGCCTCACTTCCACTCCCGCTTCCGTCGGCTCTGCCCCAAATTTGCACTCAAGGTATTCCGTCTTCGTCCTGCTCAACCTGAAACCTTTGGACTCAAGGGTGTGTCTCCAAACCTCTAACCTCTCGCTGACGCCGCGTCGTGTCTCGTCGATTAGAACTATGTCATCAGCAAATAGCATGCACCATGGCACCTCCCCCTGAATATGATGTGTTATAGCATCCATCACCAGGGCAAATAGGAAAGGGCTGAACGCAGACCCTTGATGCAATCCTGTAATAATCGGAAAATAATCTGAATCGCCTCCTGCTGTCCTAACCCGAGTCTTAGCTCCATCATACATGTCCTTAATCGCCCTAATGTAGGCAATCGGGACCCCTTTAGCCTCTAAGCATCTCCATAAGACCTCCCTAGGAACCTTGTCGTACGCTTTCTCTAGATCGATAAACACCATGTGGAGATCCTTCTTCTTATCCCTGTATTGTTCCATCGTCCTCCTAATAAGGTGGATAGCTTCTGTGGTAGATCGCCCCGGCATGAACCCGAACTGGTTGTCTGAAATAGACACCGTCCTTCGCACTCTCATTTCTACCACTCTCTCCCAGACTTTCATGGTATGACTTAGTAATTTAATACCCCTATAGTTGTTACAGATCTGGATATCGCCTTTGTTCTTATACAACGGGACCATAGTACTCCACCTCCACTCTTCGGGCATCCTATTAGTCTTGGATATCACATTAAGCAACTTAATAAGCCATTCCACGCCTGCTCTACCCACACACCTCCAAAGCTCAACCGGAATTTCATCTGGTCCGGTAGCTCTGCCCCTTCTCATCTTACGCATTGCCTCCATGACCTCATCGACCTCAATGTCCCGATAATCACTTAGTTCATGGGGGCTGTCGGCGTTCCTCAATTCACCTAGTACAATATCCTGATCCCCTTCCTCATTTAGAAGCTTATGAAAGTAGGTCTGCCATCTCCTCTTTATCTGGTCATCCCCCAACAAAACTTTGCCGTCCTCATCTTTTATGCACCTCACTTGGTCCAAATCCCGAGCCGTCCTCTCTCTCACCTTAGCGAGTCGGAGTAACTTCTTCTCCCCGCCTTTGTTCCCTAGTTCCTCATACAAACGAGCAAAAGCTGCCGTCTTTGCCTCCGTCACTGCCATCTTTGCCTCCTTCCTAGCTACCTTATATCTTGCAATGTTCGCTCTCTTCTCCTCCTCTCCAGTGCTCCCCACTAACCGCAGGTAAGCCACCTTCTTCGCTTCCACTTTACCTTGTACAACTGCATTCCACCACCAGTCTCCTTTGTGACCACAAGTGCGGCCTGAAGATACCCCTAACACCTCTCTTGCCGCCTTCCTTATATAGTCCGCCGTCGTCGACCACATAGTGTTTGCGTCCCCACTACTTCTCCAAGCTCCCATTGCCGACAACCTTCCTTCCAACTCCTGGGCTTTAACCTTAGTCAAGGCGCCCCACCTAATCCTCGGGCAGCCTCGTACTGACCTCTGTTTCCTTCTTATCATAATACTAACGTCCATCACCAAGAGCCTATGTTGCGTTGCAAGGGTCTCACCTGGGATAACTTTGCAATCCTCGCACAACCTTCTGTCGCATCTCCTTAGGAGGAGATAGTCAATTTGAGTCTTCGCCACCGAACTTTGGTAAGTAACCAAATGCTCCTCTCGCTTCGGAAAACTCGAGTTTGCAATCACTAGATCGAATGCCTTGGCAAAATCCAGCAGTGATATGCCCCCTCCGTTTCGTTCCCCGAAACCAAAGCCGCCATGCACCTCAGTATAACCACCTGCCGACGACCCAATATGACCATTGAAATCCCCTCCTATGAATAACCTCTCGGAAGGCGGAATACTACGAACAATGTCATCTAACCCTTCCCAAAAACGCCTTTTAATCTCCTCATCACAACCTACTTGCGGTGCGTACGCGCTAACGACGTTTAAAGGACACTCACCCACCACCAATTTAATAGTCATTAGTCTATCATTCACACGCCTGACCTCTACCACCGACTCCCTAAGATGGCTATCTACTAGGATACCCACTCCATTCTTACCCCTCACGACTCCGGAGTACCACAACTTATACCCATCCGCGTTTCTCGCCCTCGATCCGACCCACCTAGTCTCCTGGACACACGCTATATTAATCTTCCTCTTCTGAAGGATCTTCGCCAACTCTATAGACTTACTCGTTAGCGAACCTATGTTCCATGACCCGATTCTCAACCTATAGGCTCCCTTGCCCACTCTACCTCCCCTACCTCCCGACCCACCCCCTGACCCCGAGCCCACTCTTTGCCCCTCCCTCTGCCCCACCTGAGGACATGCCTTTAATCTATCATCCCAGACTGCCGCCACTACACCTACGACAACTCTACAAAAGACTCGCTAGTGCACCACGGACAACGAATCAAACTAGAAGGAAAGAAGTGACTACCTGTACACCTATTGAATGATTCAACTATTGTGAACTAAAGTAACATCAATTTAGCTAACACCAAAAGGAAAACAGTAGAACGGGAGGTACCAATTCCCGAGAACTAAACCTGTGTTGATTTGCAGCCCTCGATATACTTGCAAGCTCACGCAATGCTTCCCACCGCCCTTTGCTGATGCTCGTCCAGGTTGCTCTCCTTTGCTAGTGCTCGTGTGCCCAACTTGTCTCCAACCACTTTGAGAATTTCCCTGAAAACACAGAAAATACCACGACCCAAAGACCAACAAGGGCTATCACCGCTACCACTGGTGTAGCACCGAAAGTAACTAGCAGCCGAAATTAACTGAAGAAAAACAACAAGCAAGCTTCTGAAATAGGTGAGGAGATTCGGCTATTTCAGAAGTTCTCATATAAAAAATCGGATAGGAGTGGAATTGACCAAATGCTCAGTTCTGAAACTTATGCAATATTAAAAGAAGACGGTTTATGCAAACTTATGGTTTGAACTTAATTAACAAACAAAAATTCCAAAAAAAAAACCCAAAATCAGTAATGAACGAGTACCCAAGTAATAAAACCTTCAAAATGAGCAAGAAAACTCGATCCTACTAAACATCCCAGAAAGCTACACGATCTCGATGTGGAAAAACAACTTACACACCCCTAATTTTTGGAATTAAAAAGCAATTGCAGCATCAGATTCTACTCAAATTATGAATATATAAAGCACAAAAGCAGAATAAAATGGAAATGGGTGTTACCCGGGGGGTTAATACCTGCTAGCGGTTCGTGGGTGGAGAAGAAAATTCGGGGGGTCTAAGAAAAGCAGTGAATTCGGGGATCTAAGAAAAGCGCCGATTTCAATTTGAGCTACTGTAACGAAAACGAAAATAAACCAAAATCAAGGAAAACGAAAAAGCTTTTAATGTTTGTTTTGCTGAAAAAGAATGTTTTGTTTTGCCGGAAAGTTCCTGGAAAGTTTCGAAGGAATTTGCTGTATTTTTTAGTGTGCACGGCGTATTTTAGCACTGTAATGCTAACTCAAACCATAAACTACAAATAACAGATAACAGACTGAGAGGGTAAATATTGGCCGTTGGATCAAAGAAAGGGGAAATGTTTTTGAAAAATGGAGAAATGGGTTTTGTAGTTAATTAACTGTTTAACTAAAATGAATCAAATTTATTGAGATTGTAATGAATCAAAAGGCGAAAAGATTGATTTTTAAAAGAAAAAAGCAAACTTTTTTTCTTCTTTTTGAGAGGAAAAAAGGTGGAAAGGAGAAAGGTGACTGAAGTTCTCTGGCAGTAAACAGCGGCGAAAGGCGGTGATTTTAGAGAGAGAAAGAGAAGAAGGAGAAAATAGAGAGAGAAAGTGCGTTTTTTTTTTTGGGTCAAACATAGATTTGGTTTGAAAAACGACATTTGTTAATCACACTACAGAGCCTACATCATAACGCTGACAGTTCAAACATTCCAAGCCAATTAGCCAAGCTATAATTACTACCTAAGAATTGTTTATTCATTTTATAATTACTGCATCAATCACTATACCAACAAATTATCTGCCACCATTTCAACTACATCACCTAAAGTCATATTCAAGCAAAAGATCTAAAACCCAGAGAATAAATTATCAACTCCACCACATCTGCTGATATTGGTACTAAACAACTAAGAAATTTGCAATCAATGACAGAATTATATAACATCATACAAGCTAAGCATGAAACCTCGTCTATCACCTTTGGTAGGTCTTTTTGTAGCATTTTAAAATGCTTGTTCAGTGGTTTTCAGTTCAAAAGGCATTGGGCATCAGAATAAGGTTAATAATTAAGCTACATCTTAGTGTACTGATTCATATACTTTTTATTACAGTGAAATCTCATATATTGATATAAACATTTTTAAGGTAAAGAGATTGCAAATAGCGTACGGGGAGATCTTAGCAATAAATGACATTCATACTTGTTCAGTGGCAATCCCCTGATTCATTATCTTAGCTGAACCAAATTAATTGATATACTGAAAATGTGAAGCATATTCACCTGTGGCAGTGAGTGTGTTATCTTCTAACAAAGCTAGTTTACAATAATATGATTCGAGCCTACGAACGAAGAGACCGAGCACTACCGACCTTTAGGAATTATCTATGTCTAGTTTTCCAATTTTCATAACCGTAAATAAATTATCAAGACAAAGAAACTTTGATGCGGAGCAGAAGAACTCTCAAGATTCACCATACTTGTTTGCTTTTGGGCCCATCAAATTTACAGCAAATTGAAAACCTTTTCTTGTCCTACGATCAGTCTTTGTTTCTTTAACCTATTACAGATTTGATATCAGAAATGCATACTTCACTTGACTTATGATATCATGTGAATGATGAGTTATCCAAAGTGAAATCTTTTCAACTTTTAACAGTTAGTATTCACTATAGTCCTCAAAGTGGAATCTTTTTAACTTCTAACAGTTAGTATTCAATATAGCTCTCATAAAATATTTCTTATACTATAACTTCGATCTCAAGAACAGTAAATATAAACTACAAGAGTTATATGAATGTTATAAAATTGCTCTTAATATACAACTCATTACTTGCAACTTGTCAGCGATAGTAAAGACTGTTGTTTCTTTCACCTTTATATTAATTAAAGTAGTTATTTGGAATCTCATGCTGCCAAACCAAAAAAAAAAAGAGCCCAAATAAGCTCTTCATAATCACCAACAAAATTCTAAAAATTAAAAAAAAAATAAGGAGACAAGAATACAAAAAATAGCCCTCAAGAAAAGTCAGAGAAATGTTGTCACAGAGACAGTGAAGAGATACCTTAGAGGGTATTAGAGTTGAGGGCTTATTTTCTGGAGTCATAATTACTGGAGCATCAACTGTACAGTCACCTGTAAGAGCAGCACACATCTAATGTAGAAACATAGCATATTCAGGAACTCAAAAGGAAAACCCCCAATTTCCAAATAAAATTCTAATATAATCCCCAAACCCGATTTTGAGAAAACCCATTAAAATTCCCATCATAAATTGCTTATAAGAATCTATGAACAACTATAATGCAAGGAAAAAGACTGAAATTTAAGGAGAAAACTACCTCTTTTACCATTGATATTTAACAGTTTGATTGCTTTTCAAACTTTAGAAAGGTCCTCAACCACCAGAGAAAAATCATGAAGTCGCTATTCTAGGGGTTTGTCGACGCCTACAAACGGCAATTCAATTTTGTTGCAAGAAAGATCTTTACACTTTATGAGAAGAAGACCAGGGAGAGTGAGAGCAACTAAGAAAAGTGGAAACAAGGCAATAGAAAATAATGCTTCGGGAATTATGTTGAGCATGCAGTAAAGGACTGAGCGAAAAGACAATTTTGCCCTTGGTCGACCAACTTCTCATTTCTATATATATACTAGTGGGAATGGCCCGTGCTGGACCCGGGCCCAAACTTGATAAAATAGCAGCTTATATTAATTTATAACGAAAATAAATTACTTTCTATAGAGAACAATCTTCTAAATAGTACTAGTGGGAATGGCCCGTGCTGAACCCGGGCCCAAACTTGATAAAATAGCAGCTTATATTAATTTATAACGAAAATAAATTACTTTCTATAGAGAACAATTGCAGTTTGATCAATTATGTATTGAGATATGTGAGTTGATTTGTTAAACATTATGATCTGTAGGACGAGGTGCGTCATTATACTTTGGATAACAATAAATTTCTTTCGATTCAGTCTTAGAAAGTTGGATATGTAGCAGAGTGAAGAAAAGAAATTCAAGCCAAAAAAGAAGATCATATTTATTGTCAGTCTTTCAACCCACTATTTACATCTGTTACAACACCAATATGTTTTACCGGCTAACAGAAATATAAATGTACATGCCAGTAAGTTACACAAAGTGAACTGTGGTGTCCATGTTTTCTACAATATTGGAAACAAAACGACGTCAGTAACGGCAAGTGGCAATATTTTCTGATAGCTAAAAAAGGTAGGGGTTGTTCTTTGTATTACCTGTCAAGCAAAAACTGGCGATTTTCAAACACGTATTTACATAGTTGGATAAGACGTATATACAGGCATTTTACATAGTTATAACACCCTGCGAACAAAGCAGACGTAAGATCTATAATGATGCCTTTTTTCGTCAACAAAAAATTCCTATCAGTAAACCATAATTTATATTGAAAAATTTGTTGCATAATCTTAGTCAATAAAAGTGCAAGGTAAAAAGTATAAATCAATCCAAGCACAAGAATGTCTTAGAATACCTGTACAGATAAAGTACTACTTCTTTATAAGTATTTTGAAAACAAAAGGATGTCAATAATGGCAGCTGACAAAGTAATTTGGTAGATAAAAAAAGTAGTAGGCTGTTGTTTGTCGTACCTATCACAGACAAACTGGCGAGTTTGCAACACGTATGTACATACAAAGAAGAGAGTGAATGTAAGAGCAGCCGAAAAATATATAAGTTTTGGAACCTCATGCTAGGTTTTTTTTATTGAAGTACATCAGTAGTTTATATTGAAAAGCATATTGTATAACAGGAGAAAATTCAGAACCTAACTGAAACATAGAGATTCTATAGAATAACATTATAACCAAGTCTTTGTTAGGCATAAAGAATGCAACAACTCTATATTAACAGAAGGACTTAGAGAAGGCTTTTTCACGCATAAACAATGGAATTGAAACTTGATGAAAGATAGTGTGCTCAAAATTTATCCAACAACGATTTGTGAACATTAGTAAGATGCTAAGTAATGGTAAGGACGATTTCTTTGATAAAATCTTAACTCATTTCCCCCCATTTTTACCCTCTTCTCACAACGAAAAGGAAAAAGAAAAAAATGAAGCCAATAAGGGGAGTGGTATAGTCAAACACTATAGTTGAGGAATGACATAAACCTGATACTCTATGATGTGAACAAATGAAAATTTACTGATCAACATTTGAAGTTTTTTTGAGTTATTTGTTCTTTAGTCAAAGAATCCAGTAGAGGACTCAACGTTGAAAGACGGGAATTGCAAAAGGCGAATTACCAAAAACACTCAAATGTTAATTAATAAGGTGAAACTCTTTTCAACACTTAATTCCTGAATTTCTAAATAGAAAGATAAAAAATTTACCGGCAACCGCAGAACTCCCAAATGATCGCAGAACTCCCAAATGATTTTCTGAAGAAGCTTCTTCGGACAGCATTGCCCTTATCTTAATATTGGCAGCTTCTAATGTGGGAACTCATGCGTCAATTATATTTATTTCTATGACTTGTGGTGTACTTTACTGCATGACATTGTTCTTGCCTTTATAAATTCCTTTTTATGCTTTTTGTTTTTACTGATACATCCTCTATCTCATTTTTTTACTTAATCATTTAGTAGTAAATTTTGAAGGAGAAAATGTATATAATGGAGAAACAGTTGGAGGAATTGAGGAAAAGGTTCGTTATATGGAAGGTGCAAATGGGTTGGAAAGTGAAGCAAGTTTTGAGAGAACTATAGGAGATTTAGGTGGCCATCAAGAAGAAGATTAATTATTGTGAACTGTTAGCTTTAGATGTGTAGAAGCATCAATGAATATAGAGCTGGTTATACTCGAACAGAAAGATAAAAGCATAATGAAATATTTTTGTAACTGGAAAATATTTTCTTAGTTACTGATGCCTACAATGGTGCAGTTGACTAATTATGTTACTAAATAATAGTTTATATTGTGCCCTTTTTCTCTTCTTTAGCTTGGTACAAAGGTGGCAATCTATATTTATAATAATGGTACCTATTCAACAACATTGTATGTGTGTGTTAACTGAACTAGATGCACATGGATTTCTATGTTCTCTTTGTTATTACAAAATGCATGATTTTGGATGTTTGTGTAGCTAAAGTCTGAATTAATTTCCCCTCAAGCCATATATGATGAAGTTGGATACTAACCGAAAAATAAAAAGAGAAAACCTGAGCTAAAGTAACTCAACCTTCGAAGGTACCAAGACCAGATGAAACTTCAAAGGTTTCTTCCAATTTTGATGTTGTCATTGTTACATCTATTTTTATTTGAGTTCTGTGTGACTTATTTATTCTTCATGTTAAAAAGAGTAATAAAAAAGTAGAGACAAAGTTTATTAACCTTCATTTTTTCTTGGGGGGGGGGTGTCTCCAGCTCAGTTTGTTGCCTTTTGGTAGAAGAGCCAACTTCTGTAGTTAACTCGTTCTCCAGCTCTTCTCTGGGTGTAACTTCTTCCATAGTCGACTGACTGCTTTCTCCAGCTTTCTAACTCTTTCTTCAGCTCTTTCCTTGTTGCAACATTTTCTAATTTAGTGTTACTGCTTTCTCCAATTTCTTCAGAGGCTACTGGTGCGGGCAACTGAAACAAATCTTCCTTGACAAAGTAGGACACAATGAACAACCGCATATCAGAAGTTCTAGAAAATGCTTTCCTCGGTTGTATCTTGAAGAGTTTATGAGGAAGACACTGTCGAACATGTTCAAGAGGTAATGGTTGTTTCTGCAAGAGAGAAAAAGATGAATTTAACATATCAAGATAGTGTTCAAAAGTGATATACTCTGAGTTAAAATTGATGTTTGTAGCCTATAAAGTACTTGGAATGCAGAGAAAATTAAAAAACATCTAACTTTTTCGGTCATTTAAAGGATTTGCATCATCTAGCTCCAGACAGGAAAATTATTTTAAGCTTTTAAATTTAAGTCAATGTATTTAATATGGGAAGTTCAAATAGAATGGCAGGTACCTGGAATCCCCTATCCCACACCCAACTACTTCAAAGTCCAAGGATGTGTGGATACTAAATTGCACCTGTTAATGGAATAGGCATTGATAGCATTAAAAATAAGATCAAAACAGAATGAACAAAATCTAAATGCAAGAATTGACAAGTAAAAAGTAAAGGAAGGCAATTAAAGTTCTTGTTTGTTTGGTGCATCCTAGAACTGGATTATTACAGTTTAAGAGCTTAGAAATGGGTTAGATTTGTGTGCCATCTTGGAATGGAGCGTTGCACGGGTTAGGCTTTGGCTTCTCTGGATTGGACCTGGTGTTGGGCCGGTTAGGCTTGGTCCAGGTTATGTTTCGGCCACCACAGTGAAAATGAAAGCTCTAAAATGATATTATTTGTGAAAAAGCCCAGTTGGAACCTATCAAGGTTTTGTATTTTACATGCTCTTCAAAATTAGGCCACCAACAGAACAAGTTAGGACCTGTTTGACAAGAATCAGTATTGCTTTTCAGTTAAGTGGGTTTGTCAAAATGACACCGGGGTAGAACATGTGTAACTAATGGCCTTCCAACTATGCTTATTTTCAATATACCTAAAGGCATACATTAACGAGGACAGAACAGAAAGAATTAATAGTACACTTATTTTCACAGTGTCATAATTTTAACAATGTTTCTATTGTTACCATCCACAACATACCTTTACCGAGATTATTTCACAGATATCTGCGGCGGTCATATCAAGAAATTTCACCGAGATTATTAGTTCGCCTAATAATATTGCAACCGCTGATCCACTATCATCTGTCATTACAACCTCAAAGCGGGCCCTAATATGCAAGTAATGTACGTTATTTGATTTTCCAATCCGATTTCACTCTTTTCTTTTTCCCTTTCATTTTCTTTCAATTCCTAAAAACCAAAATTCCTAAATTAAATTGTAAAACCAAGATTATTTTAAAAAGATATTAATTAACCCTTAACAATAATTAACACACAAGCTCAAACAAAAATAAAATCACACAATTAAACAATAAAAATGACAAAGCTACCAAAATTCATATTTTTTGTGATTTTCATTCTTTAAAATAGGACATGGTTTAATTAACTCAAAAATGCACAATTAAATCCTAAATATGCATGCAACATGTATTTTGGTATTTTTCAATTAATTAAAACAAGATAAACATTCATAGACAAAAATAACTATCCAAAAGGTCACGCAAAATTCTCAAAACTGTACCCAAAGGCAATTTGTTTTATTTTTCGATTTCTTTTGGAGTAGTTTTCGTGAAGCAAAATCACGTGCTCACAGATTATACCACATTCGTCCTGATTGCTTTAGACCATACAAAGATCTTTGCAATTTGATTGAAAACATTTTCTGAGACTTTGAATTATGTGCGTTTGGCATTTTAAATCCATCGGAAATTTTCATGTATATCTCATTATCAAGTGAGACATAAAGGTAAGCGGTAACCACATCCATTAAATGCATGTCAAGCTTTTCATGGACAACAAAACTAATGAGATAACGGAACGTTATAGCATCCATAACGAGTGAATATGTCTCTTCATAATCGACACCAGGCCTTTGTGAAAATCCTTGTACAACAAGGCGTGCCTTATATCTTTGTACCTCGTTTTTCTCATTTCTCTTGCGTACAAAGACCCATTTATAGACAACACACTTAACACCATTAGGTGTTTGGACTACAGGCCCAAAAACTTCATGTTTTGCAAGTGAGTTCAACTCTGATTGGATTGCTTTTTGCCATTTTGGCCAATCAAGTTTTTGTCGACATTCTCCAATAGATTGAGGTTCAAGATCCTCACTTTCTTGCATAATGCTAGATGCAACATTATATGCAAAGACATAATCCACCACTATATCTACTCGATTCAAATTTATCTCAATATCGATTGGATTTATTGATAGTTCCTTATTTTCTTGAGCCTCAGGCTTAGTGGATTCCTCATGAATCTCAGAATTTATTAAATCGTGGATTTCTTCATGAGGTTCTTTCGTAGTGTCATTTTGATCATTTGTTTTCCTTTTTCTAGGATTTCGATCTTTGGAACCTAATAGTCTGCCATGTTTAGGCGTACTTTTGACTCATTAGCTATGACACTAGAAGATTGTCCAATAGGGACATCAATACGGATTGGAACATTCTCTGCAGGGATATGTGATTTTGTTATCCTTTTCAAATCTGTAAATGCGTCTGGCAATTGATTTGCGATTCTTTGCAAATGGATAATCTTTTGCACCTCTTTTTCACAAATAGAGGCACATGGATCAAGATGAGATAACGATGGATTTTTCCACAAAATTTCCCGTTTGGTTTCACCAACTTCTCCCCCTAATTTTGAGAAAAGTGGCTCATCGAATCGACAGTCTGCAAATCGTGCAGTAAACAAATCCCCCGTCAATGTTTCTAGGTATCGAATGATGGAGGGCGATTCAAACCCTACATATATTCCTAACCTTCTTTCCGGACTCATTTTGGTGCGATATGGCGGTTCTACAGGCACATACACTGCGCATCCAAAAAATTTTAAATGGGATATATTAGGTTCATGACCCAAAACTAGTTGCAACGGGGAATATTTATGATAATTTGTCGGTCTGAGACGAACTAGCATTGCTGCATGCAAAATGACATGACCCCAAACAGAAGTGGGCAGCCTCGTTATCATGAGTAACGGTCTTGCTATCAATTGCAGACGTTTAATTAAAGACTCTGCAAGACCATTTTGAGTGTGAACATGAGCTACATGATGTTTCACTTTTATCCCAATTGATAAGCAATAATCATTAAATGTTTGGGATGAAAACTCAGCAGCATTATCAAGTCTAATAGACTTAATTGGATTATCGGGAAATTGTGCTCGTAATCGAATTATTTGTGTCATTAATTTTGCAAACGCGAGGTTGCGAGATGACAATAGGCACACATGGGACCATCTAGAAGATGCATTTATTAAGACCATAAAATATCTAAACGACCCACTAGGTGGGTGAATAGGTCCACAAATGTCCCCTTGTATACGTTTCAAAAACGCAGGGGACTCAATTCCAACCTTTGTTGGTGATGGTCTAATAATTAACTTGCCTTGATGACAAGAAGTGCAAGAAAATTCATCATTTAAAAGAATCTTTAAATTCTTTAATGGATGCTCATTTGAGTTTTCTATAATTCGTCTCATCATAATCGATCATGCCAAAGTACAAAAGTATTGGAATCCGTAACCTTTTGATTTACAATAGAATATGGCTCAATTGCACTAATTCTTGTCCAATACATGCCACAAGATAAAGATGGGAACTTCTCAATAACCCACTTTTGGCCAGAGACATTCTTGGTAATGATGAGATATTCAAGATTATTCTCATCTATTCTCTCAATATGATATCCATTTCGACGGATATTTTTAAAACTCAACAAGTTCCTCTTAGACTTGGAGGAGAACATTGCATTCTCTATGATAAGTATTGTTCCCTTAGGCAGAGTTATAATAGCTCTTCCAGAGTGTCACGACCCGGATTTCCCACCATCGGGTGTCGTGATGGCGCCTACTATCGGAGCTAGGCAAGCCAAATATTTAAAACACCTTTCCTACTTTCTTTCAAACAATATAATAAACGAGACAAAATCTAAGCGGAAGACTTAAATCTAAAGCAACTGAAAACCAAAAGTGCGGAAGTTTGAACCAAAATGCTACCCAGAGTCTGGTGTCACTAGCTCACGGACTACTACAGAATACTACAATCAATGTCTGAAGGGAAAATACATCATGTTTGTCTGATACAAGATAAACAAACAAAAAACATGGACAGGGACTTCGGCCTGCGAACGCCAGCTAGGCTACCTCGAGAGTCCCTAGACTGAAGATAGCTCCCAGAAGTCCTACTGTTGCGGTCCGTAAGCTGCTCCCTGATCTGTGCACCAAAAATGCACAGAGTGTAGCATCAGCACAACCGACCCCATGTGCTGGTAAGTGCCTGGCCTAACCCCGGCGAAGTAGTGACGAGGCTAGACAGTACCTACCATAATTAACCTGTACAAATATATTTGCAACAAGTGCAAGAAAATAATAACAAGATAATACAAAGTAAAACTGGGAGGGGACATGCTATCGGGGATGCCACACGATCCCATAATATCATATATAAGTGGACGGCGTGCCACACGATCCCATAATATCATATATAAGTGGACGGCGTGCCACACGATCCCATAATATCATATATAAGTGGACGGCGTGCCACACGATCCCATAATATCATATATAAGTGGACGGCGTGCCACACGATCCCATAATATCATATATAAGTGGACAGCGTGCCACACGATCCCATAATATCATATATAAGTGGACGGCGTGCCACACGATCCCATAATATCATATATAAGTGGACGGCGTGCCACACGATCCCATAATATCATATATAAGTGGACGGCGTGCCACACGATCCCATAATATCATATATAAGTGGACGGCGTGCCACACGATCCCATAATATCATATATAAGTGGACGGCGTGCCACACGATCCCATAATATCATATATAAGTGGACGACGTGCCACACGATCCCATAATATCATATATAAGTGGACGGCGTGCCACACGATCCCATAATATTATATATAAGTGGACGGCGTGCCACACGATCCCATAATATCGATCGTAATATATGACTTCATATAGTAGACCCCTTCAGGGGAGAATAACAACTCAATACCTTTAACTCGGCAAGGGTACAGCTAACAGCTCAAAATATCCCGACAAGGGAGAGTACATATATCAGTCTACACATCCCGGCAAGGGAGTACTCACAACACATTCCCTTTTTAAATCACTTCTTCCTCAACTAACACATTCATGTTCGAGCTAACGCTCCAAAAGTACACCAATCACAATTCTACCTCAATCGTTCACATTATATGAAACTCATCAAGTAAACAAGGAGATTGTGTCACATTATTCGAATTAAAAGCAATTAAGACCCACGGTCATGCTAGACTCCGGTGCATAAATAACCGTCACCATGCCTATACACCGTACTCCACATTAGCAAGTAGCAACTAACATCCTAATCCTATTCCCTCAAGTCAAAGTTAGAATAAACACTTACCTCAAATGCTCCAAACTCAACTCACGCTTCTAGTATAGCTTTACCTCTTTTTTCCACCACCAATCCGCTCGGATCTAGTCATAAGTTACTTAATCACATTAATAATTACTAAATGAATCATCCCCAATGCATGAAAATAGATTTTTCAAGGTTTTTCCCAAAAAGGTCAAAAATACCCCCGGACCCACGTGGTCGAAACTCGAGGTTCGGACCAAAACCCGGTTACCCATTCCCCCACGAATCCAAATATATGATTTGTTTTTAAATCGGACCCCAAATTGAGGCCCAACTTCTCAATTTGTAGAAAACCTAGATTCTACACAAAACACCCAATTTTTCCCCATGAAAATCTTTGATTTGAAGTTGAAATTATATTAAAAGATGTTAAGGGATAAAGAAATTAAGTTAGAGATCACTTACCAATCGTTTTGGAGAAGAAAAGTTGTTTGGAAAATCGCCTCTTAGGTTTTGGTTTTTTTTTTTGAAAATTAAAAAATGACTGAGATTTCCGAACTTGTATACCTTTCTGAGGACCTGGCGCGGACCGCACAAAAATGTGTTGCGGCCGCGCCGAGTGGGAGAAAAGTGAGGCTTCTCTGAACCCTTCTAGCGCGGACCGCACTGTTTTGGTGCGCGGCCGCGCTGGCCAACCTGAAACCCTAGCCCTCAGACTCAGCCACGCAGACCGCACAAAAATGCATCTCGGCCGCGCGGCTCCAGCGCGAACCGCGCGGAAATGACCGCGGCCGCGCTGGTGTCTGCAATACCTGAACCTGCATTTTCTTAAGTCCAAGACCTCCCGGGCCCCATTCAAAACTCACCCGAGCCCTCGGGGCTCCAAACCAAACAGGCACACAACCTTAAAAACATCTTACGGACTTACTCGTGCGATCAAATCGCCAAAATAACATTATATACATAGGATCAAGCCTCAAACACATGATTTTCTTTTCTTCAACTTTCATAACTCAAATTCTCCATTTTTAGTCCGAAACACGTCATATGACGTCCGTTTTTAGCCAAACTTTACAGATAGTGCTTAACACATATTTAAGACTTGTACTGGGCGTCGGAACCAAAATACGATCCCGATACCTATATTTTCTAACTCCTTTTCATTTCAAATTTTCATATCAAATTTCAGAAAAACAATTTCTTTCAAAAATTTATTTCTCGGGCTTGGGACCTCAGAATTTGATTCCGGGCACACGCCCAAGTCCCATATTTTTCTACGAACCCTCCAGGACCATCGAATCACAGGTCCGGGTCCGTTTACCCAAAATGTTGATCGAAGTCAACATTATGCATATTAATACCAAAATTCATCAAATGTTTCACATAATTCACATATTCTAACATAAAAACTTTCCGGCTACGCGCCCGAACTACGCACGCCAATCGAGGCAACTAAAAGCGAGGTTTTCAAGGCCTCGGGAGCATAGAACAAGGAAGAATTACGGTGATGACCCCTTGGGTCGTCACATTCTCCACCTCTAAAACAACCGTTCGTCCTTGAACGGACAAAAGAAAGAAGTACCTGTGTCGGGAAATAAATGAGGATAACGGCTCCGCATATCGGACTCGGACTCCCAGGTCGATGCCTCAGGAGGCTGACCTCTCCACTGAACATGCACTGAAGGAAAACTCTTCGACCTCAACTGTCGAACCTGCCGGTCTAGAATAGCCACCGGCTCCTCCTCATATGACAGATCCTTGTCTAATTGGACAGTGCTGAAATCTAACACGTGCGATGGATCTCCGCGATACTTTCGGAGCATAGACACATGAAACACGGGATGCACAACTGACAAGCTAGGTGGCAAGGCAAGTCTATAAGCCACATCTCCCACACGATCAAGAATCTCAAATGGACCGATGAACCTAGGGCTGAGCTTGCCCTTCTTCCCAAATCTCGTCACGCCCTTCATAGGTGATACACGGAGCAATACCCGCTCACCAACCATGAAGGCAACATCTCTGAACTTGCGGTCTGCGTAACTCTTCTGTCTGGACTGAGCTGTGCGAAGTCTATCCTGAATAATTCTGACCTTGTCCAAGGCTTCCTGAACCAGATCCGTACCCAATAATCGAGCCTCTCCCGGCTCAAACCATCCAACTGGAGACCGACATCGCCTACCATACAGCGCCTCATACGGAGCCATCTGAATGCTGGACTGGTAGCTGTTGTTGTAGGCGAACTCTGCTAAAGGCAAAAACTAGTCCCACGAGCCTCCAAAATCAATGACACGGGCTCGGAGCATGTCCTCAAGAACCTGAATAGTCCTCTCAGACTGACCGTCCGTCTGGGGATGGAATGCTATACTCAACTCAACCTGGGTGCCCAACTCTCGCTGAACCGCTCTCCAGAAATGCGAGGTAAACTGCGTACCCCGATCCGAAATGATAGATAGCGGCACCCCATGAAGGCGAACAATCTCCCTGATATAAATCTCAGCTAACCTTTTGGACGAATAGGTGGCTGCAACAGGAACAAAATGCGCTGACTTGGTCAGCCTATCAACAATGACCCAAACTGCATCAAACTTTTTCCGAGTCATCGGAAGTCCAGTAACGAAATCCATTGTAATTCTCTCCCACTTCCACTCAGGAAGTGCAATCCTCTGAGATAGACCACCAGGTCTTTGATGCTCGTACTTAACCTGCTGACAATTCAAACATCGAGCCACGTGCGCAACGGTGTTTTTCTTCATCTTACGTCACTAATAGTGCTGCCTCAGATCCTGATACATCTTCGCAGTGCCCGGGTGAATAGAATACTGAGAAATGTGGGCCTCCGCTAAGATCAACTCTCGAATCCCATCAACATTGGGCACACAAACTCGCCCCTGCAATCTCAATACACCATCATCATCTAAGGTTACTTTCTTGGCACCTCCACGCTGCACCGTGTCTCTCAAGACACACAAATGGGGATCCTCAAACTGCCGCTCGCGGATACGCTCTAATAGTGAGGAACGAGCAACCGTGCAAGCTAACACTCTGCTAGGCTCAGAAATATCCAACCTCACAAGACGATTGGCCAAGGCCTGAACAACCAAAGCAAGCGATCTCTGGCTGACTGGAATATAAGCAAGACTACCCATGCTGGCGGACTTCCTGCTCAATGCATCGGCCACCACATTGGCCTTCCCTGGGTGGTATAAGATAGTAACATCATAATCCTTTAGCAACTCTAACCACCTCCTCTGCCTCAAATTCAACTCTTTCTGCTTGAACAGATACTGAAGACTCTTGTGATCAGTGTAAACCTCACACGTCACGCCATATAAGTAATGCCTCCAGATTTTCAAGGCATGAACAATGGCTGCCAACTCGAGATCATGAACCGGATAATTCTTCTCGTAGATCTTCAACTGCCTCGAAGCATAAGCAATGACCTTGCCTTCCTGCATCAATGCTGCACCAAGTCCAATACGAGACGCATCACAATAGACCATATATGGCCCTGAACCTGTGGGCAAAACCAATACCGGTGTCGTAGTCAGAGCCGTCTTGAGCTTCTGAAAGCTCGCCTCACACTCGTCCGACCACCTGAACTGGACACCCTTCTGGGTCAATCTGGTCATAGGGGCTGCAATGGATGAAAACCCCTCCACGAACCGACAGTAGTAACCTGCTAACCCCAGGAAACTCCGAATATCCGTAGCTGAAGCTGGTCGAGGCCAGTTCTTGACTGCCTCTATCTTCTTCGGGTCTACCTGAATACCTGCTGCTGATACGACATGACCCAGGAATGCGACCGAACTCAACCAAAACTCGCACTTTGAGAACTTAGCATACAACTGACTATCCTTTAGGGTCTGAAGGACCACTCTGAGGTGCTGCTCATGCTCCTCCTGACTGCGGGAGTATATAAGAATATCGTCAATGAAGACTATCACGAACAAGTCCAAATAAGGTCTGAACACTCGGTTCATCAACTCCATGAACGCTGTTGGGGCATTAGTCAATCCAAATGACATGACTAAAAACTCATAGTGCCCATACCGAGTGCAAAATGCTGTCTTAGGGACATCAGACGCCCTAATCCTCAGCTGGTGGTAGCCAAATCTCAAATCTATCTTTGAAAACACCCTCACACCCTGAAGCTGGTCGAATAAATCGTCGACCCTCGGCAGTGGATACTTATTCTTAATTGTAACCTTGTTCAATTGCCGGTAATCGATGCACATTCTCATCGAACCATCCTTTTTCTTAACAAACAACACCGGCGCACCCCAAGGCGAAACACTGGGTGTAATGAAACCTTTCTCAAGCAAGTCCTGCAGTTGTTCCTTTAACTCTTTCAACTCCGGCGGGGTCATACAATATGGCGGGATAGAAATGGGCTGAGTGCCCGGGGCCAAATAAATACAAAAGTCGATATCCCTGTCGGGCGGCATACCCGGCAAGTCTGAAGGGAAAACCTCAGGAAACTCCCGAACAATAGGCACAGAATCAATAGAAGGGGCCTCGGCGCTAGAATCGCGAACATATGCCAAGTAGGCCAAACATCCCTTCTCGACCATACGCCGAGCTTTCACATACGAGATAACACTGCGGGTACAATGACCAGAAGTCCCCCTCCACTCTAAACGGGGTAAATCCGGTAAGGCTAAGGTCACGGTCTTGGCATGGCAATCCAAGATAGCATGGTACGGGGATAACCAATCCATCCCCAATATAACATCAAAGTCGACCATGTCCAAAAGCAACAAATCAACACGGGTCTCAAGACCCCCAATCACTACGATACAAGAACGATGAACTTGGTCGACCACAATAGAATCACCCACCGGTGTTGACACATAAACAGGAATACTCAACGAGTCACTAGGCATAACCAAAAAGGGTGCAAAATAGGACGACAGATATGAATATGTAGATCCGGGATCAAATAGCATAGAAGCATCCCTATCACAGACCGGAATAGTACCTGTAATCACAGCATTTGATGACTCAGCCTCTAGCCTGGCTGGCAAAGCATAACAACGGGGCTGGGCCCCACCTCCCTGAATCATATCCCTGGGACGATCTGCTGCTGGTTGACCCCTACCTCTAGCGGTCTGAGCTCCACCTCTAAAACCTCTACCTCCACCTCTATGTCCTCTACCCCCGCCTCTAGCTGGCTGGACAGGCTGTGGGGCAACTGGTGCCTGGATCATCGGGCAAGAACCCTGCTGCTGCGAGCTGCTAGAAACTCGAGGGCAATATCTAGCAATGTAACTCACATCGCCGCAAGTATAACAAGCCCTCGGCTGCTGAGAATAACGAAGTGGTGGTGCACTGATAGGTGCTGATGGTGAACTGAAGAGCTGCTGGTCAGAATACTGCGGCTGAGAACCACGACCACCTGGTGTACCATGAGAAACCTGGAGAGCTGACTGAAAGGGCCTCGAAGGATGGCCTCTACCATAAGAATCCCTACCTCCAGACGAGGTACCACTGAATCTACCAGAATGACGGGGCCTCTTATCAGACCCATGACCACCTTCCTGAGCAAGTGCCATCTCTATCCGGCGGGCACCATCTGCCGCCTCCTGAAATGAAATCTCGCTACCGGTACTCATGGCCATCTGAACACGGATCGACTGGGCCAACCCATCAATAAACATCCACACCCTCTCCCTATCGGTGGGGAGTATCACAATGGCATGACGAGCAAGATCAATGAACCGGGTCTCATACTGGGTGACCGTCATAAGACCCTGCTGGAGACGCTCAAACTGCCTGCGAAGAGCATCTCGCTGAGTAACTAGGAGAAACTTCCCCAGAAATAACTCTGAAAACTGATCCCAGGTCAATGATGGCGACCCTGCTGGCCTGGCTAAACAGAAATCCCTCCACCAAGTCTTGGCAGATCCTGCCAGGCGAAAAGTGGCGAAGTCGACCCCATTGGTCTCTACAATGCCCATAGTCCGTAGAACCTCATGACAGCTGAATATGAAATCCTGAGCATCCTCTGAGGGAGTGCCACTATATGTAGTAGTGAAGAGCTTGGTGAAACGATCAAGCCTCCACAAAGCATCCGCGGACATAGCCGCACCATCACTGGACTGAGCCGCAATACCTGGCTGGGCTGCCACAGCTGGCTGAACTGCTGGAACCTGAGCCTGAGGAGCTACCGGCTCTGGAGTACGAGTATCGGGAGTCTGAACCCAGCCTGAGATGTGGCTGGAGCTGCGGGAAGCAAACCCGGCTCTAGAAATGCCCTCCATAAAGCCTACCAGTCGGACCAAAGCGTCCTAAAGCACTGGAGTGGCTATGAAACCCTCTGGGACCTGAGCTGGGCCCACTAGAATAGCTGGGGCCGGAACCTCCTCCTCAAAATCGACCTAAGGCTTCGTCGCTGGAAATGCTGCTCGGGGCTGAGCTCTGCCCCGGCCTCGGCCTCGCCCTCTGCCCCTAATAGGGGCTGCTGCTGGAGGATCAGGCTGTTGCGCGGTAGAAGAGGAAGCACGTGTCCTCGCTATCTACGAAAGAACAAAGTGGAAAGACAATCAGTACTTGAGAAATAGAATCGCACGACAAGAATGAACAAGGTGAAGTTTTCCTAACTCGGTAGCCTCTGCGGGATAAATACAGACGTCTCCGTACCGATCCCTCAGACTCTACTGAGCTTGTCCGTGAGTTGTGAGACCTAAGTAACCTAGAGCTCTGATACCAATTTGTCACGACCCGGATTTCCCACCATCGGGTGTCGTGATGGCGCCTACTATCGGAGCTAGGCAAGCCAAATATTTAAAACACCTTTGCTGCTTTCTTTCAAACAATATAATAAACGAGACAAAATCTAAGCGAAAGACTTAAATCTAAAGCAACTGAAAACCAAAAGTGCGGGACTACTACAGAATACTACAATCAATGTCTGAAGGGAAAATACATCATGTTTGTCTGATACAAAATAAACAAACAAAAAACATGGAAAGGGACTTCGGCCTGCGAACGCCAGCTAGGCTACCTCGAGAGTCCCTGGACTGAAGATAGCTCCCAGAAGTCCTACTGTTGCAGTCCGTAAGCTGCTCCCTGATCTGTGCACCAAAAATGCACAGAGTGTAGCATCAGCACAACCGACCCCATGTGCTGGTAAGTGCCTGGCCTAACCCCGACGAAGTAGTGACGAGGCTAGACAGTACCTACCACAATTAACCTGTACAGATATATATACAACAAGTGCAAGAAAACAATAACAAGATAATACAAAGTAAAACTGGGAGGGGACATGCTATCGGGGAGTAACAGATAAAAATGAAATATCGGAAATAAATAGAAGAAACTCCGGTTTCCATGATATATATATATATAGTGGACGGCGTGCTACACGATCCCATAATGTCATATATAAGTGGACGGCGTGCCACACGATCCCATAATATCATATATAAGTGGACGGCGTGCCACACGATCCCATAATATCATATATAAGTGGACGGCGTGCCACACGATCCCATAATATCATATATAAGTGGACGGCGTGCCACACGATCCCATAATATCATATATAAGTGGACGGCGTGCCACACGATCCCATAATATCATATATAAGTGGACGGCGTGCCACACGATCCCATAATATCATATATAAGTGGACGGCGTGCCACACGATCCCATAATATCGATCGTAATATCTGACTTCATATAGTAGACCCCTTCAGGGGAGAATAACAACTCAATACCTTTAACCCGGCAAGGGTACAGCTAACAGCCCAAAATATCCCAACAAGGGAGAGTACATATATCAGTCTACACATCCCGGCAAGGGAGTACTCACAACACATTCCCTTTTTAAATCACTTCTTCCTCAACTAACACATTCATGTTCGAGCTAACGCTCCTAAAGTACACCAATCACAATTCTACCTCAATCGTTCACATTATATGAAACTCATCAAGTAAACAAGGAGATTGTGTCACATTATTCGAATTAAAAGCAATTAAGACCCACGGTCATGCTAGACTCCGGTGCATAGATAACCGTTACCATGCCTATACACCGTACTCCACATTAGCAAGTAGCAAATAACATCCTAATCCTATTCCCTCAAGCCAAAGTTAGAACAAACACTTACCTCAAATGCTCCAAACTCAACTCACGCTTCTAGTATAGCTTTACCTCTTGATTCCACCACCAATCCGCTCGGATCTAGTCATAAGTTACTTAATCACATTAATAATTACTAAATGAATCATCCCCAATGCATGAAAATAGATTTTTCAAGATTTTTCCCAAAAAGGTCAAAAATACCCCGGACCCACGTGGTCGAAACTCGAGGTTCGGACCAAAACCCGGTTACCCATTCTCCCACGAATCCAAATATATAATTTGTTTTTAAATCGGACCCCAAATTGAGGTCCAACTTCTCAATTTGTAGAAAACCTAGATTCTACCCAAAACACCCAATTTTCCCCATGAAAATCTTTGATTTGAAGTTGAAATTATATTAAAAGATGTTAAGGGATAAAGAAATTAAGTTAGAGATCACTTACCAATCATTTTGGAGAAGAAAAGTTATTTGGAAAATCGCCTCTTAGGTTTTGTTTTTTTTTTTGAAAATTGAAAAATGACTGAGATTTCCGAACTTGTATACCTTTCTGAGGACCTGGCACGGACCGCACAAAAATGTGTTGCGGCCGCGCCGAGTGGGAGAAAAGTGGGGCTTCTCTGAACCCTTCCAGCGTGGACCGCACTGTTTTGGTGCGCGGCCGCGCTGGCTAACCTAAAACCCTAGCCCTCAGACTCAGCCACGCGAACCGCACAAAAATGCATCGCGGCCGTGCGGCTCCAGCGCGGACCGCGCGGAAATGACCGCGGCCGCGCTGGTGTCTGCAACACCTGAACCTGCATTTTCTTAAGTTCAAGACCTCCCGGGCCCCATTCAAAACTCACCCGAGCCCTCAGGGCTCCAAACCAAACATGCACACAACCTTAAAAACATCTTACGGACTTACTCGTGCGATCAAATCGCCAAAATAACATTATATACATAGGATCAAGCCTCAAACACATGATTTTCTTTTCTTCAACTTTCATAACTCAAATTCTCCATTTTTAGTCCGAAACACGTCATATGACGTCCGGTTTTAGCCAAACTTTACAGATAGTGCTTAACACATATTTAAGACTTGTACCGGGCATCGGAACCAAAATACGAGCCCGATACCTATATTTTCTAACTCCTTTTCATTTCAAATTTTCATATCAAATTTCAGAAAAACAATTTCTTTCAAAAATTCATTTCTCGGGCTTGGGACCTCAGAATTTGATTCTGGGCACACGCCTAAGTCCCATATTATTCTACGAACCCTCCGGGACTGTCGAATCACAGGTCCGGGTCCGTTTACCCAAAATATTGACCGAAGTCAATATTATGCATATTAATACCAAAATTCATCAAATGTTTCACATAATTCACATATTCTAACATAAAAACTTTCCGGCTACGCGCCCGAACTGCGCACGCTAATCGAGGCAACTAAAAGCGAGGTTTTCAAGGCCTCGGGAGCACGGAACAAGGAAAAATTACGGTGATGACCCCTTGGGTCGTCACACAGAGCCTTCAATTAATTTACTACTACCAGAAATTATAGTAACATTTGCCTTACACATATTTAAATGAGAGAAATATTTCTTCTCTTTGAATATTGTATGTGTCGTACATGAATCAATTAAATAAATATTTTTACAATTGAACTTTGATCCAAGTTTGCTTTGTGGAATATCCATATTTGCTTCCCATTATTTGACATAGAAAAGAAATATACGAATAAACATTAGTATTTTCAAGCCAATGACAGAACATACTTTTTTTTTGTTTGAAGATGTTGAGCGAAGATATTTTATTAAGCTCGGACAGTAAGCCACAATACCTGGGTGTTAACATCACACTTTGGTTGCAGCTCGCACAACGAATAATTTTCGGCGAATGAGTTCTGTACTGCTGCCCACAGTGTGAACATAGTAACTCATAGAAATCTTGGTCATTAGTCGGCAATGATAATTTACCTTCCACATAAAAGAGTTGTATTTGTGAAAGAAGGGGATAGAAGTAGATTAATTCAGTTGGGGTTAAAATAGTAAAGTACCTTAGATGTATACATATTAGCAAGCAGGAAATACACATACAAGAGGTTGTGACTAAATATTAGCAATTGGTACAATATCATTATCTTCTGGCGCCATCACAAGTGACAAAGCAGCCCTCGAAGAATTTTGCTGACTGTATCTCATCAATCTTGGTCGGTTGTCTGCGACCCTGTACATGTATAGAGCATTTCATTGCCAACAAAATGTCAGGTACATTTTAAATGACACTAAAAGGTTGTGATAAGCTTTAAAGACGTAGGAAAAAGTAGGAATATGTTGTTTCAATGAGAAATTATTACGTAGAAGCACGGGAAATTAACAGAAAGTACCCAAAAAAACTGCATCTTTCAATTGACCATAACTATAATACAGATAACATAATTTTCACCCGACCACAACTCCAACATATAGTACATATATGTGTTATGTTGACATATAGCGTAGCCATTTTCTGAGGATACAGATAAGAAACTCTGGTTATTAGCTCAAGTGACAGCGACAGTTCCTGTTTGAAGAATAAGTTCATTTTGTAGAAATTTAGTCACTGTTGAATGACAATATTACCTTATTTGTCTGATTGTAGATCAACTATCGCAACAACCAACGTGGTGCAGTACTATTTCATAGATAATCAAAGGAATAGAAGTATATATTGGAAGCGCATAGAAGTGTTGGTTGCTCTTAGCAATGTTACATATAGCGTACCAAAATAGTCACTGAATGTAAGGACAACGTCACACATCCTCAAGAACTATTCGGTAAATTATTTTGGTGAAAAAGTTTGCGTGTAAGCTGTAAGATTTTAAACTCATAAATTTATATTGTACAATGAGATGCAATGTAGTTCAAAACTAATTAAATGAAGATACATAGATACCAAATTGTAATAAACTTGTAATTAACTGATAGAGAAATTTTGAACTAATAGCCTGCTAAGCATGTCCCTTTTTTTTGGTAAGCAGGAAAACATGGTGGTACGACGACGAATTGCATATGCTAGTCCATCTAGTTTTACCTACACATGTTCAGTTTGCATGAAATAAATAGCGAAGTATAAAATTCAATTACATCAATATTTGTTCCATACCAGTTTTGAAGCCTTCCAACCTGAGGATATGGTGGATTTATCAGTATGACTGAGTTGTACCTTGTCGACAATGATAATCCTATATGACACATTATATTAGTAAAGAATTCAGAACAGATCTCTTGCAATAGGAAAAAAAGGGTAATTTTTTTCCATACCGCCATAGGTGGTTCGAGTAATTCGCTTTGCTACAATTACTGGATATTTAGCAACCTGTGCAGCTAGGATGCTTCCATCAACGTCGTCGAAGTCTTCCCACAGCATAAGGATAAAAGAGTTCATACTACAGTAAAAGGAATGGACAATAAATGACACTATCCAAAACAAAATACAATTGTAATAATGTCAGTAAGAGTAACAAAGAAAAGAATGTAAATATAAATATAACAGAGACAATTTGGTAAAATCGTAATTCAAACAATGCTATAAGAATTAACTGACACGTTGGAGCAGGAGATTGAAAGTTGGCAGAAAAGGTTTTTAAATGGTGCATCTTGCGTGTCTAAGCAAACAAATACAGCATGACTCATATAGGTTTTTTCAGTTTGGAACTAATGACTACTGGAGTATGTAGTTTATCACTGCATTTTCTAAAAGCTACGTACTGAATACATAATAAAAATTTATATTTTAGGGCACAAAAAATAGAACAAATAAATTACCAAGTAAATTGCCAGGTATAAAGATTGAGAAGAGATTTTTTTTGCCTATATAGGAACTTAAGAAGTTGTCTAATATTTTTTGAGGAAGTAAGAGATCATTTGGAGAAATGAGACACGTCTATCTAATATATTAAAGGTACCTTCACATTTGAAAATAATAAATCTTTTTGAACGGATGATCTTCTGGAATGAGTAATAAAACTTCTTAACTGATATTATATGTGAATCATGCTTAGCTACAGAAATGACATGGACAATAGAAAATGGGGAGTTTCGATCTCCCATTGGCTAATGAAGTCTTCGTGAGTAAGATGTTTCAAATAATAGCAGTCAATATTTACATTAAAAGAAGCAGTATTAGACACATTTCAAACTTCTTCGCATTTCTTTTCTCATGAGCAATGCTGGATTTTATCTGGGGCAAGGTAAAAATAAAAATTTGTACTAAAGCATGGTGATCACTGAAATATTGTAGCTCAAAATGTCAAGATAAAGAGAAAATTGGATTATGTCTGAAAGCTGATACAGTTTCCTTTTGGGGATCTTATGCTTTGTTCTATTCATACAAAGATTAAATTTGTTAAGCAAAACGGTAAGGTAAGCGGCATGGATCAAGCTGAAGGTGCAATAAATGAGTCTGACCAAAGTAATCAAGTAAGATGACATCGTGATATAGTATCTGGCAATATATTTGTACCCAATTTTTTTTGGAACCTGTAGTGAAAGTAAAAAGATAAATAGAATGCTAGCCCACTTACCCGGTATCCATTATGATGATTTCACGACATTTGTTACTGTTAGCGCCATCATACTTTATCGACCCACAGTTCACCACGACAGCAATTATGTCTGTTTAATGGACATTGTAAGTGGCTTATAATTTAGACGAATGTACACAGTCCCAGAATGTAAGCATACAAATAACTTTAACTGTGAAAGAGTAGTACGCGTAAAATTATGGTTACCAAATTCCTTATTTTGTTGTTGCTCCTGCAGATATGCAAAATGTATAGTGTTCAACCTTGTCGGAGGTGGGAGCGGTGGGTCTTGTATGTTGTCATCTTTCACCTCTTCGACAACAGTAAATCTATCGATAACCCATTCAAAACGGTTCGTAGGTACTCTGTAGGGTAGAGGAATCCTCACTTTTGCAGTAGATATCAAGTAAGTGGAAAACGGAGTTAGCTTGTGTGCATCCTTTTCTATGTCTTCTCCGTACAAAACAGCAGCTACTTTGTCTTCCTGTATTTTGATATTGTCATGATTTAGTTACCAGCCTCTACAGAAGTGTGTAGATATAAACTTATAGAGACATATAAATATAGAGTATTGAAATATTCAAATAGTCAACAAGTGCAGTACTCGTTGCCTTAAACTCATTAAATACATGACAAGTCTGTAGAGAAGTTATTTGTAGAGCATTGTAGCAACACAATATATCAAGAATATGTAAAGATAATGGTATATGCCAAATAGCTACAACAACATGAATATTTGGTCACATTAATAATGATTGTGCCCCAATTGAGAATCATGAGTCAGTTATTTCTTTAATTAACAGATATTTGTTTAATTAGTGTTTCTTTGGATTTGAAACTGACATCAAAACTTTATCAGTTGTGAAAATATATATGTGTGCCAATCACATATACTCATCTGCTACTTTCTAGTTTTCTGCACAAAAAAAGTTTATGTTTTCAGAACCGAGCCAATATTTGTACAATGATACTGCAAATCAAAATAAGTACCAGAAAAGACAATAGTTGTTCAATATATTTTGTAGTTATAACATAATGAAACAAATGAGCATACAGACGTAAGATAGCTATAATGATATGGATATTATAATTATATTTCTTTAGATCTACATTTTCGGTCGATATATTAATTGGTGCAAAGTGCCTAACTATATTGTTTATACCAATATACAGAGAGATGAAAAAGAAACACATGTAAAAAGTGCTAAGCATGCATAAAATTCAAATGTTCTGATGGCACATGCAGTAATTATTTTCAAAAAGGCTTCCTAAAATCCAAACTGATAGCTCCTAGAACGAATAAAATCCAGCACAGCTGGTTAGTCCTATTAGTAGCTGGAAAAAAATGATATGTCAATGAAGGCAACTTTCGAACAGGGCAAGAGCAAAAACTAATGCCAAAATATCCTTTTAGACAAACCAAGGGTTAAAAGGGAGGAAGTAATTAATCCAAAACAGAAACACAAAAGTTTGGTACTAAACTTTTAATTCAAAGAGGCTGGGCAAGAAAATATGAATCAGGAGCGAATGGTAAATGCGTACAATCCGACTTTAGAGAGCTCTTGTAATATTTACTTTTTAACATAGGCTACGCCAGAAGAAATAATTAACTATATGATAACTTAAGCTGATAAGTTTCTTTCTTTTGTTTAAATTAAAAAATAATGGTGATTGCAATTATATTTCAAACAGTAAAAGAAGTAGTAGCACGGTACACAGAAAATTACATTTTCGTCTTGGACAACAACAATCTGGAATCGGGTCTTTCCATCTTTACTTTTCCTTGGCCGAGGTTTCTTAATGAGATGTACCTTTGAGGTCCACTCTTTTGTTTGTGGAGTGATCTTATCAATGGTTAATCTATACTCCATATATTCTCTCTGCAGTGGAAAAGAAGAAGAAGAACAAAAAATAATAAATCATCATTTGTTGAAAGATATTTTGTGGTAAAGTCAAAACCGCACAAAAGCACGACAAGTTCAGAAGTATATGCAAATATATAGAGAGAAATTCGTCGAAAAAGTCATCTCTCTCCTTCTTACGCTATCCGTGTCATATTAACATGACAAGTACGTAGGTAAAATAGTAAGTTTTAGTGAAAAGATAAGTTTAGACAGCTGATACATCAGTAAAAGTTTTCCCTGATTGTTTTATATATTAGTTCCCTTTGGAAGCATATGGAGTCCGTTCGAAAGATTATTTCAATTCCTTACTGAGAATCAAATAAGCTTTATCTACTACGAACCGAAGTATAAGAAAAAAATAATATAGCAGTGTGAGTGTTCATTTAGAAAGAAATTCCCATGAGACTACAACAAGTTAAAATATAGCTGTAACAGTAAAATAGTTCACAATTTGATCAAGGGAAGATTGTTTTCTTAGACCGAAGAATCGAAAAACAAGTAGACCAAGGGAAGACTAAAAGTCTTTCCCATTAACAAGTTCCGGACTTGAGTAACTCTGATTTTCTTGTTGTTATTAAATCCACCGAGGAAAAACAGAGCAACTTGGTTATGTAGTCCTTTATATATTTCTATCAGAAAAAGATAATAAGTACTTCTAATAAAGAAACTTTTTCAGTTAACTCAGGCACATAAATATGAAGAAGGAGATGAAATATGAAACGTAAAATAATAACCTATAGCGAACAAGCAGAGAGGAAAAAGTAGCAGGAAAGCGGAACCCAAAAAATCAAGAGAATAAAATAATATAATTAAGGAGCAACCTTGGTTAAATTTAATTTATTAGCCTAAAAGAAGAGTATGCAAGCTGAGGTTTTTGCTTTATATAATCTTAAATCAACACTATATCAATTAATGACAACAGAAAGAAGAAAGTAAGGTGGTTGGGTTGGAAAAGTGGGTCTGGCCTGATGATCGCATATCAGTAGGAGGGTAATTTAGTCAGCACATTAAAGATTGTATGAAAGAGCTACAATAAGCTATTTTCAGCTCATAAATCACACAAACATTCGCACAAAGCTCCAGAGCACATACATAAATTGAAAAAGCATATGTTAATCCAAGAGGATTCAGCTTCAGTGTGTCAAGATCCATTGAAAGGTAACAGCTGCTTCACAAAATAAGAAGTTAATTCTACAAAAATCAACAATCGTTAGTATAATAAAATGGTCAACACATTATTTATACTCTACTGTATAAGTTTCGGTCTACCATATAGGGTTCTTCTAATTATATAAATACAACTATTATCTTTGTTTCTTCGTAATCCATTGACTTTGCTCATCAGAAAGTCACCTTCAGTTAACACGATAATTTTTATCCCTTTAACTTTTGTAACTGGTAATTAATAAACATCAGACAACTGAAAAATTCAACAAGTTATCTAGTCTAATCTTAAAATTAAGGATCAGATAAAGTAATAACCTGTCAGGAAACGAGCACAGAGACGAAAAGCTGAACAGTGGAGAAGCGAAGCGAGAAACATCGACAGAAAACCCAAGCAGAACAGAGCGTAATCCAGAATTTATTCAACTATCATAGCTAAACACTTCTATAAACTGTCCAATATAACCTTAAAAGTAAACATCAGATTTGCCAGAAACAAGGGCATCGAAGTAATCTAACCTGAAGAGATAATGTTTAACCCCCAAAATATATTGCTAATCCCCATGAAAACCTGAAGAGATAATGTTTAACCCCAAAAATATATTGTTGGTCTCTGTGAAACACAGGTGTTTGCAAGGTAACAAAACAACTCAAAGCACCAAAAGCAAGAGGATGTTGATGTTACACGTCTGAGAGGAGAAAGAGCCTGCGTATGTAGAGAGAGAGAGAGAAAGACACTGTGAACGGAAAAGTGTAAAATAAAATATGCCGTAAAGAAAATTGTAGGCTTACAGTCTGTCTAGATGATGCTGAAAAGACTAAAATACCCCTAGACGACGAAAAGCTGCTTATTCTCGCTTCTAAATAATAGGAATATATAAAATATATATCATTTGTTGCTAGGCTAAAGTCCTTTCTCGGCGGACAACTCATGGGCCTAATGTCTTCTAAAGTTTTTTGGGTTTTTACAGTATCATTAATAGTCAATATACAATTTTTTATAACATAAAGTCACTTATTAGTAAAAAAAAAAGAGGGTTCTTTACATAACTATATACCTTTTTAAAACCTTTAGCAAATGTTTGGCACTAATTCCTTAACTATATAACGTAAACACTCTGTTTCCTCAACTAATCCCTCAAATGACGCACGGATACAGTTGTTTATAGATATTATTCCCCCTACCTCAAAAGTAGTAAATCGTGAGTTCATGCTAATTTTAGTAGTTTTTTAAATTTGTTTTTGCAAAATTCTTTTTTCTTTCCTACTCCATCCATCTCAAATTATCTATCTGTTTCTCTTTTATACACCTTTAAAAAATATTAAATAGGAAATATTTTTGAGTATTTTACTCTTTTTTATGTCTTAGGATATAATCTCTCTTCATTTAGTACTTAAACATAATTAAGGTATTTGTAACCTTCAAGAACAATTAATATTAAGGGTAGTGTTTAACCTAAAAATCGAGTAACAATTAAACTTGTAATGTGATTTCAATGATACATGATTTCACTTAATACCAATTGGTTAATTTAGAGATACGTGATGAAATTGATAAGAATATAGAACAAACCGACGTTTGGACAGCATCCTCGAGCTTGGTGAACCCTCGAGAACGATAAAGCGGGAACAGTCAAAGAACACTAATTGAAGAACAATAATTAAAGAGCAGTAAGCTGATGAGCAGAAGAAAGAAATATTATATTGCCTTGATTTGTATCACTGTGAGGGTCCTTACAAATGATGAGGATCCCTCTTTATATACTAGAGGAATCCTAATTGAGGTACAATTCTAATTACATAAGTAAATCTCATGATTGATACAAATAACCGCCCTTGATTTGATCCTTTTCGAGATTTTCACCATGATCTCCGACCGGTTACGGATAGTTCGCCTTTCCATTATTGTGTTTCGCTCGAAGCCGGTCATATCCGATCTCGACGGGTGCCTCGATCTCCAACTAGGTGCTTTGTCTCCGTGTTCAAGTCTGATCCCTTACGAGGCAGACCCTTGAGGAAGTCCTCTAATCTCGAAATAATGACAAAATCGGGCAAGCCCGATTTTACCCGTATACATACCCTCGTTTCTTAGAGTGTAATGAAAAGAATGAACTGAGTCTTCGATTTCGTTCATCAATCAATTATGACATCATCCTCGTGATGTGAGCAATTGAGGTTACCGAAACGTCACATCGGTACAGTTAGGGGTGTCAATAGATATTCGAAAACCGACTAAACCGACCGAACCGTACCGCACCGAACCGATTTTTTAGGTTTCTTTGTAAGAAACCGTAGGTTTTTATATAAATATATAACCACACCGATAATTAGGGTAGGTTATTTATTTTATAAAAATAAACCGAAAAAATACCGAACCGTACCGAATAAATTTTACATGTAGAAATTATATTTATTTAGTAAGTTTAAAAATAATAATGCATTAAATTTTCCTTGAGCCTTGGAATTTTGAAAACTATTACAAGCCAACAAGTAATTAAACTCAAAATACTAATTCCTAAAACCTATTATGCTACTTCTACTTAAACTAAGTTATTTCAAGTATCTTTATTAGCAAGACACAAAGTATTCTAGCGATTATGAGTAGCAAACTACAATGTATTGAATATGTTTTCTTTCATATAATTTAGATTTATCTTTTTGAATATTTAATCTTCGATTGACTTTATTCTTGAGTCCCAGCTTGGTATATCTTTCAACTCATGTGATTAATATTTTCTTTGCCTTTGTTTAATTCTTTTACGCTGTTGTAGAATAGTTGATGGATCTATACTCTAGCCATTTTTTTTAATTCATCACCCTTTAAACATTAAAAATGTCTAGAGAGTTTTGCTAAGTCCTATAAAAGAACGTATGTTATTGCAATTCTACTTCTACTAGTGAATTTTATATAATATTAAAAAAATACTGAAAATTAACCGAACCGTACCGATACCGAAGAGAAACCGACATGATTGGGACGGTTTCGAAAAGTCTAATTTTGGTTATACATAATAGAATAACCGAAAAATTGGTATGATACAAATTTTATAAAATAACCGGCCGAACCGAACCATTGACACTCCTAGGTACAGTTCCCTAAACCATTAATGCTTGCAAGTGGCGATCAACCACTAGCACCGCCGAACCGTCATCGTAAATCTATAAATATAGGCTCTTTGGTTAAATCAAAATTTTACTTTCACCTCCACCAAGTTTTCTAAGTATCTTACTCTCTCTATCCCTTCTCTTTCACCACCCGTTGAGTCAAATTTGTTAGTGCCAAAGATACGTTTGCCTACGGGCCTGGACCTTCATGTCTCCGGCATGGGCTTTAATGAAAGAATCTGCGAGCATTTCAAAAGAATCAATTGAATGTTCGGGTAAAAGCGAATACCATGTCAAGGCCTCTTTCGTGAGGGTTTCTCTGAATTTCTTCAGCAGGACAGACTTAATCTCATGTTGGGCCAAGTCGTTTCCTTTCACTGTCGTTGTATAAGTTGTGATGTGCTTCTAAGGGTTTGAAGTCCCACGTACTTCGGTATGGCCGACATTTTGAATCGTTTCAGAATCAATTCTGGTGTTGCGCTCGGTTTAAATGAAAATTGGGTGTACTTCTTCAAGTCCGGGCCTTCAACACTAGTGGTGCATCCGAAATTTGGTCCATTCAAGTGTGGAACCCTTTCGTGTTCCTATCCATCCGCTCGTTCATTTCTCTGATGAATCTCATGAGTTCGGTTTTGAAGCGATCTTTATCATTGTCATTACTGGATCCGCTACCGGTCCCTCCCAGCTCCATTGAAGTCGACCTCAACCCTCGGGGTGTTATTATCAACTCTTTGAGCCGCCTGATTTGCAGGAACACCAGGAGGAGCTGGGCCTCTTCCGTTTGCATTGTTGGAAGCGCCTGATAATGCCTGCTTTAATTCTGTCATGATTTAGTCCTGCCTTGAGAGATGGCCCATGATGGATTTTTGTTAGTCTCTCAAGATCCTTGTTGTTTCCGCAACATGATCGTCCTTCACTTCATCAGGAGTCATTTTGCTCATATGTCGGGGATATTGTCCACCATGGACTGGAGTTGCAACGTCCCTCTCGTTACAAGTGTCATTGATTGAATCCTTATGTTGAGGCAGATTTTTGGGTGCCTTAGCGCCGTGCGCGATGTTGACATCGTTAGCTATCATTTTTTTGCTATGAAACAAAGAATCAAACAAGTTAGTGATAGATGCAAGGATTAACTCAATTACGCAATTGCCTAAGTCGCACGGTGGGTGCCAAACTGTTTATCCATAAAATGGTACAGTTAAATTTATTGCATGGTTTATAGACAAGCGAATTGGTTTGATAAAAAATGATACATAAATTAAATTAAAAGTGAGACTTAACGTTAAAATCAAAAGAAATAGCAAGTTTTGCTCTGAGAGCAATGCTTCCGAGGATAGCAGTAAGAGCAATATTACTGATCACGCCCAACTATGCCTTATAAAAAGGACAAAGCGATCGTTGCAAATATAATCTAGTTTATAAGTCCGGAGTCGAATCCCACAGAGAACTAAGGCTTAGATACAATTGCTCACTATCACCAAGAATGCAAGCTTGAACAATTCCTAACTTATAGATATTAAGATTCTTGTGTTTAACTAACTAACTAATAAATTAAAATAATAAATTAACACTAAAGATACTACAGGTTGGAGAAAAGATTAAGGAGGTCTAGAGTTATGATTTCCCCAATTATCAGAATCCTTCCCTCTATGTCTTCTATAATTTTGCCTAAGTATTCTCTACCGATCATGAGCGCTCTGCATGTTGTAATTCTCTCCCGAGTAATTACGATAATATACTAGACATAGTCTCCCGAGTTACGCTAGCTGGCTTTACAACTCACTTAGATCACACCCAAAGTTTCGTTATCCCTAATCCCACCTTTAAACCCATGGTTATTGATTTCTCACATACGTCGGGAATGATGTTGTTCAACAACTACCTAAATATGTACTCTCTCCCTAGTAATACATACTAAACAAGTACAGCTAATTGAGGGCCCTTCAATCAACCACAAGAATAATATAGTTGAACAAATAGAGAAAATATTACAGCTCAATTATATAAAAACAAAACAAGAATTTATCATACAAAAGGTTCCATCAATAACCCTAGAAAACAAATTAACTATTCATAATAGTATGTAAAACTACAATACTAAAAGTCATAACCAACAATGAAAAAATAGGAAGAGGAAGGAAAACTCGTAGAAGAATTCTCCGCCTTGCTCCTATTGTGTCTCTGCCTCCTTAGGTCGAATCTGTGTCTCAAATCTGTCCAACCTCTCAAAATATTATTTTTCCATGTATATATACCAAGTAGGGTTGGGCCCAAACAATTACACCTTCTCCTACGTGAAAAAAGACACATTTTCTGGACAAGACGTGTGCGGCCGCGCTTAGACCACGCATATCCACTTTGATTCTGCTTGACGAGCGCGACCGCGCTCTTGACGCACACTTTTTACCCTCTTCTGTTAAGAATTTGGTAAAACGTAAAACATGAAAGTTGTAGCCCTTTGAGTTATATTTCCAGCATTTATTGTGGAGCCCAAATGGAGTTCTGAGCAAAAAAATTATGTCTATTTTGCTAGAAAGTGCGCAATATGCCTACTCGATTCTTCGTTCGTTCTAATTATCATCCGTTGATCTCCGAACACGATCCTAGCTTAATTCCTTGGGCTTTTACTCAGACTTCAAAGCTCTAAATCACTTGAATTCATTCCATAACATCTACATAGCTCGAAATCACTCCTACAAGGCATAAAACACACAATTAGTGCAAAACACTAGCGATTAAAGCTCAAACTCAACTAAAGTGCAGTAAATTGGAATGTAATAATCGACTAAAACATGAGATTATAGCCTATCATCAACACCCCACACTCAAACCATTGCTCGTCCTCAAGTAATCAAACTACACTTTATATAGACACGACCTTTTTTAAACAATTCTCATAACTCATCACACCAAGAATATTTAAAATAGACTAATCACAAAAGCGTAACATCTTTACCTCAAGATTTGACTCACAAGTATCACGCATTATTCATAACTCACCCACTTACTTTAATATAGAGATCACGGACATTACCTTTCCTTCATGAATCAAGTGCCCTCACACAACAAAAGAGAGTAGTTCCACACAATAAAATTTAAGAGCACTTAGGAACTCAAGATAGAAAAAATTCACCCAGTCTCAGAAATAACATTCATATGCCACAAAAGATACACCATAGGCTTGCCCGTAGTGTATTACTCTACTAATCGAGTTCATTCAGTCTAGGATCAAGTAGGACTTTATTTGATTGTAATGTAGGCTGCAGGACGGGTAGGATACATTTAGATATAAGAGTGACTACACCTCCCTAAGCACTTTAATACATATACTTTAGCATTCAAACTCCATACTTATGTCAAACCAAACTCCACCTTCACCTCAATGTATATTACCCCATACATCTTTAAATACAATTACATCAAGACTCACCACTTATCAAGGAATATTTTTTCACAGCAATACAACTTTTTTTTTGCTTTTCTTTCTTTTTCAATTCAAGTGGCTCTTACTCTTTCAAAACAATGCACATTTCTCCTATTTCATTAGTTCCACTCAAAAGCCAAACTAACCACCCCACACTTTAACTTTTACAAAGTTCATAACAATTCAAGTGCTCATGAAAGGTTAGAGGGTTCAAATAGATGGTTAATTCAAACAAATTGGTAAGGCTTGTAGTGTGGTTGCCAAAGAAACATGATTACATGCTAAAAGGGGTTAACTATGATACATAACAATTAGGCCGGTAAAATATACATATCTTGCTCAACAAAAAAACGCCTATATCACTTCCAAGACTGAACAAAACTACTATTTCGCTTTGCAAACACGCGGGGCAAGTTCTAGGCATCAAATGCAATGCACAGAGTAACACCGAAACCTCACACACACATGGCACATAACTCACTCACGTTTGGATTCATCAACACACTCTAGTCAAAGCTGTTAAGCAAAGTTAAAATCATACAATTTAAGATACTTATACAAGAGTCAAAAACTGAGCCTAAGCGTCGCAACCAAAGTACTCACTATTCTCAAGGAATACAAAGTTAAGAGATATTGCTTCATTTCAAAATACAACACATTGGCTCCTATTTCTTAAAAAAAATAAAACTAACTACACCTGTTTAAAATAAAACCCTTGAAAAAGAACCGCGGCACAAAGAAAAACTAAGGGGGAATTATTACACTACCTAAAAAGAAAATCTTTTTGTCTTTTTCTTTAGAGTTAAATCCCTCAAGAAAATTGTCTAATATATCCATCGTCAGGAAAAGTCCAATCTTTATTTTTTTCCTTTTTTCTAAAAAAATAAAAATAAATATTCAATTTAACTAACACAACTAAAATAACATAGAAAGTCACCCAGACAATCTCCTCACCCCACACTTAAAATTGTGTATTGTCTCCAATGCACACCATAACTAATAAAAGGGTAAAAGAGACTCCCTAGTAGGCCAAAGGCCGAAGCACTAACAGGTCATGGGGTACTCAGACTTCTTCCAAACTTGGTCCTTCGTGCGGGTACCTCACACTTAGTTCCAACCATCTTGTTTGATGTTGCATCTTTCCAATGGCTTTGCGTTCCATGCTCCTAAAAATAAAAAATCGACACTACAAGAATAATACAATAATAAAAAAATAAAAAAGAAAGTAAAGCTGGGTTGCCTCCCAACAAACGCTTGATTTAACGTCGCGGCACGACGTGAATCATATTTTGCCTCCACTTCGAACTTATGAATTGGATCCCAAGTTTTGATTATGCTCTGTGATCATGCTCCTGGGATGGTAGAACGAATTTGACTAGCCTAATAAAATAATGTAGTATTCTGCACTTCTTGGCCTTTGGATGAGATGTGTATTCCCGACTTTCTAGCACGAAGAATTCCAGAATGTAGGCATCTTGTTCCTTACTCCTTGACTCCTCAAGTGGCTCGGACGACTCTATTTTCATATCATCATCCATACACAATGTGGAAAATACTTGGAGAATGGACCAATGCGCTCAACTACACAAACATTGGGATTGTCAACATCGTTAACACTAATGACACTAGAGTCAACTAAATATGTATCCTTAATATCCTTGGTTGACTCTAGTATCTCTTTTACGACATTGACATCCTCCAAATATAGCTCGATTAATTGTTGGTGTTCTACTCTGGCCTTCTCCTCTAGCTCATCCTCGTATATTTTTAAATCCTCCAGTATAATGGCAATTTCTGCAGCCAATTCATACTCATACTGGCTACTATCCACAATGTCAACTTGTTGCGCTTTACAAGGTTCAATTAATTTATTCGCTTGAGCCTCCAAGTTGTGAATAGTTGCCCCTTGCCTTTGTACTCGCAATTGTATCTAATCATATTGTTCCATAAGACACTTTAACATATCCTCGATCTCTTTCAGGTCCTCATACCTGAGTTCTTTGTTCCTATTAACTTCACAAGAAAAAGAAAAACCATCAAAGTAAGGGGTTGGGGGAAGATAAGAAATGTAAGCACAACCATGAAAGTGACCATCTTGACCGCCACACATATTGTAGACATGTAATTTTTGACCCTCCCCAAGATTTTACACATTTTAGCGTAAAATATTTAGTTTAGGTTTAGTATCGCTATTCTAAATAGTGTTGACTCTTTTACTTTATTTTTATCACAAAAAATAAAAATTATAAAAAAATATTTTCTTTTATTTAGTTAGTTAATATTTTATCTAGTTACTTCTAATTTATCTACCTTACATAAAATTCAAAAATACAAAAAAAATAGCTCCACTTTGTTTTCAAGAATATTATTTTATAATGATTTTTTCATTTTTTATCTTTTAGTATGATATTTGAAAAATACCAAAAATAGGTTTGTTTTAACGGTTACTTTTATTTTAATAATTATTTTACTTGAGTAGGATTAATTAGTAAATGGTGTAGTATTTTTGGTCTTGTTTTAGAAAAAAAAGTATGAAATTTGAGGCTAATTTTGTTTGGTCTTAACTAAAAAAGACCCAATTTCGAATAGCTCAAAATATTGAGCCTGTACCAATTTCCCATTTGACCTAAGACGTAACCAAATCCCTACCCCTTAAAAAGAATACCTAATTCCTAAATCAAGTCTAGACCCAAGACTACAGAAAAAACGGCGAGATTCCAAAAGAAGAGGAGACCATCGTCTCCTATACTCAAAAACAGAGAACGAACACACACGCACACAAAGGAATTAGGTACAGGGGGTCTCATTTTGGCCAAAGCTTAAGGCAACATAAAGTTTTTCCTTTTCGCTGCTTCCATATATCCATAGACAAACAAATTATTGTGAAATTGGGGTCCGAAATTGCTTGAAGGAAGTGTGAAGTGGAAGTTAAGCTTGTCGTCTTGAGTGTTATCTCATCGATTTGGGGTCGGGGTTCGTCGAGGCCGTTGCGCGGTTTTCATTTTGGGTTCAAATTCCGTTGGTGATTGTCTTTTGCAATTCATCCATGGTTGCTGTACAAATTTTAGCTTCTGTTTAATGGAAATGATTTGCTCACAAGGTCCATTCCTGCCTTATCCTTTTTATTTCTTGATTTCGTCCATATGATATTTCAGTGATAAATTTGCATGAGTTTGCGATATTCTGAATTTGTGATAAGTTTGTTGTGGAATAATACATGGTAGTTACTTGTATTTTTTTACCATTTTTATTGGGCATTTTGTTGGACAGCGCGAGGTGCTGCAACCAATTTCCTCTCTTGCTATGGCTAATCTTCTTATTCATGTTTTTTGACGTCGTAATTGAAGTGCTATGGGCTTCTAATCATTGCTTCAACATGTGACATTATTATCTTCTTCTGGTACCTATTTCCGTAATCAAATAGATTTCAGAATCTACAATTTGCCCTTTTCGACAAACATAAATGCTTAACAAATACTAGGTAAATGCAAATACCCACGGCTAAAAATTTGTAAGTTAGCTATAGAGATTGCACTTTGGTTAAGCTTTTCTTTTTGTGTGAATTACAGTATTGCTACAGCTTCAATTGCAAAGACCGGATTCTTTTAAAATCGTTAAGAAATAGCAAAAGCTCGCCTCTATGTGTTTCATCTGCTGGAAATAGAATCGCAACAAGAATTCATCATGTGTTCATTGAATGTATTAACTAGTGTCTAGCAATTGTTAACGGGAACTTTACATGTTCTTTCCTACAAATAAAAATTCCTTAAGTCCTAAATTCCCAATAATCTCAAATTTAGAAAGAAATAATCAGAAACATCGTAGCTTGCTTTAGGCGCGATTAATTTTAAATCATCATGGCTATGAGTACGGTTCACGTGGCATGATCACGATACGTAAATCCATTCGAGTGTGAGTTTCACGTGACTCGATCATAACTTCAAATAATAATAAGATACATATGTTGTAGATCATGGGTACGGTTCCCGTGACGCGATTCGCAATGTGTACAAAAACAAACGAGTACACGATATCGCGACTTGTTCAAACAAATTCCGTAAATAATTAAAAGCGGTTAAAAAGTTAGAAATGCACAATAGGTTTTAAAACATGTATTAAATAAGATAATTAGGCCAATTATTTATAGTTGAGTGACCGTGCTAAAACCACGGAATTCGAGAGTGCCCCACACCTTCTCCCCCGTTAACAAAATTTCTTACCCGGTCTTCTGTGTTTGCGGACCATAAATAAGAGTCAAACCTTCCTCGATTTGAGATTTAAAATATACCGGTGACTTGAGATACCATAAATATTCCAAGTGGCGACTCTGAATTTGATATAAATAATCCCGTTTCGATTATTGTCACTTTAATTGAAAAAACTTCCCTATATCTCTTTCGGGGTAGGAAAAAGAGGTGTGACACATATCACACACATTCCACACATAAAATTGAGTTGGTGCACATAACTCGCTCTCGGGAATAATTTGATAATTTTGCCTTGCGTGGTTTCCTCCAAAATATGCATAACAAGGATCAAAAGTAGAATTATCAACATCAAAACTCTCATAATTCCAAGATTCCATGTCTCTCAGATCAAAAATAAAAAAAAAAACTAAAAATAAATAAATAATCAAATACACGAAAACAAACATAACAGTTCAAACTTGCAACCTAGAAATCTGTACACCTACAGCTACATTGTTAGTTCCCCGGTAACAATGCCAAAATTTGATCACTCCCAACTATGCCTTATAAAAAGGGTAAAGCGGTCATTGCAAATAAAATCCGGTTTACAAGTCCGGAGTCGAATCCCACAGAGAACTAAGGCTTAGATACAATTGTTCACTATCACCAAGAATACAAGCTTGAACAATTCCTAACTTATAGATATTAAGATTCTTGTGTTTAACTAACTAACTAACAAATTAAAATAATAAATTAACACTAAAGATACTACACGTTGGAGAAAATATTAAGGAGGTCTAGAGTTATGATTTTTCCAATTGTCGGAATCCTTCCCGCTATGTCTTCTATAATTTCGTCTAAGTATTCTCTACCAATCATGACTGCTCTACGTGTTGTAATTCTCTCCTGAGTAATTACGATAATTTACTAGACATACTCTCCCGAGTTACGCTAGTTGGCTTTAATTACAACTCACTTAGATCGCACTCAAGTTTTCGTTATCCCTAATCCCACCTTTAATCCCTTGGTTATTGATTTCTCACATACATCGGAAGTGACGTTGTTCAACAACTACCTAAATATGCACTCTCTCCCGATTAATACATACTAAATACGTACAGCTAATTGAGGGCCCTTCAATCAACCACAAGAATAATATAGTTGAACAAATAGAGAAAATACTATGGCTCAATTATATAAAAACATAACAAGAATTTATCATGCAAAAGGTTCCATCAAAACCCTAGATAACAAATTTGCTATTCATAATAGTATGTAAAACTACAATACTATAAGTCATAACCAGCAATGAAAAATAGGAAGAGGAAGGAAAAACTCGTAGAAGAATTCCCCGCCTTGCTCCTATTGTGTCCTTGCCTCTTTAGGTCGAATCTGTGTCTCAAATCTGTCCAACCTCTCAAAATACTGTTTTTCCATGTATATATACCAAGTAGGGTTGGGACCAAACAATTACACCTTCTCCTATGCGAAAAAGGACACATTTTTCGGATAGGACGTGCGCGGCCGCGCTTGGACCGTGCTCAGACCACGTATATCCACTTTGATTCTGCCTGACGAGCGCGGCCACGCTCTTGACGTGCACTTTTCACCCTATTCTATTAGTGGTTTGGAAAAATGTAAAATATAAAGTTGTAGCGCTATGAGTTAACTTTCCAACCATGTATTGTGGAGACCAAATGGAGTTCTAAGAAAAACTTTATGTCCATTTTACTAGAAAGTGCACAATATGCCTACTCGATTCTTCGTTCGTTCTAACTATCATCCGTTGATCCCTGAATACGATTTTGGCTTAATTCCTTGGGCTTTTACTCAGGCTTCAAAGCTCCAAATCACTTGAATTCATTCCATAATATCTACATAGCTCGTAATCTCTCCTACAAGACATAAAACACACAATTAGTGCAAGACACTAGCGATTAAAGCACAAACTCAACTAAAGTGCTGTAAATTAGAGTGTAATAATTGACTAAAAATATATAATTATAGCCTATCATCTGTCATGACCCCAAATACCCGATCATGAAATGTGCCTATCACATTACTAGGCAAGCCAACCCAAACATAATTACATCGAATCTCTTTTATAAAACTAGTTTCTAACACAGGTTTAAACCTCAGTTTTCATAAGAAATGTATAAAACAGCTAAAAATGTGCGGAAATCAATAAAACAGTAAACCAACACAGCCCAAACATCTGGTGTCACGGGTCTAGAGCCTCTAAATATACAACCGACTGCCTAATACATCATAAGTTTAAAATGCAGAAAAGAACAAGATAGGAAGGAGGAAAGCAGGGCTGCGAACGTCATGCAACTACCTTGCAGTCTCCAGCAAACTCTGATAATGCTGAGGACCCTAACTCTGCCGTTCGGGTACCTGGATCTGCACACAAGGTGCAGAGAGTAACATGAGTATGCCAGCTCAGTAAGTAACTGAAGTAAATAAGGTCTGAAAGCAGTGACGAGTAGTTAAAATCATATAAAGGAGTAAACAGTAGAATAATAGATCAAACTCCACAGTTTAAAAACCAGTCTCGTCATAAAATCTTCAGTTTCAATTGGAATACTTGAAATCATTTACTTAGCAATTTTTCAACATAGGCTTATTTAAAAGAAGAGTTAAATCAGTGAAAATATCATAAATGGGCCCCTCGGGCAAGGTATCACTCATAATATGGCCTCTCGAGCAGCCTCTCAGTCACTCGTGACTCAGCTCTCGTCACTCAGTACCACTCTCAGCACTCAGGATCAATAATATCTCATAATAGTAATAATCATAGTAACTGTTGCGGCGTGCAGCTCGATTCATAGTTTATAGTCGACTACGCTCACTAGGGGTGTACAGACTCCGGAGGAGCTCCTACAGCCAAAACGTCATATCTCTGCGGCGCGCAACCCGATCCAATATATATATCGCTGCGGAGTGCAACCCCCGATCCATATAAGTATCGCTGCAGCGTGTAGCCCGATCCATAATATATATATATATATATATATATATATATATATATATATATATATATATATATATATATCTTCACCATTAGGTCCTCAACCTCTCTCAGTCATTTACCTCACAGCCACTCGGGCATAACAATAGAAATTAGGGAACTCAGTTCGAACAGTTCTCATATTTTAAGAAGTACAGTGATAAAACTAGTTTTAAACAATAAACAGGTAAAACATGACTAAGGATATGCTTTCAAACAAATAGAGTGAGGAAAAACAATCAAAATGCCCCTAAGGGTCTCAACAGGTCGGCACAAGGCCCCAAACATGGCATACAACCCATAATACAATGTGAATGTCTAAAATACAGAATATTATAAGATTTCAAATCAAATACACGGCTTAGTAGTTGCTACGAGACGGACCAAGTCACAATCCCAACCGTGCACGCCTACACGCTCGTCACCTAGCATGTGCGTCACCTCATTTATCAAAACAATTCGAAATACCGGGGTTTGTACCCTTAGTTCCAGATTTATAATGATTACTTACCTCAAACCGGATGAAAATACTACTCCGCGATTCTTTTTCCTCTCACCGCAGCCTCAACTCGAGCCGAATCTACCCAAAATCAGAATCACAACATTAGAATAGGCTAAAGGGACGAAGCCCATGCAAAATTAATCAAATTATACCAAAAATCCCGAAATTGGACAAACCCGACCCCCGAGCCCACATCTTGAAATTTGATACAATTTACATCAACAGAATCCTTATCCTCCCACGAGTTCATACATACCAAGAACATTAAAATCGAAGTCCAAATGACCCCTTTAATTCCCATTTTAAGGTCTCTTAATCTCAAGTCCGAATTCCCAATTTTTTGCCCTTAATTCCATTAATTACAGCTCTAATCCGTGCAATAATACCATAGAAACGAGTTTTAGGTCCAAAATCCTTACCTCAATGAAACCCCCTTGTAATCCTCCTTCAAATCGTCCAAAAAGATCCAAAAAGCGATTTAGAAATGGTGGAATAGCTCAAAAATCGCGAAGGAAATAATTGATACCTTCTGGCCCAGGGATTTCGCCTCTGCGGCCAAAATCCTGCTTCTGCGGTACCGCATTTGCGGTCCTTGAACTGCTTCTGCGGTTTTCACTTAAACCATTCAGACTCCGCATCTACGATGTCTCACCCGCACTTGCGCCATCGCAGTTGCGGTTCTTCTACCGCTTCTACGGTTCCTGCCAACTTCACCATCTTCCACTTTTGTGACTCTTTTCCGCATCTGTGGGGGTCGCACCTGCGTCCCTCCAACTGCAGATGCGGTTATGATAGTAGATTCCAACTTCTACTGCCATTAAAACTTCCATTCTTTCCATCAACCATCCGAAATCACCCCGAGGCCCCCTGGACCTCAACCAAAAGCACCAACATATCATATTCCACTACTCAAACTTGTACCAATCTTCAAAACACCTCAAACGACTTCGAATCAACCAAAACACATCAGATTCAAGCCTAAGTTTTCAAAACCTTCTGAATAACGCTTTTGATAAAAAAGTATACCAAACCACATCTGAATGACCTAAAATTTTGCATGCATATCCCAAATGACCCAACGGAACTACTGCAACTCCCGGAATTCCATTCCAACCCCTATATCAAAATCTCACCTATCAACCGGAAAATGCCAAAAAGCCAATTCCGCAAATTTAAGCCTAAATCTACTCCAGACCTCCAAAACACATTCTGATCACACTCCTAAGTCCGAAATCACTTCCCGAAGCTATCCGAACCATCAGAACTCACACTCGAGCCCTCTAACACACAAGACAACATCCGGTTGACTTTTCCAACTTAAATTTCCTCAAAAGAGACTAAGTGTCTCAAACCTTATCAAAACCTTTCCGAACCTGAGCTAACCAACCCGATCATATATAGAACCGATAAACAAAGTAATAAGAAGCAGAAATGGGGAAAACGGAGGGGTAACTCATGAGACAACTGGCCGGTTTGTCACATCCTCCCCCTCTTAAACAAACATTCGTCCTCGAACGAGTCAAGAAACATACCTAAGCCTTAAATAGGTGAGGATATCTGCTCTGCATCTCCCGCTACGTCTCCCAGGTAGCCTCCTCCACGGGCTGACCTCTTAACTGCACTTTCAATGAAGCTATATGATCTCAATTTTCGAACGTGACGCTCCAAAATAGATGTTGGCTCCACATCATAAGTCAAATCACCATCCAACTGAACCGTGTTAAAATCCAAAATATGAGATGGATCCCCAATATACTTCTGGAGTATAAAAACATGAAATACCGAATGCACACTCGATAAGCTGGGTGGCAAAGCAAGCTTATAAGCCATCTCCCCAATCCTCTGAAGCACCTCAAAAGGCCCAATGAACCGAGGACTCAATTTCCCTTTCTTCCCAAATCTCATAACACCCTTCATGGGTGAAACCTTCAACAGAACCTTCTCGCCAACCATGTAGGACACATCCCGAACCTTCCTGTCAGCATAACTCTTCTGTCTCGACTGCACTGCACGAAGTCTCTCCTGAATCACCTTCACCTTGTCTAAAGCATCCTGCACCAATTTTGTACCCAATAACCTAGCCTCACCCGGCTCAAACCAACCCACTGGAGATCTACACCGCCTCTCATATAAAGCCTCATACGGAGCCATCTAAATACTCGACTGGTAGCTGTTGTTATAAGCAAACTCTACAAGCGGTAGAAACTGATCCCACGACCCTCCAAAATCGATGACACAAGCACGCAACATGTCCTTCAATATCTGAATAATGCGCTCGGATTGCCCGTCCGTCTGAGGCTGAAAAGTTGTGCTCAACTCAACCTAAGTACCCAACTCTCGCTGCACAAACCTCCAAAACTACAAAGTAAACTGAGTGCCCCTATCTGAAATGATGGAAACTGGGACACCATGCAAATGAACAATCTCCCGGATATAGATCTCTGTCAACCGCTCTGAAGAATAGGTAGTACACACAGAAATGAAGTGCGCGGACTTGGTCAACCGATCCACAATCACCCAAATAGCATCGAACTTCTTCAAAGTCCGTGGGAGACCAACTACAAAGTCCATGGTGATCCGCTGCCACTTCCACTCTGGAATATCCATCCGCTGAAGCAGGCCACCCGGTCTCTGATGCTCATATTTCACCTGCTGACAATTGAGACACCGAGCCACAAATCCCACAATGTCTTTCTTCATTCTCCTCCACAAATAATTCTGTCTCAAATCCTGATGCATCTTCGCGGCACCCGGATGAATGGAATACCGCGAGCTATGGGCCTCCTCCAGAATCAACTCCCGAAGCCCATCCACATTGGGCACACATATCCGTCCCTGCATCCTCAACACCCAATCATCACCAATAGTCACATCCCTGACATCATCGTACTGAACCCTGTCCTTGAGGATAAGCAAATGAGGATCATCATACGAGTGCTCTCTGATGCGATCATATATGGAAGACCGAGAAATCACGCAAGCCAATACCTGACGGGCTCCGAAATATCTAATCTCACGAACCAATTGGCCAAGGCCTGAACCTCAACTGCAAGAGGTCTCTCCCCAACTGGAATATATGCCAAACTCCCCATGCTCACCGCCTTCCGGCTCAAAGCATCGGCCACCACATTGTCCTTCCCGGATGGTACAAAATATTAATATCATAATCCTTTAGCAACTCCAACCATCTTCGTGCCTCAAATTGAGATCCTTCTGTTTGAACAAATGTTTGAGGCTACGGTGATCAGTAAACACCTCACACGACACACCATACAAATAATGCATCCAAATCTTAACACATGAACAATGGCAGCTGATGATAGGCTATAATTGCGTATTTTAGTCGATTATTACACTCTAATTTACTGCACTTTAGTTGAGTTTGCGCTTTAATCGCTAGTGTCTTGCACTAACTGTGTATTTTATGCTTTGTAGGAGTGATTTCGAGCTATATAGATGTTATGGAATGAATTCAAGTGATTTGGAGCTTTGAAATCTGTGTAAAAGCTCAAGAAATTAAGTCGGGATCGCGTTTGGGGGTCAACGGATGATAGTTAGAGCAAACGAAGAATCGAGCAGGCATACTGCGCACTGTCTAGTAAAATACACATAACATTTTGCTCAGGAATCCATTTGGGATTCACAATATATGGTTGGAACGCTAACTCAAAGGGCTACAACTTTCATGTTTTACGTTTTTCCCAATGCGAAACGGAACAGGGTGAAAACGCGCGAACTACAAAGTTCGCGCGGTAGTTCGCGCGTATAAGGAACAGAGGCAGAATACTGCGCGAAGTAGTGCGCGAACTATGTAGTTCGCGCAATAGTTCGCGCGCTACCAACCCGGAAAAACTAAAATTGGAATTCCTTATTAATCCCACTCAATATACATAAAGCAAAAGCTCCATTATTGATAGAAGATCAAATTTTAGAGAAAGAGTTTTAGAGAGAGGAACTTTTTGAGGAGCTTCATCTTGGAGCTAAGAAAGGAGAAGAAGAACAACATCTTGGAGCAAGGATTCAAAGAGTTCTTCTAAACTTTCTTCTATTTGTTTGTTTATATTATGTTTAAGACTTTTATTGTTGATTTTTGTATGATTATGAGTAGCTAAAAACTCTAGTATTCTTGGGTCATGGATGTTAGATGATCTTGTTGTTTGAAGCTTAGATTGAAGATCTTGAATCTATCGTTATGGGTTGTTTATTTGATTCTACTTCTAATTATTTTACTGCGTAGCTAACAGTGAAATATTATTTACGGATCTTGAGTTAAACTTGAAAAAGGAAATTCTTGATTGCATATAGAATCAAATAGAGCAAGATCTGGATCCTGGTCATCGGGTGAAAGATTCGCAATTAAGATAGAACTATACTTAATTGCCTTGCTTGGTTGAGAAATAGGATTTGTAAATGCATTTGAGTTAATATTAATACCATAGACATATAGGTATTAACTTAACTTGAATAGATGCATAAGAACTCGAAAGATTCTTATGAATATTATTAACCCTATAATCAATAACCCGGATAATTCAATAAATCAATCTTAAGCTAAAATAGTAGCATGATCTCTAGCAAGTCCATGACCCGGGAATATATTTATCCAAATTGTTATAAACATATAAATTGGTGTAATAATTTTGTGGTGAATTGTTGTTTAATTATTAAGTAAATTATAAATTGGTTCTTTATATATTTTGTGATAATTTAGCTTGAATTGATAGTTGTTTGAGTCTACATCAGTCGATAAGTTGATCACAATTCCTCGTGGGAACGATACTCTACTTACTACTATATTACTTGTCGATCGCGTGCACTTGCGCGAGTGTTTTGGTCGCAACAAGTTTTTGGCGCCGCTGCCGGGGAATTAGACATTAACTATTCTTCTGGGTTAGACTTTTATGATTATCTTTACAAGTTTATTTTCTTTTCTTTTTGTAAATATATTATTTTTATAACTATTTGATTTTTCTCTTAGTATGTTTCTAGTTCTCTCAGGATGACATCTGAAGATGAAATATACAGAGGTAAGGTTTATGGCCCGTATTTTTGGGCTAGTCATGACCTCACCTCTTGTACATCTGAATTTGAATATGGGAGTAAGGGTTGGTATTGGGATGGATATTCTCAATTAGTGGATTCTGCGAAACGACGTTGTTTACTAACAACGGTGATGAAAGATTGGTCTAAGGAGAGAGATGAGCTTGCACAAAAAAGTGATAATTTTGGCTTGGTTGTGCATAACTTAGATGCAGATTTGAGTGCAAAGGTTGATGCGTGTAACGCCCAACAATTTAATAATGAGTTATGTGAAGCTAAAAAAAACCTTCTAGACCAAATTGAGGAGCTAAAACGAGAATACCAATCACTAGACCCTATTTTTCTTGAGGATGCCAATATTAAGAAGAGTGCTCTAGAGTCATGTGAGGGAGTAGATAACACTACTTTAGAAAAATTGAGTGTTTGTATAAATGGGGATGTAAATAGTAGTAAAATTCATGAGTTTTGGCGCATTAGACCTCATTCCAATCATTTTTCCACATTGTGTTTAGATAGTAAGATAGTAATCGAGCCATCTGACCCTATGGGGAAGTCAAAGAGTGAGGATGAAAGTGTCTATATTCTTGAATTTATTGTGCCAAAAAGCAAAAATTACATTCCTCATCCAAAGGCCGAGAAGTGTCGAGTGAAAAATTTATTACTTGGCCTGGTTATCTTTGTAGCCCCACCAAAGAAGCATAGCGACAAACTTGATGCCTTGTTGGGGGCTCAATTTATAAGTTCAAGGTGGAGGCAAAAAAGTGATTCACGTCGTGCCGCGACGTAAAATAAGGCGCTTGTTGGGAGGCAACCCAGCTTTACTGTTTTTTTTTATTTTTATTTATTTTTGTTTATTTTAGTTTTCTACCTTTGTAGCCTTTGTTGTAGGATTATGGGCATAGAAGAAAAGCCACTGAAAGTGTGCAAATGCGAGGCAGCTGGTTGGAACTAGTGTGAGGTAACCGCACAAGGACCATCCTTGGGAGAAGTCTGAGTACCCCGTGAGGCGTGAGTTGCCAGTGCTTCGGTCTTTGGCCTTTCAGGGAGTTTCTTGTCCACCCTTGTTATTTTTGCTTTATTTGTGCATTGGGGTTGCACTCTTTTAAGTGTGGGGTGGGAGAATTCCTTTTGATAATTAGCTTTTTAGTATTTTAGCTTCTTATTTCTTTTCTTCGTAGTTGTGTAGTATTTTAGAAGATTATTTTTTTTATGTGAAAAAAAATGGTAGAAAAATTAGACTTTTCCCTACGACGGATCTTTTAGACGAATATTCTTGAGGGAAGTGAGTCTAAAGAAAACGAAAAAAAAAAAGATTTTTTTTATTTTTTTTTTATTTTTTAGGGTAGTGTAGCAATTCCCCCTTGGTTTTTCTTTAAGCCGCGGTTCTTTTCCAAGGGTTTATCTTGAACCGGGCATATGTAGTTTTTAATTTCTGTTTTCCTTTTTTTTGATAGGTAGACTAAAATAAGGAGTTATAAGCTATAGAAAAGTGAACCCATAGCGTTGACACACCTGAACACAATAGACCCTAGAGTGTAACGCGCTTAGTCTTAATTGTTGAATCTCACTGAAAGTGCCTTAATTTGTATGTTTGTACTGAATTGAATGCTCGTAATGGAGTGTCTTGATGAGCTGATCTGGAATGAGTCATATGCCATGTGTGGTGAGTATTTGTGTAGTCCATGTATTGTACTTGTGTCTAGAACTTGCCCGGTATGTGAGTTGAAGCGAAATTTGAGGTGATGCTTGGTTTGAAAAATTATGTTAGGCTTTCTTTGACCTTTTTTGAGCTTAATTGCTTATCACAAATAAAATTTGTCTCTAGTTAACCCTTTTGAGCCTTTAGACTTTTGTTTGGCACCCGCATTACAAGTCTATACCCTTTTGTTCTTAATTGACATTTTCTTGATCCTTTTACCTCTTAAAGCACGTTAATTATGAGAGAAGAGCTAAAAGAAGTAAGAAGGAAATAAGTGTGGGGTGGCTTTTGAGTGGAACCAATAAAAGGATGAAAGGGGCACTTATGTTGTAAACGAATACACCACTAGCAGAAATTGAGTGACAAGAAAAATTACATTGTGTTTTGCTCTAGCTAGTGGGAATGAATTAATAGAGTGCTTAAAGAAGAAGGGCGTATTTTTGGGATGATATTGTGTATAAATGAGAAGTGGGTTGAAGAATTTATGCTGAAAATTGCTCGTGTGATGTGTTAAAGTGCTTAGGGGTTGAGTCACTATTCCTAAATACATCCTACCCGTCCCTTAGCCCACATTACAATCATGAAAAAGTCCTAATTGATTTTAGATTGAGCTAGCCTACATTAGTAGAGATTTACATTAAGGGCAAGCTTATGGTACCAATTGCATGCATGTGACTTCTTTTATGAGAGTGAGTGATTTCCTTGATATATATGAATATATGAATTGAATGTGGGGGATTGAACTCAGTCTTTGTTGATGTAATTGTGAGGGCATAAGAATCGTGACAGAGAAGCAAGTCTTGATTTCTGTGTAGAGTACTATGAGGAAGTGTAAATATTGCATGGCACTTGAGAGTTGACTTTGAGGCTAGGATTGTTCACTGCTAGGCGTAATATATGTACATTGTTCTAGGTGTAATGCTTTAAGGGAAATGGTTGAGTGAAGGATTCTCATAGATAGAGTAAATTTTTGATTGCTCGAGGACGAGCAATGGTTTAAGTGTGGGGTGTTGATGATAGGCTATAATTGCATATTTTAGTCGATTATTACACTCTAATTTACTGCACTTTAGTTGAGTTTGCGCTTTAATCGCTAGTGTCTTGCACTAACTGTGTATTTTATGCCTTGTAGGAGTGATTCCGAGCTATATAGATGTTATGGAATGAATTCAAGTGATTTGGAGCTTTGAAATCTGTGTAAAAGCTCAAGGAATTAAGCCGGGATCGCGTTTGGGGGTCAACGGATGATAGTTAGAGCAAACGAAGAATCGAGCAGGCATACTGCACACTGTCTAGTCAAATACACATAACGTTTTTCTCAGGAATCCATTTGGGCTTCAAAATATATGGTTGGAAAGCTAACTCAAAGGGCTACAACTTTCATGTTTTACGTTTTTCCCAATTCGAAACGGAACAGGGTGCAAAACGCGCGAACTACAAAGTTCGTGCGGTAGTTCGCGCGTATAAGGAACAGAGGCAGAATACTGCGCGAAGTAGTGCGCGAACTATGTAGTTCGTGCAATAGTTCGCGCCCTACCAACCCGGAAAAACATTATTTAGGGGTAAAATTGGAATTCCTTATTAATCCCACTCAATATACATAAAGCAAAAGCTCCATTATTGATAGAAGATCAGATTTTAGAGAAAGAGTTTTAGAGAGAGGAACTTTTTGAGGAGCTTATCTTGGAGCTAAGAAAGGAGAAGAAGAACAACATCTTGGAGCAAGGATTCAAAGAGTTCTTCTAAACTTTCTTCTATTTGTTTGTTTATATTATGTTTAAGACTTTTATTGTTGATTTTTGTATGATTATGAGTAGCTAAAAACTCTAGTATTCTTGGGTCATGGATGTTATATGATCTCGTTGTTTGAAGCTTAGATTGAAGATCTTGAATCTATCGTTATGGGTTGTTTATTTGATTCTGCTTCTAGTTATTTTACTGCGTAGCTAACAGTGAAATATTATTTACGGATCTTGAGTTAAACTTGAAAAAGGAAATTCTTGATTGCTTATAGAATCAAATAGAGCAAGATCCGGATCCTGGTCATCGAGTGAAAGATTCGCAATTAAGATAGAACTATACTTAATTGCCTTGCTTGGTTGAGAAATAGGATTTGTAAATGCATTTGAGTTAATATTAATACCATAGACATATAGGTATTAACTTAACTTGAATAGATGCATAAGAACTCGAAAGATTCTTATGAATATTATTAACCCTATAATCAATAACCCGGATAATTCAATAAATCAATCTTAAGCTAAAATAGTAGCATGATCTCTAGCAAGTCCATGACCCGGGAATATATTTATCCAAATTGTTATAAACATATAAATTGGTGTAATAATTTTGTGGTGAATTGTTGTTTAATTATTAAGTAAATTATAAATTGGTTCTTTATATATTTTGTGATAATTTAGCTTGAATTGATAGTTGTTTGAGTCTACATCAGTCGATAAGTTGATCACAATTCCTCGTGGGAACGATACTCTACTTACTACTATATTACTTGTCGATCGCGTGCACTTGCGTGAGTGTTTTGGTCGCAACAGCAGCCAACTCCAAATCATGAACGGGGTAGTTCTTCTCATGGGCTTCAACTGAAGAGAAGCATAAGCAATAAATCTACCCTCCTACATCAATACACACCCAATACCAACTCTCGAAGCATCACAATACATGGTATATGAACCTGAAGCTGATGGCAAAACTAACACTGGAGCTGTGGTCAAGGCTGTCTTAAGCTTCTGAAAGCTCTCCTCACACTCATCTGACCATTCAAATGAAGCACCCTTTTGAGTCAACTTGGTCAAGGGCGATGTGATAGATAAAAATCCCCGAACAAACCGACGATAATAAGCCAAACTAAGAAAGCTGCAAATCTCTGTGGTTGAGAACAGTCTGGGCCAACTCTGAATCGACTCAATCTTCTTTGGATCAACCTGAATACCCTCGCTGGACACCACGTGCCCCAATAAAGCAACTGAACTGAGCCAAAACTCACACTTGGAGAATTTTGCATAAAGCTTCTCCTCCCTCAATCTCTGCAACACAACTCTGCGTGCTCCTCCTGACTGCGCGAATACACCAGAATATCATCAATGAAGACTATGACAAATGAGTCGAGATAAGGCCGGAACACGATGTTCATCAGATGCATAAATGCTGCTGGGGCATTGGTCAACCCAAAAGACATCACCAAGAACTCATAATGACCATATCGAGTCGTGAAAGCTGTCTTAAGAATATCCGAGTCCCTGATATTTAACTGGTGATAACCTGAACGGAGATCAATCTTGGATAACATTCTCGCTCCCTGAAGCTGGTCGAATAAATCATCAATACAAGGCAAGGGATATTTGTTCTTAATTGTGACTTTGTTTAATTGCCTATAATCAATGCACATCCTCATAGTGTCATCCTTCTTCTTCTTCACAAATAGAACCGGCGCACCCCAAGGTGACATACTAGGCCGAATGAACCCATATCAATGAGTTCCTGAAGCTGCTCCTTTAACTCATTCAACTCTGCTAGTGCCATACGATACAGCAGAATAGAAATGGGCTGAGTGCCAGCACCAGGTCAATACCAATATCAATAACCCTATCTGGTGGCATTCCCGAGAAGTCTGCAGGAAACACATCGGGAAAATCCCTCATAATTGGAACAGAATCAATATTGGGAGCCTCTACACCGACATACCTCACAAAGGCTAGATACTAAAGGCAACTCTTCCCAACCATACGTTGGGCCTTCAAGAATGAGATCACTCTACTAGGAACATAATCAGTCAAACCTTGCCACTAAATCCGTGGCGCACCCGGTATAGCCAATGTGATTTTCTTGGCATGACAGTCCAGAATAACACGACACGGAGATAGCCAATTTATGCCCAAAATAACATCTAAATCCACCATACATAATAATAAAAATCCACTCAGGTCTTCAGACCCCTAATAGTCACCACACACGACCGGTACACACGGTTTACAACAATAGTATCGCCCACCGGAGTAGATACATGAACAGGTGAAATAAGAGACTCACATGGCATATCTAAATAATGGGCAAAGTATGATGACACATAAGAAAAGGTGGAACCAGTATCAAATGATACAGAGGCATCTCTGTGGCAAACTGAAACAATACCTGAAATCACGGCATCTGAAGCAGCAATATCTAGTCTACCTGGGAGGGCATAGAAACAAGCTTGACTACCACCTGATCGACCTCCCCTCTAGGGCGACCCCTAGTTGACTGCCCCCACCCCTAGCTGACTGGGCATGTGGTGAAGTAACTAGAGTTGAAGTCGATGGCTGACTCCTCTACTGAGATGGACCATCAAGAAGACGAGGACATTGTCTCCTCATATGCCCAAACTCTCCACACTCGTAACAACTCCCCGGTGCTGGAGATGGGGACTGAAGGGAACCCTGGCACCGGAATGACTAGTAGAAGGACCTGGCATGGAAGAACCCTGAACTAATGGAGCACGGGACAAACGCTGGGCTAGAAGGGCACTGAGTGATGAATGGACCTGATGAGAATTGTGAGAACCATGACCCGATGATGCCCCACGATAACCTGGGTGAGCTGACTGAGCCTGCCTGTATAGACGGCCCCTGCCGTGCTAAAACTAACCCCTCGAAGGAGCACTACTAAAGCTACCAGATTGCCGAGGCCTCTTGGCCTCCCTCTCCTCTTGCTCCCGACGATGAACCGACTCAATCTCACGTGCGATGTCAACAACCTCCTCAAAAGTAGCACATGACACCCGCTCCCTAGTCATGAGAATCCGAAGCTAGTATGTGAGGCCATCAACAAACCTCTTGATCCTCTTGCGATCTGTGGGAACCAACCACACCACATGACGAGCTAACTCAGAGAACTGTATCTCATACTTTGTCATAGTCATCTCTCCCTGACGTAACTGCTCGAACTGCCTATGCAGCTCTTCTCGGTGAGACTATGGCACATACTTCTCCAGAAAGAGAACAGAGAACTACTGCTAGGTAAGGGGCGCTGCACCAACAGGCCTACGCCTCTTATAAGCCTCCCACCAAGTAAAGGTAGCTCCAAAAAACTAAAATGTAGTAAATTCTACACCACTGGTCTCTAGAATACCCGTTGTACGAAGCATCCTCTAGTACTTATCCAAGAAACCCTGGGCATCCTGTCCCTCTGCACCACTGAAAGCCGGAGGTTGAAGCCAACCTCTCTAATCGACGTTGCTCATTGCCCGGCATAACTGGTACCACATACTCCTGAACTGGTGCAACCGACTGGGTTGGAGGTGCCCCCGGTGTCTGAAGTCCCTACACAACCTGCTCAGGTGTGCGAGCAATGGGAGTCTGGGTACCTCCTCCGGCCTGAGAAGTAGCTGCGGCCGTAGTAACTGAGACAGCCTGAGCCAAACCGTTACACACTAATAAAATCTGAGCTAAAGCCTCCTAAAGACCTGGAATCACAATAGGCACAGTTGGTGCCTGAGCTGGTGCTACTGTAGCGTCTACAATTGGGACCTGATCCTGAACCGGGGTAGCTGGTGGATCTGCAGGTGCTGCCCTAGCTGCTGTGCGAGCTACACCCCTTCCCCTGCCATGACCTCAACCGTATCCTCGGCCTCTAGTGGCCCCAGCCAGTGGTACTGGTGGTCATCCATCCTGGCCGGTAGCACGTGTCCTCACCATCTGTGAGAGAATGGGATAACAAAAGCTTAGTACTAGGATCAACAGATTCGCACGACAAGAATTTCAAGAATATGAAGTATTTCCTAAAGATTCTGTAGCCTCCCGAGGATAAGTACAGACGTCTCCGTACCAATCCACGAAACTCTACTAAACCAGCTCATGACTCGCGAGACCTATGTAACCTAGACTCTAATACCAACTTGTCACGACCCCAAATACCCGGTCGTGATGGCGTCTATCACATCACTAGGCAAGCCAACCCAAATATAATCACAGCGAATTTCTTTTATAAAACCATTTTCTAACACAGGTTTAAACCTCAGTTTTCATAAGAAATGTATAAAATAGCTAAAAATGTGCAGAAATAAATAAAACAGTAAACCAACACAGCCCAAACATCTGGTGTCACGAGTCTAGAGCCTCTAAATATACAATCGACTGTCTAATACATCATAAGTCTAAAATGCAGAAAAGAACAAGATAGGAAGGAGGAAAGCAGGGTTGCGGATGCCATGCAACTACCTTGCAGTCTCCGGCAAACTCTGATAATGCTGAGGACCCTCACTCTGCCGCTCGGGCACCTAGATCTACACACAAGGTGCAAGGAGTAACATGAATACGCCAACTCAGTAAGTAGACGAGCAGTTAAAATCATATAAAGGAGTACACATCAGAATAACAGATCAAACTCCACAGTTTAAAAACCAGTCTCGTCATAAAATCTTCAGTTTCAATTGGAATACTTGAAATCATTTACTTAGCAATTTTTCAACAGAGGCTTATTTTAAAAGAAGAGTGAAATTAGTGAAAGTATCATAAATGGGCCCCTCGGGCAAGGTATCACTCAGAATATGGCCTCTCGGACAGCCTCTCAGTCACTCGTGACTCAGCTCTCGTCACTCAATATTCACTCTCAGCACTCAGGCTCAATAATATCTCATAATAGTAATAATCATAGTAACCATTGTGGCGTGCAGCCCGATCCATAGTTTATAGTCGACTACGCTCACTGGGGGTGTATAGACTCCGGAGGGGCTCCTACAGCCCAAGCGTCATATCGCTGCGGCACGCAGCCCGATCCAATATATATCATTGTGGCGTGCTGCCCGATCCATATGTATATCGCTGCGGCGTGCAACCCGATCCATAATATATATATATATATATATATATATATATAATATATATATATATATATATATATATATATATATATATATATATATATATATATCCTCACCATTAGGTCCTCAACCTCTTTCAGTCATTAACCTCACAGCCACTCAGGCATAACATTAGAAATCAGGGAACTCAGTCCGAACAGTTCTCACATTTTAAGAAGTACCGTGATAAAACCAGTTTTAAACAATAAATAGGTAAAACATGACTGAGGATATGCTTTCATACAAATAGAGTGAGGAAAAACAATAAAAATACCTCTAAGGGTCTCAATAGTTCGGCACAAGGCCCCAAACATGGGATACAACCCATAATACAGTGTGAACATCTAAAATACGGAATATTATAAGTTTTCAAATAAAATACGCAGCTTAATAGTCGCTACGGGATGGACCAAGTCACAATCCCTACCGGTGCACGCCCATACGCTTGTCACCTAGCATGTGCGTCACCTTATTTATCAAAACAATTTGAAATATGGAGATTTGTACCCTTAGTTCCAGATTTACAATGGTTACTTACCTCAAATCGGATGAAAATACTACTCTACGATGCCTTTTCCTCTTGCCTCGGCCTCAACTCGAGCCGAATCTACCCAAAATCAGAATCATAACATTAGAATAGGCTAAAGGGATGAAGCCCATGCGAAATTAATCAAATTATACTTAAAATTCCGAAATTGGCCAAACCCGACCCCGGGCCCACATCTCAAAATTCGATACAATTCACATCAACGGAATCCTTATCCTCCCATGAGTTCATACATACCAAGAACACTGAAATCGTAGTCCAAATAACCCCTTAAATTTCCTTTTTAAGGTCTCTTAATCTCAAGTCCTAATTCCCAATTTTTAGCCCTTAATTCCATTAATTACAGCTCTAATCCGTGCAATAATACCATAGAAACGAGTTTTAGGTCCAAAATCCTTACCTCAATGAAATCCTCCTTCAAATCGCCTTAAAGCTCCGAAAACCAACTTAGAAATAGTGGAATAGCTCAAAAATCACGAAGGAAATAATTTATACCTTCTGGCCCAGGAATTTCGCATCTGCAGCCAAAGTCCCGCTTCTGCGGTACCGTATTTTCGGTCCTTGAACCGATTCTGCGGTTTTCATTTAAACCACTCAGACTCTGCATCTGCGATGCCTAACCCGCACCTGCGATGTTCTTCTACCGCTTATGCGGTTCCTGCCAACTTCACCATCTTCCGCTTCTGTGACTCTTTTACACATCTGTGGCGGTCGCACCTGCGGCCTCCCAACCGCAGATGCGGTTATGACAGTAGATTCCAACTTCAACTGCCATTCAAACTTCCATTTTTTCTGTCAACCATCCGTAATCACCCTGAGGCCCCCAGGACCTCAACCAAAAGCACCAACATATCATATACCACTATTCAAACTTGTACCAATCTTCAAAACACCTCAAACGACTTCGAATCAACCAAAACACATCGGATTCAAGCCTAAGTTTCCAAAACCTTCTGAATTACATTTTTTATCAAAAAGTATACCAAACCACGTCCGAATGACCTGAAATTTTGCACGCGCATCCCAAATGACCCAACGGAACTACTGCAACTCCCGGAGTTCCATTCCGACCCCTATATCAAAATCTCACCTATTAACCGGAAAACGCCAAAAATCCAATTTCGCTAATTCAAGCCTAAATCTACTCCGGACCTCCAAAATACATTCCGATCACGCTCTTAAGTCCCAAATTATTTTCCGAAGCTATCTGAATCATTGAAACTCACATTCGACCCCTCTAACACATAAGTCAATATTCGGTTGACTTTTCCAACTTTAGCTTCCTCAAAAGAGACTAAGTGTCTCAAACCTTCTCAAAACCTTTTTGAACCCGAGCCAACCAATCCGATCACATGTAAAACCGATAAACAAAGCAATAAGAAGCAGAAATAGGGAAAACGGAGTGGTAACTCATGAGACGACTGGCCGGGTCGTCACATCATCAATCACACATAAATTAAAGTTGTATTCTTTAGCTCGAAAATAAAGTATTGCATAAGTTTTGCCAGGGATTTCATGTCCCTCACAGTGGTTGTTGAAGTCTCTATTTATATCTATACCTAGGAAACAAGATCCTAGGATCAAGCTCCTTTTAAATGATAATAATTGGGATCATTGATAAATATGTAATGGAAAACCATGAATGCCAAAATTATATGCAATGGCTGCCTATTTAATACTGAGGAATATTATTTATTAAATAACATATGGTGACAAGCATTCGTTTGCCTCCGTTGACTGCGTTCCCTTCAGGATCTATCCTATACCAACCAAAGTTGTTGTCCTCGGTCTTGATTTTCACTCGATTCATCTTCCGTCTGCCTCTGATTCCGTGTGTCATGCTATCATGCAATCATTTAATATAAATTAATTTACCCAATAGAAGCATGCAATTAGATCTATCAGACATATAATGGATAAATTAAAGTTTGAATCAAATGCTATCAAGATAAATTATAACCTATTGGAGTGTTTCGTGGTAGTGAGGACTGAAGATAACATGCACCTCTGGCTTGAATGATTCTTTTCTAAGTTTCTTTATTTATCATTAATTTGTAGAAAGTGGAATAGTGTAACGACCCAACCGGTCGTTTTGAGTTTTTGCAGTTCTCGGGCATGACTTGTCCCGTGTGATGTATTATAACTTATATAAATTGTTGGTTCTGGTTTTCAGGGTAATCAGAATGAATTTGGAAGAACAGTTCTCAGTTTGAAGCTTGAAATTTGAAAGGTTTGACCAAGTTTTGACTTGTTAGTATATGATATTGGATCGAAATTTTTATGATTTGGTTAGCTCCATTAGGTTATTTGGGACTTAGGAGCATGATCGGAATGTATTTTGGAAGTTTGTGGAAGGTTTAGGCTTGAATTGGCGAAATTGAGATTTTGGCGTTTTCTGGTTGATAGGTGAGATTTTGATATAGGGGTCGAAATGAAATTCCGGAAGTTGCAGTAGCTTCATTGTGTCATTTGTGACGAGTGCACAAAATTTTAGGTCATTCGGACGTGGTTTGGTTCGGTTTTGTTTATCAAAAGCGTAATTTGGAAGTTTTTGAAATTCTTAGGCTTGAATCCGATGTGATTTTGGTGTTTTAATGTTATTTTGAGCATTCCTAAGGTTGGAACAAGTTTGAATGATGTTATGAGATATGTTGGCATGTTTGGTTGAGGTTCGAGGGCCTCGGGTGAGTTTAGGGTGATCAATCGGACCATTTCATGTTGTAAAATTTTGCAGAATTTCTGTTGTTGGTATTGTAGGTTTTTGATCTTCGCGTTCGCGATGAATGTCCTGCATTCGTGAAGGGTTAAGATACAAGGTTGTGGAGTTGGCCTTCGCGTTCGCGAAGATGGTTCTGCGATCGCGAAGTGTGAGGTCTTTGGTCATCGCGTTCGCGAGGTTCAGGTCACGTTCGCATAGAGGAAGAAGGATAGCTGGGTCCTCATTATATTTGTTCTACGCGTTCGCGTAGTTGGGGTCGCGATCGCGAGGTGTTGAGTGTGTTGTGCCTCGTGTTTGCGAGAACTTTCGCGCGTTCGCATAGAAGAGATTCCAATCAGTGAAGCAGTGTACTCCACGAACGCAAGCGCTATGCCGCGTTCGCGATGAAGAAATGTCTAGGCAGACAGTTTATATTTTTATAAATCGAGGGTTTAAGTCTAATTTCATAAAAACCATTGGAGAGCTCGGGAGAAGGTGAAATTTGAGGAGATTTTCGGTGGAGATATTGGGGTAAGTATTCTTCACTCATATTTGGTTTAATTCCATGATTTGGTCTTGAATTTCATCATTTAATTTGAGAAATTAGAGTGAAAATTGGGGGAAAATGGAAACAATGTTTGAGATTTCTTTTGGGGATTTGAATGGGCAATTGAGATCGGATTTTGACTAATTTGATATGGGTAGACTCGTGAGTAAACGAGGATTTTATTGATGTAATTTTTATCGGATTCCGAGACGTGGGCCCGGGGGTCGGGTTTGAGCAATTTTAGAATTTTTAATGTAAATTGGATATTTTCGAGTTGGCTTTATTCCCTTAACATATTTTAATAGTTATGTACTGATTGTGGCTAGATTTGGAGCATCCGGAGGTTGATTCGTGAGGGCAAAGGCATCGGGGGCTAGAGTTTGGACCGGATCGAGGTAAGTAATGATTGTAAATGCTGTCTTGAGGGTTTGAAACCCCGTATTTCACATCGTTGTGCTACTTGAGGTGACGCACACGCTAGATGATAAGCGTGGAGTCGTGCACCATTGGGGATTGTGACTTGGTCCGTCCCGTACGACTGTTAAGTCGCGTATTTGATTTGAAATCTTATGATATTCCATATTTTAGAGATTGATATTATATTTTGGGTTGTATGCCATGTTTGGGGCCTTGTGCCGACCTGTTGAGACCCTTAGGGGCATTTTCACTATTTTTCCTCACTCTATTTGTTTTGAAAGTATATTCTCAGTCATGTTTTACTTGTTTATTGTTTAAATCTGTATATATATGTATTTATGTATGTATGTATATGGATCAGGCTGCATGCCGCAGCGATATAACGCTTGGGCTGTAGGAGCTCCTCCGGAGTCTACACACCTCTAGTGAGCGCAGTCAACTATATATATGGATCGAGCTGCATGCTGCAGCGGTTACTATATGGTACTTATTAAGTGTGAGTGCTGAGTGTGAGCGCTGATTGATGAGAGTTGAGTCTCGAGCGACTGAGGGGCTTGCCCGAGGGGCTATAGATTTACATGTACATGAGTGGTGCTTTGCCTGAGGGGCCTGTTTATGAACTTACTGTTTTTCACTCCTCCTTAAAGTGAGTTTTTATCGAATATGTTGATTTAATTACTGCTTTCACTCATCTTTAGATCGAGCCTCTATTGAAAATGTTGAGCAAACGCTTTAAACAATTTTCATTCAAACTGAAGTTTTTAAGTTATGAAATGGGTATAAATTTCTATTTTGCCCGAGGGGCTGTATACGAACTATGTTTTGCCCGAGGGGCAGATTATGGTTTTCATCTCTTTTATTATAAATGGTATTTCACCCCTACTGAAACTGTTGGAAAGCATTTTCAAATGATTTTTTCCAAAAGCTAGATTTTAAATGAGACAATTGACTCGTATTCTGATTTGAAAGCCTGTTATCCTTATTGAGTTTATCATAAATGTGGATTCATTGTTTCCTACTACTCAATCTTTATTTACACTTATTACTTACTAGGTTGGAGTACTTACATTACTCCTTGCACCTCGTGTGTAGTTTCAGGTATTTCGGAACCCGGTAGCGGGTGTTGATTGTTCAGAGGCGGAGTCATCGGAGTTGGCAAAGTGGTTGCACGACGTTCGCAGCACTACTTTCCTTCCTCTTATTTTCATTATTGTATTTAGTACATTTTTAAACTCTTGTTGTATTCAGACCTTGGTAGATACTTATGACTAGTGACACCCCGATGTCGGGTTGTATTTACTTTCGCACTTGTTTTATTTCGCTAAATCTATACTTGTTGGGGGTTCATCCTTATAAATGACTTAGATTGACTTATTAAACTGTTAAAACTGAATTTGGGAATTATGTCGGCTGACCTTATCTATACGAGAGGCACCATCACGATCGGGTCCGGTTTGGGGTCGTGACAAGTTGGTATCAGAGCCAGGTTACATAGGTCTCACGAGTCATGAGCAGGTTTAGTAGAGCCTCGCGGATCGGTACGGAGACGTCTGTACTTATCCTCAGGAGGCTACAAAACCTTTAGGAAAATCTTCACATTCTTGAATTCTTATCGTGCGTCCTTGATTTAGCTTGAAAAGTAACTCTTGGAATTCCTTCCACGTGTTCGTATGCACGCATAAACGCTTAGTATCAGATGTGCATCGATGGCTTGTGATTTCCTAATCGAGGGGCGAGATGTGATCTCTGTGTGTTGATGTTGGGCAAGTCTGGAGGACTCGAGGCTAGATTTTTGCCTATAGCTTGAGCACTGAGGTGTTGATTGTATGAGCAAGTGTTTTTGAACTTATACATTCGGTAGTGCGCTATTAGTAGAAGTGATGGCTGAATGGTTATGTAATGAGTATGTTATGGCTGCGAGATATATCCATATAATTTGGAAGCGACAAGAAGGGTCTGCTGGAGGATAGAAGAACTATTATGTACTTGATTTTCATCTCGATTTAAGGTATATCCTCGAGTTATGGGCGTATGAAGAATCTTTTCATGTTTCCTAGTTGGGAGTGAAGTAAATTTCATGTTGCGGTATGAGTTCAGACTCAGGAAGACTAAGTGACTGTGTAAAGTTTATGACGGTGGAAGGTATATAGAAATGTAAGTTTGAGGTAAAGCAGGTGGGGTTATCTCCTGCGGATTGTTCTGAAGTTTGCGTAATTCCTTGTGTCATTTATTGGAAGATCTCTGTTACCAGGGAAATATATGTTTTACGATTTGAATTTGTTTTGCTCAAGAGAGTAGGCTTGACTACTACGAGAGTGAATGCAAGATTTGCAAAAGATATAAAGTACCAGATGATCTGTGTTCCACGAGCTTATGAAGGATTGAGTTTAATCTCACTATGTCATTATGCAAGCAATAAAGTATATGTGTTATGAGTTATTGTGTATGTTTTGGTCTATGGATTCGAGCTAAGTGGGGGAGTCTGCTATTGATGAGTTGATTGCATAGTTATGTGCTATGTTGGTTCCAGTGTGAGGCGTACTGGTGAATCAATTATGGCTTACGGAGATTTAGACCGAGGATGGCTCGAGTAAAGGAAAATTTTGACAAAGGTTATGTTATGCTTTATAGGTGTATGAGAATCACAGAATGTCTTGAGTTGTTGTTGGTAATGGATGCTCGGTGCATAGAGCAGGAAGTTGCTTGGTTGTTCTAGGATGAGGTTACACTCTGTGGTGTCGGAGTGCTTTCGAGGCACGGGTGGTTATGTTTGTTTGATCAGGCTAATTGTAGTTTGAGTAGAGTGAATGACTTTTGAGAATGGTTCTAATGTGTTCAAGATTTTACATGTAACAGTTGGGTATTTTCAAGTTGTATATGTGTCTAGAAACTGAGTTTTCGTTGGAAGATGTCAAGACTTATGGTATTTCTATATTAATTATGGGATTCTATATATCAATATCAGTAAGGTGAAGGTAATGGCTTTGGATTCGTAGAAAGTCTCTTCATGGTAAGCATTTTGAACATGGTGCTGTTGGGAATAACTAAAGAGTATTCAGCGGCTTATGGACCGTAGGATGGGGTGGTTTTACGCTTGGGCCTCATGTGGTGAGTCTGGGTTGAGGAATTGTGGTGTTACGGCAAGGAGAAGCATCAATTTGAAGATAGAGTATAATGAACTAGGATCAACAAGATAGCTTGGCAGTAGGCAGGATCGGCATGGTAAAGATATGATTAGTCCTTTGGGATGATTACGAGGTAATAAGTTTCTACAAGTGTTTTGTGGCAATTCTTTTGGGTTCTAGTGACCTGCATAACTCGGTTAAGTTAGAAAGATTCAGTCCTAACGGTTTAGTGTTGTGCAAATGAAACTCGGAGAGTTCTAGATGGTTTTCACCACAGTTAGAGAGGTATATTTTTCCTATTGGCATGAGGAGCATGGGATGTATAATGATCTTCTCCCAGATGGGAGCGAATAGAAAAGTTCTTGGCTGGTTGAGTAAGTAGTTGCTTGTAGCTCGGAGTGGATTGCGAAGTTCCCATAATTTTCATTTGGGTGGTATAATATATGCGGTATGTTGTGTGGGGTTGAGATTTGCATGTGTAAGTCACGGTTCAGTTTTGAAAGAAAGGTCATAAATTATTAGATAGCATAGGCATCTTTAGGTGACTACATAAATGAGATCACTGATCGGTGTGGCTTGATGAGGGTGTATATTTTAGAAAGGGCGATGTGTTTGAGTTATGGATGCTTTATTGGTATAACAGGACTATCTTGTCTGATTGACTGATAATATTCGAGTTTGTCAGTGGCGTAGAAGAATTATAGGTGTACCTCTCATGGGATGATCGAGTATAGAGGTGTGTTGTATATTCGAGCGACGAAATTGGGATCAAGTATGGTAATTCGTGCGTTTTATGAACTTGGAGGTTGGAAGTTCTCACATATAGGTTAACTCGTGGTTGTGGACGACAAAGATGTGGGTAGGTTAGTTAGATGATAGTATGCGCTATGATTCAGTCATTGTGAACCTTCGGAGGATTATCTATCTGTTGTAGGTAACTAGAGTTGATGTATGGTTCATTGGTAGACCTATATGGATATATGTTTGGCATCGAGACGGCTTTGTTGACTTCGAGTTGCTATTGGTGAGGGATATATTGATCCGGTTGTTATTGAGCTATTAGTAATCAGGGGGATTTATGAGTTACCTTTCCGTGTTGCAAGCCGCTAGGATTTGTTGATTATAGGCACATATGGTGCCGTATTATTAGGGCCTCTCAATGGAATTCGAGCGGGAAGAGCACTGGGTATTGCTCGGTGGATAGCGTATCAGTTATGTCCTTTCGAGTTGTGTGGTGTTATGTAATTTCCTCGCGGTGGTTACGATGATTGCTTTGGTTTTAGACATCATATTGTGCACGGTTGTCAATTTTGAGCATAGTAACTTAAGGTGTTTTCACGTGGACAAGTGTTTGGATGAGGTCGGCATTAGAGCGAAGCTATGTGGAGGTATGATCCTGCGGGTTAGATTTGTGTGTTCTGTTTCTATGATGTAAGACGGGTTCTCAGCCTTGCGTTGTGGTTTTACTAGTGAACTTGCGGTACAACTATTTCATGCATTTGAATCATTTTCATGATTTGAGTAAGTTTGGATTGTGGCTTATTGGTGCACGAATTGCACAAATCGTGTATTTAGTCTGTATTGATGTGTCAATGTCACCAGAGTAGTTATGTTGGATTAGACGAGATCGTCGGGATCTAGATGAGTACAAACGGATTCAATTTCTGCATATTGGAAGGATAATATCGAGGTTCGGCTCAGAAATTTGCTATGGTCTTTGCCAAAGGAGAAATGGTTTCATGAATAGTTAATATGAGAAATGGTTATGGCTTACTGCGTGTTTTATTTATCATTGGCAGTATATGAAAGTGTTGAAATGAGACTTTAGTTGATAAGAGGTTTTCTATCGATATTCGGTTGTTGTGTGCAGCTACTGTGATTAGAAGTTATCACTGCAAGTGTTTGAGTTATGTGGTATGTCATGTAATTGCACCTGATGGTTGTAGGTATGGGTTATTACAGCTTGTTCGGGCCTATTCAGAGTATAGATGTGAGATTTTGATATTGTGGATGATTTCAGTGGTGGAAATGTGGTTCTAAGGTTTATGGGCTATAATGGATTGTGAAATTTCAGTTATATTGTGTTATCGGACCTATATGAGATAGGGTGACGTTGGATCACCCCTGGGTATATGCATGGTAAGGTTATTCAGCGATTGGTTGGCTTTTGGAACAACTCTAGGCACGTTCGGGGACGAACGCATATTTAAGTGGGGGAGGATGTAATTACCCGACCGGTCGTTTTGAGCTTTTGCACTTTGCTTGCCAGTTCTTGGGCATGACTTGCCCCGTGTGATGTATTATGACTTATGTAAATCGTTGGTTCTGGTTTTCAGTGTAATCGGAATGAATTTGGAAGAACAGTTCTCAATTTGAAGCTTGAAATTTCAAAGGTTTGATCAAGTTTTGACTTGTTAGTACATGATCTCGGATCGGTATTTTTATGATTTGGTTAGCACCGTTAGGTGATTTGGGACTTAGGAGCGTGATCGGAATGCATTTTGGAAGTCCGTGGAAGGTTTAGGCTTGAATTGGCGAAATTGAGATTTTGGCATTTTCCGGTTGATTGGCGAAATTTTGATATAGGGGTCAGAATGGAATTTTGGAAGTTGCAGTAGATTCATTTTGTCATTTGTGACATGTGTGCAAAATTTCAGGTCATTCGGACGTGGTTTGGTTGGGTTTTTGATCAAAAGCATAATTTGGAAGTTTTTGAGATTCTTAGGCTTGAATCCGATGTGATTTTGGTGTTTTAATATTGTTTTGAGCGTTCCGAATGTTGGAACAAGTTTGAATGATGTAATGGGATATTTTGGAATATTTGGTTGAGGTCCCGAGGGCCTTGGGTGAGTTTAGGGTGGTCAATCGGACCATTTCATGTTGTAAAAAAAAATTGCAGAATTTCTGCTGTTGGTGTTGCAGGTTTTTGACCTTCGCGTTCGCGATGCATGTCCCGCGTTCGCGAAGGTTTAAGGTGCGAGGCTGTGGAGTTCCGCGATCGTGAAGGTGTGAGGTCTTTGGTCATCGCGTTCGCGAGGTTCAAGTCGCGTTCGCATAGAGGAAGAAGGATAGCTGGGTCCTTAGTACATTTGTTCTACGCGTTCGCGTAGTTGGGGTCGCGATCGCGAGGTGTTGAGTGTGTTGTGCATCACGTTCACGTAGAAGTGATTCCCGTCAGTGAGGCAGTGTGCTTAGCGAACGCGAGGGCTATGCCGCGTTCGCGATGAAGAAATGTTTGGGCAGATAGTTTATATTTTTAAATCGAGGGGGTTTAAGTCCAATTTCATAAAAACCATTAGAGAGCTCGGGAGAAGGTGGAATCTGAGGAGATTTTCAGTGGAGCTATTGGGGTAAGTATTCTTCACTCATATTTGTTTTAATTTCATGATTTGGTCTTGAATTTCATCATTTAATTTGAGAAATTAGAGTGAAAATTGGGGGAAAATGGAAGAAAAGTTTGAGATTTCTTTTGGGGATTTGAATGGGCAATTGAGATCGGATTTTGACAAATTTGATATGGGCACACTCGTGAGTAAACGAGGATTTTTGTCACGACCCAAACTGGAGGGCCATGACTAGCACCCGACCACACTTGCCGAGCACCAACGTACATTTCATCTAACCTTCATTATTATCTTTTAGGGCTGACGAGATCAATATAAATGGTAGACCTGGATCATGGACAACCAGCAATAAAAACTGATGGCATGAACATATATAATATGGGATGACTAGACAATCAAGAAACCATATATAAGGTATGAGCTACCACGCTACCATAAAAGACTATACAACAAAAACTAGCCGACAAGGCATACAAAACTATACATGAGTCGACACCTGTCTATGAGCCTCTAAAGGAACATAAGTGCTGCAACATAGCCAGAACAGGGCCCCGACATACCCATAATTTCTATAACAAAAATGCATACCAAGACCAAGGCAAGTCGGGAGAAGGGATCTCGCCAATCACCGCTGAACTGGACAACCTACTGTGGTGGGGGAGCTGCACCTGCCTGTCTATCAGGACCTGTAGCACGACATGCAACATCCACAAAAAAAAGGACGTCAGTACGAATAAAGCACTGAGTATGTAAGGCAGGGAACCATAAATACGATCAGTAATGTAAGCAAGGATAGAGAATATAAAACCTGTAACATCTTAGTACCTCTGAGGGCTACTGACATGAAATGCATGATACATATGTATAAATACATAAACCTTTAAAACATTCGCTTTTGTGGGCATCATCATCATCATATCGTACCCGGCCATAATAGGCTCGGTAAAAAATGTACCCGACCATCATAAGGCTCGGTAGAATCGTACCCGGCCACGTGGAGCTCGGTAAAACCCAACTGATCAGTGGTTGCACAATAGGTGTCGTACCCGACCAACTATAGCGTGGCTCGGTAGAGTAAAATAGATACATATATATAATGCATGCTCGACTCATGGAATCACATTCTAAACCTTTCGGAGTGACGTAAGGTCGGTATCCTCTGTACACATTATTAGGACTAACTCTTCACTATGAACCTTATAAGAATCAGGAAGTACCAACAACATTGATAACATAAGAATAAGAGAAGCAACATTAACATCAATCGTTCCATAAGAGGGAAAACAATGTAAGTACTGCTAGCTTCTAAGAGTAGAGTATCTTGGAAGCTCGTTCATTACATTATGTACAATCGGAGTCGTGCAAAAGAAGGAAAAGGATAGCCTCACATACCTTGTATATACTGCCCTAATCTCAATCTATGCAATTGTCAAAACACCTTAGTCTACAATAAGAGAAACGATATTATCGTTATCATTTAAGCATCATAACTATTATGTATCGACCACAACCTATTTTACGATGAAACGGACAACACCTCCCCTATATATATGACTTCACACCATTCAAAACAGTCACCAAACAGCCCAAACAACATCAATAATAAACATATTGAGCCTCCCAAAATAGTCCACGCACAGCCTAATCACTCCATACATACGACGACCACCGTAGTCGTGTCAAACGACCCGGAAATGTTACGAATAACTATCATCCCACAACCCTACATATATATGGTGTTTCTCCATACCATTCCTCCTCCAAAACTCAACAAAACAGTAGTAAAATACGCAGCCCAACAGCAACGCAATACAGTCCATAAAACAATAACATTACTACCAAGCCTTTCGATATATATTTCACAAGTTCTAGCTTCAATGGCTTAGCCGCAACTTGGATAATCTTAAATACATATAGAGTAAGAGTTTAATTAACTTTATACAGAAATAAGAACTCCAATTTGACCTTAAATTTCCATGAAATATCCCTCCAATGCTGCCACAACAACAAAAAAGCGAAACTAGCGATCAATTAGTGTTTTTCGGCACTAGAATCACTTTAGAAGGCTTGAAATCACTTAGGATTGATATTAAGAACATGAGAGAGTATTTACAGAACATAAACCCTTTAAAACAACCTCCCACACGAGCTGGAACGACACAAAAATGAGCAACAACAAGAAGAACAAGAGACTTACTAGCGCCACGGAATTCCCGACACTTGATTTGTGTTGTTTGCCCTTTTTTTGGGTCTTGAATCTTGAGAGAACCTTGAGAGGATGTTCCTATGGTTATAAGGTCTGAAACTAGTGAGAATAAATGACTTAAAACGGGTTGGAGGCATCCTATATAGGTCCAAATATCTTAAACCGCCTTAGTGGGCCCCATAGAGAGGTGCTTGGCGCAGGCTCGCGAAAATGCGAATATCTCTCTACTCCGAGATCGTATCGATGAACGGTTTAATGAGTTGGAAACTAGACTCATAGATATTTAATTTAGTTGGTAGATAACCCCGTAATTCCTTGTAAGTTAGGAGAAAATATTAGAAACATTTGACCTAATGTTTAAGTAAAATTATGAACCTAAGTTGCGACAACTTTTGTCGACTTTTGTTTCATAACTTGTTTGACTTCAAGACTTATGATACAAATATTATATGATTAAAATACCTTAATACATGGCCTCTTGAGTGTATTAAGCACCACTAGATTTACCTAAAAATACGAGTTACAACATCCTTGATTCATTTAACTTCTAATACTTGTTAATCACCCTTATACACTCTTGTATCACTTAAGACCAATAGGATTGACTTCTTATCATCTCAAAGATAATTCCTTCTTGGATTTATGTTAACTAATATATGGCATGAACTAACACATGTGGATATGGGTTGTAACACCCTCCCCCCTTAGGAACATTCGTCCTCGAATGTAAGGGTTCATGGGGAGTTTAAATCATCGTGGATTCCAATGGAAATTTCCGATCAATTTTCCCCTATAAAATGGTCACTAGCAAAACTTGCAAGCAATTAAGCCCAACATATGGCTTCACAAGGCTACACAAAGCATTATGCATATTTACATTATCTACATATCACCATTTTATATTAAGGAGGAGTATTCTTAAATTATTGCTAACCTCATAGAGTCATTTCACCTTCCAATGTATCATGTCTTCCACAAACATCCTTGTTATCTTCATTCTGGAATAGGTAAGGGTATTTAGACTTCATCTCCTCTTCTGCTTCCCATGTCATTTCTTCCATATTTTTGTTCCTCCACAATACTTTGACGGAAGCTACATCTTTTGTTCTCAGCTTACGGACTTGTCGATCTAATATCGCCACTGGCACTTCTTCATATTATATGTCCTCTGTAACTTGTAAATCTTTGATAGGGACGACTCAAGAAGGGTCTCCAATACATTTCCTCAACATAGATACATGGAATACCGGGTGGACAAATTCCAATTCGGATGGCAATTCTAACTCATAAGCAACCTGTCCAATCCATCGAAGAATTTTATATGGCCCGATATACCTTGGACTCAGCTTACTTTTCTTCCCAAAACGCATAATACCCTTCATTGGTGAGATCCTCAGGAAAACCCAATCACCAACCTCAAACTCCAGATCACGACGTCGGACATCGGAATAAGATTTTTGCCTGCTTTGTGCCGTCCTCAATCACTCCTGTATCATTTTCACCTTCTCAATAGCTTGGTGAATCAAATCTGGCCCATATAATTCTATTTCACCGACTTCGAACCATCCAACTGGTGATCTACATCTTCTCCCGTATAGTACCTCGTATGGGGCCATTTTAATACTGGAATGGTAGCTATTATTGTAGGTGAATTCTATGAGTGGAAGATGATCATCCCAATTCCCCTTAAAATCTAGAACACATGCTCGTAGCATATCTTCCAGTGTCTGAATGGTACGTTCAGCCTGTCCGTCAGTCTGCAGATGAAATGCAGTACTGAGATTCACTTGTGTGCCTAAACCCTTCTGAAAAGACCTCCAAAAGTTAGCTGTAAATTGAGCTCCTCGGTCTGATATAATAGATACCGGCACACCATAAAGCCTAACAATCTCCTTGATATACAACTTCGCATAATCTTCAGCCGTGTAAGTTGTCTTCACTGGCAGAAAATGGGCACATTTTGTAAGTCGGTCAATTATCACCCAAATGGAGTCAAACTTATGATAAGAGCGAGGTAATCCAATAATGAAGTCCATATTAATCACCTCCCATTTCCAGGTCGGAATCTCTATATTCTGAAGCAATCCATCGGGTTTCTGATGTTCTATCTTTACTTGTTGACAATTGGGACACTAGGCTACAAATTCTGCAATAGTCTTCTTCATGTTATCCCACCAATACTGCTCCTTGACATCATGATACATCTTTGTCGAGCCGGGATGGATGGAATATCGGGATTGATGAATCTCATTCATAATCTTCTCTCGCAACCCTGCCACATTAGGCACACATAATCGGCACTGGTATCTCAGTGCCCCATCTCTTCCGATCTCAAAAGCCATACTTTTACACTGCTGAATGCTCTCTCTTAATCGTACTAAGATAGGATCTTCATATTTCCGTGCTTTTACCTCGTCTACCAAAGATGATTCTGATGTATTCTGTACAGTAACACCTCTGTCATCAGAGTCTAACAATCTGATTCTCATATTGGCTAGCTGATGAAGCTCTTTAGTCAACCCCCATCTACCTGCCTCAATATGTACTAAGCTTCCCATTGATTTACGGCTGAGAGCATCTGCCACAATATTGGCTTTACCGGGATGATACAATATCTCGACGTCGTAGTCTTTCAGTAATTCAAGCCACCTACGCTACCTCAAATTCAACTCTTTCTGCTTGAAGATGTATTGTAAACTCTTGTGATCTGTGTAGATGTCAACGTGGATGACGTATAAGTAGTGCTGCCATATCTTCAAAGCATATATTACTGCAGCCAATTCCAAATCATGGGTTGGATAATTCTTTTCATGCTTCTTCAATTGTCTTGATGCATAAGCAATCACCTTCCCACGCTGCATCAATACGCACCCCAAACCTATACCTAAGGCATCATAATATACCACATAACCTTCTATTCCTTCGGAGAGAGTGAGCACTGGTGCGGATGTCAATCGATTTTTCAGTTCCTCAAAACTACGTTCACAAGTGTCAGACCACTGGAATTTGGTAGCTTTCTGTGTTAACTTAGTCAATGGTGATGATATAGAGGAAAACTCTTCTATAAACCGCCTATAATATCCTGCTAGCCCCAGGAAGCTACGGACTTCTGATGGTATTGTAGGTCTCAGCCAATTCTTTACTGCATCGATCTTCTGAGTGTCGACACTAATACCCTCGTCAGATATCACATGGCCAAGGAACGCTATTGAGTTCAGCCAAAATTCACTTTTGGAGAGCTTAGCATATAACTTACGATCCTGAAGCGTCTGTAATACTATCCGCATGTGGCCCGCATGTTCCGCCTCCGAACGAGAATACACTAGAATGTCATTAATGAATACAATCACGAACACATCAAGATAGGGCCTGAATATAGTATTCATGAGATCCATAAAAGCTGTTGAGACATTTGTTAGCCCGAACGACATCACCAAGAACTCAAAGTGCCCATATCTTGTCCGGAAGGCCGTCTTTGGAATATCCTTCTCCTTAACCCTCACCTGATGATACCCTGAACGTAAATCAATCTTGGAGAAATACTTGGCACCCTGGAGTTGGTCAAACAGGTCATCAATTCTTGGAAGTGGATACTTGTTCTTTATAGTAGACTTATTCAACTGTCGATAGTCGATACACATCCGTAACGACTCATCTTTCTTCCGCACGAATAGGACTGGCGCACCCCAAGGTGAAGTGCTAGGCCTAATGAAGCCCTTATCCAGCAAGTCCTTCAACTGCACCTTCAACTCTCGCAACTCTACCGGGGCCATTTTTATGGAGGGATAGAGATCGGTTGAGTGTCAGGCAACACATCAATGCTAAACTCAATCTCCCTTTCAGGAGGAAGGCCTGGGAGTTCATCTGGGAAAACATCTGGAAATTTGTTAACCACGGGGATTGATTGTAAAGTAGGCGGTTTCGCCTCCGCATCCCTAACGCGAATGAAATGATAAATGTAACCTTTTGAGATCATTTTCCTTGCCTTAAGATAGGAAATAAACCTACTTTTCGGCGTAGCAATGTTCCCTTTCCATTCAATGATGGGTTCACCCGGAAATTGGAACCTAACCATCTTCGTACGACAGTCAACATTTGCATAGCATGAGGCCAACCAGTCCATTCCCATTATCACATCAAAATCAACCATTTCTAACTCAAATAAATTTGCCGAGGTTTGATGACTACAAATCATCACAGTGCAACCTCTATATACCCTTCTAGCAATCACAGAATCTCCTATCGGAGTAGATACCGCAAGGGGTTTACTTATCAATTCAGGTTCAATGCCAAACTTATTAGCCACAAAGGGTGTAACATATGATAATGTAGATCCCGGATCAATCAGCGCATATACATCATAAGAAAACATAGATAAAATACCTGTAACAACATCTGGAGACGACTCGAGATCCTGTCGACCTACTAGAGCATAGGTTCGATTTTGACCACCCCTCAAACGCGGCACTGTACCTCTACCTCTACCATGACCTGTCGACTGCTGGAAACCCTGTGCTGGAGGTCGAACTGATGAGGAAGAAGCAGACACAGATCCAATCGGCTGAGCCATACCATCACCTTCCCTGTTAGGACAATCCCGCATCATATGACCAGGCTGTCCGCAAGAATAACATGCATCAGAACCTCGACGGCACAGTCCAAAGTGGGCTTTGCCGCAATGATCACAATCTGGTGTTGTGGGTATCATCTGACTAGTATCCCTGTGATGTTGCGAGCCAGATGCCCGCGAACTCTGACCTGGACTAGAATAGGATCGATCATATCGAGGCCTCTGAAACTGTGGAGGATCACTAGCTACAGGTGGCGCTGAACTCCTCAAAAACTGTGGCCTGACGCTGCCTCTGAAGTCATCAGAATACCCTGCAAATCTCGCCCTCTTATGCTGGCCCCTATCCTGCTCCCTAACTGCCCTCTGCTGGCGCTTACAATCCTCTAGGGTCTGGGCATAATATTGAATGCGGGAAATATCCATTCCCTCCACCAAGGAGGCTGTCGTACACTCATTTATCAGATGCGGTCCCAAACTATTCACGAACAAATGCACCCTATAACTCATCTCGGCCACCATATGGGGAGCATACCTTGCCAAAGAATCAAACTGCATACTGTACTCTCGCACACTCATATTACCTTGTCTAAGGTTCAAGAACTTATCAGCTCTAGCTCGTCGTATCTCAACTGGCAAGTAGTGACGAAGAAAGGCCTAAGAAAATTCCTTCCACACAGCTGGAGGAGGGTTCGGACCCCTGGATCTCTCCCAACTATCATACCAGAGAACCGCTAAATCCCGTAACCGATAAGAAGCCAACTCTACTGCCTCTGTATCACTAACATGCATAACCTGAAGTATACGATAAACCTGGTCAATAAAAGTCTGTGGGTCCTCCTTGGGGTCTGATCCGGTAAACACTAGAGGGTCTAAATTAATAAAATCACGAACTCTCGTACTAACTGGTTTCTCAACAGCACCTGTATTCTGCCTCTGAGCCTGAGCAGCTACCAAGCTAGTCAATAACTGCAAAGCACTCCGCATATCCTGGTCTGTAGTGCCAGACAGAAGAACTAGAGGTGCTGGGTGTCTCCTAATATCCTCTGGAGGAGACGGGGTAGATGAGGTATGAGACGACATCTCACTCTAAGCCTCACTTTGACCTGCTCTGGCTTGGGGAACCTGACTGGTACCCTCTCCCGCAGTTGTATCAAGCCGTCTACTAATTGTTTGCTTCCTAGTCGAAGGCATCGCTGAAAGAAAACAAGGTGAATATTAGAGACAAACACTTACGACTCAACTCTACGCACGATCTAGATTCAGGAAGAAGGTAACAACCCTAGATGTCATGTAGCCTCCTGATTATAAATGTGGCGCGCTACACATCCATAATCAAGACTCTACTAGACACGGCTCATAGACAACCCCTAGGACAGACTTGCTCTGATACCAAGTTTGTCACGACCCAAACTGGAGGGCCATGACTAGCACCCGACCACACTTGCCGAGCACCAACGTACATTTCATCTAACCTTCATTATTATCTTTTAGGGCTGACGAGATCAATATAAATGGTAGACCTGGATCATGGACAACCAGCAATAAAAACTGATGGCATGAACATATATAATATGGGATGACCAGACAATCAAGAAACTATATATAAGGTATGATATACCACGCTACCATGAAGACTATATAAGGCATACCAAACTATACATGAGTCGACACCTGTCTATGAGCCTCTAAAGGAACATAAGTGCTGCAACATAGCCAGAACAGGGCCCCGACATACCCATAATGTCTATAACAAAAATGCATACCTAGAGTCGTGCACCATTGGGGATTGAGACTTGGTTTGTCCCGTACGAATGTTAAGTCGCGTATTTGATTTGAAATCTTATGATATTCCATATTTTAGAGATTGATGGCACACCTCCTTTTGACCTATACCCTCGTAAGGGTATATGAGGGAGTTTTTTTTCCAACTTAAAGTGACAATCGAAACGGAATTATTTATTAAAAATTCAGAGTCGTCACTTGGGATAATTTACGGTGTCCCAAGTCACCAGTTCAAATCCCGAATCGAGGAAAAGATTGATTCTGTATTACAGTCCGCGAACCAGAAATCTGAGTAAGGAATTCTGTTAACCCGGGAGAAGGTGTTAGGCATTCCCGAGTTCTGTGGTTTTAGCACGGTCGCTCAACTGTTATATTCAGCTTAATTATCTGATTTTAGTACATGTTCAAACCTATGTGCATTTTCAACCTTAACCGCTTTTATTCATTTTTAGGAAGATGACAACATTATTAAAACACATCTTGAACCACATCACATAAATGCACCCGTGGTCTTTGACATATTTTAACATTGTTGAGATTTGGATTTGGGTCACATAAATGCGCACCCGAGCCCTTTTATCTAATTTGATGTAGTTCAGTTCATGATTAGCAACCCAATTTCCGTACCGTGACAAAATCATGTTCAACTATAACCAATTCGAGCAAGCATATGAATAGATAACTAAATGAGCAAATTTGAAACTATGAAAAATAACTACACAAACAACGGGATCATATCACCAAATTAATCAATGACACTCCAAAACTCACTAGCTTCCAGCCTTGAATATCCAACGATAATACAAAATTCTCCTAGTTACTGGCATAAGCACAATTACTTTTAAAAAAAACGGGTGACAGGTGACGCCTTTGAATTAAGTAGTAAGTCTTTATTATTTCAAGCCTTTTACTTTCAAAGAGTTCAAATACGTATTATGAAGACAAGGTATCCTTTGAAATTTCAAAATGCAACAATCATCCATGACTCTCATTTTCAACAAACAGGCAGCCTAACCAATCGTTATAATATCATACACCTGATGCAAGGTCTAAAAATGACATAGACAACAATGAAAGAAGTAGATGTAACAGTTATATTCGAATAACTTACAAAAGATTGGCTCAGTTGGACACGAACAGACCCGGAAACGAATAAAGAACGACGAGCGGAACCTCGATTGGAATCGACAGACTCGAACGACAGATGGCAAACTAACCGGCTTCCTGCGGGGCTTGTCGGAGACAGAGGTGAGGCGGAAAAGACGAATGAGCGAAAGGGATTTGGAGGGGTGAAGTTGTATCCCTATTTTCGTCTTCGTCTTATCCGTTTTCCGCTAGGTCCTGTACGTGGTCGTTGCTTAAGGAAGATGTAGATGCTTGGTTTTTTTCCAGGGAGACGGTTGAAGGTGATGAAGCACGGCTAAAGGTGATGAAGCTTGACTGATTCTGTCTAGGTCCAGGCATTATAGTTCTCTATAGGTTGAAGAAGTAGAACAACCAAATGGGTCTCTATTTTTCGGTCCTTGTTGCTGAAGAAAATGAACAAACGAGGGGGTCGAAGAAGACGATCCGAAGGGGGAGGGGTCCTGTTGTTCAGCTACTTGATTTTTTAGTGTCTTAGGCTTCAAGGTTAGGTCGAAAAAGGGGTCACCTGGTGCTTCTAATGTTGAAGAAGCTGATGCAATGCCGGGGGTCGTTTGGAGAAGACGGAGATGGGGGGGTCGTTCCTTTTGGCGCAGCCTTTTTCCAGTTCTTTTTAGCATTCCCCTTTCCACTTTTTTTGATTTTTTAAGCATTAATTTATAGGTAGAGTTTAGGTTTAGGTGTATTTTTGTGTATTTTGCCCATTAGTCCCTAGGTCTTTTGTGTTAAGTCCTTAGGGTCTTCTTTATTTGTTTTTGTTCCAAAGAAGAGTCTAGAAGGGTCCCTAGGCTTAATGGACTAATCCTAATTGGGCCAAGAATTGGGTTCTAAAACTCTTAAAATTATGATCCAACACCTTAATTGACTCATTTTAAAGTAAAATAAAAATACTACCCCATGCAAAAGCTAACATGAAACTATTATATATTTTCTTATTTTCAAAATTATATAAAGATGAAAATATGGTTCTATTTTTGTATTTTTTTTTGAAAGGTACATACTAAAATATTTTTTGTAATTTTTATTTTCTTGTAATAAAATAAGGTAAAAGAGTAAAAATGAGTTGAAATAGCTATATTAGGCCTAAATTAAATATTTTACGATAAAATATAAAAATCTTGGGGAGGGTCAAAAATCACATATCTACAGCTGCCCCTCTTTGACTGGAAACGCGAAGAGTTTTCAGATAAAGAATGACTAGACAGGTTTTTTGACCCGACCCTTATTTGGAGGGACTAAAACTAAGAAAAGGGGAATGTGACCGAGCCCTGGTATCTGATCTGCCTACATATCCTTGGTTATAAAGGAATCAGGCCACGTGTAGTTTAGAGGTGAGTGAGATGATGGAGTACCGAGGTGGAGAGCCAGTCGAGGTGCCATTCCGCCGAGGTTCCGGTCCGCGGTTCCTGTTATTACATCAAAAATCAAATGAAAAAGACTAACTAGGCCTTTCAACTACGAGTTACAAGATTCCTATCTATAAGTCTTCTGAAGCTTGATCTTGAGTCTTGAATGGTTCTTCATGCAGACTTTAGATTTGAACCTTGGCGCTTGTTAGCTGCAGGTGCTAGCTCGTTCTTCTTCAGCTTTTTGGATCAAGACCAAACCTGTAGTGCTTGTGACTTCCATCATGTCTTAAGCAGTTCACATCCTCCATCAATTTCTACATTTGGATTAACTTCTTGCCCTTCTCCTTTTTCTTTATTGTGACTAGCTTCTGTTGATCCCCTCGGACTGTTGACTCGCATTTTTGCCGCAAGCTCCTTTTGTTGCTGAGTTGAATTGTAATTTGAGTTGCTTTCCCTTTCTCGAGGTGGATACCTGATTGCTGAACTCGAATTGTACTTTGAGATGCTTTCCTTTTCTCCAAGTGGATGCTTGACTGCTGAAGTTGAACTGTATTTCTCTGCTCTCCAGATGGGCTCCTAACTGTTGAACTTAAACGTATTCCCTTGCTCTCCAGGTGTACGCCTGATTGCATGAACTTGAATTGTATTCCCTTGCTCTCCAGGTGGGCGCCTGACTTCAATAAAATAGACAAAACAAAGAAAATTTTTCTGCCCTAGTTTGGGTATCTGGACACATATGTAAGTGTAAAACGAACCATATTACCAAATATCAATAAGAACTTGAAAGCTAAAACTTGAGTTATACTCCCTTGTTCTCCAAGTGGGCTCCTGATTGCTGACTTGAAATGTATTCCCTGCTCTTCAGGCAGGCTCCTGACTGCTGACTTGAAATGTATTCCCTGCTCTTCAGGCAGGCTTCTGACTGCTAACTTGAAATGTATTCCCTGCTCTTCAGTCAGGCTCCTGACTGCTGAACTCGAATGTACTCCCTGCTCTCTAGGTGGGCTCCTGACTGCTGAGCTTGAATTATATTCCCATGCTTTCCAAGTGGGCTCCTGATTGCTAAACTTGAATGTATTCCCTGCTCTCTAAGCGGGCTCCTGACTGCTGAACTTGAAATGTATTCCCTGCTCTCCAGGCGGGCTCCTGACTTCAACAAAATAGACAAAACAAAGAAACTTTTCTGCCCCCGTTTGGGTATCTGGGCACACATGTAAGTGTAAAACGGATAATATTACCAAATATCAATAAGAACTTGAAAGCTAAAACTTGAATTGTACTCCCTTGTTCTCCAGGCGGGCTCCTGATTGCTGACTTGAAATGCATTCCCTGCTCTTCAGGAGGGCTCCTGACTGCTGAACTTGAAATGTATTCCCTGTTCTCCAGGCGGACTCCTGACTGCTGACTTGAATGTATTCCCTGCTCTCTAGACGAGCTCCTGACTGCTAGACTTGAATGTATTCCCTGCTCTCCAGGCGGGCTCCTGACTGCTGACTTGGAATGTATTCTCTGCTCTCCAAGCGGGCTCCTGACTACTGACTTGAATGTATTCCTTGTTCTCCAGGTGGGCTCCTGACTGCTATACTTGAATTTGCTTCTCCTTATTCTCCAAGTGGGTACCTGATTTCAACAAAAAATAGACAAAACAAAGAATATTTTCTGCCCCAGTTTGGTAGCTGGGCACATATGTGAGTGTTAACCTGAATCATATTACTAAGAATTTGACAGCTAGGTCCCATTATCCAGGGGGGTCCTGGCAACTCTTAACTAAACGACAATTTTAAATCTAAGCTATATCTTTTAAAGGCATGACTTCCGCTAAATCTTGTTATCTAAGAAGGTCTTAAACTACTCTCATTATCCATGAGGGTCCTGACAATCAAAAATCAAGTCTTATCTTAAGAGTGACAAATTTTTTGGCTAAATTATATTACCCTACAACATAACTTATGCTAAACCTTGTTATCCAATGGAAATCTTAAAGCTAGGTCCCATTATTCAGGAGGGTCCTGAAAACTCCTAATGTAATCATATCTCAAACATGCAAACTTTGAAACTAACTTATATTCCTTGGGGTACATTTATGCTAGATTTTGCTACATATAATTGTTTCAATTTTTAAACTAGGTCCCATTTTCCAGGAGGGTCCTGAAAACTTCAAGTTAAATCCTATTATCCAGGTGGGTCCTAAGAGTTTACGGTCAAACCTGTCTGGTGCTTGCCTTTCCTTGCGGTGGGTTTCTTCGAAACAAACGAAATTTCCTGCCCCTGTTTCAAATCAAAGAAAAATCTCGTCAGTTTAAAATATGGTGGTTAGTTTGTGGACTTGACTTTGAGGGTGATTGCTCCTTCACTTCCCATGATAACTGATTTCCGCTCGAGGACCTTGCTTGCTTATGGACTAACCACTTTCTCTGTCATCCTTATCATAGAAAATACCCCTTCTCCGTTCAGACCCAATTCCCTTTATCTGTTGCATTGCTCATGAACTGACATTTACCAACCTTTGTGTTTTACATGAATCCCAAAGCACGTCAATTACAGTCCACTCAATGTGCATGATGTTCTTTCCTGACTTAACCCACTAGCATTGGCCTTGAGGTCTATTGCTCCTTCACTTGCCATGATAACTTTGATTTCCACTCAAAGACCTTGCTAACCACTTTCTCTGTCATCCTTATCACAGAAAATACCTCTTCTCTGTTCAGACCCAATACCCTCTATCTGTTGCATTGCTCATGAACTGACATTTACCAAACCTTTGTGTCTCACATGAATCCCAAAGTGCGCCAATTGCCACCCACTCAGTACGTATGTTGTTCTTTCTTGCTTAAACCACTAGCCTTGGCCTTAAGGTCTATTGCTCCTTCACTTGCCACGACAACTTTGATTTCTGCTTGGAAGACCTTGCTTGTCACTGGTTAACCACTTTCTCTGTCAATCTTATCACAGAAAATACCTTTAATCTATTCGCCTAACACCCTCCATCTGTTGCATTGTCCATGAATTGATATGTACCAAACCTTTGTGTTTCACCGAAAATACCTTTGATTCGTTCACCTAACACCCTCCATCTTGTTGTATTGTTCATGAATTGATATGTACCAAGCCTTTGTATTTCACAAGGATCCCAAAGCATGTTGATTATTACCAGCTCAATGCGCTTGTTGTTCTTTTCTGACTTATGACATTTTGATGTGTTAGCCAGACCCCGTTTTGTGCAATTGGACAGCTGGTGGAAAATTTTGAAGTTATTTCTCACTTGTTCTAACCGCACAGACTCAGGAAGAGGAAGTGAACAAGACAAAAAGAACAGAGTGAAGGACTAGAAAAGAAGATTCCTAACGAGAAAACTACAAAGTAGAAACCTATCAGTTGTGGATACCAACTCTAATGACCATGACATGCACCTGTGGCCTATTCTGTCAAGTAAGCCTGATGTTCAACTCTTGTTGTACCTTTAAACCGTGAAACTGGGCTTCAATGCTCCGATTATCCAATCTGATTCACAATCCTTATTCGGCTTGTAGTGCCCGAAGGGTTTTCACCATCAAGCCTCTCTCATTTTGTTATTTTTCTCAACTTATCATCGCCTTACGGTGCCCTCGAGGGTTTTCACCAATAAGACTCTCTCATTTTTATTTCTCTCATTTTTTATTTCTCTCAGCTTTCCATCGCCTTACGGTGCCCGTGAAGGTTTTCACCACTAAGACTCTCTCATTTTCAATTTTTCCTTCTTGGACCAGAGTGTTGCCCTTGATATGATTCCCTTCTACCTGCTTGACTCGGCATTTTTCGAAGATTGATCAGAAGGTCTTTCTTTGGACTATAACGTGGGATTTTGGACAGGATTAGAAAGAAAGGGTATAAAAGGCTCAAACAATTCAAGTGGGTTCAAAATTACAACCTTTGGAATCAGATTTGTTGCAACAACCACAACTTCTGCCCCAGTTTCTTTGCTTGGGGGTTTTTGGATTTTTGTTTTGATGGGACCGAACCGAGAGTCTACCTACGTATCCTTAAAAGGAATCAGGTCGAACGTAGTTCATGTCATAGAAATTACTTTATTTGTTGTGATTTTTCTTTTCTTTTTCTTTCTCTTCTTTTCTTCTTTTTGTTTTTTTCTTTTGTTGTTTTTTTCCCTCTCTTTTTCTTTTTTCTTTTTCTTTTCATTCTTTTCTTTCTCTCTTCATTCTTTTCTTTCTCCTTTTTTTTGTCCTTTACTTACATTTTGCACTTGCGTTTCTGAACTTTACGACCGATTCCAAAAGAGGGGTATGAAAAAGAAATAAATAAGTCTCAAAAGGGTAACAAAGGATAAAGTGTTTAGATAGCAGAACAAAATGCCTTCATCATTCCAATCTTCAAAACATGCCCAGTACAAACAAACAAACACAATTAAACAAACCAAAGGAATCATACACAATATCTAATAGTGCCTCTTGGCTAACCAAGAAAAGAACATCTTTCCAATCCTCAAACTCAACATCTTAGCCACTGACTTCTGCATTAACAATACTAGGACCTTCACAAGTCTCCATCACATTGTTCTCAACAGATTGCCTTTGGGTTCCCTTTGCCTGCTCGTTCTTAGGATCAACCTCTAATAGCGCTGAAAGCTTAGTAGCACGTGGACCTCCGAGGCTCCCAGAAGAATTCTCACATTCCTTTTCAAAATAAACCATACCCACCATATGCGTCTCATTATGCACAGGCGATGGACTTTGGCTAGTGTCTGCTGCATCTGGATTTTGCATGACAATGTCGCCTGCATCAATAAGCTTCTGAATCGCATTCTTCAGATTCCAACACTTCTCTATGTCATGCCCCGGGGCATCTGAGCAATAGGCGCACCTTTGAGAAAAATCAAACTTCTTTGGAAGAGGGTTTGGCATTTTTATCTGGGTCGGCTTCAACATGTCCAATTTCCTTAGCCTCTGGAACAGACTGGCATATGACACTCCTAATGGAGTGAATGTTTTCTTCTTCTGTAACCTCTCGTTCTTAAAGGATTGACTGGGCCGGAAACCTGATCCAGGGGGTTTTTGATAGGCTCGTGGGGGTAGATAGGCATTTTGTGGAGCTGGGTACTGGGAGAGTGATGTACGACTTTGGGAGTTCTGTGGAGAGAAGTGGCATTGGGGAGGATCATCTGGTGCATAAGGATATCCGCGGGGACGATGTCGAGGCTGGAAGTGTTGATCGAGAAAGCCCATTGGATCATCTTTTCTATTTCTCTTTCTTCCACCCAAGCTTACTAGGATGTTCTGAATATTTTTCGAACAACTCATGATTTTGCCTGACTTAATTCCCTCTTCTACTAACTCCCCCATTTTTAACACATCATTGAAAGGCTTCCCCAGGGTCGGGATCAAATGACTGAAGTAGGTGGGCCCCTGAGCTTGTAGTAAAAGCTTAATCATTTCTTCTTCACCAATCGGGGTATTGACTCGAGCAGCCTGCTCCCTCCATCTGAGCCCAAACTCTCTAAAGCTTTCCTCCGGCTTCTTTTCCATTTTAGATAGGGAGGAGCGGTCTGGGGTAACACCTGATCTGTATTGAAAGTATCGAACCAAATCTTGAGCCATGTCACCCAATGTAGGCCACTTACCAACATCTTGACAATTGCCATTCCAAAGCTGCCCCGGTCAGGCCCTCACTGAAGTACGCCATCAACAAATCATCTTTCTCGCCAACACTTTTCATTTCACTGCAATAATCCCTCAAATAGGCTACCGGATCTCCACACCCATCATACAAGTTAAATCTTGGCACTTTGAATCCCGCGGCAGGCGAACGTCAAGGGACACAGACAGTTCTTTGTAAGCCATGCTACCCTGGTCTCCCCTTCCTTGTTTGTTCTTTAAGGATTGTTCTATGCCTTTCAGCCTCCTGGGTATCCCATCTCGCCCTTTTCTTCCCGTAAACTCTTCATTTACAACATGAGACCCATCCCGCATACCCTATTTTGGGAACCTTGTGTGCAACCTCTGAGGGGTAATATTGGGCATCATGGGCTTTGAGTGAGTGTTCATTATTGGGGATGGTGGATATGACAGGAGGACGATTTTGGGGAGAGGTAATTGGAGGATGAGTGATGGAGCTACTAAGACGGTTGGGAAAGTTGTGATAAGCGGGTAGATCTGGAGAGTATGGAGGATCATCTGGCATTGTGTTCGGAGCTTGGGTAAGGGCGGCATCTATGAAGCTAGGTGGTGGCGGGGGTGGTACCTTCCCAGTCACCTAAGCCTGATACATGTCCGCCATGTGTTGTCTTAACATCTTTACCTCTTCAACCAACCCATTGTCCTGTTCAACCAACTGCTTTCGGGCCCCGGTATCAACCAACTCAGTTTTGTTGTTGTCTGCCATTGCCTTTTGACTTTATGTTGTGAAGAGGAGTTACTACTTTGAGAACCATAAACCAACCACCTTTCTGCTATGAAGATATCAAAAGGAACAAAATGGGGTCATCCCGTTAGCGTTAGGGCATTTAACAGCAAAAATATCACCTTGCGTGCAATGCACCTAGCAACAATTAATGGTTCTAGAATGACTTCGAGGGTCATAAGGTCACTTGGCATCATCCCAATTTGTTCATTTCAATCCTCTCTTTTCTTTGCTTTTCTAGCACTTGCTTGATCATTTTCCTTCCTCTTTTTTTCTAATTTCACTCTTTTCTTTCCTCTCATTTCTCACATCCCACAATTTCATCTATTTTTTTTTTCCTTTTTTCCTTTTTTCTCTTTTCTTTTAATAGTAAAAAAAATGATTCGATCGAACCCTATGTAGGTTGCCTACGTATCATGATGCCGCATGAATCAGATCTTTGCGTAGTTCTAGCAGATCGGAAATAAAGTAAACAGACTAACGTTCTCTTTTTCCTTTTTTTTTACCTTAATAACTACTCTGATGAGAAAAGGGAAATAAAAGAAACAAATCTCTTCTTTTTTTAAAAAACAATTCCAGACTTAATGTGCTATAACCTATCCTATACTCAAGCTTATCGAGCATATATGTTTTTCTCTTCTTTTTTTTTTTGAAACAAACACTCTATGGAAAATTATTCAGGAAAAGTCCTACAAGAGAAAAATATTTTTTGATTCTTTTTTTAAGAAGGAAATATAAAGAATAAACCAAAGAAACATATTTTGAATTTTCATTTGATATCCTGACACAAGATTTCGAAACAAGCAATGAAAAAGATAAAACAAAATGTTTTTGGATTTCAAATGATTGCCTAAAGGAAGAAACTTTAAACAAAAGATAAAGTATGTTCTTTTTTTCTTCTATGTACAATATCCTAAAGTTGTAATGAAAATAATTTTTTTTATTTTTCATTAATTTCCTAAAGAAGAACCTCAAAAGAAAATCTTTTTTTTTTGGATTTTTGGAATTAATATCTTAGAGAAAACCTTTAAAGAGGTACTAAAAAAACAAATATTCTCTTCTTTTTTTTGAATTTTTAGTCCTAATAAAGGAAATATAAAAACAATTTTTATTTTAAGTCCTAGATATTAATTGCCTAAAGGAAAACCACCTCAAATTGTTTTTTTTTATTTTTTATTTCTACAATTAGTATTCTAAAAAAAACTTATAACGGAAATATAAAACGCAAAATTTCATTCTTTTTTGCTTGTTTTTTTTGGATTTTTGACTTGTAACACATTTCCAAATACAATAACAAAAGACTCGGCAAACTTAACTAGACTATTACAAACTCAAAAATCAACTAAATGACTGAATACTACTGTACAAGACTAGAAAGTAAAACATGAACAAAAGACTCTAAAATATAAAAAGCTCCTCAGGCAATTCCCGAATGCAGTGATCCTGGGGTATCTGTCATGCTCACACTCCGGTAATTAGATCCAACCCTATATGAGAAAACTTAAACCAACACTATGTGAGATGAAAACATTCCCTACTAGACACACGCAAGACAAGGTTGTAACCATTTTTCTAAAATTAACCTGTGCAGCTAAAAGTGGCTAAAAATGCAAGATTTGGCTAAGATCCCGCAAAGCCAAGAACCTAAGATTTACTAGGAATACTGGACCCTATGTGGGTTGCCTACGTATCACGTCCCGAAAGACGAGAATCAGGTATGCGTAGTTCGGGCAGATAGGATACGGGCGAGAAATAAAAAAAACAACTAATTTAGAGAAAATATGTTTTTTTTCTTTCTCTTTTTTTTTTTTTTGAAAAATGATGAAACATGTAAACTCTTTTTTTTTCTTTTTCCCCTTTTTTGATTTTTGATTTTTGAAAAATGATGAAAAAGTACAAAAATCTTTTGAATTTTCCAAGCTTTTTTTTTCTTAACAAAATGTGACAGAAAACATAATTAGGCCCCAACCGTTTTATCTTCACACTTCACCCTCTCTTTTTTTCTTTTTTTTCTTTCTTCTTTCTTTTTTCATTGTTTTTTTTTCATTTCTTCATTTACCCTCAGCTATCATTGGTCTGCCAAATGACTCTTTTACCCTTGAATAAATGCAACATGTAGCACATAAGATGCATCAGGATGATCTTTTATTTTTTGGGGTATACCTGTCCTAGACGGATCCAACCCCTGTGTTGAGTCCCCTAAGTCAAGTGCACATGATGCAAACAAGCGTTCCTACTAAGGATTTGGCATGAAGCTGAGTTATTCTAGGTTCAAAACCTGGGTATTTGTTCTAAACTTGTGTACTCGAGCGGACAACTCGAGCCGAGGAGGGGGCTACGTACTGGGAACCAAAAGGCCATCCGACTTAGTAACTTATCCGAGCCTCTTTCTTATTTCAAGATATGACACTAACAGAATAAGGAGTCTCGACCAGCGAGCACTCCTCTGGAGAGAGAAGAGAGAGGTTTCGTAGCAGTTTATATATACAGTTCAGATAATATCAAAGCGGTAAAAAGCAACATTTAGCACATTAGGCTCAAACATGTAATAAAATCAGATAACAGATAAAACCAAATGTAACAATTCATCTAAGCTCGAATTCTTGAACCCTGAACCAGGGATTCTGGGTTCGGTCCCCAGCAGAGTCGCCAGAGCTGTCACACCTCCTTTTCACCTATACCCCCATAAGGGTATATGAGGGAGTTTTTTCCCCAACTTAAAGTGACAATCGAAACGGGATTATTTATTAAAAATTCAGAGTCGCCACTTGGGATAATTTATGGTGTCCCAAGTCACCGGTTCAAATCCCGAATCGAGGAAAAGATTGACTCTGTATTACAGTCCGCGAACCAAAAATTCGAGTAAGGAATTCTATTAACCCGAAAGAAGGTGTTAGGCATTCCCGAGTTCTGTGGTTTTAGCACGGTCGCTCAAATGTTATATTCGGCTTAATTATCTGATTTTAGTACATGTTCAAACCTATGTGCATTTTCAACCTTAACCGCTTTTATTCATTTTAGGAAGATGACAACGTTATTAAAACACGTCTTGAACCATGTCACATAAATGCACCTGTGGTCTTTGACATATTTTAACATTGTTGAGATTTGGATTTGGGTCACATAAATGTGCACCCGAGCCCTTTTATCTAATTTGATGTAGTTTAGTTCATGATTAGCAACCCAATTTCCGTACCGTGACAAAATCATGTTCAACTATAACCAATTCGAGCAAGCATATGATTAGATAACTAAATGAGCAAATTCGAAACTATTAAAAATAACTTCACAAATAACGGGATCATATCACCAAATTAATCAATGACACTCCAAAATTCACTAGCTTCCAACCTTGAATATCCAACGATAATACAAAATTCGCCTAGTTACTGGCATAAGCACAATTTCTTTTTAAAAAAACGGGTGACAGGTGACTCCTTTGAATTAAGTAGTAAGTCTTTATTATTTCAAGCCTTTTACTTTCAGAGAGTTCAAATACGTATTATGAAGACAAGGTATCCTTTGAAATTTCAAAAAGCAACAATCAGCCATGACTCTCATTTTCAACAAACAGACGGCCTAACCAGTCGTTATAATATCATACACCTGATGCAAGGTCTAAAAATGACATAGACAACAATGAAAGAAGTAGATGTAACAGTTATATTCGATTAACTTACAAAAGATTGGCTCAGTTGGAAACGAACAGATCTGGAAACGAACAAAGAACGACGAGCGGAACCTCGATTGGAATTGACAGACTCGAACGACAGATGGCGAACTAACCGGCTTCCTGCGGGGCTCGTCGGAGACAGAGGTGAGGCAGAAAAGACAAAGGAGCGAAACTGATTTGGAGGGGTGAAGTTGTATCCCTATTTTCGTCTTCGTCTTATCCGTTTTCCGCTAGGTCCTGTCCGTGGTCGCTGCTCAAGAAAGATGAAGATGTTTGGGTTTTTTTCCAGGGAGACGGTTGAAGGCGATGAAGCACGGCTGAAGGTGATGAAGCTTGGCTGCTTCTGTCTAGGTCCAGACGTTATAGTTCTCTATAGGTTGAAGAAGAAGAACAACAAAATGGGTCTATATTTTTCGGTCCTTGTTGCTGAAGAAAATGAACAAACGAGGGGGTCGAAGAAGACGATTCGAAGGGGGGAGGGGTCCTGTTGTTCAGCTGCTTGATTTTTTAGTGTCTTAGGATTCAAGGTTGGGTCGAAAATGGGGTCGCCTGGTGCTTCTAATGTTGAAGAAGTTGATGCAACGCTGGGGGTCGTTTGGAGAAGACGGAGATGGGGGGGTCGTTCCTTTTGGCGCAGCCTTTTTCCAGTTCTTTTTAGCATTCCCCTTTCCACTTTTTTTTGATTTTTTAAGCATTAATTTATAGGTAGAGTTTAGGTTTAGGTGTATTTTTGTGTATTTTGTCCATTAGTCCCTAGGTCTTTTGTGTTAAGTCCTTAGGGTCTTTTTTATTTGTTTTTATTCCAAAGAATGGTCTAGAAGGGTCCCTAGGCTTAATGGACTAATCTGAATTGGGTTCTAAAACTCTTAAAATTATGATCCAACACCTTAATTGACTCATTTTAAAGTAAAATAAAAATACTACCCCATGCAAAAGCTAACATGAAACTATTATATATTTTTTTATTTTCAAAATTATATAAAGATGAAAATATGGTTCTATTTTTGTATTTTTTTTTTTGAAAGGTACATAAAATAATATTTTTTGTAATTTTCAATTTTCTTGTAATAAAATAAAGTAAAAGAGTAAAAATGAGTTGAAATAGCTATATTAGGCCTAAATTAAATATTTTACGCTAAAATATAAAAATCTTGGGGAGGGTCAAAAATCACATGTCTACAATTGATATTATATTTTGGGTTGTATGCCATGATTGGGGCCTTGTGCCGACCTTTTGAGACCCTTAGGGATATTTTTACTATTTTTCCTCACTCTATTTGTCTGAAAGCATATCCTCAGTCATGTTTACCTGTTAATTGTTTAATTCTGGTTTTATCACTTTACTTCTTAAAATGTGAAAACTGTTTGGGTTGAGTTCCCTGTTTTACCGATGGTCCGAGTGATCGTGAAGTTGATGACTGATATAGACCAAGGGTCTGATTGTGAAGTTGATGACTGAGATAGACTGAGGGTCTAATTGTGAGGTTAATGACTGAGAGAGGCCGAGGGCCTGATTGTGAAGATTATATATCTATGGATCGGGTTGCATGATATATTTATAGACTGGGCTGTAAGCCGCAGCAATATATATATATATATATAGATCGGGCTGCACGCCGCAGCGATATAGCGCTTGGGCTGTAGGAACCCATCCGGAGTCTGCACACCCCCAGTGAGCGCAGTCGACTATATATATGGATCTAGCTGTACGCCGCAGCGATATATGGATCGGGCTGCACGCCGCAGCGGTTACTATATGGTACTTATTAAGTGTGAGTGCTGAGTGTGAGCGCTAATTGATGAGAGTTGAGTCTCGAGCGACTGAGAGGCTTGCCTGAGGGGCTATAGATATACATGTACATGAGTAATGCTTTGCCTGAGGGGCTTGTTTATGAACTTACTGTTTTTCACTCCTCCTTAAAGTGAGTTTTTATCGAATATGTTGATTTAATTACTGCTTTCACTCATCTTTAGATCGAGCCTCTATTGAAAATGTTGAGCAAACGCTTTAAACAACTTTCATTCAAACTGAAGTTTTTAAGTTATGAAATGGGTATAAATTTCTGTTTTGCCCGAGGGGCCGATTATGGTTTTCATATCTTTTATTATAAATGGTATTGCACCCCTACTGAAACTGTTGGAAAGCATTTTCAAATGATTTTTACCAAAAACTGGATTTTAAATGAGACAATTTACTCGTATTCTGATTTGAAAGCCTGTTGTGCTTATTGAGTTTATCATAAATGTGGATTCATCGTTTCCTACTGCTCAGCCTTTATTTACACTTATTACTTACTGGGTTGGAGTACTCACATTACTCCCTGCACTTCGTGTGCAGATTCAGGTATTTCGGAACCCGATAGCGGGTGTTGATTGTTCGGAGGCGGAGCTATCGGAGTTGGCAAGATGGTTGCACGACGTTCACAACACTGCTTTCCTTCCTCTCATTTTCATTACTGTATTTAGTACATTTTTAGACTCTTGCTATATTCAGACCTTGGTAGATGCTTATGACTAGTGACACCCCGATGTCGGGCTGTATTTACTTTCGCACTTGTTTTATTTCGTTAAATTTATACTTGTTGGGGGTTCATCCTTATAAATGACTTAGATTGACTTATTAAACTGTTAAAACTGAATTTGGGAATTGTGTCGGCTGACCTTGTCTTCAGGAGAGGTGCCATCACGATCGGGTTCGGTTTGGGATCGTGACAAACGGTTTCTTTAATTACTGAAAAAATGAAACAGTTAATCATAAGATATTAAATTTTCTAGTCACTTATTAGAGAGGTTTTATTGCGAGCATAGCTTATCTTCCGTAGCTTGTGAATGAGATTTACAATTATTTACATTAGTCAATTACCAATATTTCTAGATTGATAGAATGTTTATTCTTCGAAAATTATCAAGACGATGATCGAATGCTCTAGTTTATATTTAAGGTGTTTCCATAATTTTCTCAAAAGCTAGTTATAAAAGCCTAACTATATTTTATATATATATATATATAAGCTTTATTTGGAAACACTTAGTCAAATAATGGTACAAATATATATCATTTCACGACATACGCATGAAATGTAACTATAAATCATTAAATGCAAGATATGTGCAATTTATGTGCTCATTTATCACTAATTTCACTTTAATCCATAACTACAATCAAACTTTTATATAACAATATCATTTGTTTCAATATCATTAAGAGTTTTATAGTGAATGGTTGTAATACACCTATAACAACATTTGGCATTTAAACTTTTCTGGTTGTTATAGACAAAAACTATCAGAAAATTAACTTTTTTCTATTTTAGTATTATATATAAAAAGATAAGAAAAATGATCAAATTTAAAATCTCAAAAGATATGCATATTTTACTAATTAAATATTTAAAAAGCTAATGAGTTATTAATAAATTCATAACTAAATGTACAAAGATTTAAACTCTAAGGCACACATTTTAAAGCTACTAAAAAATTAAATTCTTTTAAGATTGATGAAAAAACTCTGAAAAAAGTATGTGCAAATCTTAGAATCTTACTTATTATACAAGACGAAAATTTTGTCCAATGAAAAAGATTGCATGTGCATATCTTCAAATATTAGATATTGTGCATAATTGAACCTTTTGCACAATGAAATAAAACTATACAAGCATATTTTTTAATCGAATTAAGTGAATCTTTAATTATAAAAGTATGTAACATAATATTTTTAATTATAAATGGTACACTAAAGTTTTAAGAAATTTGGTCGGATTAAAATCTTTAGGCTTTTTATTGATAATTTTAAAAGTTTATGTGGTTGTTATAGAGCTGCAATTTTATAAAGAGAATAAAAACTATAAAGATGGTTGCTGTTGTTGTGGGCAAAATAACTATTATAGACAGGGGCGGAGCTACGGTAGAGGGTGCGGGTTCGGGCGAACCCAGTGACTTTTTTCGAGACCCTGTATTTGTATTGAAAAATTTATTCTTTATATATAAATATATCCTGCCAAACCCAGTAACAAAAGGTGTCTGGGTTCAATGGTAAGAGTTCTGGGTTCGCTCGGAGAGCACGCGGGTTTGAATCCTGCTGAAAGCAGTTAGCTATTTTCTTGTTTCTTACAGTTTTCTGCTAAGAGATTAAAAACCCCTAGATGAAAAGAGGCGCGCCAACTCTTTCCTCTCCAGCAACAAAAACACTATTTTCCACCATTAAAGAGCCTTCTTACTCAACTAAAAACCAATAGTTTTTCTCCATGAAAGTTGTTCTCAAACTCCAGCTCCAAAACACTCCAAACTTCAGCTACAAAACTCCATTAAACTTCCACAAAAATCAGCGAAAATCAGCTCCCAAAATCCCCCTTTTACACCCATAGTGGGAGAGGAGTGGTCGTGAGGAAAGCTGGGCTGAACTTAGGAGAGAGGAAAGCGAAAGCAGAGAAGATGTTTGGGTTAATGGAAGGGTTCTTGAAGAATGATGCAGTTAGTTTAACAAAAAAATATTCTTGATCATGGTGAATTTACTGTTGCTCGATCAAGATTCAATTTTGATGATTTTGAAGCTTACCAGGTACTCCCATTTTCCGATTTATTTGACATTTGTTCAAAGGTGTAAAAATTGCACAACATACTCATTTTTGGCATTTGGGTCTCGTTTAACTACATCACCCCTTATTCTTGATTTGCTTATTTGTTGGAATAGAGTCATGTTTCACTTAGTGCTAGACTTATACCCTTATTAAGAAGAAAATCTTCATATGTCTACAGTAGAGATACAATAGAAGAAAGCCAAGTGACTTTTTTCGAGACCTTGTATTTGTAATTTAGAACTCATACACTTATAATTCTAGCTCCGCCTCCGATTATATAAAGGTGAAATATAACTTAAAAATTCGGTTTGGAAAAACTATGGCTTTTGTAATGAATGAATGTTATATAGAGATGTTGTTATAAAGAAATCTCAATGTATTGTGGTTAAATTATTAGGGTGGGAGTAATAAGTTTTTTTAAGTATATTCTCTCAATTTTTTTCCCTGAAGACAAGGCATTCAATAAATCTCTCCAAATGTGATTTTGCTTATTTATGATGGAAAAGAATTGAGTTTGCCACTCTTGCTGGTTTGCCCGAGAGGTTAAGGGGGAAGACTTAAGATCTTCTGCACATAAGTGCGCGTGGGTTCGAACCCCACAGCCAGCAATTTTTATACATCTATATTTTGGTTTTTCCTGGATGACAGGAGTAGACTCTAGTTCTGAAGCACTATATTTTTCTCTCTTCAACATTCTGTTGTGCATTTTTATCACATTTGGCCATTTTTCTTAAATTCTGAATGCAAAGATAATATAAATAAGCATGAAAAACACTCGATAAAAGAAGAAGGAAGAGTCGCTATTGAAGAAACAATACATATGGTCAAAGCTTAATAGATTTTTCATACTGGCCAGTCATGCTGGCTTACATCATTCTTACATATAGGTTAATTCAAAACGTTTGAATGGTACATCGACCTCTCGAAGATGTTTAAAGGAAGAAAGACAATCAGGCAATGGTCCTACAATCTTGTTATGAGAAATAAACAGGGCATAAAGTTGAGTAACTTCACATATAGAGTTTGGTAACACAACAGATAACTGGTTGTTATTGACCATCAATTGTTGCAAATATTTTAAGTTCCCTATAGTTGAAGGAATAGGCCCTGTTAGCTGATTATTTGCTACAGAAAATCTCAAAAGTGATGTCAAGTAGCCAACTGATGGAGGTATAATTCCAGTGAGTCGATTATTTTCGAGTCTCAAATGTTGCAGTGAAGACCATTGGCCTGGATTTAAAGGCAATGGTATTTCTCCTTCAAGCTGATTTTGTGCTAGGAAAATACCTGAAATGGAATGTAGTTTTGTAATTGAAAATGGGATTTTCCCAGTTAATGAATTATTCGACAAATAAAGCTCCTGTAGTGGTTGCAAATTCCCAATATTTTCTGGTATACTCCCTGTCAAAAGATTATTTTCAAGATTCAAGAACTCTAAACTTGTCAAGTTTGAAATGGAGTCAGGTAATGCACCAGAGATTTGATTGTTTTGTAAAGTAAGTTTTTTGAGATTTTTGAGAACACCAATTGATGGAGGAATTTGGCCTGTTAATCCAATTAGTCTACTAAGATCAATAGATTCTAAAGAAGTGAGAAGTGTAATTGAAGGAGAGATTGAGCCAGTCATAGTATTTGATACAAAAAATGGAGCAAATTCATCGCCAGCGTCATAGTAACCAGGGAGATTAATTTCTACAACTCTGCCTGTTTGAGAATTGCAAGAAATGCCAGGCCAAATGCAGCAATCTTGGCCAATCCAGTTTTTTAGCCTACCAGAAGAATCAGAATGTATTGCAGCTTTGAAATCAGTGAGACCCTTGAGATCATTAGGGTTGCATGCTTTACTTTCACTAATTCTGATCATAAGAGAAACCATTGCAAGAAAGCAGATAAAGTAGTGATGTGATGCCATTTTAATTTGTCTGCAAAACAAATTAAACATGATTAAAACATGATGAGAATTAATATACTCATGCATCATTCTCTCCAAGAACTTCCCACCTTGCTCTTGGGGAGACTCGAACTCATAACCTCTTGATTAAAAATGGAGGCTGCTTATCATCACAGCAATCCCTCTTGTCTAAACACTAAGTATGATTAAATATACTATGTATTTTGACTTTCTTAGAATTCTAGGTGCAATCCTCGGACCTTATTCATATCTATATTATATTAAAAGCATGAAGGCCCTTAGCGAAATGTCATTTGTCTTTTTACCCTTAAAAAATAGAGTTCATATTGGACAAAATAGTAATTTAATTATTTTTCCTACTATTTATGATGCTAAAATTAACAAAAGTTTTATTCTTAAAACATTCCTTATTTAAATCCTACTTTTCTACTTTAAGTTTCCTAGAAGTCGAAGATCTTTGTGAATTTGCCGCGCCTATTCCTAATTATGTAAAAACTGATATTAATCTTACTCTTCTACTTTAAGTTCCCTAGGTTTAATGATCTTTATAATTAATTAGGAATTGTAGAAGGCATCTGTGTCTAAGTTAGAGTCCTTTTTTTTTTGTAAGAATTATTTTAATCATATGTAAACTAAATTAGATAAAAATAAAGTTAAATTGCAACCACACATGTTTGTGTAAAGATCCAAACTTTTATCGTAAATTGAGTTTCCGCCTAAACCTTAGGATTTTTTAAATCAACTAAATACTATGTATTAAATTCTTCCTTATTTGAATGATTTAGAAAGTTTTAGTAATAAATATCTTATATAAATTCTTTTTATATTGGTTTTGTATCAGTTTGTAAAAGACAAGTGATATCAAAACTGAAAAACTAAAGAGAATCAATAGAAAAGTAACGATGTGGTTGTTAATTAAATTTGCTTTGTCTATCAAAATAAGGTGACATTTGCTCTAACAGTAGGAGAAAATAAGTATCTGTGACTTTTTTCTTTAAGATCTACATAAACTAATATTTTTTTTATATTTTTTTTAAGAATATCAGCCATGAACAATAATTTTTCAATATTCGAAAAACAACTTAAGACATGTTTATCAATTTTTACAAAGACTAACTTTTTCTTTTGGAAGATTTTACGAGAAAAAAGTTCAACAATTTGTCAAAATAAAAGACACTTAAGTTTCTTTATGCGACAATCAATGTATTTATGTTTTAATCACACAAATTCAACCTATACAAATATAATTATTCTAGAGGTAATTTTCCATATAATTTTTTTAATCTTTGTCAAGCATGAATACCATAACGTAACCAGAATTGGTAAATAGTTGCAAAAGCATAATAATGAATTGACACTTTTTTTTATTGTTTTATATAACTCAATTAAAACATTGTTTAATAATATTTGTATAATTTTATAAAATTATATACTCCTTAATATGGATATGCGCAGAACCCGTACCTTAACACCAGTTATATTAAAAGCACAAAGGTCCTTAGTGAAATGTTGTTCACGTTTTTTAGTCTTAAAAGTAGAATTCACACCGGACAAAGTAGTTATTTAATAATTTTTTCTAATATTTAGCACATTAAAAATAACTAAAAATATGATTATTAAATCTTTCCTTATTTAAACTAGATAGAAAGTCTAAAATTTAAGGCTTTAAAATCTATTAAGATTTTACCTTATAAAATAATAAAAATTAAAATGTTTATTCAGAAGAAATGTCGTATATATTTTTTTCCTAACAACACGAGAACTTTTAGACGGAAACTACAGCATATTTGTCTTTACTTTGGATTTTAGTTACTTTTAGTGATTTCATTAATGTTTCAAGAGTCAATTTTCTGAAAAAAAAAAAGTTTATAGAGATACATTTTTAAAAAGGCAATAATCGTCATAACGCGAGAAATGCATGAAATTATTCTTAAAATTTTCTCCCATGACACGAATCTTCTTTCAAAATTTAGTCTCTCAGTTCTAAAATGATTCATATATCCATAATAAACATGACATTACAAATTTGGAGAAAAATTAAGCTGAATACCACAAACACAAGGCTAAAACCATACATTCATTATTGTCATGAACTTACATTTTTTATTTTATAACTCAAGCATATTATTATTTATGTAACTTTTTAAAATTTTATATTTATTAGCGTGGGGTACACGCGCAAGGCGCGTACCCTAAAATTAGTACTATATTAAAAGCACGAAACCTCTTAATTTTTTTTAGCCTTTAAAAATAAATTTTATATTGGACAAAATTTGTAATTTATGCTACTTTCCTAATATTTAGGAGTTTGGAAGCAGCTAAAATTTTGTTTGTCAAGTCTTTCCTTTTAAACTAGGTAGAAGTCCTAATATTTAAAACTTTAAAATCTATTGATATTGCATTTTATATAAATTATACTAATTGAAAGTAAATCCATATATGCAAATTTAGGATGCTTAACTTGATAAGCATCGTTCACCAAAGAAAAAATTTCTTATTGTAGTTATACAAAATAATTTATTTATGTTCAATTAAGCCCCTAAATTAATTAATTCATATGCAATTAATATTTTGTGTTATTTAAAAATCTTTGAGGAATTGCAATAAAAGTATAGATAATTAACTCTGTTTGTGTCTCCTCAAATGGATTTGAAATTCTTTTAGATTCTTAAGGGCTATGTGTTCATGCCGAAACTAAAAAAGAAGCATGATAACTTGTGAAATTAAACAGATAAAATTATGACATTAGAATAAAATTTAAACTGAATTTGAGACAAAGTTTCTTTCTTAATTAAGTTAGGTATATAGGATTAATATTCATCAATTTTAGGAGCTTATATTTTTATTTTATAACTTAAACATAATTTTTGAATAATATTTATGTAACTTTGTAAATGGAAACGCGCGCATAACGCGTACACTAATTCTAATTCTTTGTAAATGCAAATCGTGCTCCCTAAATCCTCAAAGGTTCCGATCAGCCAGATGGACTTGTCAATATCACGTATGAATTCATGAATAGAAAAGTATAATTTTAAGAAACATCACAAATGAATTAATTAAATTACTAAAAATAAATAGCTTGAAGAAATTACCAATAATTTAAATGGGAAGCAATCCTAAAGTCCACCAACTGTTATTGTTCCTTAAAACTCCGATAACATCCGGTGTTCAGATTTTTCGGTAATACCTACTAATTAGATTGAAATTATTTAACAATTGATGTTAAGAGTTTTAGGTAATACCTACTTGGGTTTATAAACATATTAATTTTTGTCGATATTTAAAGACTAACATATTGTTGCAAATTTGAGGTGGTGCGAAAATAGTTGAGGAATTTAAGATACGGATTACACGTAATTAAAATAGAAAAATAGTTTGAAAGTTCAAATTTGTTGAATCTTTGATTTCCATTCTTGTACGACAACCTCGAAGATAATAATTTTTGGGTCCATATAATTATCTATTTATTCCTGCGAAAATTTGGAAGATGGCGTAGATAATTGAGTTTTGTAAAACTCAAACATTGCAAAATATGTTTTTAGTCCCTTAAGAGTAAAATAATTAAATATAAACCAATTATAACTTAATAAATTTTAATTTTTGGCTCTGTATGATTATCAATTTATCTGGGACTTTTCATTTTCCTCCTTTCATCCAACTCAAAACAAAAGAATATAAAAGCTCAAAACCTTTTTTTTCTTCTTTTCTGTCAGCTTTTCTCTCCCATTGTTTTCAAACAGAGTAACAGATAAAACAACATAGTTGTTCTTGGCCCTTTTAAATCTTTGGGTGGCAATTCTAAGGTTTAAAGGTTGAGGTACACCTAAAGAAAATTTGATAGCAATAAATTTCTTTAAAATCTATTTTTGCCATGATATTAATCCAAAAAGGCAAAAAAAAAAAAAAAAAACAATCTGCAATTGGCTAGGTCATTATACGAACCAACTTCATCATGAATCGTTTATCTCATTCATATTAACTAGTTTTAGAACGTGCGCGATACGCGGATAATTTGATAGAATATTAATTTTATTAAATTATGATTTAATATATTATATTATTTTAATAAATATTAGTTGTTATTTTATTATTTAACATAATGTGCAGAAATATAACAAAATCTATATAAAATCAAAAGATATACATCATAAAGTAATCAAATAAATTGTTTGTTCCTTATTTGTTCTTTATTAAATTAGCAAGTATTTAGTACTATATATTTATTTATGTGACTTTGTATTAACTTAAAACGTGCAATTAAATCCACTTCGTAAAATTATTTTGTTCAAGTAGAATAAAAATAAATTTTTTATGTATAGATATTGAATCTAGTGCACACTTGTGTTTGCCCTTAAAATTGGATAACAATTAAACTTACAATGTGGTTTTAAGGACACGTGATTTTACTTAATATTAATTGATAAATATGAAGATTAGTGATAGAAATTAACAACAAAGTGAAGCAAACCAGTGTCGAAACGGAATTTAACCCTCGAGTAAAAGTGACCTCAAGCTGACTGATATCAGAACAAGTAAAAATAAGGCAAGCTGATGAACAAGAGAGTAAAAGAGAAAAGATTATTGTATTGCTTTGTTATATGTCAATGTAAGATCCTTACAAATGGCTAAACCTTCTTTATATAGTAGAGGAATCCTATTTACGGTATATTTCTAATTACAAAAGGAAATCTCACGATTAGCTAACTAACCGCCCTTGATTTGATCTGTTCTGAGATTTCTGCCATTATCCTCGACTAGTACCAGATATCTCGCCTTTTAGTTATTATGCTATCTTCGGTTTTTCTCGATGTCTATCTTGTTTGTCACGACCCTAAACCGGACCCGATTGTGATGGCGCCTATCGTGAAACTAGGTCAGCCGACACAAACTCCCAAACCAACTAAACAGTTAATTTACATCATTTAAAGTCATTAATAAGCTATAAATCCCAAAATATAGAGTAGAATGGAACAGTGCGGAAACAAACACAGTCCGACATCGGGGTGTCATCGGTCATGAGCATCTAAAATTCGTCTAAGAGTATGAAAAGACAACATAGTTTAATACAAGGCTAGTACAAAGTGAAATAAAGATAGGAAGGAGAAGCACTGGGCTGCGAACGCCGAACAACTACCTAGTCAACTCCGAACAAGCCTGCTGGGAAGCAAACCAGCACTCGCTAGCATGACCCGAGACTCCTGGATTTGCACACAGGGTGCATGGAGTAATGTGAGCACTCCAACTCAGTAAGTAATAAAAGTAAAGGCAACTAAGCGATAAGAAAACACGTAAAACACAGAATAAAACTACAACAAACAGTATAAAACCAGAACAATGTAATAAAACAGTAAAAGCTCGTAAAAACACTTTAGTTCAGTAAAAACCTCTTTGAAACATCTTTCAGTAGTTCAAACGAGAGGAAAAAGGATAGAAACATAAATCAGCCCCTCGGGCAAAACAAGTATCATAACCGCCCCTCGGGCAAAATGCCAACAGAACCAGCCCCTCAGGCTACCTCACAATCACTCGTATCAGCCCTTCGGGCAATAATCATGGAACAACATCAGCCCCCCGGGCTATGAGGGTGTTTGAATTGGCTTAAAAGCTGGTCAAACCAGCTTAAAATCATTTTTGGGCTTATTTGAGTATTTGGATAAATCTTAAATGTGTTTTTAAGCCAAATATTTTAAGCTAAAATACCCAAAACAAGCCAAAAGCAATAAGTTAGGCCACCCCAACTTAATGCTTTTTGGCTTACAAGCTCCTTATATTTGACCAAGTAATTTACCCTATTATCTCTTTTACTTTTTCGAAACCCCAAAACTACCATTCCCTTACGAATTAAATCTCTGTGCCATCTAATCGTTGTTTTCAATCTTTCTGCTGTCATTTCCAAAATTGTCAATTTCGTTGATGTTTTAACCGTAAAGCTAACACTAGCTTTATAAATAAAATGTTTGACAGATTCTAATATTTTGTAAATATTGTTCTTTTAGTTTTTTTTTTCTGGTTCCATGACATTTAAAAAAGAATTGCTATGGAATCCCTCCTTTTTTTAATTGGTGAAACTATATTTTAAATCAAAATCTATCAATGAGTTTACGTGTTACCCTAGAATTTAAAGTTATGAGCGAATTTTTTTTTTGGTCAAATAATTAATTGTTGTATATTATTTAAATAAATAATTTATATTTAGGTAATCAGTTTAAATTAAAATTGAACTAAATTATAAATTATTTGTATATGCATCAATTTAGAATAAAATATTGTAATAATTATCTTTTTTATAGTGTTAACAACTTTTAGGATATTTCAGTCATTTTAACATAAATAAGTGCTTACCAGCACTTGTTTGCCAAACACTTCAACAATTTTTTTTCAGCTTCATCACTTTTATCCAAACACGTAACTGCTTATTTATAAAACAAGCTCTAGCACTTAAAAAGTGCTTTTAAGCACCAATGCTTAAAAGCCACTTTTTTAAGTCAATTCAAACGGGCTCTATATCACATCTCACACTGGGTACTCGCGCTCAATGGGGGTGTGCAGACTCCGGAGGGGCTCCTACAGCCCAAACGCTATATCAAGCCATCGCGTGGCATAATCAAACTGGCCTTCGACCTTATAATCATGAATCAGTACAATACCGTTGTGGCGCGCAGACCGATCCCATAATATCCTCACAACACAAGCCTCCGGCCTCACTCAGTCGGAAAATCTCTCAAGCCACTCGGGCATAGTAAAACATGATGCTCATCCCAAAATATCATTTTAAAATGTCAAAACGGAGTAAATATGACTGAGTTATGAAAACAGTAGAATACAGGATGACTGAGTACGAATATGAAGTCAAAACGGTGAGGAATAGTAGTAAAAATCCTCTAAGGGTCCCAAACAGTTGGCACGAGGCCCAAATATGGCATTCAGCCCAAAATATGATAATACTTTCCAAAACACAATGATAGCAAACAGTTTTCAATCAAATACGTAGTTTAATAGTCATACGAGACGGACTAAGTCACAATCCCCAATGGTGCACGACCCCACGCTCGTCATCTAGTGTGTGCGTCATCTCAAAGTAGCACAACGATGTGAAATTCGGGGTTTTCATACCCTGATGACATCATTTATAATCATTACTTACCTCTATCCGGTCCAAACTCTAGCCCTGATGCCTTTGCCCCTCGAATCGGCCTTCGGATGCTCCAAATCTATCCAAAAATAGATTTATACCATCAAAATATGCTAAGGGAACAAAGCCCACTCGAAATTAACCAATTTACATCAAAAATCTCGAAATTGGCCAAACCTGACCCCCGGGCCCGGATCACTGCCAACTCCGCACTACTACAAAGTAGGAATAGAAGGGCCGCAATAGCTTTTACCCAATATGAGGGTCGGGATCGAATTCCTCAGGGAGCTAGGAAGGGAGTTGAGTATCTGTCTAGACTAGAGTCGTGTAATTGTTCCAAATGTCACTTCCAAACATCTTTTGATTTTTCTTTAACAAACTAATATTATCAACTACTAATTAGAACTAAATTATGCTAATGAGAAAATTGCTAGAGTTGTATCTAATGGGTAGAAAGGCACTAGGGTAGTGACTTTCACCTAGGTGGCTAATTGACAGGTAAATGCTTCTAAGGTTCGATTGACATGATTGGGGAAATATGCTATAACCGTTGCACAATTTTACCCACTCTCACACCTCTCGGTAGAGAGAGTGATTTTGCCCAATCGACTTTTTCGAGACTAAATGGGTAGGCAAATCAGCTCAAGCAACTAGGGTTTGTGAGCACGTTATTTTTGCCTTAACGAAAACTACTCCAAAATAAATCAAAAAATAAAATAAATTTCCTTTACTGTGTAATTTTTGAATTTGCGTGGTGTTAAATATTTGTGTTATGTCCGTAAATGTTTACTTTGTCGTAATAAAATAAAAAATAAAATAAAATACATGTTGCATGCATATTAGGATTTAATTATGCATTTAAAAGATAATTTAAATAAAATCACAAAAATATGCAATAGTTCTATTTTAAATATGCCACTGTGTGATTAAGGTTTTGTCTATGTATTAATAGGTAATTTATCTTTGTAAGGGTAATTTTGTTTTTTTTTAATTAGGAATTTAATAATTAAGAATTTAATTAGAAAATTAAAGAATGGAGAATGATAGAAACGGACCTGGGCCAAGAATTTTTAAACAAAAATCAGGCCCAAAACACTCAAAGGACCCGATCCATGTCAACCAGTCCCATACAGGACTCAAACGACGTCGCTTCTGGATTTTTAATCTGGGCCGTTGATTCATTTCAATCAAACGGTCCAGTTCAGCCCCTGCATAAATGAAACGACGACGTTTAGGGCAATCAAATCCGAACCGTTCATCCATCTTGATCCCACGGCCTCAAAAACTCACCCAGACCCGATCCATTTCACCCCCGGGTTGACCCCTTTCCCCAACTTAAACCAAACGATGTCGTTTGGTTAAGTGGATTGATCTCAACCGTGCATCTTAATTGATCCAACGGATAAGATCAATCCACCCCACCCCTATATAAGGCCCAAATCCCTACCCCGGCCCCTAACTTAACACCCCCCTCCTCTCTACTGTTCATCATCGTTCCAAACCAAATCCCTAAACCTAGCCGCCCCTATTCCCCTTCGCCTGAAACCCGGCGGCATCAACGCCGCCGGTCACCACCTTAACACCCCAGAACCCCCTGAACACCCTCTATCCGAATATGTTATCTGCTTGGTTCGAATCTCCCTGAAGGTTCTCGAATCTTCATTTGAAGATTCGAGCCAAGCTCAGATCTAAACCAAACAGCACCTAGTTAACACCATAGCACCCCCTAGCATGCCTCGTTATGGATCTAGTGTTGGTTTGGTTCGAATCCCCTCAGAACTCTTCGAATCTTCTTTTGAAGATTCGGACCAAACAAGAACAAACTCAGACTTGTTCTAAAATGACACCAAATGACCCCTAGGCTCCCCTCACCCTTGTGTCATCTTTGGTTCCCTTCGAATCAGCCCGGAAATGTTCGGATTTAAGATCCAAGAACCAGAAACCCTAAAAATTTTCCAATCTTGGAATTTTTCTGATTCGAGTGAAAGATTGAGGTCTAATAGACTTTAATCGAGGTATTCTCAACTGAGAATACTTCGAATAAAGTCTGTTCCGCCTCAAAAATGTCCGAATTCAAGTTTGAGTCTGTGCCTGAATAAATTTGAAGATTCAGAGGTATTTTTTCTATTTCTTTTGTGTATTCTACGTGTATTTTATGTTTGTTTCGTGAATCTGTGTAATTTTCCCATCTTTTGTTGTTCTACTGTATCATACTCGTCTATATGATCAAAATATGAAACTGTTTCTGTTGGTTGTGATTATTTACAATGTGAGTAATCGACTCGATTAAGTTCGTCGATTAGTTATATTATGAATTCTCATTCATGATAATACTGATTGAAACAATCTGTTTCTATTGTTATGTACTGTTTGTTGACAAATGTTGTAAATAGTCGACTAATTAATACTAGTCAATTAAATCATGTTTGTTTGCAAATCAGTGAATTCAAATGAATGTTGTGTATATATTGTTTTCTGAACAAGGCATTGTCAGTATATTGACAATGCTCCTGTGTTTGCCTGATACTAGTCCAATGTTGAGGTTCAGTTTAAATTGTTCTTTGTTCAGTATGATGTTTTTATGATGTTTAGGCTTAATTTCAATTTTTACAGAGTGTGATTTAAACACAATTGTATTAGGAGATTAATCATAGGATTGGTTGTTAGCTGCTAGACAAGTTTAAATTCAGATAACTTGTTAAATACTGGGACAGTAATTACAGTAGGTCAGGGGCATTTTCTGGGAATGAAACAGTAAAAACAGGGTGTTAGTGCTAGTGTATTATAATGTAATGTTAGTGGCTATAGTTTAAGATAATAATGGGGAACAAGGGATAATGGGGCTGCTGAAAATCAGGTTATGATCATATAAAGTATTAAAAAGTAGTTTGTAATGGAACTTTCTTATTTTAAAAGAAGAAAGGGGTCCAAGAAGCACTTAAAAGTATATGACCAGCCCTGTATAAATACAAGGAGCTGGACAGCTTAATAGAGACTTGAAGAGAGTTTGAGAGACTTTAAGAGATTTAGAGAGGAAGAAAAAATCTGAAGAAAAAGAGTTTTCAGAAAGAGACTGGATCAGTTTTTTTCAGAGAGATTTTGAAAGAGAAGTTTTCAGACAGAAAAGAAAGGAAAGAGAGAAAATCAGTAGTTCAAAAGAAAAAATCTAATTTAGCAGATTTTAAGAGAGTGAAAAGTCAGATTTGAGTGTGAAAAATCAAGCAGGAAATCAAAAAATGAAAATTTGAAGAGGAAAAAGAAACAGAAAAGAAACAAAAAAGAACAGTCACACACACACACACACACAGATACAGCAGCAGAAACAGAAAATCAGAAAAATGGGAATTTGAAACTGAAAAGAAACTGAAATCTGAAATATTGTTCTTTTGTTGAATCTGTTCAACTTTATTTGATTCCACTGTTTAGTTAAAATCTGAAGTGTCTTTTAAAAATACTGTACTGTGCATCTGGTTTCCTCGGGTCGTATTATTGCTCTAATCTATGGAAATACTGCTATTCTGCTGAATTTGTTACTGCTGCTACTGCTGAAATTTACTCCTTATACCTTCATTTCCAGGTACATATCCTTTTAAACTCATGTTGTGATAAGCTTCAACACGGCAAATAAATGAAGTTTGGAGTTATGATTCTGCTTTCTACTCATCTAAGCCATTTAGTTTAAATTTCAGTTTTATTTTGTGTTGGTTAATTAGTGGTGAATTCAACGCCATGGCTATAAGTTGTTTACCTTATTTGAAATTCGTATAAAGTTTGTAATAATGTTATCCATTTCGAAATCTCATTAGTATAGGTATATGTGAGTTGTCAAAACAGGGAGTATGGCATAAAAATGGGCCATTGATTACATCCCATAATACCTTTAGCTAAATGTAAAGTAGAATGCAAGTATTAAGAAGTTACATTAGTGGTATATCTCGTAAAAAATATGATTTTGTTTAGATTGATATACATTCTTATGTGGTATGATAACAGGTATTTATAGTACCATTAGTGGATAGTGAGTTGAGTTGTTATGGCTCATTACGATGTTAAAGTGCTACGAATGTTTCAAGACATACAAATAGGTGGCATGTAAAGCAATGTTGTTAATTAATTTGTACAATAATTCCCTTTATTATCAATTTGATGCCTATTTACCATCCTAAATAAATAATTAGGTCTATTGGATTAAAAGCACGTATATGAGAATAAGATGAGATATACAAATTGCAACACTTTTATCAACGACAATTAAAAAATAGGACTTGCACTAAATAGAAATAATAAAAGTTCTTAAAAAAATATTCTTCCCTTCATAAATCATTTTTAGTTTCATATACAATTCATTATTGGGCATGTAGATATATATGTTGTATTTGTGAAGAATAGTATTAATCATGTTCTTATTCTTTATTTTGAATTTGAATAGTCTTGGATGAACATGTTATATGCGGAAATTATAATCAACGGGCAACATTCAATAAATTGTGAATTCTTTTTCGAGAATTAAAGGGTCTTAAATGAAGATTTCTCATAATATAATAAACAATTTGTGGAAAAATCCCTAATATCATTACAAATATTTTGCGCAATTAGGGATACGTTCGCGTACCCTGATTATATTTTTAAAAGCAAAAAATTCGGATTATGCGTACGCGCAATTTCGAGCGAATATTTAATAAAAGGATTTTTCCAAAGGCGTTAAATCAATTTCATAAAAACCCGAGATATACGGTTCACTATTTAAAAAAAACAAATATTCTTGATTCGACACAATTTCGAAAAATGATTGTTTAATAAATATCTTACCAAAAGTTATCGTGTACACGTACGCGTGACACAATTCCGCATTTTTAAATTTATAACACGAATATACGTACGCGTAATTCGATTCAAAGAAGGGTCTTCAATCACAATAAGTATAAGCGGTAGTAAAATCATGTAACATCAATATATTTAATAAAAATCAAGATAATTAAGCCAATAATAAAAACAGTTAAGCGACCGTGCTAGAACCACGGAATTCGGAAATGCCTAACACCTTCTTCCGGATTAACAGAATTCCTTACTCAGGATTTCTGGTTCGCAGAATAATAAACAGAGTCATATTCTCCTCGATTCAGGGATTAAAATTGGTGACTTGGGACGCCTTAAAATTCCCAGGTGGCGACTCTTAAATAATTAAATAAATCTCGTTTCGACTGTCCTTTAATTGGAGAAAACTCCCCACGCGCCCCGCGGGCGCGGTAAAAAGGAGGTGCGACAGATCTGGCGACTCTGCTGGGGATAAAATTTCCAATGTTATTGTAACCCAGAACCATTGGTTCAGGGTTTAAAGAATTCGAGCTTAAAATATCTGTGTTAATTGGCTTTATTTACTATATGATTTTCAACTGTTTATATGCTAATATGCTAAATGTTGTTTTTACCGCTTTAATATTATTTGAATTGTGAATATATACAACTGCTACGAAACCCCCTTCTTTCTGAGTCTTCTGAATTTATGGTGTACACGTGCGCGTGACCCACCTTTCTGTTAAAGTCATACCAAATAAGACGGAGTTGGGACAAGTAACTAGGCCGGGCAGACTTTCGTGCTCCCGGTACGTTGCCCCCGCTTCGGCTCAAATTGTCCGTTTGGGTAAGCCAGGTTTAGAACAATCAACCTAAGGTTTTACACTTAGAATAACTCAGCCATGTACCGGATCCCTAGTAGGAACGTCTATTTGCATCATACACATTTGGCCTTGGAGACTCAACACAGGGGTTGGGTCTGTCTAGGACAGGTGAACCCAAAATAAAAAGACCATCATGATGCATCCTACTTGTTACTTGTACATTCATTTGCCTCGAACATGCTTGTTGACCAGCTTAAATAAAATCATGGTAAGAAGAAAGGAATAAAATGGGTTGTTTTTAAAAAAAAAAATCGAAAAAAAAATAGTTTTAAATTTTGAAATAAAGGTATTTAATAAATAAATAAAAAAATCGAAAATGATTTTTTTTTAGTATAAATTTTCAAAAATGAATTTTGACTTTATCAAAATTAAATTTCAGATACAAAATGAGCACCACACAAAGCCCCTCATCCACAAGTACGGAAGAATTTCTATGTCAGCTTCAAATGTGGTGGTATGATTTAGGCGAAGACGGTCAAAAATGGGTCGTCAAGCATTTGGGAAATCTCACGGACATTATGAAAGTTAAACCCCGTGATGATCTGATTGCGGCGTTAGTAACTTTTTGGGACCCTGCTCACAATGTTTTTCGTTTCTCTGACTTCGAGCTTACTCCTACATTAGAGGAGATAGCTGGATATGCTGGTTTTGACGGAAGTTTAAGAAATAAAAGCTTGATATTCACAAAGGCTCCTTCAGTACATCGATTCTTCGGTCTTCTGAACATCAGCAGTCAAATCAGGAAAAGCAATGTCATCAATGGATGTTGTTCCTTCAACTTTTTGTATTCAAGGTTCGGAAAGTCAGATGGGTTCGAAATTCATGAGAAAGGCCTTACTAATAAGCAAAACAAAGACACTTGGCAGATGCACCGTCGATTTGCTTTCATGGTGGTTTTTCTAGGAGTCATGGTCTTCCCAAATAAAGAGCGAACAATTGATATTCGCACCGCAAAAGTTGTGCAAATCCTCACCACTAAAGAAAATCACACCCTTGTCCCCATCATTCTATCAGATATTTATCGGGCTCTGACTTTATGCAAATCAGGAGCAAAAGTCTTCGAAGGATGCAAAATTTTGTTGCAAATATGGGTGATTGAACATCTCCAACAACAGCCCAAGATCATACAGTATGGGTCAAACAATGATAATTGCATCGAAAGCTATGAGGAAAGAACAAAAAATTATCAGGTTCCAGAAGGGATAGAAGCATGGGTATCTCATCTAAAGGCTTTAACGGCAAATCAAATTGAATGGACTCTGGGATGGCTCCCGATGAGGGAAGTAATACACATGTCAGCCTCAAATAGTTATCTACTACTATTGGGATTGAGAAGCATTCAGCCGTATGCACCACTGAGAGTCCTAAGGCAATTAGGGAGATATCAAATAGTTCCTGATGATGAAGATTTGAGTGTGCAAGTAATCGAATTACACCCAGAAGCCATTATTCCCGAGGCTCTACTTCAGCAGATGTGGAATGGGTGCCGATACTTGAAAAGTGATACTCAAGTCCTAGACGCTACAAAGGGTGAGATAAATCCTGGATATGCAAGGTGGTTCGAAAAACGGTCTCGCGTGGATGATGTACCAGAACCTGAGCTAAAAAGGCCAACAAAAAGACCCCATGTTCAAAACTTCAATGATAAAATCCAAGAGCGGTTGATCTGTGGAGAAAAAGAAAAAGGGTACAAAGCAACTATCCATGCCCTAAAAGAAAATCTGAGAAGCCTCAGTTTGGAAAAAGATTTACAAGCACAAGAAGCCGAAGGCGAGAAGCAGAGTCTAGCTTGTGAGAATGAAAATCTTCATGCTCGATTCCAAAAAATGAAAAGAGTTTCTGAAACGCCAAAGAGGAGCTGGAAGGATCAAAAAACCATCGCCAATCTCTTTGAAAGAATGCAAGATTATGATTCCATTCTTGCGGAAAACGAAAGGGCATTGAGCAAAGCAAAAGAAAGGATCCAACAATTAAACGAAGAAGCCAGATCTAACAAGGAACGCCAAGATAGGCAATCCGAAAAAGACAAGGCACAATTCAAGAAGGAAAAAGTCTATTGGATGCGATCAGAAGACCAGCTTCGTGCACAACTAGAAGAGGCAAGAAGATGCAACAGAGAACATCAACAAGCAGACCTCGACAGGGAAAGATCACAAGCAAGATTAGAGCAGGCCAGACTCCGAGCTCTGTTAGAATCAGCTCTAAATCGTGAAAACCGTGTAAGAGATATAGCCACCACTCGTCAGCAGCAATTGCAAGACCAAGACCAACGTCTCCAAGGTTTCAGGGCACAAATCCACGACCTGGCAGTCTTCACATCTCAAAGTTATGTAAACTGCCAAGGAATGGATTATGAAAGATTTACTGAGCATGCGCCCACTTTTGCTCGTCATCTAGCAATGGAGTTGGAAAGGATGTATCGTACGCTGGGAGGCCATCCAGGTCAAGCCCCACATTGAGCAGATAATCCAATATTTGACAACAAAAGTGGAAAGTGGGGCATGTTGTGAGATGTTAAGAATTGTATCTTTTGTTTTGACTTAAGTGTGTGTGTTTCAAGCCATTTTCTTAAAGCTTTCAAATGTAATTCCATCTTTGTGTAATGAATAAAAGTGATTGCCTTTAGTCCGAACTACGCAAGGTCTGATTCATGTAAGGCATGATACGTAGGCAATCTCTAAGATTCGACCACCACGATAAAAGATATATATAGTAAATAAAAGTGAATGACAATTTTCAATTTCAAGAAAGCTGGGACGACACAAGCAGCCGAGCAAATGCATAATAGAAAGGGATTATTTGTCTAGGAGCATTGCATCTCAATGTGTGATTATATATATGTTAAACTCTCAAAACTAACAAGTTTGTTCATTTCCAGAATTCAAGCAGTTAGTTTCTCTAAAGAGTATACTGGCATATTATCACTATCACACAAGATCAAAAGGACCAATACCCGAAAGTATGTCTATCCCAGATGTTGACACAGGTATGGAGATAGAAGAGATGGATGTCGGGAAAATGAAAGAAGAGATGCTTAAGCTCAAGCAGCAAATGGCTGAGATGTACCAAGCTTGGTCTACAGGACAGTTACCCCCATCTTACCCAAATAACCCTGCTCCATCAATGACCCAAACTCAGGATAATATCACCACTGAATTATCCCCAAGTTTCCCCATTTATTAGCACTACCGAGGCACCACCTCTCAGACACCACAGTCTCCACCTCCAAAACCAGTTCCGTACCTTCCTCCACCTATGACTCCTGTTTTCGTAGCACCTCCCCCTGCTACATTTCACAAATCTCCTAGTGAGCCTACATTTCAGGCCCAAGACAACCAATATTACCCCCCGGAGCTCACCTTCAAAGCCTCCGAAATCAATTCAACTGCTCCTCGGTTTGATCTCCCAACCGAAATTGACAAGCCAGCCAAAAATGTTGAACAAGAAGAGATGTTCAGGAAGGTCAAAAGTCTAGAACAATTGTTCCGAGACATGCGAGGATTAGGTGGGCAAGTCAGTGTAGCATACAAAGATTTATGTTTATTCCCTAATGTACAATTGCCAGTTGGCTTCAAGATGCCCAAATTTGACCTATACAGCGGGCACGGCGACCCAGTAGCCCACTTAAGGGGTTTCTGTAGCAAGATGCGAGGAGCTGGGGGAAAGGATGAATTATTGATGGCTTACTTCAGTCAAAGTCTAAGCGGATCAGCTTTGGAGTGGTATACACGCCAGGACCATGGAAGATGGTACACCTGGGATGACCTGGCACAGGCATTCGCATACCATTTCCAATACAATATGGAAATCATCCCAGATCGATTATCTTTGACCAAATTTGAGAAGAAACACAATGAAAGTTTCAGAGAGTATGGTTTTCGGTGGAGAGAACAGGCAGCAAGAGTGGATCCTCCTATGAAGGAGAGCGAAATGGTAGACTACTTCCTCCAAGCCTTGGAACCAACTTACTATGCCCACTTGGTTTCAGCGGTTGGAAAATCATTCAACGAGGTAGTGAAGATGGGAGGTATGGTAGAAGAAGGCCTCAAGACAAATAAAATCATGAGCTATTCAGCAATTAAGGCAACTACTCAAGCTATTCAAGGCGGGGTAGGAGGAATCGGAAGAAAGAAGAGGGTGGAAGCAGCCGTAGTTGATTCAGGAATTTGGCCGGGACCCAGAGGTTCACCGCTTTACTATAATCAGCAACGACCTCGCCAATCAGCTTACCACCATGATTCATCCCAACACTACTATCACCCTTCAGAGCCTCATTTTTCCATTAACCATGCTCAAGCATACAATCAGCCACCTGTTCACACCAATTGGCGTGCTCCTGTCACACCAAATACTTACCCACGAGCCTATCCCGGACCAGGTTTCAGGCCTAGGCCAGCATTCAGGGGAGAAAGGGAACAGAAAAAGAAAACTTACACTCCATTGGGAGAGTCTTACACCAGTCTGTTCCACAGGCTGAGACAGCTAGACATGCTAAGACCAATACAATCCAAGCTACCCAATCCTCCTCCAAAGAATCTGGATTACACCATTAGCTGTGAATATTGCTCCGGTGCACCAGGCCATGATACGGAGAAATGTTGGCATTTGAAAAATGCAATACAAGAGCTGATTGATACTAATAAAATCGAGGTTCAAACCCCTGAAGCCCCAAATATCAATAGAAATCCAATGCCAGCCCATCAAGAAGCTAATATGATAGAAATCATACAAACTGATGGGGAGACAAAGAAGCCGTCACAAACTGTCATGATGATCAAGACTCATGAAACTAAGCCAGATAAGCAGTTAATGGAGGAGAAGCCGGTGTCTAAGCAGAACAAAAATGGTGATGAACCGTCTATGATAGTCGATGAGGGATCATCGAGCAAAGTGGCCGCAAAACAAGAAAAGCCGAAAGTGATAGTACCAGGGATTGCTAACAAACCCATTATATTCGTGGAAGGGGCCCGTACAGATCGGGTTATTATTGCACCTGTAATCCAGCTGCCGGTCATCAACAACAAAACCATCCCATGGAACTATGAACGGGTGACTGTAATGTACAAGGGCAAAGAAATCAAGGAAGAAGTGTGTGAGGTGCAAGGCTTGACACGTTCGGGAAGATGTTTTACTCCCGAAGAGTTGAGAAAAACTAAAAACAATCCAACGCCAACAAAGAGAGCTATGACGGAAGAAGAGGCGGAGGAGTTTTTAAGAAAAATGAAACTCCATGATTATTCTGTTGTGGATCAATTAAAGAAGACCCCTGCTCAAATTTCATTGTTGTCATTACTGATCCATTCAGAGGAACACCGTCTGGCGTTGATGAAAATCCTGAATGAAGCTCATGTTCCTGAAAAGATCTCTGTAAATCATTTGGGAAAAATAGCCAACAGAATCTTTGAGACAAACAGAATAACATTTGCTGATGATGAATTACCTGTGGAAGGTACCGAGCACAACAGAGCTCTTTACCTCACCGTGAAATGTGAAAACTCTGTAGTAACTCGGGTATTGGTTGACAATGGGTCCAGTGCAAACATATGCCCTCTCTCCACTTTAAACAAATTAAAAATTAAAGAGGAGAGGATCCAGAAGAATAGTATCTGCGTACGAGGATTTGACGGTGGAAGCAGAGATTCATTTGGCGATATAGTGTTGGAACTAACTATAGGGCCAGTTGAATTCACAATGGAATTCCAAGTGTTGGACATGACTGTTTCTTACAACTTGTTGTTGGGGCGACCATGGATCCATGCTGCTAAAGCAGTCCCGTCAACACTACATCAGGCTGTCAAGTTTGAATGGGACCATCAAGAAATAGTCGTGCATGGAGAAGAAAGTTTAAATGCTCACAACAGTACCATTGTACCGGTCGAGGGAACAGAAATTGACCAAGGACCATGGGTATACCAAGTGTCCGACACGGTGTCGGTAGAGAAAATTCCAGAAGGGAAATACCTTCCGAATCCAAAGATATCCTCTGCATCAGTCATGGTAGCTTATGAAATGTTAAAGAATGGCTTTATACCCGGCAAAGGTCTGGGCTTATCTCTGCAAGGAATTGTACAACTAGTATCTCTCCCCGAGAACTAGGGAACATTTGGTTTAGGGTTCATACCCACCGCCAATGACGTGATAAGGGCCAGGAAGTTGAAACACCAAGCATGGGTTCTTCCAAAACCAGTACCACATCTGTCAAAGTCTTTTGACAAGACCAGTGCTAAAAATCGCCCGATAACAACAATTCCTAAATCCCGGATCAATCCTGAAGAGGAATTAATTGAAAGGTTCGAGAAATTGTTTAGTGATGTGAATATGTTGGAAAGCGGAGAAGGGTGTAGCAACGCAGAAGTTCAATTCGTTGGGCCAGAAACAAAGCTCAATAATTGGAAAGTCACTCCTCTCCCAATTCGAAAGGAGTCTTGGTAGTTTATTTTGATTTTCTTTCAATTTGTTTTGGGTTACTTCAGGGTTGTAATCCCAAAGCTTATCTTACAGTTTGTTTGAAGTGTGCAAACCTTGTTATCTTTCATCATCCAATAAAAAGCAGTTTCCTTTTTATTATCATTCCTGATAGTTTTCTTTTCTTTTTCTTCTTTCCTGTACAGTTCCTTTTACGCTGGCTCTAGTGATATGGCATGCATGAGGAATCCTCAGCCCGGTCTTAAAAATCAATCTAGATCCGAAACATTAATCCAAGAAATATATTGTGATTATGAATCAGAATATGATGAAGATGAGGTTTTTGAAGAGATTAGTAAAGAGTTAATTCACTTTGAGGAAAAAATCAAACCTAACTTGAGTGATACCGATGACATCAATATAGGGGACACGAGCAATATCCGAGAAACTAAAATAAGTGTCCATCTGGAACCAAAGATCCGAGAGGAGTTAATTAAAGCACTCATAGAATTCAAAGATGTTTTTGCATGGTCGTATGACGACATGCCAGGCCTGAGCACTGATTTAGTGGTTCACAAATTGCCCACCGATCCAACAGTGCCTCCTGTCAAGCAGAGGCTGAGAAAATTCAAGCCTGACATGAGTGTGAGAATTAAGGAAGAAATCACCAAACAATTGGAAGCAAAGGTCATTCGAGTCACTCGATATCCTGTTTGGTTGGCTAATATCGTTCCTGTACCAAAGAAAGACAGCAAAATTAGAGTATACGTCGACTATCGTAATCTCAACAAAGCAAGTCCAAAGGATAATTTCACATTACCCAATATCCATATTTTGATTGACAATTGTGCCAAGCATGATATAGGGTCTTTCGTGGATTGTTATGCCGGGTATCATCAAATTTTAATGGATGAAGAAGATGCAGAAAAGACGGCATTCATCACACCATGGGGAACTTATTGCTACCGGGTAATGCCATTCGGATCTAAAGAACGCCGGAGCAACCTATATGAGAGCAATGACCACAGTGTTTCATGATATGATACACAAGGAGATTGAGGTATACGTGGATGATGTGATCATAAAATCAAAGCATCAGGCCGACCACGTTGGGGATTTGAGGAAGTTCTTCTTAAGACTTCGCAGGTACAACCTCAAGCTTAACCCTGCCAAGTGTGCATTTGGAGTTCCATCTGGAAAGTTGTTGGGATTCATAGTCAGTCGACGAGGCATCGAGCTAGACCCATCAAAAATCAAAGCCATCCAAGAATTGCCACCTCCCAGGAACAAAACTGAAGTAATGAGTTTGTTGGGAAGATTGAATTATATCAGCAGGTTTATTGCTCAGCTCACAACAACCTGTGAGCCAATTTTCAAATTGTTGAAAAAGGATGCTGCGGTCAAATAGACCGATGAGTGTCAAGAAGCGTTCGATAAGATAAAAGGGTACTTGTCGAAACCACCCGTGTTGGTCCCGCAAGAGCCAGGAAGACCTTTGATTCTTTACTTAACGGTTTTGGAAAATTCATTTGGTTGTGTATTGGGGCAACATGACCTCACTGGCAGAAAAGAACAGGCCATCTACTACCTTAGCAAGAAGTTCACGGCTTATGAGGTTAAGTATACTCATCTGGAAAAGACATGTTGCGCCCTAACATGGGTAGCTCAAAAATTGAAACACTATTTGTCATCCTACACTACTTACCTCATTTCTCGGTTGGATCCATTGAAATACATTTTTCAAAAACTCATGCCAACGGGAAGACTTGCAAAGTGGCAGATATTACTCACAGAATTCGACATCATCTATGTGACTCGAACTGCAATGAAGGCTCAAGCACTGGCCGATCATTTAGCCGAAAACCCGGTCGATAAGGAATACGAGCCATTAAAAACTTATTTTCCTGATGAAGAAACAATGCATATCGACGAGGTGAAGCAAATTGAAAAGCCTGGCTGGAAACTTTTCTTTGATGGAGCCGCCAACATGAAAGGAGTCGGAATAGGAGCTGTAATCATTTCTGAAATAGGGCATCACTATCCTCTTACGGCTCAATTACGATTTTATTGCACCAATAATATGGCCGAATATGAAGCTTGCATTTTGGGGTTAAGGCTAGCCGCCGATATGGGTATCCGAGAAATCTTAGTCATGGGAGATTCGGATCTTTTGGTACATCAAATTCAAGGAGAATGGGAAACCCGCGACTTGAAGCTCATACCATACCGACAATGTCTACATGATCTTTGTCAGCGGTTCCAATCAGTGGAATTCCTACATATTCCAAGAATCCATAATGAGGTTGTTGATGCATTGGCTACCCTGGCATCAATGTTGCACCATCCGGACAAAGCTTATGTAGATCCAATACATATTCAAGTCCACGATCAGCACGCTTATTACAATATGGTTGAAGAAGAATTTGATGGTGAACCATGGTTCCATGATATCAAGGAGTATATCAGGATGGGTATATATCCCGCACAAGCCACAGGAGATCAAAAGAGGACCATTAGGCGATTGGCAAATGGATTCTTCTTAAGCGGAGGAGTTTTGTATAAACGAACACCAGATCTTGGATTATTAAGATGCATAGATGCCAGACAAGCTACAACTGTCATGTCTGAAGTACATTCAGGAGTTTGCGGACCCCACATGAGTGGATATATGTTGGCAAAGAAAATCCTCCGAGCTGGTTACTATTGGCTTACCACGGAGAGAGATTGTATCAGTTTTGTGCGCAAATGTCATCAATGCCAAATACACGGAGATTTGATTCATTCTCCACCATCCGAGTTGCACACAATGTCGGCACCATGGCCCTTCGTTGCATGGGGCATGGATGTGATTGGACCAATTGAGCCGGCAGCATCCAATGGGCACAGGTTCATTCTAGTAGCTATTGATTATTTTACCAAATGGGAGACATTCAAATCAGTGACCAAGAAAGCTGTGGTCGATTTTGTCCACTCAAATATCATATGTCGATTCGGAATCCCGAAGGTGATCATCACAGATAACGGTGCTAATCTTAACAGCAACCTAATGAAGGAAGTATGTCAACAGTTTAAGATTACACATCGCAACTCTACCCCATATCGGCCCAAGGCGAATGGAGCAGTAGAAGCAGCCAACAAAAACATAAAGAAGATACTTCGGAAAATGATAGAAGGATCAAAACAATGGCATGAAAAATTACCATTTGCCTTATTGGGATACCGCACTACTGTTCGCACTTCAGTAGGAGCAACTCCTTATTTGTTGGTATACGGCACTGAAGCAGTAATCCCTGCAGAAGTTGAGATTCCTTCCCTTCGGATCATCGCCGAAGCAAAGATTGATGATGATGAATGGGTCAAAACCCGTCTAGAACAGTTAAACTTGATTGATGAAAAACGATTGACCGCAGTATGCCATGGTCAATTATATCAAAGAAGAATAGAAAGAGCGTACAACAAAAAGGTGTGTCCCCGGAAGTTTGAAGTAGGTCAGCATGTGCTAAAACGTATTCTTCCACATCAGGTCGAGGCAAAAGGCAAATTTGCCCCAAATTGGCAAGGACCATTCATTGTGACCAGAGTATTATCGAATGGTGCACTATGTTTAACAGATATTGAAGGCAAATGCATAGATATGGCGATCAATTCTGACGCGGTAAAGAGATATTATGCATAACTTTTTGAATGTTTGTATTTAGCACTATTTCGAAGATTGAAATGACAAAGACAATTTATTCTGCTATCCAAACACTATACCATTTGCTTTCCCTTTGAGCCATACTTGTTTCTTTCCTACCCTCTCTTGGAATCAATAAAAAAAAATCAAGTATGAAATAATTACGTTTAACCTGATTCCTCAAAGAAGGATACGTAGGCGCCTCACGGCTCGGTCATAGGGTGCACAACATGCACAATGTGCACGAAAAGAAACATTAAGAGACCCCAATCAAGAAACTGGGGCAGGAATCTTATTGGAAATAAGAAAAGATTCCAAGAGTTGTAATTTTAAACCCATACCAAAGCTATTTAGCTTTTGATACTTTTTCCATTTCTAACCCCATACCAAAAAGACCTTTCGATCAATCTTAGAAAAATGTTGAGGCAAGCAAATGAAGTGGTTCATAACACTCTGGTACAAACAAGAAAAGAAAGTAAAAATGAGAGAGTCTTATAGGTGAAAACCCACACGGGCACCATAAGGCGACGAAAGTTGAGAGAAAAGTAAAATGAGAGAGTCTTATTGGTGAAAACCTTCGTAGGCACCATAAGGCGAAAAGGAAGTGAAGAAGTGAAAAATGAGGAAAATTTATCGATGAAAACTCCTTGAGACAATTGAAAGGAGATTGATTAAAAGACTGGGTTGATTAATCCGAAATGCATACCCTGATCATTGGTGCCAGTAATTCCAATCAGATAAGTCCTTTTATTCCTTTTCCAACAGTCATCAAAAATTGGATTTTTCTTTTCATTCTATAATTGTCGAAATCAGCGTATTTCACTACTAATAATCTTACTTTCTCCAAGCTTTGAGATAAGTTTTATTCCAAACAAATAAGAAGGAATGTCAAGGTATATTACCAAGATTCAAGGTTACAAAATACAGCCACGAAAGGTGGGAGATAAAATATGGGTGTAAGAAAGGTGAAATCAAAAGTGGATCAGCAAAGTCAGAAGGGGCATATAATTACAGTTAAAAGGTTTTGAAGGAAAACATATAGAGGGGAATCCTATAGTCAAGGATTAATTACAAGGACAAAACAGTCTTTTCAACCATTCCAAGGCAATAAAGAGAGACGAAGAGAAGCATCACCATCTGCAAGAATACCACAGCCAACCACCCTGCTTTAAACTAACGGAGTTTTCTTTGATTTAAAACAGGGGCAAGTATAATATTTGTGTCAGGAAATACCCGGTAGAGAATTAAAGAAGTCAGGCGTCCACCTGGAGAATGAGGATAAGAATTGAAGAAGTCAGGCATCCACCTGGAGAATGAGGATGAGAATTAAAGAAGTCAGGCGTCCACCTGGAGAATAAGGATGAGAATTGAAGAAAGTCAGGCGTCCACCTGGAGAATGAGGATGAAGAAAAGAAGAAGTCAGGCGTCCACCTGGAGAATGAGGATGAGAATTGAAGAAGTCAGGCGTCCACCTGGAGAATGAGGATGAGAATTGAAGAAGTCAGGCGTCCACCTGGAGAATGAGGATGAGAATTAAAGAAGTCAGGCGTCCACCTGGAGAATGAGGATGAAGAATTAAAGAAGTCAGGCGTCCACCTGGAGAATGAGGATGAGAATTAAAGAAGTCAGGCGTCCACCTGGAGAATGAGGATGAGAATTGAAGAAAGTCAGGCGTCCACCTGGAGAATGAGGATGAAGAAAAGAAGAAGTCAGGCGTCCACCTGGAGAATGAGGATGAGAATTGAAGAAGTCAGGCGTCCACCTGGAGAATGAGGATGAGAATTGAAGAAGTCAGGCGTCCACCTGGAGAATGAGGATGAGAATTAAAGAAGTCAGGCGTCCACCTGGAGAATGAGGATGAAGAATTGAAGAAGTCAGGCGTCCACCTGGAGAATGAGGATGAGAATTGAAGAAGTCAGGCGTCCACATAGAGAATGAGGATGAGAATTAAAGAAGTCAGGCGTCCACCTGGAGAATGAGGATGAGAATTGAAGAAGTCAGGCGTCCACCTGGAGAATGAGGATGAAGAATTAAAGAAGTCAGGCATCCACCTGGAGAATGAGGATGAGAATTAAAGAAGTTAGGCGTCCACCTGGAGAATGAGGATGAGAATTAAAGAAGTCAGGCGTCCACCTGGAGAATGAGGATGAGAATTAAAGAAGTCAGGCGTCCACCTGGAGAATGAGGACAAAGAAAAGAAGAAGTCAGGCATCCACCTGGAGAATGAGGATGAGAATTAAAGAAGTCAGGCGTCCACCTGGAGAACGAGGATGAATAAGTTAAAAAGAAGTCAGGCGTCCACCTGGAGAATGAGTATGAAGAAAGAAAAGAAGCAGTCAGGCACCCACCTGAAGAACAAGGGAATGCAATTGAAGCGTTGAAATCAAAAGCCCGCTCATATGAAAGGAGCACACTTAGAATCAATAAAGCAGAGGAGTCCAACAGAATCCCCAGCAAGAAACAAACAAGAGTCCCAAACAGATGAAAGAAATACGGGACACAATGAAAAGGAATACAGAATAAGCCAAACGCCCAAAAGTCACCAAGAAATCAAGACAACAAGAAACGCAAGGGCATAATCTAGATAAGATTTTATAATTCATGTACCATAGTTTAGTTTAGCTTTTTGTATTACCTTGGAAGTAAGGTGTAATAAGGAGGTCAGCAAGCAGTAAAAACAGCACGAAACAACAGTAACATCGCAGTCCCACGGTAGTCCCAGCTACCAAAACTTCTCGAACTACATTGACCTGATTCCTTTATAGCCAAGGATATGTAGGAAACCTTTGAAGCAGAGATTCGGTCAAATCTTTCAAAAAATGCTTCCACGGAGTATTCGAACGGGCAAAATTCGCTCGTATCCGCTCACTTTATCTTTGCACGAAAACTCTTCGCGTTTCCGCACAAAGAGGGGCAGCTGTGAGCACGTGATTTTTGCCTTAACGAAAACTACTCCAAAATAAATCAAAAAATAAAATAAATTTCTTTTACTGTGTAATTTTTGAATTTGCGTGGTGTTAAATATTTGTGTTATGTCCGTAAATATTTACTTTGTCGTAATAAAATGAAAAATAAAATAAAATACATGTTGCATGCATATTAGGATTTAATTATGCATTTAAAAGATAATTTAAATAAAATCACAAAAATATGCAATAGTTCTATTTTAAATATGCCACTGTGTGATTAAGGTTTTGTCTATGTATTAATAGGTAATTTATCTTTGTAAGGGTAATTTTGTTTTTTTTTAATTAGGAATTTAATAATTAAGAATTTAATTAGAAAATTAAAGAATGGGGAATGATAGAAACGGACCTGGGCCAAGAATGTTTAAACAAAAATCAGGCCCAAAACACTCAAAGGACCCGGTCCATGTCAACCAGTCCCATACAGGACTCAAACGACGTCGCTTCTGGATTTTTAATCTAGGCCGTTGATTCATTTCAATCAAACGGTCCAGTTCAGCCCCTGCATAAATGAAACGACGACGTTTAGGGCAATCAAATCCGAACTGTTCATCCATCTTGATCCCACGGCCTCAAAAACTCACCCAGACCCGATCCATTTCACCCCCGGATTGACCCCTTTCCCCAACTTAAACCAAACGATGTCGTTTGGTTAAGTGGATTGATCTCAACCGTGCATCTTAATTGATCCAACGGATGAGATCAATCCACCCCACCCCTATATAAGGCCCAAACCCCTACCCCGGCCCCTAACTGAACACCCCCCTCCTCTCTACTGTTCATCATCCCTTCTGAAACCCACCCCTAACCCTAGCCGCCCTAGGATCCCTTCGCCTAAAACCCGGCGGCATCAACGCCGCCGGTCACCACCTTAACACCCCAGAACCCCCTGAACACCCTCTATCCGAATATGTTATCTGCTTGGTTCGAATCTCCCTGAAGGTTCTCGAATCTTCATTTGAAGATTCGAGCCAAGCTCAGATCTAAACCAAACAGCACCTAGTTAACACCATAGCACCCCCTAGCATGCCTCGTTATGGACTAGTGTTGGTTTGGTTCGAATCCCCTCATAACTCTTCGAATCTTCTTTTGAAGATTCGGACCAAACAATGACAAACTCAGACTTGTTCTAAAATGACACTAAATGACCCCTAGGCTCCCCGCACCATTGTGTCATCTTTGGTTCCCTTTGAATCAGCCCGGAAATGTTCGAATTTAAGATCCAAGAACCAGAAACCCTAAAAATTTTCCAATCTTGGAATTTTTCTGATTCGAGTGAAAGATTGAGGTCTAATAGACTTTAATCGAGGTATTCTCAACTGAGAATACTTCGAATAAAGTCTGCTCAGCCTCAAAAATGTCCGAATTCAAGTTTGAGTCTGTGCCTGAATAAATTTGAAGATTCAGAGGTATTTTTTCTATTTCTTTTGTGTATTATACGTGTATTTTATGTTTGTTTCGTGAATCTGTGTAATTTTCCCATCTTTTGTTGTTCTACTGTATCATACTCGTCTATATGATCAAAATATGAAACTGTTTCTGTTGGTTGTGATTATTTACAATGTGAGTAATCGACTCGATTAAGTTCGTCGATTAGTTATATTATGAATTCTCATTCATGATAATACTGATTGAAACAATCTGTTTCTATTTTTATGTACTGTTTGTTGACAAATGTTGTAAATAGTCGACTAATTAATACTAGTCAATTAAATCATGTTTGTTTGCAAATCAGTGAATTCAAATGAATGTTGTGTATATATTGTTTTCTGAACAAGGCATTGTCAGTATATTGACAATGCTCCTGTGTTTGCCTGATACTAGTCCAATGTTGAGGTTCAGTTTAAATTGTTCTTTGTTCAGTATGATGTTTTTATGATGTTTAGGCTTAATTTCAATTTTTACAGAGTGTGATTTAAACACAATTGTATTAGGAGATTAATCATAGGATTGGTTGTTAGCTGCTAGACAAGTTTAAATTCAGATAACTTGTTAAATACTGGGACAGTAATTACAGTAGGTCAGGGGCATTTTCTGGGAATGAAACAGTAAAAATAGGGTGTTAGTGCTAGTGTATTATAATGTAATGTTAGTGGCTATAGTTTAAGATAATAATGGGGAACAAGGGATAATGGGGCTGCTGAAAATCAGGTTAGGATCATATAAAGTATTAAAAAGTAGTTTGTAATGGAACTTTCTGATTTTAAAAGAAGAAAGGGGTCCAAGAAGCACTTAAAAGTATAGGACCAGCCCTGTATAAATACAAGGAGCTGGACAGCTTAATAGAGACTTGAAGAGAGTTTGAGAGACTTTAAGAGATTTAGAGAGGAAGAAAAAATCTGAAGAAAAAGAGTTTTCAGAAAGAGACTGGATCAGTTTTTTTCAGAGAGATTTTGAAAGAGAAGTTTTCAGACAGAAAAGAAAGGAAAAAGAGAAAATCAGTAGTTCAAAAGAAAAAATCTAATTTAGCAGATTTTAAGAGAGTGAAAAGTCAGATTTGAGTGTGAAAAATCAAGCAGAAAATCAAAAAATGAAAATCTGAAGAGGAAAAAGAAACAAAAAAGAAACAAAAAAGAACAGTCACACACACACACACACAGATACAGCAGCAGAAACAGAAAATCAGAGAAATGGGAATTTGAAACTGAAAAGAAACTGAAATCTGAAATATTGTTCTTTTGTTGAATCTGTTCAACTTTATTTGATTCCACTGTTCAGTTAAAATCTGAAGTGTCTTTTAAAAATACTGTACTGTGCATCTGGTTTCCTCGGGTCGTATTATTGCTCTAATCTGTGGAAATACTGCTATTCTGCTGAATTTGTTACTGCTGCTACTGCTGAAATTTACTCCTTATACCTTCATTTCCAGGTACATATCCTTTTAAACTCATGTTGTGATAAGCTTCAACACGGCAAATAAATGAAGTTTGGAGTTATGATTCTGCTTTCTACTCATCTAAGCCATTTAGTTTAAATTTCAGTTTTATTTTGTGTTGGTTAATTAGTGGTGAATTCAACGCCATGGCTATAAGTTATTTACCTTATTTGAAATTCGTATAAGGTTTGTAATAATGTTATCCATTTCGAAATCTCATTAGTATAGGTATATGTGAGTTGTCAAAACAGGGAGTATGGCATAAAAATGGGCCATTGATTACATCCCATAATACCTTTAGCTAAATGTAAAGTAGAATGGAAGTATTAAGAAGTTACATTAGTGGTATATCTCGTAAAAAAATATGATTTTGTTTAGATTGATATACATTCTTATGTGGTATGATAACAGGTATTTATAGTACCATTAGTGGATAGTGAGTTGAGTTGTTATGGCTCATTACGATGTTAAAGTGCTACGAATGTTTTAAGACATACAAATAGGTGGCATGTAAAGCAATGTTGTTAATTAATTTGTACAATAATTCCCTTTATTATCAATTTGATGCCTATTTACCATCCTAAATAAATAATTAGGTCTATTGGATTAAAAGCACGTATATGAGAATAAGATGAGATATACAAATTGCAACACTTTTATCAACGACAATTAAAAAATAGGACTTGCACTAAATAGAAATAATAAAAGTTCTTAAAAAAAAATATTCTTCCCTTCATAAATCATTTTTAGTTTCATATACAATTCATTATTGGGCATGTAGATATATATGTTGTATTTGTGAAGAATAGTATTAATCATGTTCTTATTCTTTATTTTGAATTTGAATAGTCTTGGATGAACATGTTATATGCGGAAATTATAATCAACGGGCAACATTCAATAAATTGTGATTTCTTTTTCGAGAATTAAAGGGTCTTAAATGAAGATTTCTCATAATATAATAAACAATTTGTGGAAAAATCCCTAATATCATTACAAATATTTTGCGCAATTAGGGATACGTTCGCGTACCCTGATTATATTTTTAAAAGCAAAAAATTCGGATTATGCGTACGCGCAATTTCGAGCGAATATTTAATAAAAGGATTTTTCCAAAGGCGTTAAATCAATTTCATAAAAACCCGAGATATACGGTTCACTATTTAAAAAAAAACAAATATTCTTGATTCGACACAATTTCGAAAAATGATTGTTTAATAAATATCTTACCAAAAGTTATCGTGTACACGTACGCGTGACACAATTCCGCATTTTTAAATTTATAACACGAATATACGTACGCGTAATTCGATTCAAAGAAGGGTCTTCAATCACAATAAGTATAAGCGGTAGTAAAATCATGTAACATCAATATATTTAATAAAAATCAAGATAATTAAGCCAATAATAAAAACAGTTAAGCGACCGTGCTAGAACCACGGAATTCGGAAATGCCTAACACCTTCTTCCGGATTAACAGAATTCCTTACTCAGGATTTCTGGTTCGCAGAATAATAAACAGAGTCATATTCTCCTCGATTCAGGGATTGAAATTGGTGACTTGGGACGCCTTAAAATTCCCAGGTGGCGACTCTTAAATAATTAAATAAATCCCGTTTCGACTGTCCTTTAATTGGAGAAAACTCCCCACGCGCCTCGCGGGCGCGGTAAAAAGGAGGTGCGACAGTGTTCAAGTCGGGTAATTAATCTCTCGAGGTTTAACCCTTTAATTGGGACTATCAATTCTCTTGAGTCCATCCCAATTCCTTGTTGGCTCAATTTTGGAGACTTAGGCTCTCTTTCTCAAGAAGAGCCAAGTCAACTTAGCACAAACCAGTGTTTGCAACCACCAATTCATAGATTAAACCATAAAATTGTCCCAAATAGCAAACACCCATAGTCAATTTAACCCTAGACGACAACACCCATCAGTTACCCACACTAGGGTTGAGCCAAAACCCTAGCTAATGGGTTTAGCCACTCATTCTTGAAGAAGAAAGTAGAGAAATAGATGAAGAACAAGACATATTAATTAAAAGCTAAAGTAAATACAAAGATTCAATGATAAAAACTAAGTAAAAATGCCCAAAATGGCTACATATGGTCTTCTTACGAGCGCAGCTCTGTTCAGGAAATAGCTGCTACCCTAAAAATGGAAAAATATTCCATTTATACTAAGCTGGAAAAACTAGACAAAAATGCCCCTGCGGGGTCAGTGCGGACCGCACAGAATGGACCGCGGCTGCACTAGGCTCTTGGACTTGAAGTCTTGGCTCTCTGAACTCAGGTTCCGCAGACTGTGCAAAATGGACCGCGACCGCGGAGGCAACTAGCGCGGTCCGCACAAACATGACCGCGGACCACATGGGTTTGAAGTTGGCACTGGACATCTCTCTAATCTTCTCCTCTGCGAACCGCACAAAATGGTAGTGCGGCCACGGAGCCTTCAGTGCGGACCGCGCAAGATCGAATGCGGCCGCACTTCCTTGAAGCTCGATTTGCCAGATCTCTGAATCCCCTAGTGCGGACCGCACAAAGTGTAGTGCGGCCATACTAGGCCTTTTTGTACTAAGTTTGCCTTATCTTTGGTACTTGAGTAGGTTTCACTCCTTTTGAGCTGATATTTGATATTTCATCACTTTGTCGATCAAACCTGCAATCAAGCACAACTTATGAGCCTTTTGGGACTATTTTGTAAGAATTTATAATCAAAGCGTAAGCAGGAAGGAGCATAAAACACGTCAAAATTTCTAGTTATCAGGACCACATCTTGGATTCCAACAAAAATCACAAAACTAGAATCCTTACACTCTCACGAGTTCATACATATCAAGAATACAAAAATCCGACCACAAATGACCCTTCAAACCTTAGATTTAGGTCTCTAATTTCCAAGCCCTAACTTCCAATTTTAGGCTTTAGATTCCACAAATTTCATTATTAATTAGGTAGAAGTCACATTAGGATCGAGTATTAAGTCCATAAATCTTACCTCCAAGTGTTTCCCCTTGATTCCCTCTTCAATCCTCTTCAAAAAGCTCAAAAATCACTCAAAAATGGTGAAACTTAGACCCAAATTCACGGAAATGGTAAACATTTTGCCCAGCTATTCACGTTCCTTCTTCGCGAACGCGGTCAACGCCTCGTGTTCGTGAAGCACAAACTTACGTTGACCACTTATTCCTTCATTACGAACGCGACACCCTGTACGCGAACGCGATGCCTTAGCTTCTTAACCCCATCGCGAACATGACTACCAGCTTGCGAACGCGAAGAACAATTTGACCTGGACCCAGCTGCTCATCTTAACTCTTCACGAACGCGACATAACCATCGCGAACACGATGAGTAATGGACCCGACCCTTCGTTAACGTGGGACATCCATCGCGAACGTGAAGGCCAAACCCCCTGCCTCACATTCTAACCCTTCGCAAACGCGAGAGCCCATTCGCTAACGCGAAGGCAACATCTGCAACACCAATAACAATTTTCTGCAAGTTTTTCCATCATGAAATGATCCGTTCAACCACCCAAAACTCACCTGAGGCCCTTGGGACCTCAACCAAACATGCCAACATATCCCATAACCTAATTCAAACTTTTTCCAACCTTCGGAATGCTCAAAACAACATCAAAAGACTAAATTGACATCGGATTCAAGCCTAAGAATTCCAAAACTTCCAAATTCCGCTTTCGATCAATAAGTCTATCACACACATCACAAATGACACAACGAACCTACTCCAACTTCCGGAATCCCATTTTGACCCTATATCAAAATCTCACCTATCAACCGGAAAACGACAAAATTCCAATTTCGCCAATTCAAGCCTAAATCTACTCTGGACCTCCAAAACACATTCTGATCATGCTCCTAAGTCTCAAATCACCTCCCAAAGCTATCTGAACCATTGGAGTTCAAATCCAAGCCCTTTTTCACATAAGTCAACATCCGGTTGACTTTTCCAACTTAAGCTTACTCAAAAGAGACTAAGTGTCTCAAACCTTACCAAAACCTCTCCGAACCCGAGCCAACCAACCTGAAAACACATAATACAGCTGCATAAGACAATAAAAAGTAGAAATGGGGGAAACGTGGCAGTAACCCAGCCAGGTTGTTACATTGTTTGACCTCAATCATCATCGATCTCTACCTCGGCAGGTACTTCGAGTCCCGAACTATGTGTCTTACCTTCATACCTCAATTTGATATATACAGGGCCGATCCTCAATCTATCTTCCTAGTCTCGATCAATTAGCAAAATCTGGTGGGACCGATTTTAACCATATACAGATAGTTCCCTCGTCTTTTGGAGTATAATGATGAGAAACGAATTGAGTCCTCGACCTTTACCCCAATTTATCATGATGTCATCACCGTGACGTAAGCAACATGGGTGACCGAAACGTCCTGTCGATGCAGTTCCTCGGGTCATTAATGTGTGTTAGTTGACGATCGGCCGCCCGTGATTTTGAACTGTCGCCGTGAAAACCCATAAATAGGCCATCTTTCCATTTTTTCAAAATTTACTTTGAATCTTACTTGTGCTAATCTTCAAAAATCCTTTGCATTCTTCAATTTCATCTGCAAATCTTTAAGTTTCATTGCTAATTTTTTTGTAGAACACCAAATACTATCACCGTCAACCTTCTTCAATCTCAACCAAATGGCAAAAACGTCTAGAACTATTCCACAGAAGGAAAAGAGTTTCCTCGTCTAAGCCGGCCGGCAAACAACTAGTGGTGGAGCCACGCCTTAAAGAACTTTTTCCTCTGACGTGCGTCCTTGACTCTAACTTCAAAGTTGAAAAGACTCCCTCGGTTCTGGGTAGATGTGAGCAAATGTCGAGGTACATATGCACAATCACCAGTGGTCCTTCAAAACAAGTTAAAAAGGATTGCAACTAGGTATACAAGCACGTTGTAATGCCCTCTCTTGAAGAGTCAATCAATACGTATGTGGAGGGGTTTCTGAGTGTTTACACCTACCCTTTCACATTGGGTCTTCTGGATCCGATTATCGTGGACTTCTGCAAAAAGTACGAGGTTACCTTCGGCCAAATTCATCCTTCTTTTTTGAGGATAGTGATACTGCTCCGCTTCTTTGTAGACCAAGTCAATGGGATTCCCTTTACCCTCGACCATCTTATAGGCTTATACAGCCCCCGACTTTATCGAGGGGGGCTAATAAAGTTTCAACGTCGGTCTTTCGAGTCAATTTTCGCAAGCATAGATGAGGACATGGACCGGGATTAGATGGGCTGATTTGTCCGAGTAAAGACCTCAGACCTGATCCTGGCCGAAAACATGCCATTTTTAGAGAAATGGAATATGAAACATGAGTATAACTTTATTCTTAACTTCTGTTTACTATCTTCACTTTTTCTTCCTTCCTTACCAGCGTTTTATTTGGTACAGCCGTTTCCTGGATGTTGGGTGCAATTCCCCGTCTCGAGAACTAGGTCAGGAGCCTAGTGTCGACATCGAAACACGCTGAGCACGCATGGCGTGAGTTGTCGAGAGGTCTATGGGAGTCCCAAAACCATGGTAAGTTTTCGTGTAATCCAATAACTTCGACTACTATCCGAATTTCCTTTTGATCTCATTCACCCTTCTTTTGCAGGCCTTGGGAAGGATGTGCCGATGAGGCCCCCATCAGGTGATGAAGAATATCTTTCCCAACCTTTTGCTCTTAAAATGAAGAAAGAGTGGAAGAGGAAAGAGGCTTCGATCTCCACGCAGTTGGACGAGCAAAAGCCCAAAAAAAGGCGGAACCATAGGGGAAATGTCATCCCTATGGCAATGGACTCAGTCCTCAAGCTACTAAACGAGCCTGTAGAGAGTGAATAGGAAGAAAAAAAGGAAGATAATTTAGGGTTGATATCCTGTATATGAGCTAACACCGAGGTTCGAAAAGCTTCGGAACCAATAGAGACCGATGTTGGCCGGTCTAGGCTCGATAAGGTCGAGGAGGAGGGTTCGGCCCAAGTCCTCGAGCCAAAAGGAATTGAAGGCTTTTTGCCTCAGGACAAAGAGGTTACTGAAGAGGCATGGATGGTGGTGTAGAGAATGAGCTCGAGGCTTCCCAAGATGGAGGTAGCGCTTCAAGAGATCCTCGGGGGGCAATAGAGATCGGGGGATTCCCCCTTGTTTCCTTCAGTCTCCGATTCTTTGATACGCAATGCTCAAGCCGTGAAAACTTGTCATAGGGAAGGAGCTCATAGATATGAGGATCTCTTATGTGGTTTATTTGTCGAGATAGAAGACGTTACCAGTTCGGGTGACCTGGAGGTTTCGAGAAATAGCTCGGGTGAGGCTTCCTCGAGTTCCAAATTAACTGATCAATTCCTGGCTCCCAGTGTTGATCCCGGGAATAAATGAACTATCGTGATCTCGGTCTCGAAAGATGCTCGTGCTCTTAGTGCTACCATAGGGGTGGCCAGTGATGTGCCAGAGAATTTCGGCACATTTAATACCAATTGCTTAGATTTTAACTCGTTTTAAATGCAATTATCTGTTATACTTATGTAATTTTAATGTTTTGCATTATATGAGGCTTAAGGACCCAAGAACATGGAAATTAAATAAAAAAGCCGCAACAGAACATGAAAAAGGCAAAATGCGATCGCAAATCCAACATACAGACCGCATAATGCTCACAAGGACCGCAAAGTCCAACAGTCCGTCTGGCCAAATTCAAGCACAAGAAATACAGTCCATTATGCGGCCGCATAATAGGTTTGCAAGCCACATAATGGCTCGCAAATCCTCTGTAGGAGTTGTTGATGTTTGAAATGCGGTGACAAATGCGATCGCAAATCGACAATGCAGATTGCATAACCAAAATGTGACGATTATCTGGTAACTAGGGTTTTGAAGATGCGATGGTTGTGACGAGAATGCGAACCGCATGTCTGTTATACGACAAAATATGGTCGCATAATTGACTTGGAGGGTCTTTTTTGTCCGAAATTGGTCCCAAGTTTTAGCCCACTATAAATAGATTTATTGGGGTTTTGTGGGGGCAGCTTGTCTTGTTTTTGAGCTACATTACAACCTTTGAATATTCCTCTTTTTTGGAAGCTTTAGGAGTGAAGAATATTGCACTTTGTAAGCTTTATGACATTCAATATTCTCATCTTGTTGTATTTTAGCATGGGTAGCTAGCTTTAAATACTAAGGTTGTGGACCCTAAATGGGTGTTATGTTAATGGGTGTTTAACATTGAATGTATATATAATGGTTGGTTGATATATATTTATTTCTCATTCTTCATTTATTGTTGGTGTTTGAAAACATTAACAAGTGCCATTAAACTCTTTCTTTACTTGGAAAAGTGAGTTAGAGTTTGGTAGAAGTAAATATCAAAGACTCAAGGCTTTAAACCTTATTTAATAGAATCGCTTAGGAATAAGTGGGTTTTTATTTGGCATAAATTGATTGCTCTTAATTGCAACTCTTTTATATTTGAAAAAATCATAAAGAGGAAATACTACCTAATTATTGAAAAATATTGGGTAGTCATTTAGAAATCATTTGTATATCTAAAGAACCTTCCATTAGAAATATATCATATTACCATCGATAACATTACATTTCATTGAAGGGGACATAACCTTGGTTTCCTTAATCAAATTATTAACATTCTCAATGTTACAATTAGTTATCTCTTCAAATCACAATCATATCATACTCTTGTTACAATTAACGGAATAGAATTATGACCTAAGTCAAGTAGCACACTACTCGAATAACCTTTTCACGCCTATTCCCTGTGGGATTCGACCCCAACCTTGTTGGGTAATTATATTTGACACCGATCACCTTACACTATTTAATTAAAGTGTAATTTGAGCGTATCAAATTTTGGCGCCGTTGCCGGGGAATACGGTTTTGAAATTACTAATTAGTGTGTGCTTTACTTTACGTCTTATTCTATTCCATCACACTTTATTTGTTTTGCTTGGTGTTGATAGGAAGACATTGCCGAATATGAGGAAGAAATAGAAGAAAATCCTTTTGCGGACATAGATGAGTACATTGAGGATACAAATGCTATTGTACCTCCGGTTGTTGGTGCTGCAACTTTCTAGGTGGAACATGGTTTAATCCTAATGCTCAAATCAGAGGGGTTTTTCATGAATTCCACTAATGATGATCTGATACAACATCTTAGAAACTTCTTGGGTATGTGTGCGATGAATAAGTATAACAATGTCTCAGATGATGCCTTAAGGTTGAGGGTGTTCAAGTACTCACTAGCTGGGGACGCAAGGAAATGGCTTCAAAATATGCCACCAAATTCCATTCATTCTTGTCCTGAACTTGTCCGAGCACTCTTAGCTAAATGGTTCCCGCAAAGAAAGAAATCTGATCTCCGGGATAAAATTTTCTTTTTCAAGCAAGTACCGGGAGAACATCTACATGAGGCATGGGATCGATTCAAGTTATAATTGGTGAGGTCTCCCAACCATGGTTTTTTAGATTCTATCTTGTTGGAGAAATTCCACATGGGTTTAGATCCTATGAACCAATCTATAGCCAAGAATGCAGCTGATGGAGTTTTTATGGATAAGACATTCGCAAGGATCACACAAATACTCGACAAAATGGCAAAACATAATCAAGCTTGGCACTCAGAGGACACCATAGGTGGAATTGCATATGGTTCTACCTCCTTGACCACCATGATTAAGGAGAATCAAGAAAGAGATCAAGTAATTGCAGGTCTTTCCACCAATGTCAATGTGTTGACAAAAATATTCATTGAAAGCCAAACGAAGAAGGTAAATGTGGTGGAAGATGTGCAACCATCATCAAGTGAAGATTATGAGGAAGCAAACTATGTCAACAACTCTCAAGGAGGCTATCAAAGGCAACAATACCAAGGTCAAGGACAACAAAATCAATGGAGGCCTAACCCGCAAGGGCAAGGAAACCAACAATGGCGAAATGATCAAGGTGGCTCAAATCAAGGAAATTGAAATAACAACAACAACTTCTCAAATCGGAGTTCAAACCCTTATGTTCCTCCAAAGGGTCAATATTCAAATCAAGGTTCCTCAAGTGATTCCAAGTTGGAAAGCATGCTTGAACGGGTATTGCAAAATCAAGAGAGGTCCGACACTTCTATGAGGAATATGACCGAGCTTGTTGGTTCTTATACTGCATCCATTCAAATATTGGAGATGCAAATGACACTAGGGAACACAATCCAAAGCAAAAGGGAACACTTCCTAGTGACTCAATTGCGAACCCAAAGGGTAGTGAGAGTGTTCCAACTTCTCATATCATGGCAATTACTACTCGAAGTGGGAAGGTACTACAAGGAGAGAGTGAACAAGTGGTTGAAGTAGATAAGTCAGAACAAGAGGTTAAGGTTGAAGAGCCAAGTGTTGTTGAAGTTGATAAGGTTCCAGAAGAGTTGAAAGTTAAAGAAGTGAATCGGGAAGAGGTAAAAGAAAAGGTAAAAAAGACACCAAAAGCTCTACCGCCTATTCCTAGACCTCTTCCCCCTTTTCCTCAAAGGCTTGCAAGGAAGATTGATGATAGCAAACTCGAAAAGTTCTATGACATTCTCAAGCAGTTATCGATAAACATTCTATTCCTGGAAGCATTTCAAGAGATGCCGGGTTTTGCTAAATATTTGAAAGACTTGATCACCAAGAAGAGAACCACCAAGAATGAAGTAGTGAATATGACTCACTAGGTTAGTTCCATCATTGCAACAACCACTGTTCAAAAGAAAGAAGACCCGGGAGCTTTCACTATTCCATGCACTATTGGGGAGCGTGATTTTACAAGAGCCCATTGTGATAATGGGGCTAGCATCAACTTAATGCCTCTTGCCATTTACAAGCAAGTGGGATTAGGTATGCCAAGGCTCATAAGTATGAGATTGCAAATGGCCGATCGTTCCATAAAGAGACCGATGAGAATTGTCTATGATGTGCTTGTAAAAGTGGGAAAGTTTCATTTACCCGCCGATTTCATAATCCTTGATTGTGTAGTTGAAAAAGAGATCTCTATCATCTTGGAGAGACCATTCCTTACCACAGGAAGAGCATTAATGGATTCGGAACGGAATGAGATCAAATTTCGTGTGAATGATGAAGAGGTTACATTCCAAGAATGCAAGGGTATGAAACTACCGCTACCACATGAATATAAAATCATCTCGGTAATTGATGTTGTTGATGAAGTGGAAGATGCAGTTGAAATGAATATGGAAGAACAATGCCTAAGTGAGGCGTTGGCGGTTATTTTGGTAAACTTCGATGGTGAAGATATGGAGGGGTATATGGAATCGGTCAATGCATTGGAAGGGATTGGGTCCTACACTTATGCTCCAAAGAAGCTCTCTCTCAATTTGGAGAATAGAGACACTCCTCCCACAAAGCCTTATATTATTGAGCCACCGCAACTAGAGCTTAAACCACTTCCACCTCACTTGAGGTATAAATTTCTTGGCACAAATGATACTCTACCAGTAATCGTTTCTTCTTTGTTGAATGATGTGAAGGTAGAACAATTGTTGGATGTCTTGAAGGAGCATAGGCAAGCTATTGGGTGGAAAATTGTGGACATTCGAGGGATTCCCGCTGGAATTTGCGAACACAAGATCCAATTGGAGAATGAGAGTAAACCAAGTGTAGAGCATCAACGAAGGTTGAACCCGTCCATGCAGGAGGTGGTAAAGAAAGAAATCATCAAGTGGTTTGATGTCGGGGCAGTCTACCCCATTGTCGATAGTTCTTGGGTGAGCCCAGTGCAATGTGTGCCGAAAAAGAGAGGTATGACCGTGATTGAAAATGATAAAAAATGAGCTCATCCCAACAAGAACGGTGACCGGATGAAGGGTGTGTATGGGTTATCAGAAGCTCAACAGTGCCATATGCAAAGACCATTTCCCTATGCCTTTTATTGATCAAATGCTTGATCGGCTAGCGGGAAGGTCATTCTATTGCTTTCTTGATGGGTATTCCGGTTACAACCAAATCAACATAGCATTGAAGGACCAAGATAAGATAACATTCACTTGCCCTTATGAAACTTTTGCCTTTAGCCGGATGCCGTTTGGTTTGTGCAACGCTCCGGCTACCTTTCAAAGATGCATGATGTCCATCTTCTCAGACATGGTGGTGGATTTTCTAGAGGTTTTCATGGACGACTTTTCGGTGGTAGGTGACTCTTTTGAGCATTATCTTAACAATCTTAGACAAGTGCTCAAGAGATGTGAGGAGACCAACCTTGTGCTTAACTGGGAGAAATGCCACTTCATGGTAGATAAAGGCATTGTCTTGGGGCATAAAATTTCAAAATATGGCATAGAGGTTGACCGGGAAAAGATCGAGATCATTTCCAAGCTTCCTCCACCTACTTCAATTAAAGGTGTCCGAAATTTTTTGGGGCATGCCGGATTCTATAGGCGTTTCATCAAGGATTTTTTCAAAATTGCAAATCCCATGTGCAAACTCCTTGAGAAAGATGCAAAATTTGTGTTTGACGAGAAGTGCCTCAAAGCCTTTGAGGAATTGAAACAAAAGCTCACCACGGCACCCATTATTGTCGTACTCGATTGGTCCCTTCCATTTGAACTCATGTGTGATGCCAGTGGTGTAGCTATTGGGGCAGTGCTTAGCCAACGTCACAACAAGGTTCTTCACCCAGTCTATTATGCAAGCAAGACACTCAATAGCACGCAAATGAACTATACGGTGACTGAGCAAGAACTTCTTGCCATTGTCTATGCCTTTGAGAAATTCCGGGCTTATTTGTTGGGATCCAAGGTGATAGTGTACACAGACCATGCTGTTCTTCACTATTGATTCGGTGGGTCCTGTTATTGCAAGAATTTGACTTCGAAGCCAAAGATCGAAAAGGGATGGGAAATCAAGTGGCGGATCATTTATCAAGGCTTGAAGAGGCAGGGAGACCAAAGGAAGATCTTGAAATCAACGATGCTTTCTCGGATGAACACATATTGGCATTATCTAACACTTTTGCTCCTTGGTACGCCGATATTGCTAATTACTTGGTTAGCAACCTTATTCTGGATGGATTGGAAGCTTATCAGATGAAGAAGTTTTTGAGAGATTGTCCGCAATACTTTTGGGAAGAACCATTCTTGTTCCGTGTTTGTGCTGATAACATCATCAGAAGGTATGTTCTAGAAGAGGATATTATGCCAATTCTAAAGGCATGCCACGACTCACCGGTCGGGGGTCATCATGGAGGCAATTGAACGACAACAAAGGTGCTTGAATGTGGTTATTATTGGCCGTCGATTTATCATGATGCCAATCAAATGGTCAAGGCTTGCGACTAATGTCAAAGGCAAGGATCAATCTCCAAGAGGCATGAAATGCCAATGCACTTTGTGATGGAGATAGAGATCTTTGATGTGTGGGGAATTAATTTTATGGGCCCCTTTGTAAGCTCTTGTGGTATGAAATATATCTTGGTGGTTGTGGACTATGTGTCCAAATGGGTTGAAGCAATTGCCTTACCAAACAATGAGGCAATGAGTGTGACCACATTCTTAAAGAAAAACATATTCACGCGGTTTGGCACTCCTAGAGCCATTCTTAGTGATGGTGGGTCTTACTTCTGTAACAAGGCTTTCACGGTGCTACTAGAGAAATATGTCATCAAGCATAAGGTGGTCACACCTTATCATCCCCAATCAAGTGGACAAGTTGAAGTTTCTACCCGGGAGATAAAGAATATTCTAGCAAAGACTATAAATGCAAACAGGACCGACTGGTCAAGGAAGCTAGATGACGCGTTGTGGGCATACCACACGGCATACAAAACCCCTATTGGCATTTCTCCTTATCGGTTAGTCTTCGGCAAGGCTTGTCATCTACCCGTAGAATTGGAGCATAAAGCCATGTGGGCTTTCAAAAGGTTGAATTTGGACTGGGCTGAAACTGCAAATTTGAGGTTAACAAAACTCAATGAAATGGAGGAATTCCATTTCCATGCATATGAAAGTGCAGTTGTTGACAAAGAAAGGATGAAGTTCGTCCACGATAAAAAGATCTTGAAAAGGGAGTTCAAGTCAAGTGACTTGATTTTTCTCTTCAACTCAAGGCTCAAATTGTTTTCGGGCAAGCTCAAATCGAAATGGTCCGGTCCATTCAAGGTGGTAGATGTATCCCCTTTTGGAGCTGTGGAATTAGAATCGGAGGATGGGCTCTGAACCTTCAAAGTAAATGGCCAGCAAGTCAAGCAATACTTGGGCATAGATGGAGAAAAACACTTGGTGGAACAGTAGGCTCTCAAAGATGGTCTATGCCCAACTAACGAGTGAACCCAAAGAAAGGCCAACTTCGTCGTGCTGCGACGTTAAATCAGGCGCTTCATGGGAGGCAACCCATGTGTGGTAACATCCTTTTTGTCCTTTAAATTTTAACTTTTGTTAGATAGATTTTATTGATCAATTTAAAGTGTGTGTTAGAGTGCAGGTGATTCAAAAGATCATAACACAAGGTAAAATTGCGATTGAAAGGGAAGAAAAGTCACCATGGGAAATCTGCTACACATATGCGGTCGCATTTTGACTATGTGGACCGCATAGTGGTCGCAAACCTGGGTAGTTTGTTCAACAAATCTTGATGGTAGAAGTGCAGTGAGGATGTGCACTTTGCGGACCGCATATCAGTTATGCGATCGTACAAGTGCATTGCATTGTCTCAATGAGCAACTCGAGTCGAAACCACCGCATAACACTTATACAGTCGCATAAGGTGTTATGCGGTGACTTATCCACTGCAAAATTCACAGGTAAGTATTCCTACTCCTTCGCATATCAAAACCCACCAGCCTTCAGACATACTTAGTCCCCTTTTAAACAAAACAAAAAAAAGGAGAAAGGAAAACGACTAGTTGAAATTGAAAGAGTCAACAATGATCCCAACTTGTTGAATTCATCTCCTAAGTGTTCTCAATCATCCATTCCTGGTATGTTCTCCCTTCCCGATTTCATCCATGTAAATTTTAGTTTAAATTTTGTTGTGTTTTCCTATTTTTAGTTTCCTTTAGTGTTGTTCTTTCTCCCTTTTCGTTATTTAGGTATCTGCTCATAATGGGGGGGAGGTTCTTATAATTAGTTAGGATTGGGGTGTTGGGTAGTGAAATTAGGGTCACCATTGTAGAGGGTGGAGTTCAAAGCGTTGGGGACGAAGACTTTTGCAGACCGCATAGTCGATTTGCGGTCCGCATTGTTGTAGCATAAGAAACCCTAGGTGACTTGAGGAAGATGACAAATTGTGGAGGCTTTGTGATCGCATAAGTGATATGCGGACCGCAAAGCCACTGCATACTTAAACAGTTTATGGCTTTTTGTAACATGTTGTTTGCGACTGATTTGCGATCGCAAATCCATCTTTGCGGTGGATTTTGCAATCGCATAGTATGATGAACTTTCCAAGAAAATAGTTTTGTGGTGGTTATTCGAACTGCATAATGGATATGCGACCGCAAAACCCATTGCATAACTATCTCCTTTCAACAGACAAAAGTTTTGCGACAGGATTACGGTCTACATAGTGGTTATGCGACCGCATAACCTGTCGCATACTTGACTTTCTTTGTACTTTTTTCTTCTGATGTCTGCTATGTTGCTCACACTTCATTTCTTTGCAGATATGGCTCCCAAGAAACATATATCTTCTAAGAAAAGGGCCTCCACCAGTCGTCAAGAACAACAAGCCAAGTGTTCATGACCGGAATCATCCTAACCTACTGCTGCACATCCCTCCCAGTCTGATGAGGAGGAGACCTTGCCATCAGTTAACCTACAAGCTGAGGCAAGAAGAAAAAAAGGAGATGATTTCCAACTAAGGTTTGGGGTCGAAGGCTCTAGGGATTTGTATTGAGAAAGGCTCACGAAATAGAAAATCCTTAACGAGAAACAACTGAGTCTGAATGGGCTACAGGAGCAATACCCACACATAATGGAAAACATCAAAGCTAGAAACTGGGAGTGCTTCACTGAGCTGCTTGATGATTACAACGAAACATTAATGCGTGAATTTTACGCATCTTATGGAGCCTCCAAAACACCTCACCACAAGCGTAAAAAAGTATTCTCTGACACTATCTTGGTTCGGGGGAAGTAGGTGCTTTATGGCAGTGACACTATAAATAAGTTTCACTTTCCAAACTGGGAACCGGGCATAGCAAAGTACGATGCCAAATGGGCCAACAGAGATAGTGAGCGTGGTTGGATAGCCTCAGTAATAGCCAAGGGGACCCCCGCTTGGATTGACCCTCTACATAAAATATTCAAGGAAGATCTCACACGAGAGGGTAGATTCTGGCTCAACTTTGTCACCTATCGCTTGATACTATCCCGAAATGAGACTGATATAAGCATTGAGAAAGCTCTTCTCATTACATGCATTATAATTGGGATCAAAATTGATGTGGGTGACATTATCTTCCGAGAGTTAGGGGTCCGGGCCAACTAGACAGCCACGTCACTTCCATTCCCGTGCTTGATCACAACCCTCTGTAAGGCTGTGGAAGTCCCGTCACTGCCACACACTAACAAGACGGGGAAAGCACTGAAGGATATTGATATCACTCGTATTAATGACGCGGTGCCACAAGTAGTTGTTGCTCCCCTAGAGGTTCAGATTCAGATTCCTGCTGATATAGAGATTTTCGACTTCCAATCTCTTGTTTTTCCTCAGGCCACAGTGGCCTCCACTTCCAGTCCACAGCCCACCTCTTAGGCCACCATTGCACAGCCTTCTACTACACTGCCAGCCATTTCGAGGCTCAGTCTCTTAGCTCAACATGCAAATGCTAAGGTAGACCAGCTTCTGAAGAACCTCCCACACTCCTCAGGCAGGCATTGACCCCTATCCAGTCCTTAATGACGGTCCTACAATAGCATCAAACATCTTATGGGGATCACCTAAAGCAGCTTGAGGTGCGGATTGAAAATATATAGTGGGATGAGGTTGGAGACTTGCTAAAGCTCCGTGATGATGTTGCCACACTGAAGACTGAGCTCCACAAAATGCAAAATCTGGAGTTCAATCTATCCTCATTCATGCCTAAGGAAGGAGAGCAGGGAGCGGGCGCGTCCGTGGCTGGATTAGATCTTGATTTTTCCACCTTGATGACAGCTCTTGCACCTTAGACTATCGGGGCTTCCCAGACTCCAACTTCCCCTGCATACATTGGCATTCCTTTTGGGGAATATTCCGGACACTCTGCAGAGTCCAAAGGTGGAGAGATAGATGAGGGGGAGACTAATGAGGAGTCATGGTCCGAGGAAGATGAGGTCCCTCAAGAGAAAGACAAGCAAGTTATTGACCGTACACTTGCAGAGGAGACATAAGCAGTTGTTCAGATGGTGATAGCACATTCGCTAGCAGACATGGTCATCCAAGCCAATCCATCGACCACTCAGCTATCAGCAGGCGAGGCTAGAAGCTCACAAGCCCCAGCTCCAGTGTCGAGGCAGTTGGAGATCCCTCCTCCATCAGTGGAGGTCACTCCCTAGGCCGAGATCTCATTGGTCCTAGCTCCAGCATCAGAGGGTGATCCCACCATCATTCAGCCGGCTTCCGACTCCCATAGCGTTTAGTGCGCCTCAGGGAACCCCTAAATTCTGTATTACATTCTTATGCATTGGGGACAATGCATGCTTTTTAGTTAGGGGTGGGATAGCCTTGTACAAACTTTTTGAAATCCTTGAACTGTTGTACATTTTTTGTGTTATATAAGCAAATTTCTCGGTAACCTTTGTATATACTTGTGTTGTCTTTGTACATATGTTATCTTTGTATATAAAAAAACAAGTAGATAGTTGGATGCATGTTCATCTTTAGTAATTAGCAATGAATTCCCCTTGGTTTTTCTTCACCGGGTTCTTTTCCAAGGGTGTAATAGTAGAACCATGGCAGTAGGATGAAACATTTTGACCGGTTTGGTGTAATTATCTAGTTTCAAGCATGTATGCCTGTAAATAGTCTATACCCTTCCATTAATATAAAAAAATTAAAAAGAAAATAGAGAACTTTTTTGTATAGGAAATCAACTGTGTGAACGCGAGGATCGCTCTTTGACTCTATGTTTACCTAGAGCTATATATGTAAATATGATGAAAGCTTCGAGTTGCCAAGTGTTGACTCGAGGGCTAAAACTATGTTGAGTCAAACAGTTCGTGTGCCATGTGTGTGAGTCTTTGTATAAATAATTCTTATGTTTACTTCTGTCATCTAGCACTTGCCCGGTTGGTCTTTCGATGCTAATGATAATTATATTTGGTTGGAGAAATGACCTTAGGCAGTCTTTGTGATATTGGAAAACCCAGTTAGCCTTTCAAGCTACCCATTATATAGATATTATCACTAGTTACCTCATTTGAGCTTTTAACCTTTTCTTTGGCCATCTCATTACAAACCTTTCCCCTTTTGTAAAATAATTTCCTCTTTTGAACCCGTCCCTCCTTGAACATTGAGAATGAGGCTAAAAGCCTAAGTTGGGGGTGTGGTGTCAATCCGGAAATTGGCAAGGTTGTACATTGAGTGTAGGAAAGTATACCTCAAAATATTCTTGTTAAACTATTCAAGCTCCAAAAGAAGAAGAAAATACAAGAGAAAAGAAGAAAAAGAAAAGAAAAAGAGATGTATATATATATATATATATATATATATATATATAAAATATGGAGCCTTGAAGAAAATTAGAGAGGTATTTAAGGTGGTTCAATTTTGGAAATTAGGGGTCAATGAGGGCTATGTGGTTTGAAAAGAAGCAAAGAGCAACAAGAAAGAAAAATGTGAGTAGTGTTCAAGGAGGATGCAGTCACTTGTACCCAAATGTTTATCTGACCCTTCCCTAAACCTACATTACAAGCTTAAAAAGTCCTTATGGGATCTCCAACCGAACGTTCTTAGAGTCAAGCGATGAATTAAAATAAGGGCAAGCTTATGGTATGGCATGTTGTAACACTTGAAACTCTTTGTGAGAGTGAGTGTTTGTGAATCCGTCTCTTTTGTTGTCATTGTAAATATTGTAAGTTTGAGACTTTCTTTCTAGTGAGGCAACATGAATTGTGAGGTTGAACAGAAGTTGACTTCTTGAAGTCGAATGCTAGTGCACTCAACTGAGAGTAACATTTTGTCAAATTGGTCGAGGCTCAAGGTTCACAAGTTGATTAGCTTCTTTGTAAATAACAATGATTGTTCAGGAAGGGTAAATAAACGAAAGTGCATGCTTGTAGTACTGACAACTAACACCGTCCACGGTCATTATTGTTTCATATCGTTTAGCTGGAGTCTAGAATAGGATAGTGTCATTTTAGTTGCTTGAGGACAAGCAATAGTTTAAGTTGGGGGTGTTGATATGCCGGAGAATTTCGGCATATTTAATACCAATTGCTTAGATTTTAGCTCGTTTTAAATGCAATTATCTATTATACTTATGTAATTTTAATGTTTTGCAGTATATGAGGCTTAAGGACCCAAGAACATGGAAATGAAATTAAAAAGCCGCAAAAGGACATGAAAAAAGAAAAATGCGATCGCAAATCCAACATGCGGACTTCATAATGCTCACAGGGACCGCAAAGTCCAACAGTCCGTCTGGCCAAATTCAAGCGCAAGAAATGCGGTCCATTATGCGACCGCATAACAGGTTTATAGGCCACATAATGGATTGTTAACCCTCTGTATGAGTTGCTGATATCTGAAATGCAGTGACAAATGCGATCGCAAATCGACAATGCAAACCGCATAACCAAAATGCGACAATTACCTGGGAACTAGGGTTTTGAAAATGTGATGGCTATGACGAGAGTGCGGACCGCATGTCTGTTATGCAACAGAAATGCGGTCACATAATTGACTTGGAGGGGCATTTTTATCCGAAAATGGTCCCGAGTTTTAGACCACTATAAATAGATTTATTGGGGTTTTGTGGGGGCAACTTGTCTTGTTTTTGAGCTACATTACAACCTTTAAATATTCCTCTCTTTTGGAAGCTTTAGGAGTAAAGAATCTTGCACTTTGTAAGCTTTATGGCATTTAATATTCTCATTTTTTTGTATTTTAGCATGAGTAGGTAGCTTTAAATACTAAGGTTGCGGACCCTAAATAGGTGTTATGTTAATGGGTGTTTAACATTGAATATATATATAATGGTTGGTTGATATATATTTATTTCTCATTATTCATTTATTGTTGGTGGTTGCAAACATTAACAAGTACCATTAAACTCTTTCTTTACTTGGAAAAGTGAGTTAGAGTTTGGTAGAAGTAAATATCAAAGACTCAAGACTTTAAACCTTGTTTAATAGAATCGCTTAAGAATAAGTGGGCTTTATTTGGCATAAGTTGATTGCTCTTAATTGCAACTCTTTTATATTTGGAAAAATCATAAAGAGGAAATACTACCCAACTATTAGAAAATATTTGGGTAGTCATTTAGAAATCATTTGCATATCTAAAGAACCTTCCATTGGAAATATATCATATTAATACCGACAGCATTACATTTCATTGAAGGGGACACAACCTTGGTTTCCCTAATCAAATTATTAACATTCTCAACGTTACAATTAGTTATCTTTTCAAATCACAATCATATCATACTCTTGCTACAATTAACGGAATAGAATTACGACCTAAGTCAAGTAGCATACTACTAGAGTAACCTTTTCACGCCTATTCCCTGTGGGATTCGACCCCAACCTTATTGGGTTATTATATTTGATATCGACCCTTACACTATTTAATTAAAGTTTAATTTGAGTGTATCAGCCAGCTGCCTCCGAGGTTTGGTCACACAGGAGGATCGAGCCCAGATGGACGTGGTGGGAGTGCCTTGTCTTTTTGACGAGGCCCAGTAAGCTTTGAATCGGGTAAGCCCTAAATTTCCTTGTTAAAACTAGCTTTCACACTTATGTTTTTCTCTTCTCGCCTAATTCTTTTTCTTTTATTTATGTAGGCCTTAGTGCTTCATCATGAAGCTTTCTTTTAAGTCTCAAGAAGAGCTGAGCCGATTATGAGGCTGAAATTCAAAGGCTTATGGAGGAGAGAAATTCCCTTAGGCTTCTCGGTGATTAAAAATAAGAAGAAATCAAGGGTCTCCGAGTTGAGCCGGCCGCAGCTTATTAAGAACAGAGCGAATTAACCGAGCAGGTAATAAAAGTCTTAGAAACTCCTGGCACCAGTTCGGGAGTGATGGCTAACAATTCGATCTCACAGGTTCAATAGAAGCTCGAGTTGATCGAGCAACTTCGTGGAGAAGTAGATGTGGTGAGGGCGGAGACCCTAGTATGGAAGCAAAATATGGACCGCCTTGCCTCAGAGAAATAGGCTGCTTGATCTCAGTTATCCTCGGTTGAAAACCAACTCCAAGGCGTAAAAGAGAAGAACTTGGCACAAGATAAGGAAATTGAGGAGCTCCAGGCTCAATTGGTTACAGAGCTTACAGTGGCGGAATATAAGGCTGAGATGGCTAAGGCCGATGCTGAGGCAATTGTGGCCGTTTATCAATTTGACGCCAAAGCCGCTCAAGCTCGAGCAAAGGAAGTTGTTGATACTGCTCAGACTCGAACATAGTAGGTGGTCGAGCTTTCCAAGTGCCAGTATCGAAGAGAGACTCTCGAGGAGATCCACGCTCATGGCTTCGATCTTGCTGCGGAGATCAAAGATGCAAAAGAGCTTGAAGTTGAAGCCAAGGCATTGGTCTCTTCTAATAATAATGACTCAGGGAGCATGAGCGGATCCGAGAGTGGAGAAGGTCCCGAGGGCAAAGATGTTTCTTGATGATAGGCTATAATTGCGTATTTTAGTCGATTATTACACTCTAATTTACTGCACTTTAGTTGAGTTTGTGCTTTAATCGCTAGTGTCTTGCACTAACTGTGTGTTTTATGCCTTGTTGGAGTGATTCCGAGCTATATAGATGTTATGGAATGAATTCAAGTGAATTGGAGCTTTGAAATCTGTGTAAAAGCTCAAGGAATTAAGACGGGATCGCGTTTGGGGGTCAACGGATGATAGTTAGAGCAAACGAAGAATCGAGCAGGCACACTGCGCACTGTCTAGTAAAATACACATAACGTTTTGCTCAGGAATCCATTTGGGCTTCACAATATATTGTTGGAAATCTAACTCAACGTGCTACAACTTTCATGTTTTACGTTTTTCCAAATTCGAAACGGAACAGGGTGAAAACGCGCGAACTACAAAGTTCGCGCGGTAGTTCGCGCGTAGAAGGAACAGAGGCAGAATACTGCGTGAAGTAGTGCGCGAACTCTGTAGTTCGCGCAATAGTTCGCGCACTACCGACCCGGAAAAACGTTATTAGGGGTAAAATTGGAATTCCTTCTTAATCCCACTCAATATACATAAAGCAAAAGCTCCATTATTGAAAGAAGATCAGATTTTAGAGTTTAGAGAGATGAATTTTTTTGAGGAGCTTCATCTTGGAGCTAAGAAAGGAGAAGAAGAACAACATCTTGGAGCAAGGATTCAAAGAGTTCTTCTAAACTTTCTTTTATTTGTTTGTTAATATTATGTTTAAGACTTTTATCGTTGATTTTTGTATGATTATGAGTAGCTAAATACTCTAGTATTCTTGGGTCATGGATGTTAGATGATCTTGTTGTTTAAAGCTTAGATTGAAGATCTTGAATCTATCTTTATGGGTTGTTTATTTGATTCTACTTCTAATTATTTTACTGCGTAGCTAACAGTGAAATATTATTTACGAATCTTGAATTAAACTTGAAAAAGGAAATTCTTGGTTGCATATAGAATCAAATAGAGCAAGATCCGGATCCTGGGCATCGGGTGAAAGATTCGCAATTAAGATAGAACTATACTTAATTGCCTTGCTTGGTTGAGAAATAGGATTTGTAAATGCATTTGAATTAATATTAATACCATAGACATATAGGTATTAATTTAACTTGAATAGATGCATAAGAACTCGAAAGATTCTTATGAATATTATTAACCCTATAATCAATAACCCGGATAATTCAATAAATCAATCTTAAGCTAAAATAGTAGCATGATCTCTAGCAAGTCCATGACCCTGGAATATCTTTACCAAAATTGTTATCAAAATATTGTGTAATTGGTGTAGTAATTTTGTGTTGAATTATTGTGCAATTATTAAGTAAGTTGTAAATTGGTTCTTTATATATTTTGTGATAATTTAGCTTGAATTGATAATTGTTTGAGTCTACATCAGTCGATAAGTTGATCATAATTCCTCGTGGGAACGATACTCTACTTACTACTATATTACTTGTCGATCACGTGCACTTGCGTGAGTGTTTTGGTCGCAACATTTCTCCTGGAGAAGATTAAGTACTTAGGATCTTTTTCGAATTTTTTTCATAGAATTCTGATCGGGACATGTCTTGTAAATAAATTTTAACATATATAAAGGTCTCTCTTTTTGTCTTGTGCATTTTCATTTCATTTCTGACTCATGAAATTTGTGTTGCATCTATGCCTTATGAAATTGTTATACATAGGTTCAAGTTTTAGGCAATTCGACCGAACTGGCACAGTTTCCGCAATCGAATGAGAGCTTTCTTGGATTAGAAATAAGGGAATCCTCAGGTTTTATTCGAATGAGGGCGATCTTTCGAGCTCGAGAGCAAAAAATAACCCTTAGGCCTAAAAATAGTCCTAGAATTTGTTTGAACTCGAGTTGAAGTAGCCTTTGGGCTTATTGATCGACTGAGGACATGCTCGAACTCAAAATTAGGTCACCCTTAGGCTTTCTAGCCAAGTGAGAAGGATCTCTCGAACTTGAAGTGAAAGTAGCCCTTGGTCTTTTGTGAGTTTTGTATTCAGCCGATTTGCCTTTGTAAAACGATCGTATATATATAAGTCTCTTTCAACCCTTTTTCGGCTTTTAAAGTTTTCCCTTTGTTTATCATTTGCGCTCACAAATTTAATAATGCCTTAGCATGAAATAATAGTCATGTTCGAGGGCTCGAACGATTTTGTACCCATTGGGGTTTTCGAGGCTCAATACTATCGAAGTCCTTTGCAATTCTGCCGAGGGTAGCCCTTTTAACTGGTTTATGAGAATATTTGAAGGCCTATTTTATTGTGGAATTCGGACGTCTCCGAACCGTGTCAATTTGTCCGTAGCCTTTAGCTATAGCCTTTAGTTTGAGATTTGCCCCCGGGCTTGTTTTCTCGTTGCGCTTCGAACTCGTACGAAGTGTCAGTCCCCGAGTGGGGTGGTCGTGGCCTATAAAAATCGAGGGTTGCCTTTTTAAGGTCTTATAATCTCGAGACTTTAATAATTCGATCTCGTCTATTTTTCGGACAACAGTCCCCGAGAGGGGAATTAATTGTTCGAATCTTCGGTTGCGATCGGCCCTTAAGCCTGTTTACACAATAGATCGAGTATGAAATTGTAAAGTAGAAAATTTTTCTAAGGAATGAGATATTGGCAAGGAAAAATAATTCTTTCAAAAGATGATTATACATGCGTACATGTTTGATGTTAGGGCTCGAGTAACCTATATGGGCACGGTTCATTCGACCGTTTGGCCCTTACAAAATTCACCTATCGAGACCCCGCTATTACGAAGTAATTCCCTTGCAACAAAGTTGACATTCAAGGGTGATTCCCCACCCCTCCAGTATTCAAGGTTGATTGTAAAGAAGCCTCGGATACTGTTGAATTGTTCTAAGTTAGCACAATCAATGGTTGCCTCGTTAAAAACCTCACCGAAAAAAACAATTGGGACAAAACTGGTCTAAGGAAAAAAGAGTGCAACGCATGCTTTCAGACCTAAAGACTTTGTGCTGGAGGATCTATCGTCGTTCCTGATCGAACACCTGAAATTGGTTAGCATAAAATATAAATGAAAATGGAGAAGGTCGTACCTTAGCAGTAGTATCACTTTAGGAGTGATATGTTCTAATTGTTTGGTAGTTTCTCACCGTTCATTATACCGAGCTTGTAGGATCCCTTTCCAATAATATCGAGGACCTGATATGTTCCCTCCCAGCTTGGACCCAGTTTTCCTTCATTCGGGTTTCAAGTGTTGAGGATGACTTTTCTTAGCACCAAGTCCCCTGTTTTAAAGTGTCGAAGATTGGTTCTTCGATTGTAGTACCTTTCGATCCGCTATTTTTGTACGTCCAATCAAATGAGGGCGGCCTTGCGTCTTTCATCCAACAATTCTAGGCTCGTGTTCATGGCCTCATTATTTGATTCTTCTGTTGCATATCGAAACCTAAGGCTAGGTTCCCCGACCTCGACCGAAATAAGAGTTTCGACACCATAGACCAAAGAGAACAGTGTTGCCCCCGTACTGAATTTCGACGGCATGCGGTATGCCCAAAGAACCTCGGGCAATATCTCTCTCCATTTTCCCTTAGCATTGGTCAATCTTTTCTTAAGATTTTGAATGATGGTTTTGTTGGTCGATTCGGCTTGTCCGTTCCCACCAGGATGGTATGGCGTTGATAGAATCCTTTTGATCTTGTGATCCTCAAGAAATTTAGTTACTTTGCTATCGATGAATTGCTTTCTGTTGTCACACACAATCTCGGTGGGCATCCCAAATCGGCATATAATGTGGTCCCAAATGAAGTCTATGACTTCCTTTTCCCTAACTTTCTCGAAAGCCTGTGCTTCCACCCACTTAGAAAAATAATCAATCATAAATAAAATAAACTAAGCTTTACTTGGGGCCTTTGGTAGAGGGCCAACGATGTCCATTCCCCATTTCATGAATATCCATGGGGATAAGACCGAGTGGAGCTGCTCCCCAGGCTAATAAATCATCGGCGCATACCTTTGACATTTATCGCATTTCCGAATGAACTCATGTGTATCCTTTCTATATCAACACAGTAGTACCCCACTCTGATAACTTTGTGAGCTAGTGATTCGGCACCGAAGTGGTTCCCACAAGTGCCTTCGTGAATCTCTTGTAAGACGTAGTTTGTGTCTCCTAGTCTTAAATTCGCCAATGGTCCATTGAACATCCTCTTGAATAGTGTTCCATCCTTGGTCAAAGTGAATCGTGTTGCTTTCGTGCGTAGAGTCCTTAACTCCTTCGAATCTGATGGGAGTTTCTCATTCTTTAAGTATTCGATGTACTTGTTCCTCCAATCCTAATTCAAACTTGTAGAGTTTATTTGGGCGTGGCCTTCTTCGATTACTAATCTCGAGAGTTGTACGACAGTCCCCGAGTTAAGCTTGTCATCTTCGACCGATGACCCCAAGTTTGCAAGGGCATCATCCTCGCTGTTTTGTTCTCGAGGTATGTGTTGTAAGGCCCACTCCTTAAAGTGATGTAAAGTTACATGTAGCTTGTCCAAGTATATCTGCATTCGATCTTCCCGGACTTCGAAAGTTCTGTTGACTTGGTTTACCACAAGTAGGGAATCACGTTTGGCCTCAATGACCTCTACTCCCAAACTTTTAGACACTTCTAGACATGCAATCATGGCCTCATACTGGGCCTCATTATTAGTTAACTTCGAAGTTTTGATAGATTGTCTAATTATGCTACCCGTTGGTGGCTTCAAAATGATGCCCAGCCCGGACCCTTTCACGTTCGAAGCACCATTCTGAAGAGGGTCCACACCCCCGATGATGTAATTTTAATAGTAGTTCCTTTTCGACCTCGGGTACGAGGGCTGGCGTAAATTCAGCCATGAAGTCTGCCAAGATTTGGGACTTGATGGTTGTTCGGGGTTGATACTCTATATCATACCCACTGAGTTCCATGGCCTATTTGGCTAATTGCCTCGAAAGTTTGGGTTTATGCAAAATATTACGAAGGGGATAGGTAGTCACAATACATATTAGGTGACATTGAAAATATGGTTTTAATTTCCGAGAGGCACTTATTAAAGCAAGCGCTAATTTCTTTAAGTATGGATATCGGGTCTCGGCCTCATCTAAGGTCCGACTAACATAGCAAACAGGAAATTGTGTACCTTGTTCCTCTCGAACTAAGACCCCACTTACTGCTATTTCTGAGACTGTCAAGTATAAGTAGAGTTGCTCGTCCGCTTTCGGGGTGTGAAGTAGTGGAGGACTCTACAGGTATCATTTTAGTTCTTCTAAGGCTTGTTGGTATTTCGGGGTCCATGTAAAATTGCTCTTCTTCTTAAGCAGTGAGAAGAACCGGTGACTTCTATTTGAGGACCTCGAGATGAATCACCCTAGGGCGGCTATGCGCCCGGTCAGCCTCTGCACGACCTTCACATTATCTAAGACTTTGATATCCGCGATAGATTTGATTTTATTGGGGTTTATCTCGATCCCCCAATTGGACACCATGAAACCGAGAAACTTGCCCGACCCGACCCCGAATGCACACTTTTCTGGGTTGAGCTTCATGTTATACCTCTTTAGTATATCGAAACTCTCCTGCAAATGTTTCAAATGATCCTATGCTCACAGGGACTTAACTAGCATGTCATCAATATAAACTTCCATAGATTTCCGTATTTGTTCTTCGAACATTCGATTTACTAGGCGTTGATAAGTTGCACCAGCATTTTGTAGTCCGAACGGCATTATGTTATAACAATAGGTGTTGTATTTAGTGATGAATGAAGTCTTTTCCTAATCCTCCGGGTTCATCTGTATTTGATTGTACCCGGAGTAGGCATCGAGAAAACTGAGAATCTTGTGGCTGGCCATGGCATCGATCATGCAATCGATGTTCGGCAAAGGAAAAGAATCCTTAGGGAAAGCCTTGTTTAAGTCCTTATAGTCTATGCACATTCTAAGATTATTTCCCTTCTTAGGGACCACCACTACATTTGCTAACCATTCGGGATATTTTACTTCCCGAATAGACCCTATTTTGAGATGTTTGGTTACCTCATCCTTGATGAATGAATGCTTAACCTCAGACTGGGGCCTTCTCTTTTGCTTTACTGGACAGAACTTCGGGTCCAAGCTCAATCGATAGGTAGTGATCTCTGGTGGGATCCCTGTCATATCGAGATGGGACCAATCAAAATAATCTATGTTATCTAAAAGGAATTAAACAAGTTTTTTCCTGAGCTCAAGAGTTAACCCCGTGCCCAGGTATACTTTCCGATCGAACAGATGCTCGGTCAATATGATTTGTTTGAGCTCTTCAACCGTCGACTTCGTTGCATCAGAATCATCGAGGATTATGAAGGTTCAAGGTATCATATAATCATCATCCTCGAAAGTTTCGTGCTCCTCCGATCGGGCCGAAGTTGGTGACTGTGGTTGCTATTTGACTTCCTGCTTTCCCTTTGAGATTGATCCCTTTGCTGATGAAAGTATTGACACTGATATCACCTCATCAATTGCGAACATCTCCTTGGCGGTGAGTTGCTTTCCGTATACCATTTTGATTCCCTCAGATGTCGGGAACTTTAGAACATGGTGAAGGGTTGAGGGTACACCCTCGTGTTATGGATCTAAGGCCTCCCGAGCAGGGCGTTGTACCTCATGTCACCCTCGATTACATGGAACTTCGTTTCCCGTATGGTTCCTGCCACAATTACTAGCAAAATCATTTCCCCTTTGGTGGTTTCACTTGCCATGTTAAAGCCATTAAGTACTCGAGTCGCGGTCACAATTTGATCTTGGAGGCCGAGTTGCTCTACGACCCTTGATTGAATATTATTTGCCGAGCTACCTGGATCAATTAGCACACATTTAACTTGAATTTTATTCATAAGGATAGAGATATTACCAGTGCGTCGTTGTGAGGTTGTTCGATCCCTTATGCATCCTCGCTATTGAAAGACAAGGTTTCTTCCAATAAGTAGTCCCGAGTTCATTTTTCCCTTGTGATCATCACCTTGGTGCGTTTAAATACCGGTCCTTGAGGAACATCGACTCCTCCAACGATCATGTGAATCACATGTTGTGGCTCAACCTGCTCGTTCTGTCTGTTTAAATCCCTATTTTTGAAGTGGTTTTGGGCTCAATCACCTAAAAATTCTTGAAGGTTCCCTTCGTTGAATAGTCGGGCTACTTCCTCTATTAGCTTTCTGCAATATTTTGTTTTATTGCCATGGGTGCCATGATACTTGCATATTTGGTTTGGGTTTCTCTGGGTCGGATCGGTCTGCAGAGGTCGAGGCTATTTGGTATCTTTGATATGCCCAATGGCCGATACTATGGCGGAAGCATCTACGCTGAAGTTATATTCTGACAATCAAGGTGCTTCTTTAGACCCGGTATCCCTATCGAAACCACTCTTGCTCATGATTCCTCGGGAGCTCTTTCCCCGATCATTTCCTTTTATTATTCCGAACGAGGTTGCGCCCAGGCCCGTTATTTCTTCGGTCTCCACCTTATGGCTGATATCGGTCTCTGTTCGATCGTGGTTCCCGCTCGGCGTCTCTTTTAACTTTGTCCACAAGACTGTTGGGATAAATCAAACTGATTAAAGCCCCTAGTTGGTCGTCTTCGACCCTAATCTTCGACTAATATTGATTATGTACATCGGATCAAGTGATCGCTGGATATTCGATCAAATTCTGCTTCAATTGTTGCGAAGCTATGAAACTCCATTCGTTGAGTTGAATGAAGGCTTGAACAGACCAATCGTCGGTGACCGGTGGCAAATCCAGTCGTTCCATTTGAAATCGAGATACGAATTCCCTGAGCATCTCGTTTTCCTTTTGCCTTACCTTGAATAAGCATGACTTTCTAGTTGTAACCTTAATAGCTCTAGCGTGCGCTTTTACAAAGAAATCTGCAAGCATAGCAAATGAATCAATATAGTTAGGTGGTAAATTATGATACCATATCATAGCACCCTTTTGATAGAGTTTCTCCGAATTTCTTCAGCAACACAGATTCAATTTCATCATCTTCCAAGTCATTTCCCTTAATGGCGCACGTATAAGAGGTGACATGTTCGTTTGGATCTGTTGTCACGTTATACTTCGGAATCTCGTTTTCCTTTTGCCTTACCTTGAATAAGCCTGACTTTCTAGTTGCAACCTTAATAGCTCTAGTGTGCGCCTTTACAAAGGAATCTGCAAGCATAGCAAATGAATCAATATAGTTAGGTGGTAAATTATGATACCATATCATAGCACCCTTTTGATAGAGTTTCTCCGAATTTCTTCAGCAACACATATTCAATTTCATCATCTTCCAAGTCATTTCCCTTAATGGCGCATGTATAAGAGGTGACGTGTTCGTTTGGATCTGTTGTCACGTTATACTTCGGAATCTCGAACATACGGAACTTCTTTGGGATTGGCTTCGGAGCCGCACTTGGGGGAAAGGTTTTTGGATAATTTTTTTGGAATCAAGTCTTTTCAATACCGGTGGTGCCCTCAGGATTTGGTCGACCGTGGAGTTATAAGTCTCCACCTTCTTATCATTTTCCTCGATCTTATTTTCCCCTATCTTGATCCGCTTTGTTAGTTCCTCGAGCATTTTTACGATAGCGGGATTAGTCTCTGATTCCCCTTCATTCGATCTCTTTGGCACCGGTTCGGCTCTATGAACAACTTCTAGTGATGGCTCGAGCTCGATCTTGCTTGGCACATGATTCTGATTTTGGAGTTGTGCTATTGCGGCTTGTTGAGTCTGCAACATCTCGAATATCATTTGAATACTAATTTCGCCTTCTTCACCACTCTATGTGTTCTGATCGGTTGTTCGAGCGTCTCTGTGGACGCTATTTTCAGGGTCGATGCCCACATTCCCATTAATAGCAATATGGGAGTTGACATCGACTAGGTCTATTGTCATGACCCGGATTTTCTACCCTCGGGGGTCGTGATGGCGCCTACTCGTAGAAGCTAGGCAAGCTACGAAATATAGAAATTCTAACTCTTTCATTTTAATCCTTTTAACAAGTTGAATCAACAGGTAATCAACAATTTAAAGATTAATGATAACAGAATAAGCGGAAGACTTAAACAGCTAAAAATGATCAAAATCAGTACTACAGTGCCAATATACTCCTCTACCCGGAATCTGGTGTCACAATATTCACGAACTGTCTATGAGTACTACATACAAATGTCTGAAAAAGGAAATACAGTCTGTCTCGGAAACAAGTGAAAATAGAACATATAAATGGATAGAAGAGAACGTCGGGTCTGCGGACGCCTGCAGGACTACCTCGAGATCTCTGGATGGACTGAAAGCTGGCTCCCCAAGTGCTACTGTCCCAATGCTGCTTCGATATCTGCACAGAGTGCAGAATGTAGCATCAACACAACCGACCCCATGTGCTGGTAAGTGCCTGGTCTAACCCCAGCGAGGTAGTGACGAGGCTAGTACCAGACTCCAGATAAACCTATGCAGTTATATATATATATATATATATATATATATATATATATATATATATATATATATATATATATATATATATATATACACACGGAAAAATAAACGAAAATAAACAATTAAAATGGGAGGGGGTACATGCTACGGGGAAAATATCAAGTCCAGCAGAAACTAAAGAGAAATATGAGAGAACAACTCAAAATCTAAAACAAAACAATAATAACACTGTTGCGGCGCGCAACCCGATCCCTATCATGTAACACTATTGCGGCGTGTAACCCGATCCATTTATATCATTGTTGCGGCTGCAACCTGATCCAATTTAACATTGTTGTGACATGCAACCGGATCCAATATAACATTGTTGTGGTGTGCAACCCGATCCAATATAACATTGTTGCGGTGTGCAACCCGATCCATATATTTAATATTGTTACCGCGTACAACCCAATCTATATATTTAATATTGTTGCAGCTTGCAATCCGATCCATATATTTAATATTGTTTTAGCAACAACCACACCAAGAGTCCCGGCAAGGGATCAACTACAAACTACACTATCCCGGCAAGGGATTCAACAGTAAAAATAAATACGTCCCGACAAGGGAGAAACAACTATAACCAATCTCAACCCAACTTCTAATCATCTCAGCTAACATCAATACTCAATCATAAGTAAATTCCCATGAAATCAAACTAAATCCCTGCTCAATATCGAGAATTATCAACTAAAGCATCCATAATATCATTTAAAAATACAACAAACTCCAATTTAAGACTCACGATCATGCTCGACACCAACGTATAGATACTCGTCAACATGCCTATACATCGTACTCGACAAGAAGCAAATAGTAAATAGGACACAACTCCTAATCCCTCAAGCTAAGGTTAGACCGAATGCTTACCTCGAACTTTCGCGGCCAACTCAAGCCTCAAACACTGCCTTTCCTTTCGAATTCGGCTCCAAATCAATTATATCTATACATAATCGACTTCATAACATCAATAAACGCTAAACAATCCAATTCCAATGCTTAATTATATCTTTCTAATCATTCTTCCCAAAAAAGTCAAGAATTGACCCCAGGCCCGCTGGGTCAAAACACAAGATTCGGATCAAAACCCGATCACCCATTCACCCACGAGCCCGAATATATAATTTGTTTTCAAATCTGACCCCAAAACAAGGTCAAATTCCCAAATAATCAAAAAGCCCTAACTCTACCCAAATCCCTAATTTTCTACCCTTAATCACATGTTTTAGGCCTAGAAATCTAGTGGGTATTGATAAAAATGGAAGAAAACAAGTCAAAGATTACTTACCCAAGAGGTTATTGTGAAGAAGTTCTTCAAAAATCGCCCAAGAGGTGTGGAGAAGATGAAGTTTATGAAAAATTGTAGAAATCCCGTAATGTGTTCTGTTTTTTAAATTTAAAATAACTAGGCGAAAATGGTCTTTGCGTTCGCAACAGGCTCATTGCGTTCGTGATGAGTCAGGCCTGAGAGACCTTCGCGTTCGCGTAAGTGGGCTCGTGTTCGCGGAGACGTAACTCCTCGAGCCTTCGCGTTCCCGTCCAGGTGGCCGTGTTCACGTAGGGTATAGTACCCATCCCCCTGCCCAGGCTATAAGCCTTCACGTTCGCGAAGGGAAGAGCCCCAATGCTTCGCGTTCGCGACCTGGGTTACGCGTTCTCATAGAAGGAATTTTCCTTCAACACAAATAACACATCGCGTTCGTGAGGGTCCTCCCGCGAACGCGAAGAAGAAAGTATCAGCACACCAGAAACTGCAAAAACCTGCAACTTTTGAGTTTCAAAAACCTTCCGAAACCCATCTGAAACACACCTGAGCCCTCGAGGCTCAAAACCAAACATACGTACTAACTCAATAACATCATACAGACTTATCCGTGCGATCAAATCGCCAAAATAACCTCAATAACAACGAATTAAACCTCAAAATCAATGAAATATTTCAAAACTTCTTAAAGCATCAAACTTTGCATTTACGGTCTGAATCACGTCAAACGGATTATGTTTCTTACCAAACTTCACAGAGTTATCTTAAACCACATATAAGACCTGTACCGGGTGCCGAAACCAAAATACGAGTCCGATACCAACATGTTCTAATCAAAATTCATTTCAAAATCCTTTAAACAATTTGAGAAAACAATTTTCTTGAAAAATTCATTTCTCGGGCTTGGGACTTCGGAATTCGATTCCCGGCATACGCCCAAGTCCCATAATTTCCTACGGACCCTCCGGGATCGTCAAATTATGGGTTCGGGTCCGTTTATCCAAAACGTTGACCGAAGTCAAATCAATTTATTTTACAGTCAAAACTTATTATTTTTCACAAATTTTTACATTAAGGCTTTCTGGCTACGCGCCCGGACTGTGCACACAAATCGAGGTGACGCTAAATGAGGTTTTCAATGCCTCGAAACACAAAATTCAATTTAAAAGCAAGTGATGACCTATGACCAGCGGTCCATCGGGGTTGACTGGAGGTACTCCGTTTTCCGGGGCAGCTATATTTTCGTTCTCTCCATGAAGACCAAGGTCGTTGTCTGTGTAAGTGGATGCTACTTGAGAGTTTGACATGTTGATTCCTGAAATCAAAGATACTTACGAGAACAAGCGTAAAGCAGTATGTGTTCTGGAATCATATTTAGCTTGCAATATCGAGAATTATATACTAGACAACCGTTTACCCTAAAAATTGGATAACAATTAAACTTATAATGTGGTTTTAAGGACACGTGATTTCATCTAATACCAATTGATAAATATGAAGATTAGTAATAGAAATTAACAACAAAGCGAAGCAAACCAGTGTCGAAACGAAATTTAACCCTCGAGCTGACTGATACCAGAACAAGTAAAAATAAGGCAAGCTGATGAACAAGAGAGTATAAGAGAAAAGATTAGTATATTGCTTTGATATATGTCAATGTAAGATCCTTACAAATGGTTAAGACCCTCTTTATATAGTAGAGGAATCCTATTTACGGTATTATTCTAATTACATAAGGAAATCTCATGATTAGCTAAACAACCAGCCTTGATTTGATCTGTTCCGAGACTTCTGCCATTATCCTCGACCAGTACCGGATATCTCGCCTTTTAGTTATTATGTTATCTTCGGTTTTTCTCGATGCCTATCTTGTTTGACCTCGATCATCATCGGTCTCGATCTCAGCAGGTACTTCGAATCCCGAACATGATGTCTTACCTTCATACCTTGGTCTGATATATTACGGGGCCGATCTTCGATCCATCCTATTGGTCACGATCAATTAGTGAAATCGGGTGGGTCGATTTTAACCGTATACAACTTAGCATTTTTTGAATAGCCTTTATCAGAAATCCATGATGCTAATGGCTACTATTAGAATATCAGCTACCCAAATGATAGAGCACCAAACAGGAAAGCAATAATTTTCAGGAAAATATTTTTAAAAGAGAATAGCGTTTGTTTAATTCGTTTTATCTATAATTAAAAGCAGAAGACAAAAGCACCTCATGAAGCCAAATGACAGAACAATAGAATGACACATGGCATAATTAGTTATTAAATTAGTTATTGGTTATTCTTTTTAATTTAAATATATCTAAAAAATGAAAATAATTAAAAAAAACTACCATATATATATATAAATAACTACCCATTCAAATTGGGTCGGAGTAGTTTCAAGTTGGAATTGTTAAATTATTTTAAAATCAAAAAGGTTACTTAAAAAATAACTACCCATTCATTTGGGTCGGAGTAGTTTCAAGTTGGAATTTTTAAATTATTTTAAAATCAAAAAGCAAAAAAAAAATAAAGCTATAAAAAACAGAAAAAACAGAAGAAAAACTACCCATTCAAATCGGGGAATAGTTTCAAGTTGGAGTATTAAAATAATTAAAATAAAAAATAGATATCTTATAATTAACTATAATAAAAAACGAAAATATAAATATATAAGAAAATAACTACCCATTCAAATTGGTAGTTATTTTTAATTAATAATTAGTTATTGGTTATTATTTTTGAATTTAAATATATATAAAAATAAAAAAATAAAAAAATACAAAACTACCATATATATTTATATATATATTGGTGTTCAAATCAGGGAGTAGTTTCAAGTTGGTGTTTAAAAATCTATCTATAATTAAAAGCAGAAGACAAAAGCACCTCATGAAGCCAAATGCCAGAACAATAGAATGACACATGGCATAATTAGTTATTAAATTAGTTATTGGTTATTCTTTTTAATTTAAATATATCTAAAAAATGAAAATAATTAAAAAAAACTACCATATATATATATAAATAACTACCCATTCAAATTGGGTCGGAGTAGTTTCAAGTTGGAATTGTTAAATTATTTTAAAATCAAAAAGCAAAAAAAAAATAGTCTATCTATAATTAAAAGCAGAAGACAAAAGCACCTCATGAAGCCAAATGGCAGAACAATAGAATGACACATGGCATAATTAGTTATTAAATTAGTTATTGGTTATTTTTTTTAATTTAAATATATCTAAAAATGAAAATAATTATATATATATATATATATATATATATATATATATATATATATATATATATATATATATATATATATATATATGTGTGTGTGTGTGTGTGTGTGTGTGTGTGTGTGTATCTTGGTTACTTTATTTAATTAATAAATATAGATATCTTATAATTAACTATAATATAAAAACAAAAATATAAATATATAAAAATGTAACTACCCATTTAAATTGGGTGGGAGTATTTTCAAGTTGGAGCTTTTAAATTATTTTTTTTAAAAAGCAAAAAAAAAAGCTATAAAAGACGAAAAAAGAGAAGAAAAACTACCCATCCAAATCAGGAGTAGTTTCAAATGTGAGATTTAAAATAAAAACGAAATTAAAAAATAATAAATTATCAATTCAAATTGGAGAGTAGTTTTAAGTTGGAGTTTTAAAATTATTTGAAAATAAAAAAACAAAAATAAAGAAATAAAAAAACCTCAGAGAAAAATATTAAATAACGTAATATGCTAATCAAACTTTCTATTAATAATGTCGTAGCATTAAATATTTGAAAATATAATAAAGAAAAATATATAACAAAAAAGTTATTCGATGCGTTGCCTGTATAAGTCCCGTTAGTTTAACAAAGATTTTATTCACTAAAATTAGATAATATTATTAAGAACAACATAATCTATATATCTATATATTACTAAAGTAGAGGAGAAAGCCCTTTCGTTAAGCCAAGTGGCAGCCTAAAAAAAAGCCACATGACATAATTAATTACTAAATTTATTATTTAGTTAATAATTAATTATTGGTTATTCTTTTTGAATTTAAATATATATAAAAAATGAAAATAATAAAAAAATATAAAACTACCATATATACGAATATATTCATATATATACGAATATATATAATATATATATATATATATATATATATATATATATATATATTAATTGATTACTTTATTTGAATTAATAAATATAGATATCTTATAATTAACTATATAAAAAACGAAAATATAAATATAAAATAAAAATACCCATTCAAATTGGGTGGGATTAGTTTCAAGTTGGAGTTTTTAAATTATTTTAAAATAAAAAAGCAAAAATAATCTATAAAAAAAAAAGAGAATAAAAACTACCCATTCAAATCGGGGAGTAGTTTCAAGTTGGAGTTTTAAAATAATTTTAAAATAAAAATAGATATCTTATAATTAACTATAATTAAAAAATGAAAATATAAATATATAAAAAAGTAACTACCCGTTCAAATTGGGTGGGAGTAGTTTCAAGTTGGAGTTTTTAAATTATTTTAAAATAAAAAAGCTATAAAAAACGAAAAAAAGAGAAAAAAAATTACCCATTCAAATTGGGGAGTAGTTCAAGTTGGAGTTTTAATATAATTTTAATATAAAAAATAAAATTAAAAAAATAATAAATTACCAATTCAAATTGGGGAGTAGTTTTGAGTTGGAGTTTTAAAATTATTTAAAAATAAAAAAACAAAAATTAAAGTAATAAAAAAAACTTCAGAGAAAAATATTAAATAACGTAATATGCTAATGAAACTTTCTATTGACAAAGTAATAGTATTAAATATTGAAAGATATAATAAAGAAAAATACATAACAAAAACGTTATTCGATGCGCTGCCTGTATAAGTCCCGTTAGTTTAACATAGATTTTATTCACTAAAATTTAAATAATATTATTAAGAGCAACAGATAAAATTTAAAATAAAAAAAATTCAATAGTAATAAATTATATATCTTCTCATATATTACAAAAAGAAAGCGAATACTAAATATTGTTTAATATAATAAAGAAAAATAGAACAAAAAAGTCATTCACTGACTATATAAGTACGTTTGATTTAATAGAGATTTCATTATTGGGTATATCGTATTGACAAGCAAGATGACAACTGAATTTTATTAAAGCAATACGATCTAATAGGATCAAATAAGCCTGATCATAATTTAATTAATATTTTTTTAATATTGACCGCGCATCGCGCGGGTACGACTACTAGTATCTAATTAAAAGGAGAGGAAAAAAGCACCATATTGAACCAAGTGGCACTTCAGGACAAAGCTCCAAAAATTTTGGAGTTTGAAAATATTATATATATATATAAAAAAAGTCTGAAACAAATAATGATAAAATAGAGGAAAACTAATCTAATCCTCTAACTCACGTTCTCACTTCCCATCCCCCATTTCACTTGCACGTTCACTTGCACATAACCTCCTGCATACATGCACACTGAAATATAGGACATTACACGGGAAAAAAAAGGAGCGAGAACACATATTAAATAACTATCATCTTTGTAAACACATTTACAATGAATCCTTTCATTTTATTTCTACCTGTTTCTTAGAGGATAACTGTCGTAATAGAGAAGAAATTATTACTCTATGTTATGACTAGGATAGAAGAACGGGTTGATTTGGGTAAGGAAACGTCGAACAACCAAGGTTCTAAGAGAACTTTCTTCTACATCGAAAGCAAGCATATAGATAAGGGAGCTTTATTTTTTGTAAATAACATTTCTTCACCTCCTTTACATTTAAATTTTGTTTATTTTGTGTTTATATTTTTGTTTCTACATCAAGATGTTGCCCAGATTCTTATGTGTTTACTAACGTTATTTGGCTTAAAATCTCCTCTATTTTAACTGCATCTTTTGTGGATCTATCTTCGTTCTTCCTCTAAATAAACTAATTTTTTTTCTTTTGTTTAATTTTAGGCGCAATATGGGATTATCACCATCGATAAAGTCAAACCATTTAATAAAGAAGATTAAGATTTGCTACAACTGAAAAAGAAAATGATTTCATATGACAAAGAAAATGATTGTGTTCATTCTACTGTCGGTTTTGTGCATCCTTCAATTAACCAATTTGTGCATTTTTCTTCTACATTTTCAAACTTGCATATTAAGTGTTGGTTCTTATGCTTATTCTTCATTTGCAAATCTCTAATTGTAAGAAATATTACATAATCACTTTTAATTATAGCATCATACTATCTTCTCACGAATAAGCATTTCTCGAGAATAATAATAATTGAAAAACTTCCAACTTCACAACTAAATGATCAAGATGTTTAGAAATTCTCTTATGAAAAGAGAAACATTCAGTAACATCTATATTTTCATAAAATTTGGCTAGGAGATAATTGTTGTTATTTGACGATTTAATACTTTGCAAACTATCTTTTAATATGAGTCAAAATCTGATGCAGATGCTCACGCGAACTTTGCTCATGAGATTAAAAACTTTGTTGTAGACTTGGAGTTGGTCATTTCATGCCATCATCGATGTTTTATCTAACTTCATTTGTTAATATAGATGTTCAAATTCAGGAGGAGATAGAAAAATAAAAAAAGGTACTTGAGAATGACTCATGGCAGAAAATTATCGTGACGGTACAAACAAGAATTTCTACGTGCTAACCACCAAAATTTGTATTCTCTCAAAAAGCTCGAAAGTTCAAAGTTTAAAGAAAATTGTATCAAAACTAGAAGAAGTGTATCACAAAAGATGTTGTTGACACAAATTTTAAAAAGTTGGTTAACCAAACTCATTGATTCGCATAACTTGGTGAAGAAAAAACAGAACGCTGATTAAGAATCTGCAACACAATTATTGACTCTAAATAGCAATTATTTAACCAAATAACTCTAAGACCCCTATAGGGAGTTTAGGACTAAATAAATAAAGGTCATGCACCTATAATAAATTACTCTTTTCAATATATGGGTTACTCAGTATTGTGTGCTCATGTTCCTGATTGATTTATTGGGGAAATAATCTTAAATCCCAACTTTAAAAACACGCAATGAGAGAAAGTGAGTTTTTGATTTAATAGACAAAATTAATGTTTAGCTACTCCTTCCGTCCCAGTTAAGTTTATATGAGGGTTGACCTATTTGGAGAGTCAAACAACTCTTTCTTTGACTATGATTTTCTTCAACCCTTTCATACATTGTGAATGATTAATTACGTAGACTTGTAGTACTTTTTATGTAATTTTTAAATATGTAAATTCTATTAAAAATTACTCGAATAATCTATGCTTGAAATTGAATCAAAGATAAAGATGTTTGACTCCCCAAGTAGGTCAACCCTCATACAAATTGGAACCGAGGGACTATATATTATGTGATATGGATGGTACGAACAAAGGTATGAAGCCATATCTTCCGGTATCACTACTTTGTTGGTATATGTATGTGTGTACGTTCGAATGTTCAATTATAGAATGCAACAAGATGATTCGCTCGAGAAAATGCAGGTTTATGTCCCCTCTATTCACATTATCATTCTGCCACGATTCACCTTTTCACCCATTAATCGGATGCTCCAAACTTTACAATCATTCTATGATAACAAAAATTCATATGGGCAAAATTTGTGTGTGTGTTTTATGTGTGCATCTAATTAGGTTTATTAAGCAGTTTGTAACTTTATCAAGAGGTGCAAAACTATGCTAAAGATATATGATCAAAACTCGTGCGAGTTTGCCATGACATATGTGGCTGAAAGTTGATGGGAAGACATAGAAATATCAAAAGTATAAACATTGAAAAACTAAAAAACAAATTGTTCATTGCTTTTCTTTTGGAAATTTTCTAAGTAATTTTAGTTTATTTATAATTGATTAGGATACCACGGGCCTATATGAGTGGAGTTGCTATACTACATAATGTTTTACGCATGACGAAAATTATAACGAGTGTCAGATGCTAGATATTATTAACAAGCAAAATAAAGGATCCATGTTACAACTATTATGCTTTAGATAAGTTCTTCGGTCATAGTTATGTTAAGCTAATTATGCTTTACTGTGATGAACGCATAAATAATACTATAAAATAATTTCAACTTTCAATTTTTGTTTTCTTTTCTTTACAACATCCGCATATTAAGTGGGTACTATATAAAAGTAAGAACTTTACGTGTGTCATTGTGCCAACTGTCTCTATTTAACTATATCCGTAAATTTTACATTTATCTAAAAATAAGATTATAATTTTTCTTCTAATATTTTTCGCGCACTATACTAGTTTTTGTTAAAAGGAGGACGGAAATCCACCGACGCGCAGCGCAGGCTATTTTGCGCGTTGTTCTAAAAAAACTATTTGAGGAAAATCCCAAACTGAAGATTCATTTTATCTCTCTCTCGTTTCACACACAGATCTTCCTCACTTCATTGATCTCTCTCAACCTCTCTATACTCTACATAATGTACGTATAGCTCTAGCGAATTCTGAGGATTCAAATTCGACTCGGCCGAAGGTGATCGATTACCTATTCAAAATGGCTCGCATTAGTCATCTACCTTCAGCAATTCTCCTGATCTTCTCGTTATCCTTGATTCAAAGCGTTGTTGTTCAGTGTAAAACCCTCAAGCGTGACGGTACTCTACTTTTCCCCCCTCACTTCGATCCATTTCCTTTTACGCCTAATTTCTTAGCTTTTAGGTGAGAAAATCAGTCAATTTGAGTGAAATATAGTTAGAATTTTGTAGATTATATGCAGTTTGTAGTGAGATCTTACAACTTCAGTTTCAGTTATCCATTTCCTTTTACGCCTAATTCTTAGCTTTTAGGTGAGAAAATAAGTTACTTTTAGTGAAAATAGTTGGATTTTATATAGAATATATGCAGTTTCTAGTGAAATCTTATAGTTTCAACGAAAGTAGTTGTACTTTTATGAAATTTCTAAGTGCAAGCTTTTGAGTGGAAGTAAATGAATTTTGTGTAGTTTCTAAAGCAAGTTTATAGTACGAGTTGAAGTTATTGAATTGTTTGGATTTTATCCAGTTTCGAAGTGCAAGTTTATAGTTTGAGTCGAAATAATTGGATTATATAGAATTTGCAGTTTCTATGTGCGGGCGTATAGCTCAGTGGAGATGATTGGATTTTATAGATTAAATGAAATTCTAAGTGCAAGTTTATAGTTTGAGCGAAAACAGTTGGATTCTATACATTAGCTGCAGTTTCTAAGTGCATGTTTACAATTTGAGTAAAATTAATTGGATGTATAGATTTTATGCAGTTTCCAAGTGTAAGTTTATATAGTTTCAGTGAAAGATTGTTTGCGGTTTCTCATTGCAACTTACTGTGTTTTCATCTTTTCTTACTTTAATTTCCTTTTTCTGAATGTCTATATGATTGGTTTAATAATTTAAGCTTTGCAGTTAGTTGATTTTTTTGAGAAATAGCTATTCATCTGGTGTATAATCATGATATACAAAATGTATTATCTATTATTTCTAATAAACTAGATGAATTCCTTGGAGTTTCAAGGAATTTCACTAGCAATAATCTTTTCTTCTTTTTTCGTATTTACTCGTAGAATTTTGATTTTCTAGTTATTACAGGTAAGCATAGCTGTCTTCGGAAAGTTAAAACCAATTAATAATTTGATAAATGCCAATTAAATACAACTCCATGATTACATAGTATTAATTACTTAAATTGTACTATAAGTGCATAATCAATCATGAATATTCTTATGCTTGCCATCAAATAAGAACGCCTACTCTGGGCTTGAGCGGTTGAGCCCATGACCACAAAGTTAAAAGCTTTGTGCTCTGCTCTTAGTCTTGTTGTGAACTCCACAGAGTTTCAACTGTAATAACTCTTTCTCTGTTAATGTTTTCATCAAAAAGATTTAAACAGCTTGAGTGAGGCCGTTGATTGCATTCAATGAAAAAACCAAGGAGTTGTCATAGTACCTGAATGTACATTTTTACAGTGGACTAATTTAAACTTCTGAAATATGACTGTAGTGAAAGCTTTGAATGAAATTAAGGCATCTCTTGGATGGAGAGTGGTGTATGCATGGGTTGGAGATGATCCTTGTGGAGATGGTGATTTACCTCCATGGTCTGGTGTTACATGTTCCACACAGGGTGATTATAGAGTAGTTACCGAATTGTAAGTGTTGCCTCACCAATTTTTGGTAGTTTTTATGTAGCTCTTGTATGAATATTCACAATTTTTTCTCTTTTCTGAGGTTCAAATCTATATAAATTTACTCACAGAATTGAAATATCCTTTTCTCCCCACTTTTTCACAATTTTCTTTTCTGCTTTACCACTTGCAGGGAGGTTTATGCTGTTTCAATTGTTGGCCCATTTCCTACTGCTGTCACTAACTTATTGGATCTCACTAAACTGTAAGATACTTCTCTTTGGCTCTGTACTAGAATCTAGCTTCTACAAAGATTTAGCTATTTCTTAAAGACGGTTTAACCTCATCCAAATTGAGAAATTGCCCTAAAGTTCCAATTTGGATGTTTTTATACCCTCTAATTACAATTGCTCATTAAACCAGCTTCAAAATTGTTTAGCTTGGTTACTAACTATTATGTGCATTGACAGTTTTTCCAATTTGATACTATTTAAGGCAATAGTTAGTGGACATTGCGTCTGTACTGCTGGATATTTTAATTTTCATTCTAAATTTATTAATCGTAATATTATGTTATATGGCAGGGATCTGCATAATAACAAGCTGACCGGCCCTCTTCCTCCTCAAATTGGGCGTTTGAAGCGTCTTAAAATATTGTACGATCTTTTACTTACTCGTATATTCCTATTGAAGTATCTATATTTGATAGCTGTTATGAACTGATATTAATGTATAGATCCAGTCTCTGGATCAACATATGTTTATCCGTTGGAGCTAGGTGGTGTTAATACAATTCAACTGTGTTTTACAAAGTGATTATATACATGGCATTTGCATCAAGATGAAATGCTTTTATCTTGGCAAGGAAAGGTCTGCCTGATTAATCTAAAAAGGGGGTGGGAGGGACCCTGCCTGATATAATCTGTATCGGAGAAGATATATATTCTCAACTGAGGAATATATAGGGTAGGTGTATCATTGATTTTTTTCCTTTTCTTGATTCTATTTCGCAGAAATGTAAGGTGGAATAAGCTGCAAGATGTCATTCCACCTGAAATAGGAGAACTAAAGCAGCTAACACATCTGTGAGTGCTTTTGAGCTTCTCTAGCTGTGCTCTTTATTTGCAGATCTATTTTGCTATTGTAGACTTACAACTAATATGCATCTTTTTCAGCTATCTAAGTTTTAATAATTTCAAAGGCGAAATTCCTAAGGAGCTTGCTAATCTTCCTGAACTTCGTTATCTCCATCTGCATGAAAATCATTTTACTGGGCGAATTCCACCGGAATTGGGTACCTTACAGCATCTTCGCCACCTGTAAGACACCATGTTAACTTCTTTCTGTACTTTTGCATATGGAACCTGTGTTATACATGGATGTCACTGTGATCTAATGCAATTGCAGGGATGTTGGTAACAATCGTTTGGTTGGTACTATAAGAGAACTCATACGCATTGAAGGATGCTTTCCGGTTCTCCGCAACCTGTAAGTTGATTCTTCTTGTTTAAATGTCAAACCACTTGTAAATATCCTGCCGCTAATGTTATTGATTATATGCTAATCCGAGGACTTTACACGTGCTGTAACTTGCAGTTACTTAAATAATAATTATCTTACTGGAGGCATTCCAGCACAACTTGCGAATTTGACGAACTTGGAGATCTTGTAAGTTTCAAGAAGAAAGTTTCTCCATGATTGGTGCTTGTCTCTGGACAAATAACAGCTAATTTTATCCTGTAATATTTAATGAATATGGTCATGCTTAATTTAATTCCTCTGGTAATTACAGATATCTTTCTTACAACAAGATGACCGGAGTTATACCATATAGCATTGCTCATATTCCTAAGTTAACTTACTTGTAAGTCTTCCTCTATGCTTTAATCTACTTATTAAGCATATTGGATGTGATGTCCCAATGATTGTCTAATGATTGCAGTCTTTCAAGGATCTATCTTTCTTAAAGAGATGAATTTTGAGAACTGTTCAATTTAAGATGCTTTAACAAAAGCATTAGTTGATACACTTGGGATTAGTTGGTTAATGTGGTCTTGCAAGGTCTTTCTTCCTTTCTTTCTTAAGGAGATAAATCTTGAAGATTGTCCAACTTATGGATGCTGTGACAATTGGAAAAAAACATTAGTAGATGCACTTGGAGCTTGTTGGGTGACCTTATTGGACCTTATCCTTGATGATTTCCTCGGACAAGTAATATTTTATAGCAACTGACTGAAGAAATAGGATGTAAGACAGTAAGAGTGTTCTCATCCTTGTAGGTTCTAACTTTAGCACCAAAAAGACAAACCATTTAATAGTAAGACTTCTCATATACTCAAGTTGAGCTATATAGCAGCACCACACAACACAGAGACGCACTGGTAACTTGTTAAACTGTAATTATAGATATATTGTTTGTTAAAAATAGTAATTACTGATTTGTATAACATGTTAAAAAAACTTGATTAGCATATAATTCAGAAAAAGATGAACATTCAAACATGCAAATGTATAGGCATAGCCGTCCTTGCACCTGATTGTCAATAACTATTGCATTTCCTACCCATTTTTTTCTTTCTTCAGAAATTCATGTTCTTTCAGTACTTACATTCCCCTTCAACCCCCAAATTAGAACTCATTGTTTTTAAGCTAGTGAGAGGCTGGGAGAATATGGGAAGGACCTGCATTTAGGTGGTCAAACAAAACAAAGAATGTTAAGAGACAGTGTACTTGTGTCAGATAGGTATCCTTTGGTGTTTAAGATATGTCATGTTTGGACAGCTGAACTTCTGTTGTCCAGCTCTGATTTTCTTTTGACAAAACGTCAGCCGTGGTACTTTGACTTCTTATACATCCCCGTGCATCGCCGCACTTGTATATTCTTTGTTGCCATTAAGTCATAACACAATGTCAGATGCAACACTATGACTTTCTCTTTTTGCCCATGCATCAGGTTGCTTAGGCATGTTACTTGTAAATTTGACTCAACATTTATAGCTTGCAACACATTTTGTTGACCACCTTCTGTTTCTGGGCCTTTATTGGGGCAATACATTGTGATTGCTGCTGCAATTATCTGTTAGATGTCCAAGATTAACTCTCTTTTTCTCCTTCTCCCCCAGTTCCTCTCTCCAGTGGGAAAGGGTATACCAGAAAGGGAAAACACTTGTCTTTGAAGCTTAACCCATATAGTTCCGGATGGAAAGCCTTTTATCGCAAGGTTTTCCTTCAAACTGTTGGTGGTAGAGGTTTCTTTTTTGTTGGCTAATCTACTGAATGTTTCATCTTCCAGTCTTCTGGATCTGAAATGTTTGATACTGTGTAAGATCCTTTCTTATAAACCAACTAAAGCATACAAACTTAAACTTGGGCCTTGTTTCATTGAATGGTTGTTAGTGTTGTCGAGTTGATCCTTGAGCTATGAACTAAGGCTCCACACAAGTTGCTCCAATGAAGGTGGTAAAGGATGCGCTTTTGCAAAACCAGCCAACCAACTGCTTTTCTGAAAATATTAGGTTAATTTGTGAGGCCCATGTATGTACTCTGGATAGGGTTGCACTAAACAAGAAACATTCAACAAATAGCAAAATGATATGTTAACTTTTTACGAGGGATTACTGATGAATATATTAGTGATTAGGAATACGAAACTGTAAATCTAATGTAAGAGAGCTAACGTAAGTCTGAATTAGAATTTTAAAGCTGGATGTTTGATTTTTAATCTGAAATTTAAGATTGTTCTTAACCAATGGCATGGTTTTTGCTTTATTTATTTTAATTAATTGTTCCTCTACCCATATAATTGTTGTTTGTGTTTATAGTTCTTTTTTTCATGCATTATCTATATTATATTTTTCTTATTTGCACCTATTCAGTAAAGGGAGAACTTGAATTATGCCTTGCCTTAAAGCCCAAATGGTCCTTGCAGTTGTGTGTGCACGTGTTTTTTTTCCTTTTATTTATTTTTTTGTTCTTCCCTTGACAATTCTGGTGGTATAGATCATTCTTTGCTCTTCTTGATTGTATACTGTTAGATCTTGTCCAAAAGAAGTAAAAGAAAACATAGTCCTGCATGCATTTGATATTGTCTGCATGTGAATGACTGGACATCTTGTCGAACATGTCTGAAGCTGAATCTGGTTTCAGGTATCTCGATCACAATCAATTTTCTGGGAGAATCCCTGATGCCTTCTACAAGCACCCTTTCTTGAAAGAAATGTGAGTGTTCGTTCTTTGCTACTGAGCAACAAATTTTGGGTTTGTGCAAATACTAACATGTTAAATTATTGGCATAGGTACATTGAAGAAAACGCGTTCAGGCCTGGTGTAAAACCAATTGGCTTGCACAAAGTGCTAGAACTCACGGATGCAGATTTCCTTGTTTAAAAAATGAAGCTCGTACTGTTATTATTTATTCATCCGCAAGTGTACCTAGGTTGCCGAAAGAAGCAGCCGACCCCTGTCCTATCAGTGTCTATTCTTCAGTTGCTAGATGAGAAAAGATCATATTTTGTGCAAAGCAATCAACCAAACTTAGTTGCTGTTGCTGTAGTTTAATAGTTCCACGTAATGAATCACCATAAGTTATTCAATCAGCTGTCTCACTTGCCTTAAATACTTACGTTCGGTTTTGACTACAGTCAGATCTCTCTATAACATCCCTGTATAACAACATTTCACTATAAAAGCTAAGCTTTTCCGGAACCAATTTTCATGTTATGTTATAATATATGTTCTATATAACAGTATTTCGCTATAACATCCAAAAATATTCAGAACAAATGGGGTTGTTATAAAGAGGTTTTACTGTACAAGAGAGCAGACGTGTTACGTGAAAGGGTAGAGAATGCTGATAGGACAGATGATTTTGGAGAGGCGTTTTATTTATTTATTTTTCCTTCTAACTAATCATTTTTTGTGTGAACTATGAAATCGCTAGTACCAGTATTAGTTATTAATCAAACTAAATGATCTCTGTTTCTTTACTGAAGTGATGAGGCTGTAAACTCCAGGGGCTTTCTTTTCTAACGTTCTTGAGACGCCGTATCAAAAGTTTTTAGTTAAACGCAGGATCAACTAACGCGACCGCCGTTATGTGCAATATTAAACGGGGAAGATCACATTGTAACCTATGTGTACTTTTGCAAAGAACAATGCCTATAATGCAAAGAATAAAAGACTGTGGATCTCATTAATTTACTCACTACAGACATAAGTAAGCACATAAAAGTATGCCTTTTCAAATAATATAAGGAGTCCTTTGGTTCATGAGATAAGGGGCAATAATTCTGTGATAAAATTTAAAATTATTTAATTTTATAATTGGTTGTATTTTTATTTTCAGTATAAGCAGTATTCGAGATTGGTTATATCACAGCGAAAAGGTGGGAACAACTGATTTCGAGATAAAACAACGAAAAGACAAAAGTGCTTCCAAAGTACTGCTAACGTTTGGACATAGATTTGATTGAAACTTAAAAAATGAGTTTTTGAAGTTGTGTTAAAAGATAATTTTTGAAAGTTAAAGTTATGTTTGGACATGCATTTTATTGGAAGAAAAATTGAAGCTTTGTGAGTGGAAGAAAAAAATTCACTTTTTTTGGGAACTTGAAAATTTTTGAATTTTTTTTCTCAAAATATGATCATATTTCATAAACAAACAATGTTTTTTTTTAAAAAAAGGGAGGGTTTGACACAGTTACCCACAAAAACAAAACTATTTATCCTTGTCTACCCATTTATTTTTCTACCCATAAACTAATTACATTTCCTACTTATAGTAGTTTTTGTGGGGAATTTTTTCTTTATTCTCCAATTCTTTTTTATTTCTATGCTTCTTTTCTTTCTTTCTTTTTTTTTTCCTTTTTTTCTTTCTTTTCTCCTTTTCTTTTTTCTCATTTTCTTCCTATTTTTTTATTTTTTCTCTTTTATTCATTTATTTTTGCCGAATTCGTATTATTGTTATTTTTACCATAATTTATTTCACACTCAAATTTGACTCCTTCTTTATTTTTTTTATTTTTATTTTTTTCTTTATTTCTTGTTCCTTTTCTAATTCCACGCGATTGCCATACAAACCTTGATTTCCTTCCCTACAAATATCAGTACATACTCTACCATTAGCAGTAACACCAACCAATGATGGAGCAAGAAAACATAATCTACGGCCACTAAATCTCCATATATACTAGTTAGAATAGAAATGATAATAAAATATTGAAAAATGCAATAAAAATATAAGTAGCAAAAAAGACTTCTAGTACCATGTGATACCAATATGGTATACATGTATACCAACAGAGTATATGATTGCTCTAGAATATTGCTACAACTATCTGTGACTATACTACCGTACCAAAATATTAAAGGATACAATAAAAGTATGAGAAAATTACATGCTCGCATTGCAAGCTAAATATTCGAAAAGCAACTTGCTCATTCCATATACTAAAAGGGTATACAGTTGTATGGGTTGTTCCAACAATTGCCTATAATTATAAAAACTATTACAAAATACACATAATATATATCCATCAACACGCAAAAATTCTAGCAATGCAAATCACGTTCATATAAATAATTTCAGAATAGAATTCACTTTAAAATACAGCTAAAACAACCAAAAAATGTTCAAACTACCATATGATACCAATATAGAATATAATTATACCAATATGGTATACTGTTTTACTGGTTAATTTCCGGCAACTATATGACTATACTACTATTACATAACACACATGCATAAAGAGAAAAATAAAAAAAATAGTGTATCATTTATTAATATAATAAAGTATTTCAAGATATTGTACTATATTACTATTATTAAAAGAAAATCAAATATTGTACGAATAAATGCAGCTAATACAATCAAAAAATGATTCAACTAGCATATGATACCAGTATTGTATATAGCTATACTAATAGGGTATATAATTGGAATGAATTGTATACCAAAATGGTATTTTTGTATACTATTTGAGTATATAATACAAATTCGTCTTCTTCTCTTGTTCAACTATATTTCAACCCAAACTTCTAAAATCTACTACAAAATCTCCACCAAATTGACTAAAACTTTAGCTACAACCTTCAATCAACTTTCCAAACAAACCCACATAGGATCGGATCAAAATAATTAAAAACTCAAACAAACCAAGTTATGAGTTTCAAGCTTTAAGGTCCTTCAACGGTGAATTCGAATTTTTGTACAATAAATCTCCAAAAATCAGTTTGAATGAAGAGAAAGAAGAAGGTATTTAATAGTCAAAATATCAAGTGTCTACCTTTATTAGCTAATAGGGTATTCAATAGTCAAAATAGGGTTTGAGAGTAATAATCTCCACAGGAAGAGATTCGGAATTCTCCACCAAGTTTGTTAATCAATCAGCATAATCCGAATGAGTCACTCATGCCAGTTCGAGGAGTTGATGAACTTCCAAAGCCACCAGTCGCAAACAGATGTAAGATTATTGGGAAATAATCGGGTAAATAGTTTAGACAGCATGAGTAGGAGTAGTAAATAGTCTGGACATGGGCATTAAAGGTAAATAGTTTGGAATTAATGGGTATAAAGTGAGGGAAAAAAAAAAGAAATTTGAAAAAATGAAGCCAAAAAAATGTTTGGATTAAAAATGAAAACAAAAATTTATCCATGTTTATCTGTTAAAACTAAAACACATAGTACTATTTTATATTATATGTGTATTTCGTTTTTAACCCGATGAATCAATATATCCAGTAAATGATTCTATTATAATTTAATCCCTGTATTAAAATTCTCATATTACAATTTCGGTATATCTTGTTTGCAAACCAAAAGACCCCTAATTATTACAGGACACGTGTTACATTCTAAAATGGTACTATACCATGGTCTCGAGTTCAGTGCCACTCTAACATCTCCTGTAGTCGAGCACAAAATATGTGAAAATGGAAGCTAAACTTGAGTATCAATCTAATAGATATCTGAGAAACTATGTTTAAATTCCTAGGAAATGATTACAACAGCTGCTGTCCACTCCAATCAGAACATTAGCACTGTCCGTTCGGTTAAAATGAAGCTCAAACCACATCATGCAATTGAATATTGCTGAATAAAAGAATATGATAGATAAACCATGTTTTCCTATTGAGGCAAATTCTTCAGGTATAAGAGCTTTCATAAAGAGAAGCCAGTGTTATCAAAGGCCAAAAATCCTCTAACGCCTGTTGGGGCTTTAAACGCAAATAAAGCATGAGCTTTAATGAAAAAAGGAGCAAATGGAGAAACACCACAAATATATATGTGTAGTCCAAGACTAATATCTGTAAACATGAATACCAAATATATGGACAAAGAAATTGAATTTTTTTTATGATAAAGTAAAATATCAATTGTTTAGTGTCGTCTCTTAAAGATTACACTCATTGGCGAGGAAAAGTATGTCTTAGAGCTTTGATGACAATACTGAAGAACCCGCTAAGCGAGACGAAGCGCTCAACATGTTTTGAGCCTCGATTCAGGATTTAAGCGTGCTTTAAGCGCCGCCTTTGATAACGCTGAGAGAAACTAATCTAAAGGTCACCACCAAGCTGACTTCTCCAAGCTAGTTCAGCAACAGCAACCACTAAGCTAAGGAGAATGTCAATGGATCTGTGAACTGATATATTATTAGTCCACACTGAGACTAGAAAAACTCAAGTGTTAAATCCCTCAATAAACAAGAAATTTACACCAACCTTGATATGAGAACTAAGATCACACTGGTGAGGCATGCTTACGAATGCAACCAGAGGTACTGCGCATTACAGCTTCACAATCCAAGTCAAGGAAGCTTTAGAAAGAGAATTTCTCAAACAAATTGTAGAGAACATCTCAAGCCGTGATCTCTCTGACCAGCCACTCTAAAGCAGGATAGGCAAAGTACAATACTAGGAAAGACGGAAGTCCAAAGAGAATGGTGATCACTAAATAGAGTGCTAGAACAGCTGCACAGGAGGGTATTGCAAACATAACAAGTAGAAGCAGCACAATAACTAATGGAAACTTGGATGTAAGGCGGATAAAGAAATCAAGGGACTTATGAAGAGAAAAGTGGGCCCTCTGCAATGTAGGGGTACCACCAGTATGGTTATAACCAGTAGCATTAGAGACTAGAGATCCTGGTCGATGAACCCTCCTGTAATTCATGACAGAGCTGCTGTTCCCCACAACTGAAGTGCACGGGGCAGACCACTCTTGTTGATGATCCCTACATATGGCAGATGGAGACTTCACCCTGTCACCATTTCGGCTTTCCACCATCCAGAGGAGGAAGAAATTCTTGCTAGGAAATTTGAGATTCCCGTTGAATGCCAATCGAAATGTCAACAAATTGCACCATGGGCAGGAAATGAATAATGGAATATGGACCTGTTGAGTGGAAACCTTCATAGAAGCAGGCTTAAGGCCCAACAGACAGTTCTTGCAAAGCGTGTGACCACACCACAAGACATAGGGGATGTTCTCTACAATGTTAAAAGACTCCCAGCATATTGGGCATTCAAGCCCTTCCTCGGAGCTGGCATTAGAACAGGCATCGTCGTCGTCATCTGAGAATTCATGGCAAGCTTGACTGGGCTCACCAGATTCCTTCTTCTGTCCAAAGCTTGTGATGGCATTTGAAATAGATCTCCACATATCAGGGAGCAACTTAAATTGCTTACAATTACTCGAGTTTGCAACTTGGCTTATACTTGTATATGGTACTAAAAGATGAGCCCAACCTTCAGAGTAGCACGCCTCTTGGTTCAATCTTAAACACTTCTTGCTTCTGTTTTGAACCTGAATAACACTGAGAGAACTAGTCATTAATCGATCATGTCTAAATGATAGAAAACTTAAAAAGCACAAGCAATAACAGATTAAAATAAGAGCTGGATTGTGTTTACGCCTCCTCATTAATCAAGGCCTCTCACATAAATGGCAAATACAAACTGTTGCACTTTATTGTCCCACTGCCTTTTATTAACCACCAGCCAAATACAGGAAAGATTCATTCTCTAAAGAACTAGCAAAATAGATCAGCATTTATTTAGTATTTCAATGTTAGAAGTTTTGACATTTGTTACGTTCTTTTTTTTTAATAACTAAGAAATACCTGAGGATTAGCTGGTGCACGGTTCGAAACTCGGTGGATAAAGGCCCTACCCCTCTATCTTTCTCCACTTAAATACTAGGCTTTGGTCCATGGCAAGGTTCAAACTTGTGATGTGCGCCTAACTTTTGACAATTTTCACATTCTAATTCACTTTGTATAGTTATAAGCCCCACCACAAAATAGGCTAACAAAACTGATAATACGCAAAAGGGATAATCATGACAAAATAGTCGATGCTAATCTAGTACTTCTTTAAGTGTGCCAGCCATCTAAATGAACAATTTATCAATGAACTGAACATTAATCCTAAATTAGTTGGGCTGGCTATATGAATTCATTTTATCCTTTCTGCAATTATTCAGGTCAGTATTAAGAGGATTTATCATAGTTAGAACCTTAGGACTTCAAACGCATACGATTTGCAAAATTCACATAGGCTTCATTTTCAAAGTGAACAGTTATCCATTTATAAAATTTTCCTCCATCAGTGACACTTTGTAATTCAATGGATATATCTTAGTTATACATTCATCAGTCATGACTAAAAGATTTATATACAAAGGATGTTATTTGGCATCAATTGACTATCTAAAAGATCAAAGCTTTCTTTTACTTTTTGTTTCAAACTCAGTAATTCAAATCAATCAATCCCTACCCAGTTGGGTTCAGCTATATGAATCCACTCTATCCATTCCACACTACTCAAATCCAAATTCACACATCATATCCGTATATAAGCTTAAATATATCAGGACAATTGCATTGTCTTCTAATCATTAGCATATAAAAGCAAATAAATAAACAGAAAACCAAAAAAGATATAAAGAAGAAATTTTTTAAAAACCATGAATCTTGAGTCCCACATACTTAGGGAATCAATTGTACGGCATCAATCACAGGATTCTTACATAAATTTCTTTATCTTACGTGCATGCAAAATACAATTTCCAGATAAAATGATGCATATAATGTTAATTCAGAGGACAATTTGGATTTAATCCTTCGTAAAATAAAAAAACTCGACAATCTTAGTTCGCAGATTCAAAAAAATAAAAATAAATAAATAAATAACCATAGACTGTTTAATATGCTAAGAGTGTGATGAAACTTACTTGTATTGGGAAATATAAAATATGATATAATTGGAGAATTCTCCATGAATAGGAGAGAGATCAGAAGAGAAGTGGATTCTCTCTCTGCTATCGAGTCCGAAACTTAAATAGTGCCAAAAATGGCACAAAATAGGTTTCTACTATTAAAAAAAAAGATACATAAATATATAAAACGCAGTATAATACTGCGTTTTACTTTAACGAAAAGTTAGCCGTTTAAGTTAAACGCAGTACTATACTGCGTTTTATTAAAAAATTAATTTTTTTTAGGAAAACGCAGTACAATACTGCGGTTAACTTAAACACAGTATTGTACTGCGTTTCCCTATACTATTTGGGCCCACTTCTGCAGGACTGCAAATCCCTATAATTTATTATAGGAAAATGCATTACAATACTGCGTTTCCTATAATAAATTATAGGAAAATATAGGGCCCTTCTTAATAAATTAAGAAATTTATTCCCGAAGCCATTGTTCCCCACCACTGCTGGTCCCCCCCCCCCCCACGATATAAAAAATAATAATTTTTTGGGCCCCACCCATACACAAAAACCGAAGAGTGTAGGTTTCGCACACATCACAAACCTTGGATTCCTTCTTTCATACACGCCCAGTAGCGGCGTCCACCTTCTTCCCACCAATTGTACAAACTACATTTTTCTCCGTAATAGCACCTTGGGACATAAAGGGGTTGTTGAGACATTTCTTAAAGAGAAACTTTGGTTTTATGAAAATATTTGTTATTGGTTATTGTTAAGCACAGAAAATAACTAGAATGCGCCCGTTATTTATAGGCAAGATTTCACATAAAATGTAGTATTATACCACGCTTTACATATTAAATTTCTCTGAAACGAAACTGCTTTTTCACATGGTTTTCAGCTTTTTCAGAACGACAAGACAACTCAATAAAACGTAGTATTATACCGCGCTTTATATATTAAATTTTTCTGCAAGAAAACTGCTTTTTCACATGGTTTTCAGCTTTTTCAGAATGACAAGACAGCTCAAAAAAAATGTAGTATTATATCGCGCTTTACATATTAAATTTATTTTCTAATATTAATTTTTTTCTATTTTTTACAAACACCAATAAGTTTAATATTTGAACAACTATATCAAAAGATCATGTTAAAAAATAAGATGTAACAAGATTATGGAACATAATTTTATTTGATAGATATTGCAACATACACAAGTACAGACACGTATTACGAAAAACAATACGAAAACAAAAGACTAAGGGTATCCTTGATAGTTGGGTACATTCGACGAACTTGCATCAGGAGCTGGATTACCACCGCCACGCACTCCACCTGAAGGACATTTACGATGGTCGTGTCCTGTTTGCGAACATATGCCACATTTACGCGCATAAACAGTGTCACCAACATCCATTTGGTTCCGTATACGCGTTCTCTTTTGCACTTGTAGCTTGCGCAAATAGTCTTTGTTACATACCATCTTAAAAGGTTCCGGCGGCCAATAATGCTCAGCACCTAATGGCTGCAACTGCCCACTATACGTGTCTACGTATGCAGCAACACTGTATTGCCTATCAATATAGTTGGTTGCCCCAAAACCAACTTGTTGAAAACACTTCAATGCATGTGCGCACGGCATGTGGTAGATGGTCCATTTCCCACATGAACACAACCTTCTGGCTTCATTCACCGTCTGTAGATTATTTCTACAGTGTTCGCGGATAGCGGTCTTAACTTCAAAAATACCCCGGTCATGATCGTACTATAGAAATGAATGTCAATGTGTTCACCTACTGTACCTTTCAAATCTTCTCATGAATATTGACATAAATTGAACACCCCTGTCCATTAATGCCGATGCAGATCCATGCCTTTCAACTAACCTCGCCGCACTCTGTTTGAATGTCATGCGGACCATGGCAGTGACAGGCAATCCACGGGCAGACTTCAACAAGCCGTTGAATGACTCCGACACATTTGTAGTTAGGGCTCCCCATCTTCTGCCGCCATCAGCATACAATGTCCACATGTGAAGCTCATGTCCCATCAGCCAAGTATAGGCTCGTGGATCTAGCTGCCGGATCGCTTCCATGCGCCTCATGAATTTGCACTGCTGGTGCTCAGTTGCAGCCATCCACATTAAGTCATACAAGGCCTTATCAGGATATTTCTTCTGGAAATTGGCCTTCAGGTGCCTCACACAGTAATGGTGGTATGCATAGGGTTCCTGCCATTCAGGCAAGTGTCGTACAAAACTTAAAATGTCACCATGTCGATCAGATATTAGACAAATACCTAAACGCTGTTTGACAACGTGCTACTTCAAGTGGTTCAAGAAAAGCGTTCACGTCTCTTCGCTTTCGTTGGCACAAATGGCAAAAGCTAGTGGAAATATTTGTCCGTTGGCATCTATTGCAACTGCAATCAAAAGCTTAATATCATATTTTCCATAGACATGAGTACCGTCTATGGAAATTACAGGACGACAATGCACAAGACCATCAATTACTGGTTTAAATGACCAGAACACATAGTTGAAAATATATTCTGGTCTGTCCGGACTCTGCTCAAGCCTCCATTCAACAACAGTCCCGGGGTTAAAGTGTTGCAGTGCTGCCATGTACCTAGGCAGCGATGAAAAAGACTTATCCCAGTCGCCATAAATAAGTTGAAAGGCACGTTTGCGACCGAGATATGCCTTTCTTTCGGTTATAGTACAACCATACTCCTGGTGGACGATTGTAATACACTCTTTAATCTTGAACCTAATGGACACTTCCAAATATGGAATCAAGACAAGAGAAATCAAGTCTACATCCAGGTTGAAATGATTCTCATTGAATGTGTCTATTTCACATCTGTGGGTGCTAAAACATTTACCCACTTTTCACAAACCTGATTTCTTCTTGCTGGCACGCAACATCCAGTGACAACCCATAAAGTCTCTACGGCATACAGCCTTATATACCTCCGTAGTTGACTCCCTTACCGTCATCTCACCGCACTCTCTTACACTGTAGATTTTTATAGCCCTAATTAGGCGAGCTTTTTCGGGGAAATACATGCCTTTTGTCAGAACCGCTGGTCTAGACTCATCCCACATCACTAACCGAATTTCGTCATCATCCCTTGTGAGGGCATTCACGTTCGGCATACTTGGCAAATTATCAAGGTAGGGAATATTCCGCTTATGAAATGGCACGTGGGACTCGTACACTCTTGATCTAGTGGGAGGTGGAGGAACATGTTTCCTCGTCAGCTCAGGTTCAACATTCACTTCCTCCTCATCATCACCCTCGTCAGGGAAGGGTGTGTCATCTCCAGACTCATCCGCATTGTTGTCATAATCACTATCATCTTCCTGACTCTGCGCATCTGCCAAATCACGAGTCAATACGTCATCTATGGGCAACTGTGTGAGGTCAGGAACATCAAGAAGCTCGTTTTCACTGCACATAAAGAACAAAATGATAAGTTACCCAACTAGATAAATACTTTACATATAGCTATATCACTTTACTTACAAGTCGTACTGTCTTGACGTTTCATGATGGATATTTTCTTGTTGGTGATGACTCCCGGATGGACCACCGTGGTCCAATACGCTAGAACTACGCATATTCCAACTAGGGGCGGGGTCATAACTTGTAAAATTCATATCCGGACGGTACCCCTTTTGAAAAATATGAGTGTTAATACAAATTCAATTAAAACATAAAATAAACAATGCTAAAGCGTAGAAAAATTGAAGTTTACCAGTTGTCTTGTGGATTATATAAAGTCGAAAGTATTTTGTGGCTGCTCATTCGCCGTTGGTGACAAGTTTAAATCAAGGCAAGCTCTTTCATCAACAATCTGTCCGGCAAAAACTTCTCCAAAATAACCACCCGATGACTGGGGGTTATCCCTACTATGCACGCCTTCATTATTGGGAACGTCTTCAACCTTGACGTATATTTCCAACAATTTTATTACAATTAATTCCTTGTATTCATCCGGAATTCGCAAAAAATCTCTAAGAGTTTTATCATCTTCGATGTTAAACTCAGAATAATAAGCAAATCCCTGCGGAGTCATTAAATACAAAAATCTACCGGTTACTTTAAGGTTAACCGAACCCTTCCTCACACTCATTTTTTTACGCAATAACGATACCAATTTATCGTACTACATTGTAAGCGGCAATTTAACATGACACTGTGGATGTGAGCTATACCTCACAGAGTTATTTTCCAGCACAATCTCACCCCCCTCCCCAAATATAATGAAACCCTTATTTTTGATTTTTCAGACATTATAAAAAATGATTAATAAGAAGAAGAGAGAAGTATGAACGGAAGTTTGAAGAAAGTATTGAATGGATTTTCATAAAATTGAAACGCCTTTAAATAAGGCAAGTCCGAGCTTGGGTGCAGAACGTTTTTATGTAAAATGCAGTACAATACCACGTTTTATGTATTTGAATTATTGTTATGTCATTTATCCGCAGAACACTTATTGGTGGGCCCAAAAATTACAGTAAAACGCGGTATAATAATACGTTTCAGTGTAAAATGCAGTATAATACTGCGGTTTACACTAAAAATTAATTCTCTGCAGTCCTGCAGAAGTGGGCCCAAATATTATAGGGAAACGCAGTACAATACTGCGTTTAAGTTAAATGCAGTATTGTACTGCATTTTCCTAAAAAAAATTAATTTTTTAATAAAACACAGTATAGTACTGCGTTTAACTTTAACGGCTAACTTTCCGTTAAAGTAAAACGCAGTATTATACTGCGTTTTATGTATTTATGTAACTTTTTTTTTAACAGTAGAAACACATTTTGTGTCATTTTTGGCACTATTTAAGTTTCAGACTCCTCTTCTATCTCTCTCTATGCTAATTATTAATTGGGGAGATTTTGTCGTCGAATGTCTTTTACCAGAAGACACGCTCATCCAACCATAAACAGTATCGTTTTTGTTTCTTTTTTATTTGTTTGTCCCTTTCGGGTATTGATTAGCTTTGTACAATGACTAAATAATGTGGAAGTCATTTTTGAGAGTTATTAAAGATATACACCATTTAATTTCTCTTATAATAGAAGCAACAGTTGAGGTTCTTCACTAGCCTGTTTCATCTAACATGCCTATCTGGTATCTGTGAGGAATTTCTGTTGTTGCGGCTCATTTTTGTGCATTGGTTGACACTTGACAGCACTGGTGGCTTAAATACTGGGCTCCATCTGGCTCTTTATTCTACACGTTGCTAGAAATTTGCAACTTATTGAAGTTCTGAATTCTAATACACATGTTTCTCTTTCCTATTAAAGCATTAACTATAACAAATTAAGTGGATCCGACATGTATAATTAGATATTCAATAGTTAATGACAACGGAATGCCCACTATTTTATGACACTAAATATTTTTTATGAATTTTAAAACCAATATCTTATTGTATTAATAGAAGCAACAGTTGAGGTTCTTCACTAGCCTGTTTCATCAGCATGCCTGTCTGGTATCTGTGAGGAATTTCTGTTGTTGCGACTCATTTTTGTGCATTGGTTGACACTTGACAACACTGGTAGCTTAAATACTGGGCCCCATCTGGCTGTTTATTCTACACGTTGCTAGAAATTTGCAACTTATTGAAGTTCTGAATTCTAATACACATGTTTCTCTTTCCTCTTAAAGCATTAACTATAACAAATTAAGTGGATTCGACATGTATAATTAGACATTCAATAGTTAATGACAACGGAATGCCCACTATTTTATGACACTAAATATTTTTTATGAATTTTAAAACCAATATCTTATTGTATTAATAGAAGCAATAGTTGAGGTTCTTCACTAACCTGTTTCATCAACATGCCTGTCTGGCATCTGTGAGTAATTTCTGTTGTTGCAGCTCATTTTTCTGCATTGGTTGACACTTGACAGCACTGGTGGCTTAAATGCTGGGCCCCATCTGGCTGTTTATTCTACACGTTGCTAGCAATTTACAACTTATTGAAGTTCTGAATTCTAATACACATGTTTCTCTTTCCTATTAAAGCACTAACTATAACAAATTAAGTGGACCCGACATGTATAATTAGACATTCAATACTTAATGACAACTGAATGCCCACTACTTTATGACACTAAATATATTTTTATGAATTTTAAAATTGATATCTTATTGTATTAATATATGGGAAAATATTATTGTGAAGGTGTAGTTTTAAAGCGAATTGAATTACTTGTTATATTGTTATTGCTACTTGGAATAGTGTCTGGTTAAGTTGAAGAACTGCATAATTTCATACGATATCCAAATTAATTTATTTTTTGAGATGTCAATTTTTTGGTATCGAATTCTTGAATATTTAGTGTACTCTACGTTTGCTTATATATATTGCACTACATTTTTATATTATAATATGATACATAGTTATATTTTATGCTATTTAAATGAATAACAGAGTTTGGAGTAGGTCAGTCGATTAATTTACAGAATACATAAAAAAGAGTATTGCTTCTGATAATAACAAATAAAGTGGAGTCAGATGCAAATTTTAAAGTAAGTGAATGGTTCAAGGCAAATATTTTAGATTTTTGTATTTTGTTTTGTATAATCTCAAGGAAAATAGAGAACAAACAAATAAATTGTAATATTTAACTAATAAATAATCTATGAAAATGGTGAAAATACAAAATAGAGGATAAAGTCATTTTATTCAGCATAAAAATAAATACAAAATTCACATCACTTTCAGTTTTCAAGGGATTGAAGTTAAAGAGTTGCAAATAGGCATATATTTATAAATGTATAGAAGTTATATAAAATGCAATAAATTGGATTCTGTATCTCAAGATCTTGCAATATATTTGATTCATTTACCAAATAACTGATTCTAATATTACATAAATAAGTTTTTCCTAATGAGAACAATAGTACATGAACCATTGCATTTTTTATGATACGAGAATATACGACGGTATCATATCAGAACTTATTCTAAAAATCTCAATTAAAGCATTAATTCATATTAAAAGATACTATTTATCGCGAGTGATGATATACAATTATGAATTTATAAAATCTAACGGTGGTTTCTCTTCTAAGACTAAAAATATTCATGGAACATTTGTTTATCTCAAATCAAAACAGATAGAAAAAAGAGATGTCATGTTTCTATAAACCAAAATATTCAAGCTGGAGAAAAGGGTGGCTAAAAAAAGATCCTTTATTTACCAATACATGACTATCATATTTATTAGTTATGCTGAGTGAAGAAAAGAATTTTTCAACAAATGCTGAAATTTTAACTTCTAACGAGTAATAAAGAGAAACACAATAGATATCACTGACCTCTTTTGAATTAATATTTTTTTGGAGGATACCTCTATTTGAATTATTAACTATTCAAATGACAGAAAAATCAAAAATCCATTTGAATAAGAAGGAAAAACTGGCTTTTTACAAATACACTAAAACTATTTTAACTTCAAAAGAGTTATCATAGAGAAATGTGTGAATACAATTTCAGCAAAAATAAGAAGAAGAAAAAATCATTTGTTTGAAAGACAAGGGGAAAGTTTAAGTGATTTTTTTTAGATGCAAACAAATAAATGATTGTATTTCAATTAAATGAAAAAAATTGAGAGATAAAAAGGTAAAAAGGAATTTTAGCCGTTGGACCCAGACTAGCAAATTGAGAGATGAAATTAAATTATCAACACATGTCTGTGGAAAAAATATATAAACTTTGTTACTGTCTACCAACTTTTGACCGATCAAAAAATTTGATGAGGGTTAGACTCAAATTAGTATTTGTGAAGACGAAGACGATATACATTATTTTAAAGTTTGAGATATAATAAATATTTTAAGTACTTCAACTTTTCTTAAATACTAAAATATATCTACCGAAGAAAGAAGTTAATAAGCATTGATTTAGTTCTAAAAAATAGGTTATATTTAGTAGTAATACATTTTTCAAAAAAGATGAAAAGATTTTGTCAAAATTTATCTTTGAAATTAAAAAAAAAAACTTTTAGTAACAAAAATTATTTTCTTAGACTATAAAAGCTTTTGTGATCCGTATGGAAGCTTCTCATAGTAGAAAATTTTGAAACGCATTTTTTCATAACTAATATGATATTGTAAAATAAAAAGGAAAAATAGAAGAATTTAAAATTTTAGATTAAGTTTAGTGGTTTACGTTGGGTCCGTGCTAGCAGGGGTCTAATGCCATTGCCTAATTAAGATCACGGGGTAAAAAGTAATAAATATTTAATAAAAAGACATAACTCAACTAAACACAAAACTGTAATAAAATAAAAGTAATGCAGTAAAATGTAAATAAGAAGAGATAGAAAGGAGGGAGAAGTGTTTTCTTCTTCCACTTTGGTGTATTTTTCCATTGCAATTACATGGCTTTTTATAGGCATAAAAAGTAAAGATGATGGACATAAAGTAGAAAATTTAATCTTTAAGTTATTCACAACATGAACATCCAATGTAGTATCCAAAGTAGTATCCAATGTGCAAACTATTCATAACACTCCCTCTTAGATGTCCATGTAAGATAATGTGCCTCATTAAAAACTTACAAAAAAATATTGGGATGTACATAGTTATTTATAATATGCATTGCTTGCTGCCTCATTAAAAACCTTACCAGGAAAACCCAGTGGCACAAAACCTTGGTTAAGGAAAAGAGTGCAGCGTGTAGTTACTCCCCCTGATGAAAAATCACTTAATGTCTCGAAGACGACGCATTCCAATATTATATATCAGCTTTTTAAATATTGAGGTTGGTAACGCCTTAGTGAACAGATCAGCCAAATTATCACTTGAACGAACTTGTTGTACATCTATTTCACCATTCTTCTGAAGATCATGAGTGAAAAAGAATTTCGGTGAAATGTGTTTTGTTCTATCTCCTTTGATATATCCTCCTTTCAATTGAGCTATGCATGCAGCATTGTCTTCATACAATATTGTTGGAATATTCTCTTTCGAAGAAAGACCACATGTTTGCTGAATGTGTTGAGTTATAGATCTTAACCAAATGCATTCTCGACTTGCTTCGTGAATGGCTATTATCTCTGCATGATTTGAAGAAGTAGCAACCATAGTTTGTTTTGTCGAACGCCATGATATGGTTGTACCTCCACTTGTAAATAAATAGCTTGTCTGAGATCGACCTTTGTGTGGATCAGACAAATATCTTGTATCTGCATAACCAATTAATGATGGCTTGGATTCATTTGAATAAAATAAACTCATATCAATGGTCCCTTGGAGGTATCTGAATATATGTTTAATACCATTCCAGTATCTTTGTGTTGGCGAAGTACTAAATCTTGCCAATAAACTTACTGAGAAAGCTATATCTGGTCGGGAATTATTGGCAAGATACATTAATGCCCCAATTGCATTAAGATATGGTCGGCACCAAGAAGCTCTTCATCATTTTCATGAGGTCGGAATGGATCTTTCTTTATATCAAGTGATCTCACAACCATCGGGGTACTCAATGGATGTGCTTTATCCATATAGAATCGCTTTAAAATCTTTTCGGTGTATGTTGATTGATGGACAAATATTCCATCTTTCATATTCTCAATTTGTAGACCAAGACAAAATTTTGTCTTTCCAAGATCTTTCATTTCAAATTCTTTCTTCAAACAGTCTACTATTTTTGGAAGCTCCCCATGAGTTCCAATGGTATTTAAATCATCAACATACACGGCGATTATAACAAATTCAGATCCAAACCTTTTTATAAAGACACAAGGACAAATTGGATCATTCTTGTACCCTTCTTTCAACAGGTATTCACTCGGGCGATTGTACGACATACGACCTGATTATTTCAATCCGTATAAAGATTTCTGAAGCTTTATTGAACAAGTTTCTTGAAAACTTTTATATGCTTCTGGCACTTTAAATCCCTCAGGTACTTTCATAAAAATTTCGTTGTCTAATGATCCATACAAATAGGCTGTAACAACATCCATTAGATGCATATCAAGTTTTTCTTGCACTGCCATATTTATGAGATACCTGAAGGTGATAGCATCCACTACAGGAGAATATGTCTCCATATAATCAATTCCAGACCTTTGGGAAAACCCTTGTGCCACAAGTCGCGCTTTATATCTAACGACTTCATTTTTATCATTTTGTTTTTGCACAAAAACCCATTTATACCCTACTGGCTTTATGCCTTCAGGTGTTCGAACTATGGGTCCGAAGACTTCACGTTTTCCAAGTGAAGTTAACTCTGCCTGGATAGCGTCTTTTCATTTTGGCCAATCATTTCTCTGTCTACATTGATTGATAGATTTTGGTTCAAGATCCTCATCTTGTTGCATTATTTCAATAGCAATATTATAAGCAAAAATGTTATCGATAACAATATTATTTCGGTTCCATCTTTTCCCAGTTGAGACATAACTTATTGATATCTCTTCAGGTACCTGGACCTCTCCTAAGGTCTTATCATTTGTTACGTCTTGGTGCTCTTCTTGAGCCACTACCTCTGTGTTATGTTCACTTTGATCACTTGCTCCTTTTCTTCTTCGAGGATTTTTATCTTTAGAACCGATTGGTCTACCACGTTTCAAGCATGGCTTAGACTCATTTGCTTTAATTAATTGCCCTGTCGGGATATCAACTTGAATTGGAGCATTAGCAGCTGGAATATGTGACTTAGTCACCATTGGTAGGTCAGTGAATGCATCTGGCAATTGATTTGCAATATTTTGTAAATGAATAATCTTTTGAACCTCTTGTTCACATTGATTTGTTCGAGGATCTAAATGAGACAGTGATAATGCATTCCAATCTATCTTCTTTTTCAACTGCTTATTTTCTCCCCTTAATGTTGGATATACTGATTCATCAAAATGGCAATCAGAAAATCTTGCCGTAAATAAATCTCCAGTCATCGGCTCTAGATATTTTATAATAGAAGGAGATTCATATCCAACATATATCCCCAACCTTCTTTGAGGACCCATCTTTGTGCGTTGTGGTGGAGCAATTGGAACATATATCGCACAACCAAAGATCCTAAGATGGGAAATATTTGGCTCATGACCAAAAGCCAATTGCAATGGGGAGACTTTATGATAACTTGTGGGCTTTATCCGCACAAGTGCTGTTGCGTGCAAAATAGCATGACCCCATACTGAAATGGGAAGTTTTGTTCTCATAAGCATTGGTCTAGCAATTAATTGGAGGTGTTTGATCAATGATTCTGCTAGACCATTTTGTGTATGAACATGAGCAATCAGATGCTCAATTGTTATCCCAGTTGAAATACAATAATCATTAAAGGCTTGGGATGTAAACTCACCAGCATTATCAAGACGAATTGTCTTAACTGCATAATCTGGAAATTGTGCTCTTAGCTTTATTATTTGAGCCAACAATCTCGCAAATGTCATATTGCGAGTTGATAGTAAGGACACATGTGACCATCTTGTAGATGCATCTACCAAAACCATATAATATTTGAATGGTCCACATGGAGGGTGAATGAGCCCACATATATCACCCTGTATACGTTCCAGAAATGCAGGGGATTTCATCCTAACTTTAATAGTTGATGGTCTAATAATTAATTTTCCTTGAGAACATGCAGCACAAGAGAATTCCTTAAATTGAAGAATCTTCTGATTCTTCAATGCATGTCCATGTGAATTCTCAATTATTTTACGCATCATATTAGAACCAGGATGACCCAACCGGTCATGCCAAATAATAAAATTATCTTGATTAGTAAACTTCTCGTTTACTATGACATATGTTTCAATCCTGCTAATACTTGTGTAGTATAAGTCGGAGGAAAGAGCAGGTAACATTTCAAGCACATATTTCTTACCGGACATTATTGTAGTAATATAAAGATATTCAATCTTTTCATCATTTGTAGTCTCAATATGATAGCCATTTTGGCGAATATCTTTGAAACTTAATAAGTTTCTTTGAGATTTACTACAATATAGTGCTTCATCAATAGCCAAATTTATTCGTCCTGGTAGTAATAAATTGGCTCTTCCAGAACCTTCAGTTAATCTTGTACTACCGGATATTGTATTAACATTCGCTTCTTTCATTACCAAATAAGAGAAATATCTCTTATCTTTTAAAATAGTGTGTGTTGTAGCACTATCCAGAAGACATATATCATCTTTATTAATCTTGAGTCCAACTGAAGACTGGAAAATTTTCATATTCTTCATAAAAAAAAACAAATAATACATCATAAGAAATATGAAAGACAAGCGAAAAAAAAAACATTAAGAAATACATTAGGAATGTAGAAACTAGCAACACATGATGCATTAGGAAAATACACTCAAGAAAAATAAACTAGTTACAAACATAAAAATAACAACTTTTATAGTTTTATTCCCCAGTAAGATGATTAGTTCTTCAGTCAATATCCTCAAAGAAGTCTCCAACTTCTAAATGAGTAATATTTGTTAGGCCTTCAAAATCATCATCTTTATATGCAAGATGTGCCTTAGAATCATATTTATTTGAGGGACCTGCTTCATCATCATTATTTTGAAAGGTCAAGTGTGCTTCCACATTTTTTTTTCTTGAGGGAGGCTTGATAAAGTTTGACAAAATGTTCTGGCGTACGACAAATGCGTGCCCAATGACCTCTCATACCACATTGGTGACACATACTAGCTTTACCTTTTGAATGATTAATTTGAGAACCCTTATTGTTCTCCAATTTATTTCCACCATAATGACGATAATTGTTTCGCCCCCTGCCACGTCCACGTTTACGACCATGCCCACGACCACGGTAATTATTTTGTTTTCTTTCAAACTTATCATATGTTGCTACAGCATTCACTTCCGGAAATGGAGCTGACCCGGTGGGACGAGCTTCATGATTTTTCATTAATAGAGTATTATTCTGCTCAGCCACAAGTAGGCATGTGATTAACTCAGAATCTTTCTTAAAATCTTTTTCACGGTATTGTTGTTGTAGCACCACATTTGAAGCGTGAAAAGTAAAAAAATGTTTTTTTCCAATAAGTCCTCATCTGTGATAGTGTCTCCACATAATTTTAATAGAGAACTTACTTTAAAGATAGCAGACTTATACTTACTTACGGTTTTAAAGTCTTGCAACCTTAAATGTATCCACTCATACCGAGCTTTCGGTAATACCGTAAGTTTTAGGTGGTCATATCGATCCTTCAAATTAATCCATAATTCAAGTGGATCTTTTACGGTTAAATATTCAGTTTTTAACCCTTCATGTAGATGATGACGAAGGAAAATCATGGCCTTCGCTTTATCCTGATTTGATTCTTCATTTCCTTGTATAATAGTATTTTCAAGACCTTTAGCGTCAAGGTGAATTTCAGCATCAAGAACCCATGATAAATAGTTCCTTCCGGTGATGTCAAGTGCCACAAATTCAAGGTTTGATAAATTTGATATAGTGAAAACTATCATAAAAGATGAATAAGTTAGAGAAATAATTATAATAATAAACAATTAATGAAAACAAAACGATTAAGGTAAAAGAAATGAAAATAGAGCTATATCATGTTAACAATCTACTATTTCATTTTATTCTTGCCATAAAGTAGAATACATACTTGTTTCATTTCACTTTATATTATTGATATATATGTGTTAATAGAATTGAACGTGACTAACATTATTTATATGTTCCAATAAATATAAAGTAATTAAGAAATTATTTCTTGTCAATTCATTTCTCACAGTTCTTCAAAATGCCTTAAAGATATGTTTTGATCCAGGGAGTCCATGACATTAGTGCTTAGCTAGTTTGATGACTTTGAAGTCCTCTAAGAGTTGAGCACGGAAGGAAATAGTTATTTAATCACTGCAATGTACTTAAACTATTTAAGATGCCCAAGCGCACAAGTAATCTGCAAACAGTGAGCATATGATATGTATTGCCATAAATAAGATGATTGTAATGATACATACCTGCTCAACTTAGCGGGAGTTAAGAATAAAATTAGAGCTTCGTACTGATAACGTGTAATAAAATAAAAGTAATGCAGTAAAATGTAAATAAGAAGAGATAGAAAGAAGGGAGAAATGTTTTCTTCTTTCACTTTGGTGTATTTTTCCATTGCAATTACATGACCTTTTATAGGCATAAAAAGTAAAGATGATGGACATAAAGTAAGAAATTTAATCTTTAAGTTATTCACAACATGGGCATCCAATGTAGCATCCAATGTAGTATTCAAAGTAGTATCCAATGTACAAACTATTCATAACAAAAACAAGATAATCACACATTTGTTTGAATAAAAATTCCAAATATCTCAATAATTGTATTCCTCTATTTTCACTATGTTGGGCCCGGGCATAGCCTGGGCTACTCCCAACTAGTGTTAAAATGTATAAGGGAGTGAGAACGTATCTTGAGGGTGAAAGTTTAGTAAACTTATGTCTATATCAAAGTATGAAATCTCCATCTAAAATAGTGGCAGGTATAAATATCTTGTATTTATTGACTTAAAATTCTGAATTCATTTATGAGAGCTTAAAGTTTTAAAATAGCTACTAAGATATTAAGTAGGCGTTTACACATAAAAAATTTAATTTTTGAAAAAAAGTAGAACAACAACAACAACAACAACAACAATCCAGTATAATCCCACACTGGGGAGAGTAATATGTACGCAGACCTTACCCCTAACCCGAAGGGTAAAAAAAGTAGAACATAAATTTTAATTTATGTTTGGACATGCATTTCATTTGAAAACATGTTAGTACAGTTTTGTGAGTGGGAAAATAAAAATTTCTATATTTTTTTAATAAGTGATCAAAACCACTTTTTGTTTTTTGAAAAACTCATTTTTAAAAAATTTCTAAAAACTTGCAAGATTTTATGGACAAACACGTTTTGAAAAAAAAAAAATCGAATACAAACGTGTCTATGGACAAACGGGTCCTAACAATCAATGCAAAAAAAAAAATTTAAGACATGTGAGGATGGAGTTATAACATTCTTGTTGGGATTGAAATAATATGGTGCATGCGGAAACTAACAATACAAAATTTGGTGGACGATAAATCAGATGACAAAAGAAAAATATACTAAACTAAGCATAATAGTTTATAATGGTTTGGTCAATTGATGTACATATGATAAAACTAATATAAAAGAAGAAAAACTATCGAGAGAAAAATTTCCCCCTAAACAAAATTCTTTAATGACTATATTGTAGATATATATTTTTTCGTGCTCTTGTGAGAAGCAGAGATCTCTAATTTATAGATGTGCAAAACTTGTCTTCCAAGAAAAGGATAAGACATATTAAGGAGATTTAATCCTTTTAGGAGTCGTTTTCATTCCTCCAAGAAAGAGAGTCTAATAGATTAGAAATTCAGAGCAAAATCCTAACAATATTGAAGCTTGCAGCTTTTGTCTTCTTGTGAGAGCATCGTTTCACTAAATAAAATAGGAGAGGATATGACAAAATTCCTTTTATTTATGTACTTACTCCGTTCACTTTTACTTGGCATGTATACTAAAAATAAATTTTTATTTTTACTTGTTACTTTACGCATATCAAGAGAAGACAAATTGTTTTTTCCTGTTATACCCACAATATTTATTATTTATATCAAATCATTTTCTCAAATCTAATAAAATATGCATCAATTAATATGGGTATCATGGTAAACTATGAACTTCATTTATTATTTCTTAAGGGGCGTGAAAAGTCAAAAAGTATTAAGTAAAAGTGAACGGAAGGAGTATTTATCTTCGGTTATAGTGGATACAAAGAAAAAAATAGTTGGTGAATTTGAGGTCATGAAAAGGACTTTGATGAATTGAAGAATAGTTATCAGTGTTAATATTTGGCTTCACATAGAAATATTGGTCAAAAAATGTTGAGACTTGATTAAGATTACTTAGCTCTAATTTTATCAATAATAATGTCTCGCTCTCGCGCATGGAACTATCAATGAATTTCCATTTTCGACAACATTCTTCTTGTTAGCTACTTAATTCCGAATTATAAAAATGAATTTCTTGGTTCTCTACTTGTTAGTTATTTGTAAATAGCATCCAGAATTCTATGGGAAGTAATACGAATGAATGAATTATAAAAAGCCAGTCCACCCTATACAAATGATTTTCTGGTAAAGCAAACTTATCTCACACGCCCAACCTTGAACAAATCGAGAATTGAGATGAATCTGATTTTGATGCCATAGGAAGAGACTGAGTCTAGGGCTTAACTAAAGTCTCAAAAGTTAGATCATGAGGTAAGGATTAACCAAGTCTTCCAGCCCATCCGACACTCTAAAAGGTCAAATTTTCCCCTAGTATATCACTCAAAGACAGGTGTCCCAAAAAATCATGAAGAACCCCATAAATAGCATTTAATAGAACGGGCCCAACCCTTCAATAGAAGGTTCAGACAGACTCACTACCTTTTCCAAAGAATATATGTTAGCTAAAGTAGCTCATAATAATATTGTTATTATTCCTATAACCGAGATCAAATACATCATGTAAGGTACAACTCTGAAAAGAGGAAGAAGCCGAACTACAAGAAAAAAGAGCCGAAATGAGAGTAGGCCCCTCCATGGCATCAGATAACCATACATGAAGGGGGAAATTGGGGGAGCTTTATATAGTAGGGGTGCGCCGGACCGCCGCCGAATAATAGGTACCCAGGTGGAGTTAGTGAGCTGTGTAATAGGCACCCGTAAATGCTACACACACACACACTTATACTAAATATGCATGCATTGTCACAAACGAGGAAAGAATGTAGCTAGATATTCTGCAAACGTTTGCTTGAATTTCCTATATTCTCCTCAGCTGAGCAGCAGGAAATAAGTATAACCAAAGGAATGCTGTATAAATCCACAAGAAATTACACCAGCCTTGTCCCAGAATATCAAAGTCAGTAAACCAATGGAAGATTTATCAACAATGGGAGGCTACAAAGACATGTACACGGACAATCCCCATGGCTAACAACTTCACATCTGAATTTCATGAAGTCCCTAATCTGTCATCTCAATCTCTATAAATGATGAATTGATAAATTACATCCTCATTCCCATATTTAAATTAACGGGAAAGGAGGAGGATTACCTGCAGGGCATCTTTGCCTGCGAGGGCGTCTAGTTGTTTTTCCCCACCCTGTTAGGTTTTTATCCTCCAAACTGCTTTCCCTATTATTAAGTTGGTGCAGTAGAGGAGGGTTTATTGGGGTCAACACATTGTCCGGGGTGATGGCCTCGATCACTGTTCTCCGACTTCTTCCATTTCTGGTGCCACTCCTCCTTGTCAGACCTGCATTCCAAGGATGCCCTGTAGCTCTCATCAACCCTCCAAATGTCTGAATATCTTCAGTCACCTCGTGCCTCGATAAGGAAACCAGACCAGGAAGGATATCTCTCTGGAAATCCCTACGTTGCCGTCCTCTCCTCGCACGCCCTCTTCGGGTTCGATTTGTTGGTGCAGTGGCTCCTGCGCCTTCCAAGTTTTGGACCTCGGGAACAAAAGGCTTAGGCATGTAATCTTCTTCCTTGGTCTCCGTCAGTTGTAATGTCATTGCCTCGAAGTAATCTATTTCCTTGGCAGTTGAGCATGCAATGCTCGCGCCATCCTTGCCTATTGTCCATCTTTCATGCCTGTTCTCAAGTTCATCAGCACAAGAAGAGACTACATCAACAAACCACTGTAAGGATTCCAAAGGATCATCGGACAGATCATTGCAGGCTTCCTCCATGCGAATGCACTGACTGGATGATGAGATGGCAACAATTGCTTCTGCTGCAATCCTGACAACTTCTTCCCGTCTTTGCTCAGGTTTGTCTTCAGGAAATCGGGAAGATTCCTCGTGTTGCTTGTCACCTTCTTCAGTGACATTAGTTTCCTCAGCTTTCAAAACAACGGGGGCTTCCAGATCTATCTCCAGAACAGCCTTCACATTGATATTATTGCTTTCAATAGAGAAAGGATCTTCATCTTCAGTAATACACGAGTTCAAATCGAAACAATTTCTGATACTTTTAGCTTTCGTCTCCATCACCTTCTCCACAACAACTGGTTCGACAGCAGCCGGTATCTCAGACTCACTCATAGAAAGGTCACAAGGCATGTTAATGTCAATCACCATATTCCTCCATTCATGTCTAAAATTTTCTCCCTCGGGCGAACACTGAAGAGTAACATAAGTGGAAACAAGCGAAGATGATTCATTATTGGAAGCCAATGAATTTTCACGAATTGGAACCCCAAGAATTTTTCTGACATTTTGGGTCTCTCGATTCTCTTTTGTGGCCCTCATACTGCGATCTTCAAGAGATGAAGCATTTCTCGACGTGTTAGTCTGGCAAAAAGGTGGGCTTGCATAGGCTTGTTTAGCTTTAAGCCATGGAAACCCTGATAGAGGGTCTTGAAGCTCTTTTTTCCCATCAACCAACTCAATATCACACCTTGATGCACCCTCATTTACTGAACTCTCAGATGGTAGATTCAAATCGAAACCCTTTTCAGATATTGAGTCCATTTTATTGGTGCTACTGAGAAATTTCTGAAATCCATTAGTAGAAGTTCGCGCAGATGGCACATTTTCAACCATAGCACGGTTAGCAACTGACGGGAAGCCAACTGGCGATTCTTTGGAAGCCAAAGAGGAACCGTGGTCAAACCTGTTCCACATTGGTTGATTAGCCAAACCTGGAATCAACCTAGAATTATCATTGATTTGCCATTTGTCTCCAAAAATGTCATGGCTCTGAGATGCCTGTGGACTCTGAGTAATGTTACCAATGGGTTTTCCCCAAGAACAGACAGTGTGTGACCATGAATTGGCTAATTCCGAGGAATTAGCAAATGGATGTTCACGGTTTATATGAAATGTCTCTAAACTACGCACTGCTCTCTGTTTCCAAAGGTCATCTCTCGTAGGGTGAAGTGGATGGATTCCAGGAGACCGATAAGCCTTGTTAAACATTACCTGTGCTGGATCGGAAGGTGTAGGTAGCTTGTCTTGTTCAAGACTCTGAGGTACTGGTGCCAAGCCTTTGACGTTACCTACAAAGGAAGTAAACACCTCACATAATATTACAAAATATCCACGAAAGGAGGAAGCTCTAACATAATCCTAAACTCTGTCAAACTCAACCAGAAGGAAAAAAAACTTATAAAGGTATTACCAGTTACATAAGCAGAAGATAACCACGCCCTCTCTTTGCCTTTACTGTCAACATCTAGGCTATTTAAGGACCCATTAGTGGAATCTCTTGGAAAAGCCACAAATGCTGGATTTGATTTAGCAGTAACATTTAGGCCTCTACTCTCTCTATGATTGTTAGCATAACTGAGAAAATCAACTGGTGATGGAGTTCCTTCTTCAAGCTGAGCTGGTTCATTGAGATCAGCCAACTCAATTGAGCTTCTTAAACATGTATTGGACATTAAGGTACTTTTTCTGCAATTACTCTTTGCAGCAGCACCATCACCAAAAAACAATCTTGTACTACTCTCTTGGGCGACTCTGTAGTTTCCATTAACTCGATAACTTGGATTGAAAGATCCTCCATCAGCCTGCAACTGCTTGCTGTTATCTGCATCAGTGTACTCATCAGCTGGAAGTTCAAGATTAAACAACTTTTTCCGGACTTTTGACGGTCTCTCCGAAACTTCACATATATTTGAAGAACAACCATTTTGCATTTGGCATTGATCAAACTGTCCACCATTCCCTTTTGGAAATCCCAAGGGAGAATTGACAACTTTTGTAACCGATTTAGATGGTCTAGCACAACCATAATTTGGCGAGGGGAAGCTGGTGATATGCCATTTCCGAGTATCTTCAGATGGTATTTGAGACCCTAGGAGGCTTGACGAAGAGGAGGGATCCACTGATGTCCGAAGTTTGTGCAGTTCTTCCCTTTTAATTTCATGCATCATGTCCCTCTGGATTCTGTAAAGGCGATGCAGTTCCACCACCTACAAGCAATGTTTTGCATAAGTAAACTTCGGCAGTACCAGTGGACAACTGGACATGATGCCAAAAAAAAAAAGAGGGGGTTTGTTGTTGGGGGGGGGGGGGGAGGCAAGGACTACTTTTGTGCAGAAACATGCCGAAGGTAACAACTTAAGGAGAATGAGAATACAACCGGTCTCACTGTTAGCTCCAGATGTAGAATTAAACTCCTTTTTGAAAAAAGAATTCAAAGAATCACCAGATGTAGAACCAAACTTAAAACTAAAGATTCCTTTTTTGATTAAAAATAACTGAAGTCTTCCTGATTATTAGAAAACTAGAGATCGACAACTAGAATCAAATTACCTGATTCTTGAATATGGACTCATGTTCAAGTATTTTCTGCTTTAGTACATCCTTATTATATCCTGGATATGCGTCCGTTTTTGTCTTCGACACGAAACCATTATAATATTGTCCATTTGTGAAGGTCTTATCTCCGTAAAAGAGAGGCCAACTACTACTGTTAGAATCTTCACTAAGGTCCCTCATGGAATAATGACTTGGCAAGTAGCCTTTATTATGCACTTGTATTCCCATTCCTGCCAACAGCAGAAAGCATAAGGACTTCAATGAAACCAAGTTGTTCACTGATTATGATGTTTAATACTTAAAACTTTGAAATTATCTATTTTGTTTATCTTCAGGTTTCTTCGGTAGATATCAGTCCAAATTAGCTAAGAAACCCATTAAAGGAATGTAAAAAGTTTGAAAAGACAACCTAGAGGAAATAGGATGCGAGACATTAAAATCTCATCTACATATGCACGCACAACGAACCCAAAACATTACAACAAACACCAACGGCATAAAGCTTTATTAAGGCATTCCATAAAAAAATGTATGTTAATATTGAGAGCAAAAAAATATAATATTCAGATTGCTTCATGTTACTATATCTTTTCCACAAGGATCTAAGGAGCAGAGTAGCATCCGTATCAGCATGCAGCATAACTGTAATATATACAGAATTGATGGGGACAGAAAGAAGAGGGCATATGTTCACTTGCTTAATGTACAATATATGTGAGGATTACTTCACATTCAACATATGCCATTAATGGCAGAAATGGTATGCAACTCTCACATGGCTTTTAAGTTGCAACTTTTGTGCCTAAAAGCTAAGGGTATACGTAACCTATGACTATCCTCGGCTGCCATGCTTAAAATTTAACCCTAGTAAATTTTATCTCTAACAATTTGAATAGTGAAAAAGAGAAGTAGAAAACTAAATAAGTACATTGATAGCACAGCACATTGCTATGTTACAAACACTGAAATCAAAACTCTCGAAAACAAACAACTACACCTCAGTCCCAAACAACCTAAGTCCAATTACTGGATATTCATAACCTAACAGAAACACACAATCTTTCATTAGATAATGAATTGGATGGTTTAAGAAGTCGACCATTATCGTTTTACTTTTAGTTTGACTAGAAAATCCTTATGATAGGTAATGCAGTATGAATCAAACTGTGGTCACAGGGATTAGATAATCCAAAAATGATGTCAACATTAAATTTGTCAAGTTAAAGCCTACAGCCAAAAGGAAAAATTAGGAAGGTACTTTTATATTTAATGCCCAATCAATTAAGCAACAATACAACAATTTACCAAAATAAGTCCAAAGGCATTTGGCTAAAGCTTAGTGATTACTGATTAGCACCAACAAATGAATTGAAAGCTCGCATGCTACAATTCCAAGAAAGACAACTTTAGAATTTGATTTTTTTTTTTTAAAAAAAAAAAACAGAAGCTAAAAGAGCCCATTATAAGAAAGATCACTTATACTCAAATCTATAGTCTACTGTATATAATATAGTAAAGTGTGTGACTCAATTTCAACAATGAGAAAACCCATAATTTTAGAGACAAATTGTTTACAACATGAATAAAACAAAAATAGAAATCCTATGTTTCTTGGACTTAAAGTCAAATATGAATAAATCAAAAGTAGTGAGAAGATTAATATACCTTTAGACCCACATCATGGAACCACCTCTTATATCAAGACCCTTTCAAGAATAATGGAGAATTGATACTGGACAATAATAATAATAATAGTATTATTATTATTATTATGAAGTGAATAAAAGGAAAGAGCAAAGTGTGAACACCATTGAAGAAGCTGGGGCAGATCCTAATGAAACTGAACAAAAGATTGGAGATTTTGATCTTCTGCTGTTGGGGCCACTGTTTTTATTTTGTAGAAAGAGAAAGAGCTGCGTAAACTAATTTTTTGGGTAGAGAGAGAGATCCTAGGCTAGATAAGAAATCTTGTTTCTGAGTTCTCACAACAATAACAAACGGCCCTTCTAAACAACACTGACATGAAATTTGTCAACATCCGGTCCGGTCCGGTCCCCTTTTATTTCTCGGCTTTTTCTTCACTTCTATTTCTCTAATACTATCAGTAATAATAGTTGGAAAGTACTTAAAGTATAGTTAAAAGGTTACTTTGGTAGAAATAAAGTAAATCAATATCCAAATTTGAAAAGTTTAATAAATTTGAATTTCTGAAGGTTGTATAGATATAAAATGGTGCACTAAACGTAGGGCTTGTTTGGTACGAGGGACAAAGAATAATTAATTTCGGGACCAAATTTAAGAAGAGTTTATCCCATGTTTGATTGGTAGAAAATTGTGGCATAATTAATTTCGGAAGTAGTTATCATAGGGTTGTAGTATTTTTCTATCCTCATGTAAAGATGGAATAACTCGGGATAACTAATTCCGAGATAATTAATCCTGGGATAATCTTCACTACTATAAGTTAATGCTAGATTGCTAGTGCAATTAATTTTTTTTTTGCGGAAGTTCAGTAACATAACATGGGAACCAAAATAATAATAATAATAATAATAATAATAAGTGAAACTCTATGAATAAGCTTGTTACAATTTTATTTTTTGAGATTTCTTATCATTATGGGTTATAATGAGACGGATAGAATCTCCTTAACCTTAATTAGAGCTTTTAGGTTTGAACCCGAGAATAAAAAAATTATTAATAAGGAGTGCTTTCTCTTTGTTCGAAGGGAATTTGGATTAGTGGGGACCTCAAAAATCAAGAAAATGGATTTTTTTGGTCTGATCTGTTACTCGGTACAATAAATACTCTTTGATGATATTAATGTTGTAATTAAGTATTTTTTATTTTCTTCGAGTATTTATAGTTTAATTTCTTGAAACTTACAATCTTCTATGTTACTAGTTCTCAATAACAATATTACTAGTACTTCATCGGGTCCACTTTATTTGATTTTTTGTGATCCATAATATTTAATTTTTTCAGATATCAAGAAGGAATTAACTTTCTTTTTTTTTTCAAATTAAAATTGCCCTTCGAGTAAAGAGCCTAGGAGTATTTGTTATATTTTCAATAAGCAAATTAAGGTTAATAGGACCAATTTTATTATTAATTAATGCTAAAATGAATAGTTTAATATGTACGAAAACATCCAACAAATCAATTAAAGTGGACTAGGAGAGAGTATTGTTTAGTGCCTATTAATTAGTGTTGTGCATGGATCGGATCTGATCGGATTTAGCACATTTCAGATTGAAATTTTAGATTTCGGATCGGATTATACGTATTATTAAGGCTATTGCTAATCTAATCGGCTAATGCATCTGCCTTATTTGCTTCTTCGGTGTTATGTGCTAATACAAACATCTCTTTGCTTTTCATTCCTTTAATCTATAAGAATATATTTTTCTGGAGGTTCGAGTTGTTATGTCTCTAAGTTGCAAAACTCATACTTATATTTTCTTTGTAGAAGAGACAATACAACAAGAAAAATTTCACGTTTCTGCAATTATGAGGGTAATATGGTGTCAATGTAGTTAAATCTAGCAATTGTAAAGGTAATAACTTGGAGGAAGATGTAAATGAAGTACTAGCTATCCGAAAGTAAAGTTTAGTATTTATACGTGCCCTAATAATTTCGGATTTAAGATTGGATCGGGTTAAAATTATACCAATCTGAATCCGATCAAAATATCTGAAATTTTAATAAACATAATCTAAATTCGATCCAAATATCTAAAATTCGAAATTGAGCAAATCAATTCGTATTTCGAATATCCGATTCAAATGCACAGCCCAATGGGCTCACAGCTTCCCATTTTACGATTTCTTTTTTTGGTTAAAAATGGATGGTAGATGATACATACATAAGGTAGAGAATTAAGACACCAGACAAAAGATGGGACCCACTGACACTGACAAGGTTTTCTTTTCATTTACTTTTGGGGCTTAAAATTTCGCTAATTGCCCTCGGAATTTAGTAATTTACGGAAGTTCGGGAAAAGGATTTGATGCGTCTGATATTCCTTTGATTGGCTGATACTGCATAAGATGTGCGTTGTGACAGCACTTGTTTTTTTTCTGTACTATGTAAATAAAAATCATTTACAAGGTTGTACACAAAAAAAAAAAAAAAAGTATCATTCGATACATATCATTGAACAATGTTTAAGTTAAACGTAAAAATATTTAAATTTTGAAGCTAAAAAAATAAAATAATTGTCGTCTTTGGACGACGTACAAAAAAAATTGTGAAAGAAACTTACTTGAAATACATTTTCAAATAATTACTTCAATATTTCACTTAAAAATAATATTTCTCTTGAAACCAAAACTTTTATGGCGAAACTACTACTTGAAAATAATTATTTCAATGTTCGAAATATTGAAATAAACAGTTTCATGGCCAAACGAGATAGTGTACCAATCCTTTCCAAAATCAATCTTGTAAGGGAACGAGAAAAGAAGTTCACAGTTGGTAGGAAAGTAGAAAATTGTAAGACTATCAGTGGTGATGGTGACTTTTCACCAAAAGTTAAACATAAGGAGTTTTGTGGAGTTTTTGGTCAATATTGTCCCTTATCTTCGAGAATAGATCTATTTTGGTCCTTCACTGACACAATGTGCTCAAAAACTAACAACACTACCTCGTGTTACTCATGTAACATTGTAAGAAGAAGATCAACAGTAAAAGAAAAAAGCCATTCCCATTTTGGGGTTGGTTTCAGCGCTCATCGTCTTTTTAATTTATTTATCAAAAATATTTTATAAACCAACACCCACTAATAATACAAAGCTGATAAATTTAAGATTTTAACGTTGAAACTTTTACTTTTAAAAATTACAGTTGACTTTTTCAATAAGAAAAGTTAAAATTTGAAGAAAAAAATAGAGCTGTCAGGATCACTTCTAGGCATATTATTGAAGCAAACGAATAACCAGGTTGTATTATTACTTTTAGCCCATATATATATATATATATCGGCTATTATTTTTACAGCGGTTATATAGTGTCATTTCCTCATTGAAAATTGGCATAGAAAGGAAGTCAAAATTTTAGAAGACATTATCTAAAAATGAGGAATTAAAGTGATAATCTACGTTATCCAATAAAACGAGAGGAAACGTTTTGCTTCAGAGTAGAAGATTTGCTTCATGAATCAGAGTTGGGTAACATCGTTAGTTTTTGAACATATTATGTCAGTGAGATTAAAGGTGCTCCCCACTTTAGCATACTTAATGGACTATAAACAGTAAATCATTTGAAGTTACAACAACATTATTAAACACATAAAATATCTAGAGAGATGTATTTTTTAGCTGTTCAAAAAATTATAGCCGACAAAATATATTTATATATATTAGCTAACTAATATAATTAGTTTTGATCGATCGGGCAATTTTATATTTTTGCTCTGAAATCTCTTATTGCTGGATCACATAGTTTGTTATCATTCAATATAGGAAACCATAGACCATGATTTTTTTTTTCCTTTTCATCAACCAAGTTGAAAAGCTTTTCTTTTTGTCTGCCTTCCCCTTATTTTCCTTTCGCCAGAGTGGCGACTAGTACAAAGTTTACTGATTTTGTGTGAACTCAATATCTTATGCTATTTTTATTAAAAAATTCGTTAATTGTATAAAAATATTTAGTTTGGAAATTAGTTCATTGGTCTGATTATAATTATACATTAACTTAAAAATATTGCAGCAACTCATAAACTTAAAATTTTTGTATCCGATGATTTTAGTATTTTCTTCTCTTTTTAAGGTGGGGTTCTGCAGATTCTTGTTTCTTTTGTAGCTGAGAAAAAGAAAGCACAAGAAATTAATAAAGTAATATAGTAGTTTGTGTATGCAGCAAAGGCCACCAGCGGCATAAAAGCATATACAGGACTTCAATTTCTCTGATTTGTCATAACTCATATATAATGATTATTTAACAAAAGATTCTCATATTCCTACCATTTCAGTACAATACTAGATATAGAAATTCTTTCTTTCATAGTTTTGGAGTTCTAATAAAATGAAAACAAGAAACTCGTGATTTTGCTTTTCTCTTTTTAATAAAAATAATCCGCCCTCCCCACACACACACCACTCCTTTTTCAAGAGGAAAAACAAAGAGCATAGAATTTAGAATCTCCTTTACCGAAATTAAAGATTTTAAAAGTTAAAAGAAGAAAACATAATTTCGTTTCCTTACTCCTTTTGGAGTTCGTTTATGACATTAATTAACAAACTGGCTAGAAATAAGGGAGTTTTGAGTATGATGTTTTATTTGCTATAAATCTAAACAAATGCATTGCATCTGTATTAATTAACCTTCTAGTTCAGCAAATTTACGGAAGTTAATTACCAATCTAATTCCATGTGGTCACAATCAAATGTTGATTATTAATAAACATACCAAAATGCAAATATCCTTAGGTCTATTGTTATTATTATTCAAAAAAAAATCATTAAATTTGAAAAGAATTTGCCATTATTCTGTATTTTCGGCCTATTTTTAATTATTATTTCAACTTCTTATCAATTTAAAAAAAGAATTTGTGAAAGAGATTTGGTAAGACATTCTCAACTGATGACCAATATGGGCCTAAAGCTTCATAAACAACCTCTGAAATTTCTTTTTCTGTCTTCATAGTTTTATATCTAGAAATTGTGAGAAGTTCCTCCCCCTTAAATGGGCCTAATGTGGCGCGAATTCATATTAGTAAGTATAGCATGCTTATTTTGAAATGTGTTTTTGTTCAAAAATATTGTTTGAAAAAGTACTTTTGTAAAATAACAGTTTGTGTTTGGCAATCTTTCTAAAAAGTACTTTAAATATCAAATTACGAAAAAGGACAGTAACAGTTCAGTTTGCAATTAGTATTATCTAAAAAAGTGAAATAAGTTTAAATATTTATTGTAAGGGAATTGAATTAAAATATAAATCATAAAGTAAAAATATAAATTAAAGAATTCTAACCTATATAAAATATAGCGATTCCAAAGCAATAACATTGAGCATCTGATAAGTATTACTTATTGCTTACATTATAATTTGAATATCAAAATACATCATTCAATATAAATTAAAAATACTCTTGTTTAACCGAAAAATAAGAATTTTGGTCAAAGCTTAATTTTAGAAGAACTCGGGTTACTGATAATCAAACAAGGAATAAAAAAGAAGGAGAATTGAAATGTAGCTGAGTAAGCAAAATAAATCAGTGTATTTCAATAATATTCTATGTCCTTACAAATGTTTATTTCTCTCCTTTTATAGCTATTTATAAGTAATATGTTTCTTTTCTCTCATAACAGAGCCATTATGAGCAATTAATGACATTAATGCAACGTTATAATTGGCAATCGTAATTGTTTTGTGAAGATTCTATAACGTTTTCCATCATTGATGCTCATTAATTACGGATAATACGTATCTGTATTTTTTGCTATCTAGGTTCATTCCTTCGATGTCTCTTCAAATTACCAAGAGGTTCGAGTAACCGTTCCTTCCTATTTTCTTGAATCTTTGCCCGTACTTGTTAAGTCTCGTGTCTCTTTGAATATTCTTTGCCAGCTGTCATTTTTTCATTGATCCACGTGTCTTGACGTGTTAGCACATAATTAATTTCAAATGTTAACTTGATTTTTCCCAATACAACTCTTATGAGACTATTCCAAAGAGGAATAGGAGAAAGAGAACAAAAATATGATTAAAATAAAAGGAGAAGAAAGGTATGGTAGAAATAGAAAAGAAAAAGTTTCAATTAATGAGAAATAATTTTAAAAATATAAATTTATTGTAAGATTATATTTTTCTTGAACAAATTAATTTTCTGCTTCTGCTTTTTGGAAGAAACTAGAATCTGTAGCTTCTCCCTAAATGCGGAAAAATTGAAATTGCTGCTACTCAAAACACTTTTTCATTTTGGCCAAACACATTTAAATTTTCCAAAAAGTACTTTTTTGACCGAAAAAATACTTTTGGCCTCCAGAAATTTGACCCTTACATCAATCCTCACGATAATCTTCAGTTGATCAAAGGGCCATGGTTTTTCAATAGATGTCATATCTCAACCCTTTTTTTCGGGCTTATTCTTTCAGATAAAATTCTGATTTACAATTACATTAATTCAAATAAAAGCAGTATCAGTCTTGTTATCCTTTCGGCTATCTTAAGCATGTTTTTCAAATAAATATTTATTATTTTGTAAGTAAATGGGAGCTATTAAATATATCGGGTAAGATCTTGGGCGGAGCTTAGCGGGAATATTCCGCTTTATATACAATGTCAAAAATTATGTATAAATAATAAATGTTAAATTTTCTTGACTTCTTGGTATATTTACTTTTTTATATATTAAAAACCCCTGAAGGAAAATTATGGTTGCGTCACTAGGTAAGATAGCATGTAGGAGAAATTTGTTGTTTTCTCTCTTTTTTACTATGCTAGGAATTAGTCTACGTTTTAAAAAAAAAAATTATTGCCTCAAACTTCCCAAGGGATCATAAATTACCTACTTGATGGTTCTAATATATGGATTCTCAATTTGCCACAAATCATATCTCCGTTTAGTTAGTGGGTTCGCAATTAAATATTTATATGTATCTAATGAATTTTTCAATAAAAAAACAAAGTCTATGTAAAACTGACTAGATTCATTCGAACGCGTAGGTTCTTCTCTAGCTCCATTCCGATCCTTTATCCTTAATTAAAGATTTCATGTTCGAATCCAGGTGAAAAACTAAAAAAAAAATAAAAAATTAGTGTATCAAAAACTCCTAAGTATTAAAATAAATGCATTCGAGTTTAAAGACAGGTGGGATGTACCGATTATTAATTATTAACTAGTCTCAAGGTACGCACGATGCGCGTGTATTCTATCTCAATGAGTGCTGATTTATTTAAAATTCCTGTTTAAATAATAAAATAAAGTATAAGTTCCAAAAGATAATTATATATGTTAAATGTGCATAATAACTCAATAAATAAAGAAGCTCTCGTAAAAATCCTCAATCATAAGTCAATAATTCAACTTAAAATTTATTTCAGTTTAATAATATTATAACTTTAATTTCGCAAGTTATCATGCTTCCTTTTTCAGTTTCAGCAAGAACAAATCCTTAAAAATCTTATAATTTTAATTTTACAAGCTATCATGCTTCCTTTTTCAGTCAGCAAGAACAAGTCCTTAAAAACCTAAATAGTGTTGAAGGATAACTTAAAATATATAATCAGACAACTAATAATCTACAACTTTCATATGATCACAAAATCAAATTAAATAGCAATAAAAAAATACATTTAAAAGAATACTAAAGCAAGCTTGTGAGAGAATTTATAATTGAAAGAAGACTTTTCCATGACATATTAACTCCAGAGAATAACTTAAAATTAGAATTGAAAAAAGAGTAGTCCGGTGAATAAGGCATCCCGCATAATTTAAGTGAATGATCTATATAAAGTAAAATTTTAATATTTTAAAGTTCTAAGTATTAGAAATTTTAGTCCAAATAATAAAAAATAATAATAAATAAAAGTTTTATTAATTTTAAACTTCTAAAAATTATAAAAACAACTAAATAACTTATTAAATGAAGTATTTTAATATAATAATTAATATTAATTTGGAGGGACTTCAGATTTTCTTTTTTGCTTGTAAAGATCAAGTTTAAAATGGAAAAAGTGTTAGTTTTAAATTTTAGTCTTTTATTATAGGTATTTTATTAAATAATCTAGAATTGAAAATATAATAAGCACATTATCTCTTATTAATAAAAGAAATGGAAAACAAACGTGATAAAAGTAAGTCCTATAAATTAGGATTCATACCTATTTTAAACAAGGAAGTATTTAATACACAAAATATAGTTAATTTTGAAGTCCTAAATTTTAGGCAAATAACTTATATTACTATTTTATTCAATATATAATATTTTTTTAAAGGATAAAAAAAGCGAACAAACATTTCGCTAAGGGCCTTCGTGCTTTAAATATAGTATAGATAACAGTAGTAGTACTAAAATTTGATCCACTTGAATTGGTGGCTTATTGTTATTGGTGACGATAGATAAAGACATGAAGCTGTCATTATCAGCTTATTGATGGAGAAAATCGTATGAACTATCAACAGATGGGATTGGTTGGTAATTAATTAAGTTTAATCGTTCTCAGATTTTTCTTTACAAAAGTTCAGCTAAATTTAAAATGTATAATAAATTAATTGTAAACATAGGCCACCAAAGTGGTCCTCAAGACATGTCATGCTCACTTTCATGGAAAATGTGTCACTTTTTAACTAGCGGAAGATTTTGCTAAACCTATGATAAGTAGCGCGTCGAAATTATTTCATGCATATAAATATTAATATGATTATAGTTACTTATAAAATTTTATTATACTTAGGAATTACTAATAGTAAAACATCATAAATTATACTACGGTGAATCAGTGTAAATAACTTAAATACTTTTCCATTCAGGGAATTTTCGATGTTCTTTTTTTAGTGAAAACTATCTGAACTCCAAAAACAAGACTACTAGTTTTATTTGCCAAATAAACAAAATTTACAATTCTCAGAGAAGTTTCTTTCTATGGGCCCTTTCTTTTTTAAATCTTTTCGATTCTTAGGCTGCTTTTTACTGGATTTACTATTTTGGACTTACCTTTTTTTTCTTTTGGGTAATTAAACTTTTATTAATCACCAAGAATAAATTGTACAAACCCATAGTTAGCTGACTCAACTAACTATCTAAAGACAAGAAAATTATCTATACCTCTATCTGTTAGCTTAGAAAAATTTAAAATAAACAAGTCTCGAAATAGCTCCTAGTAGGGGTGTTCACGGTTTGACGGAAAATCGATCCAAACCGAAAATCGAACCAAATCGATTAAGTAAACCGATATTTTTCTTGATTTGGATTGGTCTTGGTTTTAAATTTTAAAAACCGATAATATTTAGTTTGGTTTTGGTTCTATTTTAAAAAACCAAAAAATAAACCGAATCAAACCGACTAATTATATACAAAATTTAATAATTATTTATATACAATATAATATCTTTTTGTAAATAATTTTAAATATTTTATATATTTTAATTATTATTTTGAATTTTGGTTTATCCTTTTATATCTTAAAAGATTGCCTAAGCCCAAAACAATAGGACTCGACCAATTTTCTTTTCATTAAGAGACTCTAATTCTCTAACCCTCCGCACATACTTTTTCCTAACAGAATAATTAAAAAAAAACCACCACAAGAGTAAAGAAAACAAATTCAAATTGCAAGACAACAATGACTAAAGCTTGAGAAAACAAACTTTTAGTTTATTTTTTGTTCATTCTTTTCATATAAACAGGTAAATAAACTTTCAGTTCTGAAAGAAATATATAAAAAAGCATAAATTTAGCAAATTATTTTCAAATTGTTGTCTAGCGTTGTTTTACTATTATCGACTTATCATTAACTTACTAAGAACCGAAAAATCGAACCAAATCAACAACAATCAAACCGATGGTTTGTATTTAATTTGGTTTGGTTTTGGTTTTAAAATTTTAAAAATCGATTAAATTGGTTTGGTTTTGGTTTTAATCAAAAACCGACCAAACCAAACCGTGAACAACCCTAGCTCCTAGTTTTAACAGATGATGTAGCCCCCATTTCCTTTTTGCATTAGATTTGGGCTGAGATTTTGTGGGGTGGGCTATGAGAGTTTGGGGAATGGGTTTTTGTTTGTTAGTCAGATTATTGGGCCGATTAGGATTAGTAGCCTAGTTAATATTAATTTTAGAATTGTATTGAGAAGTTTGAGTTTTCAGAAACTTACCAGAATTTACATCGAACATTTTTACCTGTATCTTTTGTGAATTTTTGTTCATGATGATTTGCAATTCCTGTATCATTGCTTCGTGGATGCATGAGATTTTGATTTGGTTTCCTCCTTCGTGGGAAGGTTACCGTCTTCTATTCGTCCTTATCTTCTTTAGGACTATGTGTTTCAGAGCACTCTGGGACTTCTTGTGATGGTGTTATCCTTTTTTGCTTTTACTTGCAAGATTTAAAGGTGTGCCTAATTCTGCCATAGCCTTTACACAAGGTTCCTTCCCCTTCATAGATCACTGCCTATTTGTAGTCTCCGATAATGACTGATGTTTTCACCGAAATTCAAGTAGAACTTGGATACATGCGTGCATACCTCCCTCTCAGAGTGGAGGATGTGCAAGTATCCATTTTAAGTAATTTGCCAAGTTTTCGACCTGCCTTTTCCAGAATTTCTTTATCATAGAATTATTTTTGGCAACTGTGGTAGGCGAATCCAGATAGCAGTGGAAGATAGCGTATCTTCCTGTGGAATGAACTTTGGTTCCCATTTACGTACTGATAGAAAGTTCCCAGAGATGAACTATGGACCTAGGTGTAGTGCCTTACCCATATTTTCCTCTAAACTAAACTTGAATATGAAGAAGTCTCATTCTAAGTCAATTAAGATTAACTGTTCGGATGATTTTCAAAGGTCAGTTAGCTTAGATCTAAGGTAAGGGTGGAGCATTCTACGACCAAAGACCTTTACGATGATTGAAAATCGCCATGGATAGTATAGACCTAGGATAAGGCTATTGAGCTATCAATTCCTTTACCCTTATCATCTTTGTTGTTTGAGTGGAGTTCCTCTTCATGATACTTTGCTTGGCTTGTTGTGAACTAGGGGTGGCAATGGGCGGGGCGGGTTGAGTCATAACCCGCATAATTTCAACCCACACCGCCCCGCACCGCGTAACATTTTTTTGTCTTTCAAACTGCCCCGCCCCGTATCAACCCGCACCCACCCCGTTTTTTTTTTTTTTTGTTATGATTTTGTAGATCTAGAAAAACTAAATCAAAATTTAATATTATTGCAGTGAATAAAAAGATTCAGAACATAAATTTCAATAAAAAAAAGAAGAAAAGTTACGGACATTTTTTTATTTTTTTTAGAGTTACGGACAACAGTGAACTGCTGCTACTTTTGTGGTTCTTCTTTTCGTAGAATATTGAGTATATTTTAGAGTGACAAGGCATTAGGTGAAGAAATATTAATATAATATCCAATTTATTATTTTGACCAATAGTTAGTCCTTGGTTAAGTTAGTTACGAGACATATTTTGAAAACTCAAACTGTATTCCTATTTGTCTACAAAAAATTAGGGATGAGAAAATAGAACTAGAAATATATAAAATTATATTAAACCTTTTCTTTTGAATGTTTTTTCAAATGTTAAAAAAAAAATAGAACTTGTAAAAGAGTACCCTTTATAAACTAAAGATTAGTTATGATTCATGGATCACAAAATACAGGTTCATAAGAACAGTTCCAAAAATCTAGATAATGAAATTATTCTTAATAAAAAAAGAAAATTTAGAGAATGAAATATGTATATAAAGCAAAAGAACAATTATAATGCAAAAAAAATTGAAGGGTAGAGTTAGTAGACTTAGATTCCCTCAAATGCAGCAACACCCGCACAAACCCGCAGCGGTTTCACCCCAAAACCCGCAACCGCCCCGCCCCGCATTTAATCTTCAAAAATTTATTTTAACTCGCCCCGCACCCGCACCCACCCCGCATAAAGACAAACTGCCCTGCATCCGCATAAGTTTAAACCCGCCCCGCCTCGCACCCATCCCGCCTCATTGCCATCCCTATCTGTTTATCTAGTAATATTTTTTTTGTAGGAGTTCATTGTGGTTTCTTCCATGTCTATTTGGTTAATTTTATCTGGTGGTTCCGGTATGATAATTTTAGGAGAACTTTCCAACAGCCAAAAAAATGCAAGTATCTGGTGGTGAGGTTCCTCACCGGATCATCATTTTTTTACCAAGAAAAAGTTGAAAAAACACATGCCATAAATAAAATCCAGTTCAAATCAGCCAGACAAGTGAAGTAGCATTCCAGTTTTGAGCATTATATCAAGTTTCTAATCTTTTGTAGTTTTAATGATTTATGCTTCTTTTTGCATTTTATGTGATGTACGAATTTGGAATGGTTTTTCTTGTGACATCTTCACTCTTGACTTTAATGGTACATGAATGATTTTTTTTTTTGATTTAATTTGTGATTGCCTGGTTGCACTAAATTTTCTAAGGCTTGCTTCTCACTAAGTAATGGAGTTCCTTCAAGTTACTTTCTGGAGTTCTCCAAGTTCGCATTTGTTAAAGATTTTGTTGAGATTAAAAGAGGGTAAATGAGAAATGAAGGGAAAATAAAATATTTGAGTTTCATTTGAGATTCCCCCCTTGACAAAGGGACATTGTCCCATTTTGAAAGAGGAAAAAGTTTTTGATTGGTATATATACAACTGCTCTTCTTGTAGCTCTTAAAGAGTTAAGAAGAAGGCAAGTCTCGCGTAGTCGTCATCGTCGCTCGGCCTCGGCTTCGGATTGAAATATTAACAGAAATCCAATGGAATATTAACATTAAATCCAATGAAAATATTAAACGTTTTTCCGTTATCCGTTTTCCGTTTTTCAGTTGTGTAACTGAAAATTAACCTCCCTCTTGGATTTTCGGTTTATTGTTGCGTAAATAGCCATTTATGTTATGGCATTTATGCTATGGCCGTTTTGCATAAACAACCATTTTGAAGAGTTGCACCTCTTCAGTTTTCAGCCCAACATTGGCTATAAATACAAGTCCATTCTCTCAGATTTTTCATACGATTTTTTGAGTTCTCCTCCTTTCTTCTACATACTTTTAACTTCAAAGAAAGCAACAGGAAGTGTGATTTGATACCGAACTTTGTGTTCGCTGAAACACTGAGGTTTAAAGTACTACTACACCAGTGTGTAATTCATTCTATCATGGGAGGAAATAATCCACAACCTTGGATACAAGGAGGGGGTTAAATTCCTTAAGAAAATACTGTGAATTCAGTGGGCTCGAATTTACTTATGTTTTATTTATATTTCTATTTATATGTTATTTTATTTTCTCTAGAATTATTTTATAAATACAATATACTAACAGCTTTTTCAAGCAAAGTTGGAGTTGCTTAAGATTTTTCCACCAAAACTTGTAAAAGAATTTCCGAAATTTAAATGCTTGAAGTTGTGGTTGTATTTCAAGTGAAGATTTCCAAATGTTCAACATCACTCAGAAGTTACAAATATATATATAAAAAATCTCAATTATTCAAATGTAATTTTAACACAAACTTTTTTTTTTTTCAAACTTCATCTTTGGAGTTTGGTGTCACGGCCCAAATCTGGGAGGCGTGGCTGGCACTCGGTGTCGTGCTAGCTCGAACAAATCACTCTGTAACTCATGATGGTTTGACCAAAACTAAAACATACATAAGTCGAGTTGGCTGAATTTATTCCTTTTGTAACTATCATGGGCCAACATGATCACAACTCATAATGTACAACTATAAATGGACAAATACTGTATCAGCAAACTATCTTACTTAAAATATAAATACACACGGTTATCAAGGCCTCTAGCATACTGTACATATTAAACTTCTGTTTATAAAGCCTCTAAGAGTATTTACATCAAATGGAATAGGGTACCGGCCTACCCATAAGTCTGTAGCAAAACTCTGATACGATGTGTGAATATCTAATTTTTGCACTATTTTAACATCTCCTAAAGCCAGTAAATTTTTTTCCTTGTGTGCGTTGTTTTAATTTTTTGTGTCTTTAATTTCTTATTTCCTATCATAAAAAAATATCAAAAAATAAATATAGTTCTTTCTTCGTGTGTGCATTTTAAAAATTAACTAAATCTTCAATAGGTGAATTAATTTAGATAATTGATCATTTGAATAATTTTTTTAATTATTTTATTTATTTGTGTAAATTTAGTTTAATAAGTAGGATTAAGGAAGAAATTTGGCCAAATTTGAAAGAGAAAGTGGCCAAGAGTGCAAGATAAGTGGCTGCCATTGAAAGGGTCCGAAACTACGTAGTTTTGCCTCAAAACTACGTCGTTTCATTAAGTGAATCAAGATTAAATCTCATCCATTCATCCCTCCCTCATCCAATGGTCCATAATCAATCTTTCAACTAGGTATTTAAGATTTAGAAATGCTGAAATTTTGCCCCCGTTTCTCCCATATTTTTTTTCTCCTCCCTCTCTCTCCTCTCTCTCTTCACTCTCTTTTTCTCCATAACCGCCGCCCCTCCACCGCCACCGGAAATCGCCGACCGGCGGCGGACCACCTCCAAACCATCTCAAAATTTCACCATGTAATCTCCAATACCTCCTATTTCCATATCTCCAAACAAAATCCTTCAAAACCCCCTCAACTCCACGAATTTTAGATCTAGAAAACCTAGCGCCACTTTTCTTTCTCAAATTTGTGAAGTTCCGGTCACCACCACCTTACAACACATACATAAACGAATAGATCTCCTCGAGATCTACCCTTTCATACCCATTCCCCCTCCCCCCCACCCCCAAAAAAAATGCACCACCACCGGCCGCCACCTCACCGCCGTTTGTTTCCTCGTCTTTTATTTTATTTTTATTTTTTGATCCAAAGGCATTTGTTTCCTTTTGGAAAGACGCCAAAATTTATTGGTTTAGCGCTTTCCAAAGAGAAATAGGTGCCTCGGGGTCGGACAACCACCACTTGGCATTTTGGCATTGTCTCGTTATTCGATTCGACGTCGGATTTCCTGTAGTTTGGTATAAGTTTGCACCCTAATCTTTTTCCTTTTTTTTATTCAGAATTTCTGTTTTGTTTTATTTTATTTTATTTTATTTATCTCTGAGTATAAGTTTTAGTTTTAATTTTCTGTTTTTCAATTAGTTTGTTAAGCCATAATCGTTAGTTTGAGTTTACTTTCATTAGCATTCTTCAATGTTAGTCGTTGCTTAATATTTTCGAATTAGGTACTTAGTCATTTGTTTAGGTTGCTACTAATCGTTTTCCGATAGTGTATAAATATTTATTTAAGTTATATTTTAGGTAGCATTTCTTAATTCCAACCGTCTGTTGTTATTTTCCATAAATCGATTGGCTTTAGTTTAGTTTGTGTGAATACCTAGTTTGGGTCCATTTAAAGTTTCGTCTTTGTTTTGTCAATTATAGTTTGTTTGAGTTTGAATTACATAACTTGGTATTAATATTTGTAAGAGCTGAAGTTTATGTTATTTTATCACAAAATAGGGTGCTAGTAGCCTACTTTTACTAGTACGGTGGCTGAAATGACATTTTTTCTCCTTGCTTCTGACATAGCAGATTTCCTTTCACCTTTTAGACAAATTTTGAACAGTGTTTAGCACACAATGTCAGTCCTTGTCGGGAAGACTTTTGGTGAATCAAAATCTGTCCAAAAAAGTAATTTTCTTTGCCTACTTAAGGCCTGCCCTTTCCTCACTTTAGGGGGACTCAATCAGATATTTGTTGGACAAATTTTACACCCAAAAAAAAACATTTTGAGAGTGAAAAATCAGCAACTAAAGCACCCTTTAGTAAGCTGAAATGGTGAGCTTTATGAGTAAATTTTAGAGTGCAAACTTTTAGAAAAATATAAGTCTTCTTTAGAGTTGATTCTGGGTTTATTCTCTAAGGTTTTCGAGTTGTTTTAAACACGAAACTGCTGTTGTTTTCTACTGTGCTTTTTTTCTTTGCGGAGCTCCATTTTTCACTGCTATATTTATTTTCTGCAATTCAGGTATTTCTCAAATTTTGCAATGCAGATTTTTATATCCAATGGATGAGAATATGAGTCTCTTCCAGCTCATAGGATATGCTCGATGTGCTTTACTGGAATGAATGAATATTTAGCGTGTTACTTATGTTTAAAGCATGTACATCTATAATATTTGGTTAATCTTCCATTTTTCTTCACATATGTAGCTCAAACAACATTATGTGAAGTTTATCTAGTTAAGGAAAAGAAACATTTTGTTTTCCAGAAATATTTATATGTAGATGTTTAGTTTCTTTTGCCTTGGTTTCATATATCTAATGTTAGTCATTTTAACTCCCATCTTAGTGTTGAAAAGGTTGAAAAAGTAACAGATAGTAATATGTCTCTTAGTAATATTTATGTTCATAGCAAGTTGATGAAATTGGGGAAAATATGTGACTAAGTGTGCTGGTAGGTTGGAAAGAACTAGTGGAAGAATACATTTGTGTTATTAATATGTTGAATATCCATTATTTAAGAATGAAACATGTGTTTTCCTAGGTACATGTTTAGGAATTTATATTTTTAATGCATTATTTTATCCTTAGTTTCATGTATTAGCTTTGGCTTCATTCTTTTTTTTTAAAAAAAAAGAAAAAAAAAAGAAAATAGTTTAGGTTGTTGTCACTTTTGTATTAGTTACGTTTATTTCATGTTTTTGTTAATGACTGGACGACGAAAGTTTGAACTAATCAAACCGGAATAATAGACAAGAGTTTTGCCCAACCTTTAAAATAATACATATGTTATATATTCCATTTTTTAATTAAGATTTTTCTTTATAAATTAGAATTATTTAATCACCCCTTAATAATTAATTTAAACGCTAGGCAATTAGTAGGCGCGCTTTAACTTACGGAATCGCTTGCGTAGCGTGATGCTTAACATTCAATAAATTAATTTAATAATCTCATATCATACCCATTAGTTTAATTAATTTCTAATTTAATTAATTCTTTTGCTAAAATTGCGGATTCACTTGCATAGCGCGATACTTAATATTTTAGTAATTTCTTTAAGTGTAGTAACTTTCTTTTCAAAAGTAATAATGTACTAATAATCTTTGTCATAACTGCGGATTCGCTTATGTAGCGTTGTTATGATAAAATTAATAAATTTCGTCTCGATCACGCATTCGCTTGCGTAGTGTGGTTATGGCATCTTATTATTCAAAATTTTCTTTATTTTTTCTAATAATCTGGATATAAAAGCGGCAAGGTAAAAATATAAAAAACATATAGATATCAATTTGTCCAAAATTAATTCAAGCCAAGTTCAAGTCAATAAAGCGACCGTGCTAGAATCACGGGACTCGGGGAATGCCTTACACCTTCTCCCCGGTCAACAGAATTCCTTATCCGGACTTTGTTTTCGCAGACCAATAATAAAAGAGTCAAACCTTCCTTTGACTAGGGATTCAAATAGAAGGTGACTTGGAACACCAAAAATTCAATTCTAAGTGGCGACTCTGAATAACAAAAATAATCCTTATTTCAAAATTTGTCACTTTAATTGGAAAGACTCTTTAACCTACAAAACTCATAACACATATCTTTCGGGGGTAGAAAAGGGGTGTGACAGCTGTGGCGACTCTGCTGGGGACAACCAGAATTCGAGCTTGCACATATTGACTTTTTATTTGGCTTTATAAATTCTGTATATATTGTGATTTATTTGTGCATAATGTGCTACCTGTCTGATTTTTACCGTTTTGATATTGTTGAACTGTACATATAAACTGTTTTCTCACGCACCCCCTCTGAGCCTTCTTGAAATTAAAATTGGGAATTTGCTTGACATAGCACACTTTCTTTGAGATAGCCGAGGTGCTTGTCACCCGGTGAAGGATTTTAGTCACACATGTTTTAAGAGGGGAGCACTACCAGTTAAGCCGGAAAGCAATGCTACTAGAACATTGACCCTCCTCGGATCGAGTTGTCCACTCGAGTAAGCCAGTCTAGATACCTTCTCCACCAGGATTTAAACCTAGAAGAAGAAACCTCATGCCGGATATCCAAGTAGGTTCGCTTTATTTGCATCACGTGCATTTGACTTTGCGAAACTCGGCACAGGGGTCAGATCCGTATAAGATAGGTATCCTCTTTGAGACCATCATGTTCACTTATGTGCTATTTGATACATCATTTGGAAGGCTTACTCGCATTGTCGACCGGCTTTAAAAAATAGAATAATTATTAAAAATAAAATAAAAAAGAATCATTCTCCTAGTTTAGTGCAAATAAATCTTTTTTTTAAAAAAATAAAAAATTGTGTGCAGTAGTCTGGCGTAAGGTGTAAAGATTAATTTTATAAAAATAAAAAGAGAAAATACTTGTGAGCACGTGATTTTTCCCCTATATGAATTACTCCCATAAATTCAAGTAAATAAATTTTCCCCATTATTTGCAATTTCGTAGATTTTTGTAGCATTTTTTGTTAACTATTTGCATTTGTCTATGCATGTTTATTTTATTTAATTCATGAAAAATACCAAAATATGTTGCATTTACATTTAGGATTTAATTTTACATTTTTGAATTAGTTAGTAATTTAGTTGTGTTACAAAAATAGAAAAATCAGAAAAATAACTCATTTTTGCATTTAGCTTCGAATTTTGTAGTTTTCTTTTAATTTGGTATATTAATTAGTTGTGGCAAGTAATATTTCGAGTAATTAATCTAATTTGGTAGGATAATTTGGTTTAGGAATTAAATTAGATTTTTATTTTGAAAAGAAAAATGAATTTTTGAAAATAAAAAAAAGAAAGAGAGAAAAGAAAAGGAATTGAAGAAAGAAGTCTTGTTGGGCTGTTCAATTAATTCCCCAGAGGCCCAAACATTATTTACCCTTTACCCGCCCCAAATTGGCCCAAACTCGCCGTTTTTACCCGACCCACCCGCTCATCTAACCAAACTACCCCATTTCCCAGGCTTTCGATCTGAGTCGTTGATCCCGTGTGATCAGATGGCGAGGAACTGAAGCTCCTTATGTATATAACTGTCCGAAAAGCCCCTTACCCCCTCAGACCCTCTCCCTCCTCTTCGTCTCTAACCTTGAACCCTAGAGAGACCACCGCCCTTAGATACTCACCCTCATCTACGGTGGCGGCGATGCCATAAACCACTCCAACCCACCCAAAAATAACACCCCAGAACCCTCTCACCCTCCCCATTCCAAATCTTAACATAACTTCCCTTGAATCCCCCCACAAGTGCTCGAATTTCAAATATGAATCCAAGACATAAAACCCCCAAATTTACCCAAGTTCACACCAGATAACCCCTCACCTCTTTCCCGCTCCAAGCTCGTTTTTGTTTCTCATCAAATTAGCTCGTCAATGGTGGAGCAGGGGTCTGGGAAGCCCTAGGTCTCGCCCTGTTTTCTTTTCTGGTTCAGCAAGGTCGAGTGAACCTAAACCGTCATTAATCGTTTGTCTTTTGTTAAGGACAATCGATTAATGACAGTCGAAGGTTCATTTTCTTCTACAAAAAGGGCTATGCGAGTTCATACGGGTTTTTGCTCAAAGCCAGGTTTGGGGTAATTTCCCTTATGTCGATTAGTTTCCTTTGATCTTCTCCTTTTTTTTCTTCAGAAGTTTTGGTTCTTGTTTGATTGCATAATGGTTCTGGCTGTAAGTTCATTAGTTAGATTGTATGCCTAATCGTTAATCGGCTTCATAGGGTGTGAGTTTAATTTGGTATCAATTTGTGAGGTTTTCTTTTTTTTCTGCTCTTTTAGTTTATGTTGGTCGATCAATAGTTAGGTTTTATTTTATGCTTGTTAAGTGATTTTGGAACTGAACCATTAAGGCTGGTCAAGTGTAGTTCATTGTTTGCATTGAATTTTCTGAGTTCATGTTTGTGTGAGAAAGTTCTTAGGTTTAATTCAAGGCGTAGTTGTATTTGTTGGTTCATTCAAGCATGTTTTAGAATCATCAATTTTCTAGCATTTCTGAATATTCCATTTTAGGGTCCTGTAGCAGACTAGTCCTTCATGGATATAATTTGATTCAACAGTTGTTTTGAAGTTCCCTTGTTTTCAATCCATTTGAAGATATTAGCCTACTTGTTTGTTGTTTGTGGCTATTCAGAACTTTCAGGGTGTTAGTTGAATAATTAGGAACTTCAGGGTTAGTTTGGGTATTGTTTAACCTGGGGAATCTTTTAATAACTGATTGGGAAGCTTCCTAAATAGACAACTGCCCAAAATTGTTAGGGAAAATAGGCTGAAAAATGAAAATATCTGAAAGAAAAGGACAGTTGTACAAAAGCCAATTTTAAAAGATGCTCTGTGAGGGTATTTTGGGGAAATCCACTACCTTGCCTTGGAAGGCACACAACAGAGCCCTGCCTTATAAATAAGGCTTTTCCCTTATTTAGTAGACACTTTTTTTCAGACCCTAAAAGACCATGAAAAATTCTCTACACTATTGCATCGGAAATTGACTGGATTTTCTGATTTTCTTTTAGAAGAACCTTTTAGAAAACTTTCATTAGATATCTGTTTTTCTGGGTTTGAGCATGAGCTGAAGCTGTTTGTTGGTTGGTTGTTGCTGTTTCCTCTACTTGGTTGACTGCACTGAACTGCCTAATTTCTCATATGTTTGCCTTGATTTTCAGGTATTTTTCTCGGATTATGATAGTTGCTGAAGTATAAGAGCATCTTGATGTATTGTAGTTGTAGTGAGAATGTGGATGAATGAATTGAAGGCTGTCAGTATTTTCCATATATGTTTTCTTTCTTTTTTTCTAAAATTCTATTTCAAATCTTTGGTTCATTTCCTTTCAGCTTTTAGTTAGTGTGAGATTTGTGAAGGAACAATGATCCAAGAGGGATTTCATAGGTGTCAGGACTTAAGTTAATACAATTTCATGAACTATTCAATTGGTTGGATCATGTAGTTTATCTCTGTATGTTCTTTTATATTCAAGGATTGGGGTGATCTGAACCTCATGTTAATGGTGGTTGTTAAGACTCTATAGCTAGTTCACTCAATTTGAGCAGGGTTAATTGGTTATGGGAATTACCAAGTTTTAGCATTGTTAAAGTTATCTGTTAGTGCCAGGGTTAGCATGTGAATCAATAGCTTTATTTTTAATTTGTTTGCCAACAGGTGTAAAGTCTGATGTCATAAATTGGTGATGATCATTAGCCCTTGTCTTATGTTTTCTTTTGTTGTAAGGCTGTCATATGTTTTTGGATTACTGAATATTTTGATGCATGGGTTCAAATCAGTAAGCATTTACGTTATCAGGGTCCAGGATTAGATAAGGTTAAATTCTGAAATATTGATTTATATTCGGTTAAAATTTGTGAGATTTTGGGCTGTGAGAGAGACTTTGGTTGAGTCCTCAGTCGCTGTTGTTTTGGGCACTAAATCATGAGTTGCCCAGTTCCCAATTGAGGCGTTTTCCTTTTAAGTTGTTTGAACAATTAATTTCATTTATGCTTTGTCAAGTACCTGTTGTAATGCCATGTTTCTCATGGGTGTACTTTGTTTTAGGCAGCCATGATTGGTTAAGAAATTGGGCTATTATCGTTAGCACATTCATGCCGAGCCTCCTCGTTAGTTCTGTACTGGGATGCATGTTGAGCCCAGCTTCCTTTTGAGTCTTGCCACGGGAGCTTGCATGATATTATTTTTTCTGTTAGCTTAAACCTTGCCAAAGATAGCTAAATGCTTGGTCTCGTCCAACATGGATCTAGGATCAACAGTTTGGGATCGAGCATTAACTCGGGTTAAATCGGAACTCCTTTGGCCATTCTTGATTAATCATGGCGCTTTAATTAGGCTCGAGGTGTGCCATAGACAAAATTAGATAACCCATGGCCTTCGAGTAATTAACTTTAACCCTTTAGAATTCGAGGTGTGCCATTAGCGAATTTTCCATGGCCCTCGCAAACTTGAAAGTGCGTAGTTGCTTTAGGCGCGTAATTTAAATTAACTTTCTTAACCTCGAGTGTACATTTCATGTGATCCAAATCTAAATCTCAACAACGTTAGATAAAATGTATTGCGGACCGCGGGTGCATTTCATGTGGCGTGGTCCAAGGCGCGTTTTAAGCAGCGTTGAATCTTCTTAAAAATGATTAAAAGCGGTTAATAAATTAAAATCTACCATAGGCTAAAACATGTGTTAAAATTAGATAATATCCCAATAATAATAGTTGAGCGACCGTGCTAGAACCACAGAACTCGGGAATGCCTAACACCTTCTCCCGGGTTAACATAATTCCTTACCCGGATTTCTGTGTTCGCGGACTGTAAAACAGAGTCCTCGATTCGAGATTCAAAACAGGTGACTTGGGACACCATAAATTATCCCAAGTGGTGACTCTGAATTTTTAATAAAATAATCCCGTTTCGATTGTCACTTTAATTAGGAAAAACTCTCTTATACCCTTCTGCAGTGTAGGTAAAAAGGAGGTGTGACAGCTCTGGCGACTCTGCTGGGGATAGAACCCAAAACCTCTGGTTCAGGGTTCAAGAATTCGAGCTTAGAATAATTGTTATATTTGTCTTTATTTATTATCTGGTTTTATTCACATGTTTGGGCCTAATGTGCTAAATGTTGCTTTTTACCACTTTGATATTATTGAACTGTATATAAATTGTTACGTCTCCCTCCTCTCTCTGAGTCTTCTAAATCATCTGGGAAGTGTGCACTTCATGTGACTTCTCTTCTGTTAGAGTCATATCCCAATTTTAGAACGAAGTTCGGACAAGTTGCAAAGTCGGTGAAGCTTCTGTATTCCTGGTACGCTGCCCCCCCCTCCCCTCGGCTTGAGCTGTCCGCTCGGGTAAGCCAGGTCTAGAACAAATAAACCCAGGTTTTTAAACCTAGTATAACATAGCCTCATGCCGGATCCCTAGAAGGAACACTTGTTTGCATCATGTGCATTTTTGACTTTGGGGACTCAACACAGGGGTTGGGACCGTCTAGGACAGGTGCACCTGAAATCAAAAGACCATCCTGATGCATTTTGCTTGCTACTTGCGCATTTATTTGATTCAGACTGCATGTTTACTGGCTTCTAGAATAAGAGAAAAATTGAGAAAAACCAAATTGAGGAGAGAGAGAGGAAAATACCCGCTTGTGGAAAACCTGGTGTCCAAAATACCCCGAAACTCTGCCAAAATTTTCAAAAAAAAAAGAAAAAAAACTATTTTTTTTAAGATTAGTATTTTCGTTGCGTCAAAATTGGCCGAACTATGCAAGTTTGATTCTCATCGGATGTGTAATACGTAAGCAACCCTCATCGGGTCCAACTACTTTTGCAAAAATAACCCAAAATGTGAAGTGTCGCTGTTTTGACATAAATAAATAAGGTGATGTCATTCTTGTTCAAAGTAGCCAAAAATGCCCCAAAAGGGCGCCAGAAGGATATTTTTACAAGAATAGCCATCTAGGATCCTTTTTTAAATTTTGGTTGATTAACAAAAACACCCCTAAAATTGTTTTTTTACTATGATCTTAAGGTGCTGAAGGGCTGTATTCGCAAAAATGTTTGTTTTTAAAATTTTGCGAAAATGGGTGTTTTTCTCTTGAGTCAAAGCAAATCACAGTATTTTAATCAATCACCTTAAATAAATGTACAGGATGAGCATAACTGAAAATAAACCTTTTGCAGTCCGTGAGGAGATCCCGTTAAAACTACATATGTGGTGGCATGATTTGGGAGAGGTCAGCAGAAAAATTGTGATAAAAGCTTTGGGAGGTCTTGTTGGGCTTCTGAAGATTAAGCCGAGGAAGGATATAATTGAGGCCTTGATACCCTTCTGGGACCTAGCACATAATGTGTTCCACTTTGCTGATTTTAAGCTAACTCCCACGCTTGAGGAAATAGCAGGCTACGCTGGTTTTAATGGGAATCTTAGAAATCAATACCCCGTGGCACCTAGGACAGTAACTCCTCATAAGTTTCTGGACCTGCTAAGCATCAGCTAGGAAATTCAAGACGGGAATTTGGCTTAGGGGTTCTGCACATTCTATTTCTTGTACCGACATTACAGGAATCCCCGAGGTTTTGAGACGCCATATACCGGTCTTATTCACGCGGGAAACAAAGATAAGTGGGAAGCTCGGCGAGGATTAGCTTTTATAGTAGCATTCCTAGGTGTTTTGATTTGACCTAGAAAAGATGGGAACATAGAGTTAGGCTTGTGGGGGTAGCCGATTTCATGACTAAGAAGGCAAACGGCACCATTGTACCAACTATCTTGGCGGAAATTTACCGAGCCCTAACCGTTTGCTGAGAAGGGGGAAAGTTTTTTGAAGGATGCAATATGCTTTTACAACTCTAGATGGAGGAACACATTTGCCACCGTTCGGGATACATGAATTGTGGCATGACCGGTCTTGAATGCATTGAAAAACATGAAAAACGAGTGGAGGGTTATGAGTTCCGGATGGTACGGAAGCATGGTATGCATACTTGAGCTCCCTGACTGCAAACAAGATAGAATGGACATTCAGTTGGCTCTCGGTCAGTGAGGTCATTTATATGTCGGCTGAGGTGTGTTTCCTTCTATTGATGGGCCTCCGGAGCATCCATCCTTATGCCCCGCACAGAGTTCTACATTAGTTAGGCAGATACCAGACCATCCCTCATGATGAGGACTTGAGTCGGTGGGTCATTGAGTTGGAACCAAAAGTTGCTTTTCCAGAAGAAAAGGTGCGGCGGATTTGGCATCAATGTAGGTTCTTAGAGCCAAAGACCCGAGTACGAGATCTATCCAGAGGCGAGTTGGAGCCTAATTACACAACTTGGTACGGTAAAAGGTCCCAAACCCATCTGGAGCCCGAACGGCCCGCAAAAAGGCCCCATATCCATCAATTTACCAATGGAGCGCAGGTGCAATGGGATTGGTTGGCCAAAGAAAATGAGTATAGGGCTACCATAAGCAAGCTGGAAAAGCAAGTCAAGGATCTTCAATTTGAGAATGGTTTGCAAGCCGCCACGGATGAGGGTGAGAAGAAAACGCTAGCCAAAGAAAATGACGCCCTTCGAGCCCGAATTCGGGAAATGAAAATAGCAGCCGAAAACCCCGCCAGAAGTGCAAAAGATGGAAAGCTTATAGATAACCTTAGGCGGAAGGTGAGTGAGTATGGTTTTGATCTGAACAAGGCAGAGGGTGAACTAGCAAGGGCTCAATTGGCTAAAAATATGGAGGAACAAGCGCGCTTGGTTAAATAGTTAAAAGAGAAATATGACAATGATGTTGTGGGGTTGAAGAAAAAGATCACCGTCCTTGAGCACAAAATGATCAAGCAGGCAAAAGATTTCAAAGCAGAAAGAGAACACTGTTATGCAGCGCTGTCACAGTTAGAAAGAGATCTGCAACAACTTCAAGAACAAAATCATACAACTGAACAAACTTTGGAAGCTAGGGCCCAACAGATTGGGCGTTTATTACAAGAAAAGGGCATCATAAGAGAAAGGGTCAGAATGATCGCTGACTACATCACAATTAAATGCAGTAAGTGTGAGGACATGACCAGATCCATGTTCTTCGCTACTATAATGACCTTTGTCCGCCAGATAATGGAGGATCTCTATCATCTCCAAGGGGATTTGACGCATAGGCCCGTGGCGAGACCGATTGATATCCCACGGGCCCCCGGAGCAGTTGAGGCATTGATGTATTCATGATTGTTACTCGAGTTTGTATTTTCGTCTTTTTATTGGAGTCTGTTAGTCTATTTTTGAGTCTGTATTTTCATCTTTCTGTTGGAGTTTGTTAGTCCCCCTTTTTGAGTCTGTTAGTTTTTATGATTAACTTCGGTAGGATGAGTCATTGTAATCAAGACATTTTTTTTATGGAAAATTTGAAAATCCCAAAATGGTTTTTATTATTTATTTATTTTTGCACTTATCCCCCAAAACTACGCTTGGTCTGATTCATGCGGCGTCATGATACGTAGGCAATCCCCATAGGATTCGATCATAACCAGAAAAAAAAAAGAAAAAAAGAAAAGAAAAAGAAGAAAGAAAAAAAACAAAAAAGAGAGAAACCAAGAAACTGTGGGAAGGAAACAATGGCAAAACAAGAGAGATAAATGAGGGAATAAAGAACAACGAGAAATCAAGCAAAGAAAGGCAGAAATGGAAAAGAGAGAAGTTGCAAATAGAAATTAGGGAACGACGGGATGACGCAAGCAACCGATCAAATGCATAATAGAAATTGTTAACTGTTTAGGTGCATTGCATCCTCAATATGCGATTGCCTATCTGTTAAGCTCTAATCGCTAACAAGTTTGTTGTTGATTACAGTACAGGCAAATGGTTAGTTTGTTTGGCATTCTGGCAACTCATCCGTACAACACCAGGTCCAAAGATAAGTTGATCATGGCTAACCAAGAACTGGATGCAAGTGTTATTGATCAGTCAAGAGAGGGGGAAAAGTCTGATATTAATCTTAAAGAGGAGTTGTATAAGCTGAAACAATAGATGGAAGAGATGTACCATGCATGGGTGAAAGGGCATACACCACCATCCTACCTCGCCAACCCTACTTTCGTCCCACCGTTGGCTCAATCCCATTAACCTCCCACTGTTGATTTATCTCCAAGCTTTTCCATTTACCACCATTACCAAGGCACCACTTCCCAAACATCATCAGCTCCACCACCCAAACCAGTTCCATACCCTCCTCTACTAGCCACCCCTATTTTCGTGGCACCCCCACCCGCTACACTCCATCGATCCTTCAGTGAGCCTTTATTCTAGACCCAAGATAACTAATACTATCCCCCGGAGCCTACTTTCAAGGCTCCAGAACCTTACTCATCAACTCCTCATTTCGACCTCCCTGTTGAGACTGAGAAACCACCTAAAAATCCAGAACAGGAGGAGATGTTCAGGAAGGTTAAGAGCTTGGAACAGTCATTCAGAAACATGCAGGGATTGGGAGGTCAGGTGAGTATGGCCTACAAAGATTTGTGTCTATTTCTTGATGTTCAACTACCAATGGGATTCAAGATGCCCAAATTCGATCTATATGATGGGCAAGGAAACCCGGTGGCCCATTTGAGGGGATTCTGCAGTAAAATAAGAGGAGCCGATGGGAAAGAAGAGCTGTTGATAGCATACTCTAGCCTTAGTCTGAGCGGCGCGGCGTTGGAGTGGTACACTCATCAGGATCACAACAGATGGTTATACATGGGATGATTTGGCCCAAGCATTCACTTGTCATTTCCAATACAATCTCGAGATTGTTCCAGATCGTTTGTCGCTGACTAAGATTGAGAAGAATCCTAGTGAAAATTTTTGGGAGTACGGTTTTCGTTGGAGAGAACAAGCGGCAAAGGTTGACCCACTGAGGAAAGAGAGCGAAATGGTGGATTACTTTCTGCAGGCCCTAGAGCCCACTTACTACGGCTATCTGGTATCGGCCATAGGCAAGTCCTTTAACGAAGTAGTAAAGATGGGTGGCATGGTATAAGTAGGGCTTAAGTCAAACAAAATCCGAAGTTACTCGGCTATTAAGGCAACTACTCAAGCCATTCAGAACGGTACTGGGGAATAATCGGAAAGAAGAAGAAAGAAGATGTGGCAACAATTGATTCAGGATCATGGTTTGGACCCAGGGGCCCGTCCCACCATTATAATCAGCCTCGACCCCACCACCAAACCTACACCCAAACCCCGTATAATCTACCCCAACATTACTTCCCATCATCAGACCCTCATTTTTCTGTCCACCACGCCCAAACATACTCTCAACCTCCTGCCCATGCACAATGGCATGCGCCAGTCCCACAAAACACCTACCCAACTCCACAAAATGCTTACCCACCCCTACGAGCCAACAAAAACCCTACTGGATCGGGTTTTCGGCCCAATCAAGCATTTAAGAACGAGAGGTTGCAGGGGAAGAAAACCTTCACCCCGTTGGGAGAGTCCTATACTAGTTTGTTCCACAGACTGAGGCAATTGGATATGCTGAGGCCAATTGAGTTGAAATTACCAAACCCTCATCCAAAGAATCTTGATTATTCTGTAAGCTGTGAATATTGTTCCGGCACACCGGGGCATGATATAGAGAAGTGTTGGCACTTGAAAAATGACATCCAGGAGCTCATTGATACTAACCGGATTGGAGTCCAAACTCCAGAGGCACCCAACATCAACCAGAACCCACTACCAACCCATAAGGAGGCAAACATGATCGAGATAGTACATAAGGGAGGGGATCCCAAAAAGCCTTCACAGACTGTTATGATGATTCGGTCCAGTGAGGTCAAGCCAGTTAAAAAATCAATAGTTGAAGGATCAGTGAACAAGTTGAGCTAGGCAAATAATGAGCCATCTGCGGTAGTCAGGAAAGGATCCCCATGTGATGTTACAGCAAAACAAGAAAAGTCAAAAGTGGTTGTGCCAGGAGTGGCAAACAAGCCTATCATAATTGTGGAGGGTGCCCGTACGGATCCTGTCATCATCAAGCATGTAACCCAGTTACTGATAGTCAACAACAAGGCTATCCCGTGGAACTATAAACTGGTGGTAGTGACCTACAAGGGAAAGAAAGTAAAAAAAGAAGTCAATGAGGCCCATGGATTAACTCGTTCGGGGAGATGCTTTGCCCCGGAAGAGTTAAGGAAAGCTAAAACCTCCAAAGATAACCCAGTTCTAGTGAAGAAAGCAGTAACTAAAGAAGAGGCGGAGGAGTTTCTGAGAAAAATGAAGGTACAAGACTATTCCATTGTGTAGCAGTTAAGAAAGATGCCTGCTCAGATTTCACTGTTGTCATTGTTAATCCACTCAGACGAGCATCGTCGGGCCTTGATGAAAATTCTAAATGAGAATCATGTTCCGGACAAGATTTTAGTAAACCATCTGGAAAAGATCACCAACAAAATATTTTAGGTGAACAAGGTCACTTTATCTAATGATGAGTTGCCCGTGGAAGGTACTGAACACAACAGAGCTCTCTATCTTATGGTAAAATGTGAAGATTCTGTGGTTACAGGGTATTAGTTGACAATGGTTCCAGTGCAAACACTTCCCCCATCTCTACTCTGAACAAGTTGAAGGTGGATGAAGAGAGGATTCACAAGAACAATATCTGTGTTCGGGGATTTGATGGTGGAGGGAAAGATTCAGTTGGTGATATAGTGCTTGAGTTGACAATAGGACCGGTGGAATTCACCATGGAGTTCCAGGTGCTGGACGTAGGCGTCTCCTACAATTTGCTATTAGGCCGACCTTGGATTCATGCCGCCAAAGCAGTCCCGTTTACTCTGCACCAGATGGTCAAGTTCGAATGGGATAAACAGGAGATCGTCGTGCATGGTGAGGATAATTTGTGTGCTCACAGTGATGTCGTTATCCCGTTCATTGAGATTGAAGATGAAAAAGGGCCCTGGGTCTATCAGGTTTTTGAAACAGTGTCGGTCGAGAAAATTCTAGAAGGAAAATGCGTTCCAATTCCAAAGGTAACCGCCACATTAGTCATGGTGGCCTTCAAAATGCTGAAAAATGGCTTTGTGCCTGGTAAGGGTTTGGGTGCGTCCCTACAGGGTATCATACATCCGGTGTCCCTCCCTAAAAACTTGGGTACATTTGGTATGGGATTCCAACCCACAACCGCAGACGTGAAAAGAGCTAGAAAGTTGAAACAGAGGGCGTGGGCCCTTCCAAAGCCTCTCCCATGTCTCTCCAAGTCATTTGTCAAACCCAATGCCAGGAAATATCTAGTGACAACAGTTCCCAGTTCTGTGGTTGACATTGATGAAGAGTTAATTGAAAGGTTCCAGAGGTTGTTCGATGAGGTGAATATGGTGGAAGTTGGAGAAGGTTCTAGCAAAGTAGATGTGCAGTTTGTTGGGCCGAATGCAAAGCTTAACAATTGGAAGGCTACTTCTCTCCCTACCCGGAAGGAGTTTTGGTAGTTTGCTTTGATTTTCTTTTAGTTTATCTGGATTATTCCAGGGTTGTAATTCAGATTCTATGTTCCATCCATTTGGATGTATAAACCTTGTTATCTTTTAATTTTAATGAAATGCAATTTTCCTTTTTCATCATTCCTGATAGTTTTATTTTTGTTTTTCTTTTCTTCCCTGTACAGTTCTTTTTATGCTAGTTTCAATTACATGACATGCATGAGGAATCTTCGGCCCAGTCCTAAAAGTCAATCTAATTCTGAAAAAATAATCCAAGAAATAGAGTGTGATGATGAATCAGAATATGATGAGGATGAGGCCTTTGAAGAGATTAGTAAAGAACTAAGTCATTTTGAGGAAAAACCCAAGCCTAACCTGAATGATACGGAAGCGATCAATTTAGGGGACCCAGATAATGTTAGAGAAACTAAGATAAGTGTCCATCTTGAACCGCAAACCAGGGAAGAAATAATCAAAGTACTGTTTGAATATAAAGATATTTTTGCATGGTCATATGATGACATGCCGGGTCTAAGCACTGACTTGGTGGTTCACAAATTTCCCACTGACCCGACATTCCCTCCCGTCAAGCAGAAGTTGAGAAAGTTCAAAACTGACATGAGTGTGAAGATTAAAGAAGAGGTTACAAAGTAGTTTGATACAAAGGTCATTCAAGTCACGCAGTATCCCATTTGGTTAGCCAATGTTGTGCATGTGCCAAAGAAGGATGGCAAGACCAGAGTGTGTGTTGATTACCGTGATCTCAACAAGGCAAGTCCAAAGGACAACTTCCCACTGCCAATTATCCATATTTTAATTGATAATTGTGCCAAGCATGAGATTGGGTCTTTTGTGGATTTCTATGGCTATCATCAGATCTTAATGGATGAGGAAGATGCGGAAAAGTCGGCATTCATCACGCCGTGGGAGACAAATTGCTACCGGGTCATGCCTTTCGGTTTGAAAAATGCTGGGGCAACTTACATGAGGGCAATAACGACCATATTCCATGACATGATACACAATGAGAGCAAGGTCTACGTGGATGATGTGATCATAAAGTCCAGGAAGCAGTCTGACCACGTCGGGGATTTGAGGAAATTTTTCCAGAGGATTTGCAGGTACAATCTTAAGCTTAACCCCTCCAAATGCGCAGTTAGTGTTCCATATGGAAAACTACTGGGATTCATAGTTAGCTGTCGAGGTATTGAATTGGACCCGTCAAAGATCAAGGCTATACAGGAATTACCACCGCCAAGGAACAAGACCAAAGTGATGAGTCTGTTAGGGAGGCTAAACTACATTTGCAGGTTTATTGCTCAGCTCACGACAGCTTGTAAGTTTATCTTCAAGTTGCTGAAGAAGGATGTTGCGGTCAGGTAGACTGATGAGTGTCAGGAAGCATTTGATAAGATAAAGGGGTACTTGTCAAACCCACCTGTGTTGGTACTACCAGAACCGGGGAGACCTTTGATTCTGTATTTGACAGTATTGGATAATTCATTTGGTTACGTGTTGGGTCAGCATGACATCACCGGCAGGAAGGAGCAAGCCATCTATTATCTCAGCAAGAAGTTCATATCTTATGACTTTAGGTACACTCACATTGAAAGGACATGTTGCGCCCTAACTTGGGTAGCACAGAAGTTGAAGCTTTACTTGTCATCATACACCACTTACCTCATTTCTCGCTTGGATCCGTTAAAATATATCTTTCAGAAGCTTATGTCCATAAGAAGACTTGCGAAGTGGCAGATTTTGCTCACAGAATTTGACATTATCTATATGACTCGGAGTGCGATGAAGGCCCAAGCATTGGCCAATCATTTGGCCGAGAACCCGGTGGATGAAGAATATGAACTTTTGAAGACTTACTTCCCTGATGAAGAGGTGATGCACATTGATGAGTTGGAGCAGACTGAAAAACTAGGTTGGAAACTTTTCTTTGATGGGGCTGCGAACATGAAAGGAGTCGGAATAGGGGTTGTGCTTATTTCTGAAACAGGGCATCACTACCCTGTTACGGCTCAACTTCGTTTCTACTGTACCAACAACATGGCCGAGTACAAGGCATGTATTTTGGGTTTGAGGTTAGCTGTAGACATGGGTGTCCAGGAAGTCTTGGTCTTGGGAGACTCGGACCTTCTGGTGCACCAGATTCAAGGAGAATGGGAAACACAGGATTTAAAGCTCATACCGTACTGACAATGTTTGTATGATCTTTGTCAACGGTTTCGATCTGTAGAGTTCAGGCATATTCCAAGGATCCATAATGAGGTTGTCGATGCTTTGGCTACCTTGGCGTCAATGTTGCACCATCCAGACAAAGCTTATGTCGACCCTCTGCATATTCAAGTCCGCGATCAACATGCTTACTATAACATAGTGGAAGAAGAACTTGATGGTGAGACGTGGTTCCACGACATCAGGGATTACATCAGAATGGGGGTGTATCCGGTACAAGCCACGGGGGATCAAAAGAGAATAATTCAACGTTTGGCAAGTGGGTTTTTCTTCAGTGGAGGAGTTTTGTACAAAAGGATTCAAGATCTTGGTTTGTTAAGATGCATAGATGCTAGACAAACATCAACTATCATGACCGAAGTACATTCTGGGGTTTGCGGGCTGCACATGAGTGGGTATGTTCTGGAAAAGAAGATTCTCCGAGCGGGTTATTATTGGCTCACTATGGAGCGAGATTGCATCAATTTTGTGCGCAAGTGTCATCAATGTCAACTACATGGAGATTTGATTCATTCTCCGCCATCTAAATTGCACACAATGTCTGCACCATGGCCCTTCGTTGCTTGGGGCATGGATGTCATTGGACCAATTGAGCCAGCAGCATCCAATGGGCACAGGTTCATTCTGGTAGCCATTGATTATTTTACCAAGTGGATTAAAGCTAAAACTTTCAAGTTTGTGGCCAAGAAAGCAGTGGTCGATTTCGTTCACTCAAATATTATTTGTCGGTTAAGAATCCCAAAGGTGATCATCACAGATAATGGTGCTAATCTCAACAGTCATTTGATGAAAGAGGTATGTCAACAGTTTAAGATTGTGCATCGCAATTCCACCCCATACCGGCCCAAGGCGAATGGAGCAGTCAAGGCAGCCAACAAGAACATAAAGAAGATACTCTGGAAAATGGTGGAAGGTTCCAGGCAATGGCATGAAAAGTTGCCTTTTGCATTGTTGGCTTATCGCACTACTGTTCGCACTTTAGTAGGGGCAACTCTTTATTTGTTGGTATATGGCACTGAAGCGGTGATACCCACGGAAGTCGAAATCCCGTCCCTCCGTATTGTTGTAGAAGCCGAAATTGATAATGACGAGTGGGTCAAAACCCGTCTGGAGCAATTGAGTTTGATTGATGAGAAGAGGTTGGCGGCAGTGTGTCATAGCCAATTGTATCAAAAGAGAATGGCAAGATCATACAACAAGAAGGTGCGTCCCCGAAATTTGAAGTGGGTCAGCAAGTAGTGGAACATATCCTTCCACATCAGGCTGAAGCAAAAGGCAAGTTCGCCCCAAATTGGCAGGGTCCGTTCATCGTAACGAGAGTGTTGTCCAATGGTGCTTTGTATTTAACAGATATAGAAGGCAAATGTGTAGATATAGCTATCAATTCAGATGTAGTCAAAAGATATTATATATGATTTCTTTGATAAATTGCGTGTGTTTGTACTTGGCATGTTTTGAAGATTGGAATGACGAAGGCATTTTGTTCTGCTATATAAACACTTTATCCTTTGTTACCTCTTTGAGCCTTATTTATTTCCTTTCATACCCTCTTTTGGAATCAGTAACAAAATTCAGAAACATGAACGCACAAGCTAGGAAAAGAGAGAGAAAGATAAGATAAAAAGAGAAAGAAAAGAATGAAAAAGAGTGAAGAGAAAAAAAAGAAGGAAAAAAAAAAGAAAAAGAGAAGAAAAGAAAGAGAAAAATCACAACAACAAAGTAATTCCTATGACATGAACTACGTTTGACCTGATTCCTTTTAAGGATACGTAGGCAGTCTCACGGTTCGGTCTCATCAAAATAAAAATCCAAAAGCCCCCAGGCAAAGAAACTGGGGCAGAAGTTGTGGTTATGTAAAAGATCTGATTCCAAAAGTTATAAGTTTGAACCCATTCAAGTTGTTTTGAGCTTTCGTGATATCCTTTCTTTTTTAACCCTATCCAAAAACCCACATTACGGTCCAAAATAAGACCTTCCAATCAGTCTTCGAGAAATGCCAAGTCAAGCAAATAGAGGCGATTCATATCCAGGGCAACACTCCGGTCTAAGCATGAAAAATAAAAATGAGAGAGTCTTATCGGTGAAAACCCTCGCAGGCACCGTAAGGCGACGAAAGCTGAGAGAAATTAAAATGAAAGAGTCTTATTGGTGAAAACCTTCACGAACACCGTAAGGCGATAGTAAGTTGATATAAGAACAAATGAGAGAGGTTTGTCGGTGAAAACCCTTCAGGGCACCACAGACCGAACAGGGTCAGTGGTTGTGCAAAGAAATTGGGTCATGAAGATCTTGGGGCACAAGTATGACAACTGAAAGTTGATTGGTTGGATAGACTAGGCTGATTAATCCGAAATACATGTCATTATTATTGGTCCCAGCTGCTCCACTCAGATAAGTTTTTTTTCTCCTTCAAACAGTCATCCAGTTTTGGATTTGTCTTATTCCTAACTCTCAAAGTCATTGCATTTTATTTCTTTTGGGTTTATTTCTCTAAGATGTTCCCAATGTCAATTTTGTTTAAGCAAATAAGAAAGGATTTCAAAGCTCACTACCAACTTCCGAAATTGCACAAAGCACAGCGCGACCAAAGCATGCCAGAGATAGTATGATGTAAAGTAGGATATAATGTGTCAGTAAAAGTTCCATCGGTGGAATGGTTTAGTAATTTCATGGGAGATGCAGAGGTTCAGATAGAGGGATCAGAAATGTAAAACAATGGTTTGGGTATAGAGCACTCGGGTCATCCAGGGTCCTGCGGTTGAGGATTAGTCAGAAAGTCAAACAATTCTTGGCCAGTTCAAGGCAGCCAGTCAAAGAAAAGCACCATAACGGAGAGGCCACCTTGAACAAGAATTCCACAAACTAACCACCACATTTTTTTAAAAAAAACTGACAAGATTTCTTTGATTTTAAACAGGGGCAGAAAATTTCATTTGCTTCAGAGAAACTCTCCGTAAGGGAAAGCAAGTACCAGACAGGTTTGACCATAAATTCTCAGGACTCTCCTAGATAATGGGACCTTGTTTAAAAATCAAAACATTCATGAGTAACAAGATCTAGCATAAGTCTTACCCCAAAGAAATACAAGTTAGCTTTGAAGTTTTCATTCTTAGGATAGGATTCAATTTGAAATTTTCAGGACCCTCCTGAATAATGGGACTTAGCTTTAAGACCTCTATTAGATAACAAGATTTAGCGTAAGTTCTGTCGTAGGGAAGTATAATTTAGCCTTAAAGTTGTCGTTCTTAAGATGAGATTTGATTTTCAGGACCCTCCTGGAAAATGGGATGTAGTTTTAAGACTTTCTCAGATAACAAGATTTAGCTGAAGTCATACCTTTAGAAGATATAATTTAGCTTTAAAATGGTCATTTCACTATGAGTTTTCAGGACCCTCCTGGATAATGGGATCTAGCTTTCAAGTTCTTAGTGATATTTGGTAGCATGACTCAATTAACACTCACAGATGTGCCCAGCTACCAAACTGGGGCAGAAAAGTTTCTTTGTTTTGTTTATTTTGTTGAAATCAGGCACCCACCCAGAGGGAAAGGGAAAACAAATCAAATTCCAAGGGAAAGCAGCGAGGTTCAAATGAGTTCAGCAATCAGGAGCCCGCCTGGAGAACAAAGGGAAGCAGAAATTCAAGTGTTGGTAATCAGGAGCCTACCTAAAGAACGAAGGGAAGCGGCAATTCGAGTGTTGGTAATCAGGAGCCCACCTGGAGAACGAAGGAAAGCAGCAATTCAAGTGTTGGTAATCAGGAGCCCACCTGAAGAACGAAGGGAGGCAGTTCAAGTGTTGGTAATCAGGAGCCCGCCTGGAGAACTAAGGGAAGTAACAATTCAAGTGTTGGTAATCAGGAGCCACCTGAAGAACGAAGGGAAATGGCAATTTGAGTGTTGGTAATCAGGAGCTCGCCTGGAGAACGAAGGGAAGCAACAATTCAAGTGATGGTAATCAGGAGCCCACCTGAAGAACGAAGGGAAGCAGTTCAAGTGTTGGTAATCAGGATCCCACCTGGAGAACGAAGGAAAGCAGCAATTTAAGTGTTGGTAATCAAGAGCTCACCTGAAGAATGAAGGGAAGTGGCAATTCGAGTGTTGGTAATCAGGAGCCCGCCTGGAGAACGAAGGGAAGCAACAGTTCAAGTGTTAGTAATCAAGAGCCTACCTGGAAGAACCAATGGAAAGCAGCAATGCTTGAAGGAAGACGACCCAAGTTCAGCAATCACGTGTTTGCCTGAACAATAAAGGAAAAGCATCTTAGTCTACAATTCAAGTCAGCAACAAAGGAATTTCACCTGGAGAGTACGAGTCAACAGAGCAACAAGAACTACAAGATCAAGTCTGAAGATATAGATAGGATTCTTATAATGCATAGATCATAGTTTAGTCTAGCTTCTTGTATTTTGTCTTGGTTTAATAAGGAGTTCAGTAAGCAGTAGCAGTAGTAGCAATAGTGAAATCACAGCTTCATGGTAGTCCCAGCTATCGAAACTTCCCGAACTATGTTGACCTGATTCCTTTATAGCCAAGGATATGTAGGCAACCTCGGAAGCATGGTGTAGTCAAATCTTTCAAAAATGCTTCCCATGGAGTATTCAAACGGGCAAAAATCGCTCGTATCCGCTCACTTTATCTTTGCACGAAAACTCTTCGTGTTTCCGAGCAAAGAGGGGCAGCTGTGAGCACGTAATTTTTTCCCTATATGAATTACTCCCATAAATTCAAGTAAATAAATTTTTCCCATTATTTGCAATTTCGTAGATTTTTGTAGCATTTTTTGTTAACTGTTTGCATTTGTCTATGCACGTTTATTTTATTTAATTCATGAAAAATGCAAAAATATGTTGCATTTTCATTTAGGATTTAATTTGGCATTTTGGAATTAGTTAGTAATTTAGTTGTGTTACAAAAATAGAAAAATCAGAAAAATAACTCATTTTTGCATTTAACTTCGAATTTTGTAGTTTTCTTTTAATTTGGTAAATTAATTAGTTGTGGCAAGTATTATTTCGAGTAATTAATCTAATTTGGTAGGATAATTTGGTTTAGGAATTAATTTAGATTTTTATTTTGAAAAGAAAAATGAAGTTTTGAAAATAAAAAAAATTAAGAGAGAAAAGAAACGGAATCGAAGAAAGAAGTCTTGTTGGGCTGTTCAATTAATTCCCCACAGGCCCAAACATTTTTTACCCTTTACCCGCCCCAAATTGTCCCAAACCCGCCGTTTTTACCCGGCCCACCCGCTCAGCTAACCAAACGACCCCATTTCCTAGGCTTTAGATTTGAGTCGTTGACCACATGTGATCAGACGGCCAGGAACTGAAGCTCCTTATGTATATAACTATCCAAAAAGCCCCCAACCCCATCAGACCCACTCCCTCCTCTTCGTCTCTAACTTGAACCCTAGAGAGACTGCCGCCCTTAGATACTCACCCTCATCTCTGGTTTCGGCGACGCCATAAACCACTCCAACCCACCGAAAAATAACACCCCAGAACCCTCTCACCCTCCCCATTCCAAATTTAACATAACTTCCCTCAAATCCCCCTACAAGTGCTCGAATTTCAAATCTAAATCCAAGATCTAAAAACCCTAAACCCCCCCCCCAAATTTACCCAAGTTCACACCAAATGACCCCTCACCTCTTTCCCGCTCCAAACCCGTTTTTGTTTCTTATGAAATTAGCTCGTCAGTGGTGGAGCAGGGGTCTGGGAAGCCCTAGGTCTCGCCCTGTTTTCTTTTCTGGTTCAGCAAGGTCGAGTGAACCTAAACCGTCATTAATCGTTTGTCTTTTGTTAAGGACAATCGATTAATCACAATCGAAGGTTCATTTTCTTCTACAAAAAGGGCTATGCGAGTTCATACGGGTTTTTGCTCGAAGCCAGGTTTGGGGTAATTTCCCTTATGTCGATTGGTTTCCTTTGATCTTCCCCTTTTTTTTCTTTTTTTTTTCTTCAGAAGTTTGGGTTCTTGTTTGATTGCATAATGGTTCTGGTTGTAAGTTCATTAGCTAGCTTGTATGCCTAATCGTTAATCGGCTTCATAAGGTGTGAGTTTAATTTGGTATCAATTTGTGAGGTTTTTTTTTTCCTGCTCTTTTAGTTTATGATGGTCGATCAATAGTTAGGTTTTATTTTATGCTTGTTAAGTGATTCTGGAACTGAAACATTAAGGCTGGTCAAGTGTAGTTCATCGTTTGCATTGAATTTTCTGAGTTCATGTTTGTGTGAGAAAGGTCTTAGGTTTAATTCAAGGCGTAGTTGTATTTGTTGGTTCATTCAAGCATGTTTTAGAATCATCAATTTTCCAGTATTTCTGAAAATTCTATTTTAGGGTCCTATAGTAGACTAGTCCTTCGTGGATATAATTTGATTCAACAGTTGTTTTTGAAGTTCCCTTGTTTTCAATCCATTTGAAGATATTAGCCTGCTTGTTTGTTGTTTGTGGCTATTCAGAACTTTTAGGGTGTTAGTTGAATAATTAGGAACTTCAGGGTTAATTTGGGGATTGTTTAACCTGGGAAATCTTTTAATAACTGATTGGGAAGCTTCCTAAATGGACAACTGCCCAAAATTGTTAAGGAAAACTGGCTGAAAAATAAAAATATCTGAAAGAAAAGGACAGTTGTACAAAAGTCAGTTTTAAAAGATGCTCTTTGATGGTATTTTTGGGAAATCACACTACCTTGCCTTGGAAGGCACACAACATACCCCTGCCTTATAAATAAGGCTTTTCCTTTATTTAGCAGACACTTTTTTTCAGACCCTAAAAGACCACAAAAAATTCTCTACACTGTTGCATTGGAAATTGACTGGATTTTCTGATTTTCTTTGAGAAGAACCTTTTAGAAAACTTTCATTAGATATTTGTTTTTCTAGGTTTGAGCATAAGCTGAAGTTGTTTGTTGGTTGGTTGCTGTTGTTTCCTCTACTTGGTTGACTACACTGATATCACGACCCTAACCCCGAACCCGGTCGTTATGGCGCCTCTCGTGAAGACAAGGCCAGCCAGACCAAAACAGAACACCTCATTTAAATAGTTAAATACCATAAATAGTTCTAAAACATGATATAATAACCATAATTTGCAGAAATAAATATAACAACAGCAGAAACCATCCCGACACAGCCCAAACCGGGGTGTCACAAGTCATGAGCAACTAAGGATCCTGATACGAGTCTACTAGATATAATATCTGGTACAACTGCTTGAAGAATATAAAAGTAATAAGATAAGGGAGGCACAGGGGCTGCGGACGCCAAAAGCTACCTCGTAGTCTTCGAAAACACTGGCTGGACTGGGAGGATCAGCTCTCAGGAGCGGACTTTGCGATGCCTGAATCTACACACACGGTGCATGGAGTAATGTGAGTACTCCGACCCAGTGAGTAATAATCATAAATAATGGCTGAAAGCAAGAAAACACGTAAAGGCACAAAGCAATTCTATATCAAGCAGTAAAATCACTTAAAACAGTAAATCAGTGAAGAAGTCAAATGAAATCTTTTAAACCAAGTGAAACAGGTAATTTAGCAGGTAAATAACAAGTAGAAATCTGCCTCTCGTGCACAGTAACAATCAGTCAGAACCGTATCAGCCCCTCGGGCTCACTCTCAGTACAATATCAGCCCCTCGAGCTCACTCTCAGTACAGTATCAGCTCCTCGATCTCACTCTCAAATCATGATGGGTACCCATGCTCATTGTAGGGGTGCAGACTCCGGAGGGGCCCCTTACGGCCCAAGCGTTATATCAAGCCACCTCATGGCATATAAAAGTATCTCAGGCCCTCATCCTCATATCACTCAGCATATCCTCACATATGGCCCTCGGCCTCACTCAGTCCGAAAATCATCACAAGCCCCTCAGGCATTAGTAAAAGAGTAGTTCTCAGCCCAAAACATCATTTAGAAATATCATTTAAGTTTCAAATATGAATAAAAGTGGCTGAATTTGTAAAACCGTAAATATCACAGGACTTAGTTCAAGTAATAAGTCAAACAGTGAGTAATTAGTGATAAAAATCCCCGGAGGGTTCAAATAGTTGGCAAAAAGCCGAAATATGGCATCAGTCCAAATCATGATGATAACAGATAAGTTTCAGTCAAATATGCGGTAAAATCATCAGTCGGGATGGACCAAGTCACAATCCCCAATAGTAAACAACTCCAAGCTCATCATCAAGTGAGTGTCTCACCTCAATATAGCACTACAATGTGCAATTCAGGGTTTCAAACCCTCAAGACATCATTACAATCATTACTCACCTCGAACCGGTGAAATCTCTAGCTCGCGATGCCTTTGCCCCTCAAATTGGCCTCAACGTGCGTCGAATATAACCAAAAGCAGAACGAATATGTCACAATATGCTAAGGGATCAAAGCCCAAGCGAAAACAATCGAAAATATCAAAAATCCCGAAATTAGCAAAACCCGAGCCCCAGGCCCACTTCTCGAAACTCAGAAATTTTCACATCATTAGATTCCTTATCACCCCACTAGTTTATACATACCAAAAGTTCTCATTTCCGACCTCAAATGGTCCTTCAAATCCCAATTCAAAAGTTCAAAATCACAAGCCCTAGTTCTTCCATTTTTAGCTTAGTTTCCATGAATTTCTAGGTTAATTTCACAGTAGAATCACGCTTTAGGTTCAAAAATCTTACCTCTAATAAGTTATCCTTGAATCTCTCTTCAATCTCCCTCAAAGAGCTCCCAAAATGATCAACTATGGAGTAAAAATGGCCCAAAATCACGGATGAAATAACTTATAAACTTTCTGCCCAGGTCTGACCCGTCCTTCTTTGCGAACACGGTCAACCTCTCACGTTCGTCTAGCAGAAATTTACGTTGACCAACTTTTACCTTACACGAACGCGACACGCTAATCGCGAACGCTATGCCTCCTCTGCCTTGACCTTCGCGAACGCGAGACACCTGACGCGAACGCGAAGAGCAAAATTCCACTAGACCCCAAATCCTTATACGCGGACGCGGACAGCCTCATGCGAACGCGAAGCACAAACTCCTAGCCTTCCGCGAACGTGAGGCTCCTCTCACGAATGCGAAGGCTTAAATTCTTGCCTTTCTCAAATTCTTCTACGCAAACGCGAGGCTCCGCTCGCGAACGCGAAGAGATAATTCTCTGCAACAGCTGGGCATATTTTTCTGCAACTTTCAAACTCCAAAATGGTCTGATTGACCATCCAAAACTCACCCGAGGCCCCCGGGACCTCAACCAAAAGCACCAACACATCCTAAACCCTCATTCAAACTTGTTCCAATCATCAAAATACCTCAAACATCACCAAATCCATCAATTCACATTGAATTCAAGCCTAAGTTTTCTAAAAACTTTTGAAATACGCTTTCGATCAAAAACGCAACCAAACCACGTCCAAATAACCTAAAATTTTGCAAACACATCACAAATGACATAACAAAGATACAGCAACTCTCGGAATTTCATTCCGACCCTCGAATCAAAATCTCACCTACCAACCGGAATCGCCAAAATACTAACTTCGCCAATTCAAGCCTAATTCTATACCAGACCACCAAAAGAAATTCCGATCACACTACTAAGTCATAAATCACCTCCCAAAGCTAACCGAACCATCGGAACTCATATCCGAGATCTCTAGCACATAAGTGAACATCTGATTGACTTTTCCAACTTAAACCTTCTTAAAAGAGACTAAGTGTCTCATTTCTTACCAAATCCTCCCCGAACGCAAACTAATCAACTCGATCACATAAAATGTGGATAACAAAGTATAAAGAAGTAGAAATAGGGGAAACAGAGCGGAAACTCATGAGACGACTTGCCAGGTCGTCACAACTGAACTGCCTAATTTCTCACACTTTTGCCTTGATTTCCAGGTATTTTTCTAGGATTATGATAACTGCTGAAGTATAAGAGCATCTTGATGTATTGTAGTTGTAGTAAGAATGTGGATGAATAAATTTAAGGTCGTAAGTATTTTCCATATATGTTTTTTTTCTTTTTTTTTCCTGAAATTCTATGTCAAATCTTTGGTTCATTTCCTTTCAGCTTTTAGTTAGTGTGAGATTTGTGAAGGAACAATGATCCAAGAGGGATTTAATAGGTGTCAGGACTTAAGTTAATACAATTTCATGAACTATTCAATTGGTTGGATCATGTAGTTTATCTCTGTATGTTCTTTTATATTCAAGGATTGGGGTGATCTGAACCTCATGTTAATGGTGGTTGTTAAGACTCTATAGCTAGTTCACTCAATTTGAGCAGGGTTAATTGGTTATGGGAATTACCAAGTTTTAGCATTGTTAAAGTTATTTGTTAGTGCCAGGGTTAGCATGTGAATCAATAGCTTTATTTTTAATTTGTTTGCCAACAGGTGTAAAGTCCGATGTCATAAATTGGTGATGATCATTAGCCCTTGTCTTATGTTTTCTTTTGTTGTAAGGCTGTCATATGTTTTTGGATTACTGAATATTTTGATGCATGGGTTCAAATCAGTAAGCATTTACGTTATCAGGGTCCAGGATTAGATAAGGTTAAATTCTGAAATATTGATTTACATTCGGTTAAAATTTGTGAGAGTTTGGGCTGTGAGAGAGACTTTGGTTGAGTCCTCAGTCGCTGTTGTTTTGGGCACTAAATCATGAGTTGCCCAGTTCCCAGTTGAGGCGTTTTTCTTTTAAGTTGTTTGAACAATTAATTTCATTTATACTTTGTCAAGTACCTGTTGTAATGCCATGTTTCTCATGGGTGTACTTTGTTTTAGGCAGCCATGATTGGTTAAGAAATTGGGCCATTATCGTTAGCCCATTCACGCTGAGCCCCCTCGTTAGTTCTGTACTGGGCTTCATGTTGAGCCCAGCTTCCTCTTGAGTCTTGCCACGGGAGCTTGCATGATATTGGTTTTTCTGTTAACCTAAGCCTTGCCAAAGATAGCTAAATGCTTGGTCTCGTCCAACATGGATCTAGGATCAACAGTTTGGGATCGAGCATTAACTCGGGTTAAATCGGAACTCTTTTGGCCATTCTTGATTAATCATGGCGCTTTAATTAGACTCGAGGTGTGCCATAGACAAAATTAGATAACTCATGTCCTTAGAGTAATTAACTTTAACCCTTTAGAATTTGAGGTGTGCTATTAGTGAATTTTCCATGGCCCTCGCAAACTTGAAAGTGCGTAGTTGCTTTAGGCGCGTAATTTAAATTAACTTTCTTAAGCTCGGGTGTGCATTTCATGTGACCCAAATCCAAATCTCAACAACGTTAGATAAAATGTGTTGTGGACCGCGGGTGCATTTCATGTGGCGTGGTCCAAGGCACGTTTTAAGCAGCGTTGAATCTTCTTAAAAATGATTAAAAGCGGTTAATAAATTAAAATCTACTATAGTATAAAACATGTGTGAAAATTAGATAATAAGCCAATAATAACAGTTGAGCGACCGTGCTAGAACCACGGAACTCGGGAATGCCTAACACCTTCTCTCGGGTTAACAGAATTCTTTACCCAGATTTCTGTGTTTGCGGACTGTAAAACAGAGTCAATCTTTCCTCGATTCGAGATTTAAAATCAGTGACTTGGGACACCATAAATTATCCCAAGTGGCGACTCTGAATTTTTAATAAAATAATCTTGTTTCGATTGTCACTTTAATTGAAAAAACTCCCTTATACCCTTCCGCAGTGTAGGTAAAAAAGAGATGTGGCAATACTCGGTTTCACCGAACTACGTGGGTTCAGCCCACATTTTTCAAAAAAAAAGAAGGAAAAGGAGCATAAAATTCTGCATGTGCATAAAATTTTCGAAAATAATGCTATTTTTGGTCACGCTTTTACTGTTTTGCCCTCGTATTCCGCTTGTTTCGCCAAGACAACCTTAAAATCTTCCTGGGAAGTGCCGAAGGGTCGTTTTCGTAAAAATAGTTTTTATTTATTTATTTTGTCTATTTTTATCATTTTGGTTCCTATGTCTGGCTGTTTTTGTCGAGACATCCTTTATGCCTTCTGTGGAAGTATCAAAGGGTCATTTTCGTAATAATAGTCATTTTTCCTACTTTTATCATCTCAACTTTTGTGTCCGATAATTTCAAAAAATATATATATATTATAATAATACTAATAATATAAAATAGATCGAGTCCTAAATTGGCAATAAAAAAAGGGAAAAAAAGAAAAAAAAGAATGATCAGAAGTTGCATATAATTTAGGTAAGTCCTGACCCTTTTTATCTTATTCTTAGGTTCATCATGAGTTCTCCATAAAGAAGCAGTCAGAAAAGAGTAAGGGACGAGACACCTCCTATGTTCTTAATCAGAGATAAGGCCCCGAGTAGTCTCTGTAATTGGTGGGCTAGTTTTGCTACATGGGAACAGAATCAAGTATTTAAGCACCTCAAGTTCCTCACAAACATCATGGGAATTAGGCTCTAGTGGGTTTTTGGGAACCCGTGAACAATGTCTTCAGGTTCAAAGATTGTGAAATGACGCCTACATTGGAAGAATTAGGTGGGTTCACCGGATTGGGGAGAGACCTTCATGGGAAAAAGCCTGTTGCTCCGAGAAAAGTTGGTGTGAACAACTTTTTGAAGAAGATATGCCTCCGTCGAATTCCAATGGTTTGCTTAAACGAAGGTTGGATTCCGTTGGAATATCTTTATGATAGATTTGGGGACGAGAAAGGCTTTGAGAACTTCTCGGGCACAGAATTTGTCAACCAGTTGAGTTACGACGTTTGGAGGGAGTTGAGAATTTTCGCGTTCATGATATCATTTCTAGGGATCATGGTCTTTCTAGAGCGTGGTGGGTGCATCAGAATTCGATTGGTTGTTCTAGTCTCGTATTTGCAAAGTAGCGAGGATCATACCATTCTTCCCATGATTTTGGGAGATATTTTTCGAGCTTTGACCCGTTACCAAGAAGGTGAAGATTACTTCGAGGGATGCAATATCCTGCTGCATATGTGGTTCATAGAGCACCTTTATCATCATCCAATAGTAGTAAAATTCAATGATAATTGGCTGAATTACATTAGATGTCACCCAGACAGAGCTGCAAGTTGTAACCGTCCAGAGGGGGTGAGGGCCTGGCGGATATTACTTGGTTCATTGAGTGCTGATAGAATCACTTGGAACTATTATTAGTTCCCTTCTGGTAGGGTCATGCATATGTCACGTATCGCCCGTTCTTCATAATCATGGGTTTTATAGGTTTCCAACCCTACGCGCCCCTACGCGTCATGCGCCAGCTAGGGAGAGAGCAAAAGAGGCCCCCGATTGAGGACATGCATCTGTTCGTGTGGGAATTCAAGGAAGAGGAACCTCCAAGGGAGTCATATGCACAAAAGGTTTGGTTTGGTGTTCAATTTTCTGATTTGGACGAGATGGTAGCTGATCGTGAATGGGGGGAGGTAAGCTTCGCATACCTTGAGTGGTTTCATAACCAGGCTATCCCCGAGAAAAGTCCAGAAAGATCCATACGACAAGCAGTTGATTGGGAGGAGGAAATCGAGGCCAGAGTTAGAGAAACTAGAAGGGAAGTGGCACAAGAGTTCCAATCTCGTATTGATATTTTACAAGAAGATGAGGGCATTTAAGAGACAGTCATGGACATACAACAGGCTGATTTTGAGCGGGAAAAGGCTTAGTGGGCACAAGAGAGGCGAGCACTCAAAGCTCAAATTAGGCAGAAAAAAGTGATCACTGCCGCTCAACAACACGAAGAAAGAGAAGCGCAGTTTAAGGTGGTCCGTGATCGTGAGCGTAGATGTTTTGCTCCATTAATCCAAGGTCTGAGGAAGCAGATAAGGGGAGTTGAGTCAAGCAAGGAGAGCCAGATCGCGGAGTTTGAAGTTGAAAGACATTTATACCAAAGTATGATCAATCGGTTGGAGGGGGAGTTACTAGAAAATCGGCACCAGAAAGATATGGCCTTGGACCGCGACCGTGATGCGGTGGATCTAGCTGAGACCCGTGGTCAGCAAAATCAAGAGTTGCATATGGCTCAGGAATACATTAAGGAAAAAATTCTTGAGGTAGCCACATATACCTCAAGAGCATGCAAGAGTTGCCAGGGAATGACGCCCAAGCGGTTTGCAGAAGTATCATTGAACGTTGCTCGTCATATATCTGCAGACTTGGAGAGGATATACCGTAATGTTTGGGGTCAGCCACAGGAACAAGCGCCTTGATTATAGTGATGCTAGTGGATTTTACTGCAGAGATCAAAGCCTTCTTTTAGTTAGCAATATTTTTGATTATTATTTTGTTATCTTTGAGTCTATAAGAGTCTTTTGGTATTTTAAGTCTTGTTGTTTTGCCTTTTATCCTAAGAAGTCTGTTTGAGTCAAGTCCGGTCTTGTTTAAATGTTTGTCTTTATGTAATTCTTGTTTTTGAGTCTTGTATGAAAAAAAAAATTGAAAAAGATTTTACTTTCGGAAATCCATTCCTAGCTCGATATCAAAATTAGCCTCTTTTATGGGATTATTTGTATATGAGTAAAAAAAAAGAGTTAGTTTATTTTACTTTATTCCCGATTTGCCCTGAACTACGTAATGATCTGATTCATGCGGCGACATGATACGTAGGCAACCCACAAAAGGTTCGATCAAAACATTTTTTAAATGACTCTAAAGTAAGGGATCAAACTAAGGCGAAATGAATGGAAAAAAAAGGAAAAAAAAGAGAGAGAATGAAATAACAGTGTCAATAAGCAACAAACTGATAAGCCGGAATGAAACATGAAGCCTTCCAAAAGCATGTTAGAGATGGTGATATTTTAGGAGCATAGCATATCTACGTGTGATTCCTATCTATAAAATGCTTAACCCTAACACATTTGTTGCCTCTTATATAGTAAGCTTAAGGTGGTTGGTTTGTGGAGAAACTAGCAACACATCATTACTTCACAAGATCTAAGGGTGCGGTGGTAATGGATAACAATGATGAAATCGAATTGGTCAGTGACAATCCGCAGGGTCAGTCAGTTGAGCAAGAGTCGGATGAGATAAGAAAATTGAGACAACAACTGTCACATGTATATCAAGCTTGGGTTTCCGGTCGACCTCCACCCCAGGGTCCCTCAGAGGGAGCTTCCACCATACCCCAGCTACTCAACCACCGCTCCATGCAACAAGCGATCCCATTCTACTACCAGGGTATATGCCAAACTAAAGCCTCCATGCTGCCCCCGGTACCTCTAATATGCGACCTCCAGTCGCACCGGTCAGGAGCACCCCTCTCGTCGTGTCTGGCACACCAATATATATAATCCTGCCACCACCTCCTGTGACCAGGCCAAACAATGAGCCATTATCTCATGCTTATGATAACCAATACTATTCTCCAAATACGTCTTTCAGGGTCTCAGCTCCATACAATCAGATTCCTCAGTACGAGTCACTAGTGGAAAATGAAAAGCCTGCCATGACAGTTGATCCATATAAGATGGCCAGGAAAATGAAAAGTCTTGAACATAATATAAAGAACATACAAGGACTAGGTGGTCACAAAAGTGTTTCATTCATTGGTCTATGCATATTCCCTCACATCCATTTGCCACAAGGGTTCAAGACCCCAAAATTCGAGAAATATGATGGACACGACAACCCTATCGCCCATTTGAAAAGGTACTACAACCAACTAAGGGGTGCATGAGGAAAGGAAGAGCTCTTGATGACTTACTTTGGGGAAAGCCTTGTGGGGGTAGCTTCTGAATGGTTCATTGACCAATACATCTCTCACTGGCATGTCTGGGATGATATAGCCCAAGCCTTCGTCAAATAATTTCAATACAACATTGATATTGGGTCGGATCGTAATTCCTTGTCCCATATGAAGAAAAGGCCGACTGAAAGTTTTAGGGAGTATGCCATCAAGTGGAGGAAGCAAGTGGCTAGAGTTAAGCCACCCATGGATAACCACGAGTTGATCAATGTTTTTCTAGAGGCTCAAGATCCTGATTACTTCCAGAACATAATATCCGCGATGGGTAGACCTTTTGCATAAGCAATCAAAATAGGGGAGATGGTCGAAAATGGCCTCAAGACTGGAAGAATTGTAAGTCAAGATGCTCTCAAAGCCACCACCCAAGCTATCCAAAATGGGTCGGGAGATTTGGGAAATAGAAAGAAGAGAGATGAAGGGTCCATGATGGTTTCAGGATCTAGGGAAGTTCAAAGAGAGGCATCGCACCCTAATGTGCAAGTTCAGCAGGGGCAATCCAGCTACCCTCAACATTATTATCCCCTGCCAATTCCTCTATACTCTGTGGGCCTGCCATAATATACTGTGTTTAATGCTCAATCATATGCTCGGCCTCCCAATCAGTAGGTACGGGCACCAGCTCCAAGGGTCCCCCGACCTCAGCAGCAAAATTTTCAGGCACCCTACAATGCTCGTCCCAGGCAGGATTATGGTCGAGAGTAGAGGCCGGCAGAAAAATTCACTCCATTGGCTGAATCATACTCTAGTCTATTCCAAAAGCTGAAGCAAATGGGCGTGATTGGACCCATCACTCCCCACCATATGCATCCCGATTCACATGGATTTCAAGCAAATGCTAGATGTGAATATCATTCAGGTGCCCCGGGGCATAGCACTGATGACTGTTAGACTCTGAAAAGAGCCATAGAGAGACTCATTTCTGAAAAATTAATTGTAGTGACGAATGGTGAGGACCTTCCTAATGTGACAAACAACCCGTTGCCAGCACACAATGATGTTCATTTTGAGGGAATGATTGGTCGAGATCAAGAATACAAGCCGGTCGATTGAGGAGAAATGACAGTGGGTGCAATTCAAGAAGGAACAAGTCTGGAAGTAAGTCCCAGCCGAGATATGCCCTTGATTGTGAAAGGTGACCAAAGCTCAAAGAAGGCAACTTTATTTGTTCCAAAAATCTCGAGGTTGGAAGTTCGCTCTAATGTTCCAAGCCCAAGGTTATATGTCCTTGGAGGCCACCATAATACAAAGCAAAATCAGGGTGGTACGAATGGCATAACAGAGCCGATAATAATCAAACTTGTCGTGCAACCCCCTGTGACAAACATTCCTTGGAACTACAACAAAACTGTGATGGCCTACAAAGGCAAGGAAATCATAGAGAAAGTGGGGGAAACTAGATGTTTGACTCGATCGAGGAGGTGTTACTCTCTAGAAGAGTTGAGGAAGGCCAAGCAAATCAGAGAAGGCCAATTGCCAATAAAGAAACCAGTAACTGAAGCAGAGGCGGAAGAGTTTTTGAAAAAGATGAAAGTTCAGGATTACTCAATCATTGACCAGCTAAGAAAGACTCCTGCCCAAATCTCCCTACTATCTCTGCTCATACATTCCAAAGAGCATGCTCGTGTACTAATCAAGGTCCTGAACGAGGCATATATCTCATAGAAGACCACAGCGAATCAGTTAGAGAAGATGGCCAATAGATTTTTTGAGGTGAACAAAATCTCCTTTACTGATGATGAACTTCCCGATGAGGGAGCCGGGCACAATAGGGCTTTGCACTTGATGGTCAAATGTGAGGGGCATTATGTAAAGCGAGTCATGGTTGATGAAGGCTCAAGTGTAGATGTATTCCCTCTCTCTACCTTGAAAAGCATGAAGATCAATACAGACAGAATCCGACCCAGCAATGTTTGCATCCGGGCTTTTGATGGCTCAGCGAGAGATACCATCGGGGAAATCAATCTCACCATGATGATTGGGCCGGTTGACTTTGAGATTGTTTTCCAAGTAGTAGACATGGTCACTACTTATAACTTTCTTCTTGGAAGGCCATGGATCCATACGGCCCGAGTTGTGCCATCCACCTTGCACCAGATGCTCAAATTCGAACATGACAGGCAAGAAATTATTGTTCACGGGAAAGACGAGTCTTCCATTTATAAAGACCTATTAATCCCCTGTATTGAGGCCAAGGAAGGGTGTGAGTCCATTGTCTATTAGGCTTTTGAAGTGGTTGATGTGGACCATATTGAGGAAGGAAATCTCATTCTGTATCCTCATCTTTCCGCCACATCTGTAATGGTGGTTGCAATTATGTTGAGACAAGGTTATGAGCCTGGAAAAGGCTTGGGGGCATCATTGCAAGGAATTTTGGAGCCTATTTCTATGTTCAGTAACTAGGGTACTTTTGGCTTAGTCTTCAGGCCAATACAAGTAGACAAAAACAAAGCCAAGCACCGCAAAATACATGGATGGGTCTTGCAACAACCTATCCCTCACATTTTCTACACTTTTGTCAAGCCACGACTCCAAGAGGGTCAAAATTCCTCGGCGCATGCAAACATTGATGAAATTTGCCATGGCCTCAGCTAGATGTTTTCTGAAGTGAATATGATCCAGGCTTGTGAAGGCACTAGTCGTGCCGATATGCAACTAATTGACCCAGACACCATGCTCACCAACTAGGAATCAACTCCTCTCCCCACAAGGAAGGAGTCTTGGTAGTTTGCTTTTGCAGCTTCTTTTTGTATTTTGGGTTACTTTCAGGGTTGTAATCCAAACATCTCAATATGATTGTTTTGTTTTGATGTTAACCCTTCTATCCTTTCGAATTCAATGAAAAGTAGTTCAGTTTCGCATTAAGTTTCATTTTTTTCCTTTCTCTAATTCCTATCATTTTATTTCTATTTCAGTGTTGTTAATGCCAGCTTTAATAACATGACATGCTTGCGAAATTCACTCTCTTTTTCTCCATAACCGCCGGCGGAAATCGCCCGCCGGCGGCGGACCACCTCCAAACCATCTCAAAATTTTACCATGTAATCTTCAACACCTCCTCTTTCCATATCTCCAAACCAAATTCTTCAAAACCCCCTCAAACTCCACGAATTTTAGATCTAGAAAACCTAGCCGCCACTTTTCTTTCTCAAATTCGTGAAGTTCCGGCCACCACCACCTTACAACACATACATAAATGAATAGATCTCCTCTAGATCTACCCTTTCATACCCATTTCAACCCCCTCCCCCCCAAAAAAAAAATACACCACCACCGGCCGCCACCTCACCGCCGCTTATTTCCCCATCTTTTATTTTATTTTTATTTTTTGATCCAAAGGCATTTGTTTCCTTTTGGAAAGAAGCCAAAGGGAAATAGATGCCTTGGGGTCGGACAACTACCACTTGGCATTTTGGCATTGTCTCGTTGTTCGATTCAACGTCGGATGTCCCGGAGTTTGGTATAAGTTTGCACCCTAATCTTTTTCCTTTTTTTTCTTCAAAATTTCTGTTTTATTTTATTTTATTTATCTCTGACTATAAGTTTTAGTTTTTCTGTTTTTCAATTAGTTTGTTAAGCCATGATCGTTAGTTCGAGTTTACTTTCATTAGCATTTTTCAATGTTAGTCGTTGCTTAATATTTTCGAATTAGGTACTTAGTCATTTGTTTAGGTTGCTACTAATCGTTGTCCGATAGTGTATAAATATTTATTTAAGTTGTATTTTAGGTAGCATTTCTTAATTTCAACTGTCTATTGTTATTTTCCATAAATCGATTGGCTTTAGTTTAGTTTGTGTGAATACCTAGTTTGGGTCCATTTAAAGTTTCGTCTCTGTTTTGTCAATTATAGTTTGTTTGAGTTTGATTTGGTTTGAATTACATAACTTGGTATTAATATTTGTAAGAGCTGAAGTTTATGTTATTTTATCACAAAATAGGGTGCTAGTAGCCTACTTTTACTAGTAGGGTGGCTGAAATGATATTTTTTCTCCTTGCTTCTGACATAGCAGATTTCCTTTCACCTTTTGGATAGATTTTGAATAGTGTTTAGCACACAATGTCAGTCCTTGTCGGGCAGACTTTTGGTGAATAAAATATGTCCAAAAAAGTAATTTTCTTTGCCTACTTAAGGGTTGCCCTTTCCTCACTTTAGGTGGACTCGATCAGACATTTGTTGGACAGTTTTTACACCCTAAAAATACAATTTTGAGAGTGAAAAATCAGCAACTAAAGCACCCTTTAGTAAGCTGAAATGTGAGCTTTGTGAGTAAATTTTAGAGTGCAAACTTTTAGAAAAGTATAAGTCTTCTTTAGAGTTGGTTCTGGGTTTCTTCTCTAATGTTTTCGAGTTGTTTTAAACACGAAACTGTTGTTGTTTTCTACTGTTTATTTTCATTGCGGAGCTCCATTTTTCACTGTTGTATTTATTTTTTGCAATCTAGGTATTTCTCAAATTTTGCAATGCAGATTTTTATATCCAATGGATGAGAATATGGGTCTCTTTCAACTCATAGGATGTGCTCGATGTGCTTCACTGGAATAAATGAATATTTAGCGTGTTACTTATGTTTAAAGAATGTACATCTGTAATATTTGGTTAATCTTTCATTTTTCTTCACATATGTAGCTCAAACAACATTATGTGTAGTTTATCTAGTTAAGGAAAAGAAATATTTTGTTTTCCATAAATATTTATATGTAGATGTTTAGTTTTTTTTGCCTTGGTTTCATATATCTAATGTTAGTCATTTTAACTCGCCTCTTAGTGTTGAAAAGGTAATAGATAGTAATATTCTCTTAGTAATATTTATGTTCATGGAAAGTTGATGAAATTGGAGAAAATATGTGACTAAGTGTGTTGGTAGGTTGGAAAGAATTAGTGGAAGAATACCTTTGTATTATTAATATGTTGAATATCCATTATTTAAGAATGAAATATGTGTTTTCCTAGGTACATGTTTAGGAACTCATATTTTTAATACATTATTTTATCCTTAGTCTCATGTATTAACTTTGGCTTCATTATTTTTTTTTTAAAAAAAAGAAAAGAAAATAGTTTAGGTTGTTGTCACTCTTGTATTAGTTACGTTTATTTCATGTTTTTGTTAACGACTGGACGACGAAAGTTTGAACTAATCAAGCCGGAGTAATAGACAAGAGTTTTGCCCAACCTTTAAAATAATACATATTTTATATATTCCATTTTTTTAATTAAGATTTTTCTTTATAAATTAGAATTATTTAATCACCCCTTAATAATTAATTTAAACGCTAGGCAATTAGTAGGCACGCTTTAGCTCACGGAATCGCTTGCGTAGCGTGATGCTTAACATTCAATAAATTAATTCAATAATCTCATATCATACTCATTAGTTTAATTAATTTCTAATTTAATTAATTCTTTTGCTAAAATTGCGGATTCGCTTGCGTAGCGCGATACTTAATATTTTAGTAATTTCTTTTAAGTGTAGTAACTTTCTTTTCAATAGTAATAATGTACTAATAATCTTTGTCATAACTGCAGATTCGCTTGCGTAGCGCTGTTATGATAAAATTAATAAATTTTGTCTCAACCACGCATTCGCTTATGTAGCGTGGTTATGACATCTTATTATTCAAAATTTTCTTTAATTTTCCTAATAATCTGAATATAAAAGCGGCAAGGTAAAAATATAAAAAGCATATAAATATCAATTTATCCAAAATTAATTCAAGCCAAGTTCAAGTCAATAAAGCGACCATGCTAAAATCACGGGACTCGGGGAATGTCTTACACCTTCTTCCCGGTCAACAGAATTCCTTATCCAGACTTTGTTTTCGCAGACCAATAATAAAAGAGTCAAACCTTCCTTTGACTAGGGATTCACATAAAAGGTGACTTGGAACACAAAAAAATCAATTCCAAGTGGCAACTCTGAATAACAAAAATAATCCCTATTTCAAAATTTGTCACTTTAATTGGAAAGACTCTTTAACCCACAAAATCCATAACACATATCTTTCGGGGGTAGAAAAAGGGTGTGACACGATGATTTATAGACTCGGTTGCACTCCGAATGAGGTGGAGTCTTACCGATTCTTCGTTGAATGCTAATCTTGTCTACTATGAGGGCTCGTCAAACTGATTATCTATACCTGCAGGCATGAATGCAGCATCCCCAACAAAGGACATCAGTACGAATAATGTACCAAGTATATAAGGCATGTAAATAAGTATATAAAGGACATGGAAGAAACATGGAATAAAGGATTCAACCTTTAAGTCTGGATAGCTCTGTAAATTATAAAATATTTATAATGTCATGCATATGTGTATAAATATCATATAATGCATAGGTCTGTGCGTACATAATATCATCAAGCCTCCGAGGGCATCCCATCATATAATCTCAGCTTATATGGGTAAAATTGTCAACGTATACCAACTGATCAGGTGGTTATGCGTATATAACGCCGTAACCTTTTTTCATATCCCATATACATATAATATACGCATATTTAACGATAGTTGGTCATGGGTCAATGTACATGTATAAATGAATGAAATGCATAATGAAGCAAGTCTATAAGATCTTTCGGAAAGTAATAGGATCAATATGCTTTCGAATAAACTTTATCAAATTACTTACTTATTAAGACCCCTAGTACTTTTATGAATAGAATCATTTATGAAAGTTGTGCGTTTTCTCGTTTCGCTTGTATCAAATGGATCATGCCAAAAAGAAAGAAGGGATAGCCTTAACATACTTGAGCCGATTCTCTTGACAACCCCTCTAACACACATCAATCACGACAAAACACGTAACGGCAAACTCGAAGTAGGGACCTTATGATATTCTTGAGAAAGATTATACCGAGCTTCCTTAGAGTTGCAAATCCCGTTGCTATTACATTATATAATCTCGTATGAAATTTGTGGCTTTCATCTGTTACCTTTCAAACATATGCATCTCCCTTTAATGAATTAGGGAGGCCTTTTATCAATTGGGTTGGGCCCACCTGATAAGGATTACCTTGAAAACCTTTCCTAAATGTGCCACTTTGGTGATGTTCCCACCCAATAATTATCTACCAATTTCTTAATTAACTTGTTAATCTCTCACTAAATCAATAATTAATCAATTATCCATATAATTAAGAATTATCTCAAATTACTTAAAATATTAATCACTTTTAACACACTTTATATTCCTTAATATCATGATCATGTGGTACCTTGTATGACACTAGTCCATAAATACGGGGTATTATATCTTGGACCGTATTTTACCTCAAAATGTCAAATTTCGACGAAATTCATTTTCTTCCACACGTTTACCCTCTGAACTTCACGACTTTACTTATTACTTCTTATAAATAGCATAATATTTATAATAATATTGTCCTTGAACTGATGTCAATTATCTTACGACAAATTCAACGTACAATACTACGGGGTGTAACATCGACGTAATACTGCGAGGTGTAATATTACACTACTAACATTAGAGACCCCCTCTTCATTCTACACGTATAATCCTCTAGGTGCACACATAATGACTCATCACCAAACTTTACACGTATAAACCATGCACTTTAAGTGCTATGACTCATATATGCACATTTAGTGCCACCTTTGGCCAAATTAATGTCATGTGACAGCCCATTAAAGTTACTCTTTACATGTGTCATCCCTTGGTCAACCTTTTATTACATGATGACACAACATATTTTTGCATGTATGGATATATAACACTTACTTCAACTTGTCCATATCCCACATGGCTTATGTCCACGTACTACTTATTCAATAGTCCTAATAAATTTCTAGTCTTACACTACAATCCTCCACTTAACCAAACTACACATATAATTAATTCTACCACTTAATTTACTTAAATACTAATATACTTCATATATCATACTATTGTGATCATGTGGTATAGCATTAGCCCATAAATACGAGGTATTATAGCTTAGACCGTATTTCTTTCCAGAATGTCAAACTTCGGCAATACTCAATTTTTTCGATTCGTTTACTCTCTGACCTTCATAACACTTACTTATCACTTGTTTGGAATATCACAAATACTTATAACCTCAAAAATAGTCTTGTCCTTGAACTTATATCAACTATATTATGATAAATCCACTGTAGAAAAGTACGGGATGTAACATCTGGGTAGGCGGCCTACATTACTTACTTGGAGTGCGATCGTTTCTCTGACACTGCATGAACACAACATACTTCATCTACCCGGCTATCACTTTTTATTAAACCCCAACATACATATATAAAAGTGAAAATTTTATTTAATTCCATTTCTTTTTAATTAGAAATTATCATAATGAAAAATGCAGTTCAATGTAAACTCTACTTCTTATTTCTTTATTTGTGGTTGCATTAATATACTATTGTTATTATTAATTTTTATCTATAATTTTATCTCGACTGAATTTATAAAAAAGGGAAACTTATACAAATGTCCCAAATAAATCTCAACTTACCAACCTCTAGCCATTAATCATAGACTTACCAAAACTAGCCAACAAAAATTGAAAAGCCAAATAATAGGGTTTTTTCTCTCAAAGAATCACATGCAAAAATCACCTTCCATATTTTTAAGCGTGATTAGCAATACTAGATACAAGACGGAAAGAAAATTTTATGGCTGAGGTAGCAAATAAGGTGATGAAATACAAAAAATATATACAATATTCCAAAAATCTAAACAAAAAAGAAACTTTTTCAATGGGTATAGTTGAAATTCACTGAAAATATATAGATAAGTCAATATACAAAATTTGAGGAAGATTGGAGGTGATTTGGACTGGTTTTGTATCAAAATTCGTAATTAAATCGAGTTCAAAAAAGTTTTATGTGACACATGTATCAAACATGTATCACGCATGTATCTCACACACAGGTATACATGGATATATATGTGATACACAATAGATACAGATGTGATACACAAATGATACAAAGTGTGATACACGTATCATTTTTTTTCATATTCGAGTTTTAATTCGAATTTTCAATTCAAACCACCTCAAAACTTCACCAAATCATCTCAAAAACTGAGATTCAAGCTCCTTAAGTTGTGCCAATTCTATTCTAATAACACCCACTAAAAAAAACAAAAATTTGATATTTTTTTTGCTACAAATAGTTAATTGGCTAATTTAGCTAATAATAGTCAAAAATTCGAATGAAGACGTTTTTAGATAGCTACGATGCATAAGTAAAAATAATTTTGGGATAAAAATTTAGTATCATCTTATTTTTAATTTTGTTATGAATTATGGTATAAATTATTCCAGAATTAAAAATAGTACCAGAACAACTTATACCTGTCAAAGTAGAATAATAATTTGAGAATAAGTTATTTTAAGGTAAAATAATAAAATTGACTATCCCATAATTAATACTACATGCTAAAGAGTATGATAAAAAATAACAGCAGAATAACTAATCCTACCCTGACGTGTTTTCAAAATCAAACGACCCGTGAATCACTTGCTCGCTCATTACGTAGCTCTTCCAATATATTTTGATATACGTTTTTGCATTAAAATATAGATAAGGGATGAATCATCTTTACGTATTCCATTTATCTCGCTTTGCAGAACATGTAATGAGAAATGTTTGAAAGAATTAAGGGGGGGGGAAAGGCGAATAGAGATATACAGGCACATATAAACTACAATTCTGACGTTGTTGACATTTTTAAAGATCAAGCTTCTCCTCCTTCCTATATATATTAAATAGGCGAGTTGATGACCGTGCTATGCACGGGCCCAATATTTAAGTTTAGGTAAAAGTCGTTTATATCAAATAAATTTAATAATTTTTAAAATAGCAAAATTTAATGTTTTACCAGAGATAAAAAAAATATTAATATTTTATGTTATAAATCTTGCAAACTCTGAATGTGATAAAGGAACTGATCTTACAATACGATATATATAGTGTAAACTCTCTTCTTACAATAGGAAGTTCATACAATTTCTAAATTAAATTCCACATGTATCAGTATTGGCGGAAGCATGTGGTGGCAAACGGGTTCAGTTGAACCCGCTTCATCAAAAAATAATATTGTGTATATATATAAATTACGAATAAAGTTACGTAAATTTTGTATAAATATTTTATTTGAACTCACTTGCAACTACTATTTTACGACTAAAGTTATGTACTTCTAAGATTGAACCCACTTGCATAAAATCACGGGTCTACTACTGTGTATCAGACAAATTACTCTTGTTTATATCAAGTTTAAGTATTTCTCCCTTGTATATGTAATTTGCTTTGAAGTTGTTACTTGAAGTTTTGTCACTCATTAAAGATGTTGTTTGTAACTTATTAATAATTTTGTCACTCATCTTAATAGTTTAAAAGTTTAAATTGCTAAACCTGACAAGTTTACCTTATTGTCAAACAGTATATTTTTCATTTTATGTTTACGTAAAATTGATTAATTAATTTTTATATTCTTAGGTGAGGTTATTGAGTTATATATTTTTTTCCTTTTGTTATGCTAGGATTATTTTTGTTATCGTTTACAACTAAACTTCCATGGATGCTCTTTTTTCTTTAAATAAAATAGGTTTTATATTTCTGACTATCTTATGACTGTTAACCTTAGTGTATATGGTTAAGACCTCTCAACAAAATAGATATTATTTGACCAGCGTTAATCAATAAAGCGTTATCAATTTAGTAGGAGTTATATTGGAGTCATAAAGATGTGTATGCTAGAGTTAAACCGAGTTCATCTTCAACAGAAACTAAAGTTATTCTTAAGTCACTTAAAGTCATTAAAATCATAATTTTATTGGTGTCAGCTATTACTTGAAAATTAAAATTTAAAAGGAGCTGGTTTTCATGATCATATTGTGTGAATTAGCATAAGTTATAAAATTTTTATAAGCATTGACAGAGGCGGATCTAGAATTTTAAGTTTATGGGTTCCTACACAAATCTTAAGTTAATATACAATAATAACTGGAATAACGGACTGGGTTCCAAGCTAAATATTCTTATATATTTAATGAATTTTTCAATACAAATACCGAATCTAGACAAAAGTTACTGAGTTCACGGAAACCCGTATCTAACTCACTGGATCCGCCCCTGAGCATTGACAATCTACTTTTGTTGCAATGTCAAGTTATCTAACCCAACTACAATTAGTTTCACATTTAGTATTAATTCATGTCTAAAATAAATATTATTTTAATCTTTTTGTATGTTCATTAATTCTCTTTCTTGCCCTTTCTGAGCACGAGGGTCTATTGGATTAAGTAGGGGTAAGGTTTGCGTACAGACTACCCTCCACATACCCCACATATTGGAATCAAACTGGGTTTGTTGTTGTTATTGTATGTTCATTAAAAAAATCATATAAACAATAATTATAAGATTTATTTAATTAAGTTATGTTTTATATTATAGTCAAATTAATCATTACACTCTATGGGCAATTTATTAGATCGAAAATAGATTTAAAAAACATAACTAAAGTCGTTTTAATTTCTCAAAACAACATTTATTTTGGCCACATATATTTAGCCAAATAAAATGACATTTATTTTTTAGGGAAAGGAATATAAGCTAATTTAAACTATTTACATGTGAAATAAATAAAAAAAGAGGACACTTGTTTTCGGTTTTACGTCAAATTAGACTCTATGTTACTCAGGAAAATTGTTTACTCAAATAAAAATTTTAATATTATCTTTATAAGATTATAAAGATGCATATAATAACGTTAGATGATTTTAGCTTCAATTATTGATTATGAAAATTTATACTACTATTGCTTTATAGGAAACAAAAACTCTTAAGATTTGAATTATGGGAAGAAATTTACGTTTCAAAAAATGGACTTTTGAGCGCATATATGTCTAACTAATTATTTGTACAAATGTTAACTATATAATTTAAGTTAATAATGATCAAATTAAGAGAAGAAAACATAATTGTGCAAGATTTAAGACATGGTAGCAAATATTTTATATTCCATAATAGAATCCCAGTTGGCCCCAGCCACCTTTTCACATGTGTATATATTTATTTATGCATGTTATTTATAAAATATTCCTAGTATATTTACAAAATAGGTAACACATACATAAGATATATATCAATATACATGAAAAATTTGTGAAATAATTTTAGTATGTTTCGAATTTCATTAGAAAATTTTAGTTATACAAAAAATATAATAATTGTATAATGCATATGCCTTATTCAAAGGTAACGCACGATAAGTTACAAAACTTGACCTTTATTTAGAATTAGGATTGCTCATTTATTATACAATTATTATTTTATGAAAGAGAAAGAAAATAAGAAGAGAAGAAAAAGGAACGTTTTTCAATTTATCTCTAATGACATTGAAACAGTCGAGAGGGCCCCACTTGGTCAGTAAGTGGCAATTTTAAAGTGCTACGGTGACACGTGGCATGAAAAGTTGAGCTGAATCTCATTATTCAGAAAGCTTATCAATTTTGTACGAGCAGTAAATCTAACAAGTATAATATTTTAAAAGCATATAAACTATGAAATTCTAAAATTATCCCTATGCCAGGCAGCATGTTGACCATGACTTGCCTATCCTCACTTATAGTATAGGAATAGATGGTCACAATAAAACGTAATAGTAATAATAAAATAAATATTATTATGGTATGAATTAGCTAAAAGAGAGATAATTCTTAAATATCTTCATAAGTTACATGGAATCAATATATTTTCGGTTAAAAATTATTAATAGTATATCTTACGTTAATTACTGACGCTATTATTGTACTCTTAAAAGATCTGTTCCCTACTTTCCAAATCCTTAGTATATACCTTTTTAACTTCTCATCTATATCTTTATCACTTGAACCAATAACCACAATGTGGAGCATAAACCAATGCCAAAATGAAGGTGCCCCAATAATATAATATATTTTTCCATCGTATTGCAAAATAAAATATAAATGAAATTGGGCCTCTTCTGACATTCGATAATTACAAAGGATTGTGACAAGGCACAATCAGCTCTATCCAAATTCTCTAAACTATGTGTGTACATAAGTCGGTTTGGTTCGGATTTTTCAATTATCAAATCAAATCAATTGTTTCGGATTTCTAAATTTATAAACCAAACCAAACCAACAAAAGCCGGGTTTTTCAATCACGATTTTTCTCGAATTTTTTCGATTTTTCGAAGTTTTTCTTTTTGACAAAATTTTCATAGCATAAAATTTATAATTTATGCTCTAATATTTCTTATGTCCTTGTAGGATAAAATTATATAAGATGTTATCCAAAAAAATAACAAAATAATGTGAGATGAGTCATAATTATACTAAAATACTCAACAAATCGTATAAGATAAATATTGCTAATTAATAAGCAATAATAATGATAAATATAATCTAAAAGTACTAAGTCATGTTAAAATAAGTACGACTAATAAGTACTAAGTATTAATTACATGACTAAATAATATTAAAAGTGAATTATGCATTTTCACTATCTAAATCAATGCGAAAAAAATAAAAATATATATCCAATACTATTGTCATTTCTAGTGTTGAATTGATTTTTTTTGTTGGCATTATTATTGATTTGATTTTGCTTTGGGCTTTATTTGAGTTACTAACTTTTGGTGCATTTGCATCTATACCCGCTTTTTGTGTCACGTTTTAACTTGTGCCCGCTTTGCAAAAAAAATTGCAAGCATACCCGCTTTTTCGCATAACTTCAGCATACGGGGCTGAAGTAGCAAAGGCAATCACGCAAAACTTCAATATTCTAGTAGACAGAAGTTTTTGTTTTGTAACTGGCGAACTTCAGCTCTAGAGCTCTAGAGCTGAAGTTCTGTTTTGTAACTGGCGAACTTCAACTCTAAAGCTGAAGTTTTTGTTTTGTAACTGGCGAACTTCAGCTCTAGAGCTGAAGTTTTTGTTTTGTAACTGGCCAACTTCAGTTCTAGAGCTGAAGTTTTTATTTTGTAACTGGCGAACTTCAGCTCTAGAGCTGAAGTTTTGTTTTGTAACTGTTTTTGTCTTGAATAAGCTTTGTAATGCTCCCTCCCTACCACTTTAGTTGTGCTAGTTCATGAGGTCATATTTCGGCAATCTGTGTGCATATGCATTTTATTTATCTTATATTGAGAATTTCAACTCCCTCTCAATTGCCTTTCTTAGGCTTTCTGAGCATTAAGTCTATGCGTTCCTACATAGGCTCCCTAGACTCTGGTTCCATTCAATTGCAAAGTTAATACAACACGTGATGTGTGGTAGGCCTATGTCACTAGCTTGGATTCTCTGTATTTAAAAGAAATGGGTAGAGAGGAAGCATTATAAACCGTATTCCGAAACTGAATAGTGATTGCCTTGTATCAGACAAAAGAAAAAGAGCAAGAAAAGCAATTGTATCTATGAATATCTGTATTATTGTATATTCACAACAAAAGAAAGAAGAAGAAGAAGAAGAAGAAAAAGAAGGAAACGAGGGGGGAAAGGGGGCTGAAGTTATTTAAAAAGTAGGTACAAATTAAAACTTTAAAAAAATGGGTATAGGTTAAATAGGGGCGACCAAATAGGGCGCCCCGTGCAATTTTTACCTAACTTTTATGGGCTATAATACCATTCAAAAGTTCTAAATCCAAGTTTGGAATAATACATTAAAGAGAGAACTATTAAAGAGTTTAATTATATTTATAAATTATAATACAATAATTATTTTTTATGTATAAAATATTTTTAAAACTTGTATACATATAATATCGGGTTGGTTTGATTTCGGTTTGACTTTTTTTAATTAAAACCAAACCAAACCAATTATGGTCGGGTTTTTTTCCTAACACCAAACCAAACCAAATCAAACCAAACCATAGTTAGATTTTTTTCTCGGTTTGACTCGGATTATCGATTTGGTGCGGTTTGTCGATTTCCTTTTACACCCCTACTCTAGACAAATAGTAACATTTTATATCGACGTGTTCATCTTACAAAATTAATTAAATACGTTACCAAAAAATCCTCGTTAAGCTTACGTATATTTTCCTTCACCAATTATTAGAATAAGATATAAAAGATTTCTACATGTTCGACAATGCCAATTTTAAAAAAAAAAACATAGTCTTTGAAAAGAACAATTTATTCATTTGTACTAAAACTCACAACATCATTGGTGTTATAAATATATTATATTATGGATGTTCATTTAGTACTCCGTTGTAAATAAGCTTCCTGAATAAGCTTATCCATATAGGACTCCACCGTAAATATGTTTATCTATTTAGTACTATATTGGAACTAAGCTTCGTGAAGAAGCTTATCACTTCGGTACCCGGTTATGGATAAACATTACCCCCAGTAGAAGTTTATCCATATCGGGTATAATAAACTTATCTTTTCAGTACCCAGTTATGGATAAACATTACCCCGGTAGAAGATTATCCATACCGAGTATAATAAGTTTATCCATTCAGTACTCCGTTATGGATAAATATTGCTCTCAGTAGAAGATTATCCATATCTGGTACTTATAGTATCTTACACAACAGCTTGTAGCAGCTTACACAGCAACTTGTAGTAGCAGCTTACAGAGCAACTTCCTTTCTTCTATAAATAGAAGAGATTTCAGTTCATTATGTACATCAGTTTGAGTTCGAATAATATATCAGTTTCTCTATATACTTGTCTTTACTTTACAGTCTTTGTTTTATAACACGTTATCAGCACGAAGCTCTACCATCTCGAGCAAATATTTTGAAAGTATCTGAGGTAAGAACTTTCTTTTCCTAAATAATGTCAAATCTTTCTAAACTTGAATTTGTAGCCCTGGATATATCGGGCAAAAGCTACATGTCTTGGGTGCTTGATGCTGAAATTCATCTTGATGCGATGGGTCTGGCAGACACCATCAAGGATAAAAACCAGGCATCAAACCAAGACCGTGCCAAAGCAATGATATTCCTACGCCATCACCTTGATGAGGGCCTGAAAATGGAATATCTCACTATTAAAGATCCAGTCATACTGTGGAATAATTTGAAAGATAGATATGACCACCTGAAGATGGTCGTTCTTCCACAGGCACGTTATGATTGGACTCATCTAAGGCTACAAGATTTTAAATCTATCAGTGAGTATAATTCTGCTATGTTCAAAATTATTTCCCAATTAAAATTATGTGGTGATAATATTACTGATCATGATATGTTGGAGAAAACTTTCACCACTTTTCATGCTTCGAATATGCTCCTGCAGCAGCAATATCGAGAGATCGGATTTAAAAAGTATTCTGAACTTATCTCACATCTTCTTATAGCAGAGCAACGTAATGGGCTATTAATGAAAAATCATGAAAGTCGACCTATTGGTTCTTGTCTATTCCCTGAAGGAATATTTGATGCAGTGCAGGGTTAATGTCACGACCCAAACTGAAGGGCCATGACTAGCACCCGACCACACTTGCCGAGCACCAACGCACATTTCATCTAACCTTCATTATTATCTTTTAGGGCTGACGAGATCAATATAAATGGTAGACCTAGATCATAGACAACCAGCAATAAAATATGACGGCATGAACATACATAGCAGGGGATGACCAGACAATCAAGAAACTACATATAAGGTATGAGCTACCACGCTACTATGAAAGACTATACAACAAAAACTAGCCGACAAGGCATATCCAAACTATACATGAGCCGACACCTGTCTATGAGCCTCTAAAAGAACATAAGTGTTGCAACATAGCCGGAACAGGGCCCCGACATACCCATAATGTCTATAACAAAAATTGCATACCAAGACCAAGGCAAGTCCGGAGAAGGGATCTCGCCAATCACCGCTGAACTGGACAGTCTACTGTGGTGGGGGAGCTGCACCTACCTGTCTATCAGGACCTGCAGCACGACATGCAGCGTCCACAAATAAAAGGACATCAATACAAATAAAGTACTGAGTATGTAAGGCAAGGAACCATAAATACGATCAGTAATGTAAGCAAGGATATAGAATATACAACCTGTAACATCTTAGTACCTCTGAGAGCTACTTACATGAAATGCATAATACATATGTATAAATACATAAACCTTTAAAGCATTCGCCTCTATGGGCATCATCATCATCATATCGTACCCGGCCATAATAGGCTCGGTAGAATCGTACTCGGCCACGTGGAGCTCGGTAAACCCCAACTGATCAGTGGTTGCACAATAGGTGCCGTACCCGACCAACTATAGCGTGGCTCGGTAGAGTAAAATAGATACATATATATAATGCATGCTCGACTCATGGAATCACATTCTAAACCTTTCGGAGTGACGTAAGGTCGGTATCCTCTGTACACGTTATTAGGACTAACTCTTCACTATGAACCTTATAAGAATCAGGAAGTACCAACAACATTGATAACATAAGACTAAGAGAAGCAACATTAACATCAATCGTTCCATAAGAGGGAAAACAATGTAAGTACTGCTAGCTTCTAAGAGTAGAGTATTTTGGAAGATCGTTCATTACATTATGTACAATCGGAGTCGTGCAAAAGAAGGAAAGGGATAGCCTAACATACCTTGTATATACTGCCCCAATCTCAAGCTATGCAATTGTCAAAACTCCTTAGTCTACAATAAGAGAAACGATACTATCGTTATCATTTAAGCGTCATAACTATTATGTATCGACCACAACCTATTTTACGATGAAACGGACAGAACCTCCCCTATATATATGACCTCACACCATTCAAAACAGTCACCAAACAGCCCAAACAACATCAATAATAAACATATTGAGCATCCCAAAATAGTCCATACACAGCCTAATCACTCTATACATACGACGACCACCGTAGTCGTGTCAAACAACCTGGAAATGTTACGAATAACTATCAGCCCATAACCCTACATATATATGGTGTTTCTCCACACCCTTCCTCCTCCAAAACTCCACAAGATAGTAGTAAAATACGCAGCCCAACAACAACGCAAAACAGTCCACAAAACAATAATATTACTACCAAGCCTTTCGATATATATCTCACAAGTTCTAGCTTCAATGGCTTAGCCGCAACTTGGATAATCTTAAATACATATAGAGTAAGAGGTTCCTTACCTTTATACAGAAAGAACAACTCCAATTTGACCTTAAATTTCCATGAAATATCCCTCTAATGCTGCCACAACAACAAAAAAACGAAACTAGCGATCAATTAGTGTTTTTCGGCACTAGAATCACTTTAGAAGGCTTGAAATCACCTAGTTATTGATATTAAGAACATTAGGGAGTATTTACAGAACATAAACCCTTTAAAACAACCTCCCACACGAGCTTGAATGACACAAAAATGAGCAACAACAAGAAGAACAAGAGACTTACTAGCGCCACAGAATTCCCGACACTTGATTTGTGTTGTTTGCCCTTTTTTGGGTCTTGAATCTTGAGAGAACCTTGAGAGGATGTTCCTAGGGTTCTAAGGTCTGAAAATAGTGAAAAGAAATGACTTAAAACGGGTTGGAGTCATCCTATATAGGTCCAAATATCTTAAACCGACTTAGTGGGCCCCATAGAGAGGTGCTTGGCGCAGTCTCGCGAAAACGCGAATATCTCTCTACTCCAAGATCGTATCGATGAACGGTTTAATACGTTGGAAACTAGACTCCTAGATCTTTAATTTGGTTGGTAGATCACCCCGTAATTCCTTGTAAATTATGAGAAAAGATTAGAAACATTTGACCCAATGTTTAAGTAAAATTATGAACCTAAGTTGCGACAACTTTTGTCGACTTTTGTTTCATAACTCGTTTGACTTCAAGACTTATGATACGGATATTATATGATTAAAATACCTTAATAAATGACCTCTTGAGTGTATTAAGCACCGCTAGATTACCTGAAAATACGAGTTACAACATTCTAATACTGGTTAATCACCCTTATACACTCTTGTATCACTTAAGACCAATAGGATTGACTTCTTACCATCTCAAAGATAATTCCTTCTTGGATTTATGTTAACTAATATATGGCATGAACTAACACATGTGGATATGGGTTGTAACACCCTCCCCCCCTTAGGAACATTCGTCCTCGAATGTAAGGGTTTATGGGGAGTTTAAATCATCGTGGATTCCAATGGAAATTTCCGATCAATTTTCCCCTATAAAATGGTCACTAGCAAAACTTGCAAGTAATTAAGCCCAACATATGGCTTCACAAGGCTACACAAAGCATTATGCGTATTTACATTATCTACATATCACCATTTTGTATTAAGGAGGAGTATTCTCAAATTATTGCTTACCTCATAGAGTCGTTTCACCTTCCAATGTATCTTGTCTTCCACCAGCATCCTTGTTATCTTCATTCTGGAATAAGTAAGGGTATTTAGACTTCATCTCCTCTTCTGCTTCCCATGTCATTTCTTCCATATTTTTGTTCCTCCACAATACTTTGACGGAAGCTACATCTTTTGTTCTCAGCTTGCGGACTTGCCGATCTAATATCGCCACTGGCACTTCTTCATATGATAGGTCCTCTGTAACTTGTACATCTTTGATAGGGACGACTCGAGAAGGGTCTCCAATACATTTTCTCAACATAGATACATGGAATACCGGGTGGACAAATTCCAATTCGGATGGCAATTCTAACTCATAAGCAACATGTCCAATCCGTCGAAGAATTTTATACGGCCCGATATACCTTGGACTCAGCTTACCTTTCTTCCCAAAACGCATAATACCCTTCATTGGTGAGATCCTCAGGAAAACCCAATCACCAACCTCAAACTCTAGATCACGACGTCGGACATCAGAATAAGATTTTTGCCTGCTTTGTGCCGTCCTCAATCGCTCCTGTATCACTTTCACCTTCTCAATAGCTTGGTGAATCAAATCTGGGCCATATAATTCTGTTTCACCGACTTCGAACCATCCAACTGGTGATCTACATCTCCTCCCGTATAGTGCCTCGTATGGGGCCATTTTAATACTGGAATGGTAGCTATTGTTATAGGCAAATTCTATGAGTGGAAGATGATCATCCCAATTCCCTTAAAATCTAGAACACATGCTCGTAGCATATCTTCCAGTGTCTAAATGGTACGTTCAGCCTGTCCGTCAGTCTGCGGATGAAATGCAGTGCTGAGATTTACCTGTGTGCCTAAACCCTTATGGAAAGACCTCCAAAAGTTAGCCGTAAATTGAGCTCCTCGGTCTGATATAATAGATATGGGAACACCATGAAGCCTAACAATCTCCTTGATATACAACTTTGCATAATCTTCAGCCGTGTAAGTTGTCTTTACTGGCAAAAAATGGGCACATTTTGTAAGTCGATCAATTATCACCCAGATGGAGTCAAACTTATGATAAGAGCGAGGTAATCCAATAATGAAGTCCATATTAATCACCTCCCACTTCCAGGTCGGAATCTCTATATTTTGAAGCAATCCACCGGGTTTTTGATGTTCTATCTTTACTTGTTGACAATTGGGACACTGGGCTACAAATTCTGCAATAGACTTCTTCATATTATCCCACCAATACTGCTCCTTGACATCATGATACATCTTTGTCGAGCCGGGATGGATGGAATATCGGGATTGATGAATCTCATTCATAATCTTCTCTCGCAACCCTGCCACATTAGGCACACACAATCGGCTCTGGTATCTCAGTGCCCCGTCTTTTCGGATCCCAAAAGCCATACTTTTACACTGTTGAATGCTTTCTCTTAATCGTACTAAGATAGGATCTTCATATTGTCGTGCTTTTACCTCGGCTACCAAAGATGATTCTGATGTATTCTGTACAGTAACACCTCCATCATCAGAGTCTAACAATCTGATTCTCATATTGGCTAGCTGATGAAGCTCTTTAATCAACCCCCATCTACCTGCCTCAATATGTACTAAGCTTCCCATTGATTTACGGCTGAGAGCGTCTGCCACAACATTGGCTTTACCGGGATGATACAATATCTCGACGTCGTAGTCTTTCAATAATTCAAGCCACCTACGCTGCCTCAAATTCAACTCTTTCTGCTTGAAGATGTATTGTAAACTCTTGTGATCTGTGTAGATGTCAACATGGACGCCGTATAAGTAGTGCCGCCATATCTTCAAAGCATATATTACTGCAGCCAATTCCAAATCATGGGTTGGATAATTCTTTTCATGCTTCTTCAATTGTCTTGATGCATAAGCAATCACATTCCCACGCTGCATCAATACGCACCCCAAACCTATACCTGAGGCATCACAATATACCACATAACCTTCTGTTCCTTCAGGAAGAGTGAGCACTGGTGCGGATGTCAATCGATTCTTCAGCTCCTGAAAACTACGTTCACAAGTGTCAGACCACTGGAACTTGGTAGCTTTCTGTGTTAACTTAGTCAATGGTGATGATATAGAGGAAAACCCTTCCACAAACCGCCTATAATATCCTGCTAGCCCTAGGAAGCTGCGGACTTCTGATGGTGTTGTAGGTCTCGACCAATTCTTTACTGCATCGATCTTCTGAGTGTCGACACTAATACCCTCATCAGATATCACATGGCCAAGGAATGCTACTGAGTTCGGCCAGAATTCACATTTGGAGAACTTAGCATATAACTTACGATCCTGAAGCGTCTGTAATACTATCCGCAAGTGGCCTGCATGTTCCGCCTCCGAACGAGAATACACTAGAATGTCATCAATGAATACAATCACGAACACATCAAGATAGGACCTGAATATAGTATTCATGAGATCCATAAAAGCTGCTGGGGCATTTGTTAGCCCGAACGACATCACCAAGAACTCAAAGTGCCCATATCTTGTCCGGAAGGCCGTCTTTGGAATATCCTTCTCCCTAACCCTCACCTGATGATACCTTGAACGTAAATCAATCTTAGAGAAATACTTGGCACCCTGGAGTTGGTCAAACAGGTCATCAATTCTTGGAAGTGGATACTTGTTCTTTATAGTAGACTTATTCAACTGTCGATAGTCGATACACATCCGTAACGACCCGTCTTTCTTCCGCACGAATAGGACTGGTGCACCCCAAGGTGAAGTGCTAGGCCTAATAAAGCCCTTATCCAGCAAGTCCTTCAACTGCACCTTCAACTCTCGCAACTCTGCCGGGGCCATTCTGTATGGAGGAATAGAGATCGGTTGAGTGTCAGGCAACACATCAATGCTAAACTCAATCTCCCTTTCAGGAGGAAGGCCTGGGAGTTCATCTGGGAAAACATCTGGGAATTCGTTGACCACAGGGATTGATTGTAAAGTAGGCGGTTTCGCCTCCGCATCCCTAACGCGAACGAGATGATAAATGTAACCTTTTGAGATCATTTTCCTTGCCTTAAGATAGGAAATAAACCTACCTTTCGGTGTAGCAATGTTCCCTTTCCATTCAATGACAGGTTCACCCGGAAATTGGAACCTAACCATCTTCGTACGACAGTCAACATTTGCATAGCATGAGGCCAACCAGTCCATTCCCATTATCACATCAAAATCAACCATTTCTAACTCAAATAAATTTGCCGAGGTTTGACGACTACAAATCATCACAGTGCAACCTCTATATACCCTTCTAGCAATTACAGAATCTCCTATCGGAGTAGATACCGCGAGGGGTTTACTTATCAATTCAGGTTCAATGCCAAACTTATTAGCCACAAAGGGTGTAACATATGATAATGTAGATCCCAGATCAATCAGCGCATATACATCATAAGAAAACAAAGATATAATACCTGTAACAACATCTGGAGATGACTCGAGATCATGTCGACCTACTAGAGCATAGGTTCGATTTTGAGCACCACTCGAACTCGGCACTACACCTCTACCCCTACCACGACTGCTGAAAACCCCGTGCTGGAGGTCGAACTGATGAGGAAGAACCAGAAACAAATCCAGTCGGCTGAGCCATACCATCACCTCCTCTATTAGGACAATCCCACATCATATGGCCAGGCTGCCCGCACGAATAGCATGCATCAGAACCTCGACGACACAGTCCAAAGTGGGCCTTGCCGCACTGATCACAATGTGGTGTTGGGGGTCTCATCTGACTAGTATCCCTGTGATGTTACGAGCCAGATGCCCGCGAACTCTGACCTGGACCAGAATAGGATCGATCATATCGAGGCCTCTGAAACTGTGGAGGAGCACTAGCTACAGGTGGCGCCGAACTCCTCGAAAACTGTGGCCTGATGCGGCCTCTGAAGTCATCAGAATACCCTGCAAATCTCGCCCTCTTATGCTGGCCTCTATCCTGCTCCCTAACTGCCCTCTGCTGGCGCTTACGATCCTCTAGGGTCTGGGCATAATCTTGAATACGGGAAATATCCATGCCCTCCACCAAGGAGGCTGTCGTACACTCATTTATCAGATGTGGTCCCAACCCATTCACGAACATATGCACCCTATCACTCATCTCGGCCACCATATGGGGAGCATACCTTGCCAAAGAATCAAACTGCATACTGTACTCTCGCACACTCATATTACCTTGTCTAAGGTTCAAGAACTTATCAGCTCTAGCTCGTCGTATCTCAACTGGCAAGTAGTGACGAAGAAAGGCCTCAAAAAATTCCTTCCACACAGCTGGAGGAGGGTTCGGACCCCTGGATCTCTCCCAACTATCATACCAGAGAACCGCTAAATCCCGTAGCCGATAAGAAGCCAACTCTACTGCCTCTGTATCACTAACATGCATAACCCGAAGTGTACGATGAACCTAGTCAATAAAAGTCTGTGGGTCCTCCTTGGGGTCTGATCCGGTAAACACTGGAGGGTCTAAATTAATAAAATCACGAACTCTTGTACTAACTGGTTTCTCAGCAGCACCTGTATTCTGCCTCTGAGCCTGAGCAGCTACCAAGCTAGTCAATAACTGCAAATCACTCCACATATCCTGGTCTGGAGTGCCAGACTGAGGAACTGGAGGCGCTGGGTGCCTTCTAATATCCTCTGGAGGAGATGGAGTAGATGAGGTATGAGAGGGCATCTCACTTTGAGCCTCACTTTGTCCTGCTCTGACTTGGGGCACCTGACTGGTACCCTCTCCCGCTACTGTATCAAGCCGTCTACTAATCGTTTGCTTCCTAGTCGAAGGCATCACTGGAAAAAAACAAGGTGAATATTAGAGACGAACACTTACGACTCAACTCTACGCACGATCTAGATTCAGGAAGAAGGTAACAACCCTAGATGTCATGTAGCCTCCTGATTATAAATGTGGCGCGCTACACATCCATAATCAAGACTCTACTAGACACGGCTCATAGACAACCCCTAGGACAGACTTGCTCTGATACCAAGTTTGCCACGACCCAAACTGAAGGGCCATGACTAGCACCCGACCACACTTGCCGAGCACCAACACACATTTCATCTAACCTTCATTATTATCTTTTAGGGCTGACGAGATCAATATAAATGGTAGACCTAGATCATAGACAACTAGCAATAAAATATGACGGCATGAACATACATAGCAGGGGATGACCAGACAATCAAGAAACTACATATAAGGTATGAGCTACCACACTACTATGAAAGACTATACAACAAAAACTAGCCGACAAGGCATACCAAACTATACATGAGCTGACACCTATCTATGAGCCTCTAAAAGAACATAAGTGTTGCAACATAGCCGGAACAGGGCCCCGACATACCCATAATGTCTATAACAAAAATTGCATACCAAGACCAAGGCAAGTCCGGAGAAGGGATCTCGCCAATCACCGCTGAACTGGACAGTCTACTGTGGTGGGGGAGCTGCACCTACCTGTCTATCAGGACCTGCAGCACGACATGCAGCGTCCACAAATAAAAGGACATCAGTACGAATAAAGTACTGAGTATGTAAGGCAAGGAACCATAAATACGATCAGTAATGTAAGCAAGGATAGAGAATATACAACATGTAACATCTTAGTACCTCTGAGGGCTACTTACATGAAATGCATGATACATATGTATAAATACATAAACCTTTAAAGCATTCGCCTCTATGGGCATCATCATCATCATATCGTACCCGGCCATAATAGGCTCGGTAGAATCGTACCCGGCCACGTGGAGCTCGGTAAAACCCAACTGATCAGTGGTTGCACAATAGGTGCTGTACCCGACCAACTATAGCGTGGCTCGGTAGAGTAAAATAGATACATATATATAATGCATGCTCGACTCATGGAATCACATTCTAAACCTTTTGGAGTGACATAAGGTCGGTATCCTCTGTACACGTTATTAGGACTAACTCTTCACTATGAACCTTATAAGAATCAGGAAGTACCAACAACATTGATAACATAAGACTAAGAGAAGCAACATTAACATCAATCGTTCCATAAGAGGAAAAACAATGTAAGTACTGCTAGCTTCTAAGAGTAGAGTATCTTGGAAGATCGTTCATTACATTATGTACAATCGGAGTCGTGCAAAAGAAGGAAAGGGATAGCCTAACATACCTTGTATATACTGCCCCAATCTCAAGCTATGCAATTGTCAAAACTCCTTAGTCTACAATAAGAGAAACGATACTATCGTTATCATTTAAGCGTCATAACTATTATGTATCGACCACAACCTATTTTACGATGAAACGGACAGAACCTCCCCTATATATATGACCTCACCCCATTCAAAACAGTCACCAAACAGCCCAAACAACATCAATAATAAACATATTGAGCATCCCAAAATAGTCCACACACAGCCTAATCACTCCATACATACGACTACCACCGTAGTCGTGTCAAACAACCTGGAAATGTTACGAATAACTATCAGCCCATAACCCTACATATATATGGTGTTTCTCCACACCCTTCCTCCTCCAAAACTCCACAAGATAGTAGTAAAATACGCAGCCCAACAACAACGCAAAACAGTCCACAAAACAATAACATTACTACCAAGCCTTTCGATATATATCTCACAAGTTCTAGCTTCAATGGCTTAGCCGCAACTTGGATAATCTTAAATAAATATAGAGTAAGAGGTTCCTTACCTTTATACAGAAAGAACAACTCCAATTTGACCTTAAATGTCCATGAAATATCCCTCCAATACTGCCACAACAATAAAAAAACGAAACTAGCGATCAATTAGTGTTTTTCGGCACTAGAATCACTTTAGAAGGCTTGAAATCACCTAGGATTGATATTAAGAACATGAGGGAGTATTTACAGAACATAAACCCTTTAAAACAACCTCCCACACGAGCTGGAACGACACAAAAATGAGCAACAACAAGAAGAACAAGAGACTTACTAGCGCCACGGAATTCCCGACACTTGATTTGTGTTGTTTGCCCTTTTTGGGTCTTGAATCTTGAGAGAACCTTGAGAGGATGTTCATAGGGTTCTAAGGTCTGAAAATAGTGAAAAGAAATGACTTAAAATGGGTTGGAGTCATCCTATATAGGTCCAAATATCTTAAACCGACTTAGTGGGCCCCATAGAGAGGTGCTTGGCGCAGTCTCGCGAAAACGCGAATATCTCTCTACTCCAAGATCGTATCGATGAACGGTTTAATACGTTGGAAACTAGACTCCTAGATCTTTAATTTGGTTGGTAGATCACCCCGTAATTCCTTGTAAATTATGAGAAAAGATTAGAAACATTTGACCCAATGTTTAAGTAAAATTATGAACCTAAGTTGCGACAACTTTTGTCGACTTTTGTTTCATAACTCGTTTGACTTCAAGACTTATGATACGGATATTATATGATTAAAATACCTTAATAAATGACCTCTTGAGTGTATTAAGCACCGCTAGATTACCTGAAAATACGAGTTACAACATCATTGATTCGTTTAACTTCTAATACTGGTTAATCACCCTTATACACTCTTGTATCACTTAAGACCAATAGGATTGACTTCTTACCATCTCAAAGATAATTCCTTCTTGGATTTATGTTAACTAATATATGGCATGAACTAACACATGTGGATATGGGTTGTAACACTAAACGTGGAAGAGGTCGTGGCCCCAGTCGTGGTCATGGCCGTGGTCGGGGAAGAAACTCCAATCATGGTAATAATAATGAACCAAAGAAGCCTCCTCACCACCGGCAGTGGAAAAGGAAGGAACAAAAGCATGAAGCGGTGCAAGCGCCAAATGTAGAAAATGCATGCTATAGATGTGGAGGAAAAAGGCACTGGTCACGTACTTGTCGTACGCCAAAGCACATGGTTGAGCTTTATCAAGCCTCCCTGAAGAAGACAGAGAAAAATGCTGAAGCAAATTTTATTTCTGAAGATAATTTAGACTTCATGCATTTGGATGTAGCTGATTACTTTGCACTCCCAGAAGGAGAAACAAGTCATGTAATCGGTGGCGAATCTGTAGAAATGTAAATATTTTAATTTTTGTTGTTTGTAATAGATAGTATGGTTATGTAATTGTTGTACATAAATAAAAGTTATGCTTTGATAATGATATTTACTATAATATATTTTATTTATGTTATTTTGAAGAATATGGATAACCTTCAAATTATGTTTGGATCAAAGACAAATCATGAATATATGTGTGTTATTGATAGTGGAACAACTCATGCCATATTCAACGATCAGAAATAATTTCTTATTTGCATAAGGAAAAAAGCAAATGTTTCAACAATTTCTGGTAATATAAGTTTGATTGAAGGCTCCGGAAGAGCCATAATATTTATGTCTAAGGGAACAAAACTTATTATAGACAATGCATTGTTCTCCTCCAAGTCCCGAAGAAACTTGTTGAGTTTTATAGATATCCGCCGAAATAGGTATCATGTAGAGACAATAGATGAAATGAACAGGGAATATCTTTGTATTACAAAGAATATTTCTGGCCAGAAATGCATTGTAGAAAAGTTACCAACTTTATCTTCTGGCTTATACTATTCAAAAATTAGTACAATTGAAACACACTCTATCGTAAACCAGAAGTTTACGGATTCAAATACTTTTGTGCTTTGGCATGGCCGTTTGGGCCATCCCGGATCAATAATGATGAGACGAATTACTGAAAATTCGAGTGGGCATCCATTAAAGAACTTGAAGATTCTTACAAATGACGAATTTTCTTGTGATGTTTGTTATCAAGGAAAAATGATCACTAGACCATCACCGATGAAGGTTGGTATTGAATCCCCTGCCTTTTTAGAGCGTATACATGGGGATATATGTGGACATATTCACCCACCAAGTGGGTTGTTTAGATATTTTATGGTCCTAATAGATGCATCTTCAAGATGGTCTCATGTGTGCCTACTATCATCTCACAACCTGGCATTTGCAAAGCTATTAGCCCAAATAATTCGATTAAGGGCACAATTCCCAGATTATCCTATTAAGGTCATTCGCCTTGATAATGCTGGAGAATTCTCATCTCAAGCTTTTGATTATTTTTGTCTATCAATTGGGATAAAAGTTGAACATCCTGTAGCTTGTGTTCATACTCAAAATGGTCTTGCAGAGTCATTTATTAAACACCTGCAATTGATAGCAAGACCACTACTTATGAAAATAAAATTGCCCACTACTGTTTGGGGTCATGCTATCTTGCATGCAGCATCACTTATCCGTCTCAGACCGACACATTATAATAAATATTCTTCGTCACAATTAGTTTTTGGTCATGAACCAAATATTACCCATCTACGAATTTTCGGATGTGCTGTATATGTGCCAGTAGCACCACCACAACGTAGTAAGATGGGACAACAGAGAAGGATAGGAATATATGTTGGGTTTGAATCACCCTCTATTATTCGCTATCTTGAACCATTGATAGGAGATTTATTTACTGCTCGATTTGCAGATTGTCGGTTTGATGAAACAAATTTCCCACAATTAGGGGGAGAGAAAAAGGAAATCAAAAGATAAATTGTGTGGAAAGTTTCATCATTATCTCACTTTGATCCCCGTACCCCTATATGTAATCAGGAGGTCCAGAAGATCATCCATTTACAGAATATAGCAAATCAAATGCCAGACGCATTTACTGATTTGAAAAAGATAACTAAGTCACATATCCCAGCAGAGAATGTGCCTATCCGAATTGATGTCCTAGTAGGACCATCTACTAGCATGAGAGCTAGTGAACCTAAAGCACGCCTGAAGCGTGGTAGGCCTTTGGGTTCTAAGGATCGAAATCCTCGAAAAAGAAAATCGACAAATGATCAAAACGATACTATGAAGGGATCTCCTGAAGAGACCCAAAATCTGATTAGTTCTGAGATTCCTGAAGAAATTAATGAACCCGAAGCTCATGTGAGTGAGGAACTTTTAATAAGTTCGATCGGTGATGGGATTAATTTAAATCGATTTGAAATAGTGGTGGATAATATTTTTGCATATAATGTTGCACTTAATATTATGCAAGATAGTGAGGATCTTGAACCTAGATCTGTTGAAGAATGACGACAAAGATCTGATTGGCTAAAATGGCAAGAGGCAATTCAATCGGAATTGAAGTCACTTGCTAAAAGAGAGGTCTTTGGACCAGTAGTCCAAACACCTGCTGGTATAAAACCAGTTGGTCATAAATGAGTTTTTGTGCGAAAAAGGAATGATAAAAATGAAGTTGAAAGATACAAAGCTCGCCTTGTTGCACAAGGATTCTCACAACGACCTGGAGTCGATTTTGATGAAACATATTCACCTGTTATGGATGCCATAACATTTCGATATCTCATCAGTTTAGCACTACATGAAAAGCTTGAAATACATCTAATGGATGTAGTTACAGCTTATCTGTACGGTTCACTTGATAATGAAATTTATATGAAAATTCCTGAATGATTTAAAATGCCTGAAGCAAAATCTCAAGAAATGTATTCAATCAGATTACAAAGATCTTTGTACGGTTTAAAGCAATCTGGGCGCATGTGGTATAATCGCCTTAGTGAATATTTGCTGAAAGAAGGTTACATAAATGATGTTATTTGTCCATGTATTTTTATAAAGAAAATGGCATCAGAATTTGTTATACTTGCTGTTTATGTTGATGACATAAATCTTGTTGGAACTCCAGAAGAGCTCCAAAAGGCAATTGAATATCTTAAGAAAGAATTTGAGATGAAAGATCTTGGAAAGACAAAACTTTGTCTTGGTCTGCAAATTGAACATTTAGCAGACGGGATCTTTATCCATCAATCTGCCTATACAGAAAGGGTCTTAAAACGCTTTTACATGGACAAAGCGCACCCATTGAGTACACCAATGGTTGTTCGATCACTTGAAGTGAATAAGGATTTGTTCCGACCTCCAGAAGAGGACGAGGAACTCCTTGGTCCCGAAGTACCCTATCTCAGTGCAATTGGTGCACTAATGTATCTTGCTAATACTACAAGGCCTGACATAGCATTTTCTGTTAATTTACTAGCAAGATATAGTTCTTCTCCTACACGGAGACATTGGAACGGGATTAAGCATATATTGCGATATTTAAAGGGAACTCTTGATATGGGTTTGTTTTATGCTAACAAAGATAGTGCAGACCTTGTTGGTTATGCAGATGCAGGTTATTTATTTGATCCCCATAAAGCTCGATCTCAAACCGGCTACGTATTTACATATGGAGGTACTATCATATCATGGCGCTCCACAAAGCAATCTATTGTTGCTACTTCTTCAAATCACGCTGAGATAATAGCTATTCATGAAGCAAGTAGGGAATGCGTATGGTTGAGATTAATAATTCATTTTATTTGAGAAAAATGTGGTTTGGAATGTGAGAAAAAGACCGACAATTTTATACGAAGACAATGCTGCATGCATAGCCCAATTGAAGGGGGGATTTATAAAAGGAGATAGAACGAAACACATTTCACCAAAATTATTCTACACACACGATCTTCAGAAAAATGGTGACATTGATGCGCAACAAATCCGTTCAAGTGATAATCCAACAGATTTATTCACTAAATCTTTGCCAACTTCAACTTTTGAGAAGATGGTATACAAGATTGGAATGCGGAGACTCAAATATTTGAAACAAGGTTTTCATCAGGGGGAGTAAAATACGCGATGCACTCTTTTTCCCTTACTAAGGTTTTTTCCCATGGGGTTTTCCTTATAAGGTTTTTAATGAGGCACCTAGCAATGCGTCTTACTAAATATGTGTACTCTTTTTCCTTCACTGGGATTTTTTCCCACGTAGTTTTTCCTAGTAAGGTTTTAATGAGGCACATTATCTTTTAATGAACATCCAAGGGGGAGTGTTATAAATATATTATATTATGGATGTTCATTTAGTACTCCGTTGTAAATAAGCTTCCTGAAGAAGCTTATCCATATGGGACTCCACCGTAAATATGTTTATCTATTTAGTACTATATTGGAAATAAGCTTCCTGAAGAAGCTTATCACTTCGGTACCCGGTTATGGATAAACATTACCCCCAGTAGAAGTTTATCCATATCGGGTATAATAAACTTATCTTTTCAGTACCCAGTTATGGATAAACATTACCCCCGGTAGAAGATTATCCATACCGAGTATAATAAGTTTATCCATTCAGTACTCCGTTATGGATAAATATTGCTCTCAGTAGAAGATTATCCATATCTGGTACTTATAGGAGCTTACACAGCAGCTTGTAGCAGCTTACACAGCAGCTTGTAGTAGCAGCTTACAGAGCAGCTTCCTTTCTTCTATAAATAGAAGAGATTTCAGTTCATTATGTACATCAGTTTGAGTTCGAATAATATATCAGTTTCTCTATATACTTGTCTTTACTTTACGGTCTTTGTTTTATAACAATTGGTAAATTGTTTTGAAACAACAACAATTTCATACGCATTCCATTTGAAGTATTAAAATTGCCTTTTAAGATTGAGGAGCAGCTATTTGACCTCAATCTGCTCTTATGACTTCGATTTTTGGAAATATTTAAATAGAAAAAAAAAATTAAAAACAGGCAAAGTTAGAGAGCAAATTACAAAATTGCAAACAAAAAAGACATTTTAATCGACGGTTCAAAAGAAATCAAATCAATCCATCAAGAGAAACCCTAGAAATCAACCCAAATCCCTTTAGGTTTGCCACCATATAAAAACCCTCACGTGCTCGACTCGGCAACCTCTCGCCTCCTTCGCCCTTCTTGCTCCTCTGCGTTACACTACTACTGTCGAAGCTCTAGCTTCTCTGTTCAATCAAAAAATTTGCACTGATGTCGGACGAGGAGCACCAATTTGAGTCAAAGGCAGATGCCGGTGCATCTAAAACTTACCCTCAACAAGCTGGTACTATCCGTAAGAACGGTCATATCGTCATCAAAGGCCGTCCCTGCAAGGTTTCATTTTTTTGCTACTCTTTCGTTTCAGTGTTTGTATGCATTCATATAATTTTATTTGACACAGCTGATTTGTTATTATGGTGTAATTGATTGAATGTATCTGTGTGTGTGTGTTTTTTTTTGGGGGGGGGGGGTTACAGATGTATTTGCTGTTGCTATTTTAGATCTGATGCTCTGTGAATTTCTGGTTTTCATCTCTTTTTTTTCGTTTGTTTTTAGTGTATGTTTTTTGGGTGTGATTGCTTACTGGGATATGCAGTGATTATTGGGATATCTATTTTGGATTTTAGATCTGATGACTGTGTGGTTAATAGCACTTGTGATTAATTAAGATTCTTTTTGTTTCGAGTGTACATATCTTTTGGTATGTTGCCCCCGGGCTTTGGTTTGTTGGTAAGAGCGCACACATGCTCTGTCCGTTTGGAGCATGTCACACCCTGCTGCATAAAAAAGCCTGGTATGTATTTAAGTGGAGAGGAGTAGAGGAACGGGCCCATGACCCAACTAGTTTTGAATTGTGTGGCTATTGTCCTTTGAGGGTTTCTTGGTTATCAACATAAAAATCTTTGGTATGTTTGTTAGAATTTAAGACTTTGAGGTTCTGGAGTTTTGTGCTTCATCCAAGTGATTAGGAGCACAAATGGAGGGGAATTGGCTATAAAGATTCATATTGTTGATTGATTGCTTTAATATGTGTCGTGATTGGACGGTTCTGTTTTGTGCAATTATGGTAGATTTGATTCTTACCTTGAAAATAGAGTAGCATAGTGCTTGGCATCTTATAATTACTGAGAGAGCAAGAGTGGGAAAGGGCCACCGTTGGGTTTGTGTATAGGGTCTTTTGATGGGTGGGTGAGTGCGGTTTTGCCGCAGCGGAAGGGAAAGAGGATTTGGTATTTAGCTTCTGAAAAACCTTGTAAGTTTATTTTACTACTTTTTGGTGTTTATATTTCTAATGTTCAATTTATTTTTTCATAGATGTTATGGATTCTATGCAACTTCATTTGTTGTATATCTAACCGTTAAAATTTTAGTAAAATTTAGTCTGCCTAATTTTTTCTTGTTAAACTGTCATAGTTATGGTGGCCCATTTAGATAATCTGCATCAAGTAACATACTGATTCTGCTTCAGGACATATCATAGATGCATTTGCGGTTTAACTCATTGTTGCATTAATTCTACTATAAGCATAGTTCTAATTTCGATGCCTTTGATAACAGGTTGTGGAAGTCTCTACATCCAAAACTGGAAAGCACGGTCATGCAAAATGTCATTTTGTCGCTATTGACATCTTCACTGGAAAGAAGCTTGAGGATATTGTTCCCTCTTCACACAATTGTGATGTATGTGCCTCCCCTTTTCTTGTTCACCACGTGTTTATTGCCCATCTTAGCCCCAATTTTCCGGTTATAGTTGTGCTAATATTTAGTAATTATGTGTTCAAATTGCAGGTGCCCCATGTTAATCGTACAGATTATCAGCTTATTGACATCTCTGAAGATGGATTTGTATGTGCCTACATTCCCTTGTCCGACTCCTTTTTATATTTTTGATTGATGTGGTCTGATGTTGCTACACAATGTTACAGGTGAGTCTGCTCACTGAGAATGGTAACACCAAGGATGACCTTAGGCTTCCTACTGATGACAACCTCCTTACACAGGTTAGCAAGAATTTGTCTAATCCAAAGTTGTACTTTTCGATCAAAGTGTGCAGCAGCTTATTTCAGTTGCTGTATGTAGCCTCTAATTCTTTCACAAGCTCATTGAATGTCTGTCGTAATAGTTTATTAGCTTGCCATTTCGTGAGAGAGGCACCTTTATGTCTTTGAGCTAAATAAGTGATGGTGCAGATATTGGCCAGAATTCTTCAGAGTTTGGCTGGTTGTCATTTGTTGTTTTTGTTAACTGTAGCTTAGAGTTAGCACTATGCAGTTGCTGATTAAATTTTAATGTGTTGAATTCAGATCAAGGATGGTTTTGCTGAGGGAAAAGACCTTGTTGTGTCTGTCATGTCAGCCATGGGTGAGGAGCAGATTTGTGCCCTGAAGGATATTGGTCCCAAGTAAATCTCTCGATTGGAGATTGTTCGATGCGAAGTTCTTTACTACCTTAAGTTGGATAGATATTATAGTCATGGAAAAAGGTATGGTCTTATGGACCAACTTGTTCAAGAATATTCTTCAGGATTCTCGGACCATTGCGAGTTAGATTTTCGTATTTTTGTTATTTTAACTTGTGTTCGTCTGAATTTTGTTCTACCTTAAAGCTTTTTTCAAAATTTGGTGTGGGAAAATGTTACCTGCAGCTGCATACATTCTTCACCAATTCGACTTCACCAAAATCTTCTCCTGCATTTTGAGCAAATCATTTAACATATTAAGGTAGATATCTTAACTTTTTGAGGTTATACTCCAATAAAGGCTGTCATATGGCTAATTGGGTTCCCATCCCTGGCAAATTGTGTAGGCTTTATAGGCCTATTTTGTTATCTAAGAAATGGATGCGCTTCATGTAGAATGACCCGTAGACATAAATTTAGATCTATGATAAAGTAGATAACAAAAAAATACTGGTACGATTAGATGTTGCCATGATTTACCTTGTGTGAGTCAACCTGTCTTGTCAACTGTTTGCCAAAGTCTAAAATTGGCAAGTTTTTCATATATTCATACTTTTGCTTGGCATATAAACTAAAAATAAATTTTCATTTTTACTTGTCACTTTATGCATATCAAGAGAAAGAGAAGACAAACTCTTTTTTGTTTGTTATACCCACAATATTTATTACTCGTTTCAAATCATTTTTTCAAATCCAATAGAATATGTATCAATTAATATGGGTATCATGGTAAATTATGCACTTCATTTATTATTTCTTAAGGGGCGTGAAAAGTCAGAACGTCCCTATTCAATTAAGGTGTATAGAAGAACATTCGTATTTCAACATCCCATGTGAATCGAGATCATAAAGATGAAATGTACAGTAACAGTTTCTGTCTTTGTCAGGCCAATTTTGGTCGTCCTAATGTTCATTTTTAATGCTAGCACTAGTATAGAAGGCTAGAACCTAGAAGTGCAATGAGATTGTCTTTGAGACAAAAATCATTAAAGTTTTGGTTGCGGGTGTAGATGATGAACCCACTGTAATCGGGTTAAATATATTTACTTAGTTGAACATTAAAAAGATATTTTCCATAATATTTAGTCAAAGTTGAGTGGCTTTTTTGTTACAAATATATTTTAGTGACTTACATGCAATAAAGTGAAAGCTGAGTGATAAATTTGTGAAAATTTCGACACTAAATCGACACATATTACCAATCATTTTGTTATCCATACGACAAGTAAATATAACTGAGAATGTTGATCAAGTTATGCATATCTGCTGAAATTTCTAAACTTTTAAGTCAATCAACAATATGTGGCTTCACTCACATATTTTGTATTTGTTCTCAGCACAATCTGCTCCTATATGGTAAATTATGTTTCGACTTTTGTAGCAGATCGTTACGGTATAAGCGTATATCGATGTTTTTCACTAAAACAGGTAAAGAGAAAGAGAAATTTTCATGAAGCACTATCTTTTAGTAATAATTAGTCATCTATAGATATCGTTTGCTATATTACGGATTATAGATACCTTTTTTTGTGGTTATAAGATGTATTTGATGTATTTAAGCTATTGTATTCATGAATTCAATAGCAAAAATAGGCGTGAATCAGAGAAGTTGTTGTATTCGAGTATATTCGACTGTATTCATGGAGTGAAATGTGAGATTACAGTTGGACAGATTATTGTATTCGACTATATTCACAGCGTGAAATAGGGGATTACACTGTTTTTAAAACGGAAAGTGAATCAATTAACATAATAGACTCCTAATATAACTCAACAAACTCAATTATAACACACAAATTTTGTATTTTTCAGTTATAAAAAAGATTCTCAATCGCAAAATACCCAAAAACATAGCAATCTTCAGAGAAATTATATAATACATCTGAATACATAAAATATATTAATTAAAAAAAACATATGAATACATTCATGGCATATAGCGAGACAATGGATACAATGAAATAGATAGAATACAGAGGGATACATTGAAATACAATGAGAAAAAAGGACATTGAATACAATGAAATACATGGAATATAACGAGATACATTGAATTACAATGAAAAAAAAGATAGTGAATACAATAAAATACATAGAAATACAACGAGATACACTGAAATGCTCTTAAAAAAAAGGTAACAGAATCTTCAAATTGCTCGACCCCAAACTTCAGACGACCTGTTTTAGTCGACAATTTTCCGATGACCCATCGGATTCCGACCATGATTCCATAAGCAGCGATGAGAGAAAGAAGAAGAAAACGAGAAATCACAGAAAGGCTGTGATTGTTTTTGATTGTTTTTGTAAAATTCTGATTTTGATAAACTCCAAGGTTGTGATTTCTCCTTAATTAAATAGCACGCGATTACGCCAAAATTTAGGTTTTGTCTTCTTCGTCTTCAATTGCTTTGTTTGTGCATATTTGCAAGCACAAACAAAGCAATAATGTTGTTCGTCTTCTTCGTTTTCAAACTTATTAAGGTTTTGATGGATTTTTGTTGCGTACTAAAATATTGTTCCATTAATCAATATCAATATTGCCTTTATTGGAGTTATTTTGGTTAAGAGGAAGAAGTCCACGAAATTTTGGGAGAATGAGATGTATCAAAGTAGAGATAGAAAGAAAAAAGTGTAACTGATTAGTGTATTTAGTGGCTTAGGGCTAGGAGGAAATCAAAATTAAATATTTTACTATAAACCTTAAAAGGTATCTATAGAATATAATTTTTTAAATAATATTTATTTAAAATAAATAAGGTGTTAACCTTTGCTATAGGAGGTAAAAATAATTAAACTTCATTGTTGGATTTTAGAAAGTATTGAAGAAGAGAAAGTGCGTCTTTGAAAATCACGTTTTCTACAAGAGTATAAAGTTGCTTATAACACCTTACCGGACTTTTCGACCTGAATCCGAATTAGTCGAATTTCAAAACAAATACCAAACACTTTCAATTTGTTCTCCGCTGAAGTAGACACATTTGTAAGCTTTAAAATGCATTGTTCCAATTAAAATTTTCAAAGTAGAATTATTTTAAAAGTAAAAAGAAAAAACAATGATAAATGGAAGTGTTTAGTGGAGCCCAAATAAGGGGGTTGTCCATTAGCACTAACAAAAAACGTGGGATATAAAAGCATTATCCCATTTGAAAAGTGATCTAACAAATGTAGGATAATTGTGCTTTAATTTTATTCTACGAAATGATTGCTCAACTACCAACCAGATATCCATATATCATGCCTACCTCTGTTTTTTCTACTCAATTTGAAGCCAACTTGACAAATTCCAACTTTGCAGATCTCTCTCTTATTTTATTTGAATTTTGAGGAATTTTGGTCCTTCCTTGGGAGGGAGCCTTGACGTAACTGGTAAAATTGTTGTTATGTGATCAGAAGGTCACGGGTTCAAGCTGTAAAAATAGTTTCTTACAAAAATGCAGGGTAAAACTGCGTACAATAGATCCTTGTGGTCCGGCCCTTCTCCGGACCCCGCATGTACGCAACCCTTTTTTTGTCCTACTGTCATGTCACCTAAGACAACTAAAAATAACGTGAAAAATAAAGTGAGTACCTTATTAATGTAAAAAGACAACTAATAAATAACGTGAAAAATAAAGTATCTATTAATTTAATTTTTTATAGGAAAATTTACATTGTATAATCGACAAATGTATAATTTTGGTATATTAAACATATTTTATCAATAATCAGTTTATATTTTTGTATGTTTAGCTAGCAGTTACAATTATTTTCAACCGAACAGCCAAATATGTTAAAAGTCTTTTTTATATATGATTAGTGTATCTTAAGTTAAAATTCTTTTTTTATTAGTTTATCTTCATATTTTTAATATGGCTAGAAATGAAGGATTTACGTTATTAAAACTGAGAATATAATAACCTTTTTACACAATCGTTATCATTTCACTTAGCATAATAGCTTGCTTATTTTTTTATTTAGGTTACTAATTAATGCTATTAAATAGAGTTACATACAATTATTTTTTAATTCACTTGATTGTATAAATACTTTTTACCTTCACCGCATGATAAAACTTAAACTCGGGAATTAATGGTAGCAAGTTGGGGTAGGCATAGGTTGGGTAAACCCGAAATCCAAACCGAAATTAGAATTTTTTAGATTTTTTATTTGGATTTTCGGATTACGGATTAGATTTTGGATTTAATTTTTAAATTTTTTTGGATGTCGGATTTGGTACTTTGGATTTTTGGATATCCGAAAATCCAATAATTTTATACTTTATATTTAGTCCATTATCTATGTGCCAATAATAATAAGTTCAATACCCTATCAATTAGATATTATTTACTAAGTTACTGTGATACTTTCTATTTGGACATAGTTATACTATTACTACTTCTTATCGGCCGCATTAATGTCTCTGTTGGATTTTCTTGATAGTAATTTCATTACTTGAATACTTTATTTCATTAATGAGTAACTTTTCAGGTAATTTAGTATGAGTACTTCATTTGGATATTTATTTTTGTAAAAAGAAGAAACATTTCAACTTATAAGCTCAGAACCGAAAATTCAAAATATTCAATCCGATTAATCCAAAACCGAACTTAAAAAATCTTATCCAATCCGAGCTTATTTAGATTGGATTGTCATTTCTCCAATTCGAAAGTTGAAAATCGAAACCGAAATTTTATATTTAATCCGAACTGTTCGAATGCACACCCCAATAGCAAGAGAGGTAAAGTGTCACGCTTATTGTTCTCCTTTCATATTTTTATCATTTTTAATTTCAATGTGCGCTAAATTTAGTTCTGCAAATCATAATGGGTACACTTATATTCAATTTCTTAATTTTTATAAGAAAGGGAAAGTACAAGAAGTGAAAACTTTTAAGTGGGACTCCAACTTAACTTGATGGAAGGCACAACTAAATCAAAACCTTTATATTTAATTTGTTCATAATCCCCTTAAATTGAATCTTGCGTCCATTTTTTCCTTTTCAGTTTGTTTGTACCAGCAGAGGCGAAGCTAGAGAAGTAAATACATATTCCAACGAACTCAATTGATTTTGCTTAGACTATGTATTTGTATTAGAAAATTCATTAAATATTTATAAATTTAACACGAACCTAATAACTAAAATAAATTATGAGTATAATAATAAATTCAAAACCCATAAATTTTAAATTCGGGCTACCTCTAATTACAAGGAGTCTTTTGGGAAACTATGTTCCCAATTGGTTTGTAAATCATTCTTTAAACACTTTGGAACAAAAAATAGTTAGTAATTTGTATTACCCAAAAAAAGAAAGAATGCATGTTCTTCTTTAAAAAAAAGTGGATTCTTGTACTTTCTTCCTTCACTTTTACTTATCAACTATACTAAAAATAGTATATTTTTATTTTAACTTATTCATTTTATACATCAAGAGAAAATCAAGTTTTTTTTTCTTCTTTGATGTTTTACCCTTATTATTAACTATTCATTCCTCAAACTATTTTTCAAGAATTCTTAAAATGCTATCACTATTGTGCGTATTGTGGTAAAATATGTACTTCATTTATTATTTCTTAAAGGGCATATAAAGTCTAGGGTGGACAAGTAAGTGCATGTTGGGAAAGCCACCATGCAATTGAATTTGGTATAATTACATAGTTTTGGTATGTTTGTCTATCAAGTAATTACTTAGTTAGTATGTAATTGGGTGTAATTGAGGAGATGTAATTACACTCTCCAATTCTTCGGGTGGAGGGAGAGCGGGGCTAAGAATTGCTGGTAATTACATGGTATAGGTAAATGGTTATTTTTTTAATCTCTTTTCTTTTTAATTTACTTTTCATTTATATTCTTTTTTCTTTTTAATTTATTTTTATTTTAGCTTTCTAAATTATTTTTCCCCTCAAATATTATTCTTTTTACAATATTTATCTTTTGTTTCCTTACTTCTCATTTCTCAACCTTTACTTCACGGGTTTCTACATAATTTCTCATATGTTATTTCTTTTTTAATTTTTTTATTACACTTAGCTATGTTATTATTCTAATTTTTTTAAACAATTAGACCTTGTACGCTTATAGAGTTTTCCGACCTGAAATGCTCTGTAAAGCGCCTTTCTTGCTCGGTGATCAATCTTACAAAAAATAATTCATCCACAAACTTGACTTACAATGAGTGATGTCATTAAAGTTGAACTTTGTTATTGGATAAGATGGTATGCAAATTTAACTATGTTAAAATGATAGATTATTTTTTAATATTTAAATAGATTATTTTTTAATATTTAAATACTATTATTATTTTTCACCCTCTATTTTTGTGATTCCATGTAGTTGCTCCCATTTTTTTCTTCATTCAATATAATCGTGCTATTATTCTAGTTTTGAAACTACACCTCCAAATATTAGGAGCAATGAGTCATTAATATATTTGACATATAATGCATGATGTCATTAAATTAGAATCTCATCGTTAAATGAGATTATAGACATATAATTTTTTTTTTGAATTATATTTACTTAAATTATGTTGAAACTTATTCTATGTTATGTTGTAAATTTGCATAAGAGTATAATTCTAATTTTTTTGAATTTTGAATTTATGTTATATTCTTGGGTTCCATTTTATTTGCTTTACTAGTATTGACTTATAACTTCAAATTGCATGCCGTCCATTTTAAGTTAGAATTGATAGATTATTTTTCATAAAATATTGAGTAATATTATGGAATTATATTTATAAATATTAATCTTTTTCTCAAACATGCAATCCATGATATTCTTATAAAATAGTACTTTTTATTTTTTAAATATATAAAATAAAATATTATTAATAAAAAATATATGCCAATTATTTTTATAATACTAGTTACAAATATATGATACTAATAAATTTTTAAGAAACACTATGTATATTAAATGACAAATTTAATATCATTTATAAAGGCATTTATTTTTTAAATCTTAACTTTTATTTTTTTATAATTAACTTTATATTAAAATTTAATTTAACTATATAATTACACTTGCGCAATCAAATATGTGATTTATAATTACATTATGGCAAACAAACAGATCGTTATAATTATAATATTATATAACTATTAAGCTATGTAATTACCATTTTAGTAATTACATCAATTTCAATTACCCGGTAATTTTTCCAAACAGACCCTAAAAGTGAAGGGGGGAGTATTTCTTTGTGATGTGATGATTGCATGTCTTTCGGCTAAATATGAGAATGGAGAAATATTTGCCTCTCTTTTTGGGTGGAGTTGAACATGCAATTAGTTTCTTACTTCACTCAATGATAAATGATAATATCAGTACACTAAAATCGAAATGCTGCCTGTTGTTTTGTCTCATTCTTGTCATTTATTATTTCCAAGTTGCTTCTTCACCAACTTAATTGAAAAAGAGTCACTCTAGTTGTTTACTCTCTCCGGTTCAATTTACTTGATTTTTTTGCCTTTTTTATTTATTTATAATATTTCATATTTTTTAAATATTAAGAAGGAATTAATTTTTTTTCAAAGTTGTCCTTGGAGTAAAGAGCCTAGGAGTATTTGTTAGATTTTCAATGAACAAATCAAAGTTAATATTGGAGTGTTCAAATGGAAAAATCCAAAGTTATTGTTAATTAATGCTAAAAGATGAATTCCTTAATATATATGAAAACAGTTAAAAAATTAATTAAAGTGGATTGAAGGGAGTATCTCATACCGAAATTCAGAAAGCAAGGAAGATATAAATGAAAAAAGCAACACAAAACATGGGGAAGAATGATTGGGTTTTTGCATCTATACCCGATTTGGGGTCATAATTGAACATATACTAAAAAAATAAAGAAATAAAAAATACAAGTCTACCCACTTTACGATCAACTTCAGATTTAACGGGTCTAAAGCTAAAAGAAAAATAGTCTGAAGTGAAAAAATTGCGCTTCAGATGCACTTAAGGCCAAATAGGTCTGAAGTGCAACCAATGGTTTCATGCACTTAAGGCCAATAAGTCTGAAGTAAAAAATTGCACTCAGATGCACTTAAGGCCAAAAGGTCTGAAGTGTAACAAACATTTTCTTACACTTAAAGCCAATAAGTCTGAAGTGAAAAATTGAACGTCAGATGCACTTAAGGTCAAATACGTCTGAACTGCAACCAATGGTTTCATGCACTTAAGGTCAATAAGTCTGAAGTGAAATTTGCATTTCAAATGCATTTAAGGCTAAAAAGTCTTAATTGCAACAAACGTTTTCCTACACTTAAGGCCAATAAGTCTGAAGTGAAAAATTGAACTTCAGATGCACGTCTGAAGTGAAACTAACGTTTTCATGCACTTAAGGCCAAATATACCTGAAGTGCAAATTGCCTAGAAACAGAAATTTATTCTCCGAATTTTAACAATCTAATTACTAAATCTACTCCAAATGAGCTCAAATTTGAAACATAACCTCCAAATATCATCAAGAACAAACTCCAATCATCAATTTGTCAAAACAACAATAAATCTAATAAATCCATTTTGCAATTAAGAAAAAGAAAAAGAAGAGAGCCATAAGCAATAGTAAAAAATAAAGCGTCACAACAACTCACCAATGTAAAACATCATAACCTACCTTAAAATATATTCACAAACAATATATAAAATCACTGTTACAAGAAGAAGAAGAAGAAGAAGAAGAAGAAGAAGAAGAAGAAGAAGAAGAAGAAGAAGAAGAAGAAGAAGAAGAAAGAGGAGAAAAATATTTGGAGTTATTTTAACAGGGGGTACAAATTATTATTTTTTTAAAAAAAATAGGTATATGTTAAATGGGGGCGACCAATAGGACGCTCGTGCATTTTTTATGAAAAAGAAGGTTTGCTAGTTAAATCTATCGCACTTATACGCCCAAAGGTCAACAAAAAAGTGTTAGTTCAATGTTCCAACTTTGTTCCTACTTTCCCTCTTTTCACTTTTATTTGTTCGTTATATTAAAAATATATTTTTATTTTTACTTGTCCATTATATTAAATTAAGAGAAAAATAATTTTTTTTCTCTCTATTTTACCCTTATCACTACTCATTCCTCAAATTATTTCCTAAGTCTTTTGGAAATACTATTATTATCATGAGTAAAATTATAAAATACATGCCTCATTTGTTGTTTTTCTTAATAAGAGTGCAAAATTAAAAGTGAAAGGATGGAGTACTTCTTTTTGCCGACTTGATGGCATCATAAATAGCATTGGTTATAGAATAGTAATATTTTTGAAGTACGTGTAATTGATTATTGCTCACTCTGTTTCATTTATGCGTTTGGTTTAATCTAAATTATTTCGCAAAGTTCATAGATAAAACCCCACTATAATTAAGCAGCGCTTTTTATTATATATGCTTCATATTGACTATTATTCTATAATAAACTTTATTAGGAATCAATATTAGTTTATCTACTTAATTATTAAAACTAGATTAAACTGCAGGCACATAAAAATGTGACATTATTGTTACATTGACGAAAAGTGAATAATCATATATATCATGGAGATAACTTTTCAGATAAGGCTACTACATTAAATCATAGCTTCGTCCATTCATTTTACATTCGCTAATATATATTAGTATTAACTTAACGACGAATTTTATCCATTAACTTAAGTACATTGAATTGATTGAATTTGTATTTCATGTAACAAAACATTGAAAAACTCAGCAAATCAAAATCGAAAATAAACAAGTACGAATTACGAATTCGAGTAAAATTCTGTCCCGTGACTCATAGGTGGCGAAGCGAATATATATATATATATATATATATTGGTCAAAATCCGACCGATGTGGTCGACCAAACTGGGATCCCGTCCAAGCGGCGGAATAGTGAAAGACGCCACGATTTGCTCCAAATCACGTACCCACAGTACCTGCTAAGTCGAAGAACAATGCTCAGGGAACGACGAAAACGGACGTGGTATAAAGTTGTATCGACCCAAGAACGTAGCAATGACTCCATGACTATATACAGGGAGAGAACCTTCCTAGAAAGGAGGCCTTTTTTTCTCTTTTTCCTCTCCTCTGTAATCTTCTTAGCAAAAAAGGAGACAAAACAATTTTCCATACATTACGTAAGCTGATTATCTCCATCGATTGGTGAAAGAAGAAATGAAAAACACCAATAAGATTTATCGCCCTTATTTTATCTTATTCATCATTTTCTGATTTGTTTATAGATCTGGAGTTTATTATGCTCGACTAAGATTTATCTCTTCATCTTCATTAATTGATTTAATCAAAAAAGGTTTCAATATCTTTCGGTCAAACAATTTGATGCCGTCTGTGGGGATTTCTTAGTGAAAATTTCCTAGTCTCCTCCACATCAAAAATCGTAAACATGATCATTCACCCAGAAGAGCGGTAAGTAAACCTCACACGCCAACCTAGATCATGATGCTATATGCAAGCAAAAGTTACAACCAACATACTCCCCCGCATGCCGGGCAGCCCATGAACCAGCCAAAGCAAGACCAAAACCGCACAAGGCCAAGGCACGAAAAAAGGAGGGGAAAGAGAACTGAATATGACTACCGAATTCAGAAGCCACCGCCCCATCAACCATTGGAACTCCAAGCAAAATGAGCAACGCTATAGATCCACCCTCATTCACCAACTCATCGGATCAGGGTAAGGTGAATATCATGTTGGCCCATCTTCTGCTGTTCGCTCAAACAGGAACGCAAGCGCCGCACGGGCGAGCAAGCGAGCAAAGAAACATCTCAACTGAAGAATGGAAAATTACTACAAAACAATCGAAGTATCGTCTGCCTGACAACCCAACTTCTAGAAAATGACGCCCTTTAAGCTATACTCTCTCTCCCTCACCTAGGAGTCATCCCGGGGACTTAGGGACCGGGTTGACGAGGGGGACATCCCCGGGGTCAAAGTGTAATTCATCGCCCTACCCACCAATGGCATCTCCGTACCGGAAAGCGAAAAGATTAGACAGGGAAACTCCAATGTGTATGATACGAGTGTGAGCAAAACAACATCGTTTTAGACACCACTCCATCCGATGCAAATAAAATCAAACGAATTGGGACTCACCCGGGAAGCGCAGAGGTTGAGAAAAACTAGGACTCTCCCAGAGGATACCCAACTCTCCAAAAAACTAGGACTCACAACAGGTTAATATTTCGACAAAAGTTCGAAATAACACCCTTAAGGCCAAGGGCCTTCGTCAAGGAGATGAGTTCGACCTCGATCGAACAACGACGGGTTAATATTTCGATGAATGTTCGAAATAACACCCTTAAGTCCAAGGGCCTTCGTCAAGGAGATGAGTTCGACCTCGATCGAACAACAACGGGTTAATATTTTGACGAAAGTTCGAAATAACACCCTTAAGGCCAAGGGCCTTCGTCAAGGAGATGAGTTCAACCTCGATCGAACAACGCCGGGTTAGTATTTCGACGAAAGTTTGAAATAACACCCTTAAGGCCAAGGGCCTTCGTCAAGGAGATGAGTTCGACCTCAATCGAACAATGAAGGGTTAATATTTCGACGAAAGTTCGAAATAACACATTTAAGGCCAAGGGCCTTCGCCAAAGAGATGAGTTCGACCTCAATCGAACAATGACGGGTTAATATTTCGATGAAAGTTCGAAATAACACCTTTAAGGTCAAGGGCCTTCGCCAAAGAGATGAGTTAGACCTCGATCGAACAATGACATGTTAATATTTCGACGAAAGTTCGAAATAACACCCTTAAGGTCAAGGGCCATCGCCTAAGAAAGGAGTTCGACCTCGATCGAACAATTACGGGTTAGCATTTCGATGAAAGTTGGAAATATCCTTGAGGCCAAGGGACATAAAAATAAAGAGGGGAAAGAAAATTGGGACTCACGACGGGATAATACTTCGATATAAGCTCGAAGGTAACATCCCTACGGCTGAGGTCACTATTAGAAAAAGAGTTCAACACCATCCGAACTGTGATGGGACCGTACTTCGACACAATTTCGAAAATACCGTCCCGACAGATAAAGCCGTCATCAGAATCCTACTCAATCCGTGTGATATTGAATTCCCTAAGAGTCGGGAACTCACCACACGGAAATATACTTCTTTGCACCAAAGTTATGAAAAGCAAAACATGGAAAGAAGTACATGAGGCATATAACAATGAAAAATTCCTCTTTATACAGAGCTACTGCGCAAACAACCGCAGATTACATACGGCTAAAACCAACAGAATCCAAGAAAAAACAATAAACAACTAATAATAAAAAACAACAACAAAGACAACAATTCTTTCACTCGACGCCGTCACCGCTACCCTCTTCACCACCATCTCCAGGAAGTCCTCCTTCATCATCAACACCCTCACCGGCTTCCGGCATCGCAGGGTCATATCCACAGTTAATACGAGCCTCTCGTGCCTTCGCCCGTGCTCCTTCATATGCGGTCTTGAAAACATTATCCACCTCCCACAAACTCTTATATATGTCCTGTTGGGCTTCAGAAAGAACCCAAATCTCGTGCAAATGACAGGGAACATCGGCGGAAGAAGATTCGAATTGAGCCAACAGTTGCTTCTTTTTGGCCTCAGTAGCAGCGACCCGGTCCCCTATGGTCGACGACTCCCGGTCGATCTCACCAATACGCTCCTCGAGCCTCGCTTCCCTTTGTGTGGCCGTCGCCCTCTCCAATTCCTGTTCGGATTGGAGGATTCAGATACTGTTCTCTAGAGTCGCCGCCCTCGCCATAGCCGATGACCAGGCACTCTCGATGTTTTCCAATCCGGCAACTTTTCTCTCCAACTCGGTCAACTTTCCCATCCACTCTGCGCTCATCACCTCGGCCCTGATAACATTCTGATCCATCTCAGATTGCATCGACCTCAGCTTCCCCTGAAGATATTCGCACTCTGCAGCACCCCCTTTGCCAACTCAAGCTCTTCGTCTTTTGCACGAAGTTGCTCCTCAAGTGCGCTATTTCTGTGAATAGCCTGCATCAATTCCTAATCCTTCTTCTCCAATTTCTCGTCGAGGGATCGATCACTAGGGTTCGCCTTCAGCCGCTCGTGCATCTCACGACACTTATTGTGATAGCACCGGTATTTCTCCAACATCGTCAGGAAGATCTTGGCCCGAGTGTCGGCCCTACGAGCGCTCTCAATTTCCACCATGTACGTCTGAAAAATGAAAAGATGGGTTAAGGCCAGATCGCCAAGAAAAATGAAAGGAACATGAAAGAAAAGTGAAACGTACCCTCAAGCCCATACCGGTCACTTCATGCATCAAATCAATATCAGGAACATTCCGACGAGCCTCGCTCTTGGTGGCGGAATATAGGAGGTCAAACTACGGCATTGGGTCTTCCGTATCCCCCAGAAGATTAATATTTGATAAGATCTCAAGAATACGAGACGGGCCTCCCGCATGAACTATCGAATGCGTAAGACCCTCTGCGAACATCCTGGCGTCATTAGGATCGAGATCAGACTCAGATTCATAGTCGTTGACCACGACACCCTTTCCCCTTTCTGCGGCCGAGGAAGAAGCACGACCTGGTACCGAAGATGAAGGCCCATCCACAACAATAACAACGGCCTCAGGATTCTGGCCCCTTATCGCGGCAGGTTGTTGGTTAATCATAGCAGTCGGGATATCCGTAGATGGGGCGGACGTAATGGCTGGCTCTGTCTCTGCAGGCGGAATAGCATCGACTCTCACCTCAGACCCCGTCAATGGGAGATCACCCTTTGAATGTACCATGGCCGAAGGAGCCGTTTCAGACTCCACTAGCTACCTTTTTGACGGCCCCTCCCCGTCTTCAGCACAAGAAGATTCCCCCATTGGGTAGGTGACAGGGGTCGGAATTTTAGTTCGAGGGGCAGCCTCCGTGCGCACAGCCACGGCCGTAGACTCAACTAAAGCGGCCCTCGATGAAGGTCGGGTAGTAGACCTTGAGGCAGGGCGGGCGGACGATATGGGCTGACGAAATGCTAACGGAGGAGCCCTCGCTCTCCGCACTCTCCCTGACATTGATGAATGTCACATAAGCAACAAAGTCAAAAAAAAAAGGAAAAGGGGGGAAGAATAGCGGAAAGCAAAAATGATATTACTCACCAATAAGGGGCTTGCGTCCATAATTCTCATAGAAGGACGACCATGTGCGGACCCTCGCCGTATGAGGAAGGATGGCGTTCACCCAATCGCGGATACCATCAACAGGTGCAGGGGGTAGTTTCACGGCTGTAAAAACAAAAACAGTTTTTAGTACTGCCCGAAAGAAAACGGTCGAGCATCATTCCGACCAAAAGTATAGAAACTTACGTGCAAAGTTCCATTTCACGGGGCACCTCGTAGGATACTCCATAAGGTGCTCTTTCCGCACATAAAAGTAGTCTCATAGAAACGATGGTTGGCTCTGTCATCCATTCTCACCAGACTCTTCGTCCCTCGGTGGCACATATGAATCATCGTGCCACGAATGAGTTGAGGAGCAAAGATATTGAGCATGTGCCTCAAAGTGATCTCCCGACCAGCAAGCTACGCAAACTTGAGCAGCATAAGGAACAATTTATACAGGTACGACGAAAGTTGGGCCGTGCATACCTCGTAATAGCGGCAAAAATCTACCACCAAGAGAGGGAGAGTAAGCGTGTACCCAACAACAAAGGGATATGTGTAGAACATGCAATACCATGGGCAGTCAAAATGAACTATGTCGTCCCCCACCGCCGGCAGAATTTGGACGTGGTGAGGGATTTCCCACTTGGCCTTCAATTCTGCGATCCCCTCCTCATTCATAACAGAGGAAGCAGGTTCCGTCTCCTCCCCCGGGGGACTATGGAAATCATTCCATGGTTTCCCAGGGTGAGGCAAGATCTCAGCCGCCGTCAGAACCCCCTCATCTTCCACCACTTCTACCCCTCCAGTGGCGAGAACATCGCTTTCCGGCGCCGGAGTTGTGGCAGGATGGTCAGCACAAGAAGAATTACCAGCCATTTGTATCAATTTGATAAAACAAAGGGATGGAAGAAAAAAGAAGAGACTACGATGAAAGTTCCTGGCTAATCGAAGAAAATCAAAAATCCGAAGTATGAGGAGAAAAGAAGATTTACAAAGTTCTTTCAAGTAAAGGCAAGGAAGTGTATCAATCGAATGGTGCTTTCCTTCTACTTATAAGAGACATAAATTCCCCAAGTGCGAAACCCAGGAGTCGCCAATCAAAGCTGATGGGGCACGAAACGGTTTAATCCACTAGGAATGTGTGTCATAATGACAGCAACCACAAGCGACGTTTCAAGTTAAATGATGTTTCGGAGGCCGCGACGGTCCAAGGGCATCGCAAGAGCGCCGTTACATTACTAATCTAAAAATCATACCCAAAAGGTAGATAGTTAGATTTCTCTTAGATGCGTAAAAATCATAATCCGTCTGCCAGGTCCGACAAGAGACGATCCCGACAGACGGAGGGACTAACTGTATTGGTCAAAATCTGACTGATGTGGTCGACCCAACTAGGATCTCGTCTAAGCGGCGGGATAGTGAAAGACGCCACGATTTGCTCCAAATCATGTACTCACAGTACCTGCTAAGTCGAAGAACAATGCTCAGGGAACGACGAAAACGGACGTGGTATAAAGTTGCATCGACCCAAGAACGTAGCAAGGACTCCATGACTATATATAGGGAGAGAACCTTCCTAGAAAGGGGGCCTTTTTCTCCTTTTCCTCTCTTTTGTAATCTTCTTAGCAAAAAAAGAGACAAAACAATTTTTCATACATTACGTAAACTGATTATCTCCATCGATTGGAGAAAGAAGAAATGAAAAACATCAATAAGATTAATCGCCCTTATTTTATCATTTTCATCATTTTCTGATTTGTCTACAAATTTAAAGTTTATTATGCTTGATTAAGATTTACCTCTTCATCTTCATTAATTGATTTAATCAAAAAGGTTTCAATATCTTTTGGTCAAACATAACTAATATCTATTTTTACGTTAATTTTATTACTTAATTATTGTCACACCTCCTTTTTCCCACCCCCGCGGGGGGCGTAGGGAGTTTTTTCCAATTAAAGGACAATCAAAACGGGATTTATTTATTTATTTCAGAGTCGCCACTTGGGAGATTTAGGGTATCCCAAGTCACCTATTTTAATCCCGAATCGAGGAAAAGAATGACTCTGTATTACAGTCTGCGCACCAGAAATTCGGATAAGGAATTCTGTTAACCCGGGAGAAGGTGTTAGGCATTCTCGAGTTCCGTGGTTCTAGCACGGTCGCTCAACTGTCATATCTGGCTTAAATATCTGATTTTTATACAATTATGAGCTCATGTGCAAATTTTATCTTTTTACCGCTTTTATTATTGTTATATTATTTTTACAAGAATGTGAACATTATTTAAAATATGTCTTTGGATTACGTCACATGAAATTCTCCCGCAATCCGGAACACATTTTTATTCAATGTTTTGGTATTTGGATTTGGGTTGTATGAAATACGCACCCGAGTTTAAGAAGATAATATTATTAAATACGCGCCTAAAGCGACTAGCGTATCATTATTTTGGGTAGGGCCGAGAAATTTGCTAAACGGCTCCTCCCGAATTCTAAGCAATTAAATGTACATTTATTGAGGGCCCCGCAATCTATGCATTTTATTAAGCGAGGCTCATCTCATTTATTTTAAATGGACAAATCTTAAAGCGACTACATTTTTCTATAAAAATTAGTCTCTAAAATAAAGGAAGAAAATCCTAATTAATTACTAGCTTTTATTTTATTTATTTAAGAAAACATGACATACTAATTGCTAGATTAATACAAATATTGATGAAAAGGAATTTTATTTAAAAAAAATTCGAAATTATAAATAAAATAAAAATTTGACAACTAATATTCAAAAGAATCAAATACAGCTAGATAAAAACTCAGCGTTGTTATAAAAAAAAACTATTGAGATTAATTATTCACAACCATTTGAAACTAGATTTTAACCATAATTACTAAATCTTTTTAGAAAGTCTTTTAGACTTAAACGAAGTTTCTAATCTTGCCTGAACTCAAATGCCTTAATGCCTAATTTTCGAAAATTAATTCAAATTCATGCCTTAACTAAATTTATCTACTTATTCATGATTAACCTACTGTTGATAATTTTGAAACCTTCATAACTAGTGAATTAACCTGTTTTGCCAAACTGATTCATTAAAGACTAACTTATGTTATTTTTTTTCTTATTTCAATTATTATTCAGTAATAGATGAAATAGTTTAAATATAATCGATAAAAGGAAATAAAAATGATATTAAAACTTCAAAATTTCATTCTTCATATGTATTCATTCCACATTATTAGCTTTGCAATAGCTAGTATTACAGTCGTATACCTGGTATTGGAAACAAAAGAAGATGAGAATCAACATCAGTAATAACAATACAGCACAGCAACAACAGTCCAGCAACAGTAACAACCAAGGAACAGAGTTTGCAAACCAGTGGAGCAGTAATCCCAAAAAACAAAAGCTTCAAGCTTTGATGAAACAACAATTAATTCTGATTTCAAACAATGAAAGAAAGCAAAAGATTTTTTTTTAGTTTTTTTTATTTTGAAAGTTTAAATATTTTTCGGAATTTTCTCTCTCCTAAATGTTCAGCCCTTGTTTCTCTCTCTTATTTTCTTTATGTTCTTTTCTATATTCAGATTAGTTCCTGTATCTGTCTTTTTTCATCTTTTGTATCAAGACCTCTCTACATATAACACATTCCCAAACTCAATTAAAATCAATCATTTTCTCCTACCAAACCCATTATCTTCCCACTCACCCACATTACATTAAATAAATATATCAACCCAACCCCATTATATTTTGTCCCCCATGCCTAATATAAACAAATACAAGATTCCCCCACACTAAAATTTGTCTTGTCCCCCATTAAATTAAACAATTATATCAAAACCCACCCCATTATTTTTTGTCCCCCATGCTTAACATAAAAAATTACAAAATGTACAATTCCTTAACTACCCCTCCGACCTTACTGAAATTACCAAACTACCCCTGAACGTACTACAAATTACCAAACTATCCCCATCAGCTATAACAAATCAATTAATCACACTCAACCAAAATATAGCCAATATGACCAATTTCTACACAAATTCACACAACAAATCACATGAACATGATTTCTTCAACATTTCAACAACAAATCACATGAACATGATTTCTTCAACAACAAATCACATGAACACAAATTGAACAACAAAGAACAACTAAAATTTGATTGAACAATATTTTTAGCAACAAACAAACCTATTTTCAGATTCAACAATAGCAACAACAAACAAGTATATTTAGATTTCTAAATTCAATAATATTGAACTTAAAATTAACTCTAACAACATTACAACCAACTATTCCTATATTAAACTTAAACAAGATTATGAGACAAATTCAAGAAATAATCATAAATGATAAACAATAAACAAAAAAATCAAACTATAGAAATTTCGGATTCAAGAACAATCAACCAAAGTATGAACATGAATGAGTCTATTTTAACACAACAAACATGACATATTAAATAACTCAAACAACATTAATAATTTCTGGAAAATACATAACAACATGAAACAAATTGAAGAAATAATCAATTAAATTTCAATTTGAATCTAACAAACATTAAACTAACAAATTCTTACCTAAACAATAAAACAAACATGAAAAACCACTTAATTCAATCAAAACACATGAACAAACTAAATTAATTCAAACGATAGACATGAACAAAACAAGGATCGAACATTTATCGATTTTTACTTCGAAAAATATAAAAACGAAATAAACTCAAAACCAACTAACCGGAGATGAATCAACGACGAACTCGATTGTAAACAAATCTGTCCGGGCCTCGACTCAACGAAAGACCTTCGAACTTTGACGAGACGAAGAAGGTGAAGCAACGTGAAGCAGAAGCAACTGCTGCGACGAGCAGCAGCAGCAGTTCGTTGAGTGAGGAAGAAGAAGCAGCATGAAGCAGTAGCAACGGGGAGCAGAAATGGCTGTGTCAATGGCGGACGCGGGCAGCTGATTTGGATGCGTCGAACGTGGAAGAAGCAGCTGGAACGGAGCAGCAGTAGCGCGATGGAGTTGGCTTCGATGAAGAAGAAACAGCGGCGTCCATGGCGACGTGAAGCTGGTTGACGAAGCAGTGGCGATGCAGCAATGGCAGACGCAGAACCAGCTTGGCCATGGAAGCGAGTGGTCGACGAGGCTGTTGTAGCGTCGTGGAGGAGGGAACGCAGCGAAGGGGGAAGCTGCTTGGTTCGAACGTGGGGTGGGGTTTGCTTGGAAGCTGGCCGGCTGTGTGGGGGGGGTGGGGGGCAGCCATGGCTGCTTGAGGTTGGGGGTCGTTTGGGGAGAAGACGAGAGAGAGAGGAGGGGGGGGATGGGATTAATTTTTAGGTTTTTTTTTTTTGTTTTGTTTTGTAAAATGTAAGATAAAAGGATGTTGGGTTATGGACTGGGTCGACCCAGTTCGAAATGGACTGGGTCGACCCACTTTGAAATGGACTGGGTCGTTTTGGAAGATTGGGTATTTTTTGGGCTTGTGGCTTGAATTTGAAGAAGAGGCCCAATTCCGACTTTCTTTATTTTTTGCTCTCTTTTCTTCTTTTATTTTTCTAAAACTAAATTATAAAAATATTTAAACTATTATTAAGAACTAAATTAAGTTATAAAAGCGCAAATTAACTCCCAATAACAATTAACGCACAATTAAGTAATAATTAAGCATAAAATTGTATATTTGGACATTAAATGCTAAAAATGCAAACGATGCCTATTTTTGTAATTTTGTTTTTTGTAAAATAAACTTAGTTACTAACAATTGTATAATTAAATCCTACATGCGAAATGCGACATACTTTTGTATTTTTAATAATTTAACAAATAAACATGCACAGACAAACATACAAATAGTTACACAAAAAGTATCACAAAATATCACAAAAATTGCACACCAAGAAAAATTATTTTATTTTTGAATTTTTTGGGAGTAATTCTCATATAGCGCAAAGATCACGTGCTTACAATTATGATAAATTAACGTAAGCTGGTGTATGCATTTCCCTTTGTTTGTCCGTGATCCGGTTGCATTTCATAACCTTCTGCTTTAATATGCTTTTTTTTAAACTAGTCAGAAGATAATATTGATTTCAAATTTATGGTGATAATAAAATCATTTAAAAGTCGTACTAGTAAAACATGATAAAATCATTTAGAAATTAGATCAATTTTACTAAAGTGTACAATTATCCAATTTATCATTGTGGGCTACGATTGTCATCCCACATTTTATAATTAATCCAATATTTTTCTCAAAGAGAATTTAGTGGGCGTTTGGACAGGGGCATTTGCATTTATACTTGTTTTTTGGGCCACATTTTAATTTGTATGCTTTGCAAAAAAAATTGCAAACATACCCACTTTTTCGCGTAACTTCAACATACAGGCCTGAAGTAGCAAAGACAATTACACAAATTTTAGCATTCTAGTAGACGGCCTGAAGTGGTAAAAATTGTTGAACCAAGTGTGCTGAAGTTTTGTTTGTCAGCTGAAGTTTTATTCTCTATTTGCTGAAATTTTTGTTTGTAATTGCTGAACTTAAGCATTCTAGTAGCTAAAGTTTTGTTTTCTATTTGCTGAAGTTTTTGTTTGTAATTGCTGAACTTCAACATGTTTTAGCTGACATGTAAACTTAGTGTTGGCTGAAGTTTTTGTTTGTAATTGCTGAACTTAAACATTTTAGTAGCTGAAGTTTTGTTCTCTATTTACTGAATTTCAGCATGTTTTATGCTATCATGTAATTATTTTTTTGTACAGATAATAAGTATATCATAAGTAGAATTAGTAACTTAAAAAATTAGATAAATGATTTAGCACAACATGTTAAAATGCAGTACAAAGCTGAATCTAACAAGTTACTATCATCTTTTTCAAAACTTACTTTAGAAAGTTATTTATAATTTATTTTTAAATAATCTGATAAACATACTTATGACAATCATCCCCATGAACTGAAGTTTCATAACCGTACCAACAACAGCAGAAGAAAAAATAATAAGAAGAAGAAAATGAAGGAGGAGGAGGAGAAAGGGGGCTGGAGTTGTTTAAAAAATGGGTACAAGTTAAAACTTTTAAAAAAAATGGGTATAGGTTAAATGAGGGCGACCAAATAGAGCGTCCCGTGCAATTTTTACGTTTGGACATAAGAATTGTAAAATTCCAAAAAGGTGAAATATTTTTTCAAGTGAAAATAGTATTTAAAATTTAGAGTTGTGTTTCGACATGAATATAATTTTGGGTTGTTTTGAAGTTTTGTGAGTGGAAATTTTGAAAAATAGTTTTTTGGAGTTTTTAATTTTCGAAAATTTTCAAAATATATTTTCAAGTGAAAATTGGAAAGTTTATGAATATACGCTGATTTCCTAAAAAAGTGGATTTTTTTTGGAAGAAAAGATCTTTTTTTGTCCAAACGGGCTCTTAGACCCCCCTCAAAAAAATAAAAATAAAAAAAATATAAGAAAGGGAATAAAAGAAGTAGAAAATAAAAATCAGAACAACAACAAAAGCTGCTGCGTGGACTTAAAAAAACAAAAGGAAAAAAGAAAAAAGAAAAAAGAAAAAAGAAAAAACAGATCTAAAAGCTTTTCTTTCTTCCTTCTTTATGTAGAGTAGTGAAAGAAAGAAACTGAAATCGGCATAGCCACCCCCAGCTTTCTCCCGTCCCTTACTCTCTCTATACTTATCATTTCTATTCTAGAGAGAGAAACCAAAGTTGATCAGCGTACAGAGACAGGATAAAAGAACAAGCAAGAAATGTAATGATTGGTTTTTTTTTTCTATACGATTTTGTGTAAAAACCCGTAGCAAGTGAAGGTCAAAGTAATCAAAATCAATGGCTGAGAACGAAGCATCATCGTCAAGGGCTCCGATGCGGCCCACTATTACTTTACCACCGCGTGCTTCAGTGGAAAATTTGTTTATGGGCGGGCCGGGTGGTATCAGCCCGGGTCCGATGACTCTTGTTTCCAGCTTCTTCTCCGATCCGGCATCGGAGTACCCTTCCTTCTCCCAGCTCCTCGCCGGCGCTATGGCATCTCCGGCGGCTTTTTCCGGTCAACGACAGGGTTTTCCCCCTCCGCCAGAGATGACAGTGTCTATTTCAAAGGGAAAAGAGTCCGGTAGTGGGGATATGGATTTTGGGTTCAAGCAGAACCGGCCGTCCGGTCTGGTGATTACTCAATCGCCCATGTTTACTATACCGGCGGGATTGAGTCCGGCCCGTTTGCTAGGTTCGCCTTTGTTGTTCTCACCTGGCCAGGTAGTTACAAAAGTTTTCAGTTTTTTTATTTAATGAGCATTTAATAGACTATATGAGCTTAGCTAAGGGTTCTAAACCAGAATAATGAGAATTATCTGAATATTGAATCACATGAATAGAATGGAATGAATACATGTGATTGATATTGCTGAACCAATCTCAGCAGAGACAAAAAAAAGATATTAGATGATTTCTTTCTATTTGTCTATGCTTTGGTGGCAAAGTTACTCGGTACGTGGGTTGGTGGGGATTAACAGTTGCCCGGTGATATAGTTGAGGTGCGTACTAGCAAACCCAAACACGAGCGGTCCTAAGAAAAAAGAAAAAAAAATATAGCTGACCATAATTTATTTAAGATTGAGGCATAATGATTGATTGATTTGTGGATATGTTACCCTTAGCGTGGTTTGTGGATTGTGTGATTTAAGAGTTGCAGCATAATTTCGGTTATGGGGGTTTTCTAGATTCTTTGGGGTATTTAAACCCTGATTGGTCAAGCTTCTAGGAAAATATAAGTGCTTATTTTTCAAAAAAGTTGCTTATTTTGGAGAGTTCAAGTGTTTGGCCTGAATAAGTGTGCTTTTGAGTATTTGTAAAAGTTGTTTTTCTATTCTAGGGAAGAAGTTTAAAAATTAATTTCTCCTTGGAAGAAGTAAAACTGTATCAAGAACACGTTCCATGTCTAGAGGATTTGCAGATTGGTCTGATCACCAGTAGAGGGCTGCAGGTCCTTGCGAGAAGCCATAGGCGGACTTCCCCACGAGAGAAAAGAAGAGAAAGAAGGTAGAGAGAAACTTTACACCGAGATTTGCTGGTTTAAAAGCCAGAATGTACTAAAATATGGAAGAATTTTCATTTCCAGTACTTTTAGAGAGGGGAAGGAACTGTCATTTGGACATTTTCTTGTTTCTCAAAGCGGAAAGCACATGTCCGTGTCAAACACCATGTCTGGTGCTCCTCTTTAGTCCAAACTATGAGTTTACACTTGCAATGTTAGCATGCCATTTTTCTTTTGTTGTGTTACCTTTTGACCATTTTTCTTTGTCACATGCTAGGTAATGGTAACTTAAGATTTTCACTACTTTTCCTACTCCACATCTTATTACCAAGTAGTATCAATTTTACAAATCAACAGATTGTAAATTGTCAAAACCTGTTCTTATGTCCCTGGTTAGGTTGGAGTTATGCTTTAAGAGAATATTGTATTTCGTGTATGGGGAAACTTTCTTTAATACAGGAGAAGAGCAGTCTGATTCCCTTCAGGCATTCCTTTAAGTATGGTAGTGAGTTGAGGCTATTGATACTGAAGTTTGAGATAATATGTGATATGAGATTCAATATCTTCTTTTTGTTGGTGCATAATATACTATATCTTCTGACAGTACATCTCATGAGGCTAAATTACTTCATTAGTTGGAACGAACGCGTTAGAGGAGTAGCTATCCTCTTTCTCTCTTCTATTCTCGAACACCTTCCCCCCTCCCCCCTCCCCCCTCCCCCTCCTCCACACACACACCCCACCACCACCCAAAAAAAAAAAACCTTTTTCTTTCTTGACTAAATCAGCAGCAGGAAAAGATCTCTGTAAATGAACTGTTGCAACATGTACGGTGATGATGCTATTAGTTTAAATTGAATTAGCCTTTTCAATGTTATTTACGTATGGTTTTTGGACCATAAAGGGCCCTTTTGGAATGTCACATCAGCAAGCCCTTGCTCAAGTTACAGCTCAGGCAGCACATCCTCAGTCTCAAATGCACATTCAACCTGACTATCCGTCTTCTTCAGCAGCGCCTGCACCGTCCTTTTCACAGTTCCAGTCCCTAACCTCAAATGCCACAGCAAACAAACAGATACCGCCTCCTGCATCAGATCCTAATGTTATGAAAGAAGCATCTGAAGTTTCTCTGTCTGATCAGAGGTCAGAACCTGCTTCCTCTGCTGTTGATAAACCTGCTGATGATGGTTACAACTGGCGTAAGTATGGGCAGAAGCATGTCAAGGGAAGTGAATATCCTCGTAGTTATTACAAGTGTACACATCCAAATTGTCCAGTCAAGAAGAAGGTTGAGCGGTCTCTTGATGGCCAAGTAACTGAGATTATCTATAAGGGCCAGCACAACCATCAGCCGCCTCAATCTAGTAAACGCTCGAAAGAGAGTGGAAATCCAAATGGAAACTATAATCTTCAGGGGCCATCTGAACTCAGCTCTGAGGGTGTGGCAGGAACTCTGAACAACTCCAAGGATAGCATGCCTTCCTATTCATTAAGAATGACGGATCAAGAATCCAGCCAAGCTACACATGACCAAGTCTCCGGAACAAGTGAGGGTGAGGAAGTGGGTGATACTGAGAATTTAGCTGATGGAAATGATGAACGTGAATCTAAGCGAAGGTAATTTGCTTCATCCTTGGCACAACATTTGAAGTGAATATTTTTATAGCCTTGTCTATCTTCATAACCCACTGTTCTCCATCTCTACAACTGCTCCTTGCAGGGCCATAGAAGTACAGACTTCAGAAGCAGCTTCTTCTGCTTCTCACCGGGCAGTTGCAGAACCTAGGATCATTGTTCAAACAACAAGCGAAGTTGATCTTTTGGACGATGGTTATAGATGGCGGAAGTATGGCCAGAAAGTTGTAAAAGGAAACCCTTATCCAAGGTAGATTTATGGTTAAGTGAACCCTAAATAGAATATATCTGGTTATGAAGCATTATGAGTGTGAAGTTACCTTCCTGAATCACCTGCCACTGTCAGAAAAACTTTCTGCTTGAACACATTTTTTTTTGCCATGATCATATTAGAACTCTTTGTTTGAAACTCATAGTCTGAATTTTGTGTGGTACAGTTGGACCATGTTGTATTTACGTGCAAGAACAAAACAGGCCAATCAGATATCTAGATGACTTCTGTGAATGCATAGCCAGATGCTTATCGGTTATTTTGCTTGCTTTGCTAACATATTCAGTATACCATATTATTCTCTGCAGAAGCTATTACAAATGTACCAGCCAGGGATGTAATGTACGGAAACATGTGGAAAGGGCCCCGAGTGATCCAAAAGCTGTCATAACAACATATGAGGGCAAACATAATCATGACGTGCCTGCAGCTAGGAACAGTAGCCACAACACCACAAATAATTCTGTGTCACAGATGAGGCCACACAACCCCGTAGTTGATAAACAGGATGCAACTAGAAGAATAGGCTTCTCGAACAATGAACAGCAACCTATAGCACTGCTACGGTTAAAAGAAGAACAGGTTACATGATTTTTTGAGCTTCAGTCTTGCAAGGAATGAGAGAGGAGTCTACTGAAAAACTTTTGCCAAACTTGTCTCAAGATGGATCTATTTCGTGCATTTGAAGTCATAATGTTGGTTCACTCACCCAAAGTTAAATGAAGGAAACATGGTATATAAGTTTGTTGATACCAAAAATGATAGGTGAGCAAGGTGTGGATTGAATATACATTGTAAATTTTCTCAAGAAGGGCATAGAGTAGTATATTATTTGTATTCTTTCTGTAAATGCTCTTGTATAACATGTTTTGGCTTTTTATGGCGGCACAAACATGGTTGATGATTGATATACATGGTTGCAGTTGGTGTTAATCCCTTTGATCTGATTTATCTTGCTATTTTTCAAGATTTTGTAATAATATTCTGGGAGACTTTTCTGTATTTTTAGCAATCCTGTTGGCGTAACTCTCTACCACTTTTGGAGGTGGAGTTACAACATCTTTAATCGGCTTCGCCTTTTGTCTGAATTTGACCAATGGTGCATAAAGTTGTTGGAAAGTCTAATCTAGTACAATCTTTGTATCTATGATCATCTCAATATACACATGACAGAATTTGAGTTTCTTGAAGTCAAAAGCTCAAATCTGGTAATATACATGTTCACTTTCCATTTCACACCATAGTTTTTTTTTTCTTGTGAGTTGTGGCTAAAGATTGCAGGTTTCATCTACAACTGTACCCTAAATTCCAATCAACACAATTTTCAACAAGAGTCACAAGTTGAGGTATCTGGCCGTGATTTACATAATCAACCATATTCAATCGGATGCAGCACAAAACTCTCTGGTAGCTCCTCTGGCTTCTGTGCCTGCATTATCCAAAAACTCTCAAAGCGGAGAAAAGGGTTTTGGGGATAGTTAAACCTGATCAATGATTCCATGCTTAAGCTGTTCGCGAAAAGCATCAAGTCTTTCCCTAGATATGTAGCTGAAACGATGAACGTCAATGTCAATCTCAAAGTAGTTGTTCCCCTGCACAACAGGTAATTGATGAAGTTCAACCAGTGGCACACAGAATACCAGATACCTCAGATTACAACTTTGAGTAACCCTCATCACCAACCCTAGAACAAATTATTAAACATAAAATGAAAAAAGTAACTGCAAACAAGAAGTAGTAGTCATTTAGAGGGATGGTTATGAGATTACAACCTAAAGAAAAACTATAATCCATGTACAACTTCTTACAAGAAAGTACCAATATGATAACTGTTTGCCTTTTAGCAAATGGTAGGATGGCTTGACATAGTTGAGGGAAGTGGAATTCAATTTCAAGAATTCTAGGCTAAGTAATGAATTTTTCACCAATAAGCCTACCCTTGAGGATGAAGATCCTACCTAATTTGAGACAAGTATTTTTAGAAACCACGATAGATAATTTGGGACACAGGGGTACCACTTATAAAGTAGGAATGTTCTGTTCGGAGTCCTTGCTGGAACTTTAGCTGGTCATCACGGTTCAACTGCTTACTAGTTTTTCACTATACTAGAGATTGGTTTTTTGGTAATTGGTTTCCATCTTACTCTACTATAACATGAGAACTTCCCTTTTAAGGCCATGATTCTCCTTCTAGTTCTAATCTTGTGCATGGAAAATTAGCAAAAACAACAAACCCAATATAATCCCACAAGTGGGTCTGGGAAGGATAGTGTGTACGCAGACCTTACCCCTACCTAGAAAGTAGAGAGGTTGTTTCCGATAGACCCTTGGCTCAAGAAAAGATGAAAAGAAAGTAGCAGTAACAAGCAGTAATAATAGCAAAAACCAATTCTGGAATAAAACATGTCAGACATAGAGACATTACAAGGATTGAACATGTCATTTTTGTACAATTCTCATTAATTGACTATTCGGAGGTCTATAAATGGTTTTTTCACTTTGGACTTGAGATTGCAGCTTATACTTCAGTGATCAACTGTAATCTTTGTGCTAATCTGCTGCTTTATGGAGAAGAAATCCTCCAGGGACATCACATCACCTCCATACTAGGAAGCAGTTTCTCTATTGTTCCCTTTGTTATTATGGTGGTGAGTGTTCTGGTATCTTGCCCTTATGTCATGCTGTGACGTTTCAAAATATTGTCTAGGGATATCATTTCATCCAATGATTTCTGTAGTGATACTAATATTGTCTCCTTTTGTCTTTTTGTTTTCTTGAGTCGAGGGTCTTTCGGAAACAACCTCTCTACTCCTTCGGGGTAAGGGTAAGGTCTGCGTACACACCACCCTCCCCAGACCCCATTAGTGGGATTTTTCTAGGTTGTTGTTGGTTTGGTTTATCAAGGCTTTTTATGTCTAAATTTATGTCAAACTAAGTACCTAGAAGTTCAATGGAGAAGAGTCCAGCAAAACCACTTGAGTTTGTTCAGTATATGCTATTTTAGAAGACAATGTTTTAGTAGTCTTACTTCAGTCAGTTTGATGTAGTTCCTCCTGGCACTGTATCAGTCAGTCAGTTCATTTTGTAAACATGCAATAGTGGATGAAACAATCAAGAAAAAGAACCCTGCTTCTGTGAAAATCAGTCCACATACATTAGCACAACTAAATGCAGAGGATGTTCCAGAGGCTGTTGTTGAAGCAAGGAAGAGATCGAAAACTATCCAGTCAGTTGTGACAAGGAAAGAACTTTATGCCCTTGAAACAACTTAGCAGTTTAGGAAGTAATGGGAAAGAGAACAAGCAACCGCGTTCATTTCCCAGCAGAGCTACCTTTTAAATCCTTGACTAGAATTCCCATTGATATAGCTCAAAGCAGTAGAGATTCCAAGGTCACTGAAAGACTGAGCTAGCGAGTCCAGCCAAAAATTGCATGTGATGATTTTTGTGGTATACTATAACCTCCAAAACAGAGGAACATCAAAACCATCATATGCAACTGGGATAACCAAACAATTCATCAAAATAAAATGCCAGTGGCTTTGACTTTAGCGAATAAGCTGCAATGTGTCCACATTAGACTGAATGATGCAGATGCACTACATTTCGCAGAAACTCTTGAGAAAGCACAGAACTGTATATGCAGAGCACAAATATTTCCTGCATCAAAGATTGAACCATTGTCGAATCCACTCCCCTATACCAGTGCTACACTTATTCACAACTCACAATACCTTCTTCAGTCTCCCGAAACTTTTGGCATTCCTAACACATATTGCCAGAAGCTGTATACTTTGAGGCCTTAAAAGAATATCCAGTCTCAGGCTATGTTGCGCGGACTCTCCAAAATACTGCCGCACCCGTGTCGGATTCTCCAAAAATACACTGCTTTTGGAGAATCTGGCATGCACCCGGCGATATTTTCGGAGAGTCCGAGTAACATAGGTCTCAGGGCAGACCACTCCACGATAGAGTACTCATGCGCTTTACACCAAATAAATGCAAGTTAAACCACTTTAGATAGAGATCCTCAAGGCAGCATAATGCTCTTGTGATACTGCAAAGCACCAACAGTTGTCAATACAGCACCCTTCCAAAAAGTGTGCCCTTTAGAATCTTTACACTCCAAATCCCCAGAAGACTATGAGTCCATGACAAACAAGTTTGAACAATCCTCCAAGTATCAGAAAAGCTTGTATGCTAGCAATCTGGCTGTCGACAGCTTAGGAACTAAAATTGGATGTGTCGTGATTTTAGTGGAAACTGGAGAATAGGCTTTATACAGTCTAAATTACCGTAAAAGATCATTAGTACTCAACCTGCCAAGAAATGATGATTATTGCGTACAATCGACCCTTGTGGTCCGGCCCTTCCCCGGACCCCGCACATAGCGGGGGCTTAGTGCACCGGGCTGCCCTTTTAGTTACTTGGGGACTTCAGCTTCCAAATGAGAGATGAAAATGGGAAAGCTCTAGGAACTAAAGCCTGATATGATAAAATAAAGATCGTTAGCAAGTGAAGGTAACAAAGCTTTCCACACACTGAATCAAATAGGCAAAGGAAGTCCAAAAGATTCAAAGTAACCCCAAGTTCTGTATATATCAGCCATGGGAACATTTTGAGGTTGCAAGAAATATATATATTCCTTACTTAACTATGGCGAGATATTCTGGATGATCCTTAAGAGTTTCTGCATTCTACACTACACCCCATATTCAGAAGTAAGCAAAATGATGTTCAACCTTTCAATCATATATTTTGCTACTTCTGTAGAAAAGAATGTGCCAACATCTTTAACTAATTTATGTCTGACCTGCAGCAGGTTATCATACAGATGAAGAAGCTGGTGCTTCCACTGTCGGAGAAATTACAAGCAGCACGTTGAGATGTTTCAGAAAATTCATTTAGGCAGATCTAGAATTCCACTGTTGCTATCAATTGATAATGCAGTATTTGTGTCTCTTTGACACTGAAAGCAGCTGTTGCCTGATGGATCAATCGATAATATAGACGAATGCTGAGTTCTTTCACATCTTAGTTGAACAATTAATTCATACCTGACTAATTTGCCATTACTAAAATAACACCTTGCCTGTTCTCAAGTTCAAGATGTCATCTTCAATCATTACCAATTTTCCATTGATTTCCTAATGGCACACTCTATTGGCTTAAGAAGATTGTTTTTGAAGACAAAAGGTGAGCATGTTCTTTTAACAAAAAGTAACCACACAGAGAGAGATGCATAAAACCAGATTCAGGAGATTGACCTATTATAGTCATGGAAAACTGCAACTAAAGCCCCTTCCAACCCCCCCCCCCCCCCCACCCACACACCCACACACACATAGAAGAGCAGAAAGTGGCTGTATTTCCGGGAAACAACTATTAAGAGACAATTTCTAAACAAAGAAGAACATTTATAAAAGCCATTTCAAAGCATCAATTATTGAGCTTTAGGGAAGTCTCAAGACATTCCCATTAAAGAACTGCACTCTATTTATTTTCATAGTTACTTTATGCTTTCAAAATCTGGCCAATTAACCACCAATAGTCACATTAATTTTCACTCACAGCATCACATGCAAACTGAGACAGACAAGAGATCCATGAAGGAAAACTTCAAGGGTATAGATTTTATTTCAAAAGAGAAAGAAAGAAAACTTCAAGGTATCTTTACAAATTGTGAATGACGAAAAGTACATTGTTTGAACTTTTCAAATCTCAGCACAGGTTTTCTACTGTGTAAAAATCCAAAATTACCATCTCTCAAATGATTTTCAACTGGTAATACTTTATCAGACAACAAATCCATAAAGAAGCTATTTACGATGAAGTGGTCAACGAGGCTAAACCACATAAATAATCCGCCTTCAGCATCTGATAACTTTCTCCAAGAGGAATTTAACTCATTCCTTATTTTTCAAGAGAGGCACAAATTGAATGTGAAGCAAAGGTTCACGTAGTAATTCCTCCGCGACAGAAACAACTGCCGGTAACTTCAAGGGCCATAAAATCAACTTTCAAAACATGTTATTGGACTTCTGCTAATGCTGAGGAAATTGTTAAGGCTTCTAGTACAGGCTGACTTTCTTCACTTGAGGTTTCCATTCTATACGATTTACAGCTGAAGTAGAAAACTGTACTCATCATGGAGTCGATAAGCATCACAAACGAGTACAATAGTACCAAAAGAGGCCCTTCCCATAATCTTGAAGATCCATCTCCATAGCTTATTGTCTTCACCCTATGCTCAAACAAACCCTCCACAATCGCCATCCCAATAGTCGATCCAAGAAATATTAGAAGTCCAACTTGTGTCTGCCCCTTGATCAGTGAACTAGACCTAAGCAATGCTTGTGGTCCAGATTCATCCTCTAAAACAGATATCACAATCGCAATGTTGCAGATAATAATAGCATTTGCTAAAATAATCGAGAAAATCATCCCTACTACCATCGCGGGGTACAAGATCAAGTCAGGGGGGAACCCCATGATCGAGAAAGCACTGCTCACGGATACAACAAGTACAATAAACAACGTGAAGCATCCAGAAATCACAGTACACACCCACAGGTAAGTCAGAACAACCCGTTTCCAAATCTTGGTCATAATCACATAAAACTTTTGCGAATCAAATTTTTTCCTCGAGTAAGTGCAATCGACTGAATAAACTATGGCAGCTTTTGACAACAGCGATAAAGTAACGTACAAAGGGAAGCACATTACAGCTGAAATGACAACTTCAGAGAACTTTTGACAAGACTGTTTGATAAATGGCTTCAATGGAAGCCCGCTCGATTTGGCAACGAGCAACAACCTTATGGTCAGTCTCTTAACTAAGGAGTGATTAACCAATACATTAGATAAAACAACAGCAGAGACAGGGCAAATTAGCAATGCAGCAATTGCCATGAAACCTATTGAATTATACCTCAAAATTCTCACAGTTTCCCTCAAAATCTCCAGTGCATTCAGTGTCTGAAAATGGTGATCTGTGTGTGAAACCGTATCAGTTAATTCCAAGTCGAAATTTTGAGGATGTGGGCCAGCATTTTTACCTTCATCAGATGTAACAGAGTTCACTCTAGGACTCAATCCACTGGAAATTTCCATTTTTGACAAACCCCAATTGTTCTTTACAAACAAAAATTACTCCACAAGAGAAGCTAAAAATAAAGGAATACAAAAACAAATATGTTTGCTGTGCTAATGCAATTTTACATGTCCCTTTAATCAATAGTATAAAAGGGAATTATAAAAAAAATCAATCTTAGATCTGTCTAGGTATTAGCTCTAAAAAATGTTACCCAGATCTGCATAAGAAAAGCATCATGGCAATTTTATACAGTGAAAATTGGATGATATTCTTGTGAAATAAAAAGGTATTTAAAAAAAAAAGGAAGCTCTGAAAACGTATATAAGGAGCTGATCTGGATCAGAGGAATGAACAGAAGAACAGCGAGTGGAAGTCGAAGTATGATTAGAGTTTGATTAAGGAAAGGGATTAATGAGATGGCGAAGGATGAGTGGAAGTATGATAAAATTTATTTGTTTATACGCCCATGGTATTAATCATAACTAATTAATTCGTATTGTTACATCAATTTATAAGTTAAGATAGATTAATTAGTATTGTCGGCGTATAGGGGATTGTGTAAATATTTTACAAGAAAGTGTGGACTTAGGCCTCGTAAGATGATCACGTTTTGGTTCCAGGAAAGTTAGGCTTAGGTTATGGAAAGAAGGATGATTATCTTAGTGGACAACGTACCAAAAACTCAATTATGGAGGATTTTCCCCCATATATACTACTCATATTACAAACTATTTTATTCTATTTAACCTAAGTTTATTAATTACCAAACTAACTATTTTGTTTACAAATTTATATACATTACATCCTAAAAGTGTCCAATACCTTAATTGTTACCACGATTAATGTCACTCTTTAACGAGTTCAATTACATTTTTTTTTCCCTTAGCTCTCTTTTCTCCTCTCCTTTTTCCTCCGTTGCCTCCCTCCTATCCTCTTAATCCCTCTCGATTGAGATTCGGCCATCCTCCATTTCTCATCTCTTTTACCCAAAGTGCCAAGAAACCATTTCAAACACCACCTTCTTTGTCATGCCGAAAATAACTAACTACCGGGCTAACCATTGCCAGTGACTAGGCGAAAAAACCATGGCAACAACCTCCTCCTCAGTTTTTCTTTTTCTAGTAAATCGAGCAAGAAAAAAAATGTATTATACAATATACAACTTATTTATAACTTTCGTACAAATTTGATACCAATTTTTTTACATACGATAACATATAACTTAGATATAAATTTCATATAACTAATCATACTGTATGCAACTTATTTGTAACTTTCATACAACATTCATACAAATTTTATACAATTACCGTAGCGCCCCAATTATTTTTTGAATTTAACTAATTTGAAGCGCGTTATTGGATATAGGAACTATCATTTTTGCGTGCATAAAGAGTCTATGGACTAGTACAATATTATGTGAATATGATAAAGAGTGTACGAGGTGTATTTAAGGTAATGTAGGGTTTAAGGAGAGCCTTTGGGCCGAGCCAAATTGGAAACTCTACGACGGACTAAAGATTCAAACTAGTTCACACAAGACCTAAGTTTAAACTACTATAATTGTTGAAATACAAAAAGTTATATTGTGAAATATATATCAAATTAAAGATCTTGAGTCTAATTTTCAGCGGTTCAAAATGTTCGTTATTTGGACACCGATACTAAAAGCTATGGTTATTGAACTGAAGAATGTTTGGTAGCAACGTTTAGCGCCCAATTGGGCACTAGACACCACTTTTCGCGCCTAGTCTAGAGCATATTTTTGGCGCTGTAAGTATATCAAGGCTCTACCTGTAACAATCACCTGAAATCTTCGAAAGCAAGTAGGGGCAGCCATTGCTTGCCTTATTTTGGGACCAAGTGATGGAACTCCTCTCCACCCTCTCCTCATAGGTTTCAACCTCACTAATCAAAGTAAGTTCCTTGAGTTATTTTGTATTCCATACAAGTATTTAATTGGATTATCCTAATCAACATGAAATTTGTTTAGATTCTTGAAATCCACCAAGAACACTTAAGAGAAATTGTTTAGGGTTTCACCAAGAGGTATATTCTAACTTTCTATGGCATCTTTGAGTTGTTTATGAGTATTTATGATATGAATAGATATTTGGGAGTATTGGTTGGTGAATGGCGGTCATAAATGTATAATCTAACTTGACATTAATGGTATTAGGTGGTTGGTAAAAGGGATAATGAATGGTAATATTAGGACTTTAATATAGGTTTATATGATCCAAATAGGTATAGTAACATCATTGTTGAGGTTCGTAAAGCGATTATATGCAATATCACTGAAGGGGGTTAATTTAGTAAGCTTGAAGAATTTAATCTAAGTGTTGGGTTCCTTGTGGATTAGATTGATATCGCTGGATTACTTTGTTGATACGTGTGAGTCATATATGTAGATTATGAATTGTTGGCGTCATTGATACATTGGGGGCAAGATTTGAAAAGCAATTTGAGGTACGTTGAATTTACTACACTCGGAGCTTTTTTCTAAACTCATATAGAAATGTGATTTAGAAATATTCTAAATATGAGTCCTAACTGTGGGGGCGAGCGAGTTGTAATTGCACCATCTCTTGCATCGTAAAATATTTAAGTGCTATTAATATTATTTTTTGAAATGTAACATTGTTTTGGTTTTAAAAACTAAATAAAAAGGAATAACACTTCTGATATATTGTTAAATAGAAACACAGGATTTGTAAAAAAATACTTTATATTTAATCTTTTCACACATGGTTGATTTGGCTATGAATACCAAAGGGTGATTGTAATTATTTCTGGGAGTTATTTGAGTTTATCGAGATTGGCCTTGGATACTTTTCCTCATTAGGTTATGAAACTAGACGTGCCGATGTAGGCGTGCAACCTACTTTACGGTTTGAAACTATGGTAGAGTACGTCCCATGAGGGAGGTATTATTATGCTACTTTATTAGCAGAATTAAGTCGGTTCGTGCGGCACAACAATGAGACAACCTGAGCAAGTAAGGTATATAATACTTATCACTAGGTATATAACCTAGTTATTTTTTTTTAATATCGGTGATGGTATAGTACTCCCGGTAAGATGAAAAATCTTACTTGATTTTGTTAAAGCTTATGCGAAAGAAAGACTTTGAAGTATGTTTTACATTATCTACATATTAATTGATATAAATATTCTTTTTTATATCAATTATTTATGCATATTTCATATTTCCTTGATCTTGTCCCATTTCTTTTTGAAAAAATGGTTCATGATTCGTACTAGGCATTTGGAGCTTAGGCCCATAGTTAAATTTTATTTATGTATTGTAACGACCTGAATGGTTGTTTCGAGTATTTTAGTCCCTATCCCCTATTTACTGCCTCCTCTGTGCTATATTGTGGTTATGAGACTTATCGGGGTATTTGGTTTTGGTTTTAGGTGAGTTTCAGAGTGAAATAGGACACATAGTCCCTAAGTTGGAGGTTTAAGTTGAAAGAATTGACCTAGTTTGACTTTTACGTAGACGACTCCGGAACAGAGTTTTAACGATTCCAATAGCTTTGTATGGTTATTTTGGACTTAGGAGCGTGTAAGAATATGAATTTGCAGGTCCGAAGGTTGTTTCGGCATGAATTGGCGAAAGTTGGAAAGTTGAAGGTTTGAAAAGTTTGATCGGGAGTTGACTTTATTGATATCAGGGTTAGATTCCGACTCGAAAGTTAGAATAGGCCGTTCATGTCATTTATGACTTGTGTGCAAAATTTGAAGTTAATCGGAGTTGTTTTGGTATGAATCGACGTTGGTTTCAAAATTCGGAAGTTCATAATTTTCATAGGCTTGACTTTGGGATGCAATTCATAGAATCGATTTTGTTTGACGTGATTTTTGGCCTCGAGTAGGTTTGTTATATGTTTTGAAACTTGTTGGTATATTCAGACGGGGTCCAGAGGGTCCCGGGTGTGAAATAGATTGAATCCGGATCAAAATTGGACTTCTATGATTGCTGAAGCTGGGCTGTGTCTGGTGCAATCGCACCTGCGCATTTTGGGTCGCAGGTGAGGCACCATAAGCCTCCTTTGATCCATAGGAGCGAAATTTGCCTTGCCCAACTAGGACCGTAGGTGCGGTCATTTGTCCGCAGAAGCGGACTCGCGGATGCGGAGGCTGCCTTAGGAGAAGCGAAATTTGGGGAGTAGCTTTGGGCGTGACCACAGATGCGGTCGTTTCTCTGCAGAAACGGGCTCGCAGGTGCGAGCTTTTGTTCGCAGAAGCGGAACTCCTGGATTTAAGTTGGAACCGCACCTGCGATGGATTTTCTGCAGGTGCAGCGTCGCAGGTGTGACCCCAGGCCCGTAGAAGCTAGGGTCACTGGGCAGAAAGGTCTTGTTCGAGAGTTTGATTTCATAATCCATTTTTGGAATTAGAGAGTTTGGTGTGAGGTGATTTCTTGGGAGATTTTCAAGGAAATCATTGGGGTAAGAATTTCTAACTCGATTTTGGTTAAATTATACGAACCTATTGTTAATTTTATCATTTAATTAGTGTTTTGAGTTGGAAATTTGGGAAAAAAATTGTGAAACTTCTTAGGCTAAAATTTGGGGATTTGAAAAGCGATTTGAGGTCGGAGTAATTCTTATATGGTTGGACTTATTATTGAATGGGTATTCGAATTTTGTAATTTTAATCGGGTTCCGAGACGCAGGCCAGGGTTGACTTTTTGAGCTGACTTTTTATTTCTTTGCAAAGATTGTAATTTTATTGTTCGAAATAGTTTCCTATAGTTTATATTTATAGTATAAAGTTATTTTGGCTAGATTCTAGCCGTTCGGAGTTGGAAAAGCGAGGGAAAGACTTATTAGTGGATTGAGTTAGCATGATTTGAGGTAAGTGTCTTGCCTTGTGTGGGGGAATTACCACTTAGGATTATTGTTGTTTGTGATAACTGTGATGTGTGAAAGCCGTATATGCAAGGTGATGAGCGTGTGCACTGGCTAACTATGAAAATTATCGATTTTAGCTATGTAATTTCCTTTCATGCCTTAATTGAGTTATCTTATCATGTTATATTTGTATCATTAGTCTACTTTCACTTGTTCTACTTGTCTTATCTCTTACTTGCTAATTGCTCCACATGTTTAGTTGAAGTTCTTGTTTTCTTTATTCCGTATTCATCATTTAACCGTTGAACTCCTTACTTGAAGTTGTCATTCTTGGAATATCTTGCTGTTGAAATTGGTATTGAGTTATAAAGGCCGTGATTCACATTGAGGCAAAGTATTAAATTGTGAAATACTATTCTGTAGTTATTCACTTCCGGTTGTTATTGTTGAGCCTTTGTGTATATTGTGGTTGATCCATGGGCTCCCTATTGTGAAAGTACTGTTATTGTTGATTTTTTGGCAAGTTGTGATATTGGGTGCGATTTGTGATACGTTATAATATTGATACGCATACAGTGGTATGAGGTTTTGGGGTTGAAATACGTGCGGTGAGATAAGGTAGGCTTGATACGCGTGGCTAGTAGGGGAACTACTAGAAGCCATGAGGTGCGATAAGGAGGCTAAAATACGGGATTCTATTTCGGGAAAAATAATTTTTAAAACTAAATGCAAGGCTCCCGTAGTGCTATAAGGAAAAGTTGTGATTTATTCTTGTGATTTGAGACTACGGGGCGGTACCTCAATAGTGACTCTTGTTAGTCTTCCTCTTTGGCTGCACTTGTCTTTGGTTGTTTTGTTTCCTTAACATATCATCCCTTGTTTCTCCGTGTTGCATAATTTTCTTTAGTTCCGTGTAGCTAACCTTAATGTGCTATTTTGTTATTTCAATTTCATGTCTATTATTTCTACACTGCCATATACTCAAACAGTTTTTCTTGTTTAAATCCAGTAGGGCACTGATCTAACCTCGTCATTACTCTACCGAGGTTATGCTTGGTACTTACTTGACACCATTATGGTGTACTAATTCTATGCTTCTGCACATCTTTTGTGTAGATCTAGGTACCTCTTACCAGTCCCGGCATCAGTGAGCTGAGTTCGTACTTGGAGACTTCAAGGTACACCTGCCGACGTTCTCATACCTCGAAGTCACCTTCTATTTATTTCTATATTTTTCCTTCTTTTATTAGATATAATTGTATAGGGATGACTATGATACCATTGTAGATCTTGTGACTCGATATCACCAGCTTTTGGGGAAATTGTATATGTTGAGCAGCGTAGTTTATTCTATACAGATGTTGAGTATTTGAGAGTTTATTTGTTGTTATAGTTATATTCTGCATGATTGTTAGGCTTACCTAGTCTTAGAGAGTAGGTTTCATCACGACATCCTACAAAGGGAAATTGAGGTCGTGACATGTATTCAGGGACTAGACCTGAGCAGCTCAAGCCCCGTGGATAAGACAACTCCACATCTCCAGTTGTTACTTTTGGTGAGATTTTATTACTATTCTTTTGAGTTCCTACTTGACTATTTCATTTCGTGTCATAGAGATCTTATAGACAGTAGTACTATTTATTTTTATTGTAATCCTGCGGTTACTCATATTAAATATATGAATAAAACTCTCACGACCAAAATTTCCCTCCGTAGGTTGTCGTGACGAAACCTAGTCTCTAAGACTAGGTAAGCCTAACAAATATGCGGAATAACTGAAATTAACTTAAATATCAAACATCAACATCTATATAAATGAAGACTGCAACTCAATATGTACAAATCCCAAAACTCGGTGAAATACAAGTCACAAGCTCTAGATACAGTGTGGAACGCTCCTATGCATCACTGTCTATAAGGTAAAAAGGAAATAAAAAAAGAGAACATGAAAGAAGGGGACTCCAAGGCCTGCGGACGCCGACATGTATACCTTGAAGTCTTCGAACTGAGCTCGCCTCCCTGGTGTCGGACAGGTAGGAGGTACCCAGATCTGCATAAAACGATGTGCAAAAGCGTATCATGAGTACATCACAACGATACCTAGTAGGTGCCAAACCTAACCTCGGTAGAGTAGTGACGAGGTCAGGTCAAGGCCCTACTAGAAAATAATGAGAAACAAGGCAAAAGATATAATGATATAATAAAATGGCAGGGAAATGAAATAATAAGAATGTACGGGAAGTAACAACACGGAATTCAAAGAAGACAAATACAACACGTAAGGAAGCAGGAATCTTACAAGTTAAGGAAAACAACAACACAAATACAACAACTAGAGAAAATTAGCAGGGGCACTCCCGAGGTACCGCCTCGTAGTCCCAAAAGTAAATATCTCTCAATATTTCCTTATAATAATAACCACACGGCAGAAACCTCATGCCACAATAACAATCCGCATGGAAGAAACCTTGTGCCACAATAACAATCCGTACGGTAGAAACCTCGTGCTACAATATAACCTCGTGCCACAATAACAATCCGCACGGCAGAAACCTTGTGCCCCAATAACAATCCGCACGGCAGAAACCTCGTGCCACAATAACAATCCGCATGGTAGAAACTTCGTGCCACAACCAAACAATCACCTCAACAATAATTACGAAAACCAAAACATAGCAATTGAAACAATGATATTTCAAGCAAGGAATCCCACATTTAAAATAATGAATATGGCATCAAGAAAGTAGGTAATTCAATTAAGCATGTAGCATAAATTGCAAATAAGGGATAAGGCAAGCAAACATGTGAAATTAGGCTAAAATTGATGACTACACGTGCTAAAGTAACCTAGTTAAGGCATAAAAAGGAAATTACTTAGCAAAAATCGAAATTTCCAACACTTAGCCCGTGTACGCACTCGTCACCTTATATACACGGCCTTCACATATAGCAAATTACCATAACATTACCAAATCCTAAGGGAATTTTTTCCACACAAGGTTAGACAAGTCACTTACCTTAAACTTCACTCAATCAATCAATAAGAAGGCCTTTCCCTCAACTTTTCGACTCCGAACGACTAAAATCTGGTCCAAAGCAATTACATACTATAAATATAACTATAGTAAAACTAATCTAGATAATGAAATTATGAATTTTGCAAAGCATTAGAAAATCGCCCCCAAAAGTCAACCCAGGTCCACATCTCAGAACCCAACCAAAATTATAAAAATCGAATACTCATTCGATATTGAGTCCAACCATACAAGAATTTTTCAAATTGGAGCTCATTTCGTCTTTCAAAACTCACAAATTCGGTCTAAGAACCTTACACCTTCCCCCCTAATTTTCAACTCCAAAACACAAATTATAAGGTGTAATTAACAATAGATTCATAGGATTTATACAAAAAATGAGTCAAGAATTCTTATCCAAATGCTTTCTTTGAAAATCCCCTAAAATCTTGCCTCAATCCGAGCTCACAAAGTCTCAAAGGGAAGAAATCAAACCCTCGTTTCCCCCCTTTTTCTACCCAGTAGTGTTGCACCTGCGACCTCACTGATTATTGCAGGTGCGGATTTCACTTAAATCCCCAGCGTCCGCTTCTGCGAGCAAAGGGCCACACCTGTGCGTGCGCGCTTGCGACAATTGTTTCGCACCTGTGACCTTAGTCGCTTCTGCGCATCACCTCACCGCAGAAGCAAATCCGCATCTGTGAGCCCTTGCCTGGGCTGCCTTCTCTGCTTCTGCGTTCACTTAAGCGCACGTGCGCGTACACACCCGCGGTCATAACCTCCGCAGGGGCAATTACACGAGAAGTTGGGAGCTTCCAAACTATGAACCGATCACGATCCGAATCGCACCCGAGGCCCCGGGACCTCAACCAAATATACCAACAAGTCCTAAATCATCATACGAACTTAGTCGAGCCCTTAAATCACTTCAAGCAACACCAAAACCACGAAATGCACATCGATTCAAGCTTAATGAACTTTGAACTTCTAACTTGTACATCCGATGCTGAAACCTATCAAAACACGTCCGATTGTCCTCAAATTTTGCACACAAGTCATAATTGACATTATGGATCTATTTTGACTTCTGGAATCAAAATCTGACCCGATATCAAAAAGTCCACTCCCGGTCAAACTTTCCAAAAATCTTCTAACTTTCCAACTTTTGCCAATTAACATCGAAATGACCTACGGACCTTCAAATCAACACCTGACACGCTCCTAAGACCAAAATCACCATACAAAGCTATTGGAATCGATGAAAGTCCATTATGGAGTAGTGTTCACACAAGTCAAACTACGGTCAACTCCTATGACTTAAACTTCCAATTTAAGGACTATGTGTTCCATTCTACTCCGAAATTCTCCCGAACCCGACACCAAGCACCCTGGCAAGTCAATAACCACAAAGTGAAACATATAGAGCAATAAATAGGGGCTCGGGGCTTTTACTCTTAAAATGACCGACTGAGTCGTTACATCCCCTCTTTTAAAACAAACGTTTGTCCTCGAACGAGTATAGAGACATACATAAAATGGTAAAAAGATGAGGATAATGGCTACACATATCATGCTCGATCTCCCAAGTCACCTCCTCAATTGGCTGACCCCTCAACTGAACCTTCATTGAAGCAATGTTCTTCAACCTCAACTTTCGAACCTGCCTGTCCAACATAACCATCGGCTCCTCAACATAAGATAGATCCTTGTCCAACTGGACTGAGCTGAAGTCTAAAACATGAGACAGATCGCCGTGGTACTTTCGGAGTATAGAAACATTGAATACTAGATGAACAACAGCTAGACTAGGTGGTAGTGCAAGTCTGTAAGCCACCTCTCCAACCCTCTCAAGAATCTCAAAAGGCCCGATATACCTAGGGCTCAACTTGCCCTTCTTTCCGAACCTTATAACACCCTTCATGGGCGAAACTCGAAGCAAGACCCGCTCCCTAACCATGAATACAACGTCGTAAACCTTCCGGTATGCATAACTCTTCTGTCTGGATTGGGTTGCACAAAGTCGATCCTGAATCAATTTAACCTTTTACAAGGCATACTAAACCAAGTCTATACCCAATAGCCTAGCCTCGCCTGGCTCGATCCAACCCACTGGAGACCGACACCGTCTACCATACAAAGCTTCATACAGGGCCATCTAAATGCTCAACCAGTAGCTGTTGTTGTAGGCAAACTCCGTAAGTGGAAAGAACTGTTCCCAAGAACCGCCAAACTCCATCACACATGCATAGAGCATATCTTTTAATATCTGAATAGTGCGCTCGGACTGTCCGTTCGGCTGAGGGTGAAATGCTGTGCTCAACTCAACTCGAGTACCTAACTCATGCTGTACGACTCTCCAAAACCGCGATGTAAATTACATACCCCGATTAGAGATGATAGATATCGACATTCCATGAAGCTTGACAATTTCGCAGATATAAACTCGAGCCAACTGCTCAGAAGAATAAATAGTCACCACTGGAATGAAATGAGCCAACTTGGTTAACCTATCCACAATAACCCAAACTGCATCGAACTTCCTATGAGTCCGTGGGACCCTAACCATAAAATCCATAGTGATCTGCTCCCATTTCCACTCTAGAATCTCTAGCTTCTGAAGCAATCCACCCAAATGCTAATGCTCATACTTCACCTGCTGACAATTTGGGCACCGAACTACATACTTCACTATGTCCTTCTTCATTGTCCTCCACCAATAATGCTGCCTCTAGTCTTGATACATTTTTGCGGCACCTGGATGAATGGAGTACCACGAACTATGAGCCTCATGGAGAATCAACTCATACAAACCATCTATACTAGGCACACATAGCCTGCCCTACATCCTCAGTGCATCATCATCTCCAATAGTGACCTCCTTAACATCACCATGCTAAACCATGTCCTTAAGGACAAGCAAATGAGGGTCATCATGCTGATGCTCTCTGATACGATCATAAAGAGAAGACTGAGAAATCACACAAGCCAAAACTCGGCTCGGCTTAGAAATATCTAGTCTAGCAAACTGATTGGCCAAAGCCTAAACATCCAATGCTAATGGCCTCTCCGCTGCTGGTAGATATGCTAGATTGCCCAAACTCTCCGCCCTATGACTCAAGGCATCGACCATCACATTATCCTTCCCGAGATGATATAAAATGGTGATATCATAGTATTAACCTTTGTCACACCTCCTTTTTACTACACCCCGGAAGAGTATATAAGGGAATTTTTTCCAACTTAAAGTGACAATCGAAACGGGATCATTAAAATTTAGAGTCGCCAATTGGGATAATTTTATGGTGTCCCAAGTCACCGGTTCAAATCCCGAATCGAGGAAAGATTGACTCTGTTTTACAGTCTGCGAACACAGAAATTCGGGTAAGGAATTCTTTTAACCGGGAGAAGGTGTTAGGCATTCCCGGATTCCGTGGTTCTAGCACAGTTGCTCAATTATTATTATAGGCCTATTATCTCATTTTAAGATATTTCAAACCTATATGCATTTTAAAAACGCTTTTGAGCTACCTTTAATCATTTTTGGGAAAATTCAATGTTATTTAAAACACGCCTTGAACCACGCCACATGAAATGCACCTGCGGTCCACGACACATTTTATTTAACGTTGTTGAGAATTGGAGTTGGGTCACATGAATGCACACCCGAGTTTAATAAATAAGGAAATCAATTTAAGTAGCGAGCCTAAAGCAACTACGCACTTTCAAGTTAACAACAAGGTTTGCGAGGGCCATGGAAAATTCAACTGATGGCGCACCTCGATTTCTAAAGAGTTAAAACTAATTAAGTGAGGGCCATGAGTTAGGAATTTTATTAGGCATGGTACGCCTTAATTCCAATTTTAAAAGGAAACTCAAACTAAGCTTTTGTAGGCCATAAACTATATCTTACTTAATATGGCACGCCTCAAATCTAATTGTCTAAAAATTCCTTATTTTAAAATTATAAGGGCCATAAACTATTTGTGTTATCTAATATGGCACGCTCCATCTAAATAAACAAATTATTTTTTTTAAATCGTAGCTAAAAGCCGTTGATTGCTCAATTTACCCAAAACTAACGAAGGCTTCATATTTTCATAGCCAGATTGCCCACGGCCCACTTCAATGCCTTTGAGATGGATTGATTTACAAATACCAATTTAAGATTAAATAATCAAATCCCAAAACAACAACTACAAAGCAACATGCATTCTTTCTCCTCTTAAACATGATTAAACATTTTGATACACTAATAACATTCATCGTATAAATATAAGTGAGGCAGAGTAATACACAAAAATATATGTATAATGATAAAAATGGAATAGAAAAGTAAAAAATTAACCTCACCTGCTTGCCTTTTTAAATAGCGAAATTCAATTGCTGCAAACTTTGGTGAGCTAGATGCTACTGGGAAATGAAAACAGGGACTAGCTTGAACCGTGAACTCGTCGGCAACCTCGACTCAGTATGAAACGGAGTTTTCGAGAGAATGAAATCGATTAGAGCTCATCAGCTATGGTGTTTGGTGGTGCTAGAGTTTGGAGGATGGTCAGGTTCGATTGGTTTTGCGCTTGGTATTGTATTGGTGGTGTTTTTAGTGGAAATCAGAGAAGAGGCGACGCTAGGGGTTTTGTAACTCTGATTTTGGACCTGTTTTTGGACTGAAAATCATTGCCGCCCCCTATCGCTCCGTTGCTCTGTCCTCCGAATTCTCTATGTCCGTTCTTTGCTCTTAGCTCCCTCTATTCATTTAAATTTCATTGTTTTGAAACCCAATTTGAAATCAAAAGGAAGAAATAGTAATATATTTTTTGTATTTTTATTTCTAAATCTCAAGCATAAGGGAAAAAAAAAATTTTGCTTCCTTTAATTTGTATTTGGTCTTAAGGTGTGTTCTAGGTTATGAAAAAATGAAGAAGAATGGCTGGTTCCTCAAACGGCAGATGTGAAGGTTTTTAGGTGTCTTTTATTTTAGGTGTTAGATACTATATATAGGGGTAGGGATTAGGTTAGGGGTATGAGCCTAGGAATTATGGGCTTGGGAATTATGGGCTAGGTCCAAAATTAGATCTAAAAATGGGTTGCTCGAGCCCTAGTTTTATACTTCTCCGCGAACGGGACTAAAATACGACCTTATTTATTAATTAGTCCTACTGTTAAAATAAGACTGACCATTAAAACAAACTATTTTTTTTTGTATTTTTCAAGGTTAAAAATGAATAACAAACATTAATGGAATAATTTTTGTAATTTTCATTTCTCTTGTAATAAAAATAAAGTAAAAGCGTAAAAATTAGTTGAAATAGCTATATTAAGCCTAAATTAAATATTTACATGCTAAAATATGAAAAATCTTGGGGAGGGTCAAAAATCACATGTCTACAGCTGTCCCTCTTTGACTGGAAATACGAAGTATTTTCGGACAAAGAACGACTAGACAGGTTTTTTGACCCGACCCTTATTTGGGAGATCAAAGCTAAGAGAAAGGGGAATGTGATCGAGCCCTGGTATCTGAGCTGCCTACATATCCTTGGCTATAAAGGAATCAGGCCACGTGTAGTTCAGAGGTGAGTGAGATGATGGAGTATACCGAGGTGGAGAGCCGTCGAGGTGCCGTTCCGCCGAGGTTCCGGTCAGCGATCCTGTTATTACATCAAAATCACTATAAGAAAAACTAATTAAGCCTGTCAACTACAGGTTACAAGATTCCTATCTATATCTTCAAGCTTGATCTTGTGATTCCTGTTGCCTTGTTGACTTGTATTCTCCAGGTGAAATCCCTTTATTGCTGACTTGAATTGTAGTCTGAGATGCTTTCCCTTTTCTTCAGACGGGCGCCTGATTGCTGAACTTGAACCGTCTTCCTTTGAATATTGCTGATTTCCCTTCATTCTCCAGGTAGGCTCCTGATTACCAATACTTTGAGTTGCTTTGTTCTCCAGGTGGGCTCCTGATTACCGACACTTAAATTGTTTCCTTTCCTTAAAACTAGTGTTGTTCTCCCTTGCTCTCCAGGTGGGCACCTGATTGCCAAAACTTTAACTGTATTCCCTTGCTTTTCAGGTGGGCGCCTGATTACCGAAACTTGAACTGTATTCCCTTGATCTTCAGGTGGGAGCCTGATTGCCAAAACTTGAACTGTATTCCCTTGCTCTCCAGGTGGGCGCCTGATTGCCAAAACTTCAACTGTATTCCCTTGCTCTCCAGGTGGGCGCCTGATTGCCGAAACATGAACTATATTCCCTTACTCTCCAGGTGGGCACCTGATTGCCGAAACTTGAACGGTATTCCCTTGCTCTCCAGGTGGGCGCCTGATTACCAAAACTTGAACTGTATTCCCTTGCTCTCCAGGTAGGCGCCCGATTGCCAAAACTTCAACTGTATTTCCTTACTCTCCAGGTGGGCGCCTGATTTCCGAAACTTGAACTGTATTCCCTTACTCTCCAGGTGGGCGCCTGATTGCCGAAACTTGAACTGTATTCCCTTGCTCTCCAGGTGGGCGCCTGATTGCCGAAACTTGAACTGTATTCCCTTGCTCTCTAGGTGGGCGCCTGATTGACAAAACTTCAACTGTATTCCCTTCCTCTCTAGGTGGGTGCCTGATTGCCGAAACTTGAAATGTATTCCCTTGCTCTCCAGGTGGGCGCCTGATTGCCAAAACTTGAATTGTATTCCCTTGCTCTCCAGGTGGGCGCCTGATTGCCGAAACTTGAACTGTATTCCCTTGCTCTCCAGGTAGGCGCTTGATTGCTGAAACTTCAAATGTATTCCCTTGCTCTCCAGGTGGGCGCCTGATTGTTAAAACTTTAATTGTATTCCCTTGCTCTCCAGGTGGGCACCTGATTGCCAAAACTTCAACTGTATTCCCTTGCTCTCCAGGTGGGCGCTTGATTGCCGAAACTTGAAATGTATTCCCTTTCTCTCCAGGTAAGCGCCTGATTGCCAAAACTTGAATCGCTCTCCCTTTGTTCTCCAGGTGGGCTCCTAATCACCAACACTTGAATTGCTCTCCCTTTGTTCTCCAGGTGGTCTCCTGATTACCAATACTTGAATTGCTTCTCCCTTTGTTCTCCAGGTGGGCTCCTGATTACCAACACTCATACTGTTTTTCCTCGAAACTTGAACTGCTTCCCTTTGTTCTCCAGGTGGGCTCCTGATTACCAACACTTGAATTGATTTCCCTTTGTTCTCCAGGTGGGCTCCCGATTACCAATACTTTAATTGCTTTCCCTTTGTTCTCTAGGTAGGCTCCTGATTACCAATGCTTGAATTGCTCTCCCTTTGTTCTCCAGGTAGACTCCTGATTACCAACACCTGAACTGCTTTTTCCTTTGTTCTCCAGGTGGGCTCCTGATTACCAACGCTTGAATTGCTCTTCCTTTGTTCTCTAGGTGGGCTCTTGATTACCAACACTTGAACTGCTTTTCCCTTTGTTCTCCAGGTGGGCTCCTGATTGCTGAACTACTTTTCCCTTGGTTCTCCAGGTGGGCTCCTCATTGCTGAACTTGAACTATTTCCTCTTGTGACTGCTTTTCCTTTGAACTACCTTCCCTTGTTTCTCCAGGTGGGTGCCTGATTGCTTGACCCTGGACTGCTTTCTATTCTCGAAACCCGTGTTATGTTTCCTGGTTCTTCAGATGGGTGCCTGATTACAACAAAACAGACAAAACAAAAGAAATTTTTCTGCCCCAGTTTGATATTGGGAACATCTGTGAGTGTTAACCGATTCTTATTATCAAAATAAATTCTAAGCTAAATTCCCTTATCCTAAAAATTTCAAACCAAGTCTCATCTCAAAAGTGAAAAACTTTAAATGCTAGATTGTACTTCCCCAAAGTAGAATTTATGCTAAATCTTGTTATTTATGAAGGTCTTGAATTTTAACTAGGTCCCATTACCTAGGAGGGTCCTGAGAACCCCCTTTTTTTAAGAAAAATTAAATCTCATTATCCAGGAGGGCCCTAAAAAGCCGAGAATGAACTTACCTGAGCCATGCTTTCTTCCTGGAGGATCTCTGCAGAACGAACAAAATTCCTTGCCCCTGAACCATTCTTTTCCTCATGGAGGGTTCCTGCATATTGAACAAAATTTTCTTTCCCCTTCTCAAACCGCCTTTGTGCTGACAATTGGGCACGACACTTGAAAACATTCAAACTTCCCAGCTTTGATTTGGACACAATTTTTGTCCCTGTTTCAAACAAAGAAAACTTGTGAGTTTATAAATATGGTGGTTGGTTAGTGGCCTTGACTTTGAGGGCGATTGCTCCTTCACTTCCCATGATAACTTTGATTTCAACTCGAAAGACCTTGCTTGTTTATTGACTAACCACTTTCTCTGCCACCCTTTTCATAGAAAATACCTCTGATCCGTTCAAACCCAACATCCTCTATCTGTTGCATTTTGCTCATGAATTGACGTTTACCAAACCTTTGTATTCCACATGAATTACCAAAGCACGTTGATTTTTACCAACTCAGTGCGCATGTTGTTCTTTCCTGACTTAAACCACTAGCCTTGGCCTTGAGGTCTATTGCTCCTTCACTTGCCATGATAACTTTGATTTCCGCTTGGCAGATCTTGTTTGTCACTAGTTAACCACTTTCTTTCTCAATCTTATCACAGAAATACCTTTGATCCGTTCACCCACACCCTCCATCTGTTGCGTTGTTCATGAATTGACATATACCAAACCTTTGTATTTCACATGAATCCCAAAGCATGTTGATTGTTACCGACTCAGTGCGCACGCTGTTCTTTCCTGACTTACACCACTTTGATGTGCTAGCCAGATCCTGTTTTGTGCAATTGGAAAGCTGGTGGCAAATTTTGAAGTCATTTCTCACTTGTTCTGACCAAACAGACTCATGAAGAGGAAGTAAACGAGACAAAAGGAACAGAGTAAAGGACAATGGAAAGAGATGATTCCTAACAAAAAAAAAACTACAAAGTAGAAACTTATCCGATATGGATACCAACTCTAATGACCATGACATGTCTGCCAAGCAAGTCTGATGTTCAACTCTTGTTATACCCCTAAACCGTGAAACTGGGCTTCAATGCTCCGATTATCCACTCTGATTCACGATCCTTATTCAACTTGTAGTGCTCGAAGGGTTTTCACCATCAAGTCTCTCTCATTTTGTTCTTTCTCTCAACTCACCATCGCCTTATGGTGTCTGTGAAGGTTTTCACCAATAAGACTCTCTCATTTTATTCTTTTCTTCTTATTTTTTCTGATTTTGTAGATGACAAAGCATTGACCAGAGTAAAAACATCATGTGCTCCTGACATGGCTAACTCAACACTCTCAAAGATTATCTGGGAGGTCTTTTTGGACTGTAATGTGGCTTTTGGACAGGGTTAGAAAGAAAAGAAATCACAAAGGCTCAAAACAAGATAACTGGGTTAATTTATTTACAACTTTTGGAATCCATTTTAAAAACTTTGCCGCAATTCTGAAACAAGAGAATTTGACTCCTTTTTTTTCTTTTCTTTTTGAGATGGAATTTCTAAGAAAGACTGTCCCACTCTCGACTTCGTGGGATTATAAAATATTTTATTTGGTATGACCGAACCGTGAAGCTGCTTACGTATCTTGTGGTGACAAGAATCAGGTCAAACGTAGTTCACAAGTCTAATTTTGTTACTATTTTCCTTTTCTGTTTTCTTTTATTTTTTTCCTTTTTTTCCTTTTTCTCTTTTTTCTTTTCCCTTTTTTCTCTTTATCTTTTTTTTGGATTTTCCTTTTGGAATGAACTTTCTAAAATAAACCGATGGGGGCATGAATTTTTTCTTTTTTTCGTATGACTCTAACTTTATTCCAAAAAGGGGAGGGGGGGGGTCAAAGAAATTAGTATAGGCTCAAAAGGGTATCAAATGGTATAAGTGTTTGGGTAGCTGAAAGAGGGCCTCGCAAATCCCTGAAAATGCCAAGTACAACACATGCAACTTGAAAATAAAAAAGAAAAATCATGCACAACATTTCTTTTACAGCTTCGACATTGATATCACTTATATGCCTTCCATTTTTTTAGTGCCTTGTCAAGTACAAAACTCTCGTTGGGTAATTTCTTCTTCACAATGGATGCCCTCCGTCTGTTTGGAGCAAACTCCCTTGGCTTTATCTCATAACTTGAGATGCACTTGAACTCAAAGTTGCTTGCTTCAAATTGTTGGGACGCACTCTCTTGTAACAAATCATGTCATCCTCTCAACTTCCCAAACCATCTGCCCCATTTTCACACAATTTGGGCTTTAAATGATCTCAAAATGTCCAAATCTGTACTTATTGCCCTCAAGTGTCCCTATCATCTTCAAAGTTGTTTCATTATTTCATGATTAAACTAACTTTTAAGACTAGGCCTATAATTATGCGTGCATGTCATGTCACTAGAACCAACATGAAAAGAGCTATAAAAGGAGAAGAGAACTAAACAAAAATGACTAGAAATAACAGAAAACAAAAAATTGCATTAGACAGACGGTGAACGGGTTCGAACAACAAAACAAACAAAACACACTGGGGTTACGACCCTAGAAAAACCTAAATAACACTAAAAGGGGTACTACGACTAAATGAACTAGGCAAAATAAAAGGATAGAATGGTTTGGGTCACAAGACAATATCTAGATTACAACCCTGAAATAACCCAGACACAAAAATGGAAACAAAATAAACCACCAGAACTCCTCCCTGGATAGCCATGAAAAGAGCGTCTTTCCAATTACCAAGCTCGGCATCTTAGCCACTGAGTTCTACATCAATATTACCAAGACCATTACCAACTTCAATATCATTGACTTTAGTCAGCAAGTTCCCAAGAGAATTCTCATGCTCCCTATCACCACACATCATCCCCACAAAGTGTGTATCATCATGTGCATGTAAAGGATTATGCGCGATATGCTGGGTGTCACTGTCCTCGATCACAATTATCCCTTTTTGAATCATTCTTTCTATTTCCTTTTTCAAAGCACAACAATCTTCAATGCTATGACCTTGGACGTTAGAGTGGTACATGCACCGTACAGTAGGATCAAAACCTTTTGCATATGGGTCCGGAGTATAGCTGAGGAGCAACTCAATCAAGCCAGGGTGTTTTAACTTTTCAAATAGGCTTGTATAGGATTCTCCGATTGGCGTGAAACTATTTCTTTGCCTATGTTTCTCTTCATGCCCCAGTTTTCTAAGGTTGTTGGATGCTCGAAATGCTGTGAAGGCAAAAGTGCATTATGCAGTGCTGGCGCTCGCCATGAGGAATGACCCACTGGTTGGACAGATGGTCGGACGTTGTTCGGAGGATAATACTGGGGTGAATTATATGGAGCACGGGGATATTCATGGGGTCGGTTTTGAGACTGAATGTGTTTGGCAGGAATGCTCACTGGATCCTGTCGTTGGCGGGGCTCAACATCATCTTTTCTATCAATGGGAGGACTGTCCCGAGCAACTTGTTCGTTCCATCTGAACCAAAATTCCCTAAAACTTTCCTTGGGTTTCTTTTCCATCTAAGACAGTGAGGAGCGGTCTGGGACAATGTCTATATTGTACTGAAAGTGTCGTACAAAATCTTGATCCGTGTCATCCCATGTATGCCACTTACCGACATCTTGATGAGTATGCCATTCCAAAGCTGCCCCAGTCAGGCTCTCACTGAAATATGCCATCAGCAACTCATATTTCCCACCAATATTTCTCATTTCACTACAATAACCCCTCGGGTGGGCTACTGGATCTCCCTGCCCATCATACAAATTAAAATTTGGCATCTTAAACCCTTTCAGCTTTCTGGATATCTCATCTTGCTCCATTGTCTTAGCAGGCTTTGCAGTCTCACCGGGAGGCTCAAAATGAGGAGTGTAAGAGTATGGACCTGAGACCTTGAAAATTGGTTCTGGAGCATAGTGTTGGGCATCGGGGATTTTGAATACAGTCTTGCTAGAGGATCGAGGAAAGATAAAAGGTGGATGAGCTACAAAAACATGAGTAGTCAAAGGAGCAGGATATGAGGTGGTTCTGGGGGGTGGAGTGTTAAAAGGTGGTGGGGAGATATCCTGGACTTGTGATAGTGACGGAATAGTGACAAGGCTTTCATTGTAGTTAGCGGGAACTGATGGTGGAGGACGCCCACTAATCCAGGCTTGGTACATTTCAACCATCTGTCCTTTCAACCTTAGGACCTCTTTCTTTCAACTCAGATTCTGATTCATCAATCTCCTTAGACGGATCAGTAACACCTGTGTCCAACTCTTTGCCAGCCATGACTATCTTGCTCTTTGACCTTGTGTTATATGGATGAGTTACCTCAAAAACCACAAACCAACCACCCTTCTACTCAATGAAGATAACAAAAGGAACAAAATGGGGTCATCCTGTTGGCAATAGGGAATTTAACAGCTAAAAATATCACATTGCGTGCAATGCACCTAGCAATAATTAACGGTTCTAGAATGACTTCTAGGGTCACAAGGTCACTTGGCATCATGCCAATTTTGTTCATTTCAATCCTCTCTTTCTTTTCTATTCTGGCACTTCTTGCCTTGCTCATTTTCTTTCCTTTTTTTTTTCTTCTGATTATCGCTCTTTTATTTCCTCTCATTTCTCACATCCCATAAGTTCATCCTCTTTTTTTCTTTTCTCTTTTGTTTTTTTTTCTTTTTTTTTTCTTTTTCTTTAATAATAAAAAAATGATTCGATCGAACCCTATGTAGGTTGCCTACGTATCATGGGGCCGCATGAATCAGATCTTTGCGTAGTTCGGGAAAAGTAATGGACAAATTAAACTAAAAAAAAAAGTCTTTTTGGATTATTCATTTACAACTTTTTTTTTATTTTCAAAACAAAAATAGGAAATATGATAATGAGAAACTCAACTCAGCTATACTATGACAAACTCCGTCACCAGCTAAAAGATCATTGCTACTGGACATAACTATAAAGTACAAGACAACATAAAAAAAGAAACAGACTCAAAATATAAAAAATTTCTCCTTAAGAAACTCCTGGATGCAACGGTCCTGACTAGACGGTCCTGGGATGTTTGTCATGCTCAAACTCCGGTAAGTAAGTAAGACCAAACAAAGCTAAAGACCTAGAACGCTATGTGAGATAATAACCCTTCCTGTTGGACACATGCAAGACATGATTGTTACTATTTTTTTTTTTAAATTAACCTATGTGGCTAAAAATGCAAGATTTGGCTAAGACCCCCCGAAGCCAAGAACCTTAGACTCACTAGGAAGACCGAACCCTATGTGGGTTGCCTACGTATCACGTCCCGAAAGACGAGAATCAGGTTTGCGTAGTTCGGGCAGATTGGATACAGGCAAGAATTAAAAAAACACTAATTTGAAAAAAATATCTTTTTTTATCTTTTTTTTTTTGAAAAATGATGGAACATGTAAACTCTTTTTGGATTTTTTTTTTGATTTCCTGATTTTCGGAAAATGATGAAAGAATGCAAAATCTTTTTTTGAATTTTCAAGCTCTTTTTTCTTAATAAAAAATGTGACAGAAAACATAATTGGGCCCCACTCTCTTCACACTTCACCCTCTCTTTTTTATATTTTTTTTTCATTTTTTTCATTTGCCCTCAACTATCATTGGTCCGCCAAATTGACCCTTTTACCCTTGAAGAAATGCAACATGTAGCACATAGGATGCATCAAGATGGTCTGTTATTTTGGGTACACCTGTCCTAGACGGACCCAACCCCTGTGTTGAGTCCCCAAAGTCAAAATGCACATGATGCAAACAAGCGTTCCTACTAGGGATCCGGCATGAGGCTATGTTATACTAGGTTTGAAAACCTGGGTTTATTTGTTCTAGACCTGGCTTTCCCGAGCAGACAGCTCGAGCCGAGGGGGGCAGCGTACCGGGAATACAGAAGCTTCACCGGCTTTGCAACTTGTTCGAACCTCGTTCTAAAATTGGATAAGACTCTAGACAGAAGAGAAGTCACACGAAATGCACACTCCCCAAATGATTTAGAAGACTCAGAGAGAAGAAGGGTTTCGTAGCAATTTATATACAGTTCACAGAATATCAAAGCGGTAAAAGCGACATTTAGCACATTAGGCCCAAACCTGTGAATAAAATCAGATAATAAATAAAGTCAAATATAACAATTCCTCTAAGCTCGAATTCTGAACCCTAAACCAGAGATTCTGGGTTCGGTCCCCAGCAGAGTCGCCAGAGTTGTCACACCTCCTTTTTCCTACACTCCTGGAAGGGTATATAAGGGAGTTTTCCAACTTAAAGTGACAATCGAAACGAGATGATTTTATTAAAAATTCGGAGTCGCCACTTGGGATAATTTATGGTGTCCCAAGTCACCGGTTCAAATCCCGAATCGAGGAAAGATTGACTCTGTTTTACAGTCTGCGAACACAGAAATCCGGGTAAGGAATTCTATTAACCCAGGAGAAGGTGTTAGGCATTCCCGGATTCCGTGGTTTTAGCACGGTCGCTCAACTGTTATAATTGGCCTATTATCTAATTTTAATACATATTTTAGCCTATGGTATATTTTAACTTATGAGCCGCCTTTAATCATTTTGGGAAAATTCAACGTTATTTAAAACACGCCTTGAACCACGCCACATGAAATGCACCCGCGGTTCACGACACATTTTATTTAACGTTGTTGAGAATTGGAGTTGGGTCACATGAAATGTACACCCGAGTTTAATAAATAAGGAAATCAATTTAAGTAGCGCGCCTAAAGCAACTACGCACTTTCAAGTTAACAACAAGGTTTACGAGGGCCATGGAAAATTCAACTGATGGTGCACCTCAATTTCTAAAGAGTTAAAACTAATTAAGTGAGGGCCATGTGCTTAGGGATTTTATTAGGCATGGCACGCCTCGATTCCAGTTTTAAAAGGAAACTTTTGAGGGCCATAAACTATATCTTACTTAATATGGCACGCCTCAAATCTAATTGTCTAAAAGATCCTTATTTTAAAATTATGAGGGCCATAGACTATTTGTGTTATCTAATATGGCACGCTCCATCTAAATAAACAAATTACTTTTTTTTAAATCGTAGCTAAAAGCCGTTGATTGCTCAATTTATCCAAAACTAACGAAGGCTTCATATTTTCATAGCCAGATTGCCCACGGCCCACTTCAATGCCTTTGAGATGGATTGATTTACAAATACCAAATTTAAGATTAAATAATCAAATCCCAAAACAACAACTACAAAGCAACATGCGTTCTTCCTCCACTTAAACATGATTAAACATTTTGATACACTAATAACATTCATCGTATAAATATAAGTGAGGAAGAGTAATACACAAAAATATATGTATAATGATAAAAATGGAATAGAAAAGTAAAGAATTAACCTCAGCTGCTTTCCTTTTTAAATAGCGAAATCAATTGCTGCAAACTTTGGTGAGCTAGATGCTACTGGGAAATGAAAACAGGGACTAGCTTGAACCGTGAACTCGTCGGCAACCTCGACTCAGTAGGAAACAGAGTTTTCGAGAGAATGAAATCGATTAGAGCTCAGCAGCTATGGAGTTCGGTGGTGCTGGAGTTTGGAGGATGGTCAGGTTCGATTGGTTTTGCACTTGGTATTGTATTGGTGGTGTTTTTGGTGGCAATCGGAGAAGAGGCGACGCTAGGGGTTTTGTAACTCTGATTTTGGACTGAAAATCGTCGCCGCCCCCTATCGCTATGTTTCTCTATCCTCCAAATTCTCTATGTCCATTCGTTTCTCTTAGCTCCCTATATTCATTTAAATTCCATTGTTTTGAAACCCAATTTGAAATCAAAAAGAAGAAACAATAATATATTTTTTGTATTTTTCTTTCTAAATCTCAAGCATAAGGCTAACTCACAAAAAAACAAAAAAAACAAAATTTGCTTCCTTTAATTTGTATTTGGTCTTAAGGTGTGTTCTAGGTTGTGAAAAAATGAAGAAGAACGGCTGGTTCCTCAAACGGCGGATCTGAAGGTTTTTAGGTGAATTTTTTTAGGTGTCTTTTATTTTAGGTGTTAGTACTATATATAGGGGTAGAGATTATGTTAGGGGTATGGGCCTAGGAATTATGGGCTAGGTCCTAAATTAGACCTAAAAATGGGTTGCTCGAGCCCTAGTTTTATACTTTCTCCGCGAACGGGACTAAAATACGACCTTATTTATTAATTAGTCCTACTGTTAAAATAAGACTGACCATTAAAACAAACTATTTTTTTTGTATTTTTCAAGGTTAAAAATGACTAACAAAACAGTAATGGAATAATTTTTGTAATTTTCATTTCTCTTGTAATAAATATAAAGTAAAAGCGTAAAAATTAGTTGAAATAGCTATATTAAGCCTAAATTAAATATTTACGTGCTAAAATATGAAAAATCTTGGAGAGAGTCAAAAATCACATGTCTACACTAACCACCTCCGCTAACGCAAGTTAAGATCCTTCTATTTGAACAAATGCTGCACACTCTGGTGATTGGTGTAAATCTCACAAGGGACACCGTACAAATAGTGTTGCATCTTCAAGGCATGAACAATATCTTTTAACAAGGTCGTGGACATGATTGTACTTTTTATGTACCTTCAACTGTCTAGACGCGTACGCAATCACCCTACTGCCCTGCATCAACACCGCACCGAGACCAATACGCGACACATCATAATACACAGTATAAGACCCCAAACCTGTAAGCAATACCAATACTTGGGTTGTAGTTAAAGCACTCTTGAGCTTTTGAAATCTCTCCTCACACTCCTCTGTCCACCTGAACGGAGCACCCTTCTCGGTCAGCGGGGTCATATGTGCTGCAATAGATGAGAAACCCTCTGCAAATCGACGGTAATACCCCGCCAAACCCAGAGCTCTAATACCAATTTGTCATGACCCAAATTTTCCTACGCAGGTTGTCATGATGGAACCTAGTTTTTAAGACTAGGGAAGCCTAACAATATGCGGAATAACTGAAATGATAACTTAAATATCAAACATCAACAGCTATATAAATGAAGACTGCAACTCAACATGTACAAATCCCAAAACCCGGTAAAATGCAAGGCAAAAGCTTTAGATACAATGTGGAATGCTCCTTTACATCACTGTCTATAAGATAAAAAGTAAATAAAAAAAGAGAACAGGAAAGAAGGGGGGCTCTGAGGCCTACGAATGTCGATAGGTATACCTTAAAGTCTCCAAACTAGCTCGCCTTACTGGTGCCTGGACTGGTAGGAGGTACTCGGATCTGCACAAAAAGATGTGCAGAAGCATATCATGAGTACACCACAACGGTACCTAGTAAGTACCAAGCCTAACCTCGCTAGAGTAGTGACGAGGTCAGGTTAGGGCTCTACTGGAAAATAATAAGAAATAAGGCAGAAGATATAATGATATAATAAAATGGCAGGGAAATGAAACAATAAGAATGTACGGGAAGTAACATCACAGAATTCCAAGAAGACAGATGCTACATGTAAGGAAGCAGGAATCCTACAAGTTAAGGAACAACAACAACAACAAACAATACATCAACTAGAGGAAATTAGCAGGGGCACTCCCGAGGTACCGCCTTGTAGTCCCAGAAGTAAATATCTCTCAATCTTTCCATACAATAACAACCGCACGATAGAAATCTCGTGCCACGATAACATTTCTCATGACAGAAACCTCATTCCACAATAACAATCCGCACGGCAGAAACCTCGTGCTACAATAACAATCCGCATGACAGAAACGTTGTGCCACAATAACAATCCGCACAGCAGATACCTCGTGCCACAATAACAATCCGCACATCAGAAACCTCGTGCCAAAATAACAATCCGCACAACAGAAACCTCGTGCCACAATAACAATCCACACGGTAGAAACCTCGTGCCACAACCAAACAATCACCTCAATAATAATCACGAAAACCAAACATAGCAATTGAAACACTGATATTTCAAGCAAGGAATACCATAGGTAAACAATTAATATGGTACCAAGGAAGTAGGTAATTCAACTAAGCATGTAGCATAAAATGCAAATAAGAGATAACACAAGTAGACATGTGAAATTAGGCTAAAAATGATGACTACACATGCTAAAGTAACCCAGTTAAGGCATAAGAAGGAAATTACTTAGAAAAACCAAAATTTCCAACACTTAGCCTGTGTGCGCACTCGTCACCTTACATACACGGCCTTCACATATAGCAAATTACCATAACATTACCAAATCCTAAGGGAAATTTTTCCCACACAAGGTTAGACAAGTCACTTACCTCAAACCTCGCTCAATCAATCAATAAGAAGGCCTTTCCCTTGACTTTCCGGCTCCGAACAACTCAAATCTAGCAAAAATTAATTACATACTATATATAACTATAGAAAACTAATCTAAATAATGAAATTATGAATTTAGCAAAGAATTGGAAAATCGCCCCAAAAAGTCAACCCGAGCCCATGTCTTGGAACCCGACCAAAGTTACAAAAATCGAACAACCATTAGATAATGAGTCCAACCATACAATAATTTTTCAAATTCGAACTCATTTCGTCTTTAAAAACTCAAGAATTCGGTCTAAGAACCTTACACCTTTCCCCCCAATTTTCAACTCCAAAACACAAATTATAAGGTGTAATTAACAACACATTCATAGGATTTATACAAAAATGAGTCAAGAGTCCTTATACAAATGTTTTCTCTGAAAATTTCCCAAAATCTCGCCTCAATCCGAGTTTACAAAGTCTCAAAGTGAAAAATGAAATCAAACCCTCGTTTCCCCCTTTTCTGCCCAGTAATGTCGCACCTGCGACCTCACTGTCGCATCTGCAGCTTCGCACCTGCGGAACAGTCATCGTAAGTGGGATTTTACTTAAATCTCCAGCATCCACATCTGCGAGAAAAGGGCCGCACCTGCACGCCTGCGACAATTGTTTCGCACGTGCAACCTTAGTCGCTTCTGCGCATCACCTCACCGCAGAAGCGAATTCACTTCTGCGGGGCCTTATCCGCATCTGCGAGCCCTTGCTTGGGCAGACTTCTCCGCTTCTGTGTTCTCTCAAGCTCACGTACGAGTCCGCACCCGCGGTCGTAACCTCCGCAGGTGCGAGTACACCAGAAGCTGGGAGCTTCAGCATTTGCATAAGTCTACACTATGAACCGATCACAAACTGAATCGCACCCGAGGGCCCCGATACCTCAACCAAATATACCAACAAGTCCGAAATAATCATACAAACTTAGTCGAGCCCTCAAATCTCATCAAACAACGCTAAAACCACAAAATATTCATCGATTTAAGCTTAATGAACTTTGATCTCTAACTTCTACATCCGATGTCAAAACTTATCAAAACACATCCGATTGACCTCAAATTTTGCACAAAAGTCATAATTGACATTATGAACCTATTTCGACTTTTAGAATTGAAATCTAACCCCGATACCAAAAATTCCACACCTGGTCAAACTTACAAATATCTTCCAACTTTCCAACTTTTGCCAATTAACACTGATAGATCTTAAATGCTCTTGCTTGATGTTTTGATGATCTAACAAACTTATGGCTAAAAACCCCTGACCTACTTGGATTACTGCAAGCGTTAACATATTTCAGCTAAAGGTGACTTGCTACAGCTTCAGGAACTAGGAACCAAACAAGGACCTGATGCTTTTGTGGTTTCCTCATAGCAGTAAAAAGTCATTTGGACACAGCTGGAAATGAAGTGACCGACGACACTATTTCTGCCGCACTGCACCACACTGTCAGCCCACTCACATCATTTCGAGTCATGTGATCAAGATGTACCAAATGTGATTTATACAAAAACATTACTGGAAGGTTTCTGTTTCTCATTCAAGCCTCTTGCAAAAATAGAAAAATCATCCTCTGAAGCTTGAAGAACAAGGTTGAACGCCATTACAAACCAGTTCCTAAGAGATTGATGCTTGCTGTCCTAGTTGAGTTGTAACCTTGTTATTGTACTTACCATATCTCCTAAATCGCTTATCTAGAAGCATACTGATTAGGAATCCTCTTGTAAATCCGTAAACTCGTTGAGTTTATGTTGTGACTAGATTTAGTCATAAGAAAAAGTCTTTGTAATAGTAAAAATTACAAAGTGGCTTGTGGTGAAAGCATCACAAGTTAGAAAAAGCCTTTGTAACTAGGATAGTCACAAAGTGGCTTGTGGTAAAGGTACCACAAGTTAGTTGAGTAAATTCTTTGCAATAGGAAGTATTGTAAAGTGGCTTGTAATAGGTAAGATTACAAGTTAGTGCAGTTAAAAGCCTACAAGGTAGGTCGTGGTTTTTTGATCCCTTGTGTGGGATTTTTCCACGTAAAAATCCTCTGCCTCATTTACTTACTGCTTTACCAAGTGCTCTCAGCAGAATCTTGTAGAGGACCAGGTACTCTACGATTTGGTGGATCCATACAATCTAACAAACGCCAAAATGACCTATGGACCTCCAAATCAACATCCGGACACGCTCCTAAGACCAAAATCACCATATAGAGCTATTGGAACTGACAAAACTTCATTCTGAAGTCGTCTTCACACAAGTCAAACTATGGTCAACTATTATGACTTAAACTTCCAATTTAGGGACTACGTGTCCCATTCTACTCCAAAACTCTCCCGAACCCGACACTAAGCACCCAGGCAAGTCAAGTAACCACAAAATGAAACATAGGTAGAAATAAATAGGGGTTAGAGGATAATACTCTCAAAAAGATCGGCCGCTTCGTTACAAAAACTCGTTATTTTTATGTAGTTTTCATTTAAATAAAAAGGCTGACTTAAGGCGATATACATGTATTTCCATTATTGTTTAAATGTTGAGATTTTGAAAACTCTCCACATGCATATATTAGGAATATAGATGTGCTGAGTGTCTGATCACATGATTTTGGGCGTGATAACAGCAACAACACATAATTTAAATATAATTGTCATACAATTATAACCAATTTTAATATAACCTTGTATGTAATTTTGTACGTATTTTTTATGTGAGATGAGAAGTTGGGAGAATTAATATAGAACGAGAAGCCTTGGAGCAACTTAGAACTTAGAGAGGAATGGGATAAGAAGAGAAAGTAGTTACGATTCCGAAGCTTATGTAGGCCGGAATGTAGACATGGGGGATCTGAGGAGTTGGTCTATGTGCAGCCGGAATTCGCTGAAAATAATACCATTTTTTCAATCAAACTTACACTTTGTGACTGCCCTAACTTTGGTGCTTCCAGTTTCGAAGCTAATTGTAGAACAATTTCCTAGACGGATTTGGGCTTTTGGTCGGTAGTGCAAAAGGAAGAAGGAATCTGGTTTTGGATTTCATCGTCGGACGTTTACGAGAAATGATTTGACTCTTGCAGAGAAGCCAAGAGTTGGATTGGCTGAGAGACATGGGAGGAAGGGCGATTCAATGAGCGGTGTGGGAGAGGGGATTAGTTGATAGGGGATAATTGATACGTGTGTCGGTTGTTCCCTGCTAAATGCCTAATATTAAGGGATTCTAGATAATTATTAATTTGTATATAATTAGTAAATTTGTGCATCTAAATAAATGTCCCGACCCAAAACTCCAACCTGTCGTGATGGCGCCTATCGATGGTACTAGGTCAGCCGACTTTCAAAAATACTTTGATATTTCATTAAAAGATAAACCAAAAGTCGTTTTCATAACAGAAATCCCATAAATATTTAAGCTCAGAATATAAATGCGGAAAAGATAGCCCGACATCGGGGTACCACTAAGTCATGAACGTCTAAACATAACTGATCCGAACATAACATGACTAACAAAGTCTGAAATCCAAATACAACTAAAGGGAAGATAGGGAAGAAGAAAGCAATGCTGCGAACACTGGGCTGCTACCTCGCTATCTCCAATAATCAGCTACGAGGATTATCAACACCCTTCATGACCAACCACTCCTGGATCTGCACACGAGGCACAAGGAGTAACGTGAGTATACCAACTCAGTAAGTAATAGAAATAAATAAGGAACTGAGAAGTAGTGACGGACTAAATAATTACAGTTCATTTCATAGAATTCAGTAAGGAGTAGGCATGCTTTAAAGTTTAAGTCAAATCAGTTTGATTAAGTCAAGTTCAAGTAAAACCAGATAAGGATATCTTTCAACAGTTTTCAAAAAACATGGATGTAAGGCAACTACGTGCATTAATAATGAAATCATATACTGCCTGTCAGGCAATCATCTCTTAGTCCTCCCAATCACTCCAACCTCCCAATCGCTCATTCCTCCCAATCACTCATTCCTCACAATCGCTTAGCACTCGTCGCTCGGCACTCGCACTTAGTAGGTACCTGCACTCACTATGGGTGTGTACATACTCTAGAGGGGCTCCTTCAGCCCAAGCGCTATATCAAGCCAAATCATGGCAAAAATCAATGAAACATGTTGCGGCGTGCAGCCTGATCCCATAAATATCCTCACAAACATGACCTTGGCCTCACTCAGTCATCAATCTCTCCAGTCTCTCAGGCTCTCAAAAATCAATAAAATTAGCCCAATAGCAATAACATGATGCATCAAATAGAATAACAGAGACTGAGATATGATATGCGAGTAAAACTGCGACTGAGTACAAATAGCATTTAGCAGGCAATTCAACATGTAACACATCCTCTGAGGGACCCAAGAGTATCAACACATAGCCTAAACATGGTTTCTAACATGATTTACAGTCAATTTCTATGGTACATAGAGAGCATATAGCTAACAACAAATTTGTTTGACTTTGCAGTTTCCACGAGACGGACCAAGTCACAATCCCCTCGGTGCATGCCCACATGCCCGTCACCTAGCATGTGCATCACCTCCAATATGATCACATGATACAAAAATCCGGGGGTTTCATACCCTCAAGACCAGATTTACAACTATTACTTACCTCAATCCGAGGAAATCTCTAATACGCAATGCCTTTGCCTCTGAAATCTATCTCCAAATGTCTCGAATCTATCCACAAACAGTGCAATACCATTAATATATTCTAAAGGAATCAATTCCACAAGAAAACTGCTAAATTAGACTCCAAAATCCAAAATCGGCTCAAACTCGCCCCCTGGCCCACGTCTCAAAATCCGACAAAAGTCACAAAACCCAAAAGCCCATTCACTCATGAGTCTAACCATACTAAATTCATCAAAATCCGACATTATTTGCCCCTCCAAATCCCCAAAACTCACTCTCCAATTCTCAAGCCCTAACCTCCCAAATTTCACCTCAAAAACTCACCAACTAGGTGTAAAATCCGTGGGGAAATACTATTATTGAACATAAATAAGCATAAGGAACTCACCTCAGTGATTACTTTGAAATCCCTCTCAAAAATCCCCAAAATCTGAGCTCAATGTGAAAATTGGAAAAAATCCCGAAGTGTTCTATTTATACCTTCTGCCCAGTAAAACCGCGCTGCTGTCGCTTAGTTGCTTCTGTGATGCTGCATCTGCAAACCAAACTCCGCTTCTATGGAGAATCACATAAACCCAGCCCCCGCTCCTGTGATCAAGGAACCGCATCTGCGCTCCTCGCAGGTGTGGAATTAATATCGAACCTGCGGACCAACACACGCACCTGCGCTCACACCCCGCTTCTGCGACCAACGCTGGTGCGGCAAACCCTTCGCACCTGCGAACTCTGCCAACCCTTCTTCCTTTTGCTTCTGTAGCCATAGCCCCGCTTCTACGAGCTTGCATCTGCGATGAGACATCCACATGTGCGTTTATGATATCTGAGTTCAACTTTAGCAGCCTTCCAAATTCTAAACTTGTTTCGTTAATCACCAGAAATCAGCCCGAGGCCCTTGGGACCTCAACCAAACATACCAAAATATCCCACAACATCATACAAATTCAGTCAAATCATCAAATAACCTCGAACAACATCAAAAACACGAATTACACACGGATTCAAGCCTAATGAACTTCGAAACTTCCAAATTCTACATACGACGTCAAAACCTATCAAACCACATCCGATTGACCTTAAATTTTTCACCCAAGTCCTAAATGAACCATAGACCTAGTCCAACTTCCGAAAATCAAATCCGACCCCGATATCAAAATTTTCACTCCGTCCAAAATTGCCAAAATTTTAACTTTCGCCAATTCAAGACTAATTCTACTATGAACCTCCAAATCACATTCCGGACGCGCTCCTAAGTCCAAAATGACCTAACAGAGCTAACAGAACCGTCAAAATTCAAATCAGGGGTCGTTTACACATAAGTCAACATCTGGTCAACTCTTCTAACTTAAGCTTTCAAATAAGAGACTAAGTGTTTCAATTCACTCCAAAACCTCTCCGGACCCGAACCAACTAACCCGGTAAGTCATAATACAACTGTAGTACACAAGAGAAGCAGGAAATTGGGGAATAAGGGTATATCTCTCGATACGACCGTCCGGGTCGTTATATCCTCCCCCCTTAAACAAACGTTCGTCCTCGAACGGGTCTAGAAACATACATGGAGCCATAAATAGGGGTGGATATTTAATCTCCATCTCCCGCTCAGTCTCCCAAGTGGCCTGGTCCATTGGCTGACCTCTCCACTACACTTTCACTGAAGCTATATCCTTTGATCTCAACTTTCGGACCTGCCGCTCCAAAATAGCCACCGACTCCACATCATAAGTCAAATCACCATCTAACTGAACCGTGCTGAAATCCAAGACATGAGACAGATCGCCAATATACTTTCGGAGCATAGAAACATGAAATACTGGATGCACACTCGACAAACTAGGTGGCAAGGCAAGCTTGTAAGCCACCTCTCCAATCCTCTGAATTACCTCAAAAAGCCCAATGAACCGAGGGCTCAACTTTCCATTCTTCCCGAATTTCATAACACCCTTCATGGGTGAGACCTTCAGCAGAACCTTCTCCCCAACCATGTAAGACGCATCACGGACCTTCCTATCAGGATAACTCTTCTGCCTCGACTGCGCTGTGCGAAGCCATGCATGAATGAATTTCACCTTGTCCAAAGCATCCTGAACCAAGTCAGTACCTAATAGCCTAGCCTCGCCCGAATTAAACCAACCCACTGGGGATCTATACCGCCTCCCATATAAAGCCTCATACAGAGCCATCTGAATGCTCGATTGATAATTGTTGTTGTAAGAAAACTCTGCGAGCGGCAGAAACTGGTCCCATGAACAAACAAAATCAATGACACGCGCACGTAACATGTCCTCTAAGATCTGAACAGTGCACTCAGACTGTCCATCCGTCCGAGGATGAAATGTTGTGCTCAACTCAACCTGAGTGCCAAACTCTTGCTGCATGACTCTCTAGAAATATGATGTAAACTGCATGCCTCGGTCTGAAATGATGGAAACTGGCACACCGTGCAAGCGAACAATCTCTCTGATGTAAATCTCAACCAACCAATCTGAATAATAGGTAGTACTCACAGGAATGAAGTGCGTGGACTTAGACAGCCGATCCACAATCATCCAAATAGCATCAAACTTCCTCGAAGTCTGTGGGATCCCAACTACGAAGTCCATGGTGATTTACTCCCACTTCCACTCTAGAATCTCTATCTGCTGAAGTAAGCCACCCGGTTTCTGATGCTCATATTTCTTTTGCTGACAGTTGAAACACCGAGATGCAAACCCAACTATATCTTTCTTCATTCTCCTCCACCAATAATGCTGTCTCAAATCCTGGTACATCTTCGCGGCACCCGAATGGATGGAATACCGCGAGCTGTGGGCCTTCTCTAGAATCAACGCTCGAAGCCCATCTACATTGGGAACATATATCCGGCCTTACATCCTCAACACCCTATCGTCTCCAATAGTCACATATCTGGCATCATCGTGTTGAACCTTGTCCTTGAGGACAAGCAAATGAGGATCATCATACTGTCGCTCTTTGATACGATCAAACAAGGAAGACCGAAAAATCACACAAGGTAGGGCCTGTCTGGGTTCAAAAAGCCCAATGAACCGAGGGCTCAACTTTCCATTCTTCCCGAATTTCATAACACCCTTCATGGGTGAGACCTTCAGCAGAACCTTCTCCCCAACCATGTAAGACGCATCACGGACCTTCCTATTAGGATAACTCTTCTGCCTCGACTGCGTTGTGCGAAGCCATGCATGAATGAATTTCACCTTGTCCAAAGCATCCTGAACCAAGTCAGTACCTAATAGCCTAGCCTCGCCCGACTCAAACCAACCCACTAGGGATCTATACCGCCTCCCATATAAAGCCTCATACAGAACCATCTGAATGCTCGATTGATAATTGTTGTTGTAAGAAAACTCTGCGAGCGGTAGAAACTGGTCCCATGAACCAACAAAATCAATGACACGCGCACGTAACATGTCCTCTAAGATCTGAACAGTGCGCTCAGACTGTCCATCCATCTGAGGATGAAATGTTGTGCTCAACTCAACCTGAGTGCCAAACTCTTGCTGCACGACTCTCCAGAAATATGATGTAAACTGCATGCCTCGGTCTGAAATGATGGAAACTAGCACACCGTGCAAGCGAACAATCTCTCTGATGTAAATCTCAACCAACCAATCTGAATAATAGGTAGTACTCACAGGAATGAAGTGCGTGGACTTAGACAGCCGATCCACAATCATCCAAATAGCATCAAACTTCCTCGAAGTCTGTGGGATCCCAACTACGAAGTCCATGGTGATTTACTCCCACTTCCACTCTAGAATCTCTATCTGCTGAAGTAAGCCACCCGATTTCTGATGCTCATATTTCTTTTGCTGACAGTTGAAACACCGAGATGCAAACCCAACTATATCTTTCTTCATTCTCCTCCACCAATAGTGCTGTCTCAAATCCTGGTACATCTTCGCGGCACCCGAATGGATGGAATACCGCGAGCTGTGGGCCTTCTTTAGAATCAACGCTCGAAGCCCATCTACATTTGGAACATATATCCGGCCTTACATCCTCAAGACCCTATCGTCTCCAATAGTCACATATCTGGCATCATCGTGTTGAACCTTGTCCTTGAGGACAAGCAAATGAGGATCATCATACTGTCGCTCTTTGATACGATCAAACAAGGAAGACCGAAAAACCACACAAGGTAGGGCCTGTCTGGGTTCTGAAATATCCAATCTCACAAGCTAGTTGGCCAAATCCTGAACATCAACCGCAAGAGATCTCTCCCCAACTGGAATAAATGCAAGACTGCACATACTCACCGCCTTCCTACTCAAGGCATCGGCCACCACATTGGCTAGATGATACAAAATAGTAATATCATAGTCCTTTAGCAGCTCCAATCATCTCCGCTGCCTCAAATTGAGATCCTTCTATTTGAACAAGTGCTAGAGGCTACGATGATCAGTTAACACCTCACAAGACACACCATAGTGATAGTGCCTCCAAATTTTCAATGCATAAACTATGACAGCTAACTCCAAATCATGAACATGGTAGTTCTTCTCATGGGGCTTCAACTAGCTCAAAGAATAAACAATCACTCTACCCTCCTACATCAAAATACACCCAATGCCGATCCGAGAAGCATCACAATATATGGTATAAGAACCAGAAGCTAATGGTAGAACTAGAACTGGAGTTGTTGTCAAGGCAGTCTTGAGCTTCCGAAAGCTCGCCTCACACTCATCCAACCACCTGAAAGGAGCAACATTTTGGGTTAATTTGGTCAAGGGTGATGCAATAGATGAGAAATCCTACACGAACCGACAGTAGTAGCCAGCGAAACCGAGAAATCTCCAAATCTCTATAGTTGAGGATAAAGACCGCCTCTATCTTCTTTGGATCAACCTGAATACCCTCACTGGACACCACATGCCCCAAGAACGCCACAAAACCGAGCCAGAACTCACACTTGGAGAACTTAGCATAAAGCTTCTCCTCCTTCAACCGCTGCAACACAATCCGCAAATGCTGGGCATGCTCCTCCTGGCTACGAGAGTACACCAGAATATCATCAATGAATACAATAACAAACGAGTCGAGATAAGGCTGGAACACACTGTTCATCAAATGCATGAACGCTACTGTGGCATTGGTCAGCCCAAAAGACATCACAAGGAACTTATAATGACCATACCGGGTCTTGAAAGCTATCTTAAGAATATCCGAGTCCCAAATCTTTAATTGGTGGTACCCTGATCTTAAATCAATCTTGGAGAACACCCTCGCTCCCTGAAGTTGGTCGAATAGGCCATCAATACGAGGCAAAAGATACTTGTTCTTGATTGTGACTTTGTTCAACTGCCTATAATTAATGAACATTCTCATAGTGCCATCCTTCTTCTTCACAAATAGAACAGGTGCACCCCAAGGTGACACGCTAGGCCTAATAAACCCCTTCTCAAAGAGCTCCTGAAGCTGCTCATTCAACTCTTTCAACTTAGCCGATGCCATATGGTACGGTGGAATAGAAATAAGCTGAGTGCCCGACATCAAATCAATACCAAAGTCAATATCCCTGTCCGTTGGCATGCCCAACATGTCTGCAGGAAACGCATCCGGAAAATCTCGCACCACCGAAACAGAATCAATAGTAGGGGTCTCTGCACTGACATCCCTCACCAAAGCCAAATAAGATAAACAACCCTTCCCAACCATCCGCTGGGCCTTCAAGTATGAAATCACTCTACTAGGGATATAATCTAAAGACCCTGGCCACTCAATCCGAGGCAACCCCGACATCGCAAATATTATAGTTTTAGTATGGCAGTCTAAAATAGCATGACAGGGAGAAAACCAATCCATACCCAATATGACATCAAAATCAACCATACCTAAGCAGCAAAAGGCTGAATCTAGTCTCTAATCCCCCAATAGTCACCACACATGATCGATACACACAGTCCACAATAACAGTTTCGCCCACTAGAGTAGATACATGAACAGGTGAAGCTAAAGACTCGTAGGGTATATCTAGATAATGAGAAAAATATGAGGATACATATGAATAGGTAAAACCAGAGTCAAATAATATAGAAGAATCTCTGTGACATACTGAGACGATACCTGTAATCATTATGTCTGAAACAATAGCATCTGGTATGGTAGGGAGTGCATAGAAATGAGCCTGGCCGCTGCCTGATCGGCCTCCCCCTCTAGGGCGACCCCTAGCTGACTAAGCTCCACCCTGAGTTGGCTGGGCGGGCAGTAAAGTAACTGGAACTAAAGATGTAGCCTGACTCCTCTACTGTGCTGAACCTCTATAACGGCGAGGACACTGCCTCCACACATGCCCAAACTTCCCACACTCAAAACAACTCCCTGGTGCTGGAGACGGGGACTGATGGGATCCCCGAGCACTATGATAACTAGTAAAAGAACTTGGCATAGGGGAGCCCTGGACCGATTGAGTACGGGACGAGCACTGGGCTGGAAGGGCACTGGGAGATGAGTGGTACAGATGGGAACTGGAGAACCATGGCCGAATGTTGCACCACAGTGAACTGGATGAGCCATCTGAGCATGTCTGAATGGACAACCCCTGCCATGGTGAAACTAACCAAACTTCCCAAACTCAAAACAACTCCCTAGTGCTGGTGATGGGGACTGAAGGGAGCCCCGAGCACCGGGATAACTGGTAAATGAACTTGGCATAGAGGAGCCCTGGACCGATGTAGTACGGGACGAGCACTGGGCTGGAAGGGCACTGGGAGATGAGTGGTACAGATGGGAACTGGAGAACCATGGCCGAATGTTGCACCACAGTGAACTGGATGAGCCATCTGAGCATGTCTGAATGGACAACCCCTGCCATGGTGAAACTAACCAAACTTCCCAAACTCAAAACAACTCCCTAGTGCTGGTGATGGGGACTGAAGGGAGCCCCGAGCACCGGGATAACTGGTAAAAGAACTTGGCATAGAGGAGCCCTAGACCGATGTAGTACGGGATGAGTTCTAGGCTAGAAGGGCACTGGGAGATGAGTGGCATAGATGGGAACTATGAGAACCATGGCCGGATGCTGCACCACGGTGAACTGGACGAGCCGTCTGAGCATGTTTGAATGGACGACCCCTGCCATGGTGAAACTGACCTCCAGAAGGAATACCACCAAAACTACCTAATCCACGAGGCCTCTTGGCCTCCCTCTCAACCCACTCTTGGAAGCAAACAGACTCTATCTCTCAAGCAATGTCAACCACCTCCTCAAAAGTAGCACCAAACACCCTCTCTCTAGTCATAAGTATCCGCAGTTGTTATGCGAGGCCATCCATGAACCTCCTAATCCTCTTCCTGTCTGTAGGAACCAACCAAATAGCATGACGAGCTAACTCAGAAAATCTCATCTCATGCTTCATCACAGTCATATCATCCCGAAGCAACTGATCAAGGTAGGGAATCTCCCTGAATGAAAGGGCACATGAGACTCGTACACTCTGGCTCTAATGGTAGGTGGAGTCTGCATATATAAGGTATGGTCATTGGTGAAATCATGCTCCCTCATCAAATCAGGGTTCTCATTCTCATTCTCACCAGCAAAGCGTGTTTCACCCTCACCGGGGAAAGGCGTATCATCTCTACACTCATCAGCATTATTGTCAAATTCACTATCATCTTCCTGACTCTGTACATCTGCCAGATCCTGATTAAATATATCATCTTTGGGCAACTGAGTAAGGATAGGACCTTCATGTTGCTCATTTTCACTGCAAAACCAATAAAATAATGAGTTTTTTAAAGTCATTCCAATATTATATATTAACTTTATCTTTTAACTTACAATTCATAATCTGTTCATAACCCATGATGCACATTATCGAGATGTTGATGACTCGCGGATGGACCAACATGATCCAAACTACCAAAATTGGGCATATTCCAATGATTGGTTGGTTCATAACTTGTAAAATTAATATTTGTCCGGTACCACCTTTGGAAGATACGAGTTTTAGTACAAATATGATACATAAAAAAGTCATACTAAGAAAAGAAAAATTGAAATTTACCATTCGGCATGTGAATTATGTAAACTTAGGGAGAAATTATGTCCTCACTTCTCATTTGCCCATGGAGATAAGTTTAGATCTGACCAAACTCTTTCAAACGAAACCTGCTCGGATAAAACTGTTCCAAAAACACCACCATATGATTGCGGACGTCTTCAGACTTGATGTACATTTCTAGTATTTTTATCACAAGAAGTTCCTGGTGTTCATACAGATTCCTCAAAAAATCTTTCAGAGTTTCATCAACTTTGATGTTAAACTCATCATAACAAGCAACCCCTTGTGGAATAAGCGAATACGGATATCATCTAGTTATATTAATATTAACCAAACATTTGCTCACACTCATTCTTTTACGTATCAAAGATACCAATCTATCGTACTCCAATGTGAGTGGCAACTTAACAATATACTGTGGAGAACAACTATAGTGTGCTAAATTATTCTCCACGACAACCTCACCTTCCCCCCAATATAATGCAACCCTAAGTTTTCTCTTATCACAACCCGAAATTTCCACCCTCAGGACCATGATTGCGCCTAATATTTCACTTACTAGGGAATCTAACGTTAGAATAATTTTTATCCATTTTTAACAGTTCAAATTAAATAATAACCAAGAAACTAAAATAACTAAAATAGAGTGAGAAAACCATAATAACCGCGATATTTAAATACAATCCTAGAACTGGTTTCACAAGTGCACGAGTGACTAGAATAGTGCAAACAATGGTCTTAATGAAAGTAAAACTGTCTGAAATGAAATAACAGCTAGAATTAGGTAGAAGGGGACTTCAGGGTTGCGAACGCTCAGCAGTGGTACCTCAAGTCTTCGTCAGGCACTCAATCCGAGTAATCTACTGACCGCCGCTAGGACCGACTCCAAAATCTACACAAGAAGTGCAGAGTATAGTATGAGTACAACCGACCCCATGTACTCTATAAGTGTCGAGCCTAACCTCGATGAAGTAGTGACGAAGCTAAGACAGGTCACTTACAATAACCTATACGCAATATAGTAATGATAACAAGAAAGGAACACTATAAAAGTAAAGCAGTCAACTTATGAATATAATCCTCGAAATCTGTAAAATCAGAAACATCAGTCCTCAGAATCTTGTATGAAAACACTAAAAGCTAACACCATGTAACAATGAATAGAAAACACATAATCTGTTGCGACGTGCAATCCGATCCCACCGTACAAACTCAATATCCTCCCTTATTTCACTGTTTCAATATCAAGAATAACAAGTATAATCTATTGCGGCGCGCAACCCGATCCCACTGTATAATAAGAATGAATATTAGAATCCTCCCTTATTTTACAACATCAAAATCACATATAAAATCTGTTGCGCTATGCAACCCGATCCATAAATAAATTAAATCAACTCAACAACTCAATTCACAAGAATCACTATGATTAAAGAATATGAAATCAAAGCCATAAAGGAACCTCGTACCAAGTCAAGGAATGCTACAATTGATACAAAGCAACAAGACAAGCCAAATACAAGACAGTTAAAGTGTACAAGTAAGACAACTAAGGCAAGTAGCAATTAATTATGGAAGCATGGGAGAAACGAACATTTTAATACGAGAATAATAAGTGACAAGTAGCAAGTTAAGGTATAGGAAGCAATTTAAAGCATGCAATAGTTAACACATGGAATAAAATAATTAATGAATATGGGAAAGCATGGAAACAATTACTTTGAAGGCGTATATACACTCGTCACCTCGCATATACACCGCTACACACGTAATTCACATAACACATAGATCAAGGGTTCCTAATTCTCTCAAATCAAGGTTAGACCCAACACTTACCTCGCTCCACAAGCAAATCAAAGCTCAACCGGGGCCTTTCCTCTAGATATTCGCCTCCGAACCAACTGAATCTAACCAAAATTGACTTAATATCAACAAACAATGCTAGGGAAATCAATTACAATACATAAAACTAAGATCTTTACACTTTTCCCAAAAGTCAACCCCAGGCTCGCTTGGTAAAAACCCGAGATTCAGACAAAAATCCAATTACTCATTCACCCCCGAGCCCGGTTATGTAATTGGTTTCAAAATCCGACCTCAATTCGAGGTCTAAATACCAAATTTACCAAAATCCCTAATTCTACCCAAATGCTTAATTTCTACTATGAAAAGATTTAATGTTGAAAACACTTGAAAAATAATGGGTAAAGTAAAAGAGATAGATTAAAGTTGCTTACCAATGTTTTCGGGAAGAAAATCCTCTTAGAAAATCGCCTTTAGGGTGTTTAGGGTTGAGAGTTTGTGAAAAATAAGCTAAATCTCGTGTTCTCAGCTATTTGTCCAGTCGCAAATGCAAACCTGATGGAGCCCCTCTACTATTGCAAATGTGATCCTGACCTCGCAATTGCAAAGTCCAAGGCCTGTTCAAAAACCAGCAAAATCCTAACTCTTTCAAATACTCCGCCACATGTTCGTAACTCACCTGAGCCCTCGGGGCTCCAAACCAAATACGCACACAAGTGTAATAACATCATAGAACTTGTTCGAACGATCAAAACACCAAAATAATACCTAGAAATACAAATCGAACACCAAAACGAATGGGATTTTCAAATAAACTTAAGAACATGAAATTATACAACTGAACGTCTGAATCACGTCAAATCAATTCCGTTTTGCACCAAAATTTTGCAGATAAGTCCTAAATACTGAAATGAACCTATACCGGGTTCTGAAACCGAAATCAGAATTTGGTAGTAACAAAGTCAACCTACGGTCAAACATAGGAATTCTTTAAACCTTTAAATTGCTAGTTTTCAAAAAATTATGTTAAATCAATTTAGGGACTTCCGAATTTGATTGCGGGCATTTACCCAAGTCCCATATCATGATTCGGACCCAGTATTACTGTTAAAATACTGATCCAGGTCTATTTACACAAAACGTTGACTATAGTCTATTGCAACCAAACGCACATGCAAGTATTACACGGTTGTCAAGTAATAATGTGACTAAAAGTCGGATGTCGAACACCTGAGGACTTGTGATTAACTATTAACTACATTAGACTATCCTAATTATCTAAATAAGAATTAAACCTAGAAATATTCAATTCTAAACTAATCAAAATAAAGGAAAATAAATGGTGAACTCTGAATAAGGGAAAAATATATATTTATGATATAATGTATTGAAAACGATCTAGGGTCACGGGATAACTAACATTCCTATTGTATTTTTAAATTGAATTGAAATACTAATTTATCTAGTTTATTATTTGACAGGGTTAATATTGCTCATAAGAATCTATCGAGTTCTTACTTGCCTATTCAAGCTAACCTAATGCCTATATGTATACGGAGTTAGAATCAACAAGAACACATTTATAATTCCTGTACATCAACCAAGCAAGTCAATTAGGTATATTTCTATCCTAATTGCGAATCCTTTCCCCGATGTCCAGATTCAAGAACTTGCTCTATTTAATCCTATGTGCAATCTAGAATTCCCACTTTTGAGTTCAATTCAAGATTCGTAGATAGTATTCAATTGTTGATCAGACAATCAAATAATTAAATGCAGGATTAAATAAATAAACCAATATGATAAACTGAGAAATCAAAGTCAATATCCGAATAATAATAGTCATGAAAGAACCACAACCCTAGAATGTGAAGTTTAGCTCCACATAGACATGGAATCCAAACAACAAATCATACAAAGAAACATAAGAATTACTAAGTTTGGTGGAAGAAAGATGGAACTTGATAAATTTTGGCCTCGACGCTGGCTCTATCTTTCCTTTCATCAAAAGTTACTCTAAAAAACGTTCTCCCTCCTCAAAATAGGTTTAGGTTGGCTATTATATGAGTTGTGGATGTCTTGGGGTTTAAATAACCGAGTCCCGATCGAAATAGGACATGTTCACATTTTGAGTGTCTAGGGCAGCGTGGGGCGCTGGCCCTGGCGCTCAACTTTTTAGCATTCTGTTTTGAGCACCACAGGTAGCGCCCCACGCTGCCTGTGGCCCTCAAATTTTTGCCTTTTCTTCCCATTTTCACTCCAATTCGCGCATTTTCGTCCCAAATTGCACCCGAATGACTCCTACACATAGAAATACCACAAATTAGCACAAATTATTATATTATACATCCGAAATCTATGAGATATGAGCACAATGCGAGGCAATATACATCAAAATATGTATACATTAAGCCAAACATCAACACCCCACATTTAATATTGCTCGTCCTCGAGTCAACTAACAAATAACTCTATCTTTGAGCACTCTACACCAACGACCATGGTTGATAGCGACAATTAAATTCTAGCATATGCAATCACATAAACTTCCCTTTGCTTATGTCATTCTTTAAATATATTCAAACAAAGACAATATGCTCATAACAATCCTAGCCTCAAAAACTGACTCAATGTCACAATGCACTCATGGCTTGAACACCCAACATCCCAGAGAAGTTTAATAATGTTACATATCCCTCGTGAAACCATGTGACCTCACAACAAAAGCAAAGTGAGTAAAATCAATCCATACATTCGAATCTCATGCTCACATATATCAAAAAAAATTTCTCACTCTCGCAAAAGAAGTCACATGCATGTAATTAGTACCATAGGCTTGTCCTTAATGTAAATCTTTACTAATGTAGGCTCGCTCGATCTAAAATCAATTAGGACTTTTTCATGGTTGTAATGTGGGCTAAGGGATGGGTAGGATATATTTAGTAATAGTGACTCAACCTCCTAAGCACTTTAATACATCACAAAATTACTTCAAGCATATTTTCTTCAACACCACTTCAATTTCACAAACAATATCACCCCTAAAAATGTTCCCTACTTTTTTAAGCACTACTTTAATTCATACCCACTAGAAAGAACAAGACAACAATTTATTCATCTATATTTTTTTCTTCCTTTTTCGAGATTTTTCTATTCTTTTTTTTTCAACTATTATTTTTGTTAATTTTTGCTAGTGGTGTATTATTTACAAAATAAGTGCATCTTTCTCCCTTTTATTGGTTCCACTCGAAAGACACCCCATACTTAGTCCATTCTTATTTATTTTAGCTCTTATTTTACAATTAAAGTGCTTTAAGAGGTAAAAGGATCAAAACAGTGTCAATTAAGAACAAAAAGGGTATAGGTGTGGGTGTCAAATAAAAGTCTATAGGCTCAAAAGGGTTAACTAGGAATATATTTTATTTGTGATAAGCATTTAAACTCAAAAATATCAAAGACACAAGTGCAATACATAGACTACACAAAAATCTCACCACACATGGCACATGACTCACTAAGGACTGTCACATTCCGACTCTCAACTAATGCAAGTATTCACAAAGCCATGAGATATTAAGCATTAAACACAAAGTGAACATAAGTCAAGTAAACAAGACATAGGCGCCACAAAACATGCTAACCAATTTATAAAGGCATCATGATCAATTTTAAAATATAGGAAAGGTGGTACACATGCCAAAGCCTGAATATGCTACTATCAAACAAGTCAGGAGCGCCTAGGAATCTCATCTTTATTCCATTTATTTCCTAAATTCTAATCTACTCTGAAAGGAAAAAAAATTACCCGGTTCAAACTATATCCCATGGAAAAGAATCGAGGCACAAAGAAAAACTACGAGGGATTATTACTACCTAAAGAAATTTATAGACGTACTTTGACTTTTTCTATTTTCTAAATTTTTTGTGTGTTTTTTGTTAGACTTAAATCCCTCAAGAAAACTGTCTAGGAGATCCATCGTCAGGAAAAGTCTAATTTTTTTTAATTTTTGATTTTTTTAAATTAAGCTACTAAAACTACTATTACTATACTACACCATTAATTCTACTAACTATGCTATTAAAAATAAGAAGCTAGCTAATAATAAAAAGATAAGAAACTAACAATATACTAATATAATACTATACAAAGAACAGAGAATCTTCCACCCCACACTTAATAGAGTGTAGTGCCCCCAAAGCATAAATAAAGTAAAAATAATAAGGGTGAACAAGAAACTCTCTGAAAGGCCAAAGGCCGAAGCAATAATAGATCACGGCATACTTCTCCCAAAGATAGTCCTTTGTGCGGGTACCTCACACTACCAACCATCTGGCTCGCTTTTGCACACTTCCAGTGAATTTTCTTTCTATGCTCATAATCATACAAAATAAAACAACACTACAAATATAATAGAAAAATAAAATTAACAAAAATTTAAAAAAAACAGTAAAGTTGTGTTGCCTCCCAACAAGCACCTAATTTAACGTCGCGGCATGACGTGAACCACTTTTTCCTACACCTTGAACTTTTGAATTGTACCCCTAACATGAAATCCGGTTTATGGCTATGCTCCAGTGGTGGGGCTACAAAGATAACCAGGCCAAGCAATAGAGTTTTCACTCTATACTTCTCGACCTTAGATGAGGAATGTCATTTTTGCTTTTTGGCACAACAAATTCAAGAATATAGGCACTCTCATCCTCACCCTTTGACTCCCTCATAGGCTTAGATGGCTCGATTACTATCTTACTATCTAAACACAGTGTGGAAAAATGATTAGAGTGAGGTCTAATGCGCCCTAACTCATGAATTGTACTGCTATTTACATCCCCATTACACAGTCAATTCTCCAAAAGTAATGTTATCTACTCCCTCACATGACTCTAGAGTACTCTTCTCAACATTGACCTCCTCAAGAAAAACATGATCTAATGATTGGTATTCTCGTTTTAGCTCCTCAATTTGGTCTAGAAGACTTTTTTCAGCTTCACACAGCTCATCATTAAATTATTGGGTGTTACATGCATCAACCTTTGCACTCAAATCTGCATCCAAGTTATACACATCCAAGCCATAATTATCAATTTTATGTGCAAGCTCATCTCTCTCTTTAGACCAATCATTCACCAACATTGTTAGTAAACAATGTCCTTCCGCAAATTCCCCTAATTGAGAATATCCGTCCCAATACCAAACCTTACTCCCATATTCAAATTCAGATCTCCAAGAGGTCAGGCCATGGCAAGCCCAAAAATACGGTCCACAAAAGTTTTCCGTCGACCGAGCGTCTTCATCAATAACCTTACCTCCGGATACTTCATCCTCATATGTCATATTGAGATAACTAGAAACACACTAAGAGAAATGTCAAATAGTTATAAGATTTAAAAAATATTTAGAAAAAGAAAAAAAACTGTACAGATAATAGTAAATGTCTAATCTAGAAAAATAGCTAATTCTAAGTCCCCGACAACGGTGCCAAAAACTTGTTGCGACCAAACGCACATGCAAGTATTACGTGGTCGTCAAGTAATAAAGTGACTAAAAGTTGGATGTCGAACCCACGAGGACTTGTGATTAACTATTAACTAAATTAGACTATCCTAATTATCTAAACAAGAATTAAACTTAGAAATATTCAATTCTATACTAATCAAAATAAAGGAAAATAAATGGTGAATTGTGAACAAGGGAAAAGCAAATTTTTATGATATCAATGTACTGAAAACGATCTAGGGTCATGGGATATCTAATATTCCTATTGTATTCTTCAATTGAATTGACTAACTAATTCATCTAGTTTATTGGTTGATCGGGTTAATATTGCTCATAAAAATCTGTCGAGTTCTTACTTGCCTATTCAAGCTAACCTAACACCTATATGTCTATGGAGTTAGAATCAACAAGAACACATTTATAATTCATGTACATCAACCAAGCAAGGCAATTAGGTATATGTCTATCCTAATCGGGAATCCATTCCCCGATGCCTGGATTCAAGAACTTGCTTTATTTAATCCTATATGCAATCTAGAATTCCCACTTTCGAGTTCAATTCAAGATTCATAGACATTATTCAATTGGTGATTAGGCAATCAAATAATCAAGTGCAGGATTAAATAAATAAACTAATATGATAAACTAAGAAATCAAAATAAATATCCGAATAATAATAGTCATGAAAGAACCACAACCCTAGAACGTGAAGTTTAGTTACACATAGACATGTTAGCCAAACAATAAATCATACAAAGAATTATAAAATTACTAAGTTTTGTGGAAGAAAGATGGAACTTGATGAATTCCGGCCTCCACGGCGGTTATTTGCTTTCCCTTCGTCAAAATTTACTCTAAAAAACATTCTCCCTTCTCATAATATGTTTAGGTTGGCTATTATATGAGTTGTGGGCGCCTTGGGGTTTAAATAATCGAGTCCCAATCAAAATAGGACATGTTCACGTTTTGAGAGTTCAGGGAAGCGTGGGGTGCTGGCCCTGGCGCTCAACTTTTTAGTATTATATTTTGAGTGCCACAGGCAGCGCCCCACGCTGCCTGTGGCCCTCAAATGTGCACTTTTGCCTTTTCTTCCCATTTTTGCTCCAATTCGCGCATTTTTGTCGCAAATCACATTTGAATGATTCCTACACATAGAAATACCACAAATTAGCATAAATCATTATATTATACATCCGTAATCTACTAGACTTGAGCACAATGTGAGGCAATATACAACAAAATATGCATACATTAAGCCAAACATCATTATCAACTCACATAAGTTTTAAGGAAAAATTTTACATTTTCTTTAGTTTTTCAAATAAAAATTTTTTGAAAAAATATACTGACTATGCACACAAATTAAGGAAGGCTAAAAGAAGCTATTCGAGGCCTCAAAACACAGAAATGAAGGCTAAAACTGAAAATGACCTATCGGGTCATCATATTCTCCACCTCTAAAACGAACGTTCATTCTCGAATGGACATAGAAATGTACCTGGACTGGTGAAGAGGTCTAGATATATACTCCGCATGTCCGACTCAGATTCCCACTTGGCTGCCTCAATCGGCTGACCTCTCTACTACACTTGAACTGAAGGATAATTCTTATACCTCAACTGCCGGACTTGCCGAGCTAGAATACCCACCGGTTCCTCCTCATAAGCCAAATATTTATCCAATTTGACTAAGCTGAAATCTTACGCATGAGACAGTGGGCCATCTCACCCACTCTCTCAAGAATCTGAATGGGTCCGGTATACCTAGGGCTTAACTTGCCCTTATTTCAAAACCTCATCACACCCTTCATGGGTAAGACCCGGAGCAATACCCTCTCTCCAACCATGAATGCAACATCACAAACTCTACGATAGGCATAACTCTTCTCTCTAGACTGAGCTATGCGAAGTCGATCTTAAATAATCTTGACCTTATCCAAGTCATCCTGAACCAAATCGATACCCAACAACCGAGCCTCTCCAGGCTCAAACCAACTAACTGGAAAACGACACCGCCTCCCCTAAAATGCCTCATAAGGAGCCATCTGATTGCTCTACTAGTAGCTTTTGTTGTAGGCAAACTCCGCAAGAGGCAAGAACTGATCCCAAGAACCCCCGAAATCCATAACGCAACCACAAAGCATATCCTCCAATATCTGAATAGTGCGCTCGGACTGTCCGTCCATCTAGGGGTGAAATTCTGTGCTCAACTCAACCCATGTGCCTAAATCACGTTGTATGTCTCTCCAGAAGTGTGAGGTGGACTGCGTACCTCGATCAGAAATGATAGACATAGGCACGCCGTAGACGGACAATCTCGCAGATGTAGCTCTCAACCAACCGCTCTGAAGAATAGGTAACTTCTACTAGAATGAAATGTGCCAACTTGGTCAACCTTTCCACAATTACCTATATCGCGTCGAACTTCTTCTGAGTCCGTGGGAGTCCAATAACAAAATCCATAGCAATACGCACCCTCTTCCACTCAAGATTCTCTAGCCTTCAAAGTAAACCACCAGGCCTCTGATGCTCATACTTGCTGATAATTTAGACACCAAGCTACATATGCAACTATATCCTTCTTTGTCCTCCTCCACCAATAATTCTACCACAAGTCCTAATACATCTTGGTGGCACCTGGATGAATAGAATACCAGGAACTGTGGGCCTCTTCAAGAATCAACTCATGAAGCTCATCCACATTGGACACACAAATACGACCCTGCATCCGCAAAACCCCATCATATCCAATAGTAACCTGCTTAGCACCACTATGCCACACCATGTCCTTAAGGACAAGAAAATGGGGGTCATCATAAACGCTCTCTGATGCGCTCATACAAGGAAGACCGAGAGACTGTGCAAGCTAGAGCATAACTGGGCTCCAAATCTAACCTCACGAACTGATTTGCCAAAGCCTGAACATCCGATACAAGAATCCTCTCACTAACTGGGATATACACAAGGCTACCCATACTTACAACCTTTCTACTCAAGGCATCGGGCACTACATTGGCCTTCTCGAGATGATATAAAATAGTGATATCATAGTCTTTCAACAGCTCCAACCAGCTTCTCTGCCTCAAGTTGAGATTCTTTTGCTTGAACAAATATTGTAGACTCCGATGATCCATGAATACCTCGCAAACACATAGTAAAGATAGTGCCTCCAAATCTTCAGTGCATGAACAATGGTTGTCAACTCTACGTCATGAATAGGGTAATTCTTCTCATGAACCTTCAACTACCGCAACTCGTATGCAATCACCCTGCCATCCTACATCAATACTGCACTAAGCCCAATACGAGATGTATCAGAATATACCGTGTAGGATCCTGAACCTGTGGGCAACAGCAACACTGGCGATGTAGTCAAAGCAATCTTGAGCTTCTAAAAGATCAGCTCACACTCATCCGACTAATTGAATGGAGCACCCTTCTGGGTTAATCTGGTTAATGGGGCTGCTATCGATGAAAACCCCTCCACGAACCTGCGATAATAACCCGCCAAACCCAAGAAACTCCGGATCTCTGTAGCTGAAGTAAGTCTATGATAGTTCTGAACTACCTCAATCTTCTTAGGATCCACCTTTATGCCCTCTGCCGATACGATGCGTCCCAAAAAGAGACTGAGTCTAACCAAAACTTACAATTTGAAAACTTGGCATATAACTAACTATCTCTCAAAGTCTGAAGTACAATCCAAAGATGTTGCTCATGCTCTTCTCGACTGCAGGATTAAATCAAAATATCATTAATGAATTGTCATAACCCTAACCGATGGGCCGCGATGGGCGTCCGATACCTTACTCAACCGAGTATCAACATAACATATCTTTCGTATCATACTACCATAGGTAAATGAAACAGAAAGGCTGCTATGAGGTAACTAGAATGGAACATGAGGGAACACTTGACATAAGATGACCCAACATGTAATACAAACTTATTCATATGACATCAGGCCTATAAGGCAAAAATATCACTCCTACACTAAACATAGGCCGACAAGTCCATACAATATTTCATATACATGACATATGTCTACAAGCCTCTAAGCGTACATAAACGACATAAGGCCGGGATAGGGCCCCGACATCCCAATCAATACGTGTCCAATGCATACTGACCAAATAGCAACTCCGGAGCAAATCGAGCGCACCAACACCTTCCGCTGAACTGATAGCCTACTTAGAGGACTCTCAACCTGTCTATCGGGACCTGTGAGCATGAAACACAGCATCCCCAGGAAAAAGGGATGTCAGTACAAATAATGTACCGAGTATGTAAGGAATGAAAATTAGTAAATAATAGACATGAGAGAAACATAGAGTAAAAGACTCAACATGTAAGTTTGGATAACTCTGTGAATCATTAATATTTATAATGTCATGCATATGCATATAAATGTCATACCATGCATAGGTATATGCGTTCATAACATCATCAAGGCTCTGAGGGCATCCCATCATATCATCTCGGCCACTATGGGCAAATCATCAATATATACCAGCTGATCAGGTGGTGGTGCGTATATAACACCTTAACCTTTTCCCATATTCCATATCTATATATATACATATATATACGCATATATAACGCCATCTGGCCATGGTTTAATGTACATGTATAAATGAATGTAATGCCTGAGAAGTACGCCAATAAAATCTCTCGGAACGTCATAAGACCATTATGCCTTTGATTAATATCATGAAATAAATTTTATCAACTTATGTATTTTTTGAGACCCATGAATAGACAATAGTATAATAAGACATATGGGGAATCAAGAACATAGGAACCTCTAATATTTCTATGAATAGAGTCATTTATGGAAGTTGTGCATTTTTTCGTTTCGTTTGTATTGTATGGATTATACCAAAAGGAAAGAAGGGATACCTGAGATGATTCTCTTAACAATCCCTCTAACATACGTCTTTTGTGATAAAACATGTAACGACTGATCGAAGTAGGGAAAAATCCGTATGATATTCTTGAGAAAGATTGCACCGTACTTCCTTAGAATCGCAAAATCTCACGTTGCTAAGTATTAAGTAGTATTGTATGAGATTTAATTGTAGCAAATCACGTATATAATTGTATGAAATTGGCTGGAACTCCCATTCACTTAATTGTAGAGATGCAAACACCTTTCTTATGTGATTTAGAGGGGTTTTTATTCTTAGTTGGTGTGGGCTCCACTATGTGATGACTTGGCCACAAGTTTCTTTAAATGTAACACCTTGCTATATGGAGTATGAGTCACTTATTTGGGCTAGTTGCTTCCGTGTTTGGGGGTGGGGGAGATTAAGCTTATCCACAATTTCCTTAATTAACTTTTAATTTCCCACTTATTCAATAATTAACCAATTACCCACATAATTAAGAATTATCTCAAATTACTTAAAATACTACTTATAACACACTTTATATACATTACTATCATGATCATGTGGTACCTTGTATGTCATTAGTCCATAAATACCGGGTATTATAGCTCGGACGACATTTTATCCCATAATATCAAACTTCGACAAAACTTATTTTCTTTGATTCGCTTACCCTCTCACCTTCACGAATTTACTTATCACTTTTTTGAAATAGCATATTACTTATAACCTCAAAATAATCTCCTTCTCGAGCTTACATCAATTAACTTACGACAAAACTTTAACGTACGAAAATGCGTGATGAAACATCTCATTTCCAATCTTTCATCAATTTATTTATGGTGTACTTTCACGTACGAAAATATGGTGTGTAACATAAATACAATCATAAAAGAATCCAAACAGGGCTTGAACACCCAGTTCATCAAATTCATAAATGTTGTTGGGGCATTTGTCAACCCAAATGACATCACTAGGAACTCATAATGCACATACCAAGTCCAAAACCCATCTTAGGGACATCGGATGCCCTAATCCTCATCTGATGGTAGCTAGACCTCAAATCAATATTTGAAAACACATTGGCACCCTGAAGCTGATCAAATAAGTCACCAATCCTCGACAAAGGATACTTGTTCTTGATAGTGACTTTGTACAACTGCCGATAGTCTGTACATATCCTCATCGAGCTATATTTCTTCTTTCCAAACAACACGGGCGTACCCCAGGGTAAGACACTAGGTGTAATAAACCCCTTATCAAGCAAATTATGCAACTAGTGTTTCAATTCCTTCAACTCCGGCGGAGCAATACAGTATGGTCGAATGGAATTGGGCTGAATGCCCAGAGCCAAATCAATACAGATGTTAATATCTCTGTTGGGTGGCATCCCCGATAGATCTGTAGAAAACACCTCTAGAAACTCACGAACAACTGGTACTGAATCCATGGAAGGAACCTCCGTACTAGAATCGTGAATATAAGCCAAATAAGCTAGCACCCCTTCTCGACCATACGTCAATCCTTCACATAAAAGATAACCCCACTGGTAGAGGCTAAGAGTCCCTCTCCACTCTAATTGAGGCAACCATGGCATGGCTATGGTCACCGTCTTGACATCACAATCAAATATAGTATGATAAGGTGACAGCCAATCCATACCCAAGATAACAATAAAATCTACCATATCAAGAAGCAGGAGATCTATGTTAGTCTCAAAACTCCCAATAGTAATCACACACGAGAGATAGACGCGATCTACAAAAATAAAATCTCCCACATGCATGGAAACATACACAAGAGCACTCAAAGAATCACGAGGCATAACTAGTTATGAAGCAAAATAGGATAACATGTAGGAATAAGTAGAGCCAGGATCAAATAGAACTGAAGCATCTTTATAGCAAACTGGAACAATACCTGTGATAACGGCGTCAGATGACTTGGCCTCAGCCATATAATTAGAATCAATATCATAATCCTCCTTTATTTCACCACATCAAAATTACATATAAAATCCGTTGCGATTTATAACCCGATCCCACCATATATATATCAATCCTCCCTTATTTCACCCGTTGTGGTGTGCAACCTGATCCATAAACAAAATCAATAAATGAAATCAACTCAACAACTCAATTCACAAGAATTTCTATGATTAAATAATATAAAATCAAAGCCATAAAGGAACCTCGTACCACGTCAAGTAATGCTACAATGGATACAAAGCAACAAGACAAGCCAAATATAAGATAGTTAAAGTGTACAAGTAAGAAAATTAAAGCAAGTAGCAATTAATCATGGAAGTATGGGAGAAAAGAACTTTTAATACGAGAATAATAAATGTCAAGTAGCTAGTTAAGGTATAGGAAGCAATCTAAAGCATGTAACAATTAAGACATGGAATAAAAAAATTAATGAAACAAGGGAAAGCATGGAAACAATTACGTTATCGGTGTATATACACTCGTCACCTTGCATATAAACCACTATACATGTAATTCACAGGTTCCTAATTCCCTCAAATCAAGGTTAGACTCCACACTTACCTCGCTCCATAAGCAAATCAAAGCTCAACCTGGGCCTTTTCTCGAAAATTTACCTTCGAACCAACTGAATCTAAGCAAAATTGACTTAATATTAACAAACAATGCTAGGGAAATCAATTACAATACCTAAAGCTAAGATCTTTATACTTTTCCCAAAAAGTCAACAAAAGTCAACCCTAGGCTCGCTTGGTCAAAACCCGAGATTAGGAGCAAATCCAATTACACATTCACCCCCGAGCCCGATTATGTAATTTGTTTCAAAATTCGACATCAATTCGAGGTCTTAATCCTAAATTTATAAAAATCCCTAATTCTATCCAAATTCCTAATTTCTACCATGAAAATCCTAGATTTAATATTAAAAACACTTGAAAAGTAATGGGTAATTGAAAAGAGACAGATTAAAGTTGCTTATCAATATTTTTGGGAAGAAAATCCTCTTAGAAAATCGCCTCTAGGGTGTTTAGGGTTGAGAGTTTGTGAAAAATGAGCTAAATCCAGTGATCTCAACTATTTGCCCAGGCTCAAATGTCCCAAATGCGACCTAGGGTTCACACTCGTAAATGCTAGAAATCCTTCGCAAAAGCGATGACACTCCATCTCTGCTTTCATAGCAATTGCGATGAATTATTCGCTATTTTGAACACTGGACAGCCGCAAATGCGACCAAATGATCACAAATGTGAACTACCCACCCCAGCACCCTTTCACAAATGCAAATAAATTGTTCGCAAATACGAACCTGACAGAGCCCCTCTACTATCGCAAATGCGATCCTGACCTTGCAATTGTGAGGTTTGAAGTTGTGCACAAAACCAGCAAAATCCTATCTCTTTCAAATACTCTGCCACGCGTTCGAAACTCACCCAAGCCCTCGGGGATCTAAACCAAACAGGCACACAAGTGTAATAACATCATACTAACTCGCTCGCGCGATCAAAATACCAAAATAACACCTAGAACTATGAATGAGACACCAAAATGAATGGAATTTTCAAAGAAACTTAAAAATGCAAAATTTTACAATCGACGTCTAAATCACGTAAAATCAACTACAATTTTGCACCAAATTTTACAGACAAGTCATAAATACTGAAATGAACCTATACCAGATTTCGTGTAATGACCAGGTCGGTCATTTTGAGAGTATGATCCCTAATCCCCTATTTATTGCTTCCTCTATTTCATTTTGTGGTTACTTGACTTGACGGGGTGCTTGGTGTCGGGTTCGGGTGAGTTTTAGAGTGGAATGGGACACATAGTCCTTAGGTTTGAAGTTTAAGTTGTAAGAGTTTACCGTAGGTTGACTTGTGTGAAGACGACTCCGAAATGGAGTTTCGTTGGTTTACAGCTTCGTATGATGATTTTGGGCTCAGAGCGTATCCGTATGTTAATTTAGAGGTCCGTAGGTCATTTTGGTGTTAATTGGCGAAAGTTGGGAAGTTGGATGATTTTTGGAAAGTTTGATCTAGAGTGGACTTTTTGATATCGCGGTCGTATTCCAATTTTGAAAGTTTGAGTAGGTCTGTAATGTTAAATGTGACTTATGTGCAAATTTTGAGGTCAATCAGACTTGATTTGATAGGTTTCAGCACTGGATGTTGAAGTTAGAAGTTTATAAGTTCTTTAAGCTTGAATTGGGGTGCGATTTGTGGTTTTAGCGATGTTTGATGTTATTTGAAGGCTCGACTTAGTTCGTATGATATTTTAGGACTTGTTGGTATTATTGGTTGAGGTCCAGGGGGCCTCGGCAATGATTCGGACCATGTTCGACGCATTTCGGAACGTTAGGACTACTAAAATATGGTGTTTCGGGTTTCCTTCTACGCGTTCGCGGAGGTGCTCCCGCGCTCATGTAGAGGAGTTTGAGTGTTGTTGTTTCCCTTCGTGTTCATGAAGGAGGTCCCACAATCACAAAGGGTTATTGGAGGGGCAGGTGATGTTGTTCTTCACGTTCGCATAAGGACCGCATTCGCGAAGATGTGGCTCAGTGTGCATCGTGTTCGCGTGGACTATCTCTTGTTCGTGAAGAGGATCCTAGAAGCTATGCATATTTGTGCATCGCGAACGCGAAGCTCATTCAGCATTCATGATAAAAGGAATTTGGGTTGTATCGTTTTTTGCTGCGCGAACGCGAGGCAATTTCCGCGTTCGCGAAGAAGGAATACCTGGGCAGCAGTATTAATTTCAAAAACTAGGCTTTGAACCCATTTTTCATATTTTGAGCTAGAGACCTCGGATTTAGGCGATTCTTGAATAGAGTTTCAAGGAGTTTATTGGGGAAAGTGATTCTTACTTAGTTTTGGTTAAACTCCATGTTTATCTCTTTGATTTCATCATTTAATTAGTGATTTGGGGTGGAAAATTGGGGGGAAATGGAGGAAAGTTCGTAGGCTGACTTTTGAGGTTTTGATCGAGATTTTTGTATCGGATTTGAGTAATTTTGGTATGGGTGGACTCATGGTTGAATGTGTGTTTGGATTTTGTGACTTTTACCTGATTCCGAGACGTGGGCCTGGGTTGAATTTTTGGGGCGATTTTTTAATTCTTTGCTAAATTTATAATTTTATTATTTAGATTAGTTTCTTATAGCTACATTTATAGTATGTAATTACTTTTGGCTAGATTTGAGCCGTTCGGAGTCAAAAAGTCGAGGAAAAGGCATTTTTATTGATTGATTGAGCGAGGTTTGAGGTAAGTGACTTGTCTAACCTTGTGTTGGAGGAATCCCCTTAGGAGTTGGTACTGTTGTGACAATTTGTGATAAATGTGGTGTATGCAAGGTGACGAATGCGTACACGGGCTAAATGTTAAAATTTTAATTTTCGCTAAGTAGTTTCCTTTTATGCCTTAACTGAGTTATTTTAGCACATGTAATCATCATGTTTAGCCTAATTTCACATGTCTATCTATCTTATCTCTGATTTGCAATTTGTGCTACATGCTTAATTGAATTACCTGCTTTCGTGATTCCATAGTCATTATTTGACTGTGTGATTCCTTACTCAAAATTACTATCCTTAAAATATCATTGTTTCATTTGTTATGTTTTGGTTTCTGTGACTATTGTTGAAATGATTGTTTGGTTACGGCACGAGGTTTCTGCCATGCAAATTGTTATTATGGCACGAGATTTCTGCCGTGCAGATTGTTATTGTGGCACGAGGTTTCTGTCGTGCTGATTGTTATTATGGCGCGAAGTTTCTGCCGTGCGGATTGTTATTGTGACACGAGGTTTCTACCGTGCGGATTGTTATTGTGGCACATGATTTCTGCCGTGCAGAGTGTTATTAGGCACGAGATTTCTACCGTGCGAATAATTATTGTGGCACGACATTTCTGTCGTGCGATTGTTGGTTCCTCTAGTTGATGTATTGTTTGTTGTTGTTGTTGTTGCTCCTTAACTTGTAAGATTCATTTTCCCTTACGTGTTGTATTTTTCTTCTTTGATTCTCGTGTTGTTGTTTTCCATACATTCTTATTGTTTCATTTCCCTACTATTCTATTGTATCATTTTATCTTTTGCCTTATTTCGTATATTCCAGTAGGGCCCTGATCTGACCCCGTCACTACTCTACCGAGCGTAGGATTAGCACTTATTGGGTACCGTTGTGGTGTACTCATAATATACTTCTGCACAACTTTTTCTACAGATCCAGGTACTTCCATCCAGACCATATATTCGTGAGTTAGCCCGTACGTGGAGACTTCAACATATATCTGCCAGCGTCCACAGACCTCGGAGGCCCCCTCTATCCTCATTAGACTGTGATGTATAGAGATATTTAGTATTTCTCTTTAGAGCTTGTGACTTATATCTATCGGGTTTTGGGAGTTGTTTGTACTATGAGTTAGAGATTTTATTTATTATAGCCATTGATGTTTGAGTTTAGCTTATATCTCAGTTGTTCTGCATAATTGTTAGGCTTATCTAGTCTTAGAGACTAGGTGCCGTCACAACATCGTACGGAGGGGAATTTGGGTCGTGATAAGTCGGTACTAGAGCTCTACATTCATAGGTGTTATGAGTCACAAGCAGGTTTATTAGAGTCTTGCGGAGTGGTACGGAGACGTCTGTACTTATCTTCGGGAGGCTATGGAACTGTTAGGAAAAATTTCACTTCTTTGAATCCTTAACGTGCGAAATTGTTGACTTCAAGATTCTAAGCTTATGTTTTTCTATTCTCTCACAGATGGTGAGGACACATGCAGCTCGATTAGATGACCTGATACCTGCGCCCTTGCTAGAGCTGTGAGAGGCTGGGGCTGGGGTAGAGGCCGAGGACGTCGACGTGGTGCAGCCAGAGCACCCGCACGAGCTGCTACATAGGATCCACTAGTAGCTCCAGTCGAAGCGCAGGCACCTGAGAAACCTGTTACTACACCAGCTCTCTAGGAGACTGTTGCCCAGTTTAAGCATATTTGACACTTTAGCTCAGGCGGGGTTGATCCCACTTTCTCCTGCCACATATCAGGCCAGGGCAGGAGCACAGACTCCTATCGCCTGTACCCCAGAGCAGAATGTTCAGTCGACCAGGTTCCAGAGGTCATACTAGTACAGCTGGTAGCCCCAATTCAACCTGAGGTTAGGACTGCAGTTTCTGAGGGGGAGTAGCTTAGGATTGAGAGGTACAAGAATTACCACCCTCCTACTTTCAATGGCTTGGCGTAAGAGGATGCCCAAGGTTTTCTTGAAGAGTGCCACCATATACTCCGTACTATGGGATTGCAGAGTCTAATAGGGTTTCTTTCACTGCGTTCCAGCTTAGGGAAGCGGCCTATCAGTAATGGCGAGCATATAAGTTAGGTAATCCTGCAGAGGCAGCTTCACTAACTTGGACTCAGTTCTCGGATATGTTCTTGAGGGAGTATGTTCCCCAGAGTCTCAAAGATGCATGCCACGCACATTTTGAGCAGTTTCGCCAGGGTTTTGTGACTGTGTCGGAGTATGCGGTTCGGTTCAGTGATTTGTCTAGGCATGCACCAGCCTTGGTTGCTACTGTTCGATAGCGGGTCCGTCGATTTATTGAGGGGCTCAACCCCAATATCAGATTTAACATGGACCAAGAGTTGGAGATGGACATTTCATACTAGCAGTTAATGGAGATTGCTAGGAGATTGGAGGGTATGCTGACTCACGAGAGAGAGGCCAAGAGGTATCGAGTGGTTGGCACTTATAGCGGTGCTCGTTCCCCAGCTACAGCTCGTCAAGATAGGGGCTATGTGAGTCGCCTTGTTCATTTAGCACTTCCAGCCGCCAATGGTATTCCGGCCACTCCTAGGCCTCGGGCTCCCTATTATGTGCCGCCATTGTCTAGTGCCTCCTGCACGGGGTGATTCCAATGGTCAGTCCAGCCGATCTGGCCCGAGCCAACCACAACAGCCACATCCTCCGAGAGCTTGTTTTGAGTGTGGTGACACTCAGCATATGATGAGGGATTGTCCCAGACTTAGGAGGGGTGCATCTCCACAGACTACTCAGGCTATGCGTGCTCCACCGGGTCCTTAGGCTATAGTTACAGCATTAGCTACCACTCCACCTGCTCAGCCAGCTCAAAGTGGAGGTCCGGCAGGTAGAGGTCGCCCTAGAGGGGGAAGCCAGGCTAGATATTATGCTCTTCCTTCTCGGACAGAGTTGCATCCGACTCTATCATTACAGGTATTGTTCTGGTTTGTCATAGAGATGCATCAGTCCTAATTTATCCAGGCTCCACTTATTCATATGTGTCATCTTATTTTGCTCCGTATTTGGGTGTATCCCGTGATTCTTTGAGGTCTTCTATCTATGTGTCTGGACCTGTGGGATATTCTATTGTTGTTGACCGTGTGTATCAGTCGTCTTTGGTTGTTCTTAGTGTTTTTGAGACCAGAGCCGATCTATTATTGCTCAGTATGGTAGACTTTGATATTATTTTGGGCATGGACTGGTTGTCGCCCTATCATGATATTCTTGATTTTCACGCCAAGACCGTGACGCTGGATATGCTAGGATTACCACTGTTAGAGTGGCTAGATACCTTAGATTATACTCCTAGCAGAGTTATTTCATTTCTAAAGGCTCAATGGATGGTTGAGAAGAGATGTAATGCGTATCTAGATTATGTGAGAGATGTCAGTATTGATACTCCTACCGTTGAGTCAATTCTGATAGTGAAGGATTATCCAGATGTATTTCCAGTGGATCTTCCGGGCATGCCACCCGATAGGGATATCGACTTTGGTATTGATTTGTTACCGGGCACTCAGCCCATCTCTATTTCTCCATATCGTATGGCTCCACCTGAGTTGAAGGAGTTAAAGGAGCAGTTGCAGGAGTTTCTTGATAAGGGCTTCGGCCCAGTGTGTTGCCTTGGGGTGCTCCAGTCTTGTTTGTGAAGAAGAAGGATGGTTCCATGCGCATGTGTACTGATTATACCATGTTGAACAAGTTACAGTGAAGAACAGGTATTCATTGCCACGTATTGATGACCTATTTGATCAGCTACAGGATGCCAAAGTATTTTCAAAGATTGACTTGCATTCTAGCTATTATCATTTGAAGATCCGGGAGCCAGATATCCCGAAGACTGTCTTCAGAACTCGGTATGGTCACTACAAGTTCCTCGTGATGTCATTTGGACTAACCACTGCCCCAGTAGCATTCATGCACTTGATGCACAGTGTATTCCGGCCCCCTTTTTTGACTCGTTCGTCATTGTGTTTATTTTGATGTGAGGTGACAAGTGCGTACACGGGCTAAATATTGAAATTACGGTTTTCGCTAAGTAGTTTCCTTTTATGTCTTAACCGAGTTATTTTAGCACATGTAGTCATTATGTTTAGCCTAATTTCACATGTCTATCTGTCTTATATCTGATTTGCAATTTGTGCTACATGCTTAGTTGAATTACCTGCTTTCTTGCTTCCATATTCATTATTTAACAGTGTGATTCCTTACTCAAAATTGCTATCCTTGAAATATCATTGTTTCAGTTGTTATGTTTTGATTTCCGTGATTATTGTTGAAATGATTGTTTGGTTGTGGCACGAGGTTTGTGCTGTGTGATTCTTATTGTGGCACGAGGGTTTTGCCATGTAGATTGTTATAGTGGCACGAGGTTTCTGCCATGCAGATTGTTGTTGTGGCATGAGGTTTCTGCCGTGTGGATTATTATTATGGCACGAGGTTTCTGCAGTGCGGATTGTTATTGTGGCAAGAGATTTCTGCCATGTGGTTGTTGGTTCCTCTAGTTGTTGTATCGTTTGTTGTTGTTGTTGTTCCTTAACTTACAAGATTCTTGTTTCCTTATGTGTTGTATTTGTCTTCTTTAATTCCCATGTTGTTGTTTTTCGTACATTCTTATTGTTTCATTTCCCTGCCATTCTATTATATCTAGCACTGGCAAGTGGGCCCGTCCGGTCCCTAAAGAGGCTAAGTGGGCCGGTCCAAACAGTCTCGATTCTGGGCCGGTCCCAAAATAAATGGACCTAACGGTCCCGGGCTAAATAGTCTTTTTGTAGGAACTGGTTCGGTGGTCCCAAGCTAAATAGGGCAAGCCCGCGGGCTAAATGGGTCCAACAGCTAAATTTTTTTTCAAAAAAATTAAATAGAAATTAGAGACAAAAAATGTTCAAAGAATATCTAAGGCAATGCCTTGTAAATGTTATTATAGAATTGTGACCTAAATTTTTTAATTGATAAAGAGATATTTAAAGCAATGCCTTGTAATTTTATTATAGCATTAAAAAAATATGACAATACCTTTCTTAGTCTTCCTCCCCCTTATGGAATGAGCACAACAAGGTGCTAATACCATCATTGAGAAGAAAAAGAATCTAATCAAGATGCTGCAAAATACAAGTTACATAATATATACTAATTTTTGTTCATACAAGTTACATGATATCTCTTTCAAACTTCATATATTCTTCAAGGTCCAGAGGAATTTCCGTTGGTGGTGGCGGAAAAGTAGCTTGGTCATTGCCGTTTCCATTCTCAGGTGAAACAGCATCCTCCGCTAGTTTAGCTAGCATTTCTTCGTAAGCTTCGTCTTCCTCTGGTTGTGATTCAGCAAGTCCAAAATTTCTTCTTTTCGAACGGATCTAATCTCTGAAAAGTACTGATTTTTCCAAGCTCTCCCCATAGACGCTCTATAATCACCAAGTTGAAGTCTTGCTTGACTGAAAGTGCTCTCCGATGCTACTGTTGAAGCTTGAATAGTTAAAATGTCTCGAGCCATCCTTGAAAGAACCAGAAAGTATTTTTCTTTGTCCTTCCACCATTGCAAAAGATTAAAGGAGCCGTCAGGATTCACTTCCTCAATTCCCTGCGACAAATAAACTTCAAGCTCATTTAATTGTGAAAAATTATTACTAATAGAACCTTGAGAACCCCTAAACCCCGCCCAAGCATTAAATGTTCTTACTCCGGCAGTTCTTTTAGATGATTGAGAATCAGAAAAAGAAGGAGTTGGACTATTTGGTCTAGCTTGATTTAATGCAGCTTGATAAACATTATAAATAATTTGAACATTTATTCTAATTGAGGCTATTGCTTCCGGAAGTTGAGACAACTCATCATCTTCAAGTGCTAAACCATTATAAACAGTTTTATACCAAAATTGAGGACCTCCTAATTTCATACAAGGATTTATCAAAGCAGCATCATCATAAATAGGGAGAATATGGAAAAAATACTTTTTTGAATTTGTTTCTCATAGAATAAATATCAAGGTGCTCATGAAATTCCATTCGTAAGGTGCTCATCATCATCACTTACATGTGCATTAAACGTTGAGTTTATGGAGTTTCTATATTCATATGCATTAACCAAACTTTCATACATATAATTCCATCTAGTTGGACAAGGTTTAGGAACCTTTCTTTCTCTTAGGCCGTATTCATCACATCTTTTAAAATATTCTCTAAGTCTACTTCTAAGTTATGAATAAAAAAGCTAGTTAAGAGCTACTTTAACCTTTTCAATTTCAATAATTAAAATTCTCATACCATCACTCACAATTAAATGGTAAAAATGATAAATACATCTAACATGAAAAATGTTTCCAAATGCAGGATTTAGCGTAGTGGTAAAGAAGCCTATAGCATTTGTGTTACTAGTAGCATTATCCATTGAAGTTGACATTATTTTATCACTAATACAAAAATATCTGTAAATACTTGTAACTGTGCTAGCAATAAACTGCCCTGTGTGACGTGAATTAATTATTCTATAAGTAATTATGCACTTTAAGGTAATCACAATCGTTGCTACTTCTACAAAAATCAGTTGTAATAGCATCACATCAACTTATATGAGTAAATAAATAGCATAAATATTGTTCATATTCATACTTATATTTATAAATATTGCTCTTTACGGTTGTGCGAGGAAAACATTTATAAGCAGGATTAAAAATATTTATAATATAATTCACAAAGTTATGGTCAGAAGGAAAACTATAGGGTAAGCACATAATAGTTACCATTTTTGTCAATTCTTCTCGATCTTTTTTTAGATCATAATATAAAATACTACCGGTAATAGTGTTAATTCCCGGTTGAACCGTTCCCTCGGCCAAAGCTTTCAGACGTTTATATCTGATTCTATCTTGAGGGTGTTTTTTTATGTGTCTAGCCAAAGTCTCCCCCCCCGGAGTGCAATAATTCATGGTCTAATTGTTCACCGGTTGCAATATTATGGCAAAATAGACTCTCGATAAATTATAATAAACTATTATTGCTATCAAGAATAGCAGGTGTCTATAAAAAGTAGGGGCAGTAACACGAGTATCAGATAGGGCATCATTTGGATTAGCAGGGTTATCACTAGTTGGGTTAACATCAGGAGCAGAACTAGTGGGCGTATCATCGTCTGGTTGAGTTTCATCAAGATCAATTTCCTCATCATCATTTTTATCAATAGTATTATTAGAATAAATTCATGGTGTAATTATTCCCCAACTGCAATATTATGATAAAATTGACTCTTAGTAAATTGTAATAAACTATTATCGTTATCAAGAATAGCAGGTGTAGGACGGATATGAGATTTGGTTCGGGATGTCGGGGGCAGTGGAGGAGGAACATCATGACCACTAGATTCGCCACTCTTGGATTGTCCCTTATTTTTACCAAAAAGGTTTTTAAAGGAAGCCATCTTAATTATTCAAGTAATAGCAAATAATTAAAACAAATAAAACTATAATATCAAAACTTAAGAGTTGGAATGAGTTTAACGAATTGATGAACAACTTGTTGAAAATTGATTATCGTTGAAGACTTGAAGACTTCAATTCACCAACTTCACAATTTTTTCACAAATTGTAACAATAAAGTAAGCAATAGTAGCAAGTATAGAAGAAAATTAGAGAGAGATTGTGATAGCTTGATATTGATTTTGTAAGAAAAATAAAAGAATGAGGGGGTATTTATAGTTAAAAATAGGAAAAAAGTGCAATTATAAAAAGTTTGGGGTTAAATCAAAATTGGGAGGAGGGGGGAGTTAACAGTTATTTTCTAAATAGTCAACAACTATTTTTTGACAGCCTAACAGCTGTTTTTTAAACTTTTCAAATGACTAGCTTTTTTAAAACAAATTTTACCTTTGGGACCGGTCCCTTGGCGAGCCAAACGGTCCCGGTCCCAAATCCTAGAATTGGCCCAAACCCACATATATCGATCCTACCGTCCTGGACCGTTTGGCCAGTTGAACCGCGGTCCCGGGCCGGTCCCGGGCCCAAATCCTAGAATTGGCCCAAACCCACATATATCGATCCTACCATCCTGGCCCGTTTGGCCAGTTGAACCGCGGTCCCGGATCGACCCACTTGCTACCCTTAATTGTATCATTTTATCTTCTGCCTTATTTCTTATATTCTAGTAGGGCCCTGACCTGACCTTGTCACAATTCTACCGAGGTTAGGCGTGACACTTACTGAGTACCATTGTAGTGTATCATACTACGCTTCTGCACAACGTTTTGTGCATATCCAAGTACTCCTTACCAGACCAGATATCTGTGAGGTAGCCCGTACATGGAGACTTCAAGGTATCCAGCGTCCGCAGACCTTGGAGTCTCACTCTATCTTTATTATGTTGTTTTTCCTTATTCTCATTAGAGTTTGATGTATAGAGGTATTTACTATTTCTCTTATGAGCTTATGACTTATATCTACCGGGTTTTGGGAGTTCTTTTCACTCTGAGTTGCATATTTTATTTATTACAGTCATCAATGTTTGAGTTTAGCTTATATCTCAGTTGTTCCGCATACTTGTTAGGCTTACCTAGTCTTAGAGACTAGATGTCGTCACGACATCTTACAAAGGAGAATTTGGGTCTTGACATTCCAAAACCGAAATTCGAAGCGTCAATCTACGGTCAAACTTAGCAATTTTTTTAACCTTTAAATTGCTAATTTTCAACAAATTACGTTAAATAAATTTAGGGACTTCAGAATTCGATTATGGACATACGCCCAAGTCCCAAATCAGGACACGGACTCACCGGGACCGTCACAACACTGAACCGGATCCGTTTACACAAAGCGTTGACCGTAGTCAACTCAAATAAGTTTTAAGGCAAAATTTCACATTTTCTTTAGTTTTTCACATAAAAATTTTCGGAGAAGATACGGACTGCGCACGCAAATGAAGGAAGGCTAAACGAAACTATTCGATACCTCATAACACATAAATAAATGAAGGTTAAAACTGAAAATGACCTATCGGGTCATCACATTGCTCTTCAGACATTATGGCAAAATGCAGAAAAATTTATGTAAACAAATATTTCGGAATGAGTAAGGAAAATAAAAATGATGCTGAAGACTGAATTTTTCGAAATGAATTTTTGAAGAAGGAAAAAGCTCCTTAAATAAGGAAATATTCTGTGCGAGAGGTACAATAATTTAAGGGTATAGCGCATTTATTAAATTAGCTATATGTATAACGCATTTAATTTATGCTCTATACCCATCAATTATTGTGCGTCAATCAATTAACAACTATAGTGCATGTAGTACATGCGCTATACCTTAACTGACAAACGTGTCGTTAAGATATATCGCACGAATTTCATGCGCTATACATGAAAAGGTCACCAGTTATTTTTTTCCACCTATTTTGGGCTTTTGAGTCCAAAAAACTAATACTTTGGTTCCAGACTCAAATCGCACATGTCCATTTGTCATACACTACATAAGACATCTGTAAAAATAGCACAGTATAGCCAGTTTTTGGACTGGTCATTCAAAAATAGCCAGCGTTTACGAAGTCAATGAAAAATAGCCACTATTTTGCTGCAACAGAGACCGGTCCAACATAATATACTGGAGTTCGGTGCACCTGTGTATGAACTCCAGGATATTATGCTGGACCGGTATACTTTACTGACTCCAGTATAATATACTGGAAATTGGAGCACCGGTGCTCCAAACTCCAGTATATTATACTGGACAATTATACTTGCTGGAACTCCAGTATATTATGCTGGAGTTCTAGTGTACTTATGCTGGAACTCAATCATATTATGCTGAAGTTCCAGCATACTTATCCTGGAACTCCAGTATAATATGTTGGAGTTCCAGCATACTTATGCTGGAACTCCAGTATAATATACTGCCGTATTTTTCGGGTTTTGAATAGTATTTTCGCTCAAATTTATCTTTACATGAAAAGTGGTTAAATTTCGATTACTTTTAAAACTGAGCTATTTTTGAACGACCAATTGTAAATCTAACTATTTTTGAATTTCTCCCCCAGACATCTTTCACCAAAACCCAAAACTGGTCCACACATGAGACCCAGACCTGTTTCTGCCTTCTGGGCTTTGAACTGACAAAAGTTGTATTAGGATTGGACTGCACTGAACAGAAATGGATTGGACTGAACTGATGCGACGCCAAATAGAACAAATAGAACATCATATCATAATGGGCCGCTCCTGGTTGGATTGTGACTAAAAGGGTCCCGTATCTGTACTCTCCGACAGCAATCTTACTGTATCACCTGGTACCACTACTGTTGTACAATGTACAAACATTATGTTAAATTGAACAGAAAACAGTTCCATTTTTGCATTTAAGGCTATTCATGACAAACATAGTATTTCAATCATCCACTTCTCCTTCACCTATGCATGCATGATTCAGAAATAGTTCACATTCTTTCTTTTTCTAGTTGAATTTTTATAACCATAAAGAAGCAAAGGTGAAATAAGAATCAATCTGTCTGTGATTATCACTTTTTTTTAGCCCGAGGGTCGATCAAAAATAATTTTCGTATCTACACAAGATAGGGATCGATAAGATCTGCTTACACACTAATATTCTCATACCTCATTTGTAAAAGTACACTGGGTATATTATTGTTATTATTGTTAGCATAAAATGGAAGAAACAAGTATCCCCTTTACATAAATGTATAAAGTAGGAAAATATTTCAGAAAAAGTTTCAAGTGCATAAATTTCATTATCTTTCATCTAAATTGGATTTTCATTAATAGAGAATCCAAATAAAGCGAACTACTAATTTCACTACCCCGCAGTTGAATATCATATCATCACTATCCAAATAATAGTTGCTGGTTCATTAGCCTGTTGTTAAGCAATATCATCACTGAATTATTTCAGACTTTCTTGAGAATTAGTTACATAGCATCCACCTGACCAAAGGCTTGGATATCATAAGAAGCTAGCACGGTTTAATCTTCTTTAATTTGATTAATTGCATTATTATAAAAATAAATAACCAATTTTGACAAATTTAAAACTTAAAAAGTTTAAAGCATGATATGTAAGAGACAAACAAACTAAACTTAATCCAAGTGGAAGAATTTCCTTAGTGCAAAATAGGGGAAATTTCACAAATGATCATATAATTATGACTTTTTTCGTCAAAGTCATATAATTTTGTTTTCTCACACAAATTTCATTAAACTTTTACTAAGAGCCTGCCAAGCTTCTGGGAGGCCAAATTTTTCCCCAAAAAGTATTTTTAAAAAAATTAAGCTGTTTGGACAAGACGGAGAAGTACTTTTGGCCAACAGCAGAAGTAGTTTTTCTGTTTTTGGGAAGAAGCAGAAAATTCTAGCTTCTTCCAAGAAGCAGAAACAAAAAATTAATTTATTCAAGACAAAATTATCCTTACAATTATATTTTTCAAATTGTCCCTTACTAATTTAATTTTTTTATTTCTTGTTTTACCATTCTTTTAAATTTAAAGATATAATATACAATAATCATATTGTAACTTTCCAAATTCTTAATTGACTTTTTTTGCTTTTCATTTTTTCTTTGCGTAATGTCCTCTAACTTTTCAAATTGACTTCTTGATTTTTCATACTAAAACAAATTATCTGCATCCTTCTTTGGATTATTAATCCTCTTCTTACAAATAATCATTTATAATTTCTTCTTTTATAGGCTATTAATTCTCGAATCTTTAAAACAATTATCAAATCTAATTTGTGAAAATTACCTATAAATATGCAATAAATTTATATCGCATCGCATAATCTATACATTATTAAAAGAAGAAGAAAAAGCCTCCACATTAAGCCTAGTGACAATTCACAATAGGTCACTTAGCAATTTAGGACAAAGTTAGTTAGGTTAGGTAGCAATTAATTTTTCTTTAAATTTAAATTTAAAAAAATTAAATTAGGCATTATGTGTTAATGTTAGTTACTCTTTTTGAATATGAATTTAAACATACTTAACTATTTTTTTTCTTCTGAAAACAATAATTTTTTATATATTTAAAATTATTTTTATTTTACGCTCAATATCATCTTTCCAGTTTGACACTCGGGATCATCTTGTTACAGCTACCATAGCTATACCAAATTTCATCCAACGATATTCTTATATCAATAAGAAATTCAACTATTATACTAATGAAGATATTATTGCATAGACTGAGGAAGGAGATGGGTAATCTTGTATTCCTTTGTAAATGCAAGGCAAGTCTTCTATGTGTGACCGAATTTGTAATGATCCAGCCGGTCATTTTGAGTCTTTTAGCCCGATCCCCTATTTATTGTCTCCTCTATGCTATATTGCGGTTATATAACTTGCCAGAGTATTTGATTTTAGTTTCGGGTGAGTTTCGGAGTGAAATAGGACACATTTCCTAAGTTGGGGGTTTAAGTTGTAAGAGTTGACCATAGTTTGACTTGTGTGAAGATGACTCTGAAATAAAGTTTTGATGGTTTCAATAGCTCCATATGATAACTTTGTTCTTAAGCGCGTGTCCAGATGTTGATTTGGAGGTCCGTCGGTTGTTTCGACGTGAATTGGCGAAAGTTGGAAAGTTGAAAGATTGAGAAGTTTGATTGGGAGCTGACTTTATTAATATCGGGGTCAGATCCTGATTCTAGAAGTTGGTATAGGCACGTAATGTCATTTATGTCTTGTGTGCAAAATTTGAAGTCAATCGAAGTTGAATTGATATGAATCTGCATCGATTTCGGAATTCAAAAGTTCATAATTCATAGGCTTGAATTTGGATTGCAATTCGTAGAATAGATGTTGTTTGATATGATTTTTGGCCTCGAGTAGGTCCGCCATGTGTTTTGAAACTTATTGGTATATTCGGACGGGGCCCCGGGGGCCCCGGATGTGATTCAGATCGAATTTGGACCAATTTTCGACTTAGCTTCATTGTTGAAGTCCCAGGCCTATTGGTGTCATCGCACCTGGGGAGGGATTGACCGCAGGTGCAGATCCGCAGGTATCGAAGGTGGAGCGCAGAAGCAAAAAGGAGAGCCCAAGGTTGGGCTCGCAGGTGCGGACACCTGGGCGCAAGTGCGCCTACGCAGGTGCAGACCACCTTGTTCAGAAGCGGAATTGGAGGAGGAGGCTTTAGGCAGGACCATAGGTGAGGTCTCCTTCTCTGTAGAAGCGGGCTCGCAGTAGTGAGCTATGGTCCGCAGAAGCGAAGTTTCAAGAGTTAAGTGAAATCCGCACCTGCGATGGATTCTTTGCAGGTGCGACCCCAGGCCCGCAGAAGCGAGGATCGCTGGGTAAAAAGGTCTTGTTCAAGGGTTAATCTTCATAATCCATTTTTGGACTTAGAGAGTTTGGTAGGAGGCGATTGTCTGAGGGGTTTTCAGAGAGATCATTAGAGTAAGAAACCCTAACTCAGTTTTGGTTAACTTACATGAATCTATTGTTGTTTTTATCAATTAATTGGTGCTTTGAGTTGGAAAATTGGAGAAAAATGGTGAAAACTTCTTAGGCTAAATTTGGAGGATTTGAAAGGCGATTTGAGGTCGTATTTGAGTAATTCTTATATTGTTAAACTCGTTATTGAATGGGTGTACAGATTTTATAATTTTGGTCAGGTTCCGAGATGCGGGCACGAGTTGACTTTTTGAGTTGACAATCTATTTATTCTTGAAGATCATGATTTTATTATTCGAATTAGTTTCCTATAGTTTATATTTATAGTATGAAATTATTTTGGCGAGATTCAAGCCGTTCGGAGTTGGATAATTGAGGGAAAGGCCTTCTAGTTGATTGAATTAGCGCAATTTGAGGCAAATAGCTTGCCTAACTTTATGTGGGAGAATTACCCCTTAGGATTGGTGTTGTTTGTAATAATTGTGATGTGTAAAAGCCGTGTACGTAAGGTGACGAGTGTGTGGGCTAAATGCAGAAATTACTAATTTTTAGCCATGTAGTTTCCTTTCATGCCTTAATTGAATTACCTTAATATGTTATAGTCATCATTTCTAGTATATTCTCATATGTCTACTTGTCTTATCTCTTACTTACTAATTTCCCTACATGCTTAATTAATGTTCTTGTTTCCTTTGATCCGTATTCATTATTTTACTGTTGAACTATTTACGTGAAGTTATTATTCTTGGAATATCTTATTATTGAAATTGATATTGAGTTATAAAAGCCATGATTTGCATTAAGGTAAGGTGTTAAGTTATGAAACACTATTCTGCTTGAGTTATTCACTACCGATTGTTATTGTTGAGACTTTGTATACATTGTGGTTGAACTGTGGCCTCCTTATTTTAAATTTTTTTATTGTTTGATTTCTCTGGAAAGTTGTGATATTGGGCACTTGAGGTGCGATTTGTGATAAGTTGTGATATTGATATGCATGCAGTGAGATAAGATGGGTTTGATATGCTTGGCTAGTAAGAAAGCTAATAGAAGACATGCAGTGTGATAAGGTGGGCTAAAACGCGTGATGCTATTTCGGGAAAATAATTTTCAAAACTAATAAAGGATCATGCGATGATATAAGGAAAGATTGTGAGTTTTTCTTGTGATTTAGGACTACGAGGCGGTACCTCGGTAGTGACCCTTGTTGATCTTTCTCCATTTGTATTACTTGTCTTAGGTCGTCACTACTCTACCAAGGTTAGGCTTGGCACTTGCTGAGTACCATTGTGGTGTACTCATTCTACATTTCTGCATATCTTTTTGTGCAGATCGAGGCACCTCCTATCAGTCCCAGCACTAGTGAGCTAAGTTCGCATTGGAGACTTCAAGGTACACCTGCCCGCGTTCGCTGGCCTCGCAGCCCCTTCTATCCATTTCTGTATTTTTCCTTCTTTACTAGATACTGGTGTATATGGATGACTTGATATTGTTATAAAGCTTTTGACTTGTATCTCGCCGAGTTTCGGGCTATTTTATATACATTGAGCTGTGGAGATTTTTTCTTATATTAGTTGTTGGGTTTTGAGATTTTAAAAATTATTGTTTCAGCTACTTCCGCATGTTTGTTAGGCTTACTTAGTCTTAGAGACTAGGTGCCGTCACGACATATACGGGGGAAAATTTGGAATTGTGAGAGGTTGGTATTAGAGCTCTAGGTTCATAGGTGTTACGAGTCACAAGCAGGTTTAGTAGAGTCTCGCGGATCGGTCTGGAGACGCCTGTACTTATCTTCGAGAGACTATGGAACTGTTAGGAAAAGTTTTACTTCTTTGATACCTTATCATACGAATTTGTTGACTTTAAGATTCTAAATTTCTGGTTTTCTATTCTCTCAGAAATGGTGCGGACACGCATAGCCGGATCGAATGACGTGACACCCGTGACCCCTGCTAGATCCATGAGAGGTCGAGGTGGGGAAGAGGCCGAGGACGGGCATGTGGTGCAGCCAGAACATCGGCCCGAGCTACTAAAGAGGAGCCACCAGTAGCTCTAGTTGGAGGACGGGCATCTGATGTGCCTGTTACTGCACCAGCACTTTAGGAGACCCTCGCCCAGTTTTTGAGTATGTTTGGCACTCTCGCTCAGGAAGGGTTGATCCCACTTATTCCTACCACATCTCAGGTTGGTAGAGGAGCACAGACTTGCACCGCCCGCACCCTAGAGTAGCGGGTCCTGGTTGACCAAGTCCCAAAGGTCATACCAATGCAGCTGGTCGTCCCAACTCAGCCCGAGGTTAGGGCAGCAGCTTCTAAGGGGGAGCAACTCAGGCTCAAGAGGTACAAGAAGTACCACCTTCCTAGTTTCAGCGATTTGGTGTCAGAGGATGCCCATGGTTTTCTTGAGGAGTGCCACTGTATCCCTCGTACTATGGGTATAGTTGAGTCTAGTTGGGTTTCTTTCACTATGTTCCAGTTTAAGGGAGCAGCTTATTAGTGATGGCGAGTGTTTGAGTTGGGCAGTCCAGCCGAGGTAACTTCACTCACTTAGGCTCAGTTCTTAGATATGCTCTTGAGGGAGTTTGATCCCTAGAGTCTCAAGGATGCGTGGCATGCAGAGTTTGAGCAATTGCATCAGGGTGCTATGACCGTATCGGAGTATGCAGTCCGGTTCAGTAATTTGTCCATGCATGCACCAACCTTGGTTGCTACTGTTAGATAGCGAGTTCGTCGATTTATCGAGGGGCTCAACCCTGGTATTAGATTCAACATGGCCCGAAAGCTGGAGATGGACATTTGCATACCAGGAGGTAATGTAGTTCGATAGAAGATTAGAGGGTATGTGGGCCTAGGAGTGAGAGGAGAGGGAGGCCAAGAGGCCTCGAGATTCTGGCACATATAGTGGTGTATGTGCCCTAGTTGCAGCCCGTCATGGTAGGGGCTATATTAGTCACCCTGTCCATTCAGCACTTCTAGCTTCCAACAGTATTCTGACCACTCCGAGGCCTTAAGTTCCCCATTATACACCATCATTCTCCAATGCACCTTATGCATGGGGTGCTTTCAACAGTCAGTCCTGCCGATCAGGCCCGAGCCAATTGCAGCAGTCACGTCCTCTAAGAGCTTGTTTTGAGTGTGATGACACTCGTCATATGGTGAGTGATTGTCCCAAACTCTGGAGGGGTATACCTCCACAAACTACTCAGGCTCCGCGTATTCCTCCGGGTCCTTAGGCTTCTTAGGTTGTGATTATCGCACCAGTTGCCACTCGACCTGCATAGCCAGCTAGAGGTGGAGGTCGGACAGGTAGAGGTCGCTCTAAAAGGGGAGGCCAGGCCATATATTATGCTCTTCCTGCTAGGACGGAGGTAGTTGTATCCGACTCAGTCATCACATGTATTGTTCCAGTTTGTCTTAGAGATGCATCAGTCTTATTTGATCCAGGCTTCACTTATTCATATGTGTCATCTTACTTTTCTCTATATTTAGGTGTATCTCGTGATTCTTTGAGTTCTCCTATCTATGTGTCCACGCCTGTGGGAGATTCTATTGTTGTTAATCGCGTGTATCAGTCGTGTTTAGTTATTCTTAGTGGTTTTGAGACCAAAGTCAATCTATTATTGCTCAATATGGTAGATTTCGATATTATTTTGGCATGGACTAGTTGTCACCCTATCACGCTATTCTCGACTGTCACGCCAAGACTGTGACACTGGATATACAAGGTTTACATAGATAGAGGGAAGTGGTATTGTAGATTATGTTCCTAGTAGGGTTATCTCATTTCTAAAGGCTCAGTGTATGATTGAGAAGGGGTGTAATGCTTATCTAGCCCTCGTGAGGGGTGTCAGTATTGATACTCTTACTGTTGAGTTAGTTCCGGTAGTGAGGGATTACCGAAATGTATTTTCGGCGGATCTTCCGAGCATGTCGCCCGATAGAGATATCAATTCTGGCATTGAGTTATTACCACACACCCAACCCATTTCTATCCTGCCATATCATATGGTTCCAGTAGAGTTAAAGGAGTTAAAGGAGAAGTTGTAGGAGCTACTTAATAAGGGCTTCATTCAGCCTAGTGTGTCGCCTTGGGGTGCTCCGGTCTTGTTTGTAAAGAAGAAGGATGGTTCTATGTGCATATGTATTGATTATCGCCAGTTGAACAAGGATACAATGAAGAACATGTATTTATTACCGCGTATTGATGACCTATTTGATCAGCTACAGGGTGTCAGAGTGTTCTCAAAGATTGATTTGCGGTCTGGCTATCATCAGCTGAAGATTTGCGAGCCAGATATCCTGAAAACTGCCTTCAGGACTCGGTATGGTTATTATGAATTGCTTGTGATGTCATTTGGGCTGACGAAAGCCCCATCATCATTCATGCACTTGATAAATAGTATATTCCAGCCCTATCTTGACTTATTCATCATTGTGTTTATTAATGACATCTTGGTGTACTCCCGAAGCCGAGAGGATCATGAGCAGAACTTGAGGACCGTGCTCTATACCTTGAGAGAAAAAAAGTTATATGCAAAATTTTGGCTTGATTCGATAGCATTTTTGGGTCATGTAGTGTCGAGTGAGGGGATCAAGATATATCCAAAGAAGATTGAAGCAATGTAGAGTTGGCCCAGATTATCTTCAGCTAGTAAGATCCGGAGTTTAATGGTTTGGCATGGTATTACCATCGATTTGTAAAGGGTTTCTCATCTATTTACTGCACCTATGACCAGATTGACCCAGAAGGGTGCTCCATTTAGGTGGACCGAGGAGTGCGAGGAGAGATTTTAAAAGCTCAAGACAGCTTTGACTACAGCCCCAGTGTTGGTGTTGTCTACAGGTTTAGGGTCTTATATTGTGTACTGTGATGCATCGGGTATTGGTCTCGTTGTGGTATTGATGTACGACGGTAGGGTGATTTCCTACGCGTCTAGACAACTGAAGGTGAATGACAAGAACTATCTTGTCCATGACCTTGAGTTAGAAGCTATTGTTCATGCCATGAAGATTTGGCGGCATTATTTGTATGGTGTCCCTTGTAAGGTCTATACTGGCCACCAGAGTCTATAGCATCTGTTCAAATAGAAGGATTGTAACTTGCATCAGTGGAGGTGGTTAGAGTTGCTTAAGGACTATGATATCACCATTTTGTATCATCTTGGGAAGGCCAATGTGTTGGCGATTCCTTGAGTAACAAGGCGGAGAGCTTGGGCAGTTTAGCATATCTACCGGTAGTAGAGAGACCATTAGCGTTGGATGTTCAGGTGTTGGCAACAGTTTGTTAGATTGGATGTCTAGGACCTGAGTCGAGTTTTGGCATGTGTGGTTTCTCGGTCTTAACTTTATGATTGTATCAGAGAGCTTCAGTATGAAGACCCCCATTTGCTTGTCCTCAAGGATAGGGTTCAGCACGACGATGCCAAGGAGGTCACTATTGGTGATGACAGTGTATTACGAATGCAGAGCAGGCTATGTGTGCCCAATATAGATGGTTTGCGTGAGTTGATTCTCCGGGAAGCTCACAGTTTGCGGTGCTCCATTCATCCGGGTGCCGCCAAGATGTATCAGGACTTGAGGCAGCACTATTGGTGGAGGATAATGAAGAAGGACATAGTGAAGTATGTAGCTCGATGCCTAAACTATCAGCAGGTGAAGTATGAGCATCAATGACCAGGTGGATTGCTTCAGATGCTAGAGATTCTAAAGTGGAAATGGGAGCGGGTTACTATGGATTTTGTTTTTGGGCTCCCATGGACTAAGAGGAAGTTTGATGCAGTATGGGTGCTTGTGGATAGGTTGACCAAGTCGGCTCATTTCATTCTTGTGTTGACTACTTATTCTTGTGAGCAACTGGCTCGAGTTTATATTCGCGAGATTTTCGTCTCCATGGCGTGCCGGTATCCATCATCTCTGATCAGGGTACATAGTTTACATCGCGGTTCTAAAGGGCTATACAGCATGAGTTAGACACACGAGTTGAGTTGAGTACATCATTACACCCTCAAACGAACGGACAATCCGAGCACTATTCAAATATTTGAGGATATGCTCTATCCATGTGTGACGGAGTTTGAGAGTTCTTGGGATCAGTTCTTGCCACTTGCAGAATATTTTTACAACAACAATTACCAGTTGAGCATTCAATTGGCGCTGTACGAGGCCTTGTATGGGAGGTAGTGTCGGTCTCTGATGGGTTGGTTTGAGCCAGGTGAGACTAGGCTATTGGGTACACACTTGGTTTAGGATGCTTTTGAAAAGGATAAATTGATTCAAGATCGTCTTTGAACAGACCAATCCAAACAGAAGAGTTATACGGATCGGAAGGTTCGCAACGTTGCATTCATGGTTAGGGAGCGGAGTTTGCTCCATGTGTCTCCCATGAAGGGTGTTATGAGGTTCAGGAAGAAGGGCAAGTTGAACCCTAGGTATATCGGACCTTTTGAGATACTTGGGAGGATTAGAGAGGTGGCCTACAGGCTTGCACTACCACCTAGTCTAGCTGTAGTTCATCTAGTGTTCCATATTTCTATGCTCCGAAAGTATCACAGCGATCCGTCTCATGTGTTGGATTTTAGCTCAGTCCAGTTGGACAAGGATTTGTCTTATGTTGAGGAGCCAGTGGCCATTTTGGACAGGCAAGTTCGAAAGTTGAGGTCGAAGAACATTACATCAGTGAAGGTTCAATTGAGGGGTAAGCCAGTCGATGAGGTGACTTGGGAGACCGAGCATGATATGTGTAGCCTTTATCCTCATCTTTTCACCACTTCAGGTATGTCTCTATACTCGTTCGAGGATGAACGTTTGTTTTAAGAGGGGAGGATGTAACAACTCGGCCAGTCGTTTTGAGTGTTTTAGCCCTGTTACCCTATTTTTTGCCTCCTCTATGCTATATTATGGTTATGTAACTTGCCAAGGTATTTGGTTTTGGTTTCGGGTGAGTTTCGGAGTGAAATGGGACATATAGTCCCTAAGTTACAGGTTTAAGTTGTAAGAGTTGACCGTAGTTTGACTTGTTTAAAGATGACTCTGGAATTGAGTTTTGATAGTTCCAATAGCTCCGAATGTTGATTTTGGTCTTAGGAGTGTGTCCGAATGTTGATTGAAATAGGTATGTAATGTCATTTATGACTTGCATGCAAAATTTGAAGTCAATCAGAGTTGGATTGGTATGAATCGGCATCGGTTTCAGAATTCGGAAGTTCATAGTTCATAGGCTTGAATTTGGGTTGTGATTCGTAGAATCGATATTGATTGATGTGATTTTTGGCTTCCAGTAGGTCCTTCATGTGTTTTGGAACTTGTTGGTATATTCGGACGGGGTGCCGGGGGCCCTGGATGTGATTCGAATCGACTTAGCCTAATTGCTAAAGTCCTAGGTCTGTTGGTGTCATCGCACTTGCGGAGGGATTGACTGCTGGTACGGAATTGCGGGTGCGGAAGGTGAAGCACAAAAGCGAAAAGGAGAGCCCAGGGATGGGCTCGCAGGTGCGTCTCCGCAAGCGCGGCCATTTCTTTCGCAGAAGCAGAATTGGAGGAGGAGGCTTTGGGCAGGACCACAGGTGCGGTCTCCTCCTCCGCAAAAGCGGGCTCGCAGGTGCGAGACAAGGTCCAAAGAAGCGGGACTCCTGGATTTAATTGGAATCTGCATCTACGATGGATTCATCGCACCTGCGGAAATTCCATCGCAGGTGCGGAAATGAATTAAGGGACCTGGGACAGCTTCTACGAGAAGGTGGCCTACGAGAAGGTGGCCGCACTGCGTGCGAGCACTTGCAGAAACTGCTCAGCTTCTGCGGTCCCTCTTCGCACTTGCGCTCTAGGGTCGGATCTGCGGGCATCACAGATGCTAAATATTACATTGTACGTGCGGTCCTTGAGCTCCTCCTTCGAACCTGCTTCTGCGCCTGATCTTCCGCACTTGCGTTTCCCCAACCGCAGATGCAAATACACTAGCAACCAAAAATCTTCAGAAATTGCAGAAGTCCAAATTTCAACCCGTTGAGCATCTGAAACATACCCGAGGCCCCTCGAGACCTCAACCAAATATATCAACCAATCCTAAAATACCATACAAACTTAGTCGAGCCCTCAAATCATATCAAACAACGTGTAAAAATACAAATCACCATCCAAATCCAAACTTAATGAACTTGAAACTTCCAAATGTGACAACTGATGCTGAAACCAACCAAACCACGTCTGATTGACCCCAAATATTGCACACAAGTCATATTCAACACTATGGACCTACTCCAACTTCAAAAATAAAAAACCGACCCCGATATCAAAATTTCCACTACCGGTCTAAATCTCCAAAAATTCGACTTTCGCCATTTCAAGCCTAAATGAGCTACGTACCTCCAAAACGCAATCCGTACACGCCCCTAAGTCTAATATCACCTAAGGGAGCTAACAAAATCGACGGAACTCCATTCTGGAGTCGTCTAAATACAGTTCCGACTATGGTCCAAAACCTAAGGCTTAACTCCCATTTAGGGACTAAGTATCCAAAAACACTCCAAAAACCCAAAATGAAACCTCCCGAAAAGTCATACAAGCAAAAATAGATATGGGGAAAGCAGTTTACAGGGGATCGGGGATCTAACTCTCAAAACGAACGGCCGGGTTGTTACATCCTCCCCCTCTTAAAACAATTGTTCGTCCTCGAAAGAGCATAGAGACATACCTGGAGTGGTGAAAAGATGAGGGCAACGACTGTGCATATCCTGCTCAGTCTCCAAGTCGCCTCCTCGAGCGACTGACCCCCCACTGAACCTTTACTGATGCAATGTTCTTTGACCTCAGCTTTAGAATCTGCTTATCCAAAATAGCCACTGGCTCCTCAACATAAGACAGATCCTTGTCCAACTGGACTGAGCTGAAATCCAAAACAAGAGATGGATCATCGTGATACATCCAGTGCATTGAAACATGAAATACCAGATGAACTCCTGCTAAGCTGGGAGGTAAGACAAGCTCATAAATAACCTCCTCAACTCACTGCAACACCTCAAAGGAGCCAATAAACCTTGGGCTCAGCTTTCCCCTTTTTTGAACCTCATAACGCCCTTCATAAGCAAAATCTGAATAAAAGACCCGCTCTCAAACCATGAATGCAACATCGCGAACCTTCCGGTCCGCATAACTCTTCTTTCTGGACTGGGTCATGCGAAGTCTATCCTGAATCACCTTAACCTTCCCTAAGGCATCCTGAATCAAGTCCGTACCCAATAATCCGGCCTCGCTTGGCTCAAACTAATCCACTAGGGACCGATACCGCCTTTCATACAGAGCCTCATATGGTACCATCTGAATGGTGGACTAATAACTGTTGTTGTAAGCAAACTCTGCACGTGGAAAAAACTGATCCAAATAACCTCCAAACTCCATCACACACGCACAAAGCATATCCTCAAGAATCTGAATAGTGCGCTCGGACTACCCATCCGTCTAAGGGTGAAATTCCATGCTCAACTCCACCCGAGTACGCAATCTCACGGATATAAACTCGAGCTAGTTGGTAGGAAGAATAGGTAGTTATCACAAGAAGGAAATGAGCTGACTTGGTCAGCCTATCCATAATCACCCAAACTGTATCAAACTTTCGCTAAGTACGTGGGAGCCCAGCAACCACTTCCACTCCGGAATCTCTAACATCTGAAGCAATCCACCAGTCTGATGATGCTCATACTTCACCTGCTGGCAACATAGGCACCGAGCAACGTACTCCACTATGTCATTCTTCATCCTCCTCCACCAGTAATCCTGCCTCAAGTCTTGGTACATCTTCGCGGCACCCGAATGAATGGAGTACCGCGAGCTGTGAGCCTTCTGAAGAATCAACTCGCGCAAACCATTTACATTAGGCACACATAGCCTACCATGCATCCTCAACGCACCATCATCCCCAATAGTGATCTCCTTAGCATCACCATGTTGGACTGTGTCCCTAAGGACAAGTAGATGGGGGTCATCATATTGATGCTCCCTGATACGATCATAAAGAGATGACCGAGAGACCATACAAGCCAATACTCGACTAGTCTCAGAAATATCCAATCTCAAAAACTGGATGGCTAAGGCCTAAACATCCAATGCCATGGGCCTCTCTACTGCTGGTAGATAAGCTAAACTCCCCAAACTCTCTGCTCGGCGACTCAGAGCATTGGCCACCACATTGGCCTTCCCCGGGTGGTACAAAATGGTGATATAATAATCCTTAAGCAGCTCTAACCACCTTCTTTGGCGCAAATTAAGATCCTTCTGATTGAACAGATGCAGTAAACTCCGGTGATCAGTGTAGATCTGACAAGGAACACCGTACAAATAGTGCCTCCATTTCGTCAAGGCATGAACATTAGCTGCTAGCTCAAGGTCGTGGACATGATAGTTCTTTTCATGCACTTTCAGCTATCTGGACGTGTAGGCAATCACCCTACGGTCCTGCATCAACACCGTGTCGAGGCCAACTCGCAACACATCATAATAATCTGTATAAGATCCCGAACTTGAAGGCAATACCAATACTGGGGTTGTAGTCAAAGCTGTCTTGAGCTTCTGAAAGCTCTCCTCACACTCCTTTATCCATCTGAACGTAGCATCCTTCTGGGTCAACCTGGTCATAGGCGATGCAATAGATGAGAACCCCTCAACAAATCAATAGTAATACCCCGCCAAACCAAGAAAACTCTGGATCTCTATAGCCGAGAACGGTCTGGGCTAACTCTGCACTACTTCCACCTTCTTCGGATCCATCTTGATCCCTTCACTCGATACCACATAAACCAAGAATGCCACGGAATATAACCAGAACTCACATTTAGAGAACTTTACATATAACTTCTTTTCTCTCAAGGTCTGAAGTTTTGTCCTCAGGTTCTGCTCATGATCTTCCTGACTCGGGGAGTACATTAGAATGTCGTCGATAAAGATAATGACGAATGAGTCAAGATAAGGCCGAAATACACTGTGCATCAAATGCATAAATGTTGTTGGGGCGTTGGTCAGCCCAAATGACATGACAAGGAACTTGTAATGACCATATCGAGTCCTGAAAGAAGTCTTTGGGATATCTGGCTTCCGTATCTTCAACTGATGATAACCAAAACGCAAGTCAATCTTGAAAAACACTCGGGCACCCTGTAACTGATCAAATAGGTAATCAATATGAGGCAAAGAATGCGGTTCTTCACTGTGACTTTGTTCAACTGGTGATAATCAATGCACATACACATAGAACCATCCTTTTTCTTCACAAACAAGACAAGAGCACCCCCAAGGCGACACACTAGGCCGAATGAAGCCCTTATCAAGGATTTCCTGCAATTGTTCCTTCAACTCCTTCAACTAAGGAGGGGCCATACGATACGGAGGAATAGAGATGGGATGAGTTCCCGGTAACAATCAATACCGAAGTCAATATCTCTGTCGAGTGGAATACTCGGAAGATCAGCTGGAAACACATCAGGGAAATCCCTTACTATTGGGACTGACTCAACTGTAGGGGTATCAATACTGACATCTCTCATATAAGCTAGATACGCGTCACACCCTTTCTCAACCATTCGGTGAGCATTAAGAAATGAAATAACTCTGTTGGGAGTCTAATCTAAGGTGCCCCTCCACTCTAATCGTGATAAATCTGGCATATCCAGCGTCACGGTCTTGGCATGACAGTTAAGAATAGTATAATGGGGCGACAACCAGTACATGCCCAGAATAACATCAAAATCTACTATGTTGAGCAATAATAAATCGGCTCTAGTCTCAAAACCACTAAGAGTAATAAAACATGACCGATACACGCGGTCCACAACAAGAGAATCTCCTACAAGAGTAGACACATAAACAGGGGAACTCAAAAAATCCTGAGATACACCCAAATACAGGGCAAAATAAAATGACACATAAGAATAAGTGGAGCTTGGATCGAATAGAACCGATGCATCACTATGACAGACCAGAACAATACTTGTAATGACAGAATCAGAAGCAACGGACATTGTACAAGCAGGAAGGGCATAGTATCTGGTCTGGCCTCCCCTTTTAGGGCGACTTCTACCACCCGGACCTCCACCTCGGCTGGCTGAGTAGGTGGGGTGGCAGCTGGTGTTGTAATCATAACCTAAAGACCTGGTAGAGCACGATGTGGCTGAGAAGTATGTGGAGGTTCACCCCCTTCTAAGTCTGCGGTAATCCCTCACCATATGACGAGTGTCGACATATTCAAAACAAGCTTTGGGAGGACATGGTGGCTGTGACAGGCTCGGGCTAAGTCTATTGGAATGACCGCTAATAGCACCCCGTGGAGGAGGCACACTAGATATTGGAGGTGTATAATAAAGCTCCTGAGGTCTAGGAGGAGCTGGAATACCACTGGCGGTTGGAAGAGCTAAATGAACGGGGCGACTCACAAAACCCCTACCATGACGAACTGCAGCTGGGGCACAGACACCAGAATAATGGCCCGACTCTAGAGACCTCTTGGCCTCTCTCTCCTCCCTATCCCGAGCAAGCATGCCCTCTACTCTTCTAGCAATACTGACCACCTACTGATACGAGATATCCATATCTAACTCTTGAGCCATGCTAGTCCTGATGCTAGGAATGAGTCCCTGAATAAACGGACAAACCCTCTCTCGAACTGTAAAAACCAAGGTCGGTGCATGTCTAGCCAAGTCACTAAAATGGACTGCATACTCTGAAACAGTCATAGCACCCTAGTGCAACTTCTCAAACTCCACGCGCCATGCGTCCCTGAGGCTCTGAGGAACATACTCTGTTAAAAACATGTCCGAGAACTGAGTCCATGTAAGGGAAGCTACCTCAGCCAGACTGTCCAACTCATAAGTATGCCACCATTGATAGGCTTCTCCTCGAAGCTGGAAGGCGGTGAAAGAAATCCCACTCGACTCTGCTATGCCCATAGTACGGAGGATACAGTGGCACTCCTTCAGAAATCCCTAAGCATCCTCTGATGCTAGACCACTGAATGTGGGAGGGTCGTACTTCTTGTACCTCTCAAGCCTACGTCGCTCTTCCTCTGAAACTGCTGCCCTACCTTTGGGTTGAGTTGGGGCTATAGGCAGTACCAGTATAACCTCTGGAATGTGATCAACCTGACCCGCTGCTCTAGGGTATAGGCAACATGAGTCTATGCTCCTCCCCCGGCCTGAGATGTGGCTGGAGCAAGCAGAATCAACCCTCCATGAGCTAGAGTGCTATACATGCTCATGAACTATGCAAGGGTCTCCTGAAGTGCTGGAGTAGTAGTAGTAGTAGGCGTATTAGGTGCTTGTGCTTTAACTGGAGCTACTGGTGGCTCCTCTATAGCAGCTCGCTCGGGTCAAGCTCAAATCAATCTGTCACAATGCTCTTTCCACGAATATCCGGCTCCGGATGGCCCAAATCTAGCCAAATCAATTACATAATATAAATATAGCTACAAGAAACTAATCTAACTAATAAAATCAAAGTTAAGGCAAGAAGTTGGAAAATCGCCCAAAAAGCCTCCCCAGGTCCACTTCTCGGAATCGGGTAAAAGTCAAAAATTATGAACACACATTTACTCACGAGTTCACTCGTACTAAAATTATCCAAATCCGATGTTTAAATCTCACTCAAAACTCAGAGATTCGGTTGGGGAACTTTTCCCCCATTTTCCCAACTTTCTCATTCAAATTGTTTAATTAAATGAAGAAAACAACAGTAGATTAATGAAATATAACCACAATCGAGTAAGGAATCGTTAACCCAAAGCTCTCTCTGAAAATCCCTCAAAGAATCGCCAATTTCGAGTTCCCAAGTCCAAAAATGGAGAAATGAATCAAACCCTCGATTTTTCCCTTTTTCTGCCAGCAAATTCGCTCCTGCGGCCTATTCATCGCACCTGCGGTACCGCACCTGCGGAAATTCCATCACAGGTGCGGAAATGACTTAAGGGATCTGGGACTGCTTCTGCGAGAAGGTGGTCGCACCTGCGTGCGCGCACCTGTGGAAACTGGTCCGCTTCTGCTGTCCCTTTTCGCACCTGCACTCCAGGGTCACATATGCGGGCATCGTAGATGCGGAATACTACCTCGCACCTGCGGTCCCTGAGCTCTTCCTTCAAACCCACTTCTGCGCCTGATCTTCTGCACGTACGAGTCCACACCTGCGGTTCCCCAACCGCAGTTGTGAAAACAGCAGCAACCAAAAATCTTCAGCAATTGCATAAGTCCAAATTTCAACCCGTTGAGCATCCGAAATACACTTGAGGCCCTCCGGGACATCAACCAAATATACCAACCAATGCTAAAACACCATACAAACTTAGTCGAACCCTCTAATCATATCAAACAACGCTAAAAATAAAAATCACCCTCCAATCCAAACTTAATGAACTTGAAACTTTCAAATTCGACAACCGATACCAAAATCAACCAAATCACGTCCGTTTGACCCCAAATTTTTCACACAAGTTATATTCAATACTATGGACCTACTCTAATATCCAAAATCGGAAATCGACCCCGATATCAAAATTTTCACTACCGGTCAAAATCTCCAAAAATTCGACTTTCACCATTTCAAGCCAAAATGAGCTATATACCTCCAAACCACAATATGGGCACGCTCCTAAGTCCAAAATCATCTAACAGAGCTAACGAAACCGACGTAACTCTATTCTGGATTCGTCTTCACACAGTTCCAATTAATGTCCAAACCTTAAGGCTTAAGCTCCCATTTAGGGGCTAAGTGTCCCAAAACACTCCAAAACCCCAAAACAAAACTTCCCGGCAAGTCACCACAGCAGAAATAGATATGGGGAAAGCAGTTTATAGGGGATTGAGGCTCTAACTCTCAAAACGACCGGCCGGGTCATTACACATGCATTCCAAAACCAAGTTTTCTTATGGGGTACAGGATTCATTTTTGTAGTATTATTTTAATATATGTATGGGGATTGGGTCATTCCTATTTTAAGGAAAAAAAATACAAAAGTGAACGATCGACCGAAACTAATTGCATTTGCTAGACAAAGAATATTTAGAATATGTATTACGTACACACACACACACAAATATATATATACAAATAAAAAACAAAAAATCCTGAAATAAGAAAATAATTCTGAAAAGTTATATTTTTCGATCATTATGATTTTTGTGTGAGGTTGTAAAAGTTTTATAATTTTTGTGTGAGAAAACAATCCCATATATCGAACAAGTTGATATAGTTACAGTTGCACATCGATCCCAATCCCATGGGACAGTTCAATAGTCAAAATATCATAATTCAAATTTTTATTAGGCATCTGGCTTAACTAATAGAATTTGCACCACATAAATTTACTAACGGAGTAATATGCTCTCTGCTAAAAAAAATTGAAATCTATAGCTAAAAACAGAGGAATTATGTCCATATCTGACCACCTCTTGAGGGTTGTTTGGTAATAAGAATAAGAGATAACAATCCTAAGATAAAATAGAAGATAATTTTATCTTGTATTTGGTTAAATTTCTTAATCAGGTATAACTTACCTGCAATATCATATATTTATAATGCAATTGTAATATTATTTTTTATATATGCTAAAATGTGGATTAAAAATCCCAAAATTATTAATTCTAGGCAGAACAACGAAATACCACATTTATTTATTACTAGTGAATATATCCCCGGTTCGCACGGTAAAAAAGGAGAATAGTGAATACATAAAATTATTTTTTTGTTTAGTTGAGATAGAGGAGATTAATTCCTGTTTTATTTGTATATGATTATAAAATTATATTATGTCACAATTATAAATCTTCTCATTAGAGTTTTATTCCTCATGGTTGTTCTTTTTATGAACATGTCAGGCATAGAATCTTCAATGTCATTGTAGGCATAAAAAATTTATTGGATCTAAATTTAATAAAATAAATTGGATCATCTTTAAATCTATTAGTTCAATAAATATTATGGACTAATATAATTGGATTAATTATTTAAATCCGAAAAATAATGATTGTACCATTTAGTTGGGTTACAATTGATGAGCCCATTTCATCAGGCATAAGATGTCATCTTCCTAGAGGCTCAGTTTGGTGCCACATGTCAAATGACGTGATATGCCAAATCAAATGGAAGAGCCAATAGGATCATACCATGTGTCAAAATGACAAGGCATGCCAAGTCAAATTAAGTGGCCAATAAAACTACGCCACATGCGCAAGTGACATGTTTTGGCCAATCAAATGCGGCCTTGTCACTCTTCAATCTGATTGGTCGGAAAGAGTTTGTTCTCATCACAACTCTTTCATCGCACAACTATAAATACAAGTCTTCATAACTCAGAGAAGAGACAAGAAGTTATAATAAGAAGCAAGAAAGAGCTCGTGGATCAAACGCTGCAACTTCCTCCACAAGTTTCAAGCTTCAAGCAATCAAGTTCAAGCTCAAGAACGAAGAACAAATCAAGTTCAGGCTCAAGAACGAAGAACAAATCAAGTTAAGTTCAAGCAATCAAACTCAAGATCAAGAATGAAGTCAAATTAAACACAAATCGTCCAAGATCAAGGCTACTTGTTCGTAATAAAATTCGTGACAACAATCAAAGTGTTCTCGACGGATAAATTAAATTCAAATTCAAGCTCAAGCTCAAAGGCCCTTGAATTTATATTGGAAAGGTAGAATCAGAGGAATCATAGAGATTGTAACACTTAAATTACTTAAAATCAAATACTACGATTGTTGCGATATTTTTCGATCTCGATTATGTTTTTGACGCAAATTTATTGTCTACAATCATGTCGTACACTTATAATTATAAAATTAATTTTTGCAAGTTTGGTTGAGATAGAAGAGATTAAAAATATAATGTGTATGTGTATAAAATTAATTTTATATCACTAATATTTTTCCTTACATTTCCCTTCTCATAGTTATTTTTATTATGTACATACCAAACATAAAACTTTCAATTTTATGGTATATATACACTTATTACTATTATCATCATCATTATATCAATAAGCATTCTTTCATTTTAAGAAAAATGTTCGTCGCATACAATTCTTTTTCAATACTTGATACTTGTTGTCAAGACTCAAGAACCTCATTGGTTGATATGAGCGGTTCGGATTGCAAGCTCATAATTAAATTTTTTCTTGATGTAAGAAAAAAAAAGTAATTATTAATTAAGAAAATGAATAACAATTTGCATTGTCATTTACCTAATTGGAAGATATATAGGAAAAATTAATATCACAACTTACGTGATTCAATTTTAAAGATTAACTATAAAGAAAAAAAAAGAGGAAAAATAAAAGAGAAATAAGAACATATAACATGCTTTAAGAAAAAGTAGATAAAAAACATACAATAAGTCTAGATCCCCGCTCTCTATGTCAATCTCTCTCTGAGCGAATCAACCTGCAGAAACAAAAAACAAAGTAGATCAAAATCTCAAAAATTACAACCTCATAAGCACAAAGTAAAGAACGATAAGTTGTATTATATTAACAAAATGATTATCACAACTGTAAATAAATAAAAGAGAAATAAGAACTTACAACTTGCTTAAGAAAAACTACTTACAGAGTATTAACCCACTTGCTTTATTGGATTATGTCACCTGACTGTAGGTAACACAAATGAACACCATTTAAATTAGTGAAGATTTTACTATAGTGGCCGTTAAAAATTAAAGTACAAGTAAATTTCTTCTACAGTTTGCTATCTATTATTCTAGGAACAATTGCCTTATTCAGATCTTTTTAAAATTTCTGTGCCTAAGGAATATATATTTTGTGCTTGCGTTATGAAACGGTGGAGTAATAACTTCTTAAATTTTAACAATAGTATAAATAGAAAAAAGGCAACAAAAAAAAAAGGAGAAAAAAGATAAGTACAATGCCTAGCACTTAGAGACATGTCACATCACCTTTCTCATTCCATATATATATATATATATATATATATATATATAGATAGATAGATAGATAGATTCTCCAAAGTTCTTCTCCCAAAGTCTTCTAATAAAATCAAAGTTAAAATTAAAAATAAAAATTTATCAAAGTATGTCTAGTTTAAAACTAAATTAGTATTTTATATATTTCAATTTTGTTCCAATAAAACAAATATTTACTCATAAAAATATATCTACCAAATAATCTGTCATTATTTAATCCATATTATAATTCATACATCATAATCTCTAAGCAACTTGTTATTGTTATTTGTGGCTTGAATTATTTCCTTTTATTTTTAGGAAACCCATAATCCCTATAGGTTTAGAAAAATCCATTGTCCTAAAAAAAATTGGGAAATGAAACCTATTGTCCTTGTCAAATTGGAACATTTCTCTTATAGGTTTGGGACTATTTGGGATCTATATATAGGGGTTGTAGTTGGGGATTCTATAGATTGTATTGTGCTTTTCTTCTCATTCATAGTGGAAAACTCTCTCTGCTTCTGCCCCGAGGATTAGGCTTAGCCGAACCTCGTTAAATTCTTGTATTGATTTTTCTTCTCTATTTGCTTTGTGTGTGATTGTGTGCTAGTTAACCCACGATCTTTCGCAATAATTGAGATCAGAGCAAGGTTCGGATTTCTACATATAATCTAGGTAAGATGATACTTTTGCCGATATGCTGCTATATGTGAAAGACAGTATTTCACTAGAAGATATTAGTATTGCACTAAAATCTAAAGAATTGAAAAAGAGCTTTCCGGACAGCAGAATTAAGGGTGAGGTCTTGTGAGTAGAGGAAGAACACAACAAAATGACTTTAACAAGAAAAATTCAACAATTAGATCAAAGTCTAGAGCAAGGAAGTAGAACCGTTATGAGTGTGGGAGCAAGATCACTACAAGAGAGATTGTTCTAAATTGAAGGAGAAAAGAAGGAAGCCGAAAATAGATAATTCGGCAAATATTGTTGACAATGGCAATATTTCTTATGATAGTGACTATGTAGGGGAAGTATGTGTGGTGAGTTCTAGTCATGGGAAGAATTCGTGGGTTCTTGATTCTGGTGCTGCTTTCCACATGTGTCCACACAAGAATTGATTTTCAACTTACAAGCAAATGAGTAGGATTGTCTACATGGGAGATGATAATCTATTACAAATATAGGGGATTGGTAACATCAAATGAGAATGTTCGATGGAATTATCAAAAACATTGAGTGTTGGCATGTTCCTCGAATAAAGAGAAATTTGATCTCTCTTTTGACATTGGATGATCAAGGGTATAAGTTTCACTCTGAGAATGAAATACTTAAAGTGTATAAAGGCTTTATGGTACTCATGAAAGGTAAACTGTATTCTAAATTGTATTATCTTCAGGCTAGTACAGTTTAAGGGGAAGCTGTTGTAGCTTATGAGAAAAGTGATCAGGATCAGTCTCAGTTGTGGCACTTGCGACTTTGTCATATAAGTGAGAAGGGATTGTCTTAGTTGAGTAAGCAAAATTTGTTGAATGAGTACAAAAAATAAGTTTTGAATTTTTTGTGAGCATTGTGTGTTTGGTAAACAGACAAGCGTAAAGTTCAGCAAGAAGGTTGAGCACAAGACCAGAGACAAGTTAGATTATATACATTCAGACTTGTGGGGTCCAAACAGAGTTTCGTCCAAGAGTGATGCCAGGTATTTTATGATTTTGATTGATGATTACTTAAGAATAGTGTGGGTGTATTTTCTAAAAACAAAAGATGAGGCATTTTCGACATTTGTCAAATGGAAGACGATGGTTGAGAGGCAGACGGAAAGAAAAGTTAAACGTCTTCGAACTGACAATGGGTTGGAATTTTGCAATTCTGAGTTCAATAATTTAAGAGAGGGCATAGTGAAACACCGCACTTATGTCGGAACACCACAATAAAATGGTGTTGCAGAATGTATGAACATAACGCTTTGTGATAGAGCACGAAGCATATTTTTACACTTATGTGTTAGCAAGGACTTTTGGGCTGAAGCAATTAATACAGCTTGTTATTTGGTCAACAGATCTCCATCCACAACTATTGAGTTCAAAACTCCTTTTGAGGCATGGTCTGGTTCTCCTGCTGATTATTCAGATTTAAGGGTATTTGGTTGTCCTGCTTATGCTCATGTGAAGGATGGAAAACTTGAGCCGAGGGAAAAGAAGTGGATATTTCTAGGGTGTGCAACTGGAGTGAAAGGTAGGTTGTGGTGCACAGATCAAAAGACTTCAGGGCTAATTATTAATAGGAATGTAACATTCAATGAATCTGCCTCACTAGACAGTCAGACGGAGAAGACAATAGTAGAAACAGATTGTGGTGTCGGTGACCGCATAAAGCTAGAAATTGAATCTCCACTAGCTCAACCCAATAGTTCTAAAGTAGAGGAAGTGGAGGAGGTGCAAAATATCGATCAAGATGATAATGTTGATGCACCTGCGCAACAACCCTATAGCACTGCAACAGGCAGAGAGAAGAGAGTGATCAACCGACCGCAATGGTTTGCAAATATAGTTGATAGGAATCTTCTTGGATATACAAATCTTATGGGATTTTCTTTGGCAGTTGTAGAGACCGTTGATGCGTTTTAGTGTTATAGCTATCCAGAAGCTATTCAGAGTACAAAACCAAATCGACGGATTAGTGTTATGGATAAAGATATTGAGTCTCTTAATAAGTTTAGGTGTTGCCTAGACTTGGTTGATGTGTGCAGCAATGGGTAGAGCCCTTGCGAGGGCTGAGGGCAAGGTAGAGAGACGATCCTATTGATGAAGAGAATTCAAGCTAAGGGAAGATTTGTTGTTTGTGGCTTGAATTATTTCCTTGTATTTTTAGGAAACCCATAATCCGTATAGGTTTAGGAAAACCCATTGTCATAATAGATTTGGGAAAAGAAACATATTGCCCTTGTCAAATTGGGAAACCTTTCTCTTATAGGTTTGAGACTATTTGAGATATATATAGGGGTTGTAGTTGGGTATTCTATAGATTGTATTATGCTTTTTTCTTATTCATAGTGCAAAACTCTCTTTGCTTCTGCCCAGAGGATTAGGCTTAGTTGAATCTCATTAAATCTTTGTATTGATTTTTCTTCTCTATTTGTTTTGTGTGTGATTGTGTGCTAGTTAACCCACGATCTTTCCGCAACAGTTACAAACTCTCCTCTCACTTTACAACAACAACAACATACATAGTGTATTCTCAATTGTGGGGTACAGAGAGGATAAGTGTACACAAACCTTATCCCTACCTTGTGAACGTAGAGAGTTTATTCCAGAAATACCCTCGGCTCAAGAAAATCAATTCTCAGCAGGTTTGATAAGAAAATAGTAATGTTAAAACACTAAACACAAGAACATTAACAACAACAAAATAATAAAGTAAATAAGAAAACTGAAGCAAGGGGAACAACAAATAATAATAAAAATCTAAGAATAAGAAAAACACAAATGATAATACTACACTGATATGGGAAAAATGAAGCAGATACAATGTCTCAAACTTGACAGTCTACTAACCTTCTATCATAATCTTCAACCTCCATATCTTCCTATCTAGGGTTATGTCCTCGGTAAGCTGGAGACATGTCATGTTCCGTCTAATCACTTCTCTGATAATTCTTCGGTCTACTACTACCTCTCCTCATACACATAATAGCCAATCTCTCGCACCTATTTAAGATATCCAACAAAAAATTAGATGCAAGATAAAGCAGAGGTGGATCCATGATTTAAATCTTATGGGTTCAACTTTCAAGGTTTTTTTAGCATTAAACCAATTATAGTTTTAAAGTTATGGATTCATATCTACTATTCTTCAATTTTATTGAATATATATATATATATATATATATATATATATATATATATATATATATATATATATATTTACTTAGCATCGAAAGTTATAGGTTCAATTGAACACTTGAACACTACATTTGCCCATGTCCGTACTATCTCAGACTCGCTTCCCTTATCTCGTCGTCCACAGAAGTCACTCTCACCTAATCCCCAATAACTTCGTTCCCAATCATATCTCCACTAGTATCCCCACACATCCACCTCAATATCCTCACTTCTGCTACTTTCGTTTTTTGATTATGAGAGTTCTTAACTGGCCAACACTTCGCCTCATACAACATAGTTGGTCTAACAATCACTTTATAGAACTTACCTTTAAGTTTTGGTGGCATCTTCTTATCGCACAAGACACTGGATGTGAGCTTCCACTTCATCCACTCCACTCCAATACGATGTGTGACATCATCGTCAATCTCACCATTTCCTTAGATTATTGATCTCAAGTATTTGAAACTTCCACTCTTGGGGATAACTTGTGTATCAATCTGAACTTCCACATCTATCTCATGCGTTACATCACTAAACTTATACTTCAAGTACTTCGTTTTAGTCCTATTCAACCTGAAGCATTTAAACTCCAGAGTATGTCTCCAAATATCCAAACTCGTGTTAACTCCGCCATGCATCTTGTTTAATTAATACTATGTTATCTGCAAATTAAATAACATACATCATTGCACCTCCCTGTGGATATGCTGCGTAAATACATCCACCACCAAGACAGAAAGAAATGATTCCTGGTACAACCCCTTATTACTGGGAAGTACCTCGAGTCCCATTCTACTGCTCTAGCCCAAGTTTTGACTTCATCGTATATGTTTTTAATTACTCTAATGTATGCCATAAGTACACTTCTTGCCTCCAAATACCTTTATAAAACATCCCTAGCACTTTGTCGTATGCAATTTTTAGGTCAATAAACATCATAGGTAATTATATAAGCCCCTCTTTCTCTTCCGGTAATACTTCACAAATCACCTTAATTAGGAGAATTTTTTTTTTTTGCAGGCATTGTGAATAAAGTAAGAAAAATAATGGTCCTGGTGTACTGTGAATGAAAAATCCCCACCAACTGTCAAAATCGCTCTGTTACCTTCCTGTAGTCATTGTGCAGTACTTTCAAGTCACAGAAAAAGTAAGTTTGTGGGCATGAGAGAGAAGGTGTTACTATAATAACAGATCAGAAACACATGAATGCACACTGTTACAAGTAGAAAGAAAGAGAAAAGGAAAAAAAGTAACAAAGACAAAAAGGGAAGTCGAAAGTCAGACCCTTTGTGCCTTTTACTTCGAATCCTATCTTTTCTTAGCTTTTTGTTTTGTTTCTTTCCCACCCCTTTCACCCTCTCTGTCTAACTGTGAAGGAAATACCCTACCTTTTCTCTGTTCATTTATTCTTTTCCACTGACAGTATACTATGCATTCCTTCTCTCCTCTCTACTCTACATTTCTTGCAACAGTCAGCATTTTCTTTTCTTTCTTTTTTCCCCTTCCCCTTTGCCTTAATTGTTTAATAAAAAAAAAATGAGATTTCGATCAAAGCTTTAATTTAGAAGAACTCGAGTTACTGATAATCAAAAGAATATATGAAATAAAATAATTTGGCTAGCAATAATATAATCAGAAGGAAAACAAGTAAATCAATATATTCAGATAGTATTTCGTGTCCCTATAATTGATTAGTTATCTTCCTTTTATAGCTATTTGGGAGATATGTGTTTTGCCCCTGTCATAATAAGGCTATTATGAGTAATTAAAGACATTGAATGCTACGTTACACAATTATTGTATTTAATACAGATTCTCTAACGTATTCCATATTTAATGCTCATTAAATACTGTATCTGTACTCTCATATATTATCATATTCATTCCCTTTGATTCCTGGACCTAAATGACTTAAATAGATACGGGCGCCGAGTCTTTTGAATATCTGCTCGTGCTTCTTCCTTTGACTTTGCTCGTATCTGTTGCAACTCGTGTTTCTTTGCCAGCTGTAACTTTTTGACTAGTCTACGTGTCTTGACACGTCATCTTTATTCTACTTTAATATGTAAACTCAATTTTTCCCAATACATTAATATTGGGGGTATAATTGAGAAAGAAGGTCAAGAAAGATTTATAATGTTATATATGTATAAATTTTTTGTGTAATATAATTAATATTAAATCTTATGATTTTAAAACTTGAGATTAAGAGAAAATTAAAAGGTTTAATCAGTAAAAAGATTTTTTTGTTCTTGTTGTAATTCGTATCTCTCTAATTTAATTATCATGCATAAGTGCTGAACACCTCTGACAAAAAATCAGAGATTACATTAATTAGCAGTGTATATACCTTCAGCTTTTAGACAATTACTTTGTTCTGCCTTTTCTCTAACATCCTTCCAAGAATTTCCCCAGCTTTTCTAAGTTTTCTTTACTGCTATTATTTTTCCCTATTACCCCTAGATCCTAATCCCTATATACTGCTTTATTTTTCAATCTCTAATGTGACCTATCGTTGTAGTATGTCTTAGGTCGTATATTCTTAGGTTAGGCCCTCCTTTTATCTATCAGCTTAAAGTTTATAGTTTATTCCTTTACGTGACAATTCATGTTGTAAAGTTGCATGTCCAAGGAAAGCATTAAATTATTCTGTTAGAGTGTCCAACGTCCATACACTGATCCTAAAGTTTGTATAATATTGCATAGCAACATAATGTAGACGTAATAAATTTTGAGTTAAGGGCTAGTTCTGAAACATTAATCTAATTCTAATTTATTTATTTATTTAATATTTAAGTTAAAATCAGGCATAACTTACACTAGATATACCCTTGTTAGAGAAATAAATGAAAACAATTACAAACCCATATTATAATTTGAATGCTAGACGAAAATGACCATACAAATATCTATTGTGTTTTATTTAGAAATGTCTAGTGTTATTATTTTGGAGACTCGCTTTCTGTGTTGTGTGATAAGAATGTGCCACCGAAACTTAAAGGTAAGTTCTACAGAGTAGTTAGAGGCGGATTTAGAATTTTCGGAGGATGGATTCACCATTATTTTGAAAAAAAAAATAAACAAAAAAGCTTGTAGGGAATTCAATCCCCTGACCTTAAGGCTATTGGAATAAGAGATTAAAATCAGTGCACCAATTCATCTCTTGTGACCATGGTTCCATCAAATATATATATATATCTATTTTTGCCAAATTTTGTACATCATATCTATACTTTAACCCGAAGACCACGGGCTCACGTGAACCATATCTTATATTGTAGACCCGCCTTTGCGAGTGGTGGTCAGACCAACTATGTTGTGTAGGCTGAATGTTAGCCAGTCAAGATCGCTCATGTCCAGAAGATGAAGGTAGCAAATATGAGGATGTTGAAATGGATGTGCGGACACACCAGATTAGATAGGATTAGGAATGAGATTATTCGCGACAAGGTGGATGTGGCTCCTATTGAAGACAAGATGCGGGAAGTGCGGCTTAGGTGGTTTGGTCATGTGAGGAGGAGGAGGAGCACAGACGCCCCGGTGAAGAAGTGTGAGAGGTTGACATTGAAGGGCCAACGGAGAAGCAGAGGTAAGCCGAAGAAGTAGGGAGAGATGATTGGGCCAGACATGTCGCAGCTTCAGCTGACCGAGGACATGACATTGATAGGAAGGTGTTGAGGTCGAGGATTATGGTAGTAGGATAGATAGTTTAGAGTGTTCATACCAGTAGTATTGGTACGCAGTCTCACATTCTGTTGGTAACAGGTTTTTATGACTAACCGTTGTTTTTATTTTGCTTTTATATGGTTTTTTTGTGTTGTCCCTTCTTGTCTATATTTTCTTTAATATGGTGCTAATGCTTTCCTAAGCCGGGGTATATTATAAACAGCCTCTCTATCCTCACAAGGTAGGGATAAGGTCTGCGTACACTCTATCCTCCCTAAATCCCACAATGTGGGATAATACTGAGTATGTTGTTGTCGTTAGTGTTATTATTTGAGAAGGGTCATGTAGCTGAAATAACAATTGAAATGAACCACAAAGCCAAATCTCATGACCAATTCTAGTAAACTTTCTGGAATAAACTCAATGATACATGGGAAGATTCAATTATTTAGCCAGCATAAAAATTAACATGAGATCAAAACTACTAAACAGTCATCTAGCTAGAAAGAGCTACTGTATAAAAACTACATTAGATCAAACAACTAAACTGTCAATAAAGAAGATTAACTAGAAAGAACTATGTGCAGTTGCCATAATTTCAGCAGTAAAACATAAGCTTTTTAATGTTCTCAGTGAGTTTAGGTAAAGGAGTTGTCTTTGGTGGTGCAGGTCGAGTGATGTTAGAACTTCTTGTTAGAGTAGCCGAGTCCGAACGCTCGAGATACAGTCTGCCTCTGTATGCAGCAAGATGGGCATAGTAAGCTGGAGGCACCAGTGAAATAGGCTTGGTGCATCTCACAAATGTGTAGCAAAGGTTGTAAACCAACTTTTGTAGTTCATCAGAAGTGAACTGGTTTTCATCCCATAAAACATGGTAATGAATTGGCCTGCTTGTTCCTTTTACACCCCAATGACTGCACAGATAGAAGTCAAATTCTCTTGGATGTGTGATCACACTATCTACAACTGTACCTGGTGCGATGTTTTCATTAAAGAACTGGTTTCTAGTTGACGACGGATCAAGTTCACATGGAAATAGCCGAGTATGATGCCTCTTTTGAACGACCACGAAAGTAATGGGAGGTTTGTAACCTGGAAATCTCGAACATGCTACACGAATAGCCTGTAGCTCCTCTTTAAGTACTTTCAAGAACTGAGTTTCACTTACTCCATCCCTGAAGAAGATTATTCGCTCGGGGAGTTTTAGAAGCTCCTCGTAGAAATCATCAAGAATTTCCCCGATCATTGTGCTGAGATCTTGAATGATCTCCTGCCTATGTGTTTGGGACCTCATTCTGGAGACATACTTGTTGGCTGCTGGCCAATTCACATTACCAACTACAGCAGCAACCGAGGGGCTAGAATCATCAAGTGGGTGTGGATGAGTCACGTCCGCACCCATAAAAATAACCGGACCATCGTGCTTGAAGAGCCGTGGTATTTGAGAAGGCAATGAACTGTACAATGCAACTGTGCATCCCCCAACTTTGGCATTGATCTTGAGAGCCAAATTTGCCAAAAACTGTGAGCTATGTTTGCCAAGGTTTGGGTACAAACAACATTGGGTTACAACCCCGATGTTTGTCTCGGCGATTCTTTTCAAGTCGGCGTATCCTTTGTGTTTTTTCTCCATCACGCAAATAACAAGTTGGAGATTGCTAAATGAAGCTCCATGCAGCTTCTTGAGTTTGGTTTCTAGGTGTTTTACATTGTTGAGCAAATGCATGGGTTCAAACTGGGGGTTAAGTACTGTATTCTTGTTAAGGAAAATTCCCAATTGCTCACACCTTTGACATAACTGGTTTATGAATTTTGGTATGTTGGACTTCTGATCAGAGGTCCCACCAAAACTCATTAGCGCCCATCTCTCAACTCGAGTACCTTCGAATACATGGCTGTCCAAAAGATTCCACTGTCTATCATGACGGGAAGGAATAAGATCTCTAACCAGACCGCGGTCCCCTAGTTTAAGCTTAGGAGGCTGAAGAATTCTCCCATACAATGGAGTCATTTCTCTTGAGATTTGGAGTTTGAAGTCCCTAGCGTGATTTCCACTGTCAAGAAAAGAACCAATCTGAAACTAAGGCACTATCAAAAAGAAAAATATAAGCAATACAAAAAGGAGGTAACATGCAGCAGAAATTACCTTGTTGGTCCAACCGATCCTGTCACGATTCCATCTATAATCGCCTTTCTTTCCCTTGGCCTTTGACATCCCATTTTGAGTATTCTTGCAGTCTGATCATCAGAAAGCTTCCCAAGAAACTTTTGTCCTTCACAAATCATACAAAGTTCCATAGGAAGATAACAAGGTTTACTTCTGCTAATCTGCAAGCACGGCAAGTTCCTATATTGTATGTCATAGTTATAATGATCCTTGAAGTAGTTTACTATTCTTAGAATTTTTCCGTCCCTATCCTGAAAGCAGAGGTTCTCAGTGACTTCCTCAGTTAAGCTGCAAATACGATATCTCTGAACCGTCTCTCTGTGACAAACAAACACCCTTATATTCTTTAATGCCTTCTCTACCTCTTTCTTCTCTTCATTCGTCAAGCCTCTCGTTTTCCTCTGAGAAATGCCGCGAAGAAAGTCGAGGCGCTTTTCCAAGTAAGGGATCACTCCAATACTCTCATGGAAAGCAGTCACTGAGAAATCAACATTGAGAGCAAGCCCTTGTTGAGTTGGTCTAAGACTCTGAAAGAACCCCCTTAGGGCCACCGCTCCGCCACCAATATCTTTTTCTCCTCCCATACAACTCGAGTAAAAGGATCTCCCCGCTGTTATACACTTGTCCGTCGGACTTTCGCGCAACACAACTTCTAATGCATGAAGATATTCCTGAGGAAGTGGACTCCAACCATCCCCTTCTCTATTCAAGTAGCTACTTAGTTCTTTCCCATCAAATTTAGATATTAGTTTAATGTTAACGCGGAAAAGCTTAATCTGCTGTCCCTCTATCTGCAACTTGTTGCCACTACTAGGAATTGGTAGGCTAATGTAACATTCAATCTTATTATTTTGAAATTCAATAGGGCTATATATAGTTCTTCCACCATCAAAAACAGGAAGAGCCCCTGATAACACAGCAGAATGTTCCTCTACAAGTTTTTGTTTGATTAGCCTAGCAACTTCCTTAGATGGATGAGGTGAAATTTCAACATCATAGTGGAAAATCTTGTGTAAAGGATCAAATTTGACAAGGAAATGATTAGCAAGAAGAGAGATTACTTGTCCTTCTACACCACCAGAATCAGGTCTTCTTGCCACCACAAAAGATTCTGGAGTGGTAGCATTCTTGACCCTCAATAAATCCTTCTGTTTGGACACATCATTTTGCCTTTGCACCACCTTTGAGGCTGTTTAATGAGTAAACACACTGTTAATGTCAACAGAAAGTTTCATTCCTGGTAATAAACTGTGAACAAATCAGAACATGAAAAAAGTTTTAAAGAAAAAGGTAATACTAATAAAGATACTTGTTTTCATGCTTTTGCATATATTATTTACTGTAAATAAGAAGTCTAAATAGGCTCAAATCCTTCTACTTTCTGCAGAAAAAAAATGATCTTTTCAACAATTATTCAGTTTAGTGAGTGACATCAAAAAAGGAAAAGATAAAAAAACAGAATGTTAATGTAATGAAGTGCTCCTTTAATACTAACCAAAGAATGAATTCAAATAAACTTTGAACAAAGTAAGAAAAAAGTAAAACTCCACCAATAAAGAAGTGACAGAGAGCTATTATTTTCATGCTTTGGCATATAATACTGTAATAAAAAGTCTAATTATGCTCCAACACTTGCACTTTCTGCAGAAAAATCTGATCTTTTTTTCCCCACTTGATACTGAAAGAATTCATAAACTGAAAAAGGGTTTGAAAGAAGGTGAATTTACCTGTAAAGTATCGTAGTTTGGAATCAGAAGGGGTGGCAAGAAATGGCTGATTCTGCAAAAGGGTTGTTGATGTAAAGTTGTGATTTTGAGGGAAAGGTGGAGCAACAGCCACTTGCATAGGTATTGCAGGAGGCAGAGGAAGTAGAGCTGGGTATGTTTGGTATTGATTCTGATTACTACGAAAACCAAAAGCAATATACCGATTATTATTACTATTACTATGAGGATGAGGATTATTATTATTATTATTAGCACACCCATTCACACTTGTTGGTTTAGAGTTGCATTTCTTGCTTCTATTATTTGACTCTTCAGTTTCTTCCATAACTTCAAGAAATGAGCAAAAAGACTTCTTTGCATGAGAGAGAGAGAGGAAAAGGAAACTGAGATATCGGAATAATGGAATACTTCTGTTGATAATAAGTACCAGTAAGGAAGCAGAACAGTAGTTATTGCAGAGAGAAAAGGGGGTTGTGGGGGTGAGGAGGATGAAGAGGGTAGGGTAGAGTGGTGGGGGTGGGGGTGGGGGTGGCGGTGAGGAAGTTGGAATTTAGTTCATGTGGTTTCCCGAGTGAAGTTCAGAATGAGAGTATGATGCAGGTGGAATTTCATACAAAGGGGAAAAGGAGGAAAAAAAATAAGGTACACAAACACTACTAAAGAAGGGTATATATCTATTATGATTTCTTGGAACTATGCAATCTTTGTGTATAGTGTTATGGTATTAGTGTAATGAATGAATATACTTTTGGTGTTCCTTTTGACTCTCAGTTCAGTACTTTAACTTAGTAAAGTGTTCAGCATTTCTTGCCTTTTTTCTTTCTATGGTTGAATTTCACTTAGTCAAATGAAGTGGGAAATGATTTTCAAAAAAAAAATTAAAAAAAAATGAGGTGGGAAAAAGAGAAAGGTCATAATTTCACTCCATATTCATTTTTGTTACTTAATCAACATACAATAACGCTTTTAATCCATCAATCAATAAGAAAAAGATAATTTTTTTAATCTTTGGCACACTCTTTTAAAAAAATACTATAATTCCTAGAGAAAAAAAGTATTTTGATTAAATCGCTCTTAATTAAAATTTGTAAACTTGACAAATTGGGATATGTAAATAACTAAAATAAGGATAAATTTTGGAGTAATAAAATTAATTTCTTCTTGATTATGTAAAAAAATACTTTTTTTTAGACAAAAATAAATAGATAAAAAATCATGGACCGGAGGAAGTATAAGAAAAATAAAAATATTGTGCGACATAATTGTCGTCGTCTTTCCATTGATTAAATGTGATAATGCGATAAGTTTAGTGCTCATACATCATATCTTGAAGATAATTGCAGGCCTTGAAAATGATTATTATACAATAGAAAGAGAAGTAATCAGCATATGAGACAATTTAGCCTCCAATTTTGGCGTGATTTTGTTCATCAAATTGTTTCATGATTTAACCCCTCTATAATGATAAGATAAGATTAAACAAGATGATAAAACTTGATTAAATTAATTAGTGGGTATTATGCCCTCTACATAGATTCTATCCTAGGTTCTTTTCTAAACTCCATATGATGAAAAGGGTTATAAAAGTCATAGGGTTTCTTTTTAACATGAGAAAAAGCAAATATAAGAGTGAGACTGAGAAGTGGAAACTTCTATACCCTTTGGTTACATTAGACCACTCTAAGAACTCTTTTTAAAGTTCTAAAAAGTTTCATTCAAAAAAATATACATAGCACAGCAGGCAATGACAGAACATAACTTTATTGACTCCATATTAGTTATAATAATTAAATAATTTCATATCTCAAGAATACTTTTTCAGGTTTATCCCTATTCCAATACCCACAAAAATTTTAATTAGTGGTTCTCCAAGATTAACATTTAACACTAGTAGTGCACTCAAGATGTGTACTAGTTATCGATGAACTAGGTTGAGAATTATAACAGTCGACTAAAATTTTAGTATGGACGAAAATATTAGGTAATTATTTTTATAAGTAAGTCTTTATGGACGAAATTATCTAATACTTATGCTGGTGTGAGATACCAGGTACTACTAAAATACCCGCAAGTTAACTTGAACATAGTATAAAAAGAAAATTAACACTAGTAGCTCCTAAAAGATAATCCAAAGATTGATTCTCACTCATCATAATAATCATCTTTCATAAAGGGATTGAGCTAAACTTCATTATTTCCTTTTCTTGCTTGTGCATTGACATTATGCATTCCCCTTCCCACTTTTAGCCTCCCTTTTGCCCCAACTTTTCTCAACATGTTTGATGATGTTTGTGATGAGGAAGGGCCAATTCATGCACTTAGGAAAATAAGGATTTCTTTTTGTTTGTACTTTCTTTAATGTTTCTCCCTATCTGTGTCAAACCTTTTTAATTTTCAAGGATGAACATGGGGTGAAATTTGTGATGGGACAACATCATTAGTGTAAAACTTGGGTTTTCAAACTCTTTTATTTGTTGGACCACATGCTATCCATTTGAATCCTCTCTTTGTTTGTGATGATATATATCCTTAGAATATGGACAACAAGAACAATAGTGGTCAAATCCTAAAACATACAACTTTGACTTTGTGACACATGGCTTAGTCAAAATTTGCTTTTTTCATATTTTATTATAAAAGATATAATATCCCTAACTACAAAAGAAACCTCTAATTATTAAGAAAAGATCCGAAATTTTGATTTTCCAACATCACCTTTCTTGTCATTTCTTGATATTATTATGCTAAAGCGTATTGCCTTTTGCTTTGCTTCTTCTTTAGCGGTGGATTCAGGGCTGGAGAATAAAGGGTATCATACAATATCGTTTCATAAAATATTTTCCTTATCTATTTGTGTAAATTTTTTCAAAAGAAAAATCAATGTGGATATATGTAATATCTGCCAACATTATTATATAAAATAAATATTAATTTGAGACAGAAACAAAATTTCATTGGATATATTATTTTATTTACTACAATATTGTGTAATGTATTTTTTAGACAAAGAATCCTCTGTTAGATTTCAGAGAATCAGTGAGAGGAAGAAATCTAGAATTGAGAAAAACACATGCAAAGAGAAAGACTTGAGGAAGAAGAAATGAGAGAAGTGATTTTCTGTATATTCAATGTAAATGTACAGATGTATTTATACATGAAAGATTAATTACCAACTTCCTAACTAATTGATGGACCCTACAGTGCTTCTAATAACCGACTGTAATGACTGGACACTAACTAACACTCCTTGTTTCTGCACTCCCCCTCAAGCTAGGTGGTAAGAAGATATCAAGTAAGCCTAGCTAGGACAATAAGTACTCATGGTGTGCTCTAGGCAACCCTTTAGTTAGCACATCTGTCAACTGTTCCTTGGTTCCTACATATTCCATCTTGACTAACCCATGTTGTATTTTTTGTCATATGAAGTGGCAATCAATTTCTATGTGTTTGGTCCTTTCATGAAAGACATGGTTAGCAGTTATTTGTATGGTTGACTTACTGTTAGTATAGATGGTTACAGGCAATTCAAATACCACTCCTATGTCCTTGAGTAATCCAAATATCCAAACTAACTCAGCTACTGTTGTGGCAATACTTCTATGCTCTGATTCTGCAGAGCTTCTAGAAATGGTACTTTACTTCTTTGATTTTCATGATATAAGTAAATCCCCATACATTATGAAAAAACCAGTCACAGACTTCCTAGTCAAAGGGCATGATGCCCAATCAGCATCACAGAAGACTGAGATTACACCTTTCTTTTGACTTGATAAGAGCACTCCTTGCTCAGGATGATTTTTAACATATTTGATCACCCTAAGGGTTGCCTCCATATGAGATTGCTTAGGCTTTTGCATAAACTGACTAAGTATTTGAACACTAAATGCAATATATGGCCTTGTTATTGTCAAATATAGGAGTTTGCGTAGCAGCCTTTGGTAGCTAGTAGCATCTGGTAACAATGCATCATACTAGTTGTTGGTTGTGCCTGTATGTTTATCATACTCTTGAGTAGTGAGCTTCCCATTTAATTCAAGAGGTGTAGTAGCAGACTTTGCAGCACCTAAGCCAAGTTCAGAAACAAGTTCTAATGCATATTTTCTTTGATACATTTGAATGCCCTGTGATGACCTTGCAAACTCTATCCCATGAAAGTATTTTAATTCCCCTAGTTCCTTCATCTTAAAATTGTTCTGTAGTGTTATTTTGGTCTTTTCTACTAGAGTCAACATAGACTCTAGTATGTTGATGAGCATATCATCAACATAGACTAGTATAATTATAGTGCAACTTTCAGTCCCCTGTACAAATAGAGAGTGATCATGTTGACTTTATATGAAACCAAAACTAATCAATGCTTCTGATAGCTTTGCATTCCATTGCATGAGTGCCTGTTTAAGGCCATATAGAAATTTCAAGAGTCTATAAGCTGGCCTACTCTCCCTCTGACTCTGAAATCCCTGAGGAAGAGTCATATAAATTTCATCAGGCAAATCACCTTAGAAAAAGGTATTGTACACATCCATTTGATGGATGTGCCACTGTTCTGAAGCTGCAATACAGAGGATGGTTCTAACAGTAACCATCTTAACAATTGGATTTAAAGTTTCTTGATAATCAATCCCTTCTTGCTGACTAAACCCCTTGGCCACAAATCTGCCTTTAAACCTTTCAACCTCCCATGTAGCTTTGTATTTTACCTTGAATATCCATTTACAACCAATATGCATCTTGCTTGGAGGAAGTGATACAAACTCCCAGGTGTGATTAGCCTCCAAGGCAGCTATTTCAGCTTTCATATCCTCCACTCATCTTCGGTCTTTTACAGCCTCTACATAAGAGGTGAGCTTCACAATAGTAAATAAGGCTGCAATGTAAGACTGATAAGAGGGAGATAGACTTTCATAAGCGACATGATTGACAATGAAATATGGAGTGTGAGTGTTTATAGGCTGAGTGACAAAGTCCTTGAGCCATAATGGAGGATGTTTGGTTCTGAGAGATCTCCTTAAAGTAGGAGAGGGCCCAGGTGCATTAGACAAAGGACTAGACCTACCTTCTAACAAAAATAAGGGACAAGTTATAACCAGTTGGTTGAATAGGTAAATTGGTGTGAGAAGAATAACTAATATCTGAGGACACTTCTTCATAGCTAGGAGGTGAAGAAGGAGACATGAACATGGGAGGAGAGACAGATAGAAAGTCTTTGAATGGGAAGACATCCTCTCTGAAAGAAACATCCTTATTAACAAAAAATTTTTTTGTATGAATATCGAAGAGAATATAACCTTTCTAAGTATTTGAGAATCTCAGGAGCATAGCAGGCTTGGCCCTAGGCATGAGCTTATCTGTCTCCTGCACTTGCCTTGCAAAACACAAGCAGCCCAGAGTTATAAGATGTCCCAGGTGAGGCTTCCTGTTAGACAACAACTCATAAGGTGAATATCCCTTCAATACTGAGGATGGAAGTCTGTTAATCAGATACACTACAGTAAGAACATAATGACCCCAGAATTTAATGGGAATGTGAGCTTGAAATCTCTGGTGACTTCTAGGAGATGCTTGTACTTCCTCTCAGCTATTCTATTCTACTGAAGAGTGTAGGCACATGTAGTTTGATGGAGAATTCCAAGGTTATTGAACACAATTCTACATACTGAATTTAGAAATTCAGTGCAATTGTCAGACCTTATGATCTTGACCGTTTTATTAAACTGTGTATGCACAAAGGCAAATGAACTGTGGCTATCCAACAAACACATCAGATTTCAATTTCAGTAGGAAGACCCAAGTCATTCTAGTAAAGTCATCAACCATTGTGAGAAAGTATGTATAACCATCAAAAGTTGCAGTTTTATATGGTCTCCAAACATCTACATGAATGAGATCAAATGCACTTGTACTCTTGATACTATTAGTAGGAAATAATGTCCTCGTCTGTTTAGCATAAAGACAAACACAACATTTATTGATAGTATTAGTAATACTAGCTAGTTTGATAGGAAATAGTTTCTTCAGAACAATAATGAACACATGGCCAAGTCTCATGTGCCACAAGGCTATATCAGTAGAACTGGTTGAGAAGTCAGTCTTTGAGCTAACAAATACCAAAGACACAACAGTCAGTCTCTTATTTCCATGTTGTTGTAGGAAGTACATGCCATTTCTTTCTCTACCAATCTCTTTCACCCTGCCATTAAAGAGATCCTGAAACACACAAAAAATAGGATAAAAAAAGACAAAGCACCTTAAGTCTCTTGTCATTTTTGACACTGATAACAAGTTGTACTTGAACTGTGGTACATAAAACACTTATTTTAGAGTGTTGCTATTAGATATTTGATTGTCTCCAACATGATTCACCTAGTGACATCTCCATTTGGCAATAGAACTTTTCTAGAGGAAGAGGGTTCAACTATAGAGGCTTTATTTGATAGAATAACATTAGACACCATGTGGTTAGTTGCTCCTGTATCAATGATCCACTCATGTGGACTAGTGGAAGCTAGTAAAGCAATACTAGTACCTGCTGCATTAGCTTGGGAAGTAGGCGTAGGACTGTTGTTACTTGATGAAGAAGAGATGATTGTGTTGTTGTTTAGAGTATGCATAATCTTATTATATTGTTCCTTGGTGAAAGGAAAGGCACCACCTCCTCCATGCTGTGGTTGTTGTTCCATACTTGTAGGATGATTGTTGTTTTGGAAAGGTTGGATAGACCTTGACTGTATAGTAGTAGTCAATTAACTAGAGTTTAGTTGTCCACAAGGATATGTATAGGAGCCTAGCTCAGGTAGTGAATTGTAACCACCAGAAGATGAGCCATATTCAGCTACTACATTATAAGCATCAGCTCCCCCTTTCTTCTTAAATTTGTAGTCTGCTGGATAGCCAACTATGTTATAGCAGTTTTCTTGCTATGACCCTTTATCTTGCAGAACTCACATTGTAGATTAAAGTTCTTTCTGTACTTTGGTATGTTACCAGGAACTATATAGTGATGTGGATTCATAGTGTCCACCAGTTACATTTCTCTGACCTAAGATTCCTGTTGAACCTGCTATATTTCTCTGACTCTCCTCACTAATACTACTAAAAAATCATGTTTTAGCTACAGACAAATTCTGTAGCTAAACAGAAAAATTTGTCCCTAATTTCATTTAGCAACAAATTATCAAGAAATTCTGTTAGCTACGAGTGCTTTAGCGATAGATTAGCGACGACATTCGTAGCTAATTCTAATTTTTTGTAGTGTAATTAGCATAGCATTTTGATTTACAGAAAGAATAGGTTTCATCATTAGAATTTGAGTATGAGCTTGTGTGTATGAGTCATTTAAGCCCATAAGGAATTGATATTGCTTTTGTTTGTGAAGGTGTTCAATGAATTTCATAGTTTTAGGGCGGTCACAGGCAGGATGTGGCACTAGGTCTTCATCTCATCCCATAGGTCCTTGAGTTTTGAGTAATACACAAAGATAGAGAAGATATCTTGTGTTAGGGTTGCAATTTCCTTGTGTAAGTTGTAGCATCTAGTGTCATTCACTTTGTCAAAGTGCTCTTACAAGTCCATCTACACAATGTGTGCATTAGTCGCATATGCGATTCCACTTATCAAAGTCGGTGCTACAATATTCATCAGCCCATGATTAAATGATTGCATTGCACCTTTCCCACTGATACCAATATTTCTCTCAAAATTTCTCCTTCTTCCACCTTTCGTCTACCATCCCGAGCTTATTTCAACCTAGAAGAGCAATTTCATAGATTGATACGATAACGAGAAGTTATCTGTGCCTGTTAATTGAAATGAGATCAGTGAGATTCCACTCGTATCAGTATGTGACAAATACATAAGATGAGTGACTGCAACTGAAATTCCTTCTTCAAATTTATCCTCTGATGATACTTGAGAAGTTTCAGTTATAGTTGCAGATGTTTCCTGCTCAGAGTTGTCGACCACCATTGTTGACTACTTTGAGCTTCAAAATTGAGATGCGAAGAAGAGAATTGAGGAGATGATTACAGATTCGGATCAATTTGCGAGCTTCAATCCATAGCTTGAAGCTCTAACCATGTTAGATTTCAGAGAATCAGTAAGAGGAAGAACCCTAGAATTGAGAAGAACACACGCAGAGAGAAAGACTTGAGGAAGAAGAACCGAGAGAAGTGATTTTCTGTATATTCAATGTAACTGTACAAATGTATTTATACATGAAAGATTAATTACCAATTTCCTAACTAACTGGTGGACCCTACAGTGCTTCTAATAACTGACTGTAATGACTGTACACTAACTAACTCCCCTTACTCTCTGTTGATACCCAATTTTGACCTTACATTCCTCAAATAGTATATAGACTTTCAAAATGTCATTTTTTCATCCATTATTTAATTTACAAGATTTATACAAACATTTTCTATAATTTTTCATAATTTTAAAGCTTTAAAATTGATTTTCTTGCATTTTAAATTATTCAAATATCTATTAATTACCCTTTCAAATTATTTTGCGAGGACTTAATCATCTAATCTTATTATTTGTATATGCATATAGGTTTCATAATATTTTTTTACCTCATTTTATACAATTATATTTGCATTATTAGGCTATTTACATAATTTTACAATAGTAGCCTATGTGCTATGCATAAGCACATTTTTTCACATTATTTGTGCCAAATAGCATTTTTTATATTTTTATAGTGTTAAGTTATTATTTTTCAATCATTTTATTTCACAAGTAATATTTTATTATCTATTAATTATTTTATAAATTAATGTTTTAATAATTTTTGTGTATTTAACTTATAGCCCAATACAAGGCTAATTCAGGACCAAAATAAGCAGCCCAGACACCCTAAAACCCTTGGCCCAATTCAATTTAGCCCAAACCAAACAACCCTTTTTAAAATGACCCGGTAGGGACCCGTTCCATGACCCGCCCCGCTTCTCCTCTTATCCTAGCCGTTGATCTCAAATAATCAACCGCCCACAACCTACCCCCTTATTTTATTAACCAAACCCTTGAAACCCTAACTCATTACCCTTAACCTGGCGCCCCTAAATACTCTCAACCTCCCTTTCTCTCTTTTGAAGAACCCTAGCCACCTCCCCTTAGCTCCCTTTCCTAATCCCGTTGATAATGGGATTCGACCATTATTTGCTTACCATATTTGGATCCCTTTCGTACTGGTCACACGTTTATGGCAATACTTAGGTATTTGCCTAATTTTTGCAAATACCACCTCTATATCGGACGAGAATCAACTCAATCTTGGAGATTTGGACAATATCCCATCTATATACACAAAGAGAAACTGGATTCTTCATACCAGTTGGCCAATTTTGAGTTTAAAATATTAACTAGGGTTTGGAGTTTGATATTTTTCCTTTCTGGTTACTCTACTGACTTGCATGTGAGATTTTATCTTTTTTCGTCTAAGTTTACTTGATTTCTTTCTTTATTTTATGTTTAATCGGTTATTTCCATTGTTTGTTCATTCAATTTCAATACTATATAAACCCTTCCCCAATTCCCCTTTAAAAGAAGAAGCTATCACTGCTATTACGCTCTGTGCTTTCCTCACTCGCCCACCTTCTCTGAAAGATAGTATTACCAACCTCCACCGGTGCAAGCACTGTTCGGGGCTCTTACGAGGCTCTTGTGAACTTTGAAGCATCGAAGACCTGTGGTTCTCGCTACTAAGCTCCTTACTATTCTTTTGCTCGTATAATTTTGCTATTGGTCAGTGCTTTTAACCCTTGAAATGTTAATTTTCTTTCTTTCCTTATGCGTACCTATATGTGTTTGAATTCTATGAGCATGATTTAGTTGTGAATCCCTGATATTGCACTATTATGATAATGCTCATGAATATTTCTTTGTCATTATATGATAGTCTAAAACATTTTATATGAGAAATTTTACTGCTTTGTTCTTGATTTGTGTTAGGCTAGTATGTGTTCTTCACTATGGCCTGCACTTCTATGTTGATTCATTGTTTTCTTTTGGAATCAGTTCTATACCTCTAGCATCTGAATACGTTTCAGTTTTGAGCGTGTCTATTTTTATATGAATCTGACTGTTGTGACTATATGTTGTTAGTTATAGAATTTTCTTCATGCCTTGCTTTGGATATTACTACAACTCTATGAAAACCTCCCTCTACTTAGAATGAATCATTTAGTAATGAGTCTTGTGTTTAATTGAATGTTCTTTGTGTACTAGCCACAACTGTATGGAACATTGCTTTAAGGTTTACTCTAAACATGTTTCCATGCTATCCTGATCCCTAACATCACTTAGGATTTTAGGATAAACATACCATTTTCCCTCTTATGTATGTTAATGAGTAACTGATATACCCTTTTTCATGTCCTAAGTTTCTGTACTATGACCTATTCTCCATCATGTTAAGTTCTTATGATATTGGCCAAGCTCCCCCATTGGTATGTTGACATAATGTTTGGGACCTTATTAGAACTTTCATGCTAGAACTGTTATTATACTAGATTGACATTTGAAATCCTTCAGGTTGGTGCTCTATTCTAAATTTGTGTGGCATTGTGCACTCTTGTATGTTGAACCTATAATTTTAGAAAAACCTAATTCCCCTACCTCTTTCAAAAAAAGTTTTCTGCCTAATATGCTAAGTGTTTGAACTTGTGATATCAACCATGTTCCTTGAGTCTTGTTGATTCTCTTTGCATGTATGTTCTTTGTTTAATCACCCGTTATGTGTGCTTCTAAAATATAAGTGCACTTCTTTAAATTCTATCATTTTATCACTGTTTTCTCACTCTCATTTGTTACCTACTATTCTGAATCTACCACTCTAGGCCGACTGAAAGCCAAGGACATCAAAACTCTCTCTATTGACCTCCCTAGTGTGAACACTGCTCGGAGACTATTTGAGACTCTTGTGAACTCTGATACACTAGGAATTGGGGTCTTTTGGTCATTCTCTTTACTATTGGTACTTGAGCTGTCTTTGACACTCAGTTTCTCTCCTCATTGTATCTGCTGAATCTGCCAAACTGGATTGTTTAAGTGACTTTTGTATAATTCAATATCTGGGTCTTTTGGTAAATTTGTGATTGTTTGGTTTGGCTTGAGTTCTTTTATGGCTTTTGGGTTGTTCTGATAGGCATAGTCCCCTGTTTGGATCTGGGCATGCTATTTGCGAAGAAAGAATTTGTTGAAAGCCCAGGCAATACTAGGTAGCTCATTTGGGCTTGTTGTTAGCCTACTATTATTTCTTGTGTAATATTTGTACTTATATTTATCATCCGATTTGTAATAATTTTGTAATAAATAATTGGTGTATTAGTGAAATTGGGAAAACGAGCATACACTCATGTTTGCATGAACGGGTAGAAAATATACCTACAGGGTTCGTATGATCTACTTGTTATCTTATCCAACCTACCGTATATGCTATTCAATTCCCATGTACACTAGTAGAAATCATGCCATTAGGGGAATCACACACTCACACAACTTGTTCACTATCAAAGCATGAGCTTAAGTACTTCATCTGTTCCCCGTATCTACTGCTATGTGTTACTAGACAACATGCCTATAGGATCACTAATGCCCATCTGGAAATCATGCCTATAAGACTTTAACTGGTTAATTTGCTATTGTCATTGTTATCATACTGCCCGCCTAAATTCATTCCTATAGGGGCTAAGTATTAAAAATCAGTTTTCAATTGTCAATCGTTAGAAATCCTGCCTATAGGGTATTATCACTCGCTTAAAATGGTTTATGAGATTAAACATGTTAATGTTGGACTTTCAGACACTGTTTCATTGCTTAACCAGGACACTATTAGAAATCATGCTTATAGGACAATGTCACCTTTCTAAGACGTATATCTATAAAATTAGCGCTAATAGCTCTAAGCTACAAAAACAGTTTACTGCCTCCTCGCCTAAGCCACTAAGAGCAATAACGTTGTATATACGATGCTAGAAGAGTCATATAGAAACTATGTCTATAGGGTTTAATGAATTCAATTTGCCTCAACTCTAAGACTGCTTAATCATAATACTGAATCTGCTTGCGTGCATTCGTTGTCTAAGTGTGGAGGCTAACTTGAGCCTTTAACTGCCTTTATATGAAGTCCTACTTGTTTTGTATGTCACCTAATTTTATCATTTTGAGCAGCCTAAGTAAAGTTTAGAACCACCCAAATAGAGGTCCAATACCTCCTGGACCATAGGCATGGGGCGGGTAGTGCATGCATAGGGTACAACTTAGAATTAAATTAGAGCGCATTTAGGTAAACAACATTAGCATAGTAATCGCCTAGCAGAAGATGATAATATGTGCCCACTGAATAATATGAATAACTATCTACCTTAAGGGAGTTGCGAAGTATTATTTATGTTGCACGGGGTGATCATTTAGGCTAAAAAACTTAGGGCTCCCTTCCCTATTTTCTTTGTACACTTAGCCATCTAATATAGACCGTTATAGTTATATCCTTTTAACTCTTAAGATTTTTTATCAATTCTCATTGTGTTATAAAACTCTCTGACCTTTTATTCTCTTTGTTTATCTGATTATCTTGCCTAATTATAATCCACATATTTTTAAGTTCGGCCGGGACCCACGGTTGTGGACCTCGAGAAGTGCCTAATATCTTCTCTTTAAGGTAATTTGAGCCCTTACCCGATCTTTAGTGGCGTTGACTAGTCAAACCGAGTTATCTGCATAATAGGTGCCCTAACGCACCTTAAAAATCATTAGGTGGTGACTCTTCTTCTTTTAACACTTTATCTCCCATCTAAAAGAATTGTCACAAGGTCAAAACCCGCTTTCGAAAAAAAAGGGGCGCACACTCTCTATCATGTTACTCCTCTTATTTCTACATCCTCTTTATTCTTTATATGTTATGAGTTACTCTTTGATGGTAGGACCTAAAAATTCTTTTCATTTGTTTCCTTACTCTATAGTATAATACTTGTGTACTTATAAATGGCTATGTGCTCCTATTTCTTCACTAAGATATTACAAACCACAAATTGGAAGTTTCTCTATCACCACTGGCCAAGAGAAAAGTAGGGTTTGGTGCTTTTCCTTGTCGATTTGCCTTTTTTTCCCTTGTCATTTCTTTTCTCATGCCAAACGAAGTCAGTGACCCAAACATATGTTGTATCCTAGTCAACAAATAGAATTCAGCAAGAAATTATGCGTGTCCATGAACGTTATTAGAGAGAAAAGAAAAGAATTTTTTTTCACAGCCATTCTGGTCCAATTATTTATGCTTGTATGAGTAGTCCAATAAAAAAAACCTCTAAACATTAAAAACACTAATCCATTGAGTTGGATATGTAAAATACTTAAAACAAGACTTCAAAATATAAAATAAAAACATCAAACAAAGATCCTAGAAAAAATTAGACATATATATTAAATTAAAGATTTATGGAAAAAAATTTAAATTTCAGAAGAAAGACTAACTTTTCATTTAAGGAGACAGGTCAACATTATGGGGAAACAAAAAAACATTCTCCCTCCGTTTCAATTTTACCTTTTCAGAGAAGGATCAAATTGATTAATTTTTTTGTGAATTCGGACATAAGTTCTTCAAATTTTAAATTTATATATTTAGAAATTATATAAAAAAATATTATAATTCACAATAGTTAATAATTTAAAATTTTCAAAAATTAAATAAAATCTTATTTGACTACCAAAGTAATAATAAGTTCGTTCTTTTTTAAACAAAGTGAGTGGCTACATTCATTTTGGCATGCATAAATCTCTAATTTTATACAGGTTTTCTTCTAACACCATTTAGAAATGCGGTAGAGTGATGGAGAATCATCGAATATTTTTTATTGGAGGTTGGATTCGGGCCATGTGAATAAAAAAATCTTTTGTCTTTCCAACGTGGAATGTAAAAATACTTTTTAGCCGGTTTATATGTTTGTGGAGAACTGAATCTTAATTATTTAGACCTTAAATATTAAGTGTGTTTATTTTAATCTGAAAATTATTCCGATTTCATTTAGTGAGTTTGTTTTTCTCATTTTATAACCATAAAAATAATTAAGATCTATAGCAAAGACTTAATTTCATTAAGATGCTTGGCGATTTTTGAGAGGGGTTTCACTAGATTTCAAGAGGTAAGCTACTTTGATCATTCTTATTAATTAATATTGAATACCCATTGGTTTCTACACCTAGATTATGTGTTTTAAGGTGAAATTTGGTTGATTTTGGACTAGAGATTGGAGAGTAAGATTTGAGGGTCGAAATTTGATGATTTTGGTATGGTTGAACTCGTTATGGAATGTGTGATCTGATTTTGTGATTTTTGCCGGGTTCTGAGGCATGACCTGAGAACTTAGCTTTATCATCCACATGCATTACTTATTGTCGTTACCGTCCACCATTATTACCTACCAGCATACTTAACCACTACCATCCACCACCATCATACTCAACTATAGCCGCTACCACTATCATTATCGACTAGCATCACCCACCATCTCATCATTGTCGACTACCCCCACTAAACACCGCACCATTATTAACTAACAATACCACCATCATGGGTAAGCTTTATTACATCCACTCAGCTCAACTACATCACCAACCAGCTCGACCACTATCATCAATCTTAGCCGGCAGTGTCCACCATTCACTATCACTTTCCTCGACCACATCTATCACTATCAATCACCACTAGCTACTACTATCACCATCAACCAAAAACCACCACCAATCATTGTCTCCAGTCGACATCCAAGAACACTATCATTAGCCATCACATCACTAACTATCATATTATTTTTTTTAAAAAAATATTAAATTAATTAATATTTTACTTGAACTTTTTATTTATTAATTTTTAAAATAAAAATAAATTTTATGTGTTCAACTATTAAAAAATAAATAGTCTTAATCATTTATTATTCAAATATTAGTAAACATATTAATATCAAGATGTATATTAAAATTTATACGTTCTAATCTTAATACATATTCAGATGTGCATCAAATTCAATTGTCGTAATCCTTAATAAAACAAATGAGGAGTATACATCTGAATTAGTAATTGATAGTGAGTTCCCGTAAGAAATATTTAAAGAAAGATATTAATATCCTAGGAGAAAGACACAAATAAAATATTGGACAGAAGAAGGGAATAGTGACTAAAACCTAAGATTTAGGCAGAGAAAAGCACGCTGCTCCAGGTCTTGTGCCTATCAAATGTACAACATGGAGATTCCATTTGTTCCCTGGTAAACTCCATGCATATTATAGAGTCTGTATAAATGCCCATAAGATATAGTACTACCTTGCCGTTATTTTGTATCTTACTTTTATTGCTCAAATATAAAACCCTTTTATTTCAAGGAAACCACCTCTTTAATTGTTCCCGCTGTTCATATTATTATCTCTCAATTCAGAATATGTTTTATGTAGAGTTCTCGTTTAGCAAGATTTTGTTTTTAAAAAAAAAAATCTCGATATTTACTTTAGAACTTGGCTAATTTGAATTTGTCATAAGGCTCGTTAAGGAGGAAATATTTTCCGTCACATTTTTTTAAATTATCAAAGCTTGAACCTAAAACCTGGGTCTTATCTATTCTACCCCATCAAAAATAGTGTGTAGCGAGATCTACTTTCAAATACTTTTTGTACTATTTTAATATGATAGAGTTGCAATTTAGTAGTATTTTTGTATATTTTTTAATTTTAAATTTTAATTGAAAGTAAAAACTATTCAACTTAATTATTTTCTAAAATTAAATCAAAATTGCACGCCGCAACATATATATATATATATATATATATATATATATATATATATATATATATATATATATATATATATATATATATATATATATATATATATATAAAATTTGTTATTGTCACGACTATTTTGAAACATTATTATTGTTATTATTACAACATTATGATTATTTTCACTGTTTCATGTTCTTGGCAATGATGCAAACAGCATGTTCACTAAAGCTTGTGTCATGATTGTTTGGAGGTTGATCTCTATAAGGCTGATGTGTATAACGACAAATTATTCAGTTCACATATTAACATAAAATTTGTCTTCTTCCTCATGTGTTTTGTAGCACTTAAGTGCAGACATTGATAACATAGAGAAGACAGCTGAAGATCCTTGAAGAAAATAAGTACTGTGTTAGTGATATATATATATGTATGTATATATGTATGTATGTATGTATCCATGTATACACAAATATATAATTATAAATCACTGTTTTTAACAAATGCTTGCACAATAATTAACATGTTGGAAACATAACGGGCTAGCTAGTAAATAGACCCATAAGAAGTTACCAACATCATGCAACGTTATTCAATCAAGTAGTAAGTGCAAGGGCCGATTTAGGGGAGGAAGGGATTCACCCGAATAGTCAAACTCCTTCGCTAAAAAATTACATTATATATAAGGTATAATATATTTTTTACCTGTTTATCGTGAAAATGGTAATAACAATTAAATTTGATTATGAGACTCTAAAAATACGTGATCTATTTTTATGCTAGCTGTTAAGCAGATGGTGCTATGAGTGAGGTTTAGAAACGAGATAAGAGTAAGGAGTAAAGAAATAAACAAACCGATAGGTTAATAATCGGGGCCTCGAGGTCGATTCCGGAGCTCGGCTGCGAGCTATCGAAGGTGATCGAGGTGTGACTAACAATTACAATAAAATCAGCGGAGGCTCTTTATGGCCATTGATAAGCAATAAATGATGAACAACAATGAAGATAATAAATGAAAGCAATAATATCAAGAGAATGTGTTAGAGAGCAAAGAGAATGTTCTTGTATATTTCGTGTGGAGTGGCTGAAGCAACAAGGGTTTCTAAAATGATAAGGATCCCCTTTATATATGCGAGAAATCCCAACATAGTACAAGATACATTAATTACAAAGATAGGGAGATGGGACGACTAGATGACACCCTGATTTAGGGTCAGGGTAGTCCACTAGGCTCTGTCAGTCCTAGCCGTGTACTTTGGGAACTCCCCATTTCTGCCATAGCTGTGGTCAACGTTATCCCAAGGTCGGGCGTCGACGAACCTCAAGGGGGAATTGGTACCCTCGAGGCTTTGAGATGATCTTCTGAGGTGCCTCGATAACGAAGAATTGGATCCTTCGATTTCACCGTATACAGATAGTCCCCGTATTCTTAGAGAGAAGCGACAAGAAATGATTTTGACACCCAAATCTACGGACTTCCCGCGATGATGTCATGTTGATGATATCATACTTATGACGTAAGCCTTCACGATAACCGGGACATCCCATAGACTTGTCTTTTCAACGCCATTCAATGCGGTGCCGATTCCCATTCTTCAAAGCGACAATATCGCCGTCGATCCAGTTTCCAATGACGCATTGATTACGCTTGCCGATCCGTCTTTCAAAGGCATTAATGGTGTTGTTGGCCATACTATCACCCCTATAAAATGGGGGCCTTCCGATACTATCTTTTTATTCAAGTGCCTTTCAACTCCTTTCCATCCCTTTCTTCCCAGTATCCTCTTTCATTGCTACCCACCATGTTTGGGGTCTATGGCCTTAAGGTCTTACGGCAACGTTCTCATCAGTCACGCTATGGCCTTTTGCCTGGGCTTTTCTTTGCCGAGCAAGATTATACTATCTTGTCGTTGTTGTTACGGTTGTTACTGCTATCATCATTGGTTTGAGGTGATGAGATAAGGGGGCTGACTTCTTCCGACTTAGGAGGACATTTGGACTCTACACCGCTGCTCGGGAGGGCGTTCGGGCTATACACCATTGCTCACTCTCCTACTTTGGCCTGTTGTGGCACTTTATCCCCTCGCTTTTCCAAGGGATAAAATGGCACCACCGGCCATTTGACTTGCATGGCACAATGTCCCGGAAGGCAACCTAGAGCAGTCGTGCAAGTAGGGTTGATGCCCGTCGAATCTTCAACCTCTTGGCTTCGGCGGGCTATGTCTCTTTTTTCTGCTTCTTCTGCGTCACTTTCCTCTTTTTCATCTTTGCCTTTTCCTCTTCTTCATCTTCGCCCTCAAAGATATTATTCTGGAGGATCGAGATGAAACCCTAGAGGAGGTGGCGGTCGAAGATATTGTCGTCGGGGATGCATGCTCGAAGAGATGGCGCTCGAAGATGCTGCTGCCGAGAATGTACCTTTGGGAGTAGATTAGGCTCTTTTCTTTTGCTATGTGTGTACTCTTTTGCTTCTTTGTTTCTATGTAAGGACGCTTCGAGGACTTTTGTAATCAAGTGTTTTCTGAATACAAAGACGTTTTCCTAAATTTATCTTCGATGCTTGCTTATGTTTCCTTTTATTTGCACTTATGGAGACTCTGAATGCGTGACTCTATCGGCTACTGCCAATATCGAACCCAGATGCGAGTGTTTTTCTTGACCTTTGATTAACTCATACGGCCTCTCATGGAACCCTTCGTCGTTCCTTGGATCGAGCCTGGATTGGGCCGATAAACTCGGGTCGTCGGTACCCTTACTTCGAGTTGAATGGAAGTAACGCTTCAAGCCTTGAGACCGTGATTTATCACTTAGGCTCTGCGGTAATTTTTGAGGGGAAATTTTCTCGGAGGCCCGAGGATAGGGATTGAATTTGAGCTTTCGAGGGCAGTTCCCGAGTGGCGGTTCATTCAAATCCGGACCACCTGGAGACTTGCTTTGAACTTAGTGTAGATAGGCATAAGGCACTGTAGATAGATCCCGGTAGAGGGTTTGTCCGAACTCAGACGGTACCCCGAGGCCAAGCCCATACGGGTGGAGTTTAAGTGCTTATTTCCTTAGAGCCTAACTCCTTTTTGGCGAAAGTCCCCGAGGTTGGGTACCACCTCAAGACTTGTAATGATGCCATTGGCTTCTTGGAGCCTAACCTTTTTCTGGTGGAGGTCCTCGAGGTCGGGTACCACCTCGGAACTAGCGATAATGTCATTGGCTTTTTAGGGCTTAACTTCTCTTTGATGGAGGTCCTCGAGGTCGGCTACCACCTCGGGACTGGCGATGACGTTGTTGAATTTTTAAGGCCTAACTTCTCTTTGGTGGAGGTCCTCGAGTTTGGGTACCACCTCGGGACTTGTGATGATTCCGTTGGCCTTTTAGAGCCTAACTTCTCTTTGGTGGAGGTCCTCGAGGTGGGGTACCACCTCGAGACTTGCGATGATGTTGTTGGCCTTTTAGAGCCTAACTTCTCTTTGATGGAGGTCCTCGTTGTCGGGTACCACCTCAGGACTGGCGATGATACCGTTGGATTTTTAAGGCCTAACTTCTTTTTTGATGGAGGTCCTCGAGGTCGGGTACCACCTCGAGACTTGTGATGATGTTGTTGGCCTTTTAGAGCCTAACTTCTCTTTGATGGAGGTCCTCGAGGTCGGGTACCACATCGGGACTAGCAATGATGTCGTTAGCTTTTTAAGGCCTAACTTATTTTTTGATGGAGGTCCTCGAGGTCGGGTACCACCTCGGGACTAGTGATGATATTGTTGGCTTTTTAAGCCTAACTTCTTTTTTGATGGAGGTCCTTGAGGTCGGGTACCACTTCGGGATTGGCGGCGATGCTGTTGGCCTTTTAGGCAGGCGAATCGTTGCCGCTTTTTCCATATATAAGGTCGTTTCTGCTCCTTTGGAGATCCCACCATTCTAAGTAGTTACCCTTCTTTCTCTGCGTTAAGTCTTTCATTACTTCAGTACTAACGTACTTGTATGGATTCCTGCTTTAGTTCTCAAATTTTTCCATAGCCATGACTGCTACATCGGGGTCCGTTCGGTAGAGAGGGGGGAGTTCCGCCTCCAGCATTCAGGACCAACGAGAGTATAACTTGAAAATTACTTGAGCACCTTGAGTTAGTGAGAAAAGATTGCGGATGGAGGGAGAAAGTAGTGTTATAGATATTTTCCCCGGATGAGGGCATCACGGATCGTGCCAATGGATTTTTAAATGTGAACACGTATCCTTTCACACTGGGCCCCCTTGATAGGATTGCGCTCGACTTCTGTTTAAAGTATCGGGTTACCTTGGTGCAGGTCCACCTGTCATTTTGGCGAACAGTGTTGATGATGAGATTTTTCGGGGAGCAGGCGGGGCTTGAACTTACACTCAGTCATCTTGTTAGGTTGTACCGACCCTTTCATCATCGAGGTCTGCTAACCTTGCGATGTCGATCGACCACGCCCTTCGTTGCTGATGATGAGAAAGATGGAGACTGGGAGTGGATGAGTCGCTTCGTCCGAGTGCGGACCGCTGGCATTATCCCCATGGAGCTTATGGCATTCCCTGAGGAATGGAATTTTACATGTAAGTGGTGCATTTCGTGCCTTCTTAGTTTTGTCTATGGAGAAAGTTGGTTTCGTAACCGTGCCTTCTTTTCTTTTTCTACAGCAATTTCATGGGCGCCGGGCGACGTTCCTGATTTGCTGGATTGGGTTCGGAAATTGGTGACCCACTCAACCTATGATGAGCGCAAGTGGCGAGTTTTGTCCCGGGACAGATGGGAAGCAAAACATCATGGTGCGTGTTGTGCTATTTTTTCCTTTCTCTTCCTTTATTTGGAGAGGTATTTTCCCTTTATGCGTATTAATCTTGCCGTGTTAGGCATCGGAGAGCCTTCCTAGGCGAGGCCGCGCTCTTCTGGAGATGGGGAAGGGTTGCCAGCTTTCGGGCTAAAGAACGACAACAATAAGGGAGAGATGCTTTTTCTGGGCGATGCCGATCAAAGCAAGGCAAAACAGGACTGGGGCTTCAGAGTGGAAGCATCGTCCGAGCCTGCCGCGTCCATGATTCTTGGTTCTAGAAAGGTGGTTTCTCTATTGGTGTCGCCTTCATTTTCCGCTGGCAGTACTTCGAGGGATACCAGAAATCTGGGGTCACATACACCGAGCGACCGTGCCTCGACCGGAGTCGACCCTTTCAGAGCTGAGAGGATTAGGTTGGAAGATGTGCGCTCAGCCTTCAAGGAAGCCCAGTGACTTTACTTGGTGGTGAGTTTCGGCACAGGCCTTTCGAACTTCGCGCCTTCCCTTCCTTATTGGGTTTTCTTTTGCAGGCTTTCGACAAGCTTAAGTCCGAGCTGCTTCATCATGAAGCCAGGCTGCATAAAGCTCTAGATGAGGAGAGATCCCTTAGGCTCCTTTGTGATGAAAAGGAAGTCGAGTTGGTACACTTGCGGTATGAGGTGAGTCGGAGCTTGAATTATGAAAACTACTTGAAGGAGCAGGTAATTTTCTGTCCCGGGTGAGCGTGCGTTCCGCCTTCTAGCTTCTGAGGCTAACGCTTCATTTATTTCAGTTGCAGAAAAAGATGGAGGCCCTAGAGCGCCTTCGGGATGAAACTGGCCGAGCTAGGCGTGAGCATGATGAGCTAAAAGCTGGGGCGGAGGCTCAGCCTTTAGAGAGGAAGGGTGCTCTGGCTAAAGTTCCTGCTTTTAAGGCTCAACTTTGTTCAACTCGTGATAACGCTTCGGTTCAAACAGATATGATCACGAATCTCGAGTCCGAGCTTTCGAAGGTCAGGGCTAAGATCGTTGATGCCCGGGCTGAAGCCGTAATGAGCCGAACTAAGGCTGACTAGGAGATGGTGATCTATTTGAATGACGCTACCGATGTTCAAGCTGAGCTGAGAAGGATCCTCGACCGCGAAGAGAGGATTGAAGAATATTCTCGTTGCAAATCTCGAAGAAAGACCCTCGAGGAGATCCGTGCTAGGGGTTTCGTCCTCTCGGAAGAGTTGGCGCGAGCTAGGGCGGACGAGTGTGATGCTCGGTTACTTGTGTTCGACACCGAAGAAAGCAAAGATGAGGCCGGCAGGCCATAGCTCCCAGGGGGCGTAGATTTCACCATCTGTACACAACATTTTCAAAGCATGTTTGTAGATGGAGATTGCATTTTTTTGCATATATGTATAAAATAAAATCTTGCAGCTTTATTTCTCTTGTATCTCTTTGTCTCGAATTTGGCCAGGTGAACTAGTCTTTGGGTTGGTGAGAATCCTTAGATTTGTAATATGGCCCTAGGGCTCATTAGGCTACCCCGTAGGCTCTTACGCGCTTGGTCGATGCGACCTTTTAGATGGGCTGGCGACAATGCTCTAATGCCTTGGGCCGGAGTGACCTTTTAATGTAAGCTGGCATTTGAGCTCTTACACTTTTTCTCTTGGGCATTTTAGTTAATTTTTTTGGGTTCAGTCTCCGAATCGAGTTTCGACTCGAGCTCATTCGACTAGAGCTCATTCGACCCTCATGTTTTGTATTTATGCGGGATGGCGACAATGGCTCTTACGCCTTGGGCCGATGTGGCCTTTTAGTATGGGCTGACGACAATGGCTCTTATGCCTTGGGCCAATGCAGCCTTTTAGTGTGGGCTAGCGACAATGACTTTTACGCCTTGGGTCGAATCGACCTTTTATTGGCTTTATTTTTCCTCGTTAAGGACTTTTTGAGATAATTCTTTCCTGATTCTTTGATGGTTCAATAAAAACCTCGATTATGAGCCGTTATGTGGCGATAATCGAGCACCTCGGGAGGTTTAGCTCGGAGGCTGAGTATCTCGAAGCCTATGATTTGGAGCTAACATAGTCGAAGCTCTTTTGCCTATGTCGAGGGTAGCCTATTTAACCAGTTCTTTTCGAAGTAGATTCGAAGTAATTAAAGGCATGTAATTTTGTAGTAACGGTCAGGTATCCCCAAGTCGCGTTAGTTCGGCTGGTACAACCTTGTGACCGGAGTCATTTGCACTCGATCGGAGCCTTTAAGTCCCGAGTAAAGTAGTTTCGGCATCTATATCGAGGGTATTCCTTTTTAGGGGTCTTACAAGTTCGATATATAGCCGATACTTTGAGATCGTGTTTATGCCTTTAGTGAGGTCTTACAAGTTTTACATGCCTTTGAGGTCTTACAGGTTTAGATACTTGGTACAAGTATTGTTCATGCCTTGCTTGAGGTCTTACAGATATTGATGTTGCCTTATGTAGGTCCTATAAGACCGAGGTTGCCCGCATATGGCCTTACAACCTCAGGTTTTGATAGGTCAATGGAAATGGCGCTTGATGGCAGTCCCCGAGTCGTCAAGGGTTTCTTGACTCGGGAGCCATTACTTGTAAACTTGGTGTTGCCTCATTGAGGGCTTACATTTGGGAATTTCCGACCCGGAGGCTTTTTGAGTTTTTGATGTCAGTCCACGAGTGTTCGGGTCATCTTTTCGATTTGGAGTCTTTTGTGATCTTGTTGTTGGCTCATTGAGGGCCTACGAGCTCGACACTCCGACCCAGGGGTCGCGTTGTTGTGAGTTGTTGACGCCAGTCCCCTAGTGTTCGGGACACTTTCAGCCTTGGAGATGTTTCGTGATTTTCATGTTGCCACGTTGAGGGCTTAGGAACTTGGGATCCCGAACCGGAGGTTGTTCAGGTGTTGAATTGTTGACGCCAGTCCCCAAGTGTTCGGGTCGTTTTCGACGTAGGAGTCGCTATCACGAAACTGCTGAGTATCTCTTGGACTGTGAGATGCTTTGATAAAATGTATTCTTTGATTACTTGATGCAAGTATACATATTTTCGCCGTCGAGGATGCATCTATACGGACACGGTTCGTTCGACCGTTTGGCCTGGTATATCATTTTCCTATTGGGACCCCATTTGGCGTTTCTTAGCTTTTCTAAGTGGATGGCCTTCCGGGGGATGCCTCCCAGTGTTCGAGGTTGATTGAAAAAGAAGCCTTGAATACTTGTCGAGTCTTCCTTAGGTAGCATGTAGATGTTGCCTCATTAAAAACCTTGTCGGTAAAACCCTTTTCGGGATAAAAGCTCGGTCGAAGGAAAAGAGTGCAACAGATGCTTTAAAACCTTAAGGTCTTCGGATTGGGTTAGCGCTTTGACTGCTTCGGTCGGGCGCTTTCATAAGGGTTAGTGTAAAATATAAAATGAAAAGGGAGATGGCTATACCTTAGTATGGGATGTGCCAGCGATGTTTTGAGGTCCGATATGTCTCAGTCACTTGTGATGAGGATGCAGTACGGTCCTTTGTTTTTTTTAGTTGGTCTTAATCAAAGATGTAATTTGATTACCCTTTGGCCCCTTTGCGGGTGGAGGTATTGGTGCCGGTGCCACATCGTGCACCGCGAACATTTCTCGTGCCGCATGCTATTCCCTGTAGACGGTTTTAACCCCATCCTTTGTTGGGAGTTTCATAATTTGGTGGAGGGTGGATGGTACCACTCTCATGCAGTGTATCCACGGTCGTCCGAACAAGGCGTTGTAACTCATGTCTTCTTCGATGATATGGAATTTGACGTTTTGGGTTGTGTCGGCCACGTTGACTGAGAGGGTAATTTCTCCTTTCGTTGTTTCACTTGCCATGTTGAATCCATTGAGGACTCGAGTGGCGGGCACGATTTGGTCAAGCAGTTCGAGCTGCTCTATTACCCTCGACCTGATAATGTTGGCTGAGCTACCTGAATCCACGAGTACACGTTTCATTTGAAATGTATTTACGAGGAAATAGATTACCAGTGCATCATTGTGAGGTTGAGACAAGGTCTCGGTGTTCTCTTCGCTGAATGTGAGGGCATCCTCGGGTGTATACCCCCTGGTTCGCTTTTCTCTCATGATGAATATTTTTGTCCTTCTCATCACGGGTACCTGTGGGGGCATCGATGCCTCCCAAGATCATATGGATGACATGTTGTGGATCATTTGTTTCATTCTTCTTGGCCGCCTTCTTTCTCGGAACTGACCTTTGGCTCGGTCACTGAGGAATTCCCGAAGGTGATCTTTGTTAAGTAGTCGGGCTACCTCTTCTCGGAGTTGGTGGCAATCCTCGGTCCTGTGGCCGTGCGTGTTGTGAAATTCACACACTAAGTTATGATTCCTTTGTGAAGGATCTGAATGCACAGGCTTGGGTCACCTGGCGTCTCTGATTTTACTGATGGCGAACACGATGTCTGACACATCGACGTTAAAGTTGTACTCTGATAAGCGAGGTGCCTACGTTGGCCCTGCATTCCTATCGAATCTAGCTCTGTTTATGAGTTCCCGAGGATTCTATTCTCGGTCTATCCTTCGATCATTGCGAGGTGGGTTGCACCTCGGGGCGTCCTTATGTCTTCGATATACGACTGATATCTTTCTTTGTTTGGCTTTGGCTCCTTCGCCATAAGCCTGCTTGGGTACACTGAGCCCGAGGGGCCTCCTAGCTGGTCGTCTTTGACCCTGATCTTCGACTGGTATCGATTGTGGACATCCGCCCAGGTCACAGCGGGAGACTCGACCAAATTTTGTTTCAACTACTTTGAAGCCACCGAACTTTGTTCATTCAGACCTTGAGTGAAGGCCTGCACTGGCCAGTCATCGGAGATTGGCGGCAGTTCCATCCATTCCATTTGAAAACGAGATATGAACTCTCACAGCATTTCGTTCTCCCTCTGCTTGATCTTGAACACGTCAGATTTCCTTGTTGCTACTTTGATGGCACCGGCATGTGCCTTTATGACGGAGTTTGCCAGCATGGCAAATGAGTATATGGATTTAGGAGCTAGGTTATGATACCATATCATGGCCCCTTCAAGAGTGTTTCCCCGAACTTCTTAAGTAAAATGGACTCGATCTTGTCGTCCTTTATGTCGTTGCCCTTCACTGCGCAAGTGTAAGCAGTAACATGCTCATTGGGGTCTGAGGTCTCATTGTATATTGGGAGGTCTGGTATTCTAAACTTCTTTGAAATGGGTTTCGGAGCCGCTTCCTCCTGGAACGGCCTTTGTATGAACTTCTTCGAATCCACCCCTTTTAGGATCGGGGGTGCGCCCGAAATTTGGTCGACCCTAGAGTTGTAGGTTTCGACCTTTTCGTTGTTGGCTTCTATCATTTTCTCTCCCGATTCGATCCTTCTGATGAGGTACTCGAGCATTTTTACGATGACAGGATTGGTCATCGACCCGTTATTGCTCGATCTCTCCAGTACCTGTTCGGCTGGGAGAGCTATCTCCGGAGCTACCGTGCTAGGAGTTTTCTGGTGACTTTGCAGCTGAGCAATAGCCAGCTGTTGTGCCTGCAACATTTCAAAAATAACATGAAGGCTAACATCCTGTTCTTCCCTAGCCGGGGTTTCCTGTCGATCTCCTTGGTGTGCGCTAATGTCAGTATGGGAGCTTATGTCGATGTGTTGGGCTTCGCGTGAGACCGCATCCATGGGGATTGGTTCTGGTGCATTCTCAGGGTTTTGTGGTGGCATACCAACACCTGGAGCATCCACATCGTTTTTCCGTGGTCCTCAAAATTGTTGTTTTCACCTCCATTCACTGAGTTAGACATTTTGACTTAAAATCGAAGATCTTGGACAAGAAAAAGCGTAAAAGATAACTTGTGTTGTATAGCTAAACCAGCAAGAAAATAATCACTATTATTTTTAGCCCCACGGTGGAAGCCAAACTGTTTACCGTAAAAATGGTAATAACAATTAAATTTGATTATGAGACTCTAAAAATACGTGATATATTTTATGCTAGTTGTTAAGCAGATGGTGCTATGATTGAGGTTTAGAAACGAGATAAGAGTAAGGAGTAAAGCGATATACAAACCGATAGGTTAATAATCGGGGCCTCGAGGTCAATTTCGGAGCTCGGCTGCGAGCTATTGAAGGTGATCGAGGTGTGACTAATAGTTATAATAAAATCAACGGAGGCTCTTTATGGCCATTGATAAGCAATAAATGATGAACAACAATGGAGATAATAAATGAAAGCAATAATATCAAGAGAATGTGTTAGAGAACAAAGAGAATATTCTTGTATATTTCGTGTGGAGTGGCTGAAGCAACATGGGTTTCTAAAATGATAAGGATCCCCTTTATATATATGAAAAGAATCCCAACATAGTACAAGATGCATTAATTACAAAGATAGGGGATGAGACAACTAGATGACACCCTGATTCAGGGTTTGAGTGGTCCATTAGGCTCTATCAATCCTAGCCTTGTACCTTGGGAACTCCCCATTCTGCCACAGCTGTGGTCGACATTATCCAAAGGTCGGGTGTCGACGAACTTTGAGGGGGGAATTGGACCCCTCGAGGCTTCGAGATGATCTTCTAAGATACCTCAATGACGAGGAATTAGACCCTCCGATTTCACTGTATACATTACCTCTATATTTGACTCTATGGTTTGAATTCTCTTTGTAAAGTCATTGGATTAATTCTCACTAGCTACAATCTTTTTTAATATTTTTTCATTTTGAACTCCCTTAGTGGGAATCCTGCCTCCACCACCGCGTTAGTGATATCGAATACATAAGGTCTAAAAAAGAGTAAATTAATTAACTTGTATTTAGGAAAATTAAAATCCTTGATTTAATAGGATTTCTCATTCCAAACTCTTTCAAAATAAAAAGGGGGCGACTTGGAAGCTAGAAATGTGAGTTCGCTTCAATCAAAATCAACAAGTTGAGTGGATAATGCATAACTCAATATAGTTAGGAATTATAATTTTGCCGGTGGAAATCTTGAAATATTCACTGAGGTGGGGGGGGGGGTGGGTGGGTGTTCGAGATTCAATTTGGTAGCTTTTTTTTTTATCAAAAAGGAAACTCCATCCGGTTCGATTTCTGTTGAATATTTCGTTTTTTTTCTTGACATGTGAAATACAAATTCAATCTAGTAGATGTTTATCCCAAAAAATGAGTAACAATTTAATTTGTACGTGATTCAAAGGATATGTGATTTAATTTAATATGAATGATCTAAAAACAATAAGTAATTAAATTAAAGAAAAAATAAAAGTTCAAACCAATTGTAATGTGATGATCAAGTCTGGTCCTAGGTTGAACAGTGAAATTCGACCTCGATCGGACCCATGATATAAGTTCGGTCGCGCGTAAAGAAGAGAATGATTGAAGAACACTTTGAATAATAGCTAGAATACAAAAAATAAACTTTTATTGCTTTTATTTGCGTGTTAACCATGTGTCAAAATAAAAAAAACTTTCCCCTTTATATAGTAAGGGAATTTCAATCCTAGCATAAGTATAAATAAGATAAAAATCTTCTTTTTCTGGTAAATGTCGATCCATAGTTGATATCGGACCGGATTCGCGTCGTAATATCCGGTTGAGGGCGAGTATTACGGCTCCCTGCTTGTCATGCATAACCATTCTCCACATTTCCTGTGGTATAAAAACTTTACTTGGTCTGGGTCCATTATTTTACCGCACCCGAATCCAAGTACATCGTTCACTCCTCCGGAGTTCCGATACGAGGGATCCTTCGACCTTGCTTATAATCGTGTTGAACTGTGCTTCCCCCTTCTTTCCTTATTAGGGAATTGAGGAAAATTTGCCCCCGATTTTACTTGTATACAGATTGTCCCCTCGCTTTTCAGATAGCAGATTTATTGAAGCAATGGAAAGAGATAAATTAACCCCGGTTCCTTCTTTCATACACCACAACCGAGTTGACAAGTCTATGAAACATCTCATCAGTCGCGTCGTTCTGACTTCGGACGCATGTCAGCCGCCTGTTGACCATCCCCAAATGTGAAACATCACACATTGATTACTTTTATCTATAAAAGCTTCGGTCACTTTTTTACTTTTTTACTTTCCGATTCCAGAGCTTCTTAATTTACCCCCAAACTTTTCACTTATTCTTAACACTTTCAAATCTTCATATATTGTTCCACAGATCTTCATATTTTCATCTTTCCATGTTCAAATCTTCATACTCCATCTTTAAATTTGATCTTCATACCTTCATCCTTATCTTTAAATCTCCATCCTTACCTTCCAATATTCATCCTAACCTTTAAATCTTCATATTTCCCAGAATTCAATGGCAAAGTTTTCGAAAATTATTCCTCAATAGACCATCCCTTCAACTTCTAACCTGACCACGGATCCTGAGGTGGCCCTAGAACCTTCCCTGAAGAGCTTCATCCCCGGAGGCTAATCCATTGAGAACAAATTCAAGGTCGGGAAAGCCTCCAGTCAACATGATCGAGGCGTGGGGGTATGGAGCTACATATGCTCTAAACCGAGGATACACTCCCTACAGTTCAGGAGGATTACAATTGGGAGGGCAAAGAAGTGGTCGTCCCTGGTCCCGATGAGGACATTACTACTCATGTGGATGGGTATCTAAGTGTTTACACTTACCCCCTCACACTTGCCCCGATGGATCCCATAATCCTTAGCTTTTGCAAAAATTACGAGGTTTGCCTCGGGTAGATTCACCCGTCCTTTTGGAGGATGGTAATCTTCCTCCGCCATTTTGTCAACAACACCAAACACCTTGATTCACCATCGACCACCTGCTTCGTCTCTACAGTCCCCAAGTTTTTAGAGTGGGTTTAATCAAGCTCGTTCGTCGGGCAAGTAAAGCTTCATTTTCAAGAATCAATGAAGATCCGGATCGAGGCTGGTAGGGGAGATTTGTTCGGGTAAAAACCGAAGATCTCATTCCCTCCAAATTCTTGTCATTTCCTGAAAAATGGAACTTAGCATGTAAGTTCCTTTCCTTTCTGAATACTTGGAATTTCTTTTGTTCCTTTTTCTTATTGCCTGCTTCTACCATCGTGCAATGGTTGCTCGAGTTCCTAACGCAGTTCCTCACTTCAAAGAGTGGGTTGTGGGGATCTACAAACAATTGTCATACTTTAAGCGCGAATGTGCAAACTTTCAAAAGGAAAATGGGATGTCCGTTCCCATGGTAAGTGCTCCTCCCGATCAAGTTTATTCTCACACTCAACCGCCATTTCCACTAAGTTTCCTTTCTTTCATAGGTTTGCCCAAGACCACTGAACTTCAGGCATTGGATGAGGACAAGACTCCGTCCTTGCTCGACAAACCCTCGGCTCCAGGACAGCCTGAAGCTACTGCATAGGAGAAGAAGAAAAGAGAAACTCTTCAAGCTCTCCGAATGATGAAGCCAAGAAGAAGAAGGTAACGATCCATGTCCAAAAAAGAAACAAAAAGAGTACCCTGGCTAGGGTACCGGACTCTGACTCCCTCTACCGGCTTATGGATTAATCTGAAGATGACGATCTAGAGTTTGTCGCCCATGGGTTGGCCATTGATGAGGAAGAACAGGAGGCAACCAGAGGTAGTGTCCGAGAGGCCGGTCCCTCTTTAGTCCGGAAGCCAGAGGGAGAATCCGAGGCTATGGTATCTCGAGAAACTATCCCTGCTTCAAGGAAAGTCGACGGTGTCATTGCCATTGTGGAATTACCGTCCCATATAGAGTCCTTATTCGACGAGGCTCAGGCCGTCAAGGAGAAGCCAAATGAGACGGCATGGGCCGTAGACAAGGCCCTCAACATGTTCTTTAAAGGTGTGGACATGGATCGTGGAAAAGGATGTGTCGTAGGAGCAGGCGAGCCGGGCTCGAGCCCGAAGCTGGTGAGGCAGTTCCTTACTCGGAGCGTGGATCCCGATCGTAAAAGAATGGTCGTGTTTACTATCCCGACAGACACCTGGGTGCTGTCTACTCCAGTGGGCGTGGCTAGATATCTTTGCTGCTTAGTGACCGAAGAGGACCATGTGAAGATGAATGAAGTGAGCACATCGAGCCTCTTCAACGAGGCATAACATGCACTGAATCAGGTAAGTTTCCCTTTCCTTTTGTCCTTCTTGCTTCTTATTTAACTTCAGCGTATTCTAATGATCTTATTGATTTGTTTTTCAGGTTTCGATGCTCCACCATGAAAGCTTCCACCGGTCTCCAATGGAATTCAACCAGCTCGAGTTTGAGCTCAAAGAGCAAATTCGACAGAGGGATATGTACAAGGCCCTTAGCAAGCAAAAAGACGATGCCCTCAAGGATCTGCCCATTCTTCAAGCTGAGCTAGAAAAATCTCGAAGGGAGGCTTTATGTGGAAAACGGGAGCATACCGAACTAGTTGAAAAGGTAAGGATATTTGAGATTAAAAATGAGAGGTTGATCGTAGTAGCTAACGACGCAACCTTACAGGTCCAAGAGAAGGTAGACCTGATTGACCAGCTCTGGACCAAGATGAATGAGCTCAAAGCTTCTACCGAGACGCTGAGGAGAAGGATGGACCTTTTGTCCTTAAAAAAGGAGGCCACCAAAGAGGAGTTGGCATCGGCCAAGGACCAACTCCGGGTGATGAGGGAAAAAGACGAAAAATGGTTTCAGCTAAATGATGAGCTCCGAGCTCAACTAGGTTTGCCCATTTCGGAATGGAACAACCTCGGTCGGGTGTATACTACTCTGAAGTCCAAGTTAGAGGCGTCTTTGATTGATTCCTTCGAGGTCGAGGAGATGTTGGCCCAATATAAAACCAACGTAGAAATAGCCAAGGCCCGCTTAATAACAAAGGCCGAGTATGTGAAGTGGCTCACGGAGGGAGACCCGTGAGATTGAAAAGACTAAGAGGATTGAGGCCGAGACAAAAGAGTTATATGAGCTCGAGGGCTCTGGTGATCTGTTGGGCTTCGGTGAAGATTAGGTGGAGATGCCTTAGCTTATTTTTTGTTTTCCTTTGTACATTCTTTTTTTATTTAGAGGCCGTTTTATTGTACCTTTGTAAATATTTTTTTGAATATATTAAATTTTCCCTTCAGCTATATTGTGTCTTTTACTTTTTAGTATATATTCGCAACTTTCTATTTGACGATTGTCATTAAAGCCTTATCATAAAATTGGACATAGTCTAGAGTATTCGTTTTCCCGAAGCCCGAATACGATTTTGGTAATAACTCAGAGTTTCTTAGGCTTTGAAACACTTGATAAAAATGAATCCTTTTAAGATACTTGAATGTTTTAGTCATACACGATGGTGTTTTGCCGAGGGCAACCTTTTAATAGGTTTTAATCATATGTAAGGACCTTATTTTCTGAGTACGGACTTGGACGTCTCCGAGCTGTTTTGAGTTGACCGTAGCCTTTCATGTTGGGCCCCTACCTATAGGCTTGGTGCCCCCGAGCTTCGATAGCCTGAGCGTCCGATCATTTTATCCGAGAACAATCCCCGATTCGGGGTGGCCCGTAGGCTCAAGGATATAGAATCCGCTACTTGTTTTAAGTAACTCAGTGAATATATAACGGTATAAATGTAACGTAATAGAATATAGAGGGCAAATTTTTTTAATTACTTTGTATGTACCAATACACAAACGGAGACTCATAAGCTTTCTGCCTTGGTAAGAACAAGCTACATAGGTACAACTCATTTGACCATTTGATCCTTATAATGAATTCTAATAATCGAGCCTTGGCTTTTAATATCAAATAATAACACTTTATAAAGATCCTAACTTGGTGGGTAATGACCCCCGGTATTTGAGACCAAACTTGTGAAGGCTCGAATACTATCGGTCTAGTATGGGTGATCGACTACTCCGGCTTTAGGCCAGCCTTCAAAACTAAGGTAGCACGTTTACTGTTGTTGCATTAAAAACCTTGTTGTAAAACCCACTTTGGAAAAAATCGGTTCAAGTGAAAAAGAGTACAACACGTGCTTTCAGACCTAATTGTCACATCTGCCCTTGGCTAGGTACCTGCATAGGTTAATCAATAGTATAACAAATTTCAAAAGGGAATTGTGTTCGTACCTTAGCAGTATTACCGCTTTAAGTGTGCTACGTTCTAGTTGTTCGGTAGTTGTACATTGTTTCCCGACTCGAGTTTCCCGTCGCTTGGGTTCTTGGTGTGTAGCATTACTTTCCTTAACACCAAGTCCCCAACTTGAAAATGTCGAAGGTTATCTCTTCGGTTGTAGTACCTCCCCACTCACTGCTTTTGGGTAGCTAACTGGACCAGGGCGGCTTCTCGACTTTCCTCTGATAAGTCCAAACTCATGGTCATGGCCTCACCGTTTGACATTTTGGTAACATATTGGAACCTTAGGCTCGGTTCCCCCCACCTCGATCGGGATCAAGGCTTCCGCGCCGTAGACTAGAGAGAACAAGGTAACTTCTATACTCGACTTTGAAGTCGTTCAGTATGCCCACAAGATTTCGGGAAAGATTTCTTTCCACTTTCCCTTTGAATTGGTTAGCTTCTTTTCAAGTTTTGGAGTACAGTTTTGTTCTTTGACTCCACTTGTTCATTCACACTAGGGTGGTAAGCTATTGAAAGTATCTTTTTGATTTTGTGATCCTCGAGAAACTTCCTTACCTTGCTGCTGACGAATTGATTTCTATTATTACAAACAGTCTCAGATGGTATCCCAAATCGACATATTATGTGATCCCAAATGAAGTCGATGACCTCCTTCTCTCAAACTTTCTCGAATGTCTGAGCTTCGACCCACTTGGAGAAATAATGTTTCATGAATAGTATGTATTTGGGCTTTATCGGGCGTCCATGGCATGGGACCAACGATGTTCATCTCCCATTTCATAAATGACTATAATGATAGGACCGGGTGAAGCATCTCTCCCGGTTGATAAATCCTTGGGGCGTGTCTTTGACACTCGTTTCATTTTTGTACAAAGTCTTCCGTATCTTTCTCCATCTCGTTCTAGTAGTAACTGACTCTGATTTACTTCCGTACTAGGGATTCTGCTCGCGAGTGGTTCCTACAAGTGCCATCGTGGACCTCTCTCATAGCATAGTCAGTCTCCCCCGGACCCAAGCACCTAGCTAGTGGGCCGAAAAAGGAACTCTTAAACAATTTTCCCTCGACCAAGCTATACCTGGCAGCTTTGGTGCGCAAGGCTCTCGACTCATTGGGATTCGATGGCAATTTTCCTATCTTTAGGTAGTCTATGTATTTGTTTCTCCAATCCCAAGTCAAGCTTGTTGAGTTTAACTCGGCGTGACCTTCTTCCACTATCGAGTTCATCAGTTATACCACTGCCTCTGATTTGAATTCATCGGAGTCGACAGACGACCCCAAGTTGGCTAGTGCATCAGCCTCACTATTTTGATCCCAAGGTACGTGCTGTAAATTCTATTCCTTAAATTGGTGTAAGGTCACCTACAATTTATCCAAGTACCTTCGCATCCGTTCCTCTTTAACTTCGAACGTCCCGTTGACTTGATTTACGACAAGGAGGGAGTCGCATTTGGACTCAATCACTTCGGGCCCCAGGATCTTAACCAGTTCTAGACCTGCAATCATAGCTCATACTCGGCTTCATTGTTAGTAAATTTTACAATTCTAACAGACTGCTTAATTATGTTACCCCCATGTGGTTTCAACACGATACCGAGCTTGGACCCATTCGTGTTGGAGGCGCCGTCCGTAAATAGGGTCCATATCCCCGAGCTAATCCTGGAGATGGGCGATAATTCCTTCTTGACCACGGGGGATCAAGGCTGGTGTAAAATTGGCCACAAAGTCCGCCAAAATTTGAGATTTTATGGCAGTTCGGGGTTTATTCTCGATATCATACCAGCTAATTTCTACGGCCCATTTGGTAAACCGACCCTAGAGCCCGGGTTTATGCATGACATTCCTCAATGGGTAAGAAGTCATGACACATATGGGGTGGCATTGAATAAAAGTTCTTAATAAGGCGAGCGCCAATTTTTCTAAATGCGGATACCACGTTTCGGCATCGCCTAGGGTTCTACTAACATAATAAACAAGAAATTGTGTACTTTCTTCTTCCCGGACCAGGACACCACTTACCGCAACCTCGAAAACCACCAAGTAGAGGTATAGTTTTTTGTCCGTCTTTGGGATGTGCAATAAGGGATGGCTCGATAGGTATCACTTCAGTTCTTCTAAGGCTTGTTGGCATTTCGGGGTCCAAGAGAAGCTGCTCTTCTTTTTCAAAAGTGAGAAAAATCGATGGCTCTTATTCGAAGATCTTGAAATAAACTGGCCCAATGCAGTTATCTGCCCAATCAGTCTTTATACCTCATTAAGGTTGTCGACTATGGTGATGTTTTCTATGGACTTTATTTTTCCCGAGTTGATCTCTATTCCTAGTTAGATACCATGAATGCGAAAAACTTGCCTGAGCTAACCCCCAAATCACACTTCTCCGGTTTAGCTTCATGTTGTATTTCCTCAGTAGGGACTTAACCAACATATCATCAATATAAAATTCCATTGATTTCTCTGTTTGTTCTTTGAACATCCGGTTAACTAGGCGTTGGTATGTGGCACCAACCTTCTTTAGTCCGAATGGAATTACGTTATAACAGTAGGTGCCGAATTTGGTTATGAAATAGGTCTTTTCTTGATTGCTTGGGTTCATCCGAATTTGATTGTACCTGGAATAAGAATCGAGAAAACTCAGTATCTCGTGTCCTGCCGTCACATCGATCATTTGATCAATATTTGACAAAGGAAAAGAGTCCTTCGGACATATCTTGTATAAATCCTTATGATCTACATACATCCTAAGTTTATTTCCCTTTTTAGGTATGACTACTACGTTAGCTAACCAATCCAAGTAGTTAGCTTTCCGGATGGAACCCATTTTTGGAAGTTTAGATACCTCGTCTTTGATGAATATGTGTTTGATTTTGGACTGTGGCCTTCTCTTCTGTTTGACTAGATGGAACTTTGGATCCAAGCTTAATTTGTGAGTCATCACCTCCGGTGGGATCCCTGTCATGTCTAGATGGGACCGGGCGAAACAATCGACATTAATTTTAAGAAAATCAATACATTTTTTCCTGAGCTCGGGGGTTAATCTCGTGCCCATGTATACCTTTCGATCTAGTAGGTGCTCGATCAATAAGAACCTTCTCCAAATCCTCGATCATCGATTTGGTGGAGTAAGTGTCATCGAGCACTGTAAAAGATCTCGGGACGCCGTAATCATCCTCGTCGTCTGCTCTGTGTTCTTCCTATTTTCCCGACTCTGTTATGGCCAGTACCATTGATTGCTATTTAGTTTCTTTTTCTTTGGTCGGTTCCCTATTCTTTTATATCGAAACCACGGGCACCGGGATTATTTCATCGACAACGATCATTCCCTTTGCGGTCGGCTGTTCCCCGTAGACTATCTTGACTCCTCCCGGAGTGAGAATTTAAGCGCCTGATATAAGGCCGAAGGCACAGCTCTCATGTTGCGAACCTATGGCCTTCCGAATAAGGCATTTTATCTCATATCCCATTCGTAACGTAGAACTTTGTTTCTTGGGTGGTCTCGGCAGTGTTTATCAGTAATGTTATCTCACCCTTTGTGGTCTTGCATGCTATGATGAACACGTTCAATACCCGAACCACTGGTACAATTTGGTCCTACAACCCTAGTTGTTCTACGACCCTCGATCTGATGATGTTAGCCAAGCTAGCTGGATCAATCAACACATGCTTAACCCGAGATTTATTGATAAGTACGGATATTACCAGTGCATCGTTGTAAGGCTGGATGATGCCCGCGACATCTTCGTTGTTGAACGAGATAGATCCTTCTGAAACATAATCTTGGGTGCATTTTCCCTCGTAATAGAAACTTTGGTCGATTTTATTATTGGCCCTTGGGGAACATCAACTCCCCCAATGATCATGTTGATCACGTGCTGGGCTCCTCTTGTTCGACCTGTTTGCTGGTGTCCCTATTTCTTAAGTGGTTTTTGGCTGGCTCGCTTAGGAATTCCCGAAGGTGTCCATTATTTAACAACCGAGCTACTAATTCTCTTAATTGTCGATAATCTTCGGTCTTATGATAGTGAGTACTACGGTATTTGCACATCAAGCTATGTTCTCTCTGGGCGAGATCGAATTGCAGTGGTCTCGGCCACTTGGCCTCTTTGATACGTCCTATGATTGACACTATACTTGCAGCGTCTATGTTGAAATTATACTCTAACAATCTCAGTGTTTCTCTACTCACAAGCAACCTATCAAACACACTGTTGCTCATCAAGCCCCGACTGCTCGGTCCTTGATCATTTCTCTTGTCGTTCCTTGTCGGGTGGCGTTCGGATCTGTTTTCCCTCCAATGCTGGTATCGATATCATACTGGCCTCTACTCTTGATCGATGCTTCTCTTAGACCTGTCAATTGTTATGACGAGGTAAACATACCACAAAGGGGCCCTGAGTTGGTCATTCTCGACTTTGATCTTCAATTGATACCTATTATGGACGTCAGCTCAGGTGACCGCCGAGTACTCTACCAAGTTTTATTTTAGCTGCTGAGAAGCCATGAAACTTCGGTGGTTGAGCCCTTGAGTAAATGCCTGAACGGCCCAATCATCCGCGGTCGGGTTCAGATCCATCTGTTCCATCTGGAATCTCGATACGAACTCCCTAAGCATCTCGTTATCCCTCTATTTGACCTTGAAAAGGTCTGACTTTCTCGTTTCGAACTTGACTGCGCCGGCATGGGCCTTTAAGAAAGTATCTACAAGCATAGCAAACAAGCCAATAGAATTTGGAGGCAAGTTGTGATACCATATTATTGGCCCCTGGATAGGTTTTCCCAAATTTTTTCAGCAACACTGACTCAATTTCTTCGTCTTCCAGGTCATTCCCTTTGATTGCGCATGTATAGGAGGTTACATGCTCATTTGGGTCCGTAGTCCCATTATACTTGGGTATGTCGAGCATTCAGAACCTCTTCAGGATCGGCTTCGGTGTCGTGCTCGGAGGGGGGGGGAGGCTTCTAAATGAAGTTTTTAAATTCCAGTCCCTTCAATATCAACGGAGCTCCCGGGATCTAATCGACCCTAGAGTTGTAAGTTTCCACCTTCTTGTCGTTGGCCTCTATCTTTTTCTCGCCAGACTTCACTAATTGCTTTGTAAATGCTTCGATCATCTTCATCACGTCAAAAGTTTCCCCAGGCCTGAATTCTCCCGGTTCCACGGCAACTTGTTCACCCCTTCGAGTATTTCTCCTGGTCTGCTTAGGCTCGACCCTGGTAAAGGCTTGGATTTGGTTCTGTAACTGCGCTGTTGCCGCTTGCTGAGCTTGCAACATTTCAAAGATCAGTTGTAGGCTCAAACCATCCCCTTCACCTTCGGGCGCTTCTCGAGCTAATGGTCGAGGTTCCCCGCGAACGCTGTTTTCGAGGTCAGTTGGTAGATTGATGTTGATGGAAACCTATGAGTTAGCGTCGATCGGGTCGGCGACTGGGGCACCATTGGGATCAACACCGGCATATCATTGCTAGGTATCACGTTATTGTTTTTGCTATGGTAGCCTGGTTGAGCGTCAATGTTCAAGTGGGTCACTAATAATTTGACACCCTTGGACTAACCTAGAACCAAAACTTCAAAGAACAAACGTAAAACATGGTGTGTTATGGAGATTCATATCAAATCACCACTATTATCCTTTTTCCCATGGTGGGCAACAAACTATTTCCCCCCAAAAAAAGTAACAATAAAAATTTGTACGCGGTTCAAAGGATATGTGATTTAATTCAACACGAATGATCTAAGAACAACAAGTAATTAAATTAAAGATAAAATGAAAGATCAAACCAATTGTAATGTGATGATCAAGCATGATCCTAGGTTGAATGGTTGAATAGTAAAATTCGACCTCGATTGGACCCTCAATATAAGTTCGGGGGCGCGTAAAGAAAGGAATGACTGAAGAACACTTTGAATAATAGCTAGAAGACAAAAATAAACATTTATTGCTTTTTTTTTGTGCGTGTTAACCATGTGTAAAAATAAAAGAAACTTTTCCCTTTATATAGTAGGGGAATTTCATCCTAGTACAAGTCTAAATAAGGTAAAAATCTTCTTTTTCCGGTAAATATCGATCTGCAGTTGATATCGGACGGGATTCGCGCCATAATATTTGGTTAAGAGCGAGTATTACGGCTCCCTGCTTGTCATGCATAACTGTTCCCTGCATTTCCCGTGGTCTAGAAACTTTACTTGGTCTGGGTCCGTTATTTTACCGTGCACGATCCCAGATGCATCGTTCACTCCTCCAGGGTTCCGATCCGAGGCGTCCTTCAACTTTGCTTATAGACGCATCAAATCGTGCTTCCCCCTTATTTTGCTTATTGGGGAATCGGGGGAAACTTTGCCCCCGATTTTATCCGTAAACAATAGAGTTACCCATAAACTTTACCACAAGTCAAAATACGTTTAGCAAGAATTTAACAATTTGACGAATTTATGATCTATTGAAATATTATCATTCTTTGGGTTGGAGAAATATCGCTTACAGATGCCTACAAAGGTGAATTTTGGTCGACGTTGAATTGGATACATTTCTTTAGGAATGAGTTTTGGGCTAAAGAGTGGAAACTTTTAGAACTTGGAGTTTGACACTTGACCTCCAAATATGAGTGTCAAATGGGCGGCTCGGGTTGATTTTTGGCAGATCAATGACCCACCCAAAAGTTAATATGGGCTGAGATGGAGTAGGTCAAGATAGACTAAAATTTAGGTCATAACCCAACTCCGCCAACTCATACCAAATTTTAATTAATGTGTGTTGTTTTCTTATAAATTGTTCAATTATCAAGATTTTTTTATGGTCATATATAACATATCAAACAAAAAAGAATTATTTTAAAGATATTTTAGCAAACTTGCGCATGGATCAATTTGGGCTAAAAATCAGTCTAACTTTAGATGGGCTAGGTCAAGATTGGCTGAGTTCAGCAATGGGCGGGTCAATGAGGGGCCCAACCTTGGGTGGGTTGAATGAGTTTGGGCTGAATTTAGGCTTAAATTGCCACCCCCTATCTCCAACGCAGAAAATGGAAAGGTTACCCAATTATTCTTTGAATTCAGTAGTCACATGCATCAGATAAATAAACTGTGTCTATTGGCAACCACCTTTGTTGCTTAATGCGTAGCTCTAACAAGCATAGACATGTCTAAACTGCTGCTCTGAGAATTACGTAGACGCATCATGTTAGACGTCACAACTAACTTAAGGGTTGTGAAATGAAATTTGAATTTACATTTTCTTTTCAATTGGCACTTAAAGTTCCATAAATATTCCCTATTTTACTGTCCTATCAAGCATACTTTTAACAACAATAACGGCAATAACAAAATCTTTCATATTATTCATTCCAACTAACTTTAGGTTGAGAAATAATTGATTGCTTGATAATTGATCAATGGCCTATGTTGCGCGGACTCTCCAAAACAGCTGCCGCACCCGTGTCGGATCCTCCAAAAATACACTACTTTTGGAAGATCCGACACCCACCCATCGATTTTTTCGGAGAGTCCGAACAACATAGTCAATGAGCGTATTCCCAATTAAATAGTAGCATATTCATTGACAATTAAATCGTACATCACACTAAGTCAATCTTTAACTATGTTGTCTATGTAAAAGTTATACACGGAAAATGGAGTACCATAAAATCAGAATGATTCAGATAAGCTTCTTCTTTTCAAAGAAAGTTTTCAAATGCCAGAACTGCAAACCTGCCACAGACAAGCATACAAGAATGGACAGGCCAGTCATCCAAGCCATTTTATCGTTGGTAGATATGTTAAGGTCGTGCATTTCTTCTTCCCTGCACCATTATCGACTTAGTTATTATTAGCATAGATTCACGAGGCTCAGATAAATAACAAAACATAAGATTAAACTCACCTTTCTCGGAGATAAAACATCTCATCATGGATGGCTTGGACAGTCTCAGCCATATGTTTTAGTTCTAACTCCATTGCCTAGTAACAGCAGAGATGAAAAAACATTACATGTGTCTCCATTCATCTTCAGAACATGTTGTCATCACATTCATATTAAAAAACCAGGAGGTGCTCTTTTCTTCTGCTCCACACTTCCCCAGCCCCTACCCCTTGTTTTAGGACACATTACACCAACTACATATAACAAGAATGTACCTCGACACAACTTTTGAAACATGACCAATAATTCTGGCAGCAACTTTTGAATAACAGACGATTAACTTAACTAAAGGCAAGAAAGAGCTTTAAGAGATGGTCACATGTTCAACTACAACTGAGTCATCATTTCTATTTCTCAAGGGCGAGGAGGACGCAACAAGGTTCTCAACATAATCAGTCTTAAAAGGTTACACAAAGCATTGGCGGGATGCTTTTAGTCAATGATGGCACATCACATGAAATGCATAGACAGCATAGAATAAACAGTATGTCAACTTCATGCTGCAGTATTGCAAACTAATACAATCAATGGATTTCAACACCCTGTGTTGAGGAACTTCAGATTTTTGTTTTTTTTTTACCACCCCACCAGCCAGAAAATAAAAGGTCACCATCTAGGAGTTAATCGAGCATTGAGCTATCGAAATCGAAGCTAAACAATATAATCCTGCTGCGCGTGATAAAATAGTTAGATAGCTAGTGACAAGTAGGAATAGTTTAGTGGAAGGTCCCTCCACATCCACCAAGAGGCCAGGAGTTCGAGTCAACAAGAGAGCAGAGTGAAAAAATGGCAGCTGTAAAAAACTAAAAATGATACATCAAAGGATCTATCCCAAGAATATGAAGAAAAAAATATGTACACCTAGTTGCGAAGTCAATTTGAGGATACCAATATTCCTTTTTTAATTTTCTCTTAATGAATTATTCTTTTCTTTTTTTTAAAGAAAGCCTAGTCTTAATCTATGAAATATGCTTAGCATACCTCTTCAGTGATGCCTAAAAGTTGGAGTTTGATGAAAACATGTGGTGCTGTTGGTTAATGAGACAGCAAAGTTGCAAATTATAGCTATTTTCCTATAATATTATACCCTATGTACTAAATACAAAAATAAGGACCACATAACCTCTTAAAGATACCAAACTGTACTTTTTAGACAATCCATGTACGTTATACACCACATTACAAACGCTATAAATTTGTTTTTATTTAACAATGTTAGTTCTAAGTTTCTCCTAATATTTGGCCCAAGATATCAGGGAATACTAACTATAATAATAAGTGAAATGCTGAGGATTTTAATTTGTAAATTTAAAAATAAATCATTCTATATTTTCCAAGAACAGGAAATTACTTTGGTTTTTGAAGCGTACACTTTACATATAGAGATGAACAAAATTAAGAAACAGTCAATACACTATGTCTTGAAATTTTAATTGTAGTTCATTAAGAAATTAGAACATGTGACATGGTTTTATCTAAGTATATCTTTTTTCTTATAAATTATCTAATTACATCTCTTTTGATGAAAGAATACAGCCATTAGAACAACAATTAATAGGAGTCACCAATTATCTCTCAGGTGACGACCTCTTTATTTCTAACTCATTTCCTCTTTCCACTGAAAAAAGGAATTACTTAGAAGTTCTTTTTAATTATTAAGTAATAAGCCTTGGGCAATCACATTCTCTATCTAAGTCATACAGTTCTGTAAAGATATACTTTAATCTCATTCTTAATCAACTACACCTCTACACCTCAACCCATGCTAGTTGGGAGCGTCTATACAAAAGGAATTGCAAATTACTTAACAGCACAAGAGAACCCCAAAAAATCTGATACCATACTGATCAAAGAAGAAAGCCCCCAGACCTTCTAAACCAATCATTTCGTTCTTTTCTTTTTTGAAGTTTCGGCTCCCAAAAGTTGAAAGTAGCCAAGGATCAACTGTGCTAAAAGACGCAATCTTGATCGTTTCACAAATGGATTATGATACTTCTATTAAACAAGCTAAACGTGAAAAGTTCACGGAGATTTAGGAGTTCTGGCTGAACGGTCTATTTTACACCACGAATTGTAGAATGCATGCGGAGCTATATTGCTATAAATAGCCATTAATTTTCTTGAAACCAAAAGATAGACAGAGCCTAACCATTATTAAATTGAGCTACACAGATAAAAAGTAAAGTTCAGGGCTTACCTCAACAGAGGCTTTCTTGGCAACATTTGTCCAATCCTTAGCTGCAACACCAGTTTTCCACTCAAAATCAACAGTCAACTTAACCGGAGGCTTGTGATCAGCAGCAACAAAGCAAGACTGATAATCCCCAGCTTCCACAGTCTCAAAAGAAAAATGCCCCTCATGGACATTTTCCGCATAGTGATAGCTATTTCCATGTTCAGATGTTGCCTAAAGCACAAAAAACAAAGAAAAGATATCGTCTCAGCTAAACCAGAAGAAATCCAGATAATCAAAGTAAGGCATATCGAAGAACAAGGACAATTTTTAAACTTTGAATATGAAACCATCAGAACAAATTACCTTAAGACCCGAATACAATGTAAGTAAATACGAAAGATTCATATAGTAGACACCAACTAATTTGGAAGTGAAGCATAGTTGACTGATTGTCTGAATGATATTAGAACACATTCCATTCTTGATAGATTTTTAGCCTCTGACTACAGAGTCAACGCAAATCAGCTGGACAATTCTTGACCAACCATAATTTCCAAATGAAGCTTTAAGCGATTTAGCATATCCCATCAAGAAAATGCAGGTAAATCCATAGCTTTAACCGACACATCTATCATAAAAAGCTAAAATACTTGTACTAGTCTTAGATAGAATTTCTGGTTCCAAATTCAAGATCAAACACATTTAATATTTTGTGGAACTCGAACATCAAAATTCTTAAATATCTTAAAAATAAGATTTTTATACTAAAAATTACATAAAAATAATTTTTTTTCCTTCCATTGCACCATACAAAGCTCCAATCAAGTACAACCAGTTGCTAATTGGAAAAAACAAAATAATCCCATTTGTTTCTTACCTCATAAAATCTATGAAAGTAGCAAAAAAAAAAAGAAGTAAATATTTACCCTGACGGTGACTTTGTGTGTATCAGGCAAAGGATGGCCATCATTTGGGTTAATGATATGATATTTTCCTACAGTCATGGAATGGCCTTTGATTTCTTCAGATATGCATTTTGTATGACCTGATTCTATTTCAAATCGTAGAGACTGAATTTGAGTTAACGAAAACCCCAAGATTAGAACAAGAAATAGTGCATTACTTCTCAAAATCATCATTTTCTTGTTTGACAAGAAATAAAGGACAATAATCACAGTGGAAAGTTGCTAATTTTTTGGGTGTGAGATTGAAGTGGAAAGAGCCTTTGTCTTAGGGAAGAAGTTGAGTTGAATCTTTGAGATGACAAAGAGAGGAGACAATGAAACGGGATTGAAGAAAGTCAAAGACTCAGATTTCTTTGATCTATTTTCTTCTTCTTTTCTGTTTTGCACTTTCATTTGGCTTATTTTATTATTGATTTTTAATTACTTTCTCATGTCGATAGGAAGTAGTAGTGATAACATGATGAGACTACTACTAGCGTCTTTTGGCCAACCTACAAAAATTAAATTAAATTTAAAGTATTTTTTTAAAAGGATTAATTAATTTGAAAAATAATTTTCACCATTAATTAGTATTTGGTAAGACTTTTAAAAATTATTTTTACGTATTTTTTTAAAAGTACTTTTCAAAAAAATACTTTTGGTGAGAAGTTATTTTTTTCTGCTTTTCCAAAATTATTTCTGCTTCTCCTCGAAATTACTTTTTTTCTTCCAAAAGTTTGGTCACACTTAAACTTTTTAAAAAAATAACTTTTAGAAAAAAGTACTTTTAAAATCGAAAAAGCTTGACCAAACATGCTAGACAAATACTTTGATTCCGTAGAGAGAGAAAGTACACATTATACCTTAGTAATTAAAAAAAAAATCATACATAGATTGTTCTAATTTATATGTTCTATTTTGCTTTTAATCTCTTTAAAATAATATTTTTTTATATTTAGTAACTCTTTAACATTAATACTTTATATGCCATAATTAAAACTACAAAATTCAAATCTCAATCTATTTGTTTTTTAAAATTTCTGTGTCCCGTCAAATTAAAATACAAAATGAAGTCAAAGGGGTGCATAGTAGTCTTTTTCTTTTTCTTTTTTCGTAGGAGTAGCTTTTTAGAAAGAGACAAACAATGTCGAATTCCACGGTAGTTATGCAAAAATGGCTAACATTTAAATTTATGTCCGATTAACTGAAGGTGTGTTTTTTCTTCTGTTCCTTTTGTTGATAATAAAAGATAGATCAACGTTATGCCTTTGACTTTTAAGATGTGGACACACGATAGGTTTTTTTGTTTATTCAATAATTTTATCTAGCTTTTAAAGTTACGCATTCAATATTTCTTTTGGAGTCTCAATTAATCATAATTTGCGTTAGGTAATATCTATTAAAAGGTGAAGCACTCCCTAATTAATTTGAAATCATTTTAGAGCTGTGAGCACCTAATTTTTGATCATATTTAAAAAATTTAACCATTTTCAATATTTAAATATTTTTTAAGTTTAATCTATATATTTTATCCTTTATTTCACTTTTTAGTAGGTTTACTTAAGAAAATTAAAAATCACAAAAAGAGTCACACTTTTAGATATTAGTTTTACTTTCATTTACGAAAAAAACACAAATAATATGTTTTCTTCTTGTGAAAAATTACTATTTTATAAGTCTTTTCAGTAATTTCCTATACTTTTCTAGGTCTAAGAATAGTTAGTTAACATTTTACCTAACAATTTTAATTTAGTAGGGATAATATTTTAATTTTGTTTGTTATTCTTTAAAAGAAACTAAAAGAGGAAAAAAAGAAAAAGGACTCGGAGGCAAAAGAATGCGGCTGATTCTTCTAGAAAAGGACTAGGGGTGTCACGACCCCAGTTTCATGTCGTGATGATACCTACTCTCTAAGATTAGGTAAGCCAAACATAGATAGAGAAATAAGGAAAATAATATTAAAACTTCAAATTAAACCTCTACACTATTATAATAGCTCAATAGTACAACTATAGGGGCATCAAATTACTAAGTCATACCATGAAAGTTTGGGAGAGAGTGGTAGAAATGAGAGTGCGAAGGACGGTGTCTATTTCAGACAACCAGTTCGGGTTCATGCCGGGACGATCTACCACAGAAGCTATCCATCTTATTAGGAGGATGGTGGAACAGTACAGAGATAAGAAGAAGGATCTCCACATGGTGTTTATTGATCTGGAGAAAGCGTACGATAAGGTTCCTAGGAAGGTCTTATGGAGCTGCTTAGAGGATAAAGGGTCCCGAGTAACTATATTAGGGTGATTAAAGACATGTATGATGGAGCTAAGACTCGGGTTAGGACAGTAGGAGGCGACTCTGAACACTTTCCAGTTATTACGGGATTGCACCAAGGGTCTGCGCTCAGCCCATTCCTATTTGCCCTGTGATGGATGCACTGACTCATTATATTCAAGGGGAGGTTCCATTAGGGGTGGGCATTCGGTCGGTTCGGTTCGGTTTGAATAAATTCGGTCCGGTTATTCGGTTTTCGGTTTTGTAAATATGATAACCGAAACCGAACTGAAATAAGTTCAGTTCAGTTCGGTTTTTTAAATTTCAGTTCGGTTAATTTTGGGTCGGTTTTCGGTTTGAACATTATCATATTGGGCTGGGCTTATTCTGCTTAATAATTGGACTAATTTGTTGGTTTTTTTCAAAATTTTGGACTTTTTGAATGTGTTAAGTCATAAATATGTTCTTTTCAGTGTAAGCCTGGATTTTTGAACTGTGGATGAGATGACCGAAAAAGGAGCAATTCATCAATTAAACATAACCAAAGGATGCTGCTAATTACACGGTTTACACCTCTACTTGGTCCATACAAGATCCCACAATCATACAAACAAATATAAACTAGGGAGTAGGGATTAGTAGTTACAACCAAAAGAGCACTACATTACAGAACCAAAAAACCAAAATAGCTATGCTGCTTTGCTGCCACTGGTTACAAGTTACAGCCATGGCCCATGAGAGAACAAAAAACTTAGAATCTATGCTACTTTGCTGCCATTGTTTAGTACAAGCATATTACATAACCAAAAGAGTAATCCAAAAGTTAGAAAGTTTTCATGCTGCTGCACAGCTGAAGTCTCAAAACCAGAGAAATAATTACATTAAGTAGCATGAAACAAGTGAAGTCTATTTACTATAGCATCACTTCCATCTAGGCGCCATGATCAAACCTTTGCAACAAAAGACATAATTATAGGTCAAAAACACAATTGATTTATAATAAAGTATATCAATGTTATATCTTCAAATATACAGAAGGCTATCAACTTACCAGTTACCACACATGGTACATGTTGCAACTATATGTCAATAATAGTTGAATCTTTTGCACTATCAGCCAGATCTAAGGAAAATATAGAAGAAAACTTTGTCATGCATCATCAGTGTTAAGTAAACTATTTGTAATATAATAAAGGAAAGACACAAAATAATTACCAAGTTCTAGTTGTTCTAGATACTCCAAGTCTTCCTCAACTTTAATAGGAATAGGTTCACTTCTAAGCCAATCTTGAAGACAAATAAGAGATTGCACCAGTTTAGGCGTCAACGAACTCCTGAACGAGTCAAGAATGCGACCTCCCGTGCTGAATGCACATTCAGATGCAACACTTAAAATAGGAATGGCTAATACATCACGAGCCATCTCCGCAAGAATGGGAAATCTAGGCTCATTCATTTTCCACCACTTTAAGATTTTAAAGTCATCTGTTTCAGGCTCAAGATCTTCAGCAAGATATCTTTCTAACTCTGATTTAGTACCTAAACCTCCGGTCACTTCCTTATGTTTCTCAAATTCTAATTTTGTTCTCATTGTTCCTCTTTTTAAAAAGCTACCATAACCACTGACAGTAGTCGTTGTGTTTCTAGATGAAGCAGATGATGTTCCTATTGAATTTTTTTTAACATAATAATCAAACAAAGAATCCATATAATTTTTCACCTCTAAAATCAATTTTTTCCCTTTGTTTTCTCCAAACATCCTCACAATTGCAAAAGGAACATATTCAAGCTTGTTACGGGGATCCAAAATTGATGCAATAAAGATCATCTTGTTCATTTTTTCAGGTTCACCCCAATACTTGACAAATTTTTCTTTCATTTTTTTTGCCATTTCTTTCAAACTAGTATCTTCATGTTCCATCCACTCTTTCAATATAAGATCAAGCTCACAAATTTCAACAAAATGCACATTGGAAGTGACATAAATAGAACCAAAAACCCTCAAAGTAAGCAAATAAAAAGCTTCAAGAAATTTTACCATTATTCTCACATTATCCCAGTCAACACTTGTGAGATCACCTGCACTAGTTCCATCTTCACAAACATAGGTACGAAGATGATGCAACAATCCAATATCAAAGAAACTATATTTGTCAAAGGCAAACTCAAATTGTTGTGATGTGTCTAACATCATGTATGTAGAGTTCCATCGAGTTGAAACGTCTAAGCATAATGATCTCTTAGAAGTTAACTTTTGAGATTCACAACATTCTTTAAACTTTCTAATCCTAGCGGGAGATTGTCTAATGTATCTCACAGCTTGTCTAACTCTCTTGATAGAAACACCAATTTCTTTCAACCCATCTTGTACAATGAGATTAAGTATGTGAGCCATACATCTAACATGCAGGTGTTTACCATTCATTATATTAGTTCCCCAGGTAGTCAATTGTTTAGACACTTCTCTTACTGTGACATCATTGGAACTAGCATTATCTACAGTTATAGTAAATACATTTTCCAACCCCCAATCAAGCAAACAATTAGTAATTACCGATGCCATGTCATCACCCTTATGACTAGAGATAGGACAAAAGTTTATTATCCTTTTATGCAATTTCCAATCTCTGTCAATAAAGTGAGCAGTAAGACACATATAGTTTATTCTTTGTATAGAAGTCCAAGTATCTGTTGTAAGGCAGATTTTAGGACGTGCTTCATTGAAGGAATTCTTCAAACTATGTCTTTGTTCACAATAAAGTTCATAACAATCTCTTGTCAATGTTCTACGAGAAGGAATTTGAAATTGAGGCATTGTGACTCCCATAAACTTCTTAAATCCTTCCTTTTCAACAAAACTAAATGGCAGTTCATCCAAAATTATCATTTGAGCTAAAGCTTTCCTACTAAGTGCTCGATCAAATTTCCAAGTGGTAAGCACCCCTTCATTTGCCCCATTTGAAGCTAGTAGAAAACTGATTTGTGTTTGACTATTATCCATGATACGGGGCATTTTGGGACACTTAATGAGATGATTGTTCATTGATGTAGTACCATTACCTTTCGTAGCAGCAGCATAAGTTTTTTGACAGTAGTTACATTTTGCTCTTTTAGCTCCACTAGGATCATCATATTTCTCAAAATGTTTCCAAGCATCAGATCTAGGTTGCATCACTTTCCTTTTCTTTGGAGCTTCATCAGGACTGTCTGGACTGAGACCTTCAGTATTAGGTATGCTATCATTCGAACCCCCACCTTCGCGGGTTTCGCTTACCCTACTTCCATTTTCTTCCATCTACAAAAAAGAATACAAACATAACAATAAAATACTGAGCAGTGATACAAACATAATACATAACAATAAAATACTGAACAATACGATGGTGATGAAATTGATGCAATGTTGCATCAAACACAAGTACACAACTCTCAGTGAGTATGACCCATGTAATGTAATGAGTATGACCTTGCTTAAAAAAAATTACTGACCAGTGAGCTTTTCTTGTTTTAATAACAAGTTAGAACCTCTCAACTCAACAACACTAAAATCAACAAATATTACAAGAAAATGGACATCACATTCAAGAGTCAAGACTCAAGACTTCTTTCTATGTTGCATGCATCTTTAAGTCTTTAAATACTAACTTTTCACAGGAAAAAAATAAAAAATAAACTGAAACAAGGGAAAGAAGAGAAGATCGGCGAGGGTCGAGGAGTAGAGAACACAAAAAAAAAGAAATGAGCGAAATATAACAAAAATTAACCTTACCTTCCACAAGAAATTTGACGACAATGATAGATCCCCAGCGTATTTGGGAAAATCACCACTCCACCAGTTTATCAATGGAACCCCTAGCGTATTTGGGGAATTGGGGGGGAGGAACTGCCGAACTGAGAAGTGAGAAGTGAAGTGAGAAGAGAAGGGAGAAATAAAAGCCCTAGCTGCCTAACTGCCTAAGAAAGTAAGAATGGGAAAAGAAAAGGAGATGATCAGCTGATGCCTGATGGGCAATTGGGTATTTGGGTTTGGGATGGGCTGATTTTAATGGAACATAAACTTGGGCCTTAGCCTATATAAGTATGGAAGAGCTGAATTCAGTTGGGACTTGGGCTGATTTCAATGGAACTTAAAATTGGGCTTAGGCCTATATAGCCTATAAAGAATCCATGTAGTATTAGTTCGGTTTTTCGGTTAACCAAAAAATATAAATCAATAACCGACAACCGAACCAAAAAACTGAATTTTAAAAATTTTAATTTGAAACCGACCGAAAAAACCGAATAACCGAAACCGAAATTTAAAAAAAATTGGTTCGGTCGGTTTTTTCGGTTCAAACTGATATATGCCCACCCCTAGGTTCCATGGTGCATGCTATTTGCTGATGACATTATTCTAATTGACGAGACAAGAGGCGGCGTCAACGAGAGGCTAGAGATTTGGAGACATGCTCTTGAGTCTAAAGGTTTCAAGTTGAGTAGGACGAAGACGGAATACCTCGAGTGCAAATTTGGAGTTGAGCCGACGGAAGCGGGAGTTGAAGTGAGGCTTGACTCTCAAGTCATTCCCAAGAAAGGTAGTTTCAAGTACCTTGGATCGGTTATTCAGGGGATCGGGGAGATTGACGAGGATGTCACACACCGTATAGGGGTGGGGTGGATGAAGTGGAGGTTAGCGTCGGGAGTTTTGTGTGACAAGAAAGTGCCACCGTTACTAAAAGATAAGTTTTATAGAGCAGTGGTTAGGCCTGCCATGTTGTATGGAACTGAATGTTGGCCGGTAAAGAACTCACACACCCAGAAGATGAAAGTAGCAGAGATGAGGATGTTGAGGTGGATGTGCAGGCATACAAGGATGGATAAGATTAGGAATGCAGATATTCGAGAGAAGGTGGGTGTGGCCCCCATGGAGGACAAGATGCGGGAAGTAAGACTCAGATGGTTCGGGCACATTCAGAGGAGGAGCACTGATGCACCGGTGAGGAGGTGTGAGCGACTGGCTGTAGTGGGCACGCGGAGAGGTAGAGGGAGACCTAAGAAGTATTGGGGAGAGGTGATCAGACAGGACATGACGTGACTTAGGATTACTGAGGACATGACCCTTGATAGGGAATTATGGAGGTCGAGCATTAAGGTTGTAGGTTAGGGGAGAGTGTGAATATTTCTACAGCACAAGTGAGGGAGACTATCTAGTTAGGAGTTAGACTAGGAATGTCAGTGGTCGTCTATTGATGCAGGGCTTTACCTTCTAGTTGTACTATACCAGCCATCTATTTCGTATTTCGTATTTCGTATCCTGTATTTCATATTTCATATCTCTTATATATTGTTGTTATTTTTATTACGCATTTTTATGGTACTAATATATCATCTCCTATTGCTTTTTTGAGCCGAGGGTCTCCTGGAAACAACCTCTCTACCCTTTGGGGTAGGGGTAAGGTCTGCGTACATATTACCCTCCCCAGACCCCACTTGTGGGATTATACTGGGTCGTTGTTGTTGTTGTTGTTGTTGTTCCCCGAAACTTGGTGGAATGGAGTCATAAGCTCTACAAGAAAGTATTAATAGTCTCCATATACAACACGGTTTGAAAAAAGAAGTAAACAATCGGTGATTTGGGCCAAAATTTATTAAATGGTAGCCATTTGTGTTTTGATTATCAATTGCAATTATAGCCTTTTAACTTTTTAACTCTTTTTGAAATTAAATTAAATAAACTTAATTATTTCCAATAAAATGTAGTAAAATTATAAATATCAAATGTACTACTAATTATTGTAATTAAATATTTATAAAATATTTTATTTTAATGATTTTGAAATGATAAATATATTTGTAATTACATAATACCAATACTAAAATTATTAATTCAAAACTAATACTCAGTTAATTTGTGAAAATAAGTACTATTGATAGAAAATTCTTTCAAAACATTCATAGTAAATTATTAATATTAAGTATAAATAAATTAATTTTAAAAGAAAGGGTCAAAATCGGTCGTCAACACCTATGAACCTCCAGCTCTGATACTGTCACGACCCAGAATCTCAATCTCGAGATCGTGATGGCACCTAACATCCGTTTGCTAGGCAAGCCGACATGAGATAATTAAATGACCGATTTTTTAATTGTTAAAACACAATGATGATATACAACGAGAAATAGAAACCCAATCTGATACAGTGCCAACATAAGTCATGTGATAATATCTATTTCCAAAAATTTGGAGGTACGAGTACACGAGCAACTAGAAGTTCTACAAATAGAGTCTGAAATAAATATAACTATTTTGAAGGAAATGAACAGTAAAAATGGGAAGAGGAAGGGGACTTGAAGGTCTGCGGACGCCAGCAAATTTACCTCAAGTCTCCGTATGTAATTATCTGAGCTGACACACCTCACGCACCGCTGGGACAATACCAGAATTTGCACAAGAAGTGCAAAACTGTAGTATGAATAAAATCCTACCCAATATACTCCGTAAATGTAGAGCCTAACATCGATGAGGTAGTGACAAGGCTATGACAAGACACCTACGTAAATAAGCTTGTACAAGTATATATGAAGCAGTAACAATAATAGAGAATAATAACATACAAGCTGAGAGGGGACATCAAAAAAGGGGGAAATATGGCAACTACAACATGTATGAAATCACGTGATAGCCGAATAAATCATCAACCAATGAAATAAGACAAACCAACGATATGAAAATAGCACGACATTACCCTTCGTGCTTGTACTCTCGTCCTTACCATGAAAATGATGATATAATTAAAATGAAATGGTATGACATCACCCTTCATGCTTTTATTTTCGTCCTCACCATATAATAAAGAATAAATGAGATGAATGGCACGACATCACCCTTTATGCTTTTACTCTCTTCCTCATCATATAATAATGAATAAATGATATAAATGGCACGACATCACCCTTCATGCTTTTATGTTCTTCCTTACTATGTAATAATTAATAAATGAGATAAATACAATGACACGACATCACTCTTCGTATTTTTACTCTCTTTCTCACCATGTAATGATGATAATATGAATTCAACAAATAAATAATGTGGAGAATGTATTAAACGTCAAATATGATGCCAAGATTCCAAACTTCAAATTCTAAAATACTCAACAATTATGAAATACGCAATAATTATGAAAGGAATAATCAAAGAAGTAATAAACCTAACCTACGCATAGATATCATATTTAATAATACAATAAACATAAGGAAACAAGTTCCACCCACATACTTTAACCCAACAACAATACATAAGTACTCGTCACCTCATATATACGTTGTTCCCATACATTAAACACGTAAAAAATAGACTAACAAGTCCTAATACCTCAAGTCAACGTTAACCACGATACTTACCTCGCTCTGCAATCAAATCAAAGCTCAACCGAGGCCTTTGCTCTAAAATCTGCCTCCAAACCAATCAAATCTAACCAAATATAGTTCAAACAATTCAAAATAAGCTTTAGAGACTACTAATGAGTGAAAAAGATTCAATCTTTAATGATTTTGAAAAAACTCAACAAAAGTCAACCCGAGCCGCTTGGTCAGAACCCGAGATTTGGACCAAAACCTAATTACCCATTTACCCCCGAGCCCGATTATATGATTAGTTTCGAAATCCGACCTCAATTTGAGGTCTAAATCTCAATTTCTCAAAATCTCCAATTTCTACCATGAACAAACAGAGATTAAAGGCTAGAAATCAATGAGTGTTGATGGAAATGAAAGAAAACGAGTTAAAATCTACTAACCTTTAAAGTGGGGATGAAATTCCTCTACAAAATCTCCTCTAGGCCGAGTCAAATGTGGAGATGGTGAAAAATGATGAAAATCCCGACTTTGGGATATTCAATTGACTGGGCGTCAGGTCTTTATCACGTTCAAAAAGGACCTGACACGATCGCGAAGCATAACAACCCTATTGGCCTACGCGTTCGCGATGTTCCTCACGCGTTTGCAAAGGCTTCTCCCCCTCCCCCCCACCTTCGGTTTCGCGTAGAACACTCAGCAGATCCCCTCCGAGGCCCATACCGATCGCATTCGCGTGGTATTGTCGTGTTCACGAAGGGTGATCCCAACACTGCTTCACGTTCGCGATCTCAACCTTGCATGCACATAGAGGAAATCCCACCCCAGCCCAGGTTACCATTCGTGATCGCGTGAGTGGATTCGCAATCGCGAAGAACAAAGCACGAGGTACCAGAATCTCTGAAACCAGCAATCCTTCTAAGTTCAAAATCAATCTGTAGCCTGTCGAAAACTCATGCGAGCCCCTGGTGCTCCAAATCAAACGTGCACACAAGTGTAATAATATCATACAAACTTTTTCTTGTGGTCAAAACACCAAAATAACTCCTAGAACCACGAATCAGACATCAAAATGTATAAATTTTTTAAAGAAACTTAAGAACTTTCAAATTCACAACCGAATGTCTGAATAACGTCAAATCAAATTGCTTTTGCACAAAATTTTGCAGACAAGTCACGAATAGTGAAATGAACCTATACCAACTTTTGGAACCGAAATCTGAATCCATCAAAAAAAAGTCAACCTATGGTCAAACTTAGGAATTCTTTAAACCTTCAAATTACTAGTTTTCAATGAATCACGTTCAATCAAGTCAGGGACTTCCGAATTCAATTCCGGACATATACCCAAGTACCAAATCCTGATACAGACCCACTAGGATCATCAAAATACTAATTTGGGTCCATTTATACAAAACGTTGATCGTAATCAACTCAAATTATTTTAAGGATAAAATTCACATTTTTATAAAAAATTTGACATGATTTTTTTGAAATAAGACACGGACTATGCATGCAAATTGAGGAATGCTAAATAGAGCTATTCGAGGTCTCGGAACACAGAAATAGAGATTAAAACTCAAAATGACCTATCGGGTCATCACATTCTCCACCTCTAAAACAAACGTTCGTCCTTGAATAGACAAAGAAAGGTACCTAGACTGGTGAAAAGGTGTGGGTATCCACTCTGCATGTCAGACTTGGAATCCCACATGGCTGCCTCGATCGGTTGACCTCTCCGCAGTGCTCTAACTGAAGGATAACTCTTAGACCTCAACTTCCGGACCTGCCGGGCTAGAATAGTTATTGGCTCCTCCTCATAAGTCAAATCCTTGTCCAATTGGACTCAGTTGAAATTTAACACATAGGATGGATCACCGTGATACTTCCAGAGCATGGAGACATGGAACACCAGGTGAACTGCTGATAAGCTAGGTGGCAGTGCAAGCTTGTAGGCCCACCTCACCGACCATCTCAAGAATCTCAAAGGGTCTGATATACCTAGGGCTCAACTCGCCATTCTTTCCGAACCTCATCACACCCTTCATGGGTGAAACCCTAAGCAATACCCTCTCTCCAATAATGAATGCAACATCACGAACTCTCCGATCAGCATAATTCTTATGCATAGACTGAGCTGTGTGTAAGTCGATCGTGAATTATCTAGACCTTTTTCAAGGCATCTTCAACCAAATTGGTACCCAATAATCGAGATTATGCATGCTCTATAATGATCTCCACTAATTTCATGCATGGCGCGTCGCCCCATGCGGTGCGCCTATGTATTTTTCCTAGAGCTATTTTCCTATTTTGGCTAGGAAAGGGTAGTTTCATCCGGGCACGACCCTATTTGGTATAAATACATGAAAAAATGTTATTTCCTGTACTTTTGACATATTTTTTATCTAAGGATGATAAGGAGTAGTTGGAAGAACACAAGCACAAGGATTTCATCATTCCTTCCTCACTCAAGACCCGAGTTTGGATTGAATTTATGTTTTCCTATATTTTAATTATATTTGTGATGAATTACTCCATGTCTATGGAGTAGTTCCCTTTAGGGCTTGGTGTATTTGGTGTATTGATGATTTTTTTACTTAAATATCAGATTAAACTGGTCTGAATTTAATTCAATCAAAATTGATTATGAGAATCTGTAAACTCTGTTGTGATAAAGGTCTGCATAACAAAACCACCCCTTAGACCAGGGAATAATCAATTGCAAGTTTAAAGTTCTAACTTGCTCTAAATTTTGAATTATTCAAAAGGGGTAGGGAAAAACGTAAATGTCACGACCCAAACCGATGGGCCGCGACGAGCGCCTGAGTCTTACCAATCAAACACCCCTAAGCATACGTCTAAAATATGAACCTGAATGACATCTGTTGTATTACAAAATTAACATACGTGAAAGAAGCCTGCCATCAAGGCATATGTACGTATACATACAGAATACAGTGGGTGAGCCGGCAAGGCTACTATAGATAACTATACATCAAAAATTGAAAGCCGACAAGGCCACGTATAACCCAACTAGACATACTGTCTACAGACCTCTAACAGAAACATAACTGTACAAAGACAGGACTGAGCCATGTCATACTCATATACATATATATGTACAAACGTATCGTACCAATATCAAAAGTAGCTCCGGATCAAATGGAGCATGCCAACTCTCGCTGATCAGGGATCCTAAGAAGGAGGACCGTCAGCTTGCCTACCTGCACCTGCGGGCATGAAACGCAGGCCCCGTGGAATAGGGCGTCAGTACGAAAAATGTATTGAGTATGTAAGGCATGGAAATTAGTATGTAATAGACATAGATGAAACATGGAATACCGAAACACATCTTTAAATCTGAATAACTTTGTATATTTTGAAACGTTTATAACGTCATGCACGTGCGTGTAAATGCCAAGCCATGCATAGGTATGGATTTACATAATATCATCAGCCTCTGAGGGCATCCCATCACATCATGTCAGCCACTGTGGGCAACGTCATAATCATATACCAGCTGATCAGGTGGTGGTGCGTATATAACGCCATAACCATTCCCATATCCCATATACACATATATACATACATATATACGCGTATATAACGTCGTTTGAATACATACATATATATGCGTATATAACGCCATTTGAATACATACCCATATATGCGTATATAACGCCGTTTGAATCATATTTCAGCAACTGTGGGCAACATCATCATCATATACCAGCTGATCAGGTGGTGTTGCGTATATAACGCCGTAACCTTTTCCCATATCCCATATACATATATTTACAAATATACGCGTATATAACGTCATCTGGTCATGGGTCAATGCACATGTATGAAATGCATGAAAAATACGTAATAATCTCAATATTCCTTTCGGATAAATTTTTCCAACTGCGTATTATTTTGAGACCCATGAACAGAAGGAAATAATAATTCTCATGGGGAATCAAGAATATAGTCACCCCTACTATTTCTATGAATAGAATAATTTATAGAAATCGTGTATCTGCTCGTTTCTTTCGCATAATCTAAACCATGCCAAAAGAAAGAAGGGAGGGCCTTAACATACCTGTTCCTGGAATTATTTAAACGAATCTACTTCTCCGAAATTTACATTTGGATTCCTTGAATTCTTGGACGAATTTGTTCTGCTCCTAGCGTTTTTGTGTACTGGGTTTAATCTCAGTAGTGGAACTTTAAAAGATTGCTTTTCCTTGTGTATTAAAGGCAGAAGCTTAAGACTTGTGACCAAATCTTGGACGTACTACTCATTTCTTGCCCACAAGAGACCAAGCACTTAAAATGTTGAGCAAGCTCTTAGAAGATGACTCATTCTTATGAGTTATGTAATTTACACGTTACTTAGTATGAAGCATATATGACCATGAGTCATATGCTTAAGTGGTAGTCTACTGCCACGTTTTTAGAGTAAGTTTTTGTTAATTGTTTTATCCACTTATTAGTTAACCGAGTAATGTTTCGTTACCCGATAATTAATCTATTACCCGCATAATTTAAGAATTATCACAAATTACTTAAAATTCTATTTATTTTCAAAATACTTCATATATATACATTATATATTACACTACCGTGGTCATATGGTACCTTGCATGGTACTAGTTTATAATTTTCGGGTATTATCGCTCGACCCGTATTTTATTCCAAATTGTCCACTTTCAACGAAACTTATTTTCATTAATCCGTGTACCCATTTATCCCTCATAATACTTATTTATTGCTTGTTAATACGTTAACTTCAAGATGATCTCCTCCCCGATTCTATATTAGTTGACCGAAGACGAAACTTTTAACGTACGAAAATGCGAGATGTAACATCCTTCCCCCCTTAAAAACATTCGTCGTCGAATGTTTCACTCTCCGTGATCTATATAGCTTTGGCAAGGTCGCCTTTTGTAACAATACTACTACCAACTCTCCCCGTAGAAGCTTAATAATTCAACGACACACAGGACAATGACAATAATCAATAGAAGAATTTATACACGCACCTTGAGGTTATGACGTCTCAGTTAGACCCTTATCTAGAAGAGGAAATAGGTAGGGATATCTAGACTTCATGTCTTCCTCGGCCTCCCAAGTCATTTCTTCTACATTGTTGTTCCTCCAAAGCACTTTCACGGAGGCTACCTCCTTATTCCGTAGCTTGCGGATTTGTCGGTCTAGAATGACAACCGAAATTTCCTCATATGACAAGTCCTCTGTAATCTGTACATCATTCATAGGTACCACTCGGGTAGGATCGCCAATGTACTTTCGTAACATAGATACATGAAAAACTGGATGGACAGACTCCAATTGCGAGGGCAATTCTAACTCATAAGCTAGTCGGCCCACCCTCCGAATGATCTTATAAGGCCCGATATACCGTGGGCTAAGTTTACCCTTTTTGCCAAATCTCATCACACCCTTCATAGGTGACACTTTTAAGAATACCCAGTCATCAACCCCGAACTCTAAATCTCGACGTCGCACGTCTGAATATGACTTCTGACGACTTTGAGCTGTCAATAGTTGATCCCGGATAAGCTTTACTTTTTCTATGGCTTGCTGAACCAGGTCTGGCCCGTGTAATCCAGATTCTCCAACGTCGAACCACCCTATAGGCGACCTACACTTTCGTCCGTAAAGGGCTTCGTATGGAGCCATCTGAATGCTGGAATGGTAGCTATTATTATATGCGAACTCAATAAGCGGCAGATGATTATCCCAGCTACCTTTGAAGTCTATTACACAAGCTCGCAACATATCCTCCAGTGTTTGAATTATACGCTCAGCCTGCCAGTCTGTCTGGGGATGAAATGCTGTACTAAGGCTTACTTGAGTCCCCAGTCCCTTTTGGAAGGATCTCCAGAAGTTAGTTGTAAATTGAGCTCCTCTATCCGAGATAATAGATACAGGTACACTATGCAGTCGTACTATCTCCTTAATATAAACCCTCGCATAATCTTCTGAGGAGTACGTAGTTCTAACGGGAAGAAAATGGGTTGACTTTGTGAGCCTATCAACAATCACCCATATCGAATCGAACTTACGCTGCGTACGAGGTAAGCCTATGATGAAGTCCATATTGATTATTTCTCATTTCCAAGTCGGAATCTCCATAGCCTGCAATAATCCACCAGGGTTTTGATGCTCAATCTTAACCTGCTGACAGTTAGGGCACTGAGCAACAAATTTAGCTATGTCCTTTTTCATTCCGTCCCACCAATATATTTCCCTGATGTCGTGATACATCTTTGTCGCTCCTGGATGGATAGAATAACGGGAATAGTGGGTTTCTCCCATGACCTGCCGACGCAACCCTGCAACATTAGGCACACATAATCACCCTTGGTATCTGAGGACCCCATCTTCGGTAATTTCAAACAGTGTCTTCTCCTTCTGAAGAGTGGTATCTCTATAATGAATTAGCACAGGGTCCTCATATTGGCGTTCCTTCACTTCAGTTACTAAAGATGATGTTGACGTATCTTGAAGAGTAATTCCAATGTCACCTGAGTCCAGTAACCTAACTCCAAGACTAGCTAGCTGATGAACCTCATGTGCTATTCCCCTCTTTTATGGATACAAATACGACAGGCTACCCATATATCTACGGCTGACTGCATCGGCAACTACGTTTGCCTTCCCCGGATGGTATAAAATATTAACGTCGCAGTCTTTAAGTAGCTCCAACCATCTCCTTTGATGAAGATTCAATTCCCTTTGCTTGAAGATGTACTGGAGGCTCTTATGATCCGTATAAATATCAACATGAATGCCATACAAGTAGTGCCTCCACATCTTTAGTGCATAAATCACCGCAGCTAACTCTAAATCATGGGTCGGGTAGTTCTTTTCGTGCTTTCTTAGTTGTCTAGAAGAATAAGCCACAACCTTACCATGCTGCATCAGCACACAACCCAATCCAACGCCTGAAGCATCACAATAGATAACATAACCATCGGTCCCTTCTGGGAGCGTGAGAACCGGTGCTGAAGTTAACCTATCCTTTAATGCCTGGAAACTCCGTTCACAAGCATCAGTCCATTGAAATTTTGCTCCCTTCTGAGTCAACTTTGTTAAAGGTACTGAAAGGGAAGAAAATCCTTCCACAAATCTCCTGTAAGAACCTGCCAACCCAAGAAAACTACGAACCTCCGTTGGTGTTGTGGGCCTAGGCCAAGTCTTTACTGCCTCAATCTTTTGTGTATCCACCAGGATGCCTTCACCCGAAATGATATGCCCAAGGAAAGTTACAGAGTTCAACCAGAATTCACACTTAGAAAATTTTGCATACAACTTCCTTTCTTGTAGAACTCTGAGCACCGTACGCAGATGACCAGCATGCTCATCCTCTGAACGGGAATATACCAGTATATCATCAATAAATACAATTACAAATAGATCTAAGAAAGGCCTGAACACACGGTTCATCAAATCCATGAATACTGCTGGGGCATTGGTTAGACCAAACGACATAACCCGAAACTCAAAATGCCCATATCTAGTCCTGAACGTTGTCTTCGGAATATCTTCATCCTTAACCCTTACTTGGTGGTACCCGAACCTCAAGTCTATCTTTGAAAACCACTTGACACCTTGCAACTGATCGAATAAGTCATCAATCCTCAGGAGCGGGTACTTATTCTTGATCGTCACCTTATTCAGTTGCCTATAATCAATACACATTCTTAAGGAACCATCTTTCTTCCTTAAAAACAACATAGGTGCTCCCCACGGGGACGTACTAGGTCTGATAAAACCTTTTTCAAGCAAGTCCTTTAGTTGTTATTTCAATTCTTTCAGCTCTGCGGGGGCCATTCTATAGGGAGGAATAGATATTGGGTGAGTATCTGGTAGTAGGTCAATAGGAAACTCAATTTCTCGCTCTGGTGGGAGACCCGGAAGTTCATCAGGGAAGGTATCTGGAAACTCATTTACCACAGGGATGGACTGAATAGTTGGTGACTCTACTTCTACATCCTGAACCCGAACTAAGTGATAAATACAGCCCTTTCTGATCATCTTCCTTGCCTTGAGATAGGAAATAAATCTACCTCTCGGCGATGCCATGTTACCTTTCCACTCCAAAATAGGCTCCCCCGGAAATTGAAATCGGACTATCTTCGATCTACAATCAACATTGGCATAACAAGAAGCCAACCAATCCATACCCATTATAACATCAAATTCTACCATATGTAACTAGATTAAGTCTGCTACGGTATGTCGACCATGAACTATTATTATACAATCCCTATATACCTGCTTAGCTATCACCGAGTCCCCAACAGGTGTAGACACCTCAAAAAGGTTTAACCGATTCAGGTTTTATTTCAAACTTACTAGCAATCAATGGAGTAACGTATGATAAGGTGGAACCTGGATCAATTAGTGCATATACATTGTAGGAGGAGACTGATAATATACCTGTAACAACATCAGGCGATGACTCTTGGTACTGTCGTCCTGCTAACGCATAAATGTGGTTCTGAGGGCTGCTCGAGCTAGATACTCCGCCTCTGCCTCTACCACAACTCATTGGTGCTTGGGGACTTTGCCTAGGGGCGTACTGATAATGATGATGATCCAGCCACAGATCCCCCTAGCTGAGCTATGCTTACATCACCTCTCATCGGACAATCCCTCATAACGTGGCCCGGATGACCACAAGTATAACACGCACCTGACCCCATACGACACTGCCGGTTATGCTGCTTACCACATTGAGTACATCGTGGTAAGGGTGGCCTCATATGATTTTACTCACCCCTATACTGAAAACTTGAGGCCCTAAAATTCTGGCCAGGCCCTGAATATGTAGAACGATCAAATCTCTTTCCTCCAAACTGAGGGGGCGTGCTAGCCGAGGGCTGGGATAGATATCTCGAATACTGTTGCCTCTGACCATCTCGAAACTCACCATAAGGACCCGAAGACCCTGCCCTCTTATTTTGGGCCCTATCATGCTCACGACCGGCCTTCTATTTCTGTTTACGCTCCTCTACACCTTGAGCGTACACCTGAATACGAGAAATATCCATGTCTGGATGAAGTGAAACCGACATACAATCGTTAAGCAAGTAAGGTTCTAACCCCATCACGAACCGGTGAACCTGATCCTCCATCTTAGATACAATAGTGGGTGCATACCTAGCCAATGAATCAAACTGAATACAGTACTCCCGAACACTCATGTTTCCCTGCCGAAGGGTCAAGAACCTATCAACTCTGGCTCGCCTAAGCTCTGGTGGCAGATAATGACGAAAAAAGCTTCTGTAAACTCCTGCCATGCCGCAGGATGGACATTCTCACCTCTGGACAATTCCCAAGACTCGTACCAATTAACTGCAACATCTCGGAGCCTATAGGAAGCTAGCTCAACTGACTCAGTCTCAGTGGCCTTCATTACCCGTAACGTCCTCTGTACTCTATCAATAAATACTTGAGGGTCCTCATTCGGGTCTGCTCCAGTGAATACCGGAGGGTCTAAATTAATAAAGCCACGAACCCTCGCGCTCACGGACCTATCTGTGTGACAAATACATGCTTCCTGATGTCGAGCCTGTGCGGATACTAATCGGGTCAATAACTGAACAACATCTCTCATTTCCTGACCTGGCATATCCTGCTGAGGTACTGAATGTATAGGGGCTGGTATTGGAGCTGGTGCCCTACGAAATTCTTCTGGAAAAGGCGGGGTATGTAAAGTCTGAGATGGAACCTCATCATGAGATTCTCCCCGAGCCCTGGTAACTCGTGGTGCTCGACTAGTAGTCTCACCAGCCACGGACTTTCCCTTCTGGGCAGTCGTACTCTTTGGAGGCATTGCTGAAAATATAACGTATCGTTAGGAACAAGAATTCTTGTATTGCACGATCTTGAGATAAAAGAGAGGATAACATCCTATATGTCCTATAGCCTCCTATTTATAAGTGTGGTGCATGACACACCCATAAACAAGACTCTACTAGACACGGTCTGCAGACAATCCTAGGACAGAACTGCTCTGATACCACTTTTGTCATGACCCAAACCGATGGGCCGCGACGAGCGCCTGAGTCTTACCAATCAAACACCCCTAAGCATACGTCTAAAATATGAACCTGAATAACATCTACTGCATTACAAAATTAATATACGTGAAAGAAGCCTGCCATCAAGGCATATGTACGTATACAGACAGAATACAGTGGGCGAGCCGACAAGGATGCTATAGATAACTATACATCAAAAACTGAAAGCCGACAAGGCCACGTATAACCCAACTAGACATACTGTCTACAGACCTCTAATAGAAACATAACTGTACAAAGACAGGACTGAGCCATGTCATACTCATATACATATATATGTACAAACGTATCGTACCAATATCAAAAGTAGCTCCGGATCAAATGGAGCATGCCAACTCTCGCTGATCAGGGATCCTAAGAAGGAGGACCGTCAGCTTGCCTACCTGCACCTGCGGGCATGAAACGCAAGCCCCGTGGAATAGGGCGTCAGTACGAAAAATGTACTGAGTATGTAAGGCATGGAAATTAGTACGTAATAGACATAGATGAAACATGGAATACTGAAACACATCTTTAAATCTGAATAACTTTGTATATTTTGAAACGTTTATAATGTCATGCACGTGCGTGTAAATGCCAAGCCATGCATAGGTATGGATTTACATAATATCATCAGCCTCTGAGGGCATCCCATCACATCATGTCGGCCACTGTGGGCAACGTCATAATCGTATACCAGCTGATCAGGTGGTGGTGCGTATATAACGCCATAACCATTCCCATATCCCATATACATATATATACATACATATATACGCGTATATAACGCCGTTTGAATACATACATATATATGCGTATATAACGCCATTTGAATACATACCCATATATGCGTATATAACGCCGTTTGAATCATATTTCAGCCACTGTGGGCAACATCATCATCATATACCAGCTGATCAGGTGGTGATGCGTATATAACGCCGTAACCTTTTCCCATATCCCATATACATATATTTACAAATATACGCGTATATAACGTCATCTGGTCATGGGTCAATGCACATGTACGAAATGCATGAAAAATACGTAATAATCTCAATATTCCTTCCGGATAAATTTTTCCAACTGCGTATTATTTTGAGACCCATGAACAGAAGGAAATAATAATTCTCATGGGGAATCAAGAATATAGTCACCCCTACTATTTCTATGAATAGAATAATTTATAGAAATCGTGTATCTGCTCGTTTCTTTCGCATAATCTAAACCATGCCAAAAGAAAGAAGGGAGGGCCTTAACATACCTGTTCCTGGAATTATTTAAACGAATCTGCTTCTCTGAAATTTACATTTGGATTCCTTGAATTCTTGGACGAATTTGTTCTGCTCCTAGTGTTTTTGTGTACTGGGTTTAATCTTAGTTGTGGAACTTTAAAAGATTGCTTTTCCTTGTGTATTAAAGGCAGAAGCTTAAGACTTGTGACCAAATCTTGGACGTACTACTCATTTCTTGCCCACAAGAGACCAAGCACTTAAAATGTTGAGCAAACTCTTAGAAGATGACTCATTCTTATGAGTTATGTAATTTACACGTTACTTAGTATGAAGCATATATGACCATGAGTCATATGCTTAAGTGGTAGTCTACTGCCACGTTTTTAGAGTAAGTTTTTGTTAATTTTTTTTATCCACTTATTAGTTAACCGAGTAATGTTTCGTTACCCGATAATTAATCTATTACCCGCATAATTTAAGAATTATCACAAATTACTTATAATTCTATTTATTTTCAAAATACTTTATATATATACATTATATATTACACTACCGTGGTCATATGGTACCTTGCATGGTACTAGTTTATAATTTTCGGGTATTATTGCTCGACCCGTATTTTATTCCAAATTGTCCACTTTCAACGAAACTTGTTTTCGTTAATCCGTGTACCTGTTTATCCCTTATAATACTTATTTATTACTTGTTAATATGTTAACTTCAAGATGATCTCCTCCCCGATTCTACGTTAGTTGACCGAAGAAGAAACTTTTAACGTACGAAAATGCGAGATGTAATAGTAAAAGACCTGCACCCGAAATGGTTCTTTGAATTTAATCACAGAAGGATTTTTATCACCATATTATAATTCTAAAAAAGCAAGTGGTTAGGGTCCAACTTAGGCACCACCTGAGCCATATTTCTTTCCAAAAATGATGACCTGAAGCTTATCATAACCTGTCAAAACACCATCACCAGCAACAACACGGAGGATGTTGGCACCAACACCCTTGAACAGAGATTTGGCACCCTCATTCTTAAGGATTTGGGAGAAGGCATTGAATGAGCTCTTGTACTTCACAGCCTCACCAGATGTCATCATCATTCTTCTTCTAACATTGTCAATTGGGTAGGATGCGAGACCAGCACCATTAGTAATAAGCCACCCAAGAGTAGAGCTAGCAAAGAAACTATCTTGCATGCTTCCACTCAAGAGCACTGGCTTCAAGGAGTCATACATTCCGAAGTACAAACCATGTTACACAATGATAGCAACACATGAAATGTTGAACCCACAGTACAATCCAGCAATTCCATCAATTGCAAGAGTTTTCTTGTAGACATCGACCAAACTATTAAACCGTCTCCCACCTCCCTTCTTTGCAGCCTTGGCATCATTTGCAAGACGAGTCCGAGCATAGTCAAGGGAGTAAACAAAGAGCAAAGAGGAAGCACCAGCAGCACCGCCAGATGCAAGGTTGCCTATAAACCATTTCCAATAGCCATCACGTTCCTTCTTGAAGTTGAAGAGCCTCTTGAAGTAGTCCTTAAATGCAAAGTTCAAGGCTTGAGTAGGGAAGTAATGGATGACATTATCTGTGTTTCCTCTCCACAAAGAACCAAATCCTTCCTCTTTAATTGTCCTCCCGAAACAATCTCCAATTCCCTTGTATGGTTTTGATAGTCTACCAGCCTTAATCATCTCATCTTGGTTTTGGATCAAAAGTTTCAAACGCTCAATAGGGGCAACAACAGTTTTTGATACAGCAGCAGAAAACTACCTATAAGAAAGTTAGTGACAAAAGCTACAAGTCCTTTTTCTTGGGGAGCTTGCACAAACACTGGTGAAGCATTTGCAATAATCAATGAGAGATCTTGTGTGGCTTGGCAGGTTTGCAATCCTGCATTAGAGTAATTGCCATATGCAAAGCGCCTCTAATAGAGAGCAGGACTTTGAATGCCCCGTAACGAGCATGGACATCCTGGGAAAGACTGGAGCTCAGATGCATCTGGTTAGCTACCTTCTGAAAAACAGTTGGGTGCTGGTTATCCACCATTGCTAAATAAACTCATGCATTCTACTCGCCTTGGAAATTGAAAGAGGAAATGGTGTTGGGAGAAGAATGAGGAGCTAGAGCGTGTATTGATGATTATTTGTGGATTATAACTCTAATTTTATATATTAAAGCATTTTTGGATGATTTAATTACTGCATCTATATTCATTAGTTCATGTAATCGAGAGGTGCATAACTTGTGATATCTTTGCATTATATTGTTGGTTGAGTTCATAGATTCTTCTAGGTAATCGAAAGAGACTAGTTGAATCATTGATTAAACCTAGTTAGGAGGATAATAGAGAGGTTCTCCTAAAGACCAATCCACTACGCATTCTTACATATATTCACAGTGCTTAATTTGGTTCATCTGGTGAGGTTGAGACTAAATCGAGAGAGGAGTTTCTGTCAAATGTTTGAACTAATAATTGAGTGAATTCGAGGGACTCACTTGAACATTAGAAGTGAATTATCTAGAGTTAGATCCCAAACAGTTATCTTGCATCTATCCTATTAAAACCCTATCTTCTCCCACTGATAATCTTTTTTGCTCATTCCTTGTCTCGATAATCACTAGTCAATAGCTTTAGATTCTTAGTTAATATTAGTTATTTATCATATAAATCTCCACTGTTGATCCTCTTGAATAGAAATCAAGCTAGAAACTACGAGAATACTATTAAAAATCACTCCTTATAGATACGATATTATACTTTACTATATTTGATTAACAAACATAATTTAATTGTATTTTTGCGCTCGTCCAATTTTGGCGCCGTTGTCGGGGATTGGCAACCAATAGTATTTGAAATAGTTTGTAATGCTAATTTAGGAATTTTTCCTTTTGTTTTATTTTATTTTTTCCCTTTTACGGTTGGTGTTATTTGACTGTGCACATGTTACAGGTTAAGATTGGTGCATAACTCGAGCTTCTATGAAAGAAGTGCTACCATATTAGCCAGAGTTATAAAAATAACTACGAGAACTGCGAAAATAAAGAGATCTCACCAAGAAGTTAGAAAAGGTTGGGCAATCCTCATCCCAAGAAACTATGGCCGAAAATGGTGATGATAATATAGATTTGGCTGCAAGAGAGGCAGCCCAACAATGAGAAAAAATTTGCACGGGATGTTGATGAATCAGCTACTAGAGATGCACAGAATATCTATGATGAAGAGAGGGGTCACAGAATTAATCAATGTCAACCTTTGGTTGTAGACCAGTTCGAAAATATAGCTCTCATACCTGGGATACCACTTAGTAATTATGCTAGACCGATCTATAATCAAGGATTATCAAGTGTTAGACCACCTCCAATTGCAGCAAATAATTTCGAGTTGAAGTAAGAGTTGCTTTAAACCATTCAGAACTGTTGTGTCTTCATAGGAAAGATGAACAAAAATCCAAACACGCATCTAATGGACTTCAAGGAGATTATGAACACCTTTCAATACAATAGGGTGTCACAAGATGCAGTGTACGGGCATCTCCATTTTCACTTAAAGATGATGCAAAGTAGTGGCTTCGAAGTTGTCCAATGGATCGATTAGAACATCAGAGGAGATGACCAGAAAAGTTCTTGATAAATATTTCTCCTCAGTTAAGATGGGTATATTTAGAAAAGAAATCCATAACTTTTGCCAGAAAAAGACTGAAACTATTTTTGAAGCATGTGAGAGGTTTAAGGAGATAGTTAGAAAGTGTAATCATAGTGGAATTAAACTCTGGATGCAACTCCAGGACTTTTGGGATGGATTGATACAGGCTTGGCGTAGAACATTGAGCAATGCAGCCGGAGGCCCTTTGATGAAGAATACTCGAGAGGAGATAGTTATAATTCTTGATGAGTTATCTGAAGATGCAAATCAGTGGCCCTCTGAGAGTGCTGAAAGAAGAAGATCAACTGGTGTTCACCAAGTTGATGCTAATACATCCGTGTAGGTACAACTTGATGTTATGGCTAAAGAAATATCAAAACTGACCTTAACTACGATACAAAGTGAGCCTCACACAGCTTGTGATATATGTGGAAGAGGACGCCCTACTCATGAGTGTCAGCCTCAACTGAGGAAGTGAATGTAGTGGAAAATTATAATTTTAATGCAATGGGTTAGAAGCACCCCGATTTTTAATGGAGTTCACCTGGGGGTACTGCAAATTCATGGCAACAAAACAATCCTAGATTCCAAGGACAAGGAGCTCTAGTTTTATGAATCAGCCGAGGAAGCAATTTCAGCCTAAACAACCTAATCAGCCTAGTCTAGAAGATCTCATGAAGGTCTTTATTGTGAAAACTGATAAAAGATTTGAAGTACAAGGGGCAACAATTCAAAATTTAGAGAAGCAAGTGGGACAAATTGCAACAATATTATCTGAGAGGGTTTCAAGAACTCTCCCTGCTGATACTGAAAGAAATCCCAAAGAAACAGTGAATGTTGTAACCTTGAGAAGTGGGTAAGTGTTGAAAGATCTCACCTCAATCAAAAATGATATGAGACCTGAAAAAGAATATGGGGAGCAACTGAAAAGTGATGTTGATAAAAATAAGAAAGGCCAGAAGGCAGCTAAGAAAAAGAAGAAGGAAGAAAATTCGAGAAGGGAGGAACCTGAAGAGAGCAAGCATATGCCTGTTTTTCCTTTCCCCCAAAAGCTATATAGAGAAAAGCTGCACAAGCAGTTTCAGAGATTTATGGATATGCTGAAACAGTTTCATGTAAACTTACCATTCACGTAAGTGCTCTCATAAATGCCTGCTTATGCCAAGTTCTTGAAAGAGATCCTTACGAAGAAGAGTAAAATAGAGGAGACCTCAGTCGTCAAGCTCACAGAGCATTGCAGCGAGATATTGCAAAATAAACCCCCACAAAAGTGTAGAGATACAGAGAGTTTTACTATACCTTGATCTTTAGGAACTATTAATTTTGATAAATCCTTATGTGATTATGGTGCCTCGATTAACTTAATGCCTATGTCTATCTATAGGAAACGAGAAGGAGATTGGAGAGATAAGGTATGCACCATATCTTTGTAGCTGATAGACCAAACGACTGTAATACCCGAGGGGATAGTGGAAGATGTGTTAGTTTGGGGTGGAAAAGTTCATATTTTCTGTGAATTTTATAGTGGTAAAGATGGAGGAAAACAAGGAGGTCCCCCTCATCCTAGGAAAACCATTCTTAGCGATGGGCAAAGCTATATTAGATATACAAGAGAGAAAACTCATGCTTAGATCAGGTGAGGAGACAAATGATTTTTCAGATAGATGTAGAAAAGGGGGACACAAAAGAACAAACCAGCTGCGAGTGTTGAGTGGAAAGTAAAAGGCTCGAAATAGAAGGCTGTAGTGGACGAGAAATATTAGTGTAGGGTGTACCCAAAGAAGGCTAAGAAGAAGCTGTTCGCATGGATGTGTGCATTAGTTCGGGCACGAGGAATAGAGCCCGACTTTAACTCAGACCCCGACTAGATATTCAGGAAAGTTTCCTTTAGCTTATGATTTTTAATTATGTGTCATGGGAACATGCCACAACTTAAAGTGTGGGGTGGGGGATATTTGTATGTATATTAGTTTTCTTTTTGTTAGTTAAAGGAGTTAGAAAAAAAACTTTTAAATTTTTCGATTTTTTCCGACGATGGATATCATCAACAGGTTTCTTGAAGGATTAAAGTCGAAGAAAAAAGACAAAAAGATTTTCTTTTGTTAGGTAGTGCAATAATTCCCCCTTGATTTTCCTTTGTGCTGTGGTTCTTTTCCAAGGGTTTTGTTTGAACCGAGTGTAGTTATTTTTTTCTTAGGAGTAGAAAATCTTGTATCATTGTGCTAGTTAGAAGCAATCTTTCTTGACGTTGTTGTGCCTTAAGAATAGTAAGTACTTTAGTTGTGATGCTTAGGCTTAGATTTTGACTCTTGTATGAGTACCTTAAATTGTATGATCTTAACTTTGCTTAACTGCTTTGACCAGTTTGTCGTGATAAGTCCAATCCTGAGTGAGTTATGTACCATGTGTGTGTGAGGTTTCATGTTATTTTGTGCATTGGGTTTGATGTCTTGAACGTGCCCCGTGTATTTGCAAAGTGAAATAGTAGTTTTATTCAGTCTTAAAAGTGATATAGGTGTTTCTTTATTGAGCCAATGATATGTTTACCCACCTAATTATTATGTATCTTAGTTAACCCCTTTGAGCCTATAATCCTATTTCTTTTGCAATCACATTACAAGCCTTAGCCATTTGTTTGATTGACCATCTATTTGAACCTTGTACCTCTTGTGAGCACTTAAATTTGTTATGAACTTTGTAAAAGTTAAAGTGTGGGGTGTTGGTTTGGCTTTTGAGTGGAACTATTGAAATAAGGAGAAAGGTGCACTATTTTGAAAAGTAAGAGCCACTTGAATTGAAAAAGAAAATAAGAAAAATAGTTGTATTGTTTTGCAAATATTCCTTGATAAGCCGTAACTCTTGATGTAATTGTGCTTAAAGAAGTAGGGAGTTGATGTATATTGATGTGAAGGTAGAGTTATGGTTTGACATAAGTGTGGGGTTTTGAATGGTTAATTGTATGTATTAAAGTGCTAAGGGAGGTGTAGTCACTCTTATATCTAAATATATCCTACCCATCCCACAACCTACATTACAACCGATTAAAGTCCTACTTGATCCTTGACTGAATGAGCTCAATTAGTAGAGTTGTACACTACAGGCAAGCCTATGATACGTCTTTTGTGGAATATGAATGTTGTCTTGAGAGTGAGAAAATTCTTTCTATTTGAGTTCCTAATTTTTCTTGAATTTTATTGTGGGTGGAACTACTCTCTATTGTTGTGTGAGGACACTCGATTCACGAAGAAAAGGTAATGTCATTGACCTCTATGTTAGAGTAAGTGACTGGGTTGTGAAAAATACGTGGTGCTTTTGAGTCAAATCTAACATAGAGGTCAATGTCATTAAGGCGAGGATGTTACGTTAGCATTCTTAATCTGTTTTAAATATTCTTGGTATGATGAGTTAGGAATGTTTTTAAAAAAGGTCGTGTCAACATAAAGTCTAGTTTGATTGCTCGAGGACGAGTAATGGTTTAAGTGTGGGGTGTTGATGGTCGGCTATAATCCTATGTTTTAGTCGCTTATTGCACTCTAATTCACTGCACTTTACTTGTGTTGAGATTTAATTGGTAATGTTTTGCACTTATTGTGTGTTTTATGCCTTGTAGGAGTGATTCCAAGTTATGTAGATGCTATGGAGCTAATTCGAGCTATTTGGGGCTTTGGAGTCGGAGTAAAATCCCAAGGGATTAAGCTGGGATTGTGTTCGGGGGTCGAGGACCACATCTGGACATCAAAAATCAAGGAAAACCAAGACTCTAAGGATTTTGCACTGCCACGACGTGTGGGGTGGCGCGTAGTGCACCGTGGCAATGTATTTTCTCTGCCTGTTGAATTCTGCATGCTCTATGATGATCTTCACTAATGCCATGCATGGCGCGTCGCCCCATGCAGCGTGCTTGTGTATTTTTCCTAGAGCTATTTTCCTATTTCGGTTAGGAAAGGGTGGTTTCATCCGGGCACGACCCTACTTGGTATAATTACATGGGAAAATATTATTTTCTGGAATTTTGATATATTTTCGACCTAAGGACGCTAAGGAGTAGTTGGAAGAACACAAGCACGAGGATTTCATCATACCTTCCTCACTCAAAACCCGAGTTTGGATTGAATTTATGTTTTCCTATAATTTATTTATATTTATGATGAATTACTCCACGTCCACGGAGTAGTTCCCTTTAGGGTTTGATAGATTTAGTATATTGATGATTGTTTGTGGATTATAACTCTAGTGTTATGTATTGACGCGTTTTTGGATGATTTAATTATTGCATCTATATTCACTAGTTCATGTAATCGAGAGAGGCATAATTTGTGATATCTTTTCATTATATTATTGGTTGAGTTCGTAGATTCTTCTAAGTAATCGAAAGAGGCTAGTTGAATCATTGATTAAACGTAGTTAGGACGATAATCGAGAGAGGTTCTCCTAAAAACCAATCCACTATGCATTCTTGCATATCTTCACAGTACTTAATTTGGTTCATCTGGTGAGGTTGAGACTTAATCGAGAGAGAAGTTTCTGCTAAACGTTTGAACTAATAATTGAGTGAATTCGAGAGACTAACTTGAACATTAAAAGTGAATTATCTAAAGTTAGATCCCAAACAATTATCTTGCACCTATCCTATCAAAACCCTATCTTTTCTCGCTGATAATCTTATTCTCTCATTCTTTGTCTCGATAGTCACCAGTCAATAACTTTAGATTGTTATTTAATTTTAGTTAGTAATCATATAAATCTCAACGGTTGATCCTCTTGAATAGAAATCAAGCTAGAAACTATGAGAATACAGTTTAAATCCAATTCATGTGAATACGACATTATACTATACTATATTTGATTAGCGAGCATAATTTAAGTTTGTGTTTTGCGCTTGTCAGCACACCCAAAGGCGAGACACTAGGTCTAATAAATCCCTTATCAAGCAAATCTTACAACTGCTCCTTCAATTCCTTCAACTAGGGGGGCATACAGTATGGTGGAATCGGAATGGACTGGATGCCTGGAACTAAATCAATACATAAATTAATATCTCTGTCAGGTGGCATCCGGGCAAATCTACAGGAAATACCTCTTGAAACTCACGAACAATTGGTACCGAATTCATGAATTGAACCTCCCACTAGGATCATGAATATAAGCCAAATAGGCTAAACATACCTTCTTGACCATGCACCGAGCCTCCATATAAGAAATAACATTGCTGGTAGAATGACTAGGAGTCCATATCCACTCTAATCGAGGCAACCCCGACATGGCTAAGGTCACCGTCTTAGCGTGACGGTCCAATATAGCATGATGAGGTGACAGCCAATCCATGCCCTAAATAACATCAAAGTCCACCATATCAAGAAGTAGGAGATCTATACTAGTCTCAAGGTTCCCGAATAGTAATCACACACGAGCGATATACGCGATCTAAAATAATAGAATCTCCCACAGGCGCTCAAAGAATTACGAGGCACAACCAGATATAAAGCAAAATAGGATGACACGTAGGAATAAGTAGAGCCTTGATCAAATAGAACTGAAGCATATCTATGGCAAACAGGAACAATACCTATGATAACGACATCAGATGACTCGACCTCAGGTCTAGCCGGGAATGCATAAAAATAAGGCTGGGACTCACCACTCTGACCTCCGCCCCTCGAACGTCCCCTAGCTGTCTGGCCTCCACCTCTAACAGCCTGACCTCCACCGTTAACGACCTGACTTCCACATCTAGTAGCATGACCCCCACTTCTAGCCGACTGAGTGGGCAGTGAAGCAACCGGTACTAGAATCATAGCATGAGAACCCTGCTGGTACATGCCGCCCTCTGATCTGGGGCAAAATCTAGAAAGGTGTCTCAGATCTCCACAAGTATAACAAGCCCTCCGCTGCTGTGACTACTGACTATGGAACTGGCCTTGCCGGCTTGGATAACTGATAACTAGGGATTTTGACGCATTTTATACTCCTTCTTGCTTACGTTTTGATTATAAATTCATACAAAATATTCCCAATAGGCTCATAAGTTGTGCTTGATTGCAGGTTTGATCAATAAAGTGACAAGATGTCAAAGATCAGCTCAAAAGGAGTGAAACTTGTACAAGTACCAAAGACAAGACAAACTCAGGAAAAACAGGCCTAGTGCGGCCGCACTACACTTTGTGTGGTCCGCACTTGGGAGATTCAGAGAGCTGGTATTTCAGGCATTAAGGCAGTGCAGCCGCAGAAGGTTTTGTGCAGTCCGCACTGAAGGCAATGCGGATGCACTACAATTCTGTGCGGTCCGTAGAGCCAAGGTTCAGAGAGGGTGAAGTTGGAGCTTTCAAGCCTGTGCGGTCCATGGTCCAGTTTGTGCGGACCGTACTAGAAGCCTCCGCGGCCACAGTCCGTTCTATGCGGTCCATGGATCCTGAGTTCAGAGAGCTAAGTTTTCAAGTTCAAGAGCCTAGTGCGGCCGCACACCATTTTGTGCGGTCCGCATTAACCCCGCAGGGGCATTTTTGTCCAGATTTTCCAGCTTAGTATAAATAGATCCTTTTTCCATTTTTAGGGTATCAGACATTTTAGAATAGCTGCTGCGCTCGTGGGAACATATCTTGTAGCCATTTTGGGCATTTTTTACTTACTTTTTATTATTGAATATTTGTATTTAGCGTAGCAATTAATTAATATATGTTCATCTTCATCTATTTCTCTGTTTTTCTCTTCAAGTATGAGTAGATAGACCTATTAGCTAGGGTTGTGGCTCAACCCTAGTGTGGGTAATTTATGGGTGTTGTAATTTAGGGCTAGATTGACTATGGGTGTTTGCTATTTGGGTCAATTTCATGGTTTAATTACTGAATTAGTGGTTGCAAACACTAGTTTGTGCTAAGTTGACTTGGGCTCTTCTTGAGAAAGAGAGCCTAAGTCTCTGAAATTGATCCAACAAGGAATTGGGATGGACTCAAGAGAATTGATAGTCTCAATTAAAGGGTTAAACCTCGATAGAGTAATACCCGACTTGAACCTTAGTTGCTTGAGCAAATATGCATACCCAGTTGGTCTTGAAAAGTCAATTGGGCAAAATCATTCTTTCTATCCAAGAGTTTTGGGAGTGGATAATATCGAGCAACGATTATAATATATTCCTCAATCATGTCAATCGTGTCTTAGATGCAATTACCCGTCAATTGGACATCTAGGCGAAAGTCACTACCCTAGTGTCTTTTAGAATATTTGAACAACTTGTAGCGTTTTACTCTTAGCTTAATCTAGTTGCAATTATAATTTGTAGTTTGATAATAGTAGAATTATAAAGAAAATACAAAATTGAATAGAAGTGCAATTTGGAACCAATACGCAATCCCAACCTAAATAGATACTCAACTCCCTTTCTAGCTCTCTATAGAAATCGATCCCGACCCAAAATCGGGTAAAAGCTATTGCGACCCTCTCTCGCTACTTTTTAGTGGTGCGGAGTAGGCAGCGATCAACATTTTGGTGCGTTGCCGGGGAGCTAATGGTTTTGGCTATCTATTTAGTTAGTTTTGTGTATTGTTCTTCTTTCCTTCTTTGTTACTTACTTGTTTGTGTCACTACTCAGGTACTAATATGGTTTTGAACAGCGCTAATGACCCTCTTGGAAACGTGATTGCGGGGGAGGAGGTAGATGATGTTGAGCAAGATGAGGTGCCTCTTGTACCTCAAGGACAACGTAGAGGTCGCAATGCCAATGCTAATCCAAATGACAATATTTCAGACCCTCCTCCGCCACCTCTAAGAGTGGCTCCTAGAGTACTTCCGAACCAGGGTTATGCAAGTGTTATTGTCCCACCCAGAATCCGGGTGGGCAACTTTCAGATAACCAATGTGATGTTGACCTTACTTGAGCAACGTGGATACTGCACGCGTGTTGCGGATTAAAATGCCTACAAATATCTCAAGGGGTTCGTGGATACGTGCTGGGGGAGAAAACAGATGAATGTGTCCGAGGATGCTCTTAGGTTGAGACTTTTCCCATCTCACTTCGGGGGAAGGCATTATATTGGCTCGAGAAACTTCCCAACCATTCCATTACAACTTGGGATAAGTTGGCGGATAAATTCATTGCTAAATTCTTTTCACCCGGGCATATGGCGGCACTTCGAGATGAGATATTGGCTTTCAAGCTAGAGCCCACGGAACCTTTGCATGAGATTTGGGAGCGGTATAGAACGATGGTGAAGGAATGCCCAAATAATGACATGACCGAGGCCATGATCCAACAAACCTTCTACCGGGGCATAAACACTACAAATCAATGCATTGTGAACCAATTGGCCGGGGGCAATTTTATGAAGTTATCATATGATGAGGCATGTGATGTACTTGATGAGATGGCCGACACTTCTTCAGCAAGGCAGAGTAGAGCAAATGTGCCTCAAGGTGATCCTACGGTTATCCATTTGTACAAGGAATTACATGATCACGGGCAAGCGATAGCTGAGCTTACTACTACTATGAACCAATTGGCTAAGGAGCAGTTGCAACAAGTTCAGAATCCTCGCCAAGTGAATGCCATGGAGGGTGTAAGTATGCTTGTCAACAAGATAAGGCAAACAAGGCAACAAAACCAAGGGAATTCTGAGCAATATGATGATACATGTGATGGTTTTCAAAATGATGGTTATGATGACCAAAGTGAAGAGGTACAATATGTCAACAACTATCAAGGCAATAGAGGCAACTCTTCAAACCAACAATGGCAACCTCAAGAAAATTGGGGCAATCAACAACAAGGTGGTGGTAATTGAAACAACAACAACCAAAACAACAATTGGGGGAATCAGAACAACAATCAAGACAACTAAGGGAATTGGAATGGTAATAATAACAATTGGGGCAACAATAACAATCAAGGTGGATGGAACAATGGGAACCAAGGCAACCGGGAGAAAGGCTTTCAAAGGCCCCCAATGTACCAACAACCGAACAATCCACCACCATTTCCATCTCAAGGTCCTAGTTCTTCGGGTAATGATATGGGTAGAATTGAAATGATGTTCGAGCAAATGATGAAGAAGAACACAGATTCTGATGCACAGTTAGCTTCTCACAACACCTCTATCCGAAACTTGGAGGTGCAATTAGGCCAAATCTCTCAGTCATTGTATACTCGCCCAAAGGGTGCTCTACCAAGTGATACGGTAGTGAACTCAAAGGGTGGGAACAATCATGTTATGGTGGTTACAACAACAAGTGGGAGAGATAGTGATGTGAATGCCTCTAAGCAAAAGCAAGTCGTAGAGGATGATGTTGAGTTGCAAGATGACGAAGTCCCTTTGGTAGTTGAAGATGTGGTTGATGAAAATGTGAACAATGAAGTGAGGACTGGTATTCAAGAAGTCGAGGTGGAAACTCAAAATGATGTGAACCCATATAGGGAACACATAATTGACATGCCGGAGCCGGTTGTGCCAAAAGCCAAGGATCCTTTTCCAAGGCCACCTCCACCTTATCTTCAAATGCTCGCGAAGCAAAAGAATAATAATCAGTTTAAAAGTTCATTTATATGATGAAGAGCTTATCTATTAATGTGCCTTTGGTGGAGGCACATGAACAAATGTCGGGTATGCAAAATTAATGAAAGACATGGTTACAAAGAAGCGTTCTATAGATTGTGAAACTATAAAGATGACTCACCAAGTTAATACTATAGTGCATTCAATGGCCCCGAAGCTTGAAGATCCCGATGCTTTCACCATTCCTTGCACCATCGGGAGTGCGGATTTTGCCAAGGCTCTATCTGATTTGGGAGCTAGTATCAATTTGATGCCTTACTCAGTTTTCAAAACTTTGGGTATTGGACAACCTAGACCAACTTCCATGAGGTTACAAATGGCGGATCAATTGATGAAGCGACCTTTGGGCGTTATTGATGATGTGCTTGTCCGAGTGAACAAATTCATATTGCTGTCCGACTTTGTCATTTTGGATTGTGAAGTGGACTATAAAGTCCCAATCATTCTTGGGAGACCTTTACTTGCAACAGGGAAGGCATTGGTTGATGTTGAAGCGGGTGAGCTCACTTTCCGAGTGGGTGATGAAAAAGTCATCTTCCATGTTTGCAAATCTATGAAGCAACCCAATAGAACTGAGATGTGCTCATTTGTAGACCTTTTCATAGCTGTGATTGTGGATGACACCAGTGCTATGATTAACGTGGAGGATCCCCTTAAGGTCGTGCTATTAAATCTTGATGTCAATGATGATGCAACCAGAGTGGAGTGCGTGAATGCTTTACATGGAATGGGCTCTTTGTCCTATGAGCCTAGAAAATTGTCTTTGAATCTTGAAAACCGGAAAACTCCACCAACAAAACCATCAATTGAGGAGCCATCGGTATTAGAGTTGAAACCACTGCCTCAACACCTCAGGTATGAGGTCTTGGGCTCAAATTCTACTTTACCATTTATTCTTTCTTCTTTCCTTACTAACATGCATGTTGAGGCCACTCTGGCGGTGCTTCAAAAGTGGAAAAGGGCAATTGGATAGACTTTGGCTGACAATCGGGGAATAAGCCCCGCCTTCTGTATGCACAAAATTATCTTGTAGGATGATGCAAAGCCTTCCTTGGAGCATCAAAAAAGATTGAACGAGGCAATGCAGGAAGTGGTGAAGAAAGAAGTGATCAAGTGGTTGGATGCCGGTGTTGTGTACCCCATTTCCGATAGCTCACGGACTTCTCCGGTGCAATATGTACCGAAAAAGGGTGGTATGACTGTGGTAACAAATGACAACAATGAACTTATTCCCACTCGGACAGTTACCGGATGGAGGGTATGTATGGACTACCGGAAGCTAAACAAGGTGACCCGAAATGATCATTTCCCATTGCCATTCCTTGACCAAATGCTTAATCGTCTTGCGATGCATGCTTTTTATTGCTTTTTGGATAGATACTCGGGGTATAATCAAATCTTAATTGCCCTGGAGGACCAAGAGAAGACCACCTTTACCTATCCGTATGGAACTTTCGCTTTCTCTCGGATGCCGTTCGGGTTGTGTAATGCTCCGGTGACCTTCCAACGATGCATGATGGCTATTTTCACCGACATGGTGGAAGATATCTTGGAGGTCTTCATGGATGATTTTAGTGTGGTTGGTTATTCCATTGAAGAGTGTTTGAGAAATTTGGATAGAGTTTTGGCCCGATGTGAAGACACAAATCTCGTACTTAATTGGGAAAAATGCCACTTCATGGTGGAGGAAGGCATAGTGTTGGGCCACAATATTTCAAAGCGTATGATTGAAGTTGACAAAGCCAAGATAGAGGTGATTTCAAGGCTTCCTCCCCCCATTTCCGTCAAGGGAGTGAGGAGTTTTCTTGGGCACGCGGGGTTCTATCGGAGGTTTATAAAAGATTTTAAAAGGTGGTAAACCCTTGTGCAAGCTACTAGAAAAGGATGTAAAGTTTGTGTTCAATGAGGGATGTATGCAAGCATTTGAGATTCTCAAGCTTAAGTTGACCACTACCCTAATTATTACTGCACCAAATTGGAGCTTGCCTTTCAAGCTCATGTGTGATGCAAGTGATGTTGCTGTTGGGGCTGTCTTGGGTCAAAAAGTTAACAAGATGTTTCATCCGGTGTACTACACAAGCAAGACCATGAATGAGGCTCAAAGGAACTACACAGTTACCAAGAAAGAGTTGTTGGCTTTAGTGTTTGCAATGGAAAAGTTTCGGTCGTATCTTATGGGGGCCAAAGTCATAGTGCACACCGATCATGCCGCACTTAGATACTTGATGGCAAAGAAAGACTCCAAGGCATGGTTGATGCAATGGGTGTTACTACTTCAAGAGTTTGATCTAGAAATTGTGGACCGGAAAGGTAGTTAGAACCAAGTGGCGGACCACTTGTCCCGTTTGGAGGAGGAGGGGAGGCCTAGTGATGGCCTAGAGATCAATGATTCATTTACCGATGAACAACTCCTTGCAGTTTCGGTAAATGATATGCCATGGTTTTCCGATGTTGCTAATTACCTTGTGACCAGAATAATCCCGTGTGAGCTCTCTTCTAACCAAAGGAAGAAGATCAAGCGGGATAGTTTGGATTTTTATTGGGATGAGCCTTACTTGTTCAAGATTTTCACGGATGGTGTGATCCGAAGGTGTGTCTCGGAGGAAGACTAAGTGAGTATCTTGGAGGCTTGTCATTCTTCACTCTATGGTGGCCATCATGGTAGGGTGAGGACCGCCTCGAAAGTTCTTAGTTGTGGGTTCTATTGGCCAACCTTGTTCAAATATGCAGGTGATTTTGTGAAGAGGTGTGACGAATGCCAAAGAGTGAGTGGAATTTCTAAAAGGGATGAGATGCCTCTCAATACCATTCTTGAAGTGGATATCTTTGATGTTTGGGGCATCGATTTCATGGGTCCATTTGTTAGCTCTTGTGGGAATACTTACATTCTTGTGGCGGTTGACTATGTCTCAAAATGGGTTGAAGCCGTGGCTTTGTCTAACAATGAAGCCCGAAGTGTTGTTGCATTTCTTAAAAAGAGCATATTCACAAGGTTTGGCACTCCTCGTGCGATTATCAGTGATGGGGGGTCTCACTTTTGCAATAGAGCTTTCGACACGTTGCTTTTTAAGTATGGTGTCAATCACAAAGTTTCTACCCCTATCATCCTCAAGCAAGTGGTCAAGTGGAAGTCTCCAACAGGGAAATCAAAAGTATATTGTCAAAGATGGTCAATGCTAATAGGACCGATTGGTCAAAGAAGTTGGATGATGCTCTATGGGCTTATCAGATGGCTTACAAAACTCCGATTGGTATGTCTCCTTGTCGCTTGGTGTTTGGGAAAGTTTGCCATCTTCCGGTTGAGTTAGAGCACAAGGCCATGTGAGATTTGAGGAAGTTGAATCTTGAATGGGATGTTGCAGCCGATCTTCGTGTAGAGCAGCTCAATGAACTTGATGAATTTAGATTTCATGCCTACTCCAGTTGGTCCTTGTGTAAGGACAAGATGAATTACCTTCATGATAAATATGCTCATGCAAAGGAGTTCAAAGTAGGTGATTTGGTTCTCTTGATCAACTCTCGATTACGTCTGTTTCTTAGAAAGCTTAAATCAAAATGGAGTGGGCCATTTGAAGTTGTGTTTGTGACCCCTTTTGGTGCTCTTGATTTGAAAAATAAAAATGGTGAAGTCTTCCGAGTTAACGTGCACCGGGTCAAGCATTATCTTGGGAAAATTGATGACAGCCATGTGGAGGCACTTCTTCATTTCAAATGATGTGATGGTAACCTGCGTCGTGCCGCGACGTTAAATCAGGTGCTTCTTGGGAGGCAACCCATATATTTTTCTTCTTGCTTTCTTTGATTTTCTTTGAAGTATAGGATTGATTTTTGGGCTAACTGGTTGTGAGATGTTACAAGGTTGTGTTGATGCAGTGCAAGACATAGTGGAAAAAAATGCACAGGTCTGTGAAGTTGCCAGTGCGGCCGCAGTATGTTTTGTGCGGACCGCGGTGGACCTCTGCGGCCGTAGTCCATTTTGTGTGGACCGTAGAGTGTTGCCTTCTCAAACTTGAACAAAACGGTTTAGTGCGGACCGCGGTCCATTTTGTGCGGTCCGCACTGGTGGGTAAGATTGGGCCCCAGGGGCTTTTCTATAAATAGACCTTGAGGGTCTCCTGTTACCCTTTTCAACATTTTAACTCTCAGAGAATACTAATATTGTTCATCCCTTGCATTTGATCGTAATTACTTGCTTGGCATTGATTAGTTTCACTTCATCTCATAATCTGGTAACAAAATCTTCCTTTTCCTTGTTTAATTTTGTAATTTCGTTTAATTTTTGTTTTTCTTAGCTTCTGTTCTTCTTCCTTCTCGTATTTTCTTAATTGATTAGGTTAGAGTAGTTTAATTTTGGATTCATGTTGACTATGTTAGTGTAATGGACTGGGCAATCACTTAGGGACACTCATTATGTGAAAATCTGGACTTAAAAGCAAAAATCCCATGAACCCTAACTCAGTGCCAAAACGGGGCACTTAGTACGGACCGCGGTCGTTTTTGTGCGGTCCGCGGTGCCCTAGTGCGGTCCTCAGTACCATTTTGTGCAGAACGCACTGAAAAACTTCTAGGAAGATGAATATTGGGTAGTGCGACTGCACTACATTTTGTATGGTCCGCACTACTGTTTTGTGCGGTCCGCACTGTCAAGATACAAAGGGTGGGTATTCTGAAACCCACCCCTGTGCGGACTGTGGTCAATTTTGTGCGGTTCGCACTGACCCCTTTGCGACTGCACTCCATTTGTGTGGTCCATACTAGGCTATTTTCTGCAACTGTCTGCAATTCTTCATGCCTGATCTGCAACTCATTTTGTAACACTACTTTCAACTGCTGCAATGATATTAATGAGTTCATTTGATTGTGCTTGCAGGCTATGGTTAAACAATAAGGAAAAGGCTCGAAACAACCCGGCAGAGGTGAATCCTCCTAGGGTGGAAAGCAGAAAATGGTACGACTCACTGCCCAAGCGAGGCAAAACATCAAGAATATGAGAAAGGCCATAAAAGCAACTGATAGGTCTGACATGTCGGGGAGTGAGTACGAGCCCTCCCGGGAAATCTCTTCGGACTCTATACCTGAATCCATCCCTAACTGGCCGGAGAGGCATCGATTGAGAGACACTCCTCCACCATCACCCACTGCCCAAGCACCAACTAATGTTTCTTCTGGGTCGTCTGAGGGCTTAGGAGCCGGTAGTGGGGAATACTCCACCCCTTCCACAGCTTCATTATTCGGGGAGGGTACAGAAGGAGGTAAGGAGGAAGTACATGGAAATGAGGAGGTAGCTGAAGGAGGTGAGCCTCAGGTAGGAGGCATTGCTAGAACTAGGAATCCCGAAGCTTGGGAGGATAGATTTGTGAGCGAGGTAGCATACCATAAGTTTCAGGAGTGGTGGCCTGTGAGAAAATTGATTCGGAGCGGAGTTTCATTGACAAAGACCTACTACCCCACAACCCCAATGTGCAGAGATAGTTTAGGACTAGAGTGGGTTGGGAGCACTTAGTAGATGACTGTGTGGACGCAAACGAACATTTGGGCAAGGAATTTTATTGCAATGTATCCCACATCAAAAGGGGCTCTAAAGTGACCAAGGTTCGGAACTTGAAGGTGCTATTTGATGGGAAGTCGATAAATGAGTATCTGGGATTCAATGAGGAGGATGAGACATTGTATATGGCAAAGTTGGAAATGGGCAAGGAGGTCTGTCCATGGCTAGCACAGTACCTGGCAATCCCTGGTACCGTCCCTGATTGGTTGACTATTGGAGTCATAATATTGAGAAGGAGCTTGAACTTTGAGGCGATGGGATAAGATACTTTTGTTTGCAGCCGGTTGGACCCTACCACTCATGACAACATCCTTCCTCTCCACCGGGATATGTTAGTGGCTTCTATCATGGCAGGGTACCCCATCAACATGGGGAATGTGATGTCCCGGATTATCACTATAGTGGGAGCGGAGCATGACCGAAACTACCCTTTTCCTAGCTTCCTCACAATGTACTTTCGAGACTTGTAGGTGGACAAGAGACCCTATGACATCAAGGTCAAGGCGATAGCCCTATTTTCCTGGTATAGCATGAAGGGGGATTATAACCCCAATAGCAAGGACTACAAAGTACCATCTACTACTCCAACTGGCCAGTTTGAGGAGCCAATTGAGGTAGTGTCTTCTGCTGAGCCTACCTCCACATCCACAGATATCCCTCTCAGTCCATCCACATCCTCAGCCATTCCTCCTTAGCCCATCCACATCAGCAGGCTCGGATATTCCATCTTCCCGGGGCCATCCTATTACTGCCTACCATCTGAGACAGGCACTTATAAGTATCAACAACTGGATGCGGACTACCTCATCCAAGTTGTCCATCTTGACTACCACTGTAGAGGCTCAGTCGGCACCTCCACCCCCACAAGTTCCACAATCGATCGAGGATGCTCTTAAAGAGATTTTAGACAACTAGAAAAAAATCCTCGCCACTCAGGAGGTACTAACCAAGGCAGTTGATTCTCACAGCAAGGCTCTCAAGGAGCTTGCTAAGGAGCATAAGAAGTTGCGGAAGACACGGGTCTCCAAGGAGTCCGTGAAGGAGCTGCGTGCAGATGTTGACAGACTGAAGGCCGACCAGTTACCTCTAGACCTATTGCTCCAGGACCCGGCTCCAGCTGATTATCCACAGCCAGAGCAGACACAGAGGCCTCCAAAGAGGAGGAGGATGATTTCTAGAGCTGATGATTCTATCATCCAGTTGGCAGACCCACCGGAGACTTTCTCCAGTCAGCCACAGGATGTACCCGTTCCAGAGCCTGTCCAAGTCCAGGCCCAGGTCCCAGTAGAAGAGGAGCAGACCACCGGGAACCAGTCTGAGGTTCTCGAGCACACAGAGGACCCAAGGACCACTCATGATCCTATGCAGACAAACAAGGCTTAGGGAGTCTTCTATATCATTTTTCCTCTTATCCTTTTGATGATTTATTTAGACTAGTTGGCATTGGGGACAATGTCAGCTTTCATTTGAGGGGGTAGACCCTATATTTTGGATGACTATATATATTGATACATTTTTATGCTTTCTTGATTTTTCATCTTTGGTCTATATATAATTTGATATTTAGTTACATTTATCGTACTTTTATTTTACTTTGGGTCTGTATATAAAGTTATGCTACATTGTACATATTAATCCCCATCTATTGTATATTCGACAAATCTCCTCTGGTATATATTCATTCTATTTTCCGTAAAATTTTTCGTTTAGCTTCTTATTTGTGATTCGTAGCTTTTTGTTTTTGAAGTTTGCAATAAGCCTCTGGTTTTCTTAATGCCACGGTTCTTTCCAAAGGTGGAGTGTTGTGTGAACCGGGTGGCTCTTCCCAATGATGGATAGCGTGACAACCTTCTTAAGGGTTTGAGTCCGTTTTTCTTTTTTTTTTTTGTTTTTAATAATTAGTAGTTAAGGGTGCCTCAAGCAAAGCTTCACTTAGGCCTAGCACATTTGCCTTTGATCTTATGGTAAAAAACAATTGTTGTATTTAGGATGGTAAAAGTCGTGACCTTGAGACTCTTGTATTGACCGATAATCATCAAGTAGTTTTTCGGGACCATTGTGTGCTCAAATCGTATCTAAGGTCGGTGTGGGCCCCCGACTCTATGTCTTTAGCAATCCCTTAGCTTGTGTGGTGAGTAATTGAATTGCACGTCCAAGTCCCGAGCCATTGGTCTAGAACTTGCCCTGAATGTTTGTTGAGGCGAAATCATAAGTGAATTTTGACTTGAGGCATGATTATAGGCTCTCCTTGATCCAAATGATAGTTTGAACAATTCCATAGCCTACCAATGATATGATCCCTAGTTAACTCTTTTGAGCCTTAGACCTTTCTCTTTCAAGAACCATGATACAAGCCTATACCCATTCTAAAAGATATCCTCTCTTGGCACCCGATCTTTCCTTTAGCACATGGAAAAAGTATAAGTTTGGGGGGAGAGAAGAGACAAGGATGACAACAAAGTGGTAAAAAGGCACAAAAGTAAAGAAAAGGAAAGGCAATGAAAAAGAAAGAAAAGCAAAAAAATAATAATGCTAAATGTGAAAAAAATAAAAAGGGATTCAAGAAAAGTAAAGAGTGAAAGGTGTGGAAAGTTGAGAAAGGAGAAAAAGGTTTGAAATGCATAAGATAGAGTGACAGTGTGTCTCTCTAACCCCTTCGAAAGAAGTGAAATGACTCAAAGAGTCAAGAGAATGTATGCCAAATGAATCAAAAGAAGCGCTTAAGGGAAGATGGAACCTACTTAGACCAAAACATGCCCTACCCTGAACCAAAAGCCTTCACAATATCTCCACAAAATCTCTATATGATCTTGAGTTGAATGAAGCTTACACTAGTGGATACTCATATAAGGGTAAAGCATATGGTACTTAGAGCCGGACTTGTAACTTTTTCTTAAGAGAGATGAGTGATTTCCATTAGCCTCGTTTTGCGTGCCAATATTTTAAAGGTGAGGTTTGCTTAGGGAGAGTTGAGGATATGTGAGTTTGGGTTCCACAATGACTAAAGTAATTGAAAGAATTCTTTGATGTGTTGAGTTAACTCTTGATGCTCTTGTGTTGCACTTAATCCATGATGTTTCAAAGGTTAAATGTTGTTAATGACTCATGTATGTTGAGGGCAATTGTTAGTCCCAATTGATGCTAGTTGAGGTTGCTTTAAGACAGCTGAAAATTTCTTGAATTATCCCTTAAAGGGTGAGTCTTATTTTATTTGCTTGAGGACAAGCAAAAGCTTAAGTTTGGGGGAGTTGATAACTAGGGATTTTGACGCATTTTATACTCCTTCTTGCTTACGCTTTGATTATAAATTCATACAAAATAGTCCCAAAAGGCTCATAAGTTGTACTTGATTACAGGTTTGATCAATAAAGTGATAAGATGTCAAAGATCAGCTCAAAAAGAGTGAAACTTGCACAAGTACCAAAGACAGGACAAACTCAGGAAAAACAGGCCTAGTGCGGCCGCACTACACTTTGTGCGGTCCGCACTAGAGAGATTCAGAGAGCTGGTATTTCAGGCATTAAGGCAGTGCGGCCACAGAAGGTTTTGTGCGGTCCGCACTGAAGGCAATGTGTCTGCACTACCATTCTGTGCGGTCCGCAGAGCCAAGGTTCAGAGAGGGTGAAGTTGGAGCTTTCAAGCCTGTGCGGTCCGAGGTTCAGTTTGTGCGGACTGCACTAGAAGCCTTCGCGGCCGTATTCCATTCTGTGCAGTCCGCGGAGCCTGAGTTTAGAGAGCCAAGTTTTCAAGTTCAAGAGCCTAGTGCGGCCGCACGCCATTTTGTGCGGTCCGCACTAACCTCGCAAGGGCATTTTGTCCAGATTTTCCAGCTTAGTATAAATAGATCCTTTTTCCATTTTTAGCGTATCAGACATTTTAGAATAGTTGTTGCGCTCGTGGGAACATATCTTGTAGCCATTTTGGGCATTTTAACTTACTGTTTATTATGAATCATTGTATTTAGCTTAGCAATTAATTAATATGTGTTCATCTTCATCTATTTCTCTGTATTTCTCTTCAAGTATGAGTAGCTAGACCCATTAGCTAGGGTTGTGGCTCAACCCTAGTATGGGTAATTGATGGGTGTTGCAATTTAGGGCTAGATTGACTATGGGTGTTTGCTATTTGGGTCAATTTCATAGTTTAATTACTGAATTAGTGGTTGCAAACACTAGTTTGTGCTAAGTTGACTTGGGCTCTTCTTAAGAAAGAGAGCCTAAGTCTCCAAAATTGATCCAACAAGGAATTGAGATGGACTCAAGAGAATTGATAGTCTCGATTAAAGGGTTAAACCTCGAGAGAGTAATACCCGACTTGAACCCTAGTTGCTTGAGCAAATATGCATACCCAATTGGTCTTGAGAAAGTCAATTGGGAAAAATCATTCTTTCTACCGAGAGGTGTGAGAGTGGGTAATATCGAGCAACGGTTATAACATATTCCCCAATCATGTCAATCGTGTCTTAGATGCAATTACCCGTCAATTGGCCACCTAGGTGAAAGTCACTACCCTAGTGTCTTTTAGAATATTTGAACAACTTGTAGAATTTTACTCTTAGCTTAATCTAGTTGTAATTATAATTTGTAGTTTGATAATAGTAGAATTATAAAGAAAACCCAAAAATGAATAGAAGTGCAATTTGGATCCAATACGCAATCACAACCTAAATAGATACTCAACTCCCTTTCTAGCTCTCTGTGGAAATCGATCCCGACTCAAAATTGGGTAAAAGCTATTACGACCCTCTCTCTCTCTACTTTTTAGTGGTGCGGAGTAGGCAGCGATCAATAACCACTTTGATAACTCTGGATCGGAGGTTCACCAATAAGAGCTTATGGTGCACTGTAGGTTAACTGCTCAGGATGAGATACATAAGGATCACGACTACCGTTGGATGCCTAAAGCGCTGACTGAAACATCCTGGGAGGATAGCCTCTACCAAAAGTACCCTTGCCCCCAGACGAGGCACCACTAAAACCACCAAAATGACGAAGCCTCTTATCAGATACCTACCCCCTCTCTTTTGACCACTAACCATCTCGATCCGTCTAGAAATCTCTATGGCCCTCTAAAAGGAAAAATCATCCCTGGTTCCCTTGACCATATTTAGCCTGATAGTGCAAGTGAGCCCATCAATGAGTCTTCTCACTCTCTCCCTCTCAGTAGGGAGCAAGATAATGGCGTGGCGAGCTAGGTTCACAAATCGAGTCTCATACTGAGTAATAGTCATGCTACCCTGCTGAAGGTGCTCAAACTGCCTGCGGTAATCCTCCCTCGGAATGAAAGGAATGAACTTCTCTAGAAATAGATGTGAAACTGATCCCAGGTAAGTAAAGGTGAACCAGCTGGTCTAGTCAACACATAATCTCTCTATCATCTCTTGGCAGAATCGGTTGTTGACGTTCAATTTTGACCCTCCGTATTTTATAATTAAAGTCTGTAGGCTTTCTTGTCAAAAATAATAAAATATACTCCCTCCGTTTTAATTTATGTGAACCCATTTGACTGGCATAGAGTTTAAGAAAAGAGAGAAGACTTTTGATCTTGTGGTGAAAATGAGGCACATATATTTTGTGTGGCTATAAATCACTGTGTAAAGGTAAATTATTTCCAAATAAGGAAAATGGTCATTCTTTTTGGCATGGACTAAAAAGGAAATAGGTTCACATAAATTGAAACGGAGGGAGTAGTATTTTGCACATTTTTAACTATAATGCAATTTATTGATAATTATTTTCATTTTTACAAAATACAATTTTTTATCAGTTTATTGCAGTTGTTTAAATACTACCATTTTTGTGCATTTTAGTAAATTGCAACTAATTTATTGATAATTGTCCTATTTTCAAACATTGGGATGTTCTATCAATTTATTGTCTTTCAAAAATAAAATAATAATTACTACAACACAATTGTATTAGTTATATTTTCAAATAAATATTACAAGATTTTTTAATTAAATAATCATCTTTTAATTCGTAGAATAGTCTACTAAACACACGGAAGCCACCAGAATTACTTTCAAAATACAAATCAAGTTCGGTCAAATTCAATGCTCCATCAACATCCGATGTGACAATACATTTGATGTAAATAGTAATTGACGCGACATGACATGACACCAATGTGACATTACATCTTGACCACATATTGACCACGTGTTTTCTTTCACATTTTTACATTTATTTTTCTAAAAAATAAAGACCACACATTTCATTTCATACACAATACATAAACAAATACACTACACAACACACACACATGCATACACACACTTTTTATAGCATCAGATTTTTAGTTCATTAAAAATGCTAGCAAACTAAAAACTTCTCTTATTTTAGAGAATCCAACAGCCGTCTCATCCCCTCATCTCTTCCTCGAGCGATTTCCAGCCGCCACGCTGCCACCGGATTTCATCACCGGCAGCCAGCGAGTCCTCCTTCCCCTTTCTTGTTTCCCCCTCTTCTCTCTACTCCCTCCTTGTTTTTCTTTTAAGCCGCCAGGTGTCACCGTCGTGTTTGCCATTGATTCAAATGTTACAGATGCACTCTGATCTGGCTTTAAACTTTGGCCTTCTTCATTTTCTATTATTCCTATGACCACACCGGATTTAATCGTCGGCGAGTCATTCGCATGCATTGTTGCTTACTTTATTGAGTTCGTGACTGTTGACCCGTCTCCGGTTATATATATGCATTTTTTCAGTGACTCTTTGTGAATGTTTCCTTGATTTTCTAGTTTGTTACAGGTAAAGCTCAGGTCTAAAGGATCTAACAAAAATATAACTTTCTGGCAACCCTTGTTACACCACGAATCTGGCCGGAGAATTTGTCACGACCCAAAATCTACTATAGGTCGTGATGGCGCCTAACGCCACCATCAGGCAAGCCAATGGTGATTGATCAATTTACTTATTTTATTACTTTCTAAATCCTTAATTTTAATAAGGAAGAAAATTTACACTTTTAAATCCATAGGAACGTACAAAATTTATAGTTTATAAGGGAAATGAAAGGCGATGATAATATACAGAACCATAAGCATCAACTAGTATATCTCAAAATTCGGTCTCACAAGTGTATGAGCATTTACTAAGGAGTACAATAATAATAAAACATCTGTCTAGAATATAAATGAGACAGGATAAAATAAATAGTACGATTGAGACTCTGTGGACTGATGCGTAGCCTGGAATACATCTCAAATAAAGTCTCCTCAATAGCTACACCTACGCTCCAAGTATCTAGCCTAACCCCGGAGAAGTAGTGACGAGGAGTCGATATCGACACTTACTAGTGGTCCAATAAATCAACATGGTAAATCATAAACAGATAAGAAGCACAACAGTAGTAGTGAGGTAAAATTGTAATTAACATAATCTCCCAAAATTTCTTTTAATGATATCAATTTCTCAATCTCGTATTCTATCTCAACAGCCCAAAAATATCAACTGCCAATATCAAACGGATAAGGAAGTACCATATAAGGTGCAAGGCATCAGTGAAAGGAAGAACCTCATGAATATTCATACTGCTAGCAATATAACACACGATTATGCCGAGGTCATACGACCCGATCCCAGAAGGAATATGATACTGCTGAGGCAATCGGCCCTATCCCATCATAACATGTACACTGTCGAGGGTCGATCGACATGAACCATGGATGTATATATTATACTGTCGAAGCGAACGACCCACTCCCATAAGAGTGTGGTACATGATCCTGCCGAGGCGTTCGGCTCCGCTCCGTAAGAAAAGAAAGGAATTTTTGAATTACAAGGCTCGTGCTTACGATACAGTATATGAACACAAAGTGAGTATAACCATTCTCAAATAAATTTCCAACAACTCAAGGTGATAAGGCTCGACCTAATATATAGGTAATTTTTAAATCAAGTGCAATTATAATTTCAATTAGTTAAGCCAGTAGAATGAGTTCAAATATTACATTTTAAAGTCCTAAGTCTACCCGGACAAAAACATGCTTTAGCCACGTACGAGCTCTCGTCACCTCGTGCATACGTAGCACCCATAACTAGTAGACAATAACAATTACATCATCTAGGGGGTAGTTCCCCCTTCACAAGGTAAGACAGGAGACTTACCTCGCTTTGAAGTTCCATAACCGGCTCCAACGCCTCTATGACACCTCAACTCCAAGCCAAACACTCTGAAACTAGTCAAACAATGTGAAAACCAATAAAAATACACTCCAATACTCATAATTAATCAATTCATAACAATTTCCAACTTCGCTCGAAAAGTTAACAAAGTCAACCCTCGGGCCCATATGCTCGGATTTCAAAAGTTATTAAAAATAAATAATACCCATAACGCATATGGTCTATATCCATAAAAGCATCCAATTTTGTCCATGAATCGACCCTCGAATCAAGGATTTACCAATTCTCAACTTTGGGGCTCAAAATCCCAATTTCTATAATCAAAATCCGGATAAAAATAATATCAAAAACAATATTCATGTCGAAACATCAAAATAATGGTCATATATTTACCTTCTTGTTGAGACAAGAACAACGCCGCAAAAATCACCTCAAACGGAGCTCTAGAACTCAAGATATGTCCAAAATACTAAAATGCTCGGTTTAAAACACTGTCGAGATGATTTTTTCATCGCCTTCGCAGAAGACCTTCACGTTCGCGAAGAGCAATTTTTTGCGTTGACTGGTCAACCTAGAAATACTTCTTCGTGTTTGTGGAACCTTTCCCGTATTCGCGAAGAACAAAGCTTCGCACTAGAAACCAGCATTTTGCCCGACACGAAAATGGGCATAACTCTCTCATACGACATCAGAATTCGATGATTCTTATTTTTATGGCTCCGTAATTACGATACCGATATAATGGTTCAATCAAATCACAAATAAAAGGTAATTTTATCAATATATTATTCTTTATACCCAAGAAAACGATGCTGAAACATCAAATAAGAGTGCGACAAAACCCAAACACATCCGAAACACACTCAGGGTCCCTGGGACCCCGTCCAATTACACAAACTAGTCTCAAAACATAACATGAACCTGCTTGAGGCCTCAAATCACACCAAACAATATCAAAACTACGAATCAGCGATCAAAACCTTTCTTTAAACTTCCAAACAGTCAAATGTCGGCGAACGCGTCCGATTCATACTTAAACATTCGGGATTGACGCCAAACTTTATGCACAAGTCACAAATCATGATACAAACTTATTCCAAGGCTCTAAACCCCAAACGGACATCGACAATACCAAAGTCCACGTCAAACCAAACTTAGAAAATTCTAAAATCTTCAAAATGCCAACTTTCCATAATAAATGTCGAAATGCTCCCGGGTGACCCGATACTCAATCCGAACATACACCCAAGTCTGTAATTATCATACGAACCTATTGGAACCTTCAAATCCCGATTTAGAGATTATTTACTCAAAAGTCAAACCTTAGTTAACTCTTATAACTTAAAGCTTCCAAAGTTATAATTTTCTTTCCAAATCAACTCTGAACGTCTCGAAATTAAATTCCGACTGCAAGTACAAGTCATAATACATGAAGTGAAGCTACTCATGGCCTCAAACCGCCGAACAACGCATTAGAGCTCAAAATAACCGGTTGGGTCATTAGATTCTTCCCTACTTAAACATACGTTCGTCCTCGAACCTGCCAAGAATTATTCCAGAGTTATCCAAAATCACTGTTTAACACCTCGTGCACCTACCCGTGCCACTGCAACCCATGTGAGCACATTAGCTCAAGCCAGACCGAAGATCCTCCTTATAACCTTAGCTAACAAGCCTTAGAACCAAATTGCAACATCCTTAATTCTTCATAAGACCCGATTTTAACATACGAATACCGCATCAATCACTACATACTGTACCAAAACATGATCATTCACTTATGTTGAAATCACACCATGCACCATATAAGTCGATTGCCCATAATAACATCCTCCGACCACAATAGCTACAATTTCACAAATATGATGCCCCCAATACACCCCATAGAACATATAAGCCCTATTCCAATTCTCGCAATACTGCCACGACGAAAGAGATGTGTAGAAACTCATAACCACATGCCGAATCAATAAATCATGGAGTCTCTCCCCCTGACAAGAACCATTACTTCATTCTGAACTAAATAATGATATTTTCTCTTTCATATACCCTACATAACTCTGATTGCACTGATCTCAGGTCCAATGACCTCGTCTCACCCAGTACAAGCTGCTCGTGCAATAAACTACCTCAAACACCTTCTAAATTCTCATACAGCACCATCAAAGAACCAACTAGCTACAACTCGAATGTGACACATAAGGAACAACGTACTATAAAAAAGAACTACCCAACCCGTATAACGAATAAAACAGCTGAAAAGAGGCTATGAACCTTTACTAGAGAATGAGAAACAAAATACACAAAAATAAGTATAGGGAACCGTACCCAACATTTCACTGTTGCAGCATGCAACCTGACCCACACATGATACCGTTGCAGCGTGCAACCCGATCCAAACAACATACCCGTGGCGGTGTGCCACCCAATCCACACATAATAATAAAAAAAGGGAAATACCCATCAAGCCATAATGCTTATACCTACGAAATACCTGAATATCGGCCACTAGCATGCCAACTGCATAATACGACTCTGGGGAGACAGATAGCGCCATGCGCCATAAAACTCAAGTTCGACTAAGGTGAAATAATAACAAGCTACACAGGACCACAACTCCCGTGTGAATAATCAAGTCGTCTCACAACCCATATGGCATAATAAAGTATTACATAGGATAACTGATGACAGGACTAACATTCAACACCCGAAGACTCCTCATAAATAGTGTTATGCTGAATAAACACATCCGACCAGACGTAGAGCATATATTCACATTAGATCTACTAGCGGACCTCAAACCGATTTCGATCATCCCAAACTAGGCCAATAACGTTCCAAGAATCCACAATAACCCAATTCATGACACATAAGAGTAACCATCAAATCCGGAATAAACCCCCACAGTTTTCAACCAAAGAAATAAAGCTTCTCTTTATTCATAATCTCTCCCATTTGTGACTGTATCAAAATCTCCATACTTGACTAAAGTTTCTAACAATCGGATGACTAACACATCCCCTTATACGATCTCCGTGGGATATACTCCCACAACCTTCCGCACCAGGTAGTAAAATCTAAACGTTAATGGCCATCGGCCATGTTATTTCTATAATACTGGCCAAGCATCCGCATTTCAATACACAAAGCCTCTTACACAAGACACCATTCTCAGGTGTCACTAAAGAAAATGTTAGCTTACTGTGAACATCTGAATTCTTCCCTTGTCATCCTAGCTCGTGACATTCTTATGAACACTAAGCTGCAACCTTGATCCTTAACTTCCAATTCTCATGCCGCTCACCACACCTATCATGCCGCCATGCGAGAGTACAAGAATTCATCATAACTCCTGAACTACTAGCAGGATAAACACTTCATTGGCTAGAAACCTTTCACTTAAATCATTTAAGAAGAAATATTGCTACACGCAATTGAATTCCCATAACAGTAGAAAATACAAACCTCAAGTCATGGTCTAAACTGCCATAACTCTTCCGGAATCCATTTACACAACAAGGCCATTTGAATCAAATACCTGCCAAATCAATCAAATTATGGTGGCTGTCAAGCCCGCACGTACAACCACAAACCACATGTATAACTTAACACGCCAAAGGAACTGATCATTGTCATAATCATGTTGATTCAAGCATTACTAACCGACCCAACTTCTTCCAATTCATTCTTGACTTGCCTTAAAAATAATAATAGCTCCATTCAAAACATACGTAACCCAACAACACTCATCCCGAGTGACCCAATTTACGAGACCACATCGTCTCAATACCCATGAACTATCTCATACCCTCCTCATTCGCGCAATAGCACATCCAACTAGTACACCCATATTGAAAGATCCTCTACGAATCCAAAGTTGTTTCCTCCCATTTCTCCAATACTGCACCACATACCCGATGATAATATAGAACACTCCACGTCCCTTTCATAACCCACTACAAAAACTCGATCCTTAACCACACACGGACCCGAAATCCTTAGGCACTGCACTTTAATTCTTGAACCCACTTAAACCATTGTTGAGAGTCACATACTCTAACCTGGTCCCAAATATAATCAAACTCCAATGCTATATTAGCACATGGACACTCCCAAAGAAGAAACCAGATGAATCACATCCACAAGAAGCATAAACTCTGAGTCTTTCCAAAACCTGCATATGAATCGATAAGGCGAAATATAGACATTCATCAAGTCCTTTGCTCGAATTACCCCTGATATTTTCTTTTCTTAGTCATAAATGATCCACTAATGCATCGATAACCAGAAATCGCACAAGCAGACAACCACACGATCCAATCGTAGATGGTGGGCTCCCCCGCTTAGCTTTAAGCTACCATCACATAATGTACAAGCCACAAATATTCCTCCTTCTCAATTACCATGATCTCGCACCGCCAACCCGCCAAATTTCCTGTAGTTTCTTGTTAAATTTTTCATGAACATTCCAAATTATCAGTCACAATCACATATTCGACCTTCTGTCGGGTAGTAAGTGGAACTCTTCATAGAAACTTTATCAAAATCGTGCAACTGCTAACCTGCTCAAAGGAGATAACCCACTTGTGGGATTCCATTTCAACATCGTCCGATGACATTGCCCTGGTTACAACTACCACAAAATCAGAAAACCTCTCCTAAGCCCATGCTCGTCCACCAGCTGTAAAAGTCTGTTCATTCCCCCATTGACATCAACTAAAAGTTTGACTATACATTCTAAACTTGAAGTCACGTCACATCCCATAACGATAATCAAGCTTTTACACCCTTCTTCATTCCAAACAAACTTCTTTCTGTCATATTAAGTATTCCTTAGTGCAGTATTCATCGTCCCAAATGGAATTTATGGACTTGGTCATTGTCCACCATGATTCCCAAATCGCTCTAAACGTTTCTCAAGGCATGTGTCTATCCTACCACAGAATCCATATGCTACTCTGCCACTACCACTTTGGTTAAATCATCTCCTTTAAGCAACTTCTCGACCTCTGTTTTTCATACTTGACCTACTAGTAATTCAACCACCATGAGACACCTCCCACCATGTCCTTCCTTATCCTTCACTACCTAAATAGTATTTCGAATCAAAATCCATCTCTGTAGCACCTGAAATAATAAATTGCTACCAATTCTAAGCCTCCTCGAAGATCATCTTTCTCGAGCTATCAGCATTAGAAATACCGATTCGATTTTGAAACTGCTACACACCACCATCTTTAACAACTGCTTCTCAAGAACTATTTTGCAACACCCTGCCCTAAAGGCAAATCAAAGAAGACCATAATACTAGCGAGTCTTAATGCAATCAAACAAAGATGACGATACCATATCACAAATGAGAATTCCGCCTGCTCGAAATATCAAGTCTCGTTACTCCATCAACTAAAGCCTGAACATCTATAGTTCGATTTCCTTTCCTCGCTAGGATTAAATACTGAACCTCTAAACCAAAAACTGAGAGATCCTACTTTCGAGTTATTCACTGCCTCGACACATAGACAGGCACCCTACCATTACACTAGCACTATGCGATAACAACACATGAACATCATAGCAATCTGTGTATAGCCTCAAAACCATAAGGAATATAGATATTGAGCTGAAATGACAGAACATCCTTCTGCAAGGCGACGATAATAGTCTGCTCGAATACGGAGGGAAAAATATCCTACACCACGTCTGCAGTGCCATTACAACTCCCCAATGCCCAGTTGATAACAAGTGTTTCACATCGCATAAGATTGAGTATGAAGGAAATAAAGGCATAAGCCTCAAAGGAATCAAATTGCACGATGAGGAATCAAGAAGGGAAGTGCTCCTAATTGCCGTGTAGCCTCTCGAAGAAAAGTATAGACGTCTCCGTAACGATCCACAGGATTCTACTAGACTTGCTCATGACTCGTGAGACCCAAGTGAACCTAAAGCTTTGATACTAAGCTGTCACAACCCAAAATCCACTATTGGCCATGATGGCGCCTAACACCGCCGCCATGCAAGCCAATAGTGATTGATCAATTTAATTACTCATTTTATTACTTTCAAATCATAAATTTTAATAAGGAAGGAAATTTACGCCTTTAAATCCACGGACAAAATTTGTAGTTTATACGAGAAATGAAAGGTGATGATAATATACAGAACCGTAAGCATCAACTAGTATATCCCAAAACCTGATATCATAAGTGCATGGGCATTTACTAAGGAGTGAAATAATAATACAATATCTGTCTAGAATGTAAATGAGACAGGATAAAATAAATAGTACGATGAAGACTCTATGGACTGCGATGCATAGCCCGGAATGCAGCTCACATAAAGTCTCCTCTACAGCTGCCCTTATGCGCCAAGATGATCCCCAAATGAACCTATCAGATCCTGCATATTTAGTGCAGAAGTGCATCATGAGTATGTAAATCAACGCGTACCCAGTAAGTATCTAGCCTAACCTCGGAGAAGTAGTGACGAGGGATCGACATCAACACTTACTAGTGGTCCAATAAATCAACATGGTAAATCATAAACATATAAGAAGCAAAACAGAAGCAGTGAGGTAAAATTGTAACTAACACAATTTTCTAAAATTTATTTTAACGATATCAATTTATCAATCTCGTATTCTATCTCAACAGCTCAGAAATATCATGTGCCAATATCAAATGGATAAGGAAGTACCATATAAGGTGCAAGGCATCAGTGGAAGGAAGAATCTCGTGAATATTCAGACTGCTAGCGATATAACACACGATTATACGGAGGTCATACGACCCTATCCCAGAAGGAATATGATAGTGTCGAGTCAATCAGCCCGATCTCATCATAACATGTACACTGCCGAGGGTCGAGAGGCATGAACCATAGATGCATCGATTATACTGCTTAGATGAATGGACCACTCCTATAAGAGTGTGGTACATGATCCTACTGAGGTATTCGGCCCAAGCTCCACTAGAAAGGAAAGGAATTTTTGAATTACGAGGCTCGTTCTTAGGATAGAGTATATGAACACAAAATGAGTATAACCATTTTCTCAAATAACTTTCCAACAACTCAAAGTGATAAGGCTCGACCTAATATATAGGTAATTTCCAAATCAAGTGCAATTAAAATTTCAATTAGTTAAGCCAGTATAATGCGTTCAAATATTACATTTTAAAGTCCTAAGTCTACCCGGACAAAAATATGCTTTAGCCACGTACGAACTCTCGTCACCTCGTGCGTACGTAGTGCCCACAACTAGTAGCACATAACAATTACATCACCTAGGGGGTAGTTTCCCCTTCACAAGGTTAGACAGGAGACTTCCCTCACTCCGAAGTTCCTTAACTGGCTCCAATGCCTCTCTAACACCCCAACTCCAAGCCAAACGTTCCGAAACTAGTTAAACAATATGCAAACCAATAAAAATACACTCAAATACTCATAATTAATCAATTCATAACAATTTCCAAGTTCTCTCAAAAAGTCAACCCTACCCAAATTTCGAAAATTATTAGAAATAATTATTACCCATAACTCATATAGTCTATATCTAGAAAATCATCCAATTTCGTCCATGAATCGATCCTCGAATCAATGATTAACCATTTCCTACTATAGGGATCAAAATTCCAATTTCTACAATCCAAACACGGATAAAAATAATAACCAACGAAAATAATCATGGAGAAACATCAAAATAAAGGTCAGATATTTTCCCACTTGTTGAGACGAGAACAACGTCGCGAACATGTAACGATTCGACCGGTCATTTTGAGAGTATTAGCCCCGATCCCCTATTTATTGCCTTCCCCTTATTATTTTATGCTTATGTGACTTTCCGAGAGGTTTTATTTTTGGTTTCGAAGTGATTTGGGACACTTAGTCCATAAAACGGTAGCTTAAGTTCTAGGATTTTGACCGTAGTTGGAACTGTGTGATAACAACCCCAGAATGGAGTTTCCTCAGTTGTGTTAGCTTCGTTGGGTGATTTTAGACTTAGGAGCGTGTTTGGATTGTGAATTGGAGGTCTATAACTGAATTAGGCTTGAAATAACGAAAGTTGATTTTTAGGAAGTTTGACCGGAAGTGGACTTTTTGATATTGGGGTCAGATTCTGATTACGAAAGTTGGAGTAGGCCCGTAATGTTAAATATGACTTATGTGTAAAATTTGAGGTCAATCGGACATGATTTGATAGGTTTCGGCATTAGTTGTAAAGGTTTGAAGTTTCAAAGTTCATTAAGTTCGAATTGGAGGGTGATTCGTGTTTTTAGCATTGTTTGATGTGATTTCAGGGTTCGACTAAGTTCTTATGATATTTTAGGACTTGTTGGTATGTTTGGTTGAGGTAGCGGGGGCCTTGGGTGAGTTTCGAATGGTTAACGGATAGGGAATTTATTTTGGAAGATGGCTGAAGTTCTGTAATCCGGTGCATCTGGTTTCCTTATATGCGATTGCGTGGGATGGTCCGCAATCGTTTAGGCTAAGCTGGGTAGAGGAAGGATTTGTTCTTCGCGTTCGCGGGCAGGAGTACGCGAACGTGTATGGGTGTGAAGTGGTGCTTCGTGAACACGTGGCGAAGGTCGAGTTCGTGTAGTGTTAAGGAGGCTAAAGTTGGGCCATGCGCTTTGTTCATCACGAATGCGAGGGGACGATCGCAATTAAGGAATTACGTGGGAAGTTATAAATATTTAAAAAATGAGGGTTATGCCTTTTTTATCAAAACATGAGATAGAGAGCTCGAATTTGGATGAGATTTTGAGGGATTTTAAGAGGAATCGATTGGGTAATGATTCTTCACTTGTTTTTGGTTATATCCCACTAATCTATCATTAAATTCATCTTATAATTTAATATTTGGGTTGAGAAATTTGGGGAAAAAGTGAAAAAGTTCTTCAACCAAATTTTTGGATTTTGACTAAGATTTTGACATCGAATTTGAGTAATTTTGGTACAAGTGAATTTGGGGTTGAATGGGTATTCGTATTTTGTGGCTTTTACCCGATTCTGAGACGTGGGCACGGGTCGACTTTTTGGGGAGATTTTCTAATTTCATGCTTAAGCCTTGATTTCATTAATTATATTGGTTCCTTATAGTTATATTTATGGTATGTAATTATTTTTGGCTAGATATGGGCCATTCAAAGTCAGAAAATCGAGGAAAGGCATTCTTACTAATTGATTGATCTTGGTTTGAGGTAAGTGGTTGCCTAACCTTGTGGGAGGGGGGGGGATCCCCTTAGGATTTGGTACTGTTGTGATACTTCTATGATATGTGTGCGCCGTGTACGCGAGGTGACGAGTGCGTACACAGGCTAATTGTTATAAAATCTAGTTTTTACTTAATAGTAACCTGTTTTATCTTAAATGAGTTATTCTAGCATGTCTAGGTATCCTGTTTAGCCTAATATTGCATATCTACGTGTCTTAAATACTTTTTTGAACTCTGTGCAGCATGCTTAGTTGAAATTTTGCTTTTTCCTTGACTTGTACATAGTCTTAAACTGTAGGATTTCTTGCTCAAATTTTTATTTCCATCTATTTCGAGCTGTGTGTTTACTTTTGGGACTACGAGACAGTACCTCGAGAGATCCCCCGCTGCATATTTACTTTTGGGACTACGAGACGGTATCTCGGGATATCCCTCTTGTATATTTACTTTTGGGATTACGAGGCGGTACCTTGGGAGATCCCTTATTGAACATTTACTTTTAGGACTACAAGATGGTATCTCGGGAGCGCCCCTGTTGTTTATTTCTATGTGTTGTGTTGTTATTTTCCGTAGAATTATCCTTGTTAGATTCTCAGTCTTTTCACATTATTATATCTCTTGTCTTACTTATTATATACCAGTAAGGCGCTGACCTTACCTCGTCGCTACTCTACCGAGGTTAGGCTTGACACTTATTGAGTACCATTGTTGTGTACACATGCTACTCTTCTGCACATGTTTTGTATGCAAATCCAAGTACCTCCTACCAGCCCCGCTATTAGTTGCGTACTTGCTCCTACCCCGAAGACTTCAACGTATATCTGCCAGCGTCCGCAGACCTCGGATTCCCCCTCTATCCCTTTTATGTTGTTCCTCCTTTATTTCTTCTAGTTACTGATGTATAGAAACAGTTTGACAAATTCTTATAGCTTGTGACTTGTGACTACCGGGTTTTAGGAATATTGTTTATTCTTGAGTGCTGGTTTACTTATACATGCCGAGCGGCATTTTTCCGTTATATAGTTATCTGTTGAAATTTAGTTGTTGATTCTGTCTTTATTTTCAATTAATCGCAATTGTTAGGCTTACCTAGTCATTGAGACTAGATGCCGTCACGACATTTTACGGAGGGAGAATTGGGTTGTGACAAGTTGGTATCTGAGCACTAGGTTCATGGGTGTTATGACTTATGAGTTATAAGCATGTTTAGTAGAGTCTTGTAGATCTGGACGAAGACATCTGTAGTTATCTTCAAGAGGCTATGGAACTGTTAGAAAAATTTCACTTCTTTGATTCCTTGTCATGCAAAATTGTTGACTTCGGAATTCTAAACTTCTATCTTCTATTCTCTCACATATGGTGACAGCCGGATCAGATGACCAAGCACCCGTGCCCCCTATTGGAGCTGCAAGAGGCCGGGGCCGGGGTAGAAGCCGAGGACATTCACGTGGAGAAGCCGGAGCACCCACACGAACTGCTATAGAGGATCCATCAGTAGCTCCAGTTATACTACAGGCACCTGAGACGCATGTTATCGCACTAGCTCTTCAGGAGACCCTTGCACAATTCTTGAGCATGTTCCGTACTCTAGCTCAGGCAGGGTTGATTCTACTTGTTCCTGCCACATCTCAAGTCGGGGGAGGAGCAAAAACTCCCGACGCCTACACCCTAGAGCAGCAGGTTCAGGTTGACTAGGTACTAGAGGTCATATCAGTGTAGTCGGTAGCCCCAGCTAGGTCTGAGGGTAGGGCAACAGTTTCTGAGGAGGAGGAGCTCAGGCTCGAGAGGTACAAGAAGTACCACCCTCCTACTTTCAGTGGCTTGGCATCAGAGGATGTCCAGGATTGTCTTGAGGTGTGCCACCATATCCTCCGTACTATGGGTATAGCAGAGTTAAGTGGGGTTTCTTTCACTACGTTCCATCTTAGAGGAGTGGCCTATCAGTGGTGGTGTGATTATTAGTTGGGTAGTCGAGCTGAGGCAGCTTCATTTACATGGACTTAGTTCTCGGATATGTTCTTGAGGGAGTATGTTCCCAGAGTCTCAGTGATGCATGGATCACAGAGTTTGAGTAGTTGCACCAGGGTGCTATGACTGTGTTAGAGTATGTGGTTTGTTTCAGTGACTTGGGTAGGCATGCACCAACCTTGGTTGCTATAGTTCGAGAGAGGGTTCATCGGTTTATCGAGGTGCTCAACCCCAGTATCAGGCTTAGCATGGCCTAGGATTTGGAGATGGATATTGCATATTAGTAGGTTATAGCGATTGCTAGGAGGTTGGAGATTATGCTTGCTCGGGAGAGAGAGGAGAGAGAGGCCAAGAGGTCTCGAGAGTTTGGCACTTATAGTGGTGCTCGTGCCCTAGCTGTAGTTCGTCATGGTAGGGGCTATGTGAGTTGCCATGTTCATTCAGCACTTCCAATCGCCAGTGGCTTTTCGGCCATTCCTAGGCCCCAAGAGCCTTATTATGCACCGCCAATGCCTAGTGCACCTCCTGCACAAGGTGCTTTTAGTGGTCAGTCCAGTAGACCTGGCCTGAGCCAGTTACAATAGACATTACCTCCAAGATCTTATTTTGAGTGTGGAGACACTCGCCATATGGTGAGGGATTGCCCCAGACTTAGTACGGGTGTACCTCCACAGACTACTCAAGCACCACGTGCTCCACTGGGTCCCCAAGCTATTATTTCAGCCCAGCTACCACTCCACCTACTCAGCCATCTCGAGGAGGAGGTAGGACAGGTAGAGGTCTCTTTAGAGGGGGAGGCCAGGCCAAATATTATGCTCTTCCTTCTCGTACAGATCCAGTTGCTTCCGACTCTTTCATTACAAGTATTGTTCTGGTTTGTCATAGAGATGCGTCAGTTTTATTTGATCCAAGCTCCACTTATTCCTATGTGTCCTCTTATTTTGCTCCGTATTTGGGAGTATCCCGTGATTTTTTGAGTTCTCCTATTTCGGTGTCTACACCCGTAGGAGATTCTATTGTTGTTGTCCATGTGTATCGGTCGTATTTGGTTGTTCTTAGTGGTTTTGAGACCAGAGCCGATTTATTATTGCTTAGTATGGTAGACTTTGATATTATTTTGGCATGGACTTATTGTCGCCCCATTATGTTATTCTTGATTGTCACGCCAAGATCGTGACGCTGGCTATGCCAAGATACCGTGGTTAGAGTGGAGAGGTACCTTAGGTTATACTCCCAGCAGAGTTATTTCATTTTTTAAAGCTCAACGAATGGTTGAGAAGGGGTGTGACGCGCATCTAGCTTATGTGAGAGATGTTAGTATTGATATACCTATAGTTGCGTCAGTCCCAATAGTGAGGGATTATCCAGATGTTTTTCCAGCTAATCTTCCAAGCATGCCGCCCGACAGAGATATCAACTTTGGTATTGATTTGTTGCCGGGCACTCAACCCATCTCTATTATTCCATATCGTATGGCTCCTCCCTAAGTCAAAGGAACTCAGCACTTGATAAGGGATTCATTCGACCCAATGTGTCACCTTGGAGTGCCCCAGTCTTGTTTGTGAAGAAGAAGGATGGTTTTATGCATATATGCATTGATTATCGCTAGTTGAACAAAGTTATAATGGAGAACATGTATCCATTGCCTCGTATTGATGACCTATTTGATCAGTTATAGGGTGCTAGAGTGTTTTCCAAGATTGACTTACGTTTAGGCTATCATCAGTTGAAGATTCGAGAGCCAGATATCCCGAATGTTGATTTTAGGACGCGGTATGGTCACTACGAGTTCCTTGTGATGTCATTTGGGCTGACCAATGCCCCAACAGTATTCATTCATTTGATGCATAGTGTATGTCGACCCTATCTTGACTCATTTGTTATTGTGTTTATTGACGACATTTTGGTGTACTCCTAGATTTTGGAGGATCATGGGCAGCACCTGAGGACTGTACTTCAGACCTTGAGAGAAAAGAAGTTATATGCAAAATTCTTAAAGTGTGAGTTCTAGTTAGATTCGTGGAATTTTTGGGTTACATAGTGTTGAGTGAGAGGATCAAGGTGGATCCAAAGAAGGTTGAAGCAGTGCAGAGTTGTCCTAGACCGTCCTTGGCTATGGAGATCCGGAGTTTTCTTGGTTTGGAAGGGTATTACCATCGATTTGTAGAGGGTTTCTCATATGTTGCAACACCTATGACCAGGGTGACCCAAAAGGGTGCTCCGTTCAGGTGGATAGAAGAGTGTGAGGAGAGCTTTCAAAAGCTCAAGACAACTTTGACTACAACCCAAGTATTGGTATTGCCTACAGGTTTGGGGTCTTAAACTATATATTGTGATACGTCGTGGATTAGTCTCGGCACGGTCTTGATGCAGGATGGTAGGGTGATTGCCTACGCGTCTAGACAACTAAAGGTCCATGAAAATTACTATCCTATCCACGACCTTGAGTTAGCAACTATTGTTCATGTCTTGAAGATTTGGTGGCACTTTGTACGGTGTCCCTTGTGAGATCTACACTGATCACCAAAGTTTGCAGCATCTGTTCAAACAGAAGGATCTTAACTTGCGTCAGCAGAGGTGGTTAGAGCTGCTTAAGGATTATGATATCACTATTCTATAGCATCCCGGGAAGGCCAATGTAGTGGCCGATGCCATGAGTCGCAGGGTGCAGAGTTGGGGAGCTTAGCATATCTACCAGCAGTAGGGAGGCCATTGGCATTGGATGTTCAGGCCTTGGCCAACCAATTTGTTAGATTGGATATTTCTGAGCCGAGTCGAGTTTTGGCTTGTGTAGTTTCTCAGTTTTTTCTTGATGATCGTATCAGGGAGTGTCAGTATGATGACCCCCATGTACTTGTCCTTAAGGAGATAGTTCAGCACGATGATACTAAGGAGGTCACTATTAGAGATGATGGTGCATTGAGGATGTATGGCAGGCTATGTGTGCCCAATATAAACGGATTAAGTGAGTTGATTCTCTAGGAGGCTCACAGTTCACAGTACTCCATTCTTCCGGGTGTTGCGAAGATGTATCATGACTTGAGAAAGCATTGTTGGTGGATGAGAATGAAGAAGGACATAGTGGAATATATAGCTCGGTGCCTAAATTGCCAGCATGTGAAGTATAAGCATCAGTGGCGGGGTGGATTGCTTCAGAAGCTAGAGATTTCAGAGTGGAAATGGGAGAGGATCACTATGGATTTTGTTATTGGGCTCCCACGAACTCAGCGAAAGTTTGATGTAGTTTTGGGTAATTATGGATAGGCTGACCAAGTTAGCTCATTCATTCATGCGATGATGACTTATTCTTCCAAGCAGTTGGCTCGAGTTTATATCTGCGAGATTTTCAGGCTTCATGGCATGTCAGTATCTATCATATCTGACTGGGGTAAGTAGTTTACATCACGGTTTTAGAGGGTCGTACATCATGAGTTAGGTACGTAGTTTACATCACGGTTCTGGAGGACCGACAGTCCGAGCGCACTATTAAGATATTAGAGGATATGCTCTGTGTATGTATGATGGAGTTCGGGGTTCTTGGGATCAGTTCTTGCCATTTGTGAAGTTTTCCTACAACAACAGTTATCAGTCGAGCATTTAATTGGCACCGTATGAGGCTCTGTATGTTAGAAAGTGTTGGTCTCCAGTGGGTTGGTTCGAGCCAGGCGAGGCTAGGCTATTGGTAACAGACTTGGTTTAGGAAGCTTTAGAGAAGGTTAAGGTGATTCAGGATCGACTTCACCCAGCCCAGTCCAGACAGAAGAGTTATGCGGATCGGAAGGTTCACGGTGTTGCATTTATGGTTGGAGAGCGGGTCGTGCTCTGGGTTTTGCCCATGAATGGTGTCATGAAGTTCGAGAAGAAGGGCAAGTTGAGCCCAAGATTTATTCACCCATTCAAGGTGTTTCGGTGAGTTGGGGAGGTTGCTTATGAGCTTGCCTTGCCTTCCAGTCTAGCAGGAGTTCATCTAGTATTCCATGTTTCTATGCTCCGGAACTATCACGGCGATCCGTCTCATGTGTAGAATTTCAGCTCAGTCTAATTGGACAAGGATTTATCTTATGTTGAGGAGCCGGTGGATATTTGGGACATGCAGGTTCGTTGCTTCAGTGAAGGTTCAGTGGAGGGGTCAGCTAGTAGAGGAGCCGACTTGGGAGATCGAGCATGATATGCGCAGCCATTATCCTCATATTTTCATCACTTCAGGTATGTCTCTATACTCGTTCGAGGACAAACGATTATTTTAAGAGGGGGGATGTAACGACCTGGCCAGTTATTTTGAGAGTATTAGCCCTGATCCCCCATTTACTGCTTTCCCTGTATCATTTTATGCTTATGTGACTTGCCGGGAGGTTTTGTTTCTGGTTTCGAGTGATTTGGGACACTTAGCCTCTAAAACGGAAGCTTAAATTCTAGGATTTTGACCGTAGTTGGAACTGTATGAAGACGACTCCAGAATAGAGTTTTGTCAGTTCCGTTAGCTCTGTTGGGTGATTTTGGCCGTAGGAGCGTGCTCGGATTGTGAATTGGAGGTCTGTAGCTGAATTAGGCTTGAAATGACAAAAGTTGATTTTTTGGAAAATTTGATCGGGAGTGGATTTTTTTATATCGGGGTCAAATTCCGAGTCCGAAAGTTAGAGTAGGTCCGTAATGTCAAGTATGACTTATGTGTAAAATTTGAGGTCAATCAGACATGATTTGATAGGTTTCGGCATCGGTTGTAGAAGTTTGAAGTTTCAAAGTTTATTAAGTTTGAATTGGAGTGTGATTCATATTTTTAGCATTGTTTGATGTGATGTGAGGGCTTGACTAAGTTCATATAAAGTTTTAGGACTTGTTTGTATGTTTAGTTGAGGTCCCAAGGACCTCGGGTGAGTTTTGGATGGTTAACAGATTGGGAATTTATTTTTGAAGATGGCTAAAGTTCTTTGATCTAGTGCATCTGGTTTCTTTATACGTGATCACATGGGATGGTCCGCGATCGCGTAGGCTAAGCTAGGCAGAGGAAGGATTTTTTCTTCGCGTTTGCGGGCAGGAGTATGTGAACACGTATGGGTGTGAAGTGGTGCTTCGCGAATGCGTGGCCAAGGTCGTGTTCACGTAGTGTTAAGGAGGCTAAAGCTGGGCCACACGCTTTGTTCATCGCGAATGCGTGGGGACTTTCGCGATCGCGTAAGTTTGAGAGCCAGTGCATCGCATTCGTGTGGTATTTCTCGTGTTCGCGTAGGGTTAAATTCTGGGGTAGCTATGTTGTGCTTCGCGATTGCGATTAAGGAATTACATGGCAGTTATAAATATTTCAAAAACGAGGGTTATGCCAGTTTATCAAAACTTGAGATAGAGAGCTCAGATTTGGACGAGATTTTGAGAGGTTTTTAGAGGCATCGATTAAGTAATGATTCTTCACTTGGTTTTGGTTATATCCCACTAATCTATCATTAATTCATCTTCTAATTTAAGATTTGGGTTAAGAAATTTGGGGAAAAAGTGGAAAAAGTTCGTCAGCCAAAATTTTGGGTTTTGATTGAGATTTTGACATCAGATTTGAGTAATTTTGGTATGAGTGAACTCTTGGTTAAATGTGTGTTCGTATTTTTTGACTTTTACCCGATTATGAGACGTGGGCTCGGGTTGACTTTTTGAGGCGATTTTCTAATTTCCTACTTAAGCTTTGATTTTATTAATTAGATTGGTTCCTTATAGTTATATTTATGATATGTAATTGCTTGTCAATATTTGGGCAATTTGGAGTCAAAAAATCGAGGAAAGACCATTTTTACTGATTGATTGAGCTTGGTTCGAGGTAAGTAGCTTGTAACCTTGTGTGGGGGAAATTTCCTTAGAATTTGGTACAGTTGTGATACTTCTATGATATGTGAGCACCGTGTACGCGAGGTGACGAGTGCGTACACATGCATTGTTGTAAATCCGGTTTTTACTGAACAGTAACCTGTTTTTATCTTAATTGAGTTATTCCAGCATGTGTAGTTATCATGTTTAGCCTAATATCGCATGTTTATGTATCTTAAATTCTTATTTGAACTATGTGCAACATGCTTAGTTGAATTCATGCTTTTTTCTTGACTTGTACTTAGTTTTGAACTGTAGGATTTCTTGCTGAAATTGTTATTTCCATCGATTTCAAGCTGTTTGTTTACTTTTGGGACTACGAGGCGGTACCTCGGGAGAGCTCCTATCGAATATTTACTTTTGGGATTACGAGACGGTATCTCGGGAGATCCCCCGCTGCATATTTATTTTTGGGACTACGAAACGGTATCTCGGAAGAACCCCCTTGTATATTTACTTTTGGGATTACGAGGCGGTACCTTGGGAGATCCCTTATTGAACATTTACTTTTAGGACTACAAGACGGTATCTCGGGAGACTTCACTATCAGCCCCGCTATTAGTTGCGTACTTGCTGCTGCTCTGGAGACTTCAAGGTATATCTGCCAACGTCCACAGACCTCAGAGTCCCCCTCTATCTATTTTATGTTGTTCCTCCATTATTTCTTCTAGTTACTGATGTGTAGAAACAGTTAGACACATTCTTAGAGCATGTGACTTGTTACTATCGGGTATTGGAAATATTGTTTATGCTTCAGTGCTGGTTTACTTGTACATGTCGAGTGGCACTTTTTCATTATATAGTTATTTGTTGAAATTTAGTTGTTGATTCTGTCTTTATTTTTGATTATTTCGATTTTGTTAGGCTTACCTAGTTATAGAGACTAGATGCCGTCACGACATCTTACGGAGGGAGAATTGGGTCGTGACAGAACATCACGTCGAACAGAGCTCTAGAACTCAAAATATGCCCAAAAAAACTGAAATTCTCGATTTAAAACACTATCCAGATGATTTTTCTTCATCGCCTTCGCATTCGCGAAGAGCAATTTTTCGCATTGACTGGTCAACCCAGAAATGCTTCTTCGCATTTGTCGAACCTGTCTCACGTTCGCGAAGAACAAAGCTTCGCACCAGAAACCAACAATTTTGTTCGATACGGAAATGGGCATAACTCTCTCATACGGCTTCAGAATTCGACGATTCTTATTGTTATGGCTCCATAATTACGATACGAATCTAATGATTCAGTCCAATCACAAATAAAAGATTCTCTGTTCAATATAGTATACTTTATACCCAAGAAAATGACGTTGAAACATCAAATAAGAGCGCGACACAACCCAAACACATCCGAAACACACCTGAGGCCCCCGAGACCGTGTCCAACTACATAAACCAATCCCAAAATATAACACAAACCTGCTCGAGGCATCAAATCACACCAAACAATATCAAAACTACAAATCGACGATCGAAATCTTTCTTTAAACTTCCAAACATTCAAACTTCGACGAACGTGTCCGATTCATACTTAAACATTTCGGAATAATGCCAAACTTTGAGCACAAGTCACAAATTACGATACGAACCTATTTCAAGGCTTGGAACCCCAAATAGACATCGATAATACCAAAGTCCAACTAAAACCAAACTTAGAAAATTGTAAAACCTTCAAAATGTCAAGTTTCCACAATAAGCGCCGAAATGCTCCCGGGCGATCCGGTACTTACGCCCAAGTCCCGAATCATCATACAAACCTATTAGAACCTTTAAATTCCAATTCCGAGATTGTTTATTTAAAAGTCAAACCTTAGTCAACTCTTCCAATTTAAAGCTTCCGAATTTAGAATTTTCTTTCCAAATCAACTCCGAACTTTCCGAAATTAAATTTTGACTGCACGTACAAGTCATAATACCTGAAGTGAAACTACTCGAGACCTCAAACGGCTGAACGATGCGCTAGAGCTTAAAATGACCGGTCGGGTCATTGTAGAATTCATCCGTTGTTACCGGGTTCTGTTATTGTTCTAAGGGCCTTCGTTTTCTTCTAATATCGGTTATTTGGGGATGTTGCTTCACTGACTTTAATTTTTAGCCTAAACGTTTTGAGGCTGTTGTTGGCATCCTTTGTTGGTCGATTTTGTCTTTCGATCTTATTTTTCTTAAACTAATCTCCAGTGATAACGTTCTCTAATGAGCAGAAGTTTCCTTGGTCTTAACTAGACGCGGTTGTTTTTCTTGGAAATTGTTGATGCTACTGTCCATTTGTTGTCTCGGACTAAATATAATTGATTTGGTTTAATCCACTGTGAAGCCTTAATTTAATTGATCTAGGTGACGCATTAGTGGACGTGCTGATTTGAACAAATACTACATTGGACAGGCCGATGAGAAAATAACCCCCGAGTTATTGAGGCCACAACGCCCCGAATGACCCTCGAATTGGGCCTGATAACGAGGCGATGACAAAAGTGAAAATTGAGCATGTGCCTTATTTGGTCGCCTCAATTTAATTTATATTTATTTTTTAAAAAAGTTTTAATTTATACCCACTTTTTAAACAAATTCAACCCTTTTTCTTCGGCTGCTGTAAGTTAGTACACAATAATTTGTGAATATTTTCACTTACGAGAAGTTTAAGGTCACAATTAGTGATTCTTTTCATGATAATTCTGTTCTTTTCACATTTATTGTTTCCAAATTTTATGATTTAGATACTGTTGGCAATCTAATTATTTATCTAGTATGTTAGAAAGCTTTTTCAAAAACTTCAGCTTATATAGTGCTGAAGTTTTTACAAATGAAACTAAATAACTTTAGCATCTTCTGCTGAAGTTTTTGAAAAAGCTTAATGACAAAACTAATGAATTCAGGACAAAAAAAAACTTCAGCTTATTTAGTGCAATTACAAACAAAAACTTCAGCAAATAGAGAACAAAACTTCAGCTACTATGCTTAAGTTCAGCAATTACAAACAAAAACTTCAGCACACTTGGTTTAGCAACTTTTGCTACTTCAGGCCCGTCTATTAGAATACTGAAATTTTGCATGATTGTTTTTGCTACTTCAGCCCCGTATGCTGAAGTTACGCGAAAAAGTGGGTACACTTGTAATTTTTTTTGTAAAACAGACACAAGTTAAAACGTGACCCGAAAAAATCCACGTGACGAAAGCCAAAGGAAAATAAAAGACGAGAATGTGAATGTCTGTGCTTCAGGAGGCAACACGGTTGGCCCACCGGAGTTGCTACTAAGTCGGCGTTCGCGTTCTAATGTCTTATTGCTATATGGCATACACCATCCGAGCCTCCAAAAATATTTTTTAAATCATTTTCAAAAGAGTATTTTCCTATAATAGTTTAAGACTATTTTCCAAAAACCTTTTCCAAAAACATTTTTAAAAACAATCTTTCAGAAAAAAAAAAACATTTCAAATCATTTTCAAGAATAATTTTCCAAAAAACATTTTAAAACAAATACCATTTCAAAAACATGTCACTCTATTAGTTTGACTGTTACATATTGTTTTACTAATAATTTTACTTGTCTTGTCTGGAGAGGTACTTTATTCGGAAGGCTTCGGAACGATGACGCTCAGAGACGAAGCATAACCCATCAAACTCCCTGCCTCGTCAATACGGGTTCTTGATTGTACTCAAGACACAAGTATAGTAAAATACTCGTATATATCGTATTTACTTTTATTTATGTGCTTACTGAGGCTCACTTGTATGTGCTAGATTAACTACGCTTAGAATATCATGCATAGGTAATAATCAATCTAATCGCCTAAACTCTAGTTAATAATAGTTCATGTCGAGTACTTATATCTTAGACGTGCTCTCGTGATCGGTTTGAGTAATTTGATTCATGTTAATTAGCTAATTCAGACTAGTTAGCTTTACTTGAATAAATTTGAGTATGTGAATAATTTACTTAAGTTTAGTATAATTTTGGTATATTTAATTATTATGAATTTTTTCTCTACTCTTACAATATTTTCTACTCATACACTCAAAGTCATTTTTGTGGATAATTCTTAGGCTAACAATGTGATGATATGGTATTAGCCTTTTAGTCATGTGTGAAGCTTTATTCATAGTTATTTTACACATAGTCTTTCATTGGAACATTATTCTTTTCTTGCTTGTTTATTCTTGATAAGTCTCCCTAAGTCTTTCATTCGATTTAACTCTTTAGAATCTAATTCTGTATTTTGTAGTCTTAAATATCTTATTTTAGCCTTCCTTAATTTGCGAGCACAATTCGAATATTTTTCCGGTAGGCTATATATTAAAAACTAATAAAATAAGAATTTTTCCTTAAAAAATTATTTGAGTTGACTTCGATTTATGTTTTGGGCAAATGGAACCAAATCCATGTTTTGACGGTCCTGGTGGGTCTGTATCAAAATATGGGACATGCGCGTATAACCGGAATCGAATTCGAAGGTCCCAAGGTCAAGTTATTAATTTTTGTTTAAAATTAAAAGTTTGAAAGTTTAATGATTTTTAAAAATTGACTTATGTTTGGTCTTGTTGATACCGGGTCCATATTTTAGTTCTGGTACCCGCTACAGGTCCATTATTATATTTATGACATGTATGTAAAATTTGGTGAAAAACGGAGTTGGTTTGACGTGATTCGAACGTCCGGTTGTGAAAATAGAAGTTTCAAAGTTTTCTTGAAAATTTCATTCGATTCGGTGTTCAATTTGTAGTATAGGTATTATTTTGGTGATTTTATCGCGCGAGCAAGTTCGTATAATGTGTTTGAACTTGTGTGCATTTTTGTTTTGGAACCCCAAGGGCTCGGTTGAGTTTCGGATAAGCTACAGAGTGAATTAAACTTAGAAAAAATACAACTGCTGCATCTGGTCTGCAGACTTCGCATTTGCGAGGTCTAGCTCACAAATGCGAGCCTTGCATTTGTGAAGGAAACATCGTATTTGCGAGCAGTAGGCTTGGGGGAGGACTTTCTCAATTGCGAAACAGTGGTCGCATTTGCGATCAACACAGGTCCGCATTTGCGAACATCATGTTCGCATTTTCTTCGCATTTGCGAACCCTAGGTCACAAATGCGATACTTGCGACTGACCAAATAGCTAAAGACGGGATTTTCGCTCATTCTTCAATTTTTCAAAACAAGAAAACTCTAGGGGCGATTTTCCCAAGCACCCTTCTTCCCCAAATCATTGGTAAGTGATGCTAACCTATTTTCCTTCAATCTTTCATTATATTTCACAAGTTTTTAACCTTAAATCTAGTGTTTTCATGGTAGAAATTTGGAGGTTTGTGTAAAATTGGGATTTAGACCTCAAATTGAGGTCGGATTCCAAAATAAAGTACATAACCGGGCTCGAGAGTGAATGTGTAATCGGGTTTTGGTCCGAATTTCGAGTTTGGACCAAGCGAGCTCGGGAGATGACTTTTGTTGACTTTTTCAATAGTGACCTAAATTTAATCTTTTGCAATCGTGGATGATTTTTAAGGCTTATTTTGAATCGTTTGGTTGGTAATGTGCTAGATATTGTTGGTTTGGAGGCTTGTTTGAAAGACAAAGCTGTGGTTGATATTTAAGTGATCTTTGGAGCGAGGTAAGTGTTGTGTCTAATCTTGACTTGATGGAATTAGGAACCCTCGGACTATGTACTATGTGAATCTCATGTGAGCGGCGCATATGCGAGGTGACGAGTGCTTATACGCCGCCAAACCCTGATTCTCCACTTATCCTTAATTACTCCCTTCCCTGTCTTAACTGTTATATGCTCTAAATATTTTTCATGCTTAAATGCTACCTGTTAATCAATATATTCTCGTGTTAATGATGTTAGCTATTTTCATAGTTTTATAATTTCCTGCTATTTGCTTAAATTGACTTACTTGCACCTTTTAATAATCAATTACTAGTTTGGTCTCGCTGTGGAGTATTACTTATGTAGATTCCTATGTTATACAAGGTTTTTCCTCTCTGGTTCAGTTTGATAATTGCCGATCGTAAAGGTTTTTTCATGGTTTAAATTGTTAATTTGACTGTGCATATTATGTATTTGATATTGATATATAGTGGGATCGGGGTGCACGCCGCAACAGGTGAAATAAGGGTGCATTGATATGGTAAAATAAGGAGATTGTTAATGTATGGTGGGATCGGGTGGCACGCCGCAACAGGTGAAATAATGGTTGATTGATAAAGTGAAATAAGGGTGAAGTATGATACTAATATTGATATATGGTGGGATCGGATTGCGCGCCGCAACATATTTATATATATTTATGTTGTTGATGTTATTACGGTGAAATAAGGGAGGATTTTATGTTGTACGGTGGGATCGGATTGCGCACCGCAACAATCTATGTGTTTCCATTTCTTGAGTTGTGTTTGGTTTTCGGTATTCTCATTTGAAATGCTAAGGATTGGTAATTCTGGAAGACACAGGTTTACTTCTTGAGGGTGTAGTTATTGTTTTCAATTGATTGTTTTATCCTATTCTGTATTTCCATTTTCTGTCATTATTATATACTGCATACAGGTTGTAGTGTAAGTGACCCGCCTTAGCCTCGTCACTACTTCGTCTAGGTTAGGCTCAGGACTTACAGAGTACATGGGGTCGGTTGTACTCATACTACACTCTGCACTTCTTTTGCATATTTTGGAGTCGGTCCCAACGGCGGCTACTAGTGAGCTCGGATTGGACAGTCTGCGGAGACTTGAGGTATAGCTGCTCAGCGCCCGCAGCTCCTGGAGTCCTCTTCTTTGTTTTTATTTAGTTGTGTATTTTCATTCAGACAGCTCTATACTTATTTCAAACCCTTGTATATATTATTCTAGTAGCTCGTGCGCTCGTGACACCAGGTTCAGGGATTTGTTGCAGATGTTTGGCACTTTTAGTTTCCGCATTTATACTGTAGATTATTTCAGTTATTTCAGTTCTTTATCATTATTTGATTCAAATTGTTAAAAATGGATAAATTATTCTAACGTTGGCTTGCATAGCAAGTGAAATATTAGGTGTCATCCCGATCCCGAAGGTGGGAATTCCGGATCGTGACATAAAATCTTGATCATTCTATTATCACATGTAAGATTTATGTGAATAATTTCTTTCCCTTGCATCCCTAGTTGTGATAAGTTTTCGACTTTACTTGATTATTCTTTTTAAGTTAATTGATGACTAATTTTATTCAAAAATAATTGTTACCTCTCACTATATGTATTCAAACTAGGGTTGATCTTGTATAGTTAAATCACTTGGCTTTAAATTATAAGTCAAGATTTTTTCGTTATACTTCCTTTCGAATCCAATTCTTCCAATCGAACTCCAAAAAGATTTTCTTTTGTTAATTTGCTTTGTGCATTTTATTATACATATCTTACCATAAATGAAATAGTTGTGCTTCAAATATTCACTCACTAAGTGACAATTACTTTGGCTACTCTTTGGTAAGAATTCTTTGAGAGCTAGTTAGTCATTTGAGAGGCTTGGGCCTTGTAATCATTTGGGCTTGGCCCAAAGGTGGTGTATCATGACCTTGGCTCTAAAGATGATCTCTAGCTGCTTATTGAATGATCATTTTTCCCATATCACATTCATAAATACTTTGAAGCATTCACTTATATCACATTCATTCATCAAATTAATTCTTTATTCATTAAATCAATTCTTTCACTTTATTCATTATGCACTAAGATTATCCAAGGATGACTCTTCCTCCGTTCTTTGATCAAATTCCTTGTTAACTATTCATCCTTGTGCAAATAAATATTCTTTCCCATTTTTCTCAAATCATTTAGTATAAATTTTCCCTTGTTGTAGTTATTCATCTAAGACTTTTAACTCTAATTATGAGTCATCTCCTCTTTAAGTTTATTCTAATAAGTTCAAATTTTTATTCAAACAATTTGAGTTAACATGCACTCTTTAAGTACAATTCTTTTCATATTATTCAATTTACACTAAAATACTATTCTTTAATATCCCTTTTTATTCTTTCAAATACTACATTTTGTTGCACATATATTTTATCGAATAGTTTGCTATTCTTATCTAGAACTTACTTTATAATCTAGAACTCACTTTACACTCAACTTATCTTTTGGAGTACGATTCCCTTGTCCACTTTATATATATCTCATACGAGTTAATATATTCTAATCATTTCATTTCTAAAACACCAAAAAATACTTGTATACTTTATCCGCACATAATTCATTACATATTTAATATCTTCGTTGTTCATTCTAGTACACGTTAGTCATTATTTTACTCTTTGCAATAGTTGTGAGTATTTGCTAATTATATTTGAACCTTCCCTCTCTTATTCGATTGAGTCCACATGAACCATATTTTTGTGGATCTTAAGTAGGGTTGTTCATGGTTTGACGAAAAACTGATCCAAACAGAAAACCAAATCAAACCGATTAAGTAAATCGATATTTTTTTGATTTGGATTGGTTTTGGTTTTAAATTTTAAAAATCGATAATATTTGGTTTGGTTTTGGTTCTATTATAAAAAATCGAAAACTAAACCAAACCAAATCGATTAATTATATACAAAATTTAATAATTATTTATATATAATATAATATCTTTTTCTAAATAATTTTATGCAATTTAATTGTTATTTTGAATTTTGGTTTATCCTACTTATATCTTAAAAGATTGCCTAAGCCCAAAACAATAGGAATCACCCAATTTTTTTTCCTTAAAAAACTTTAATTCTCTAACCCTCCGCACATACTTTTACCTAACAGAAGAGTTAAAAAAAATCCTACCATAAGAGTAAAGAAAGCAAACTCAAATTGCAGGACTACAATGGCTAAAGCTTGAGAAAGCAAACTTTTAGTTATTTTTTTTGTTCATTCTTTTTATATAAAGAGGTAAATAAACTTTCAATTCCGAGAGAAATATATAAATTTAACAAATTATTTTCAGATTATTGTCTAGTGTTGTTTCACTATTATCGACTTATTATTAGCTTACTGCGAACCAAAAAACCGAACCAAACCGAACCAAACCAATGACAACCAAACCGATGGTTTGTATTTAATTTGGTTTGGTTTTGGTTTTAAAATTTTAAAACCCGATTTAATTGGTTTGGTTTTGTTTTTTTCAAAAACCGATCAAACCGAACCGCGAACACTCCTAATCTTAAGGGATGACCAACATCTTTCCCTCGAGATAATTTTAACCTTTACTCATAATCTCAACTGTTTCGTAGACCATTGTCGAAGTGTACATTATATAGTGTAATATAGGGGTCCTAGTGTACCTTAAATATTAGGTGGCAACTCTAAACTTTAATAACCTTGTAGATTACTATAAGTTGAAGTTTTTTTTATCTTGTGCAAAATAGGGTGCAACAACACGACGACTCTGCCGGGAATATTTCAGGTTCTAACCACATCGGACTTGATCAATTGCTTGAGGGATTACAGGTTCTCCAATTCTCCAACTGTCATTCTTTCTATCGCATGCTTCAAGTCGTATATTCTATGCTTCAAATTGAATACTCTTTGCTTAAAGCTGAATATTCTTTACTTTATGTTGTATAATTCTTGCTTCAAGTCGTATATCTTTTATCACATGCTTCAAGTAGTCTATTCTTTGTTATGCGCTTCAGGCGGTATATTCTTTGTTATGTGCTTCAAGCGGTATATTCTATTTCATATTCTTTAAGTGGTATATTCTTTGTCATTCGCTTCAAGCGGCGTATTCTCTATCATGCTAATGTTGTCTATGCTTCCCACATATCTATGTTGCATATTTTGCTACATATGATTGTGTTGTATATTGTTTGTCACATGCTTTTGGCTCTGCCTTATCAAGTTGTCATCACTTTTCTATTGACTCTTGGTCATACACAATCACACATAAGTCATACAAGGGTTGTCTTTTCACCCATCCAAATCTTCTTTCAAAACGCTTTAGTTTCAGAGATTGGAATACGAGGTTAACTACGTACCATCTCGCATTTGTCCTTAACTCATGCTCGAATCTAGGTAAATCTACTCTTAAGATTCCTAGGTTACTGTACACACAATCTTACAGCTTGCTTTAGCTGAATTAATCCTTGCATATTCTTTACTTGCTACATATTCTTTGTATATTTGTTATATATTCTATGCCTGCCATTGTTATGTATCCTTTATCTGTTACATGTACATTCTGTTTGTTATCCATTATTAGATGTCACTATATGATGAAACTCTGGTTGACTTGCGTTGAACCTTGATCTTTCAAATACACATTCCCATTCTGGTCTTCATGACTATTCTCATAATCATATCATCATCCAGACTCTACCATCATTTTCAAAGATACGTGAATCTAGCTTGGTACATCTTCCACTAATTTGACGTATTATTCTCAATCATACCTTACACTTTCACTAATTTTAGTCTTTTAAGATAGATCCATGCACTGTGCTACCATCTATCTCTTATTCAGGAGTTAGCAGTCTCCACCCACCCACCCAAGAATTCATTGATAATCTCTTATTCTCAAGGAACAATCACTCTTTCATGATAACTACATAGATCTTGTAATCCTTACAGTTGCCCTGAACTACGTTTTGACTTGATTCTTGCTTTGGCAAGATAATTAGGCAACTCTACATGGTTCGGTCTCCCCAGTGTTTCAAAATTTCTCCCCAATACTGAAAACTGGGGCAGTTCTTTTGGAACAGTGTGATGATGCTCTCAACCTAGAAATCTCCGAGAGCGTCAACCAAATTTCACCCAAAATCCAAACATCAAAATACAATACCAACCTTACTCTAACCCTCACTCGATTTAAATCCCAAAATATGGGATGCAAGTGATTTCTTCAAACATCTAGCTATGGAGTCATGGTGTTCACTCCCACTTTTTGAATTCAGAGATTCAATACAAGTCAACCCACATTTGTTGTAGGGTCAAGTTATTAGTCAACCTTCGAGAAGTGTCGTGCTCGCACGACTCAGACAAACGAAGAAGGAAAAGCAAAGCCTCAAGTCAACATGAATAAATTCCCTTCCCTCGAACTAAGAATTTTTCTTTGGATGCAAGAGGGACAACACAATTTCTGAAACTATCATGAAATACTGACATCGCACTTCTGATCACAACTAGATACACCACTGGCTGCACAACCTATCTCTGCACCCTCTTAGTTTTACAAATTCACCTAAGAGGGACATTTTCTCCTCTGAGTTTTGCAGGTATATCATCGTGGGTACTTCACCGAAGATATCATCTGGACTTGGACTTGGTGGAACGTCAGTCAGATAATCAGGGGAGTAGTAGTTTTACAATCAACTCCATCATTTTTCATGACTTCGTTGCTCTCACCACTTTTCTATATTCAGATCAGAACATCATTCTCGGTTGTCAACCGGGGACAATCGTTAAATGGTTCCTGTGGACAATCGAAAGGTGCATCATCCTGGGGACTATATGGGAAATAGCATCTGAAATTGGACACTGTGGAACATCAATCGAACATCAAGGGAGTGTTAGTTACCATTCTTGACTCCATCATTTTCTGATGGAACTACCCTAACTATATTTCTATATCTGCATCAGATAATCGCCCCGGCTATTAGCCAGGGAGGATCACCAAAAGTTCATGTGGACAGGTGGAAGGCCGCAATGAAATATCCCTAAACTCAATTGCGAGACAACCACAAAAATTGTCCCGCAAGCAGTCACAACTAAAAAATTAAGTTTTAGCGACAGACAAATTCTGTAGCTAAATCGAAAAATCTGTCGCTTATCACATTTAGAGACATATTAACAACGGATTATCAAGAAATTCTACTAGCTACGAGCGTTTTAGCGACAGATTAATGACGACGTTCGTAGCTAATTCCGATTTTTTGTAGTGAGTCATGAGGAATCGAAGCAACCATTCGAAGGACCAACTGGGGCACATCTTCCGGAGAGAGACACTCTTCAATTAGGACACTCTTTTATACATGTCTTTGATGTAATTAATATTGTTAAATGCAATTCCTTGAAATAGGTGAGTAAAATAAGTGTTGAAAACCATACACCTCATACTCTTCAACCTTCACGAGCTACGCGTACCTGATACTTGACATCGTGTCAAGATACGTAGGCAACCCGTCATGGGTTCGGTCTTTCTCGTTCTTAATTGGACGAGTCGGTCAAGTCTGGCCACTTGGGTCACAGTTGATCGAAGATCCTTGCGAAAGGGTTATCTTTAAAAGAAAATTTAAAAATGTATATGACTTTCCTTGGTGCTTTGAAGTCTTTCTATAGTCATCAGAGGAAAATCAAAATGCAAAATATATTCCTGCATAATTCCACCTTCAAGAAATTCAAAAAATCTGAAACATCTTCCTCTATCCTTAATCTTCACAAACTACGCGTGCCTGATTCTTGACCTCGTAACAAGATACATAGGCAACCTATCATGGTTCCGGTTTTTCTCGTCCTTAATTGAACGAATTGGTCAAGCCTGGCCACTTGGGTCATGGTTGACCGGAAATCCTTACGAAAGTATCATCTCAAAAAAATAAAAAGAATAAAATTAAGCATATATATACCTTCATCTATTTTCTTCTCCAGAAGTTTCTCCTTGAGGCATCAAAATTGAAATCCAAAAATAAAATAAAATATCATCCTCTTTTCTGGAGAAAATTCAAAATAAAAAACATCTCTCCTTTATCTCTAACCTTCCCGAACTATGCCTGACCTAATTTTCGTTTCGACGAGACACGTAGTCAACCTTCGGGTTTGGTCACATTTTTTAAAGAAATCAAATAAATCATTAATCAAAGACCCTTTTCGAGTTCGGCCTCACCTTTCAAAAAAATCAATGAAAGACCCCTCTCGGGTTCGATCACATTTTTAAAAAAATAAAAAAATCATCAATCAAGGACCCTTCTTGGGTTCGATCCCACCTTTAAAAAAATCAATTAAGGACCCTCCCCGGGTTTGATCTCATTTTTTTCAAAAAAAATCAAAAAATGCTCCCATCGTGCGGAGATTTACTTTCTTGTCCCTCCCATCACATGGAGATTTTACTTTTCATGTCAGCGCTCCTAAACGGAACGGTACACAACCCCATACTAACAATGCTCTTATACTGAACGGTACATAGCTCGCCATTTTACTTTTCTGTCAGCACTCCTAAACGAAAAGGTACCCATCCCTATACTAACAATGTTCCTATACATAATGGTATACATCCCATCATTTTATTTTCATGTCAGCGCTCCTAAATGGAACGATACCCAGCCCCGTAATAACACTACTTCTATATGGAACAGTACACAACCCGCCATTTTACTTTCATGTCAGTGCTCCTAAGCAGAACGGTACCCAACCCCGTACTAACAATGCTTCAATACGGAACGGTACATAGCCCGTCATATTACTTTCATGTCAGCACTCCTAAACGGAACGATACCCAACCCCATACTAAAAATACGCCTATACGAATGGTACACAACCCGTCATTTTACTTTCCTATCAGTGCTCCTAAATGGAATAGTACCCAGCCCCATACTAATAATGCTCCTATACAGAATGGTACACAGACCATCATTTTACTTTCATGTCAGTGCTCCTAAACGGAACAATACCAAACCCCGTACTAAAAATGCTCCTATATGGAATGGTACACAACCCATCATTTTACTTTTCTGTCAGCGCTCCTAAATTGAACGGTACTATCCCCATCTAAAATCAATGCTCCTATACGGAACAGTACACAACCTGTTATTTTACTTTCTGGTTCAATGCTCCTATATGGAATTGTAACTACAAAGCCCATCTAACCTTCAATGCTCCGATATTGCATCGAAACGGTAACAAAGCCCATCTAACCTTCAATTCTCCCATATCGCATCAGAACGGTAACAAAGCCCATCTAACATTCAATGCTCCGATATCGCATCAGAAAGGTAACAAATCCCGTCTAACATTCAATTCTCCAATAGCGCTTCGGAAGGTAACCACAAAGCCAGTTTTACATTTAATTCTCTTTATCAAAAACCACAATATTGATTAAGTCAAAATTAAAAAAAAATGAAAATCTAAAAGTATTTTTCTTTCTACCATTCCTGAACTACGCTTGACCTAATTTTCATTTCAACGAGACACGTAGGCAACCATCGGTTTCGGTCTCATTCTTTTCAAATGTCACGACCCTAAAACCGACCCGGTCGTGATGGCGCCTATAGTGAAACTAGGCCAACCGACATAAACCCCAAATCCAACCAGTATTTCGTAAAAGTAATTTTTAAGCTATTAATTAACAAAATCACATAACATAAGTCTAAATAACTAGTGCGTAAAATAAAGCAAGCCCGACATCAGGGTGTCACAAGTCACGAGCAATACAAGATCTGTCTTACAAGAAAGGCTATCATAGTCCGGAAATACAATACTAAGAACAGTCTGAGTAAGGTAAGAAGGAGAAGTGCAGGGCTGCGAACACCAAGTAACTACCTTGCCAACTCCGAAGACCTGCTGGAAGAACGATCAGCTCTCACTATTGAGACCCGCAACTCCTGAATTTGCACACAAGGTGCAGGGACTAATGTGAGTACGCCAACTCAGTAAGTAATAAAAGTAAATAAAATCTGAGCAGTAAGAAAATAAATAATTCCACATCATAACATTACAACAAATACAGTACGTTCCCAAAACAGTACAAAAATCAATTAACTCGTAAAACAACTCTGTTTCAGTAAAACCTTTTCTTTTAAAAACATCTTTCAATAGTTTCAAACAAATAATGAAACAGTGAGAAAAAATGATAGAAACATAAACAGCCCCTCGGGAAAGACATGTACCATAAACCGCCCCTCTGGCAAAATATCAACAAAACTAACCTCTTGGGCTACCTCACAATCACTCGTAATCAGCCCTTCGGGCAATAGTATAAATCAAAAATAGCCCCTCGGGCAACATCACATCACTCACACTGGGTACCCGCACTCACTGGGAGTGTTCAGGCTCCTACAACCAAGCACTATAATAAGCCATCTCGTGGCATAATAAATCAGGACCTCGACCTCTCATATATCACAAATCAGTACAACATGCTGCGACGCGCAGCCCAATCCCATGATATCCTCACAACACAGGCCCTTGGCCTCTCTCAGTTAGAAACCTCTCAAGTCACTCGGGCTAACAATAAAACGGGGTGCTAAACCCAAAAATATAATTTATAATATCAAAATGGAGTAAATAAGGCTGAGTTATGAAATCAGTAAAACACAGCATGACTGAGTACAAATATTAAGTCAAAATAGTGAGGAATAGTAGTAAAGAGCCCCTAAGGGTTCAAACAGCTTGGCACGAGGCCCAAATATGGTATTCAGCCCAAAACATAGTAATACTTTCCAAAAACACAATGATATCAAATAGTTTTTAGTTAATTATGCAACTTATTAGTCGTATGGGATGGACCACGTCACAATCCCCAGTGGTGCATGCTTCCACGCTCGTCATCTAGTGTGTGTGTCACCTCAAAGTAGTGAAACGATGTGAAATCCGGGGTTTCATACCCTCAGGACAATATTTACAATCATTACTTACCTCAAACCGGAAAAAACTCTAGCCCGCGATGCCTTTGCCTCTCGACTCGGCCTCCAAATCTAACCAAAATCTGTCGTATATCATTAATACACGCTAAAGGAACAAAGCCCAAACGAAAATAATCAACTTAATTCAAAAATCCTGAAATTGGCCAAACCCGACCCCCGGGCCCACATCTCGAAATTCGATAAAAATTACATTACTAGAATTCTTATCCTCCCACGAGTCTACCCATATAAAATTTACCAAAATCCGATGTCAAATGGCCATCCAAATCCCCAAAATCAACTCTCCAAATTTTCTTCCAATTTTCACCTCAAATTCCCAAATTAAATGATAAAAATCAAGACACAATCATGAGATTTAACCAAATTTGAGTAAAGAACACTTATCCCAATCACTCTTCTGAAAATTCCCTCCAAAATCGCCTTATCCCGAGCTCTCTAATGAATTTTAAAATTATGGACCAAAACCCTCGTTTTTGAACTTAAACATTCTGCCTAGATGTTTTCTTCTTCGCGAACAAGGTAGTGCCTTCGTGTTCGCGAAGCACGACTGCCTCTGACTGGAAATCCTTCTACGTGAATGCGTTGCCCCACTCACGAACGCGTACCTTAACTAGCTCAACCATCACAAATGCGACGCCCTCCTCGAGAACGCGATGCATACTCAGATCAAACCTCCGTATTCGCGACCTTCCCTTCGCGAACGCGTAGAACAAAATCCCTCTGATCTCAATAACTCTTCGCGAATGTGATAGCCTTCTCGCGAACGCCGAGAAGGAATTCTCTACAACAAAATACCAATAATCTGCCAACTTCTAAAGCCAAGAATTGATCCGGTAACGACCCGAAACTCACCCGAGGCCCTCGGGACCTCAACCAAACATGATAACACATCCCATAATATCATTCAAACTTGTTCCAACCCTCAGAAACTCAAAACAATATCAAAATATCAAATCACCATCGGATTCAAGCCTAAGGATTTCCAAACTTCCGAATCCCGCAAACGATGCAAAAACCTATCAAACCTCATCCGAATTACCTGAAATTTTGCACACACGTCACAAATGACACAACAGACCTACTTAAATTTCCGGAATTCCAATCTAACCCCGATATCAAGATTTCCACTGCCGAACGGAAAATGCCAAAATTCCAATTTTGCTAGTTCAAGCCTAAATCTACCGCGGACCTCCAAATTACATTCCGAACACGCTCTTAAGTCCAAAATCACCTAACGGAGCTATCCGATCCACCAAAACCAAATTCCGAGATCATTTACTCACAACTCAACTTCCGGTTAAATTTTCCAACTAAAGCTTCCAAATAAGAGACTAAGTGTCCCATTTCACTTCATGACCACTCCCAACATAAAACAACCAACACGATATGATGAAATATAGATGAACAACACATAAACAAGTAGAAATAGGGGAAATGGGGTTGTAGTTCACAAAATGATCGGTCGGGTCGTTACATCCTCCCCCTCTTAAACAAACGTTCGTCCTCGAACGAGTCAAGAAACATACCTGAAGCCTAAAACAGGTGTGGATATCTGCTCTGCATCTCCCGCTCGGTCTCCCAAGTGGCCTTCTCCACGAGCCGACCTCTCCACTACACTTTCACTGAAACTATATCCTTTGATCTCAACTTTCGGACCTACCGCTCCAAAATAGCCACTAGCTCCACATCATAAGTCAAATCACCGTCTAACTGAACCGTGCTGAAATACAAAACATGAGACGGATTGCCAATATACTTCCGGAGCATAGAAACATGAAATACCGGATGCACACTCAACAAGCTAGGTGGCAAAGCTAACTCATAAGCCACCCCCCAATCCTCCGAAGCACCTCAAAAGGCCCAATGAACCGTGGACTCAATTTACGCTTCTTCCCAAATCTTATAACACCCTTCATGGGTGAAACCTTCAGTAGAACCTTCTCCCCAACCATGTAAGACACATCACGAACCTTCGGTTAGCATAACTTTTTTGTCTTGACTATGCTGTACGAAGCTGCTCCTGAATCACCTTCACCTTGTCCAAAGCATCCTGCACCAAGTCTGTACCCGAAAGTTTAGCCTCACCCGGCTCAAACCAACCTACTGGAGATCTACATCGTCTCCCATATAGAGCCTCATATGGAGCCATCTGAATACTCTATTGATAACTGTTGTTATATGCAAACTCTGTGAGCGGTAGAAACTGATCCCATGAACCCCCAAAATCAATGACACAAGCGCACAATATATCCTCCAATATCTGAATAGTGCGCTCGGACTGCCCGTCCATATAAGGGTGAAAAGCTGTGCTCAACTCAATTTGAGCACCCAACTCTCGCTGCACGACCTTCCAAAACTGCAAAGTGAACTGAGTACCTCTATCTGAAATGATGGAAATTGGGACACCATGCAAGTGAACAATCTCTCGGATATAAATCTCTACTAACTGCTCTGAATAATATGTAGTACACACAGGAATGAAGTGTGCGGACTTGGTCAGCCAATCCACAATCACCTAAATGGCGTCGAACTTCCTCAAATTCCGTGGTAGCCCAACTACGAAATTCATGATGATTTGCTCCCACTTCCACTCTGGAATATCTAACCGCTGAAGCAAGCCACCCAGTCTCTACTGTTCATATTTTGCCTATTGACAATTGAGACACCGAGCTACAAATCCCACAATATCCTTCTTCATTCTTCTTCACCAATAATGCTATCTCAAATCTTAATACATCTTCGCGGCACCCGGATGGATGGAATACCACGAGCTATGGGCCTCCTCCAAAATTAACTCCCGAAGCCCATCTGCATTGGGCACACATATCCGGCCCTGCATCCTCAATACCCCATCATCACCAATAGTCACATCTCTAGCATTGTCGTGCTGTACTCTGTCCTTGAGGACAAGCAAATGTGGATCATCATATTGGCACTCTCTGATGCAATCAAACAAGGATGACCGAGAAACCAGCCAAGCTAAGACCCGACTGGGCTTCGAAATATCCAACCTCACAAACTGATTGGCCAAGGCCTAAAGATCAACCGTAAGGGGTCTCTCCCCATTAGGAATATATGCCAAGCTACCCATACTCACCGCCTTCCTACTCAAAGCATCGACCACTACATTGGCCTTTCCCCGATGGTACAAGATAGTGATATCATAGTCCTTTAGCAGCTCCAACCATCTCCGCTGCCTCAAATTGAGATCCTTCTACTTGAACAAATGCTGGAAGCTATGATGATCAGTGAACACCTCGCAAGACATACCATAGAGATAATGCCTCCAAATCTTCAATGCGTGAACAATGGTAGACAACTCCAAATCATGAACATGGTAGTTCTTCTCATGGGGCTCCAACTGACGAGAAGCATAAGCAATCACTCTACCCTCCTACATCAACACACACCCAGTACCAACTCTCGAAGCATCATAATACATTGTATATAAACCTGAAGCCAATGGCAAAACTAACACTGGAGCTGTGGTTAAGGCAGTCTTTAGCTTCTGAAAGCTCGCCTCACACTCATTCGACCACCTGAATGGAGCACCCTTTTGGGTCAATTTAGCTAAGGGTGATGCTATAGATGAAAATCCCTGAACAAACTAACAGTAATAACCCGCCAAACCAAGAAAGTTGCGAATCTCTATGGATGAGGACGGTCTGGGCCAACTCAGGACCACCTCTATCTTCTTTGGATCAACCTGAATACCCTCGCGGGACACTATGTGTCCCAAGAAAGCCATCGAATTTAGCCAAAACTCACACTTAGAGAACTTTGCATAAAGCTTCTCCCCCCTCAACCGTTGCAATAACACTCTTAAATGCTCCGCGTGCTCCTTCTAACTACGCGATTATACCAGAATATCATCAATGAATACAATGACAAACAAGTCGAGATAAGGTCGAAATACGCTTTTCATCAAAGGCATGAATGTTGCTGGGGCATTGATCAGCCCAAAAGACATCATAAGGAACTCATAATGACTATATCGGGTCCTGAAAGCTGTCTTAAGAATATCTGAGTCCCTGATCTTCAACTGGTGATACCTCGACCTGAGATCAATCTTGGAAAACACCCTCGCTCCCTGAAGCTAGTCAAATAAATCATCAATACGAGGCAAAGGATACTTGTTCTTGATTGTGACCTTATTCAAATGCCTGTAATCAATACACATCCTCATAGTGCCATCCTTCTTCTTCACAAATAGAACAGGTGCACCCCACGATGACACACTAGGTCAAATAAACCCTCATCAAGGAGTTCTTAAAGCTGCTCCTTCAACTCCTTCAACACCACCGGTGCCATACGATACGGTGGAATATAAATGGGTTGAGTGTCCGGCACCAAATCAATACCAAAATCAATATCCTTGTCCGCTGTCATGCCCGATAGGTATGTCAGAAACACCTCCAAAAAGTCCCTCACTACCGGGACTGAATCAATGGTAGGAGTCTCTTTACTGACATCCCTCACAAAGGCTAAGTAAGAAAGACAACCCTTCCCAACCATCCGCTGGGCCTTCAAAAATGAAATCACCTTACTAGGAACATAATCAGTCAAACCTCACCACTCAATCTGTGGCACACCCGGTATAGCTAACGTCACTGCCTTAGCATGATATCCCAAAATAGCACGACATAGGGATAATTAATCCATGCTTAATATCACATCAAAGTCCACCATACAAAGCAACAAAAGGTCCACTCGGGTCTCCAAATCCTCAATAGCCACCACACACAACCGATATACATGGTCCACAACAATAGTATCGCCCACCAAAGTAGATACACGAACAGATGAAACAAGAGACTCATGGGGCATATCTAAATAATGAGCAAAATATGATGACACATATGAAAAAGTGGAACCAAGATCAAATAACACAAAGGAATCTCTGTGGCAGACAGAGACTATACCTGTAATCACCGCATCAAAAGCAATAACATTGGGTATGGTTGGGAGTGCATAGAAATGGGCCTAGCCACCACCTGATCGACCTCCCCCTCTAGGGCGACCTCTAGCTGACTGTCCTCCACCCTTATATGTGGTAAAGTAACTGGTGCTGAAGTCGATGGCTGACTCTTCTGCTGAGACGGACCCCAAAGATGATGAGGACACTGCCTCCACATATGCCCCAACTCTCCACACTCATAATAATCCCCTGGTGATGAAGACGGGGACTAAAGGGAACCTCTGGCACCGAGATGACTAGCAGAAGAACCTGGCATAGAAGAGCCCTGAACTAATGGAGCACAGGACGAAATCTAGGTTGGAAGGGCGCTAAGTAATGAATGACCCTGATGAGAACTGTGATAACCATGGCCCGATGATGCCCCACGATAAACTGGGCAAGCTGACTGAGCATGCCTAAATGGATGGCCTCTACTGTGCTGAAACTGACCCCCATAAGAAGTACCACTGAATCCACTCTGACCACGAGGCCTCTTAGCCTCCCTCTCAACCCTCTCCTGACCACAAACCATCTCAGTCTGTTGAGCTATGTCAACAACCTCATCAAAGGTAGCACCAGATACTCTCTCTCTCTGGTCATAAGCAACCGAAGCTGAAAATCGAGGCCATCTATAAACCTCAAGATCCTCTCTCGATCTGTGGGAACCAACCAGACCGCATGATGAGCCAAATCGGAGAACTACATCTCATACTATGTAACAAACACCCTGACGAAGCTGCTCGAACTACCTACGCAGCTCCTTTTGGGGAGACTTAGGTAAAAACTTCTCCAGGAAGAGAACGAAGAACTGCTACCAAGAAAATGGAGTTGTGCCAACTGGCCTACGCCTTTCGTAAGCCTCCCACCAACTAAGTACATCCTCTGAGAACTAGAAAGTAGTGAATGAGACCCAACTAGTCTCCAGAATGTCTGCGGTCCAAAGCATCCTCTGACACTTATCTAAGAAACCCTATGCATCCTTACCCTCAACACCACTAAATTACGGAGGCTGAAGTCTACCAAACCTCTCCAATCTGCGTTGCTCATCCTCTGGCATGATAGGAGCTACATAGTTCTGAGAAGCTGCAACCGGTTGGGCTGGAGGTGCCCCCGGTTTCTGAAGTCCCTGCACGACCTGCTCAGGTGTGTGAGAGGCGGGAGTTTGAGACCTCCCCCGGCCTAAGAAGTAGCTGCGACTGTAGTAACTAAGACCGCCTGAGCCAGGCCATTGTACATTGATAGAATCTGTGCCAGGGCCTCCTGAAGGACTAGCATAACAATAGGCACAGCCGGTGCCTGAGCTGGTACTGTTGGAGCGTCCGCAACTGGGACCTGATCCAGAACTAGGGCGGCTAGTGGATCTGCAGGTGCTGTCCTAGCTGCTGTGCGAGCTACACCCCTTCCTCTACCATAGCCTCGACCGCGTCCTCGTCCTCTAGTGGCTCCAACTGGTGATACTGGTGGTTGTTCGTCCTAACCGGTAGCGCGTGTCCTCACTATCTATGAGAGAATATAATAATATAAGTTTAGTTACTAGAATCAACAGATTTGCACGACAGGAATTCAAGAATGTGAAGCTTTTCCTAAACGTTCTGCAGCCTCCCGAGGATAAGCACAGACGTCTCTGTACTGATCTACGAGACTCTACTAAATCTGCTCATGACTAGTGAGACCTATGTAACCTAGGCTCTGATACCAACTTGTCACAACCCTAAAACCGACCCGGTCGTGATGGCCTATCATGAAACTAGGCCAGCCAACATAAACCCCAAATCCAACCAGTAATTCATAAAAGTTATTTTAAGCTATTAATTAACAAAATCTTATAACATAAGTCTAAATAACCAGTACGAAAAATAACACAAGCCCGACATCAGGATGTCACAAGTCACGAGCAACTACAAGATTTGTCTATGTATAAGAAAGGATATTATAGTCCAGAAATAAAATACTAAGAACAGTCTGAGTAAGGTAAGAAGGAGAAGTGAACGACTACGAACGACAAGCAGCTACCTTGCTAACTCCGAACACCTGCTTGAAGAACGATCAACGCTCACTATCGAGACCCGCAACTCCTAGATCTGCACACAAGGTGCAAGGAGTAATGTGAGTATGCCAACTCTATAAGTAACAAAAATAAATGAAAGCTGAGCAGTAAGAAGACAAATAATTCCACGTCATAGCACTACAACAAATACAGTACATTCCCAAAACAGTACAGAAATCAATTAACTCATAATACAACTTAGTCTCAGTAAAACCTTTTCTTTTAAAAACATCTTTCAATAGTTTCAAACAAGTAATGAAATAGTGAATAAAAATAATAGAAACGTAAACAGCCCATCGGGCAAGACATGTACCATAAATCGCCCCTTGGGAAAAATATCAACAGAACCAGCCCTCGGGCTACCTCACAATCACTCGTAATCAGCCCCTCGGGCAACAACATAAATCAAAAACAGCTCCTCGAGTAATATCACATCACTCACACTGGATACCCATGCTCAATGAGGGTGTTCAGACTCCACAGGGGCTCCTACAACCCAAGCGTTATAACAAGCCATCTCGTGGCATAATAACCCTCGACCTCTCATATTCCACAAATCAATGCAACATGCTGCGGCCTGCAGCCTGATCCCATGATATCCTCACAATACAGGCCCTCGGCCTCTCTCAGTCAAAAACCTATCAAGCCACTCGGGCTAACAATAAAACGGGTGCTCAACCCAAAAATATCATTTATTTATATCAAAATGGAGTAAATAAGGCTGAGTTATGAAATCAGTAAAACACAGTATGACTGAGTACAAATATTAAGTTAAAATAATAAGGAATAGTAGTAAAAAGCCCTTAAGGGTCCAAACAGCTTGGCACGAGGCCCAAATATGACATTCAGCTCAAAACATAGTAATACTTTCCAAAAACACAATGATATCAAAATGATGACGATTATATACACGACTTAATAGTCGTACGGGACGGACCAAGTCACAATCCCCAACGGTGCACGAACTCACATTCGTCATCTAGCGTGTGCGCCACCTCAAAGTAGTGAAACGATGTGAAATCCGAGGTTTCATACCCTCAGGACAATATTTACAATCATTACTTACCTCAAACCGGTCCAAACTACTCTAGCCCATGATGCCTTTGCCTCTCGACTCGGCCTCCAAATGCTCCAAATCTAACCAAAATCAGTATTACATATTTAATACACGCTAAAGGAACAAAGCCCAAGCGAAAATAATCAAATTAATTCAAAAATTCCGAAATTGGCCAAACCCAACCCCCGGTCCCACGTCTCGGAATCCGATAAAAATCACATCACTAGAATCCTTATCCTCTCATGAGTCTATCCATATCAAATTCACCAAAATCCGACGTCAAATGGCCATCAAAACCCCCAAAATTAACTCTTCAAATTTTCTTCCATTTTTTCTAATTTTCACCCCAAATTCCCAAATTAAATGATAAAAATCATGACATAATCATGAGATTTAACCAAATTTGAGTGTAGAACACTTACTCCAATCACTCATCTGAAAATCCCCTCCAAAATCGCCTTCTCCCGAGCTCTCTAATGAATTTTAAAATTATGGACTAAAACCCTCGTTTTTGAACTTAAATATTCTGTCCAGAAGTTTTTTTCTTCGTGAACGCGTTAGTGCCCTCGCGTTCGCGAAGCACAACTGCCTTTGACCTGGAAATCCTTCTACACGAACGGGATGCCCACTCGCAAACGCGTACCTTAACCAGCTCAACCATCACGAATGTGACGCCCTCCTCGCGAACGCGATGCATACTCAGATCAAACCTTCGCGTTCGCAGCCTCCCCTTTGCAAACACGAAGAACAAAATCCCTCTGCTCTCAATAACCCTTCGCGACGCGATAGCCTTCTCGCGAACGCGAAGAAGGATTCTCTGCAACAAAATACCAAAAATCTACCAACTTCTAAAGCCAAGAATTGATCCGTTAACAACGTGAAACTCACCCGAGGCCTTCGGGACCTCAACCAAACATGCCAACACATCCCATAAGATTATTCAAACTTATTCCAGCCCTCGAAACACTCAAAACAACATCAAAACATCAAATCACCATCGGATTCAAGCCTAAGGATTTCCAAACTTCCGAATTCTGCAAATGATGCAAAAACTTATCAAACCTCGTCCGAATTGCCTTAAATTTTGCACACACGTCACAAATGATACAACAGACCTACTCCAATTATCGAAATTCTAATTTGACCCCGATATCAAGATTTTCACTGCCGACCAAAAAATACCAAAATTTCAATTTCGCCAATTCAAGCCTAAATCTACCGCGGACCTCCAAATTACATTCCGAACACGCTCCTAAGTCCAAAATCACCTAACGGAGTTGCCGAACCATAAAAATCAAATTCCAAGATCATTTACTCACAAGTCAACTTCCGATTGACTTTTCCAACTAAAGCTACCAAATAAGAGACTAATTATCTCATTTCACTCCATGACCACTCCGAATACAGAACAACCAATACGTATGATGAAATACAGCTGAACAATACATAAAAAAGCAAAAATAGGGGATACATGGCTGTAATTCATAAAACGACCGGTCGGGTTGTTACATCACAATTTTTTTATAAAGTCAAAAGAGAGATATAGAGAGAAGAAAAAAATTTGTTGTTAAGTCAAAATCAAAAAATTCAAAAAATGGGGAACCCTTCCTCGGGTTTAGTCTCATTTATCAAAAAATCTAAAAACAAAAGGAAAAAAAAGAAAGAAAAAATCATCAAATATTGATTTGCTTACTACCAACATAGTTAGGAGTATGTATGAGAAAGAACAAGTGTTTAAGTGGTATGATGGAGATGATCAGCTTTGGGTAAACCATAAACTCTTGTGGTACCTCTCAATTATACCTTAGTGAAGCTTGAAAAATCGCGTGCTTACAGTTAGCGTAAGAACAAAGCCGACCTTATCGTTTCATGTGCATTGTGTGGTGATCCTAGATTAAAATTCATTGCATTGCATTGTAGATCTATAACTTGTTGAATGTCTGTTGAGGCAAAATCCTGATTAACACTGGGTTCAGGAAAGGATCGTAGGCCTTCTTTGACCCGTTTGAACCTTTCTAGCCTATTAAATGACATCAAACGCTAGCATTCCCCCTTTGAGTCTTAAGCCTTTTTCTTGGGCAACTACTTCTTAGCCTATACCTTTTTGTGCTTAAAATCACTACCCCTCTCTTGGCTCAACCACCTTGCCACTGAAAACGTGTAACTTCGGATGAAGACCAAAGTGAAGGCGACATGCATGAAAAGGCAAAAGATGCAAAGTTCAAGACAATTAGAGATATGATTTCAGGAAAAGAAGGCGGAAACTACACCATTCAAAAGGAGGATCCAACAAGAGGGAGAAAACTTCCACAAATTCAAAGGAAAATAAAAAAAAAGAGAAAAAGGGAAAAACTCTACAAATTCAAAGAGGAGGAATTCCGAAAAAAAAGAAGGGAAAAACTCTTGCAAAGCAGGAGAAACCTCAAAACAAAAGAAAGAAATAAAAAACCTTCAAAAACGGAAGAAGAGCCTCCTACAAGTTCATAAGAAGTCAAATCAAAGAAAGGGACATCAAGCCAAACATGATCAAGCACTAAAGCATGGTTTGAACTCCGAAGATACGAATGCAGTGCAGTGCTTATGGAGGAATTAGCCACTTTCAACACAAATGAGTATCCTACCCGACCCTAAGCCTACATTACAAGCCAATGATAAAGCCCTACACGATCCTATTCCAAGTGTTCTCACATAAGTGGATACTTACATAAAGGTCAAACATATGGTATCTCAATCACATGTATTGAATGTCATTCTGAGTGTGAGTGTGCTTCGCAAGATGTCCTAAAAAATAACATTAATATTTCATAAATATGTAAAAATTAGGACTTTCTTTGTGGCGAGGGCACTTGAAACATGAGTTAGGCAGAATTCAAACCCTTGATTGAAACAAGGAGAACAAATCTTGTCGAACCTAGGTATACTTGAGGTACCGCTTGAAGCTATAGGAATTACCCATAAGTTGATCTCGGTTCGCTGAAAAGTATAAGGTGAAAATTCCTATGCACAAAACTAATTGTTGGTACCAACCAAAGTCATGTAAAAAAAAGTGAGATGATGATTGATCAATAAATCACAGTCTTTCTCTACTCTTCAAATTTTTAAATATTCTCTACAAAAAGCTACAAAAAACGGAAAATACAGAAACCAAAAGGTCACATTTTTTTTACGGTAGATTTAGGTCTTGTTTTAACAGAACTACGCCCGACCTGACTTCCCGGGGGGGGGGGGGGGTACGTAAGAAACCCACGTAAGGTTCGATCCCACTTTTGTAACTTTAAACCAAAAATTATTTCTATATATTCGAAACTATGCCGGGACTTGATTTCCTTTGGTAGGAATACGTAGGCAATCCACATTGGATTCAGTCATCTTTTGCGATCGAACTACGTTTTGGCCTGATTCCATTAGGATACGTAGGCCGTCTTAGTTAGACTCGACCATATCATTTCAAAATTCATCATTTTGCATCTAAAAGTAATTTCTTGCTTTTCGAGGCGCCCTCCTGAACAATGGGCATTTTCTTTCAAATTCAAATTTTCAGGCGCTCTCCTAAATGATGGGCATTTGTTTTTAAAGCCAGATCTTCCAGGAGTCTTCCTGAACAATGGACATTTCATTTCAAGTCAAATTTTATAGGCGTCCATCTTCTAATATAATTATTTTAGATTTTAAATGCTTCGATATTGCTTCGTACCGATACACAATCCGAATTTCCTTCAATAATCAAAGTGCCTCCGATCACTTCGGACCGGTACACAGTCCGAATTTCCTTTTACATTCAAATGCTCCGATATTGTTTTGGGCCAGTACAAAGTTTGGATTTTCTTTCAAGACCGTTATCTAGCCCGGATCCCTTTCGAATTGGAGTTCCAACCCGGGACCCTATTTCATTCAAAAAATCACATATCCATCTTTATCTAATCAATCCCAATAGAATAGTCTCCATTTCCTCAATTCTACTTATCAAAGATCCGACACTACGTGAAATTATCTTCTAGCAAATAACTGAGGCAGATTTTGAGAATGGACGTCAAGCTTTCCAACTACAATCGACGTCATGTCCCAAGTATCATCATATGTCCCATTGAAATGGGGTGTGTAGATAATCCAAACCCCCATAGTCAAAATAACACTAGTGTCATCACAGCTTGATGTTAGGGCAATTTTCATAATCAAAAAATCAAATCATCCAATCGCTTTCTTGAACTACAATCGGCTTGTTTCTCGTTACATCCGAGATATGTAGGAAAACTCAACAAAGAGCCCGGTTGTGTCCAAATAAAAATCCATCCAATCAATCTATCTACTATCCGCATCTACGTCCCAATGTTACCACATTCCGACAGTGGGCAATTTTGGAAGCAATGTCGAGATCACATGACTTTTTCGTCCTCGACCATTCGTCTTCCACTCCATGAGACTATAATCCACAAGTAGTACTCAATCTTACGGAACTACACGTGACCTGATTCTCGTGCAATCGGAAATATGTAAGCAACTCAAATACCAGAGTTCGGTCACAATCTTCAAAATATCCTCCATTCGCACTTTGTCATCTTGGGTCAAAATTGAGTATGGTGACAATTGTTTTGCTCGAAGACTCTAACATCATCTCCAGTCAAAGAGGGGTAGCTGTTGACAGTCAATTTTGACCTTCCTTATTTAAAAATTAAAGTCTGCACGCTTTCTTGTCAAAAAATGATAAAATATAGTATTTTGCACTTTTTAACTATAATGCAATTTTTGATAACTATTCCCATTTTTACAAATACAGAAATTGTTATAAGTTTATTGCAGTTAAATATTACCATTTTTGTGTATTTTATAAATTGCAAACAATTTATTGATAACTGTCCTATTTCAAACATGAGGATATTCTATCAATTTATTATCTTTCAAAAAAAATAATAATAATTACTATAACACAATTGTAGTAGTTATATTTTCAAATAACAACTATAGGGGCATCAAATTACTAAGTCATACCATGAAAGTTTGGGAGAGAGTGGTAGAAATGAGAGTGCGAAGGACGGTGTCTATTTCAGACAACCAGTTCGGGTTCATGCCGGGACGATCTACCATAGAAGCTATCCACCTTATTAGGAGGATGGTGGAACAGTACAGAGATAAGAAGAAGGATCTCCACATGGTGTTTATTGATCTGGAGAAAGCGTACGATAAGGTTCCTAGGAAGGTCTTATGGAGCTGCTTAGAGGATAAAGAGGTCCCGAGTAACTATATTAGGGTGATTAAAGACATGTATGATGGAGCTAAGACTCGGGTTAGGACAATAGGAGGCGACTCTGAACACTTTCCAGTTATTACGGGATTGCACCAAGGGTCTGCGCTCAGCTCATTCCTATTTGCCCTGGTGATGGATGAACTGACTCATCATATTCAAGGGGAGGTTCCATGGTGCATGCTATTTGCTGATGACATTATTCTAATAGACGAGACAAGAGGTGGCGTCAACGAGAGGCTAGAGATTTGGAGACATGCTCTTGAGTCTAAAGGTTTAAAGTTGTGTAGGACGAAGACGGAATACCTCGAGTGCAAATTTGGAGTTGAGCCGACGGAAGCGGGAGTTGAAGTGAGGCTTGACTCTCAAGTCATTCCCAAGAAAGGTAGTTTCAAGTACCTTGGATCGGTTATTCAGGGGATCGGGGAGATTGACGAGGATGTCACACACCGTATAGGGGTGGGGTGGATGAAGTGGAGGTTAGCGTCGGGAGTCTTGTGTGACAAGAAAGTGTCACCGTTACTAAAAGGTAAGTTTTATAGAGCAGTGGTTAGGCCTGCCATGTTGTATGGAACTGAATGTTGGCCGGTAAAGAACTCACACACCCAGAAGATAAAAGTAGCAGAGATGAGGATGTTGAGGTGGATGTACGGGCATACAAGGATGGATAAGATTAGGAATGCAGATATTCGAGAGAAGGTGGGTGTGGCCCCCATGGAGGACAAGATGCGGGAAGTAAGACTCAGATGGTTCGGGCACATTCAGAGGAGGAGCACTGATGCACCGGTGAGGAGGTGTGAGCGACTGGCTGTAGTGGGCACGCGGAGAGGTAGAGGGAGACCTAAGAAGTATTGGGGAGAGGTGATCAGACAGGACATGGCGCGACTTAGGATTACTGAGGACATGGCCCTTGATAGGGAATTATGGAGGTCGAGCATTAAGGTTGTAGGTTAGGGGAGAGTGTGAATATTTCTACAGCACAAGTGAGGGAGACTATCTAGTTAGGAGTTAGACTAGGAATGTCAGTGGTCGTCTATTGATGCAGGGCTTTACCTTCTAGTTGTACTATACCAGCCATCTATTTCGTATTTCGTATTTCGTATCCTGTATTTCATATTTCATATCTCTTATATATTGTTGTTATTTTTATTAAGCATTTTTATGGCACTAATATATCGGCTCCTGTTGCTTTTTTGAGCTGAGGGTCTCCTGGAAACAGCCTCTTTACCCTTCGGGGTAGGGGTAAGGTCTGCGTACATATTACCCTCCCCAGACCCCACTTGTGGGATTATACTGGATTGTTGTTGTAGTCTACTAGTTACATAGAAGCCAATAGAATTAATTTTAAAATACGGATCAAGTATGGTCAAATTGAATGCCTCGTCAACATTCGATGTGACAAGACATTTGATACGATTAGACATTGACACGACATGACATTATTGTGCACGTGACACCGATGTGACATTACATCTTGACTACATATTGACCATTCTTTCACATTTTTACATTTATTTTTCTAAAAAGGAAAGACCACATATTTCATTTCATACACACTACATAAACAAATACACTACACAACACACACACTTTATAATATCATATTTTTAGTTCATTAAAAACCCTAGCAAAATAAAAACTTTTCTCATTTTAGAGAAGCCAAAAGCCGTCCCATCCCCTCACATCCTCCTTGGGTGATCGGCCACCACGCTACCGCCAGATTTCATCATCGGCGGCCAGTGACTCCTCCTTCCCCTTAACCCCCCCGCTTCTCTCTATGCATTTCTCTTCTCGCCTTGTTCCTTTGTCCTACAGGCCACTGGAGAAGATGATGTCGGCGAGGGAAGTTCAGTCCACTCCCTCCTCATTTTTCTTTTAAGCCGCCAGGTGTCGCCGTCGGGTTGGCCGTTGATTCGAATGTTACAGATCCACTCAGATCTGGCTTTAAACGTTAGCCTCCTTTATTTTCTGTTATTCTTACGACCACGCGGAGGTTCATCACTGGCGAGTCGTTCGCATGCATTGTTGCTTGTTATATTGAGTTCGTTACTATTGACCGTCTCCGGTTATATATATATATATGTGTGTGTTTTCCACTGACTCTTTGTGAATGTTTCCTTGATTTTCTGGTTTGTTATAGGTAAAGCTCAGGTCTAAAGGTTCTGGCCTGAAATATAACTTTCCGGCGACCCTTGTTACACCACGAATCTGGCCGAAAAATTTGTCCGTTGTTGCCGTGTGCTGTTATTGTTCTAAGGGCCTTTGTTTTCTTATGATATCGGTTATTTGGGGTTGTGTTGTTTCATTGACTTTAATTTTTAGCCAAAATGTTTTAAGGCTATTGTTGGCATCCTTTGTTTGTCTCGTTTTTGTCTTTCGATCTTATTTGTCTGAAACTAATCTCCAGTGATAATGGTCTCTAATGAGCAAAAGTTTCCTTGGTTTTCATTAGACGTGATTGTTTCCGTTGGAAATCGTTGATGCAACTGTCCTTTTGTTGCCTTGGACGATGTTGTTGGATATGCTAGAAATTGTTGATGCTAGTGTCCATTTGTTGTCTCAGAGCAAGCAGAATTGATTTGGTTTAATCCACTGTGAATCCTTAATTTAATTGATATAAGTTACACATTAGTGGACGTGCTGATTTGAAAAAACACTACACCAGATAAGCCGATGAGAAAATAACCCCCGATCCAAACTCAAATCATCTGTGAATCTTGCATTCATCACAGTGACTGTCAGGTCAACTATTACAACCGATCCAAACTCAAATCTCATAAATATTACCCATTGGTAGAAAAGAAGGTCTCCACACAACATCATAAGGACCACATATCCGTAGATTACCTCATAAGTTATAATCTACTTGCTTAGCCTCAAACTAACATCTCTCTATACGCTTTCACAGCTCCAGCTACTACGCAATCACTTGATCTTCCTGAGTCTGAGCCCATCAACAAAATACGAGAATCTGATTTGTTTCCCACTTAAACAACATGATAGATACTTTAACACACCCATAACATGAAACTATACGTCACATCAAGATAGAAATCAAGCACCCAATAGTCCTTTTTACATCTCAAGCAAACTCTTCTTGTCATATTCAATCCACCTGAACACATCCCACAGTCATATCATACTTATCATATAGCCATCCAGCCACTCATCGAGCCAGAAATTCTACTCATAGGGACACTATCGGGACTTATACGTCCAAAAGCACGTGCTCACACAACTGAATTCTTCGTGCTCAAGCTGCAGTCAAAACACGGCCTCAAGTCCTCCAGATTGGCCTATCATCAGCATACAGAAATCACATCTCACACCATTCATGAAATCACATCTCACACCATTCATGAAATCACAAGCTGTCAATACACAGCTGATACCGAGTGCTCACATGCGCATACGAATGCGTGGAAGTAATTCAAAGAGTTACGCTTAAAGCTGAATCAATGTCGCATGACAAGGAAAGATGTGATGTTTATTCTAAATGTCTTGTAGCCTCTTGAAGATAGGTATGGACGTCATCATACCAGTCCGCAAGACTCTACTAGACACTTGCTCATGATTTATAGAACCTATGAATCTAGAGCTCTAATACCAACTTGTCACGACCCAAAATTCAACTAGTCGTGATGACACCTAAATCAACCCGCTAGGTAAGCCAACTAATAACTATCCAATTTAATGAGAATTATTAAGAAAAGAATGATAATACAACTGCTTTTATACAAAGAATTTCCCAAGGAGTCATAGTACAAATTACGAGCTTTTAATATTTTGAATTTACAATGCTGGTACGAAATAAAGTACACATCTGTTTGAAATATACATGAATAGATTAAAATTTTAAAGCTACTAAGATCAAGAGGAAGCTTTGACCGGAATGCAGTTACATCTTTAAATCCAGCTCCCGCCGTATACAGCAATATCAGCATCCAACATTTGCACGCAAGGTGCAGAAATATAGTATGAGTAGAATCGACCCAATGTATTCAATAAGTATTAAACCTAACCTTAACATGAAAGTAGTGATGAGCTGGGACAAGAATAGAGTCCAACTCCAATAAACCAGCCACAATTCATAACGATATAATAGAAATGGTACATGAAAATAACTTAGAGATAAGAAGCTTAACTCGTTCACAGTTACGAAAAATAGGCATGCTTTTCAAGTATAATAGTAAATCCCAAATCTTTCACCGAAAACACAAAAACATATGAGAAAGTTTGAAATATGTGATTTTTCCCAAAAACATTTAAATAATAAATAAGATGTTTTATTTTCAGATAGCATGAGGAAAATACATCTCTATGCCTACATGTCAATATGTGAAATTATGAATGTCCGCAAAACTGGGTAGCATAAGGAAATGCATCTCTAAGACTGTATCTCAAGTATGCGTGATAATGCAATGCCTCTCACTGATGAACTCATGTACTCACACTCTCAGAGTACTAAATCTCACTGTCTCGCACTCTCACTCATCACAGATCCAGCCCAAAAATCAATAGCAATTGCGCTCACTTTCGGTGTGCAGACTTCGCAGGAGCAAATCCAGCCCAAGCACTATAATAACATACTACGTCGTACAAGATGATCCACATGTAGCTCTAACCTGTTGCGGAGCGCAACCGAATCCACATATATATAGCCCTGAGTCTTGTTGCGGCGTGCAACACGATCATATATATATATATATATATATATATATATATATATATATATATATAAAATTCCTGCTACAGCGTGCAACACGATCCTATCAATATCACTCACAATCCGGCCTTCAGGCCCCAACTCAATCATCAATCTCTCCTGTCTTTCGAGCTTACAAATCTCATGCAATCAGACCAAATGATGATAACAATATGATGTTACAACGAATGATAATAGAGGCTGAGATATGATATGTAAATGAATGTGTATGATTGAGTGTGTAATTGCAATGTAAGCAAATAACTCAATAGCAAAAATGATCCCAGTAGGTCCTTATAGGATAAGCATATGGCATAGACATGGTTTCTAACATGGATCATAACTCAACTACTCTAGCACGTAGAGATTTCATGGTTACAAATAAGATTAGGTAACTACACAGTATTACAGAAATAATCGAGTCACAATTTACACGGTGCACGCTCACACGTCTGTCACCTAGCATGTGCATCACTTCAACACCAAACACATATCATGTATATTCAGGGGTTCATACCCTCAACACCAAGTTTAGAAGTGTTACTTACCTCGAAGAAGCCAAATCCACTATTGAGCAAGCCAAACGGTACTTCAAAAATGTCATCCCACATGTACTGACTTTCGAACGGCTCAAAACTAGCCAGAAGCAAATCAAATACAAAAAATTATGCCTAAGGAAGTAATTTCAAATGATAAAGGTCGAATCTATAAACAAAACCCCAAAGTCAACCAAAAAGTAAAACTTGGGACCGCACCTCGGAACCCGACAAAACTCACAAAATCTGATAACCCATTCAATTATGAGTTCAACCATATAAATTTCATTCAAATCCGAATCTGAATCGATGTTCAAGACTCAAAAATTCACTCTATGAAACTTTAGACAAAACCCCCCAATTTCTCTAGAGAAATCCTCAATCAAAAGACAAAAACGAAGATAGATTCATGAAATAAAATCAAAACCGAGAAGATACCACTTACCCCAATCCATATGGCAAAAATAGCCTAAAAATCATCTTCATCCGAGCTCCAAAGCTCTAAATATGCTAAAATGGCCGAAACCCCAGAAACAGAGTACGTTATAATCACTGGGCAAATCAATGAATCGCGATCGCGAAAATAACATTGCGATCGCAAAGAAGGAAAAACACTGCCCCAAAAAATACCCTATGCAATTGCGCATAAAGCTTCGCTAATGCAAAGAACAACAACATTGCCTCCAATAAATACCCTACGCGATCGCAAATCAACTCATGCGAACACAAAGAACACAAGCGCCCAATCTTCACTAACATGTCCAATATTACGCGAATGCGTTGAAGAAGCTTCTAATTCCAGCTCTTATCTTAGCTCGATGTGAATGCGATATTCACTATGCGCAGTCTTCAGCACTAAGCTACGTGATCACGTCTGTCCAATCGCGATCACAAATAAGAAACAACCCAGCTCCATATTTTCCTTTACACTATCGCATATCCTAATCCGCAGTCACGAAGAACAATCACGACACCATAAACCAGAACACACCAGCAATGGAAACATGAAGAAAAATAGCCCAAAATCAATCCGAAACATGCCCAAGCCCTCGGGACCACGTCCGAACATTCCAAAAAGTCTCGTAACATAAGACGGACCTACTCGAGGTCTCAGATCATGCATAAAACATCGTAACGACAAATTGCTCCTCAATTCAAACTTAAATGAACTTTGAACTTTTAATTTCCAAAACTTGCACCGAAATATATCAAATCAACCCGGAATGAATCCAAATTTTGCCCAAAAGTCCCAAATAACATAAAGAAGCTATTCCAATTCCTGGAACCATAATCAAAATGCGATATCTTTAAAGTCAAGTCTCGGTCAAACTTATGAATTTTCCAAACCTTCAAATTTTAAACTTTCGCCAATTAGTGTCGAAACCTTCTAGAAATATCTAAATTTAAATTCGGGCATATGCTCGAGTCTGAAATCACCTTCCAGACCTACAGAACCATCAAAGCTCTATTCCGGGGTCAAATTCATTAAAGTCAAACTTGATCAACCCTTTCAACTTTAAGTTTCAAACCTGAAATTTATCCTTCTAAATCAATTTCGAATAACCTGAAAAGCAAAATTGATGATTCACACAAGTCATAGTACATCATATAGAGCTACTCATGCCCTCAAACTTTCGAAGGAAGTTCGAATGTCAAAATAACCGGTGGGGTTGTTACACTTGTTTCAATAGATAGTAAGAGTCACGCCACGACGGTGTCCAATCCTGGTAATCCTGGATGGTATATTTGTACTCGAGACCAAAGGTTGTTCCATGACATTGTGGTCGTATCGGTTCCATGATACCTTGAAGCTTTGGACCAAGACCCTTGCCTGGTTCATACCCAACCACATCTGTATGCTCTCATCTTGTTGCTCTACCATCGACCTTTTTTAATTGTGTTTACTCGCTCAATGCTATGGTATGTTTCTCCTCCCAATTTCCTCCTATTTGCAATAGCTAGCACAGTCTAGTTGGTGTAGATAGGGTTACTTCCATCTCCATGAATAATCGCATCTTGATGATTCCACTCGAACTTCATAGCCTAGTGCAGAGTAGAAGCGACTACCCCAACTGCGTGTATCCACGGTCGTCCCAATAACAAGTTGTAGGTGGTGGATATGTCTAGCACTTAGAATTCAATATCAAACCAGGTCAGGCCCATCTGCAGATCGAGGTTGATTTCCTCAATAGTGGCTCTTTGAGACTTATCGAATGCCTTGACATTCATGTTGCCCATCATTATCTCATGTAGTCCGTTACCTATTCTTGTCAAAGTAGTCAGCGGGCATATGTTTAGACTTGAACCCCCGTTTATCAGAACCTGGCAATGAACTTGTTTTTATATTGCACAGTGATGTGCAATGCTTTGTTATGACTCAACCCTTCTAGCGGTAGCTCATTTTCGTGGAAAGTAATCTTGTGACTCTCTAGTACCTTCCCTACCGTATTAACCATCTTCCCACTAGTGATACTGGTAGGCACATAAGCTTCGCTTAATACCTTCATCAAGGTATTCTTGTGCGCATGTGAATGTTTCAACATCGATAAGATGGATATCTGGGCGGGAGTCTTGTTCAGGTGATCAACAATAGAGTATTCTCTCACTTGTACCTTCCTTCAAAGATCATCAGTGCTTGTTTTCATTACAAGTGGCTTAGATGTAGTCTCTTTGCTTGTTCCTCAAAGATTTTTGGGTGTATAAACTCTGCCCGTTCTGGTCATTCCTTGCGCAACACCTGTCTTTTCCACCTTGGATTTTCCTTTTCTTCTCACCTTCACCATTTAATCCCATGGGACATTATCAAACTTATAAGACGGTGTTGGAGCCACCATCACAGTGAAAGGTGTAGCTACCTGGACCTCAAACGGTGCGTAGGTTTGCACCACAATGGGTAAGAGGGTGATAGAAGATGTTTTGAGAGCATCCCACTCTCGAATATGTATGATGGATCCCTCCTGATCCTATTATTCATCAGTTTCTATCACATTCACTCCCTTTCCCCTATGATCAGGAAGAGGGTTATTGCGGACATTTGGTGCGGCCCTCTGTGCTTGTATTATTTTGGTGTCAATCAGCATCTGGATCTTGCCCTTCAAAATGCGGCATTCCTCAATGGTATGACTTTTCATGCCTGAATGGTAGGCACAAGTTTTGTTGGGGTTAACCCATTGGGAAGGGTTTTTAACAGCAACAACATAAATGGGGGTAATGTAACCAGCGACCTTTAGTCTTCTCATACAATTAGGCTATGGGTTTAACGACAGGGGTGTATTGTGTGGGAGCTCTATGGTAGAAGTTTGGTCATAGATTTGGGTAGTTTTGGCGGGCGGGAGGAGGTAAATGGTAATATGCAGGTTAGGTGTTATAGGTATGATAGGTGGTGGAAAGGTAATGGCATTTTGGAGGTGAGGGTTGGTATATGGGTGGAGGTTTTTGGTATGTAAGGGGAGACTTAGGTCCCTGAGCTACCATCACGACACCCACTCCTTTCTTCTTCGAGATACCTCCTATTCTTCTTTAAATGGTGGCCTTACCTTAGCGGCCTCTGATCTCTAGTAAGTAGCATACTTGCAGAAGGTTTTCACCAGTTTCTTCTTAAGGTTCTGAATATAAAAAATGTCTGGCGTTTTCTCTGTGTTGAACCTGAATCTATCCATGAAATCAGATGCCATGCTCACCCTTTTTGCCCACTTTTTCGGATTCTGGATGATATACCAAGATAATGCATCTCTTGTAAGACTTTGCAAGAACAGTTTCATGCGAATTTGTTCATTCTTACCTACTGCCACATGCTTGTCATAGTAAGTTCTCAGATGTACCTTAGGATCGCCGGTTCCATCAAGCATTTCAAACTTAGGAGGTTTGTAACCCTTTGGTAGTTCTACATCTAGTTGGATACACAAGTATTCATAGTTTAAACCTTCAGCGCCCTTCCCACCTTCAACACTCTTGACTCTCCTTGTTAGTTTCTTTAGTTCCTCTGCCATGTTTCGGATTAGCAGGTCCTTCTAAGTTGGTTCAAGTATGTATAGGGTTTGTTATGGGGTATTGGTAAGATTTCCACGTATATCAGGTTGCCTTGGGGAGTTCCTGGAACTTGGGTATATGGGTGATCATTGATCGAAGTTTGACGGGGATCAGGGGTGAGTCGTGGTGCATTTTAAGGGGTGCGATAAGTGGTGGTTTACTGATACTGGATTGGATGATAGTGGTGATGTTGAGGGGTTTGCACTGGTAGCGGGTTAAGGTTTTGTGGAGGTGCAGAATTGTGATATTGGTGCATTGCGGGAGGATTTTATGGAGCTATGGGTGGTGAATTTTGGGTTTGGGTGTTTGGTTATGAGTGGTTGCGTTTTGCTGGTTGATTTCCGGATCATTTAGAGTAAGGGAGAGGTTTGCGAGATTTTGGACCTGATCAAGGTCACCCTGCAGCTCCTAGATTTTCTATTCCAAAATTAGGACCAACTCATTCTGTCCCGATTTATTTCTTCTATCCGAGGTATCAACATTTTCTACTACAGTAGCATTGTCTTTTCGATTGCCGCTTAGATCGTCCATCTTCCCTTTGCCTTTTGGGTCACTAGGTGGAGGACCTCTGGATTTGGTGTAGTATGTTGATAATGCCAGAATGAACGAACCAACCTTTGAGAATGAATGTAATCAAAAGAAAGAAAAACAAAAGGTAATCAAGTCAGTGACGAAGTAAAAGAGTGTTTGCAATAATTTAAGCAGGTATCACGTAAGGTCACGCAATAATTCGCGTCCTAATTTGGGGACCTCATTGTGCCTGAGGTAGGCCTAAGCGACATATAGACTTGGAGAAAATTCATGCTGACCTTGCCTCATTCCATTTATGCAAAATAAGCAAAATCAATCCTTCACTAATAAAGTCACTAATGGTATTAATCCTTATTACATCGAAATCTAATGAAATCTAATCTAGAAAGCAGTACCGAAGGACCTTCTCCATGCTTGGCTCTCTTGACTTCATCAATTACATTTCCTATCGCACATGTCGAGTAGAAAATAAGCCATTGCCAGCTTCCCCCTTCATCATCGTCCATGCCTTGACAATCCTAAAGCCACTTTCTCATCTGCTCCTCCAATTCCATCAATCCTTGCTCTAGATGCTATAATCTCTCTATCGATTTATTTGCAATCTCCTTCATTCCTTGATCGCCTCCATATCCACCTTATGATGTTCCAGATGCTTAGCTTTATATTCTAACACTCTTTTACGTAGCCTCTTGTACTTTACCTGTGTCTCAGCCACCTCATCTATGATCCTATCTTTTAGATTGACCACCCCCGGTTTGACATCCCCGGCTATGTCATCTTCTAACCATGAGATATAGTAGTACATATAACCGGCATGATACCTATCTGGCTCACTAGTCTCTCCCTCCACGATGTTCTTTTGGTTCCACATGTGTTGGGCTTCAAACTTGAATGGTATCACATCTCTGCTTTATAATGAACCATGTTGGAAACCCGAGGTATGACTTGTTTCCTCCCAACTCGCCTTGTTACCCTTATAGGATCGTAAGGGTAGATGCCTCGTAGCTTGATCAGTACTAAGTGAGTTGTTCCATTAGATCTGATGATGAACTAGCTACTAGGAAACCACTCAAAAATCCAATGCAATTGCTCGTCTATCAGATTACCGAAGAAACACACCAAGCCGATAGCATTTCCATGATTTGCAAACCTGTCTGGAATGGTTGTCATCTTGTTTGGGTGATGACTGGCTATGTAGTCGTTTAGTGGCATGCGTAGAAGCTCCTAGCAATAATCACCCCTCTGAAAATGTTCTAGCAGCCAAACTTGTAGCAAGAGATTACAAACCTGGAAGTGTCTGAACCTATGCTTGTACCGATCCAGAGCACGGTACATCTCAGCTAAAATCATCGGGATGATAGTGTATTTCTACCCCTCAATACCCTCCATTAAGGTCCTGGCGATCATGGCTAAGCGAGTGTGAATCCTTCCCCCTTACATTGGAAAGATCAACAAACCCAAGAAAAAGATTATGAAGACATATACCCGACAATGCACCCATCCCAAAGAGGTGATGACTAGCTCCTCATGATGCAGGAGATATGATTTGCTATGCCCATACCACTCATATAGAAATTCAAAGGGGATGTATGATTTCTTCAGGCAAACCAGTTCATCGTTCTTCTTATAACCCAACATCTTAAGAAAACTGCATAGGGTACGACCCGGACTACCCCGTGGTAACTTGGCAAAACCCCCTATTTCATCTAGGAGAGTTGTTTTTATATTGCCACATCAGAAAGCAGCTCTCTTTTCATCCTAGAACATGGTGGCTACCTCAATTAGTCCCTTGTTGGGTTGAATATTTAGCAAACATGGCAGGTTACCCAGTACTCTACTCATATGATTTCTATCATATGGTGCAAGGTTGTTCCACCAGTCAATTAGTAGAGGCGAGATATTCTAGACCATACCAAATCTGGGGATTTCGTGCTTCATTTTCTGCAAACAAATGAAAGTTAGCCCTTTCTCCCTCTAGATTTGACTATTTATGCAATAATGATATGTTGGCACGTTTTCTCCAAGTAATGTACATAATATGATGGTGTCCTTTAGGATTATGGAAATCCCTTTGGACTTTGGACAAGGTTCAACTAAGCAGGTTGATGCGTCAATGTCGCGCCCCTTTTTCTCGCGAAAGCGGGCTTCGACGTATGACAAATCTTTTAAATTGGAGATAGAGTGTTAAAAGAAGAAGAGTCGCAACTTAACAGTTATGTACGTTAAGGCACCTATTATGCAGATAACTCTGTTTGACTAGTCAACGCCACTAAAGATCCTGTAAGGGCTCAAATTACCTCAAGAGAAGGTTATGCACTCTTCGAGGTCTACAACTGTGGGTCCCAGCCAAAAATAAGACTATGTGGATTATAATTAGGCGAGATGATTACATAAACGAAGAGAATAAAGTTCAAAGAGTTTTACTATAACACAATGAGAATTGGTATATATCTTAAGGACTACAAAAATATAACTATAACGACCTGTATTAAATGACTAAGTGTATAAAGAAAGGGGGGTCCTATGTTTTTTAGCCTAAAGAATTACCCTTGCAACATAAATAATACTTCCCAACTCCTTAAGATAGGGAGTTACTCATATATTCACCGGGCACAGACTGTCATCTCCTGCTACCCAATTACTATGATAAAGTTGTTTACCTAAAGGCGCTCTAATTCAATTCTAAGTCGTACCCTATGCATGCACTACCCGTCCTACGCCTATGGTACAGGAGGCATTGAACATCTATCTGGGTGGTTCTAGACTTTACTTAGGCTGCTCAAAATGATAAAACTAGGCGACATTCAAAACAAATAGGAATTCACATAAAGGCAAAGGACCAAGTAAGCCTCCACACTTAGACAACAAATGCACGCAAGCAGATTTTGCATTATGTATAGGCAGTTTCAGATCCAAGGTGTCACTTTAAACCTATAGACATGATTTCTAAATGACTACATAGTTTAAGAGTATCTTGTACTGCTATGCTAATCTTTGAGATTACAGATTTTATGTTATTAAGACCTATAGGCATAATCTCTAAGTAAACGCAATGGGTCAGTGAAAACTGATGGAATGACTCAGAATTATTCGTGTTTGATCCTATTGGCATGCGTTCTTAGCGAGTAGCCCTATTTTATTAGCTAGGTTCTAATAGTTGGCAGATTTATTACTTATTCCTATAGGCATGTTATCTAAGTGAGCGATATGATGAGAATAGTAATGATAATGGCTAATCAGTTAATTAAAGCTCTATACACATGGTAGCTACATAAAAATTAAAGTGATCCTATAGGCATGGTATCTAGCGAACATGCTGCAATTGCACAATTTAATTAATAGTTATTGACACTGCTTTCCTATAGGTATGCTGTCTAATAATACAGTAGTAGGCATAGTAAAACAGGTTGAGTGAGTGTGTGATTTCCTACATGCATGGTTTCTACTAGTGTACATGGAAACTAATAGTATATATGACAGGTTGGATAAAATAACAAGTAAGTCATATAAATCCTATATGCATGTTTTCTACCCTTTTATGCAAACATTAGAATATGCTCGTTTCCCCAATTTTACTAACACCCCAATTGTTTGTTATTAGAAATTATTACAGGCCCAAAGAATATAAATATAAATATTACACGTGAATAAGGCTATATGCCTAAGAGCATGCCCAAAAATGAAGATAACCTAGCATTTCCTGGGCCTTTAACAAGCTCAGTTTCCATAAATAGCATGCCAAGGTCCAAGCATCTCTCAATCAGGAGACTATGCCCATCAGCACAACCCAAAGTCACAAAAGAGCTCATGCCAGGCCAAACAGTCACAAATTTAACACATGACCCAAATAATTATCGAATTACAAAAATCAATTAAGCAACCCAGTTTGTAGATTCAAAAAATAAAATAAGAGAGGCAAGCTAAGCGTTAGAGATAGCTTAAGTTCCACCAGCAAAGAGAGTGGCCAAAGGACCCCAAATCTTAGTGTGTTAGAGTTCACAGAAGTCTCAAATGGACCCCGAGTAGTGCTCACACAAGGGAGGTCAATAGAGAGAGTTTTGGTGGCCTTGGTTTTCAGCCGACCAAGAGTGATAGATTCAGAATAATATAGATAGCAGATGAGAATGACAGAACAATGATAAGTGATAGAATTTGAAGAGGTGCACTTGCATTTTAGAAGCAGACATAGCAGAGTTGCTTAAACACAGAACATGACAGTTAAGAGAATCAACAAGACTTAGAGGACAGGTTGGTATTACAAGTTCAAACACTTAGCAAGAGATATCATATTGGCAGAAAACATATTGAGAGGATTAGGGGAATCAGGTTTTCTGAGATTAATATCAACATACAAGGGTGCACAATGCCAAATGAGTCCAAAGTAGAGCACTAACTTAAAGGATTTAAAGCCTAGGGGTCCAAGTTATGTTGAGTATCCATCACAACACCAGAAAGCAGACATGCCAACTTATATCAATGACAAACCAGTATCAAATCTTATAAGGGAACACAAGTTAGGATAACTACTCTAAAGATCCCAACTAATCACTAGGGGATATATGATTAAGCAAAACAAAGACATAGTGAGCGACAAAATAGCCCGGAGCAGGTCATAGCTAGAATGAATGTCTTAACATACGAGTCAGTCATTACAGGAATTCAGAACAAAGCAGGGAAGCAAACTCATGCTAGGCGGCAAATATAAACATTTAGGTACCAACATTCTAGGCTAAACGAGCTCAAGAGAGTCAAAATTATTTAAGTTAAGCATGTATAATAAATATGTTTCAGAACTAGAAATTTAAGGCAAATTCAAATGCTAAAGAAGTTCAGATCATAAAACAAATATAGTTCCAACAAGGTTGCACACAAATATGGCCTAGAAACACATTGAGTCACAAAATTTTAGATGTATGAACGTGCAAGACATGAACACAAGAGAATGTAATTGCAAAAATCAAGGAACTTACTGATTATCATTGATAAACAGACAAGCAAGAAAGAACAAACTCCAAAGTACTTTAAACGTCAACAAAGAGCAGTAGAACCCAGAATCTTAGTGCTTCAGAGTTTCCAAGGGTTTCAAATGAACCCCGGACAGTGCACACACTAAGAAAAGTTGAATAATCGAATTCCAACGGCCTTGGCTTTCGTCCGGCCAAGAGCCAAAATATAGAACAAGGGAATGAGAGAATAATAGAGTGATAACTTTGAGTTTTTAGTGAATCTAGTGATTAGAGTCTGTCCAAAAGGGAAATAGGGGAAGGATTTATATAGTAGTAGAAATAAAGCAAAAAACAAGGAAACACTGTAAAATCAAATATAAATAAGGAAATAGTAACATGCATAATCAATTTAATCGGATTAGAAGAAAAATTAGGTAAACCCTAGTTGAGCGAAATCAAAGATTCGACCAAAGATCTTGGTGAATCTGCCTCATATCACCTTGCCATGAATGTATACAGATGGAATACCATCTAAATATTGAAGATTGAAGACGGATTTCCTTTGATTTGAAGATTCATACTTGCCAAAATAGAGCAAGTACTATGTTATACCATAAAGAAACAACCAGTAGCAAAGGAATGCAAATATGGTAAGCAAATAATGGGTGAATCTCATTGTTAACGGGATTAATAGAAGGACTGGAGAGGGCGGAGATTAGGGTTCTTCATAGAAAAGGAGGGATTCCAAGGATTTCAGGGGCGGCGGGTTGGTAGAAATAGGATAGGGTTTTTTGGGTGAGGGGATATAAAAAGACGGGTATGTTAATTATGGGCGGTTGATCATTTATGATCAATGGCCAAGATCAAAAGGGAGCGAGGCAGGTTATTTTAAAGGGCACCGACCGGGTTGGGGAATTAGGGGTCGTTTCGCTTGGGCTTGGGGATTGGGCAAGGGATTTGGGTCTTATTTGGTCCGAAAATTAGCTCAGAAATTGGGCCAACTTTTAAATAAGAGATTAAAAGGGAAATAATTTAACAAATGCAATAAAGTTGCAATATATAGGCTATTATTGTAAGATTATGCAAATAGTCTAAAATACTAACGTAATTATATAAAATGAAGTAAAAAATATTTAAAACATGTATTATGGATGCAAAATAATAATTTTAGATGATTAGGACATCACAGAAATAATTTAAAGGGATAATTAGTAAATATTCAAGCAATTTAAATGCAAGATAATTATCTTTAAAGCTCTAAAAATAGCTAAAACATTATAGAAAATAAATATATATTCTTACAAACTAAATAATGATGAAACAATCAATGGCGTCTTAATTCATACTAGGTTTAGAATGAGGCATGCACATTTCAAATCTGAGTGTGGTTTCTAGACGGGTCTAGACTGGTACTCTCAAGTGGACAACTTGAGAGGGAAAGGCACGGGATCATCGACTGCACCGCTGATCGACTAGTCTACCGCTAATAAGCCTTTTCGGTTTAAAAGGGTATTTTCAGGAAAACATGGACACTTATCAAGCACCACTATGTTGATAATAAGCATGAGTGGAGTATGATACAGTTAGCATGTTTTATGTAAAAATAGTAACACGTTGCCAGATATTTGCATGATGAAAGTACGTAAAAACAGTAAATAATATGATATAGATGATTAGAAAAAAGAAAAAAGAAAGACAAAAGAGAGAAGTCAATTTAACTCATGAAAATGTGCGAAAATGTAATTAAATGAAGCAAATATGGGGATAGGGATGGGAGAGACATGATATAGCAACTTTAAACAGGATGGAGGAAACAGAGAGGACGTTTACATATCATAGCAATTTAAGCAAAGGAAAGCATGGAGGGGATGTACATAGCAATTTAAAGAAATAAAGAATAATAAGGGAAGGAATGCATATGTCATCAAATAATCCATTAACCCACATAAGTCAACTTCATTATGGTAAGAGCCTAAGCATTTTTTCAGTAGTGTCGCCATGTTATCACGCTCCACTCTCTCGTGAAAGCAGGTTTCGACATGTGAAAACTTTTTTAAATGGGTATTAAAAAGAGAATAATCGCCAACTAACAATTCTTTTAGATGCGTTAGAGCACCTATTTGTGAATGACTCTGATTTAACTAGTCTACGTCACCAAAGATCGGGTAAGAGCTCAAATTACCTCAAAGAGAAGGTGTTAGGCCCTCCTCGAGGTCCACAAGTGTGGGACCCAGCCGAAATTTACGCTATGTGGGATTACTGGATTATAATTGTCCTATGTCATCAAGTAAGTGAGGAAAGACACGTAATTTAAAAGTTCTACTATGATGTAAACAAGTGTAAAAAGAGTAGCAGAAGAATTGGACTGTATATAAATAATCAGTATAAGTCCTTAGAGGTTACATGATACAACTTAATTATTCTAAGTTCAAGAGACATAGGGAGAACAATGAACATATAAAGGGAGGGGGTCCTAAGTTTTTTAGACAAAAGGATCACCCCGTGTAAAATAAATAATACTTCACAAATCCCTTAGGATGGGGTTGCTTATATTAATTAGCGGGCACATACTATCATCTCCTGCTGTCCGATTACTATATCAAAGTTGTTTACTTAAAGCGCTCTAATTCAATTCTAAATCGTGTCCTATGTGTGCACTACCTTTCCCGTGCCTATGGTCCAAAAGGCTTTGGACCTACTATTTGGGTGGTTCTAGAGTTTACTTAGGATGCTCAAAAAATGATAAAACTAGGTGCACCTTCAAATCAGTTAGGAATGCCCACAATTAATAATTAAGGGCTCAAGTTGGCCTTCTTATGTAGACACAGATGCACGTAGACAGCTATGTGCTTATGCTAACAATGTTCCAAATTATTAAGCAGGCGGATATAGATGGACATATTTGAAGTCAGAGTATTGATTATTGCAAGACCTATAGGCATGATTTCTATACGATTGATTGATTCAAGGGTTGACATATAATTCTACAGGTATTGTTTCTGGGCAAATTATTTTGACCAAGCTGTTGATTTTAATACATGGTTTATTAAGACCCTATAGGCATGATCTCTAGGTAATTGTGACTAGGCAGTGAGAACATCGAAAGTGCATAATTATTCCCTTTGGCCCTATAGACATGATTCAAAATGAGTAATAACACTTATAAGCATGATAAATCAGCATATAACGTAGATAAATAGCAAATAAACAAATTAAGGTCCTATAGACATGTTTTCTACCCTTCCACAAAGAATGGACTATCCCAATTCCCCCCGTTTTTACTAATTCCCCAACTATTTGTTTACAAATTATTACGGACCAAAAATAAAAGAGTACATGCTCAAATGTTACAAACTGAAATGAATACATGCCTAATAAATAGAGAAGGCCCAAGGGAGAATAAACCCAGCAACTCTCGCGGCTTCAGCAAGCTCATTCTTCATGCAAATGGTAAAACCCAGATCCAAGTGCAACCCCAAAACATTAGAGTGCATTAATTGCACGACTAAAACTCATACATGGATCCATGGAGGACTCACTTACCCAGCAATTGCAGACGAACAACTTAACCACACAAATTAACGAACTACATATGGCAATTAATTAAACAACTCTAAATTCTACTAATCCACGACCAATATGCTATCAATAGTGAGTGGACACAGTCGTTGCAAGAATAGAACCCAACAAGAGTCGGGGTCAATTTCGACAGGGAGCTACTAGTTGTTAGGGGTATACACTTAACGAAAGCAAATGGAACAACTAAATTGCACTTCCAAAAAAATGGTTTTGATTTCTACTTCTAATTTTACTCTAACAATTATAAGCTAAGAGAAGAAACTAGAAAGCGAATGATTATTTTTGATGCTTTTTCCAAATAGTTAAAAATCCTTGGGATGTGACGTTAACCTAGGTGTTCGCCTAATGGGTTGAATACATTAACACTTGTTTTGTTGGTTGGTGTGCATTCTAGCTCTCAACTCTACGTTACCCACTCCATACCTCTTGATCATAGAGTGATTTTGCCTACTTTAGCTTTCGCAAGACCAAATGGGTATCAAACTAAACAGTTGATATGAGCTCAAGTCGTGTTCTCAAATCTCTAGCTCGAACCCTTTAATTAGGCTAATCAAACCCTTAATTAGCTTAATTCCTTGTTAGCCAAGTTATCCTAGATTAGGTCACTCTTTCTCAAGTAAAGATCAAGTAAAAAAGGCATGAATTAATATTTGCAAACATTATTTTTAATATTAAACCATAAACTAGGCTAAATAATCAATAATCAATCATAAACTAGCATTAAATTAAATATCCATAAAGTTTACACACTAGGTTGGGTCACAACCCTAGTAAGAATCTAGGTACTCATAGTGAAAACTGAAAAAAACATGAAGAAATACTAATTACTCATAATCGAAGATTAAAATGATAAATATGATGTTTAAATACTAAAATAGTCACAAACTTCCTAAAATAGCAAAATACAACGGCTACAACAACTCAAACTTCAAAAACTTGACCTAAAATGTGATTCTCGTCTATTTATAGTGGCCCAAAATTCGCAGAAAAAAATACCCCCTGGGAGGTTCTACGGCCACACAATTCCATGTGCGGTCCACATATTGCTTCAACTGGCAGTATCTTGGATTCTCCAGCCACACAATTTTGGTTTGCCACTGCAAAGCATCTTCTCTGGCCACACAATTCTTTTGCGCTCCGCATATCAGGCAAGACTTTAGGTCTTGGTCATTTGCACACTCTCTGAACTTTGAATCATTTGTCAGTGCAGACCTTATTCTGCGGCCGCACATAAGCTCAAACTCAGCTGGGCTCTTTCACTTGTTCTGCGTCCGTAGATGGAATTCTATGGTTCGCACTTTCTTTTGCGGCCGCAAAAATCCTCCTGCGGACCACACTTCTTATGTTCTGCACCCTTTCTTGCCTTGTGATTTGGAACACTCCTTTTTGAGTCATATTTCATCATAAGAGCCCAAACTTCCAGCATTCCTGCAATTTGCACACTTTCATTAGTTTTGAGAACATAAGTCAATACTTTAGAACTAAAACAAAAGCAAAAGGTGCTAGTAAGTTGTCCAAATCCACACTTATCAACTCCCCCAAACTTAAGTCTTTGCTTGTCCTCAAGCAAATAAATTATTTCCCACCTCCTCAGAGTTAAAGGTCATTTCAGCGAGTCAATGGTGAGTTAGTCGTCTTCAGTTGGGACCAACAATTACCCACACTAATCATGCATTATCAACGAGGTGACAAGTCAAATATTCATGCACATATAGTTCTAATGAGACAATTGAGCTTCAAGAATTAACTTTTACTCATCAAGAATTTTTGTTCTATCATGTAGGTCATGGTGGACTCCAAACTTTTTCTCCTCTACTTTCCATTTGCCAAGCTCACTTAAAAAGTTATCATTCAATCTTATGGTTCATGAAAGGTTCACTCATCCCTCACAAAAGAATTTCACAAGTGCGGCTTCAAGTACCATAGGCTTTCCCCTCATGTAGATCACCACTAATGTAAGCTCATTCATTTCTAAATCAAGTAGGACTTCTTTCGGGTTGTAATGAAGGATTTTGTATTAGGGTAGAATACCATATGGGTAAGTGGTTACACCTTTCCTTAAACACTCCACATTTTCATTTCTCGGCTCCGTTTTACCAATTCCTAGCTGCATTTTCTTTTCAATGGGGACTAGAGAAACTTAACATCACTCTTTATTATTCATTTCATTCTTGTTCTCCCTTTATCATTTCCTTATTTTGAATCCATCAAGCCTTCCATTTATTCACTCTTTGTATTTGTCTTTTTGTTCTTTTCTTTTCTTTCCTTCTCTTTTCATAGAAATTATTTCTTTTCTCTTTTGTGCCTTGATACATTTTTCAAATTCCTCATCCCTACCCTAAACTTATGCTTTAAGTCACTTATTTCACAAGAGTGTTAAGGAAGGTCCGGGCGCCAAGAGAGGGTCACAACAAAACATGTAACGGCTTATAACATGGTTATCAAATAAGAAAGGCTAGAGGCTCAAGGGGGGCTAACTAGGGATAATGACATTGGTTGGTAATAGAAACTAATGTATCAAAGTGTACCAATATGTCAAATAAACTCCACCTCCCCCTCCCCCCCAAATAAAAGTAAGCATTGTCCCTAATGCTTAACAAAATAAGAGTAAAGGAAGAAAGGGTGAAGAAAACTCCCCAAGAATCTTTGGACATCTCTGTGTCCCTAGCAATATCATCTCCCTCAGGGTCAGCCAACTGAATATCATCATCATAAAATCTAGGTGTGGCTGGATTGTCGAACATCACATGCACTACCTCGGCTGTGTTGGCAGCAAGGTCTAGCTCGTCAAAATGGCCAGCTGGTGCTACCAGTGTAGATGGTGCTGAAGGATCTGGGGCAGACTGGTGCGAGTCAAGCATCACATCAAAAGGAAGTCTAGTCACCTCCTTTCGAAGCTTGTCCACTGATTTCTTACTTAAATAGGACTTCCTTATCTTCTTCTCTTCCTTTCCCAGCTCATTAATAACTGACCCGTGCCGTACCAAGGTGTCCATGATAGTCTTCTGGTTCTCTAGAATCTTCTTCAATGTCTCAACAATGTCAGAAGGAGCCTATGGTTCTTGTGAAGTGGACTGCACTACAATAGTACTGGACAAGTCAGACAACTTTGTAGTAGTTGTCTTCATCCAGTTGTTGAGACTCGCCAATGTCTGGGAGACTTGCAGAGTAAATAGTAGGGCAGTGTGCATGGACATTGGCCTTAGAGTTGTGATAGGAGCTGTGGTAGGAGCTGTGGTAGGGGATGCGGATGATGGCGGAGCCATAACACTAACACTGAAAGAAGGCTCAGTAGAGGTGGATGGAAGATCCGCTATCTCAGAAGCTACCACTGTTGGCTCATCAAATTGGCCTGTGGTGGTAGATGGGTGGACGTTCTTCTTCGGGTTTCTCGCATCCATCAGTGAATACCAATCAAAGGTCTACTTTTCCTTCATCTTGGTGTCAAAATCTCTCAGCTCTATCTTTGAATCGGTGAGGTACTCTATGATAGTGTTGGGATAAGGTTAGGCCGAGCTATCCTACCGTGCAATCACTGAAATGTTGGCCGATATCATGACACCCACATTGAGTGGGTACCCATCCATAATGGAAGCCACAAGAACTACCTGAGAAATACGAAGATGAGTCTCATTCTGTCCTGGATCCAGTCTTCTGCAGACAAAGGTTTGTCACCCCTTCGCCTCAAAATTCAGAGTGCTCCTATGGATGGGAACCCCAACAGTGATCCATGGTAGTGGTGGCCCTAGCGGTGCTAAGATCTCTGCCAACCATGGTCGGACTTCCTCCTTAATCGCACACTTTTCCAAATATTACTTTGGCCCCAAATCCTCTAAGCCCAAGTACGTGTTTAACATATGCTGATCAAACCTCACCTTGAGGTTGCACACCTTGGTCACCTTCATCTTTTTCTTGATATGAGCCGTATTGGCATAGAATTTTCGGAATAGGTATTCTTTTGCATTCTCCACTCTCTCGGTGAACCACATCCAACCTTTTTTGTGCTTTGAGCTGCCTCATTATTGCCGGGTTGTATGTCTCCAAATCTTTCAAAAGAAACTATCGCTCAAGAGTCAACGATCTCACTGGACATCACATACGAAAACTGGTGAAGGCAGCCAAACAAACAAATTGATCCTCCCAAATCTCTTTCTTTTTTTATCTCTTAAGACCTGTAGCTATAACATCTCCCCCTCTACCATCATCGAGGATGTCATGTATAACCTATGCCTCAAGGACTGGTGTAGCTGATGGCTCAGAAGCCTAGCTAGCACTCTCCGGCCCCTCGGAGATGCTATGAGATGAAGATGGATCGTCCCTAAGCTGGTATATCCCCTATGGCCTTGATTGTGTGGCCATTTGCTCCTCTTGCATAGAGGCTGAGTTGCCTTCTAACATTTCCCTAGTCAGAACATAAGAGCTAGACTTGGAGAGGTCTTCACCTCTATCTCTACTGGCTATTAATTTCTTTTTGGTTGTCTCTGGCTGGCCAAAGGGCAAGGTACTTTTACCTCGACCCCGAGATGATTCACCTCTTCCCTTTGAAGTGTCGCCTCGACCTCTTGATTGAACCATTTTTTGTATCAAACAGAGAAGATTATTTGTTGCAATCCATTATTTAAACACATACAAGACTCATGTAGGTAAGAGAGAGACACTAGGAATACAGCTGCAGATGGAACTTGAAGTTTGCAAAATTTTGTTGTGTGGCTGCAGATGGGAAGGGCGGTCCGCACATTTTTGCTCGCAGCCAGGCTTTTTAGTCCTAAACTTGTTAACTCTCTAGCTAAAGAGAAATGGCCAATCTACAGCTGCATAAGGAAATCTGCTGACTTGCGGCCGCACTTATGAGTCTCTAAAAGGAAGACACTCTGATGATAGAGAATTAGTTAATCTATGGCCGCAAGCGGAAATCTGTTGTCCGCACAATTTGACTTGCAGCCGTAGATTCCGTCCTCACATAAGTTTCCAAAAATTTGAATCTGGGGACCACACAATTCAAGTGCAGCCGTAGAATTCAAACAATTACGAACAAACAACTTTTTTTTACCAAAGGTTTTCAATTTCTTGCTCAAATAGGCATGTCAACATTGTAAATACATGCAATTTCACTAACCCAATCCCAGTAGAGCGTGTATCAGGTTTACCTAATTCAAATCTACCCCACATGACACACAATTAAACTCTAATAACATATGGCCTAAAAAGAACCAAAAATCTACAAATTAACCTAACACAAAAAGTTAACATGAAATTGAAGCATACCAGATAGAGTGAGTGCAACGAGTGACTAACTGAGGTGGCTATGTGTGTGATAGTTGAAATCTCCAAGAAAAATTTCAGTATTTTGTTCAAAAAGGAAAAAGTGTAAAATGAGACCTACAATTTTATTTATACCAATCAATTCGAAAAGGGAACGGAGATGAGTGCAGCCGCACAGTTTCATGTGCAGTCCGTACTCTTTAACTTGGGAGCTTTATCTCAGAATTTTATCTACGATCACATATTTTTGTATTCGGCCGCAGATTTCCCATGCGGTTGCAAATTGACCTCTGCACTGACAATCTTAAACTTTAGAGAGTTATTATTTTTGAAATTTCAAATGTGCATTCTGTAAGAGAAATATGATGCCACAATGCTCATCTGCTATGGCACATAAAATTGTGTGGTCCACACAAATAAAGTGCGTCCGCACTCCTTTGAACACTTAGCCATATATTCTTTCACTATTCTTGTAAGTCACACTCATCCCTGTAGCCTACTTCAAATCAAGTTAGAACACAAATAAAACCTAACTACAAAATAAAAAAGGAAAAGAACATGGGTTGCCTCTCGAGAAGCGCCTGATTTGACGTCGCGGCACGATGCAGAAAACTCTCAAGTGAAGTGAATGATCGCCACCATGTGGCTTTCTCCAAACTTTCCCAAGTAGTGCTTCACCCGATGACCTTTGACGCAGAATACTTCATTATTTTTGTTCTTCAAGTCTAATGTACCAAAAGGTGTCACACCCATAATCTCAAATGGACCACTCCACTTGGATTTTAGCTTTCCACGAAATATCCTCAATCTTGAGTTAAACAACAATACAAGATCACCTACCTTGAACTCTTTGATCCAAATGTATTTGACATGAAAATATTTCATCTTTTATTTGTACAAGGACGAACTTGTATAAGCATGGTACCAAAACTCATCCAATTCATTCAAGTGTGCAACCATCAAGTTAGCGGCTATATCCCAATCAAGGTTCAACTTCTTTAGAGCCCACACTGCCTTGTGCTCTAGTTCCACAGAAAGATTACAAGCTTTTTCGAACACCAACCGATATGGAAAAATTCTGATAGGTGTTTTGTAAGCTGTCCTGTAGGCACATAATGTATCATCAAGCTTCTTGGACCAATCCGTCCATTTAGCATTCATTGTTTTGGACAAGATACTCTTTATCTCCCATTGGAGACTTCTACTTACCCACTAGCTTGTGGGTGATAGGGAGTCGAGACTTTGTGAGTAATACCATACTTGCTAAGTAAAGTGTCAAAAGCCTTGTTGCAAAAGTGTGACCCCCCATCGCTTATAATTACACGCGGAGTACCAAACCTAGTGAAAATATTCTTCTTCAAGAAAGCCACTACACTTCTCGCCTCATTGTTGGGTAATGCATCAACCTCAATCTATTTGGACACATAATCCACAGCGACCAAGATGTAGGTGTTTCCACATGAACTTAAAAAGGGCCCATGAAGTCAATACCCCACACATCAAAAATATCAATCTCCAAAATGATTGTGAGATGCATTTCATTTTTCTTCGAGATTCCACTGGCCCGTTGACATTCATCACATCTTTTCACTAGCATCTTTGTAAAAAGTAGGCCAATAGAAACCACAACTAAGCACTTTGGCCGGCATTATTGCTCAACTATGATGACCACCATCTGGCAAGAAATGACAAGCCCCAAGAATATCACCTTGCTCTTCTTCCAGTACACATCTTCTAATAACCCTATCCGCATAAATCCAGAAAAGGTATGGCTCATCCCAATAATAATATTGACAATCCATTTTGATATTCTTCCTTTGGCTTGAAGAGAACTCATCCGGAATGATTCCACATACAAGAAAATTTGCTAAGTCCGCAAACCGTGGCACATCTTTCATTGAAATTTCCAAGAGTTGCTCATCGGTGAAGGAATCATTAATTTCAAGGCCATCATGTAGCCTCCCACCCTCCTCCAAACGAGACAAATGGTTCGCCACTTAGTCTTCACTGCCTTTCCTATATTGGATGTCAATATCAAATTCTTGCAACAAGAGTACCCATCTCATCTGCCGAGCTTTGGAGTTATTTCTTGCTCATAAGATAACTAAGTACCGCATGATCCATGTGGACAATAACTTTTGCACCCATCAAGTATGAGCAGAACTTCTCAATGGCAAACATGATAACAAGGAGCTCTTTCTCCGTAATGGTATAGTTGACTTAGGCGCGATTCATGGTCTTACTAGCATAGTAGACGGGATAGAAAATCTTGTAGATGCGTTGCCCCAAAAACGCATCAAAACAACCCCAACCGCTACGTCACTTGCATCACACATGAGTTCAAAAGGCGCACTCCAATTTGGAGCGGTGATGATGGGAATGGTTGTCAACTTGAGCTTCAACATTTCAAAAGCTCTCATGAAATCATCATTGTAATCAAACTTAGCATCCTTCTCAAGAAGCTTGCATAATGGGTTCACTACCTTAGAAGAATCTTTGATGAAGCACCAATAAAAACCCAAGTGGCCTAAGAAAGTCCGCACACCCTTCGCCGAAGCTGGGGGTGGAAGCTTAGAATCACCTCAATCTTTTCCTTGTAAACTTCAATTCCATTCCCTAAGATTATATGATCAAGGACAATACCTTCCTCGACCATGAAATGACATTTCTCCCAATTGAGCACCAAATTAATTTAGCCAACACTTTGTCCAAATTTGCAAGACAATAATCAAAAGAATCTCTAACTACCAAGAAGTCATCCATGAAAACATCAAGGTTGTCTCCACCATGTCCTTGAAAATAGCTATCATACACCTTTGAAAAGTCACCGGTGAATTGCGCAAACCAAATGATATCTGCTTGAAAGAAAAAGTACCATAGGGACATGTAAAGCTTGTTTTCTCTTGATCTTACGGAGCAATGAGATTTTTGTTGTAGCCCGAGTACCCATCAAGAAAGCAACAGAAAGCACGACCAGAAAATCTATTGGGCATTTGATCTAAGAAAGGAAGTGGAAAATTATCCTTTCTTGTGACTTTATTGAGCTTGCGATAGTCCATACACACCATCCAACCGGTCACCGTTCTTGTATGAATCAACTCATTCTTATCATTGGTTACCAGCGTCATGCCCCCTTCTTCGGGACATATTGAACCGGGGAAGCCCATGAACTATCGGAGATAGGGTAGACAACCTCGGCATCCAACCACTTGATAATCTCCTTCTTGACCACTTCTTGCTTAGCCTCATTGAGTCTCCTTTGATGTTCAATAGATTGTTTGGCACCATCCTCCAACTTGATTTTATACATGCAAAAGACAGGGCTTATCCCCTGAATATTCGTCAAGGTCCACCCAGTAGCCTTCTTCCTCTTTTGTAGCACCGCCAATGTGGAATCTACGTGCACATTAATCAAACAAGAGGAAAGAATAATAGGTAAAGTAGAACAAGGACCAAGAAATCATACCGCAAATGTGGAGGTAGTGGATTCAACTCCAAGGTAGGAGGCTCTTCAATAGAAGACTTTGTGGAAGGAGTTGTCCTATTTTCAAGATCCAAGGACAATTTTCGGGGTGCATAGTTGTACGATCCTATTCCTTGAAAAGAGTTCATACATTCCATGAAGCTATCCATCTCGTCATCATCAAAGTTGAGCAAGACACCCTCCAACATATCACCAACATTGATTGCATCACTTGTATCATCGACAATGACACCGATTACCAAATCCACAAAAGAATACACCTCATTGCAATTTGGTTGCCATATGGTCTTACACACATGGAATACCACTTTTTCATCACCAACCCGGGAAGTGAGTTCTCCGAATTCAACATCACAAATAGCCTTAACCATAGCAAGGAAAGGTCTTCTAAGAATAATTGGCACCTTATAATTAACTTTACAATCTAGAATGACAAAATCCATCGGGAGAATGAATTTATCAACACGAACCAAAACATCTTTAATTATACCCAGCGACCATTTCATGGTAAGATCAGCCATTTGCAATTGCATAGAGGTGTGTCTTGTAATGTCTTGAAAACTGAATAGGGCATCAAATTGATACTTTCCCTAATATCACAAAGAGATTGTTCAATCTCTGCACTTCCAATTCTAAAAGGGATCGTGAAAGCACTAGGATCCTCCAACTTAGAAGCCATTGAATGCACAATTGCACTCACTTGACGAGTGACTTTGATGGTCTCAAAATTCGTTGAGTGCTTCTTTGTCACAAGATCCTTCATAAACTTTTCATAACCGGGCATTTGTTCCAAATCTTCAAAAAATACTCTTCATCATTTGAATGAACTTCTTGAATTAATTCTCACCATTTTCCTTGGAAAGTCTTTGAGGGTATGGAGGTGGAGGTTTAGGCAATGGTGCCTTAGCCTTTTGCGCTACCATCTCCGGTATGTCCATAATGTGTTCCCTAGACGACTTCACCTCTTCTTGAGTCTCTTCCACACAATCATCAATATCAATCCGAACATCATCATTAGGTTGCACCACATAGTTTGGGATCTCTTCTTCTTGCATCAGTTGATCATCATCAATAAGTTGCCTTTGTCTTGAGGTGGGTGCATTCCTGCCTCTTCCACTTCTTGTGATAACCACCATGGCAAGCCCCGTATTATTACCACCCTTTGGGTTTACCAATGTGTCACTTGGTAGTGCCCCCTTAGGACGAGAATTTAGAGCTTGAAAGATTTGCCTCATGTGAACTTCTAGATTGCAGATTGATGTGTTGTGTGAGGCAAGTTGGGCATCCGAATCATCATTCTTTTCCATTATTTTCTTGAACATACTTTCAATACGCGCCATCGCATTATTTGCAGAACTTGAACCATGGGAAGGATATAGAGTGGGTCATTTGGTTGTTGGTACATCAGGGCCTTTGCAAAACCCAACCCACTTTTACCTTGATTGTTGCTCCATCTACCTTGATTGTTACCTTCCCAATTTCTTTGGTTGTTTCCACTCCAATTTTCTTGATTGTTGTTGTTATGCTAATTCCCTTAATTGTTGTTTCCACTCCAATTTCGGTGATTGTTATAATTCCAATTCCCTTTATTGTTGTTTCTACTCCATTTTCACATATTGCACTTCCTCTTCTTGTTAATTATAGGAATCATCTTGCTCAAAACCACTATCTTCTTGCACATAGTTCTCCATTGGAGGTTACACTTGTGGAACCTTGGTCTTCCTCTTGTTCACCATCATGTTCACTCTCTCCATAGTATTGACTTGCTTAGGGTCTTGCACTTGACTGAGTTGAGATTTTTCTAGTCAATTCATGGTAGTTGTCAATTTAGAAATGGCTTGCCCATTGTCACGCAATTCTTTGTGATGGTGAATCATAATTGGGTCACCTTGTATAATATTGGCCCGGGATTTCCAAGCCGATGATGTTTCTTCCATCTCATCCAAAATCTCACACGTCTCCGTATAAGGTGTAATCATAAAGTTCCCACCGGCTAGTTGATTCACTACAGATTTGTTGGTTATGTTAATCCCACGATAGAAGGTTTGTTGAGTCATATTTTCAGTCATATCGTTGTTGGGACATTACTTAACCATAGTTCTATAGCACTCCCATATCTCATGTAGTGGTTCATTCGGCTCTTGCTTGAATGCCAAGATCTCATCTTAAAGTGTAGCCATTTGCCCGGGAGAGAAACATTTAGCTATGAACTTTTCTGCCAACTCATCCCAAGTGTAAATTGAATGATTTGCCAATCGTTCCAATCAATCTAAAGCTTCCCCCTTAAAGAGAAGGGAAAAAGCTATATCCTCAATGCATCCTCGAAAAAATTAGCTTGCTTGCTCCCCAACATGTATCCACAAAGCCCTTCAAATGTTTATAAGCATTTTGAGTTGGAGCACCAGTAAAGAAACCCCATTGCTCTAGCAAAGTGAGCATCACATTGGTGATTTGGAAGTTACCCACCCTAATACGGGGAGGGACTATTGCACTAGCATATCCTTTATTAAGTAATACCCGATGTGGAGCCGCTCATGGTGGAGGTGGGGGTGGAGTGGGCACATTTTCATGAAGCACCCGGCCTCTCCGATTGGCTTAAGGTTTGAGAGGTAACTCTTCAACTTGCTCATCCTGTCCTTCCAATTCCCCCAAAAGCACATTTTCAAGATCATTGTTTTCCACATTTGTACCTAAAATTTCTCACACAAGTTAGTAGCACGGAAGGAAAAGAAGATATTTCAAAAACAAACCCAAATATATAGCTAACACCATTTTAAATCCTCGGCAATGATGCCAAAAATTGATCCATGTCCAATTTACACTCAATAGTGAGTGAAAATGATCGTTGGAAGAATAGTACCCAACAAGAGTCGAGATCGATTTCCATAGGGAACTACTATGGGTGTTAGGGTATACATTTGAGGAAAGCAAATAGAACAACTAAATTGCACTTCCAAACAAAAGGTTTTGATTTTGACTTCTAATTTTACTCTAACAATGATAAGCTAAGAGAAGAAACTGGAAAGTGAATGATTGTTTTTGGTGTTTTTTCCAAATAGTTAAAAAGCCTAGGGATGTAACCTTAACCTAGGTGTTCGCCTAATGGATTAAATACATCAACGCTTGTTTTTTGATTGGGGTGCATTATAACTCTCAACTATACATTACCCATTCCATACCTCTCAATCATAGAGTGATTTTGCCCAATTTGGCTTTCTCAAGCCCAAACGGGTGTCAAACTAAACAATTGATATGAGCTCAAGTCGGGTTCTCACTATCTCTAGTTTGAACCCTTTAATAGGCTAATGAAACCCTTAATTATCCCAATTCCTTATTAGCCAAGTTATCTTAGACTAGGTCCCTCTTTATCAAGTAAAGACCAAGTCAAAGCATGAATCAATGTTTGCAACCATTAATTCTAAAATTAAAGCATAAACTAGGCTAAGTAATCAGAACCCTAGTAAGAATCTAGCTACTCATCGTGAAAAATGAAGAAAAACAAGAAGAAATACTAATTAAACTCATAATAAAGATTAAAATGATAAAATATGATGTTTAAATCCTAAAATAGTCACAAAATTCCTAAAATAGCAAAATACAACAGCTATAACAGCTCAAACTTCAAAAACTTGACCTAAGAATGCGATTCTCGTCTATTTATTGTGGCCCAAAATTCGTGAACAAAAATACCCCTCGGGAGTTTCTACGGCCACATAAATCCATGTGCGGTCCATAGATTGTTTTAACCGGCAGGGTCTCGGATTCTACAGCTGCACAATTCAGGTCTGCGGCTGCATAATTCTTGTACGGTTCGCACTTCAGGTAAGGCTTTAGGTCTTGGTCATTTGCACACACTATGAACTTTGAACCATTTGTCAGTGCAACTCTTGTCCTGTGGTGTCCGCATATCAGCTAAAACTCTTAGAGCTCTTTCACTTGTTCTGCGTACATAGATGTAATTCTGCGTTTCGCACTTTCTTATATGGCCGCAGAAATCCTCATGTGGACCGCACTTCTTAAGTTCTGCACCCCTTCTTGCCTTGTGATTTGGAACACTCCTTTTTGAGTCAGATTTCATCATAGGAGCACACACTTCTAGCATTCCTGCAATTTGCATACTTTTATTAGTTTTGGGAATATAAATCAATACTTTCGAACTAAAACCAAAGCAAAAAGGTGCTAGTAAGTGGTCCATATTCACACTTATCAGCTACTAGAAACATTTTTGCCTTAATTCATAGAGACAATATTATATGACATATAGGCAGGGATCACATAAGTCATATTCGTACTTGCATTTCATAAGCTAGGGTGACAGGATTGAAGATCAAGTAATTACAAAACTATTCGGAATGAGGTTTCAAACAAGCATGGCTAGGACTAGCTGTGACGACCCGGCTAGTTGTCTTAAGAATTAACACCCCAATCCCCTATTAACTGCTTTCCCCAAGTTTATTTCTGCTAATGTGATTTGTCGGGCTGTTAAGTTTTGAGTTTCGGGGAGTTTTGGGGCACTTAGTCTCTAAATGAGAGATTAAGTGTTGGAAAGTTGACCGTATTCAGAACAGTATGAAGACGGTCTCGTAATGGAAATTTGATGGTTCCGTTAGCTCTGTTGGGTGATTTTGGGGTTAGGAGGGTGTTCGGATTGTGTTTTGGAGGTCCGTAGCTAATTTAGGCTTGAAATGTCGTAAGTTGAATTTTTGGAAGTTTCCGGTTCGATAGTGAGATTTTGATCCGAGGGTCGGAATGGAATTTCAAGAGTTGAAATAGTTCCGTTATTTCATTTGGGATGTGTGTGCAAAATTTCAGGTCATTCAGACGTGTTTTGGTGGGGTTTTTGATCGAAAATGGAATTCGGAAGATTTTAGAAACTTAGGCTTGAATCCGATGTGTTTTGGTTGTTTTGATGTTGTTTGAAGTGTTTTGAAGATTTGTACAAGTTTGAATAAGGTTTTAGGATATGTTGATGACTTTGGTTGAGGTCCCGGGGGCCTCGGGATAAATTCGGATGGTTAACGGAGGAAAATTTGGAGTTGAAGTTGCTGCAGCAGCTGTTCTTCTGGTATTTTTGCATTTGTGGTTTGGGGACCACAGATGCGGAGCCGTAGAAGGGGTGAAGAGGACCGCAGAAGCAAAATTTGGGATTTCCCTCAGGAACCGCAGATGCGGTGAGATGTCCGCAGAAGCGGAACCGTTCCTGCAGTTAGAGTTTCGCAGATGCGAAAGCTGGATCCTTAGGTGAAAGTCACAGATGCAACACTTGTTCCGCAGAAGCGGGATCGCAGATGCGGTCCTAGGGCTGCAATTGCTGAAAATCACTAGGCAGAACATATAAATAGTTGCCTTCGCGAATTTGAGGGATCCTTTCACTATTTTCATCCGGGTTTGAAGCTTTTGAGAGAGACTTTTTAGGAAAACAAAGGGGAATCGCTTGGAGGTAACATCCTTGACTTCATAACTCGTATTTTTGTTATTAAAAACCTAATTAGTTGTGAAAAATTTGGGAAAAATGGGTAATTAGGGCTTGAGTTTAAAAGACCTTTGAATAAGGATTTGAGGGATCATTTGGACTCCAAGTTTAGTGTTCTTATTATATGTAGACTCATGAGAGTACGAGGTTTCTAAAAATGTAAATTTCACCCGATTCCGGAATGTAGGCTCGAGGGGCATTTTGGTCATTTTATATAATTTCGCGTATTATCTTAGAATTTAATTATAGAATTAATTACTTAAAGTGTTATTTACATTATGCAATTGAATTGAGTATATTTGGGCCATTTGGAATCGAGTACTCGGGGCAAAGACGTGGTGTTGGGTTGATTTTTGAGCCGGTTCGAGGTAAATGGCTTGTCTAACCTTGTGTGGGGGACCTTCCCCTTAGGATTGGTATATTTGGCAATTGAAATGCCTTGTACGTGAGGTGACGAGTGCGTACTTGTGCTAATTGTTGGAAATCCGGTTTTCTTAAGTAATTGCTAGTATGTTTCTTTTCCTGTTTCTATTTCTTGCACTATTAAGTCTGTTGTTAGCTTAGGAAAACATATCTAGGTGACTTAATTGCTTTAATTGATTCAACCTGAATTACTTGAATTCTGTGCAACATGCTAGACTAGAATCACTTATTACCTTAATATGAAATTTTGCCATTTCTGTATACCTTCTTGTTGCTGCTGCTGTGTATTTTTTTTGGGACTACGGATGTGGGATTCCGGTAGCTTTCCCTTGTCTATTTACTTTGGGACTACGGGTTAGATTCCCGATAGACCCCCCTGCACATTTACTTTGGGACTACGAGTTAGATTCCCGGTAGATCCCCCTGCACAGTTATATGGAATTACGGGAATGCACCCGGTAAATTCCCCCAGTACTGGGTATTTACATTTTGGACTACGGAATGGGATTCTGGTAGATCCCTGCGCTCTATGAGTTGGACTACAGGACGGGATCCCGGGAGATCTTTCAGACATATATATATGATGGACTACGGGACAGTATCCCCGGAGATTCACTAGATATGTAAGGATGGGACTACAACACAGTATACTGGGACATCCCCGATTGTTACTATTGGTGCTGAGCTATATTTCCTTTCCACGTTTACCTTGTTCTATATAGTTGTTGTTGTTCTATTTAACCTGTGTTATTTTACTGTTGTACTTATTTATAATGTTTCGTTCTATACTGTTGATCTTTATATTTTATTTAACCTCAGTAGGGCCCTGACCTTCCTCATCACTACCCAACCGAGGTTAGGCTTGGCACTTACTAACTACCTCTGTGGTGTACTCATGCCTCTTCTGTGCATGTTTTTCATGTGCAGATCCAGGTACATCAGGTCTACTATCCTTGAGGGAGGAGACCGCTCTAGAGACTTTGAGGTACATCTGCCGCGTCCGCAAACCGAGAAGTCCCTTTCTATTCCTTCTTTTAGTATTTAGCCGTTCTGTACCTTCATGTTCTTATTAGACATTCCGGAGTTAGAGCTATATAGTATTGATCTTAGCTTGTGATTCATGGGTTTCCGGGTCTTGGATTTATGTTTGGTATTGAGAGTTAAACATGGTGTATACCGAGTGACACATTTAAACACTGTTACTACTTTATTTCTGTTTTAAATTGTTTACTTTCGCAAATTTTAGTTTTTCTTCCACAAATTAGGCTTACCTAGTCGTAGAGACTAGGTGCCGTCATGATGGTTCACGGAGGGCGAACCGGTGTCGTGACACTAGCCTAGGACACTCTTAAATAGGTATTTGAACATGAAAGCTAGGAGAATCAATAGAGCTCCTTCCCGACGTGGTAAGTTTAACAGGGAAAACTAACAATATAGGTTCATGATTGAGCAATTATTCAATAGGGGAAATAATTTAGCATGCTGAACATGGTCACAACATTAGAAGAGTTCAAGAGGAAGGTCGCTTGGGGTCAATATGGTAGGCATATGTCTAAGCTAACTCCAACCGATTCATTTAGGGGATAATATTGAGGTAGTCTCTAAAAGCCGTAGGCAACACTAAAGAATCAACACAAACTAGGGAGTACACATTTAAATTTACAAGCTGAAGGAAGCATGTTGTGTTATTTACCCGTTCAGACACTATTAGCACTTAGAAATCACATGATTCACGGATACACTAATAAGTTAATACAGATAACTTCAGTAGAAAGACAAGTTTTGGGTATAGGCCAGTTTAGCACAGGAAATCTGAAGCAAATAGAGTGATGAAAACACGACAATAGCAGGCATGAGAATTCAAGTGCACACAAACATATTAGGCCAAACATGCTCAAGAGGACCAGAAGAATGATTAGAATTAAAAAAGTCCAGGTACTAGAAAAGTTCAGAGTCGCGAGAATACTTCGGAGCAAACAAGGCTACAAACAAGATGGAATAGCAGGACATCGGTTCATAGAAGTTTCAGTGGCACAAAGTATAAATACGAATGAAAGAGAATGAAATTTCTAAGGCCAAGAGACTTACCAGTTGCAAATTTAATAAACAAGCAAAATAAGAAGAACAATCGCAGCAGTACTCCAATCGTCAATAGCAAAAGAGCAACAGAACCCCAAAATCCCAGTGCGTCAAAGTTCCCAAGGGTATCAAGTGAACCCCGAGCAGTGCTCGCACTGAAAAAGAGCAATAATTGAATTCTGGTGGCCTTGGCTTACATCTATCCAAGGTCTCAAGTTTAAAATAGTAGAATGAGTGAGAGTGAGAGAGTAATAGTAGTAGTTAAGTAATAATCGTTCCGCTTTGAAAGGAAACGGGGAAGGGGTTTATATAGTGTTTAAATTGAGCAGACAAACATAGAAAATTATCAATCAAACACAAAGAAGGAAATAATATATCACATGCATACTCAAAATAACAGAGAAAGTAAGAACGCCGAACCCTAGTTGGAGTCAGATTTAGGGCAAATCGCTCACAAGCCCTAATCACGGGCAAAATCACTGGAGATATGCTATAACCAAGAGAAATCTTTCTCTTCCTAAGTGTATTAAATGACAAATGCACCCAGAACCATAGAATCAAAGCCAAATATGTGAAAATCGAATTTGCCATAAGTATAATGATAATAAAAGTTACCATAAATGAATGATAATATTAGAAAAGGTAAGTAGAATCCCCATATGAACGCGTAAAAGGAAGGGAGATGGGGGATTGTTTAGGTCGACTAGGGTTTGGTCTCTAAGGTGGAAGAGAGCAGGTAAGGCAGGATGTGGAGAGAGAAGTGAGGATTAGGGTTTGGGGGTGGGTAGTTATAAACGATGCGGCTATTGTGGGCCATTGATCATGTTAGATCAATGGCCAGGATTTAAGAGAGGTGCGGTAGGTTAGGGGATAGGTATAGGGTAATGGGATGCTGATACTGGGTTAAGGGCTGCTGTGATAAGGTTTTTGGTCTTGTTTTGATCCAAAAAATAGGCTTCAAATGGGCTAGTTTTTAAAATAAGTGAAATTAAGGAAAAAGTAAAAAATAAAAATAGCTATATAAATATAAAAATATTATTTACGAGACTAAATATTTTAGAAAACAGTATCTGAAGGTTGTAAATATATAAAGAAATTATTTTGACCCTAAATAAAATAATAAATATAATTAATCGTAAAGTTTAGGCTATTATTGCAAAGATTGTAAATAAGAGTAAAAATGCAAATATAATTATATGAAATGAAGTAAACTATTATAAAATATGCTTATGGGTATAAAATAACTAATTTAAATTACTCAAGATAATTTGGGCAATAATTAGTAAATATTGAATAATTAAAAATGCAAGAAGACAATTTGAAAGCTTTAAAAATTGTAGAAACTACTTATGTGACCCCTATAAATTTGATAATAGTGCAAAATGATATTTTGAAACTATATAGAATACTTTATAAATTACGAGGGTAAAATTGGGTATCAACACCAAATTTTACCTAAATCTCTAATTTCTGCCATGAACAAACATAGATCAAAGGCTAGAAATCAATGGGTATTGATGGAAATGGAAGAATAAAGAAAATCCCGACTTTGGGATATTTAATTGACTGCGTGTCAGGTCTTCATCGCATTTGCGAAGGACCTGATGCGATCGCGAAGCACAACATGCCTATTGGCCTACGCGTTCGTGATGTACCTCAGACATTCGCGAAGGCTTCTCCCTCCTATCCTTCGTGTTTGCGTTCTAAGGCTCGCGTTCACGTAGAACACTCAGCAGATCCCCTCCCAGGCCCATACCCATCGCATTCATGTGGTATTGGTCGCGTTTGCGAAGGGTGATCCCACCACTACTTCGCATTCGCGACCTCAACCTCAAGTTCGCATAGAGGAAATCCCACCCTAGCCCAGGTTACCCTTCGCGTTCGCGAGAGTGGCTTGCGATTAGCGAAGAACAAAGCACCAGACACCAGAATCTTTGAAACCAGCAATCTTTCTAAGTTCAAAATCAATCCATAGCCTATCTGAAGCTCACCCGTGCCCCTCGGGCTCCAAACCAAATGTGCACACAAGTGTAATAATATCATATGAATTAGATCGCGCGATCAAAACACCAAAATAACACCTAGAACAACGAATCAGACATCAAAATATACAAGAAACTTAAGAACATTCAAATTCACAACTAGACGTCCGAATCACGTGAAATCAACTCTGTTTGACACCAAATATTACAGACAAGTTATAAATAGCGAAATGAACATATACTAAGTTCCAAAACCAAAATCCGAACCCGATAGCAATAAAGTCAACCTACGGTCATAACTTAGGAATTCTTTAAACATTAAAATTAGTAGTTTTAAACAAATCACGTTAAATAAAGTTAGGGACTTACGGATTAAATTCTGGCATACAACCAAGTCCAAAATCACGATATGGACCTACTGGGATCATCAAAATACTGATTCGGGTCCGTTTACACTAAATATTGACCGTAGTCAACTCAAATCCTTTCAAGGATAAAATTCACATTTTCTTTACTTTTTCACATAATTTTTTTTGAAAAAGATACGAAGTGCACACGCAAATTGAGGAATATTAAACGGAGCTATCTGAGGCCTCGAAACACAAAAATTAAGGTTAAAACTCAAAATGGCCTATCGGGTCATCACAGATACCAACTTGTCATGACCCTAAATCCAACCCGTCATGATGGCACCTGACTTAACCCGCTAGGTAAGCCAAATAATAATAAAATACAATATAATGATAATGATAAGAATCAAAATAATATAACTAAATTTTATAGAACTCCACAATGACTGGTAGTACAAGTCATGAGGCACTAAGACTTAGATTTACAAAACTGAAATGAAATAAATATAATACCTGTTTGAAATGTACATGAACAAAATTTGAATATAAACTACCAAGGACAAGTAATAGCCATAATTGGAATGCGGTTACATCTTCAATGCCAGCTCCCACCATACACAACAATATCAACTCCAAGATCTGCACGTAATGTACAGAAGTGTAGTATGAGTACAACTGACCTCATATACTCAATAAGTATCCTAACTAACCTCGGCGAGGTAAAAGAAGCAAGAACTATAAATGATACTCACTAACACCTGTACAGTTCATAATTTCAACAAGTATAGGCAGATATATGATCAAATCAGGAAATCACAGGTAAAACCACCTTGATGATCACAATTCTTTGTATTAAAGTGTTCTACTCAGTCATCAATCTAACATATAAGGAATATACGCAAGTAAATCAGGTAAACAATCTAGGAAGTTGAAAGTAAAGATAAAATACAATAACAACATATCAGTCTGTTGCGGCATGCAACTTGATCCAATAACAATAACCAACTCTCCTCGAGCTCACATCAACCAGAAACCCCTTGGTTTCTCATAATTCGCGTGTACATAATCAAGAGAGAAATATGAGAGGGTGACCGTAGGGGAATGGATCTGTATCCACACAGTGCATGGACAAATCACATGCTAATACTATCAACCGCATAGATAACTCACGTATTGCACGGATAACTCATGTGTTATAATATCAATATCTGGATCCGTGCGGACAACTCACGTGCTGCACGGACAACTCACGTGCTAATAATATCAATTTGTATGGACAACTCATATGCTGCACAGATAACTCACATGCTAATATCACAATCCACCTAGTGTGGTCACATGCTCAACATCACAATATGCCCGGTGTGGTCACATGCATAACAACACAATTCGCCTGGCATGGTCATAGGTATAACAACACAATCCGCCTGGCATGGTCATAGACATAACAACACAATTCGCCCGACGTGGTCAAAGGCATCCAGTCAAATCATATCACATATAAGCAAATATATAAGAATACATGTATGTGATCAACAAATATCAGATTTCATGCTCTTGGACTTGTATAAGTGACATGCTAAAGTGTATGCATGTGCAAAGTGTGCTATCACAGCTCAAATTAGTAATTTCATCACAGAAATAACAATTTGCAAGTTTATTCAGGGAATTAGCTTCTGTTTAACCTCGAACATGGTTCAAATAGTTCACAACAATGTTACAAATCAGAGAAACATCATAGCTTAGAGCATAATAGTCAATTCTAGGCATATCAAAGCCTAAACACTACGTCGAACATGGATAAATACTCCGGTTCTCACATGAGCTCAAACCTCACACATATGCACACACATAACTCGTAGCTATCACAAATAATTCAGGCAAAAGTGCCTCAACCAAGTTTAGATAAGATACTTACCTCAAACAAGCCAAACAATTACCAAGCAAGCCAACCATCTCTTTAGAAATGCCATCCCGCATATATCAACCTTCGAACGGCTCGAAACTAACCAAAAGCAATTCCAAAACATCAAAAAATGCCTAAGGAAACAATTCCAAAAGATGAAGGTTGAGTCTTTACACACTTACTCAAAGTCAACCAAAATATCAAATCCAGGATTGCACCTCAAAACCTAACAATACTCACAAAATCTGACAACTCATTCAATTACGAGCTCAACCATACTAATTTCACTCAAATCTGACTTCGAATCGATGTTCAAAACTCAAAAATTTACTTTTCGAAAGTTTAGACAAGACCCCCCAATCTCTCGTTAAAATTTATAATCCAAATGCCAAAATCGAAGATAGCATGAAATATAATCAAACAACAACAACAACAACGGCCTAGTGTAATCCCACTAGTGGGGTCTGGGGAGGGTAGTATGTACGCATACCTTACCTCTACCCTGAGGGGTAGAGAAGCTGTTTCCAGAAGACCCTCAACTCAAGAAGACGACAAGAGACGGTATATTAGTACTATCAATAGAATCATAATAAAATAACAGCAGTATAAAAAAACACGAAATAGATGAAAAGTACAACAATAACCAGTAGGTAAAGACCGACATCAGTAGAAACCACTAACATCCTAAGACTAAAACCTAACTGGCAAGTCTCACTTTGATGTGCCGAAGAAATATTCACAACTACCTCCTAACCTACAACCTTAATGTTCGACCTCCACAATTCCCTGTCAAAGGCCATGTCCTTAGTAATCCTAAGTCGTGCCATGTCCTGCCTGATCACCTCTCCCCAATACTTCTTGGGCCATCCTATACCTCTCCTTGTGCCCACCATAGCTAGTCGCTCACATCTCCTCACCGGAGCATCAGTGCTCCTCCTCTGAATGTGCCCGAACCATCTGAGTCTTTCTTCCCTCATCTTGTCCTCCACGGGGGCTACGCCCAGCTTCTCCCGAATAGCTTCATTCCTAATCTTATCCATCTTAGTATGCCCTCACATCCACCTCAACATCCTCATCTCTTCTACTTTCATCTTCTGGATATATGAGTTCTTAACCGGCCAACGCTCGGTCCCATACAACATGCCATGCCTAACCACTACTTTATAAAACTTACCTTTTAGTATTGGTGGCATTTTCTTGTCACACAGGACTCCTGACGCTAATCTCCACTTCATCCACCCCACCCCTATACGGTGTATAACATCCTCGTCGATCTCCCCAATCCCCTGAATAACCGACCCAAGGTACTTGAAACTACTCCTCTTAGGAATGACTTGGGAATCAAGCCTCACATCCACTCCCGCTTCCGTCTGCTTGACGCTGAACTTGCACTCTAGCTATTCCGTCTTAGTCCTGCTCAACTTGAAACCCTTATACTCAAGGGCCTATCTCCAGACCTTCTACTCAGTTTTGATTATATTTTATATATATGAAATATAATCAAAATTGAGTAGAAAATACTTACCCCAATTCATGTGGTGAAAATCGCCTCCAAAATCGCCCAAATCCGAGCTCCATAGCTCAAAATGTGATAAAATGAAGTCAAAATCCTGAAATATTATGTTTTAATGCACTGTCAATGGTCTTTCTTCATGATCGTGGTCACAAACCTCATGATTACAATTCAAAATTTTCCAACATGATTTTTACCCTTCGCAATCGCGGCCGTTTCCCTGCGATCACGATGAACAAAATCTATTACCTTCCTAAAATCTTTCCAAATAGCATGTAGTAGAACATCCATACATTTATGTACAAAAGACTAAATGGTAAACAATTTGATTTTCTAAAAACTAGAAACAAAGGGCTATGACTTTTATTTTTAAATCATCTCTAAATTCATTATAGATTGCAAGATACAAGCTTCCAAATAAGCTTAGTGGTAGCAGAATTTCTTTTTCGCGAATGCAATTCACACATTCATTTGATCCATTTTACTCTTTGCGATCGCGATCAATTCTCCCGATCGCGATGTACACCCCTGTAGCCAAAAACCAACAGTTGAAAATGGCCTAAAAATGGTCTGAAACCACCCCAAAACTCACCCAAGCCCCTCGGAGACCCATCCGAACATACTAACAAGTCCCAAAACATAACAAAGACCTATTCGAGGCCTCAAATAACACAAAACAACATCAAACCATGAATCAATCAATTAATATCAATCTCTTAAGTTTATAAACTTTAAACTTCAAACCAAGCATCTGATTCAAGCCTAGCCAATTCAGAATGAATCCAAATTTTTTATACAAGTTCCAAATGACATAATGAACCTATTCCAACTCCTGAAATAACAGTCTGAACTGATATCATCAAAGTCAACTCTCAGTCAAACTTATGAGAATTCCAAACCTTCAAATTTCTTACTTTCGCCAATTAGTGCCAAAACCTTCTAGAAACATCCAATTACAAATCGTGGCATACGCCTAAGTCCAAAGTCACTATCCAGACCTAACGGAACCATCAAAACTCTGATTTAAGGTCAAATATATAAAAGTCAAACTCGATCAATTCTTCCAACTTAAGGCTTCAAACATGAAAATTATTCTTCCAAACAAATTTTGAATTACCCGAAAACCGAAGCCAACTATACACAAGTCATAATATATTATATGGATCAACTCAAGACTTCAAATATCTGAACAAAATGCAAATGCTCAAAATAAACGATTGGGTCATTACATATCATTCATAACTTTTGAACTAATAAACAACTCAATAAACCTCAAGAATCCTATTTTTTCCAGTATTTCGATATAATGTTAAACATGCTTTCCAAAATAAGTATGGAACCCCAGTACCTTAGAATTTTGGTCATAGAAATGTATTCGAGATTAGGTATAGTGATGGCTGAATTTAGCACATTGAAAGTTTTACAAAGAGTCTATCAAATTTAATCAAGTTATAATAAGCTAAATTACAATTTATAGCATTGAAACTCATATTCATATTATTATAGAAATCAAGTCAAGCATGAAGCAAGAAAATTACATATTCTAACAAGGACAAAGAATTGTATAATCTACCTCGATCATGATTAACCCTGGCTATAACGACCCGACCATTTGTTATGAGTTTTTGCATTCAGTTTGGTGGTTTGAGGTCATGGATAGCTTCACATGGCATATTATGACTTGCATGCATTATTGGTTTTGATTTTCGAGTGGTTCAGAATTTATTTAGAAGGATGACTCACACTTGAGAAGTTTGAAAGGGAAAGAGTTGACCATGCTTGACTTTTTTGTTTTTGACCTCGAATCAGAGTTTTGATGGTTTCTGTAGGTCCGAATGGTGATTCTGGACTTGGGCATATGCCCGAATTTTCATTTGGATATTTCTATAAGGTTTCAGCACTAATTGGTGAAAATTGACAATTTAAAGGTTTAGCATTTTTAGGTTTGACCATGATGTGACTTTATGGATACCGGATTCAGATTTTTATTTCGAGACATGGTTTTCCTTTGGAACTTGTATGAAAATTTTTGTGTAATTTGGAGTTGGTTTGATAGAATTCAGACACGTGGTTGTGTTTCTAGCAATTCTTGAAGTTCATGGTGATTTTCATGCATTTAGGTATTCGATTCGTAGTTCTAGATGTTATTTAGGTTTTTTGATCACGCGAGTGATTCATATGATGTTTATGAACTTGTGTGGATATTTGTATGGAACCTCGGGGACTCGGGTATGTTTTGGACGTGTTGCAGAGTGTTTGAAAGAGTTCCAGTTTTTGCTGGTTTTGGTCTGGTGCTTCAGGTCTCGCACATGCGAGATTTTGTATGCATTTGTGAACATCGCATTTGCAAGGATAGTTATGCATTTGCAAGGTTAGGTTGACACAATTGAGTTTGCATTTGCAAAGAATCTGATCATATTTGCGATGCCACCTGGGCTTGGTATTTTCCCCAATTGCAACCTTCATGTCACTTTTGCAAGGTGCCTAGCTTCACATTTGAGATATTTTAAGTTGCTTTTGCGACGTAAACTGGTGCGCCCCTTATTTCGTGATAGCGGATTTTGACATGTGACAACTCTATTAAAAGGGTATTAAAAGAGAAGAGTCGCCACATAACGATTTTAAGGTGTGTTAGGGCACCTATTTACGAATAAATCTGTTCGACTAGTCTATGTCACCAAAGATCGGGTAAGGGCTCAAATTACCTCAAAGAGAAAGCGTTAGGTACTCTTCGAGGTCCACAATGGTGGTTCCAGGTTGATGTTTTAACTATTTGGATTGGATAATAAAGCCAAGTGATTAAATAAGCAAAGAAAGATTTAAAAGCTGAAAGCTCCATTAAAACATAAGAATTAACTATACGGCTAATTAGTACAATTCTTAAAAAATCACAAGGAGTACAAATGACTAACTGCGAACAACAAGCGTATAAAGAAAAGTGGTCCTAAATTTTTTATCCTAAAGGTTCACCTCGTGCAACATAAATAATAGTTCGCAACTCCCTTGAGGTATGGGTTCCTCATATTATTCAGCGGGCACAGACTATCATCTCCTCCTACCCAATTACTACGTTGAAGTTATTACATAAAGGCGCTCTACTTCAATTCTAAAATGTGCTATGCATGCACTACCTGTCCTATGCCTATAGTCTAGGAGGCTTTTGACCTACTATTAGTTGGTTCTAGACTTTACTTATATTGCTCAAAATGATAAAATTAGGCGACATTCAAAACAAATAGGACTGCACACAATAACAATGAAAGGCTCAAGTTAACCTCCACACATAAGCACAAAAACACACGATTGTATTTCTGGTTAGGCAGTTTTTTAGTCGCATTAGAATCACTAGGTCATATAGGCATAATTTCTATATGATTCCAGTATTATACAGGTAGTGCTGCAGTTTTTTGACTACCGTATAGTTTGATTGAAGTGTTTCAAGTCCTATATGCATGATTTCTAATTTGTTTGCGTAATAAGGTAGTGAAAAAATCCCAGAACTCTGCATTACTAGTGCTGATTTTATAGATATGCATCATAGGCAGGTGACAGTATCTTATAGACATGATTTCTATTAGTTGCATAATAAGGCAGTGAAGTCGCTTGAAAACACAGGATTAGCAACGTCGATAAACATCCCATAGGCAGGATTTCTAACAATTGACAATTAGACTTGATTTTATAAAACTTTATCCCTATAGGCATGTCATCTAAGTGAGGCAGTACAAAGTAACAGAAAGCAGTTGATCAATTATTAGACCATATAGTAATGATATCTAGATAAAGAGAGACATTCTATTATTGTATCCTATAGGCATACTATCTAAAAGCATTGAGTAGTAGACATGGAAACAATGTAGTAATTACTTGAGTCGACATATTTTGACAGGTTAAGTGAAGTGTATGTATGATTCCTATATGCATGGTTCCTATTAGTGTGCAACACACACAAAACAAACAACAAATAAGGAACACTGGACATAATAGCAAATAGAACACATAGACCCTACAGGCATGTTTTCTACCCTTTCATGAAAGTAATAGAATACCACAACCCCCATTTTATTAATATCCCCATCATTCATTATTACAAAGTTAGTCCAAACTATATTGAATGATTACATGCCCAAATACAAATATAGAATAACCCAGTAATACATCTGGGCCTTCAAACATGCTTAGGACTTTATATGAACTGTAGGTCCAAACTCCATATGCGGAAAGTGCATTTTAGACTTTCCGTACCATAACAGGTTCAATATACCAGGCCTAAACGAATAAATTACTTACCCAAATAGATGTCAAATTCAGCCACACATGTCACAAAGTGCTTATAGGAATTAACTAAATAGCATAAACACTTAATTCTTAAAGTTATAGCAAACAACATTCCTAGTCATATAAACAGGACTAGGCTAGATTGAAGGAAAATAAGATACATGTGAGGCAAGTTGGGCTTGTAATTCAAGAAAGAAAGTTTAAGAGCGACATGATTGACCATTATAGTATAATGAACCATTCCAAAGAGAGTTGCAAAGTAAAGCATGATCCAGAATTAGCCTAAAGGACTTTAGACATTAGAGTTTTGACATGAGGGTCGATCAGAATCAAGGACAAGAACAAATGTAATATCAGTCTTCACATACAAATTCTAACATGGGAGCCTAGTGATGGTACGAGCATGACAAATAGGCTAGTAGGTATAGTCTACAATGGTTGACAAGGAATCACCTAGTTGAGCATGGAAAACTTAACATGCTGAGCATAAGTCATAATACCAAATTTCAGAAACATTACCAAGTTTAATAGGATAGGTAGGCATCAAGACTTAGACCAGTTAAACATATATAAAAGAAAAGGCTATGTACTGAAGTCTTAGGCAATATTTGAGGAACACAAACTTGAACAAATCAGAAGCATACATTATAGTTTACAAGTAGCAAGAAAAGATGCCATGCTGGTTCACAAGTTCATGCAATACTTTTATTTAGATATTACATGCATAAATCAATCATAAAGAAGTTAACAAGTTATACAAGAATGACTCAATAGGAAATAATACATTAGAACAAATTCTGGGCGTGAATTATGTCACGCCCCAAACTTCGGGGAGCGAGACCATCACCCGGTGCCTTACCTATCCTTGCGTACCAACTTGCAACTAAGGGACTCTGAACATATGATGTCATACTTTTGGCCAGGGGACACATTGCAAGACGACAATAAATGCTGACTAAATATGAATATAAAGCTTGGACAATAAGGCCGTCATATTTATTACAACTTACAAACCAACCAAATATACATACAAGGCCTAAAATCCCAACATACTGCATTAACTGACAAGATATGTCTACAAGCCTCTACTAAAGGATCTATTGTGATCGGAACGGCTATCCGACCTACTCATGACATATATACGTATATATACAGGATATACATAAGGCTCTAGACCGGGAAACTCCGAAAGGCAGGGAGCTTATCGATCAAGCTGAGCTCGGGCAACACTTATTGAAGAGGCCTACTTGTCTGTCTGTCTGACCTGCACGCATGAAATTGCAGCACCCCCAGAAAAGGGACGTCAGTACGAAATAATGTATTGAGTATGTAAGGCAATATACTGAAAGCTGAAACTGAACTGATAATATAATAACTACAAGTAGCTGGAAGTCAAAGATAATCTGAAGATATGCTTACCTGTTGATACTGACTCAATTATCTCAATATAGTAAGTAAAATAGTTGTCCGGCCCTATAAGGCTTGGTGTATTTATATATAACTGCTCTGCTGTAGTAGACTTGCTCATAGGTGCTCAGCCATACTAGGCTCTGTATCTCGACCAACTGGGCTTGCTCATAAGTGCTCGGCCATAGTAGGCTCGGTATATAATTTATCATGCTCTACCATAGTAGGATCGCTCATAAGCGCTCGGCCATACTAGGCTCTGTATCTCGACCAACTGGTCTTGCTCATATGCGCTCGGCCACAGTAGGCTCAATATATAACTTACCATCTGATCAGAAGTTGCCCAATAGGGGCCTGCCCATCGATTATAGCTCGATGGTAATGAAAATACTTTTAATACTGTATATATGTAACTTCTCTTCTCTCTTGACTAGAAGAAGGAAATACTCAACTGAATATGAAATCCCGATAAGGAAAATATTATAACTTACAACACTAGAAAAATATACGCAATTTGCGAGACTAGCAAAATATACGTAAATTTCGGGATATGAATGTAATGACGAGATCATGCCAAATGAAAGAAGAGATTAGCCTTAACATACCTGGAGTAGGGAAAAATCCGTATGATATTTTGAGAAGGATCGCACCATTTTGTTTCAACTACTATTACGGAAATATTTTAATACGACTACTTCGAATAACCCTTTCTGCGTTCCCCGCAAAACTTGAGTAGATTTATTTGGTTCCAGTACTATAAGTCCATAGCATCAAATTAACATGGCATTCTTATTACCAAGTGTAATCAATCCATCTAACTTGCTGTATCCCCATGCTGCTCATGAATCTAAATTGTAGACATGAATTAAGTAGGATTCCAGGGGTCTTGTCTAAGTCATAAAGTAGATATGTATTTCTTGTGTTTGTAGTTTAATGTAACCCATCTTTGACGGAAGCCAAGATGATGAGAGTCAGCAAATGCTTCCTAATTACATGCTACATAACCATAAAATGACCAAGAGTCATTTCTTAGTTTTGTGGCTATTTGCCACGTTTTTGGGTATTTAACCTTTATCTCATTTTTTTAATAATTAACTAGGTAATGTCCTGTTATCCGGTAATTAACCAATTACCCGCATAGTTAAGAATTATCTCAACTTACTTAGAATATTACTCTCTTTTAACATACCTTGTACATCTTACTAGCATGGTCATGTAGTACCTTGTACGACACTAGTCCATTAATACCAAATATTATAGCTCAGGCCGTATTTTATCCCAAAATACCAAATTTTAACGAAATTCATTTTCTTCGACTTGCTTCTCTTCTCACCTTCACGAATTTATTCATCACTTACAATCCTTATAATCTCCAAATAATCTTTTTCTTGGACGAAGCGTGACATTACCATAATGTAATACTGCTGGGTGCAACACTGTCGTAACTTAATACTGCGAAGCGTAATATCACCGTAATGTAATACTTCAAGGCATAACATTATCATAATATATTACTGCAGGACGTAACACCATCGTCATATATTACTGTAGAGCATAACATCGTCGTAATATAATACTGCAGGACGTAATATTGACGTAATATTGCGGGGCATAACATCATTCCCCCTTTGGAACAATTATCCTCGAATGTTGACTGATGCTCTTATCATTGTCGTAACTTATAGCTCTTGTGAATACCTTAGTATTCTTCTTGCCATTTAAGTAGTTGCTCTGTGAATAAATCCAAAGTTTAGGGTATTCCCCCCTTTAGTTTTTTTGCTCATATCATGACCTGTGGTCGAAATCTTCCTAATCTTGTAACTGTTGCTACCTTTCATCATGCAGCCTGTATGATTTTGACCTTGCAAGTGTGTCCAATATCTAGGCTTCATATGTAGAGCTTGATAAGATTTCCCTTTGTGCATATATGAGTATACTGAAGTTCTTCGCTCGGTACTTTGTTGGTTTCACAAATTTTGCTATATCTCATCGCATAGGTCCGCTTAGCCATCCGTATGAATTTACTGCCATAACTCTTACTTTAATTTATTGTTGCTGAGGTCTACTACCAAACCCCAGCCTACTCTCGTTGCTTATGCCATATGTATAAATTTAAGTCCTTTAATGCTTCCTCACTAATACTCATCTTTAGAATGACGGCCTAATCTCATCTCATACTTTGTAACTTTTGTCCATCCATTGTTGAGTCACCTCAATATTGATCAACAATATACCACTGATAACTTGAAACTTCTTACGCAATACTTTTGCCACTAGGGCTTACGTTACATCAAGGAATATTCGAAGTAATTTTCCTGATCCATTTAGCGGCGATACTGTACTTCAATAACCATATTCTATAGCATCCCAAGGTGATCCTCTTACGTGGGTATTTTAATCCTGTACAATTCCTGAACCCCTTTTTTTTTTCAAATCATTACTCAATCGAAGGCCCAAACGTCATTCTTTATCTATCACAATTACACCCTTATTCTACTATTAGGGTAGCATTTTATTCTTTCTAAATACTATTAATCTAAGATTCCTTTGACTTTATTCAGGCTATACTGAACTTTCAATAACTTAGAGAAACCATTATCTCTCTTGTTTTCATGGACTTAATCCTGAGGACTTATCCATTCTCGTTACCTTTTCAATTGCCTTTCCTCATCCTTACTCATGTTTTCGTAAAACTTTGTCGCTCTACCATACATTAGCTTGCGACCTATAAATATCCATTTATAATACTCGCAACTTTCCTTCAACTTGCTTGCACTATAGATTTTTTATGTTATTCTGGAACGTCAAGCGATACATCTCATCGTCTCCAACTCTTCTCTACACTCTTAACTAGATCCCTCAGTACTTAGAAATCAAAGGTTAGAAGACATGCCGCTGACGATGCCGCTATCATTCCTGGTTATTGGATCCCCATGCTTATAGCCTTCTATCCAAAGTATAGACTATTCACGATCTTCTGCCTTTGAGTATCTCGTATGTTGTTCACTTTTACCTTACTTACTTAAAATCTCGTATCATATCTTTTATCTCCTTCATAACCTCCCTTCTACCTAGGTGTAATTCACGTCCATAACTTGAAGCTCTATTATAATACTCGCACCTCTGGTACATACATAATCCGGTGGGAGCTTCCTACTAACTTCATATAAGGCTGGTACTTCTTCTAACTGGCTTCCTTGTACAGCCATTATAGATTATGGTGGTTGTGTTATTTCTCCTGAACATCTGATATTAAGAGTGATTCTGTCATGTTTTCCAGCATAACTTCTATAATTTTTCTAGCTAATAATCAGACTTCTGATTTACTTAGGTGATGTAATTATTTAGTTTCCTCTTCCTTCTGATCAGCCTTTACGTAGGCTTAAGCTATCTTTCAATCTATGGCTCATGGTATCAGTTATTACCTTAGCCTTTCATGGGCGTTATGGAATATCCATGATACAATCTTCTAACAATTCAATCCTTTGTCTATGCCCTGGGCTTAATTCTTTCTTTTAACTTATACCAGAGCCTTTTGTGGCTGTATGATAACAAATATGCTGCCTGGATAATGCTCCAAAATCTTGAGTGTATCCATAATGTACTAATTCTGGATCATTGATCAAATAATTCTTTTGTTCCATCTTAGCTTTCTTTCAATGTAAGCTATTACTTTTCCTGGTCTTTATGCCCCCTCGTTGTGTCCATACTTAGCTTATATTAGTGCCCACACTTGCCAGAGTTTTTATACAACTCATATAATCTCGAATATTACTTTTAACTATTACTTCCCGTTCATTAGCCACGGTAGGTGCCAGTTTCCTTTGGAATGCTTACAATGTTATTGCGAGATTGTTGTTACATGACCATTTTCTCTTTAGGTCGTTGTGCTTAGGTTGAAGCCTTTTTTCTTATCTCCTCAGCTAGTCTTTCGTTGTAGTACTTAGGGAAGACCTTCTAACTCTTGTAAAGATGCGGGCTTATTATACCGTATTCCCGATAGAACTTTTTGATGTTTGTGCTCACTTGTATTATCCTTAGTTACTTACCTCCATACTCATCTGCTCGTACGGCTGCTTGTGAACTGAAGTTTTGACTGTCTTCCTAGTGGAACTATCTTTTATTTCCGTAACACTCATACGGTACCTTTAACTGCCCAACTCCTATTTGAATATTTCTCAAGTATTACAATGTCATAATTATGGGGCTAAATTCACTATATTGGGTTTTACTATCTTTATTTTGCACGACCTGCTGTCTTGTTTTGTATCCTCTTGACTAGACATAGCTAGGCTCTTTCTGAATCAACCACTAACTACTCATTGGCCCATCCTCATGTCAATATTCCGTGAAATCTTTCTTGGGTTATTTCCTTGGTCTTAACTTATGTCTTGCACTAGCTCCTTAATTATAAATAACATCTCGGGCAGGAACCCTTACTTCTTCTCTTGACGTCGCGTTTGCATAATGTTCTGGAATCGTAGCATATCTGTAGCATTTGGATAAGTGCAATCTCATCCCTTTCTCATTTTTATCGCATTCTTCCTTTTATCATTCCATATTCCCTCCTTTAGGGGAGTACTAAGAGTTGGAGCTACGATGACCTGCCTATATATGTTTCACATTTTCATCTTTAACATCCTTTCACATCATCGATGACTCCTACTTGCCTTGCGGTAATCCTTCCGTACCAAGGATAGCAAAATCCCTTACTCACGGGGGTGAAATTTAGTATAACTGGTACATACAGTCCCTTAAGCTGAACTTTGCTCACATTGCTTGCTGTAGGAAAATGTCTTCCTGAATGATCATTCTCTGAATTTGTCATGAATCTTCTTTTGTCGTCCATTCTATTATTGGAGGAACAAAATCTGAAATTCTTTTGATGGCGACTATCATCAGTCACTTAGTCCCTAATTCATGTTTAGTTTATCTTGTTTACCAGTCCATACTGATTTATGTTACTCTAGGGATTAACTCTCCCCTCTGGTAGTCACGTTGGAGTCACAAACTTATTTCTCGAAATGAGGATATAACCTTATGGCCTATACTCTTTTGTTGTCTTAAGGCCTATCACCTTTCATCTCTTCCTTCATTTGATTATAGGTTCTGTAACACTCTACCGTTTTCATCCATGTATCACACCTTATTCATAATGCTTCCTTATCTCTCTTCTCATTACTCTGCTGATATTTCTACATATCCCTTTTCTTGTGAAAACTTTCGATATTCTTTCGCTTTTAGATTTCCTTTGCTCCATCCAGTGGCTCTTCAAGTTGCTTAACGTTCTTGCTTTACTAGGGACGCGAGCCACACTAAGGTAATATGTATACCTTCAAGGCTTATAGTGCATGTCTTTGTAGTACTCATATCTGGCTGCACTATTTTAAAGTGTACCATCTGGGTGTCTCACAAGGAGATCTCTTAGAACACTTGCAATATCCTTTGGAAAGGTCAACTGACACAAACAATTCATCTATCATATCTTCTTATACTACTTCTATTAATCCCCATAGGGCATATCTGGAATGGGTGCAACCAATTGTATATACCTCTGTTACTGTTGAATGTAACTTGAAAATCTTATGTTCCTCCGCCTCATTATAAATGTTGTTAACCTCGATTAACTGGGCGCCTCGTACCCTTCTTTATCTTGCTTCTTTTACTTGTTGAAACTTGTGTCTAACATCCGATTCTGTTATTCTTTTTTTTCCGTAAGAGTGGATAAGTATTCTTTCCTTAAAACTCCTTAGTACACGCATGATCTGCCGAAGATCTCACATTTACTCATCATAAGCAAGATGCAAAATCGAGTTCCTCTAACTCAACACTTCCACAACTATATCCCTTATCGATCGTCTTTCTGAATGTAGGCATCGTCTTATTACAAATAAAATAGAATTTCAAAATTTGAATTCTTATAAGTGAGCTCTACCACACGATCTAGAGTAAGAAGTAAGAGGGACAATCCTAAATGCCATGTAGCCTCCTACTTATAAGTGTGGTGCACGACACACCCATAAACAAGACTCTACTAGACACGGCTTGTAGACTCCCTAGGACCGAACTGCTCTAATACCACTTTTGTCATGCCCCGAACTTGGGGGAGTGAAACCGGCACCCGGTGCCTTACCTATCCTTGCATACCAACTTGCAACTAAGGGACTCTGAACATATGATGTCATACTTTTGGCCAGGAGTCACATTGCAAGACGACAACAAATACTGACTAAATATAAATATAAAGCTTGGTCAACAAGGCCGTCATATTTATTACAATTGACAAACCAACCAAATATACATACAAGGCCTGAAAGCCCAACATACTACACTAACTGACAAGATATGACTACAAGCCTCTACTAATGGATATACTGTTATCGGAACGGCTATCCGACCTACTCATGACATATATACATATATATACAAGATATACATAAGGCTCTAGACCTGGAAACTCCAAAAGGCATGGAGCTTACCGATCAAGCTGAGCTCGGGCAACACTTATTGAAGAGGCCTACTCGTCTGTCTGTCTGACCTGCACACATGAAATTGTAGTTCCCCCAGAAAAAGGGACGTCAGTACGAAATAATGTACTGAGTATGGAAGGCAATATACTAAAAGACTGATAATATAATAGCTGCAAGTAGCTGGAAGTCAAAGATAATCTGAAGCTATGCTTACCTACTGATACTGACTCAATTCTCTCAATATAGTAAGTAAAATAGTTGTCCGGCCCTATAAGGCTCGGTATACATATATATATCTGCTATGCTGTGATTACAGGTACTATTCTGGTCTGTGATAGGGATGCTTCTGTGGTATTTTATCCCGGATCTACGTATTCATATGTGTCGTCCTATTTTGCACCCTATTTGGTTATGCCTAGTGAGGCCTTGAGTATTCCTGTATATGTGTCTACACCAGTGGGGAATTCTATAGTGGTGGACCGGGTTCATCGTTCATGTGTTGTGGTATTCAGGGGTCTTGAGACCCGTGTTGACTTGTTGCTCTTGGATATGGTGGATTTCGACGTCATATTAGGGATGGATTGGTTGTCCCCGTATCATGCGATCTTGGATTGTCATGCCAAGACCGTGACCTTAGCCTTACCGGGTTTACCCCGCTTAGAGTGGAGAGGGACTTCTGGTCATTATACCCGCAGTGTTATCTTGTATGTGAAAGCTCGGCGTATGGTCAAGAATGGATGTTTGGCCTACTTGGCGTATGTTCGCGATTCTAACGCGGAGGCCCCTTCTATTGATTTTGTACCCATTGTTCGGGAGTTTCCTAAGGTTTTCCCTTCAGACCTGCCGGGTATGCCACCCGACAGGGATATCGACTTTTGTATTGATTTGGCTCCGGGAACTTAACCCATTTCTATCCCTCCATATCGTATGGCCCCGCCGGAGTTGAAAGAGTTAAAGGAACAGCTGTAGGATTTGCTTGAGAAAGGTTTTATCAGACCCAGTATTTCGCCTTGGGGTGAGCCGGTGTTGTTTGTTAAGAAAAAGGATGGTTCGATGAGAATGTGCATCGATTACCGGTAATTGAACAAGGTTACAATTAAGAATAAGTATCCACTGCTGAGGATCAATGATTTATTCGACCAGCTTCAGGGTGCAAGGGTGTTTTCAAAGATAGATTTGAGATCTGGCTACCACCAGCTGAGGATTAGGGCGTCTGATGTCCCTAAGACAGCATTTCACACTCGGTATGGGCACTATGAGTTATTGGTCATGTCATTTGGATTGACTAATGCCCCAGCAGCATTCATGAAGTTGATGATTTGAGTGTTCAGACCTTATTTGGACTTTTTCGTGATAGTCTTCATTGACGATATTCTTATATACTCCCGCAGTCAGGAGCAGCATGAGCAGCACCTCAGAGTGGTCCTTCAGACCCTAAAGGATAGTCAGTGGTATGCTAAATTCTCAAAGTGCGAGTTTTGGTTGAGTTCGGTCGCATTCCTGGGTCATGTCGTATCAGCAGCAGGTATTCAGGTAGACCCAAAAAAGATAGAGGCAGTCAAGAACTGTCCTCGATCAGCTTCAGCTACGGATATTTGGAGTTTCCTAGGGTTAGCAGGTTACTACCGTCGGTTCGTAGAGGGGTTTTCATCCATTGCATCCCCTATGACCAGATTGACCCAGAAGGTTGTCCAGTTCAGGTGGTCGGACGAGTGTGAGGCGAGCTTTCAGAAGCTCAAGACGGCTCTGACTACGGCACCAGTATTGGTTTTGCCCACAGGTTCAGGGCCATATACGGTCTATTGTGATGCGTCTCGTATTGGGCTTGGTGCAGTGTTGATGCAGGAAGGCAAAGTCATTGCTTATGCTTCGAGGCAGTTGAAGATCCACGAGAAGAATTATCCGGTTCATGATCTCGAGTTGGCAGCCATTGTTCATGCCCTGAAGATCTGGAGGCATTACTTATATGGCGTGACGTGTGAGGTTTACACTGATCACAAGAGTCTTCAGTATCTGTTCAAGCAGAAATAGTTGAATTTGAGGCAGAGGAGGTGGTTAGAGTTGCTAAAGGATTATGATGTTACTATCTTATACCACCCGGGGAAGGCCAATGTGGTGGCCGATGCATTGAGCAGGAAGTCCGCCAGCATGGGTAGTCTTGCTTATATTCCAGTCAGCCAGAGATCGCTTGCTTTGGATGTTCAGGCCTTGGCCAATCGTCTTGTGAGGTTGGATATTTCTGAGCCTAGCAGAGTGTTAGCTGGCACAGCTGCTCGTTCCTCACTATTAGAGCGTATCCGCGAGCGGCAGTTTGAGGATCCCCATTTGTGTGTCTTGAGAGACACGGTGCAGCGTGGAGGTGCCAAAAAAGTAACCTTAGATGATGATGGTGTATTGAGATTGCAGGGGCAAGTTTGTGTGGCCAATGTTGATAGGATTCGAGAGTTGATCTTAGCGGAGGCCCACAGTTCTCGGTATTCTATTCACCCGGGCACCGCGAAGATGTATCAGGATTTGAGGCAGCACTATTGGTGGTGTAAGATGAATAAAGATATCATTGCGCACGTGGCTCGGTGTTTGAATTGTCAGCATGTTAAGTACGAGCATCAAAGACCCGATGGTCTATTTCAGAGGATTGCACTTCCCGAGTGGAAGTGGGAGAGGATTACGATGGATTTCGTTACTGGACTCCCGATGACTCGGAAAAAGTTTGATGCAGTTTGGGTAATTGTTGATAGGCTGACCAAGTCAGCGCATTTTGTTCCTGTTACATCCACCTATTCGTCCGAAAGGTTAGCCGAGATTTATATCAGGGAGATTGTTTGCCTTCATGGGGTGCCGCTATCTATCATTTCGGATCAGGGTACGCAGTTTACCTTGCATTTGTGGAGAGCGGTTCAGCGAGAGTTGGGCACCCAAGTTGAGTTGAGTACAACATTTCATCCCCAGACGGACGGTCAGTCCGAGAGGACTATTCAGATTCTTGAGGAAATGCTCCGAGCCTGTGTCATTGATTTTGGAGGCTCATGGGACCAGTTTTTGCCTTTAGCAGAGTTCGCTTACAACAACAGCTACCAGTCTAGCATTCAGATGGCTCCGTATGAGGCGTTGTATGGTAGGCGATGTCAGTCTCCAGTTGGATGGTTTGAGCTGGGAGAGGCTCGATTATTGGGTACGGATCTGGTTCAGGAGGCCTTGGATAAGGTCAGGATTATTCAGGATAGACTTCGTACAGCTCAATCCAGACAGAAGGTTATGCAGACCGCAACGCCAAAGATGTTGCTTTCATGGTTGGTAAGCGGGTATTGCTCCGTGTATCGCCTATGAAGGGCGTGATGAGATTTGGGAAGAAAGGCAAGCTCAGCCCTAGGTTCATCGGTCCATTTGAGATTCTTGATCGTGTGGTAGAGGTGGCTTATAGACTTGCCTTACCACCTAGCTTGTCAGCTGTGCATCCCGTGTTTCATGTATCTATGCTCCGGAAGTATCTTGGAGATCCATCGCACGTGTTAGATTTCAGCACTGTCCAATTGGACAAGGATCTGTCATATGAGGAGGAGCCGGTGGCTATTCTAGACCGGTAGGTTCGACAGTTGAGGTCGAAGAGTTTTCCTTCGGTACGTGTTCATTGGAGAGGTCAGCCTCCTGAGGCATCGACCTGGGAGTCCGAGTCCGATATGCGGAGCCGTTATCCTCATTTATTTCCCGACTCAGGTACTTCTTTCTTTTGTCCGTTCGAGGAAGAACAGTTGTTTTAGAGGTGGAGAATGTGACGACCCAATGGGTCATCATCATAATTCTTCCTTGTTCCGTGCTCCCGAGGCCTTGAGAACCTCACTTTTAGTCATCTCGATTTGCATGCGCAGTTCGGGCGCGTAGCCGGAAAGTTTTTATGTTAGAATTTGTGGATTTTGTGAAAACATTTGATGAATTTTGGTATTAATATGCATAATGTTGACTTCGGTCAACATTTTGGTTAAGCGGACCCAGACTTGTGATTCGACGATCCCGGAGGGTCCGTAGGAAAATATGGGACTTGGGCGTGTGCCCGGAATCAAATTCCGAGGTCACAAGCCTGAGAAATGAATTTATTGAAAGAAATTATTTTCTGAAATTTGATATGAAAATTTGAAATGAAAAGTAGTTAGAAAATATAGGTACCGAGCTCGTATTTTGGTTCAGAAGCCCGGTACAAGTCTTAAATATGTGTTAAGCACTATCGGTAAAGTTTGGCTAAAAATGGACGTCATATGACGTGTTTCGGACTAAAAATGTAGAGTTTGAGTTATTAAAGTTGAAGAAAGAAAATCATGTGTTTGAGGCTTGATCCTATGTATATGATGTTATTTTGGCGATTTGATCGCACGAGTAAGTCCGTAAGATGTTTTTAAGGTTGTGTGCATGTTTGGTTTGGAGCCCCGAGGGCTCGGGTGAGTTTTGAATGGGGTCCGGGAGGTCTTGGAGTTAAGAAAATGCAGCTTCAGGTGTTGCAGACACCAGCGCGGCCGCGGTCATTTCCGCGCGGTCCGCGCTGGAGCCGCGCGGCCGCGATGCCTTTCTGTGCGGTCCGTGTGGCTGAGGCTGAGGGCTAGTGTTTCAGGTTAACCAGCGCGGCCGCGCACCAAAACAGTGCGGTCCGCGCTGGAAGGGTTCAAAGAATCCCCAATTTTCTCCTACTCGGCACGGCCGCAACACATTTTTGTGCGGTCCGCGCCAGGTCCTCAGAAAGGTATACAAGTTCGGAAAATCTCAGTCATTTTTCACTTTTCAAAAACCCAAAACCTAAGAGGCGATTTTCCAAACAACGTTTTTTCTCCAAAACGATTGGTAAGTGATTTCTAACTTAATTTCTTTATTCCTTAACATCTTTTAACATAATTTCAACTTCAAATCAAAGATTTTCATGGGGAAAATTGGGTGTTTTGGGTAGAACCTAGGTTTTCTACAAATTGAGAAGTTGGACCTCAATTTGGGGTCCGATTTAAAAATAAATCATATATCGGGATTCATGGGGGAATGGGTAATCGGGTTTTGGTCCGAACCTCGAGTTTCGACCACGTGGGTCCGGAGGTATTTTTGACCTTTTTGGGAAAAACCTTAAAAAAAATAAATCTATTTTCATGCATTCGAGATGATTCAATTAGTAATTATTAATGTGATTAAGTAACTTATGACTAGATTCGAGCGGATTGGTGATGGAATCAAGAGGTAAAGCTATACTAGAAGCGTGAGTTGAGTTTGGAGCATTCGAGGTAAGTGTTTGTTCTAACTTTGGCTTGAGGGAATAGGATTAGGATGATATTTGCTACTTGCTAATGTGGAGTACAGTGTATAGGCATGGTGACGGTTATCTATGCACCGGAGTCTAGCATGACCATGAGTCTTGATTGCTTTTAATTCGAATAATGTGACACAAGCTCCTTGTTTATTTGATAAGTTTCATATAATGTGAACGATTGAGGAAGAATGATTTAAAAGGAGAATGTGTTGTGAATACTCCCTTGCCGGGATGTGTAGACTGATATATATATTCTCCCCTGTCAGGATATTTTGGGCTGTTAGCTGTACCCCTTGCCGTACTATATGAAGTCAGATATTATAAACTATAATATGGGATCGTGTGGCACGCCGTCCACTTATATATGATATTATGGGATCGTGTGGCACGCCGTCCATTTATATATGATATTATGGGATCGTGTGGCACGCCGTCCACTTATATATGATATTATGGGATCGTGTGGCACGCCGTCCACTTATATATGATATTATGGGATCGTGTGGCACGCCGTCCACTTATATATGATATTATGGGATCGTGTGGCACGCCGTCCACTTATATATGATATTATGGGATCGTGTGGCACGCCGTCCACTTATATATGATATTATGGGATCGTGTGGCACGCCGTCCACTTATATATGATATTATGGGATCGTGTGGCACGCCGTCCACTTATATATGATATTATGGGATCGTGTGGCACGCCGTCCACTTATATATGATATTATGGGATCGTGTGGCACGCCGTCCACTTATATATGATATTATGGGATCGTGTGGCACGCCGTCCACTTATATATGATATTATGGGATCGTGTGGCACGCCGTCCACTTATATATGATATTATGGGATCGTGTGGCACGCCGTCCACTTATATATGATATTACGATATTTCATTTTTATCTGTTACTCCCCGATAGCATATCCCTTCCCAGTTTTACTTTGTATTATCTTGTTATTGTTTCTTGCACTTGTTGTATATATATCTGTACAGGTTAATTGTGGTAGGTACTGTCTAGCCTCGTCACTACTTCGCCGGGGTTAGGCCAGACACTTACCAGCACATTGGGTCGGTTGTGCTGATTCTACACTCTGTGCATTTTTGTTGCACAGATCAGGGAGCAGCTTACGGATCGCAGTAGTAGGACTTCTGGGAGCTATCTTCATCCAGGGACTCTCGAGGTAGCCTAGCTGGCGTTCGCAGGCCGAAGTCCCTTTCCATGTGTTTTGTTTGTTTATCTTGTATCAGACAAACATGATGTATTTTCCCTTCAGACATTGATTGTAGTATTCTGTAGTAGTCCGTGAGATAGTGACACTAGACTCTGGGTAGCATTTTGGTTCAAACTTCCACACTTTTGGTTTTCAGTTGCTTTAGATTTAAAGTCTTTCGCTTAGATTTTGTCTCGTTTATTATATTGTTTGAAAGAAAGCAGGAAAAGTGTTTTAAATATTTGGCTTGCCTAGCTCCGATAGTAGGCGCCATCACGACACCCAATGGTGGGAAATCTGGGTCGTGACATATATTGGTGGGATAGAATGGACAAGGATATAGCGGAGTTTGTTGCTCAAGTGCCCTAACTGTCAGCAGGTTAATATTGAGCATCAAAAGCTCCATGGATTATTGCACGCTATGGAGATTCCGACTTGGAAATGGGAAGTAATTAATATGGATTTCATCATGGGCTTACCTCGTACCCAACATAAGTTCGATTCGATATGGGTGATTGTTGATAGGCTTACAAAGTCAGCCCATTTTCGGCCCGTTAGGACTACATATTCCTCAGAGGATTATGCAAGGCTTTATATTAAGGAGATAGTACAACTACATGGTGTTCCTGTATCTATTATCTTGGATAGAGGAGCTCAATTTATAGCTAACTTCAGGAGGTCATTCCAAAAAAGGATTGGGGACTCAAGTAAGTCTTAGTACAATATTTCATCCCAAGACAGACGGACATGCTGAGCGTACTATTCATACACTGGAGGATATGTTACGAGTTTGTGTGATATACTTCAAGTGTAGTTGGGATGATCATCTGCCGCTTATTGAATTCGCATATAATAATAGCTACTATTCCGTTATTCAGATAGCTCCATACGAAGCTCCTTACGAATGGAAATGTAGGTTTCCTATAGGGTGGTTCGATGTTGGGGAAACTACGTTAGTAGGACCAGAATTAGTACAACAAACAATCGAGAAAATTAGGCTTATACAGGAAAGGCTATTAGCAACAAATTTTATGCGGATAATCGATGGCGAGACTTGGAATTTCAGGTGGATGACTGGGTATTCCAAAAAAGTATAACCTATGAAAGGTGTCATGAGGTTCGGAAATAAATTAAAACTTAGCCCTCGGTACATGGGACCATAGAGGATCATATGCAAAGTAAGCCAGGTAGTATATGAGTTAGACTTGTCTTCGGACATGTTGTCTGTACATCCAATTTTTCATGTGTCTATGCTCCGTAAATGTATCGGAGATCCTTCTAGAATTGTGTTAGTTGATGACGTTTAGGTCACAGAGCAGCTATCATATGAATGAACTCCCATTGCTATATTAGACGGACAGATTCGGAGATCGAGAACTAAAGACATAGCTTCAGAGAAAGTACTTTGAAGAAACAACAATGTGGAAGAAGTTACTTAGGAGGCAGAGGAAGACATGAAGTCTAGATATTCTTACTTATTTCCTCTTGAAGAGAAGGATCCGACTAAGACGTCACAACCTTAAGGTACGTGTATGGATTCTGGTGTCAGTTATTGTCGTTGGTCGTGTGAGGCCATTGTCATTATTAATGATTGTGATCCAATGTGGAGTTGAATTATTAAGTTTCTACAGGAAGAGTTGGTAGTAGTATTACAAAGGTGACTCTGCCAAGGTTATATAGATTCAGGAGAGTTAAATGTTTGAGGACGAATGTTTTTAAGGGGGGAAGGATGTTACATCTCACGTTTTCATAAGTTACAAGTTTCGTCGTCAGTTAATCGACGTACTCGGGGATGAGATTATCTTGTGGTAAACATATTTATGCTATTTATAACAAACGATAAGTAAGTGTCATGAAGGATAAAGAGCACACAAATTAAAGACAACGAGTTTCGTTGAAGGTGGCCGATTTGGGATAAAATACGGGCCGAGCGATAATACCCGATAATTATGGACTAGTACCATGCAAGGTACCATATGACCACGGTAGTACGATGTATAAAGTATATTAAAAATAAATAGAATTTTGAGCAATTTGAGATAATTCTTAATTATACGGTAATTGGTTAATTACCGGGTAACGGGACATTACCTAGCTAATTAATCAAATAAGTTGATAAGATGAAATCCCTCCCACCCAAAAATATGTGGCACTTTTAAAAACATATGACTCTATGGGCATCACCATCATCATATCGTACCCGACCTCAAAGAGGACTCGGTAAAAATGTACCCGACCATCATAAAGCTCGGTAGAATCGCACCCGGCCATGTGGAGGTTGGTAAACCCAATTGATCAGCGGTTGCACAATAGGTGTCGTACCCAACCGACTATAGCGCGGCTCGGTAGAGTAAAATAGATACTATATATAATGCATGCTAGACTCATGGAATCACGTTCTAGACCTTTCGGAATGACTTAAGGTCGTTGCACCATCGATTAATATTATGGACATCCATACCCTCAACATGAATCTCAATAGTAATCAATGATCATACACACTTGCTTAGAATAATTTTATAAGGAAAGAACAACATGTACAACCTTAGTTGCTAGAAGTAGATCCGTTATGAAATAGTTTATTCATTTACCTTTAGATCATGCCAAAAGAAAGAAGGAAGTACCTTAACATACCTTAAACCCGTTGAGTCCTTAATGCCTTCCAAGCAACTCTTCAAACAAGTAAACTCAATCTATCATACTATAAGGAGATTCAAAATCAGTGTTGAGCAAAGGCTAAGTGTGTAACTTAAGCTAGTAGCTCATTTGCGTAAATTTGGGTAGCATCTCCCCTGTAACAAAGGCCTCCTACAATACCATATACCAACAACAACAACCAGAGAAATCCATCAACATATAAATATCAATAACAAGACACCATATAACAACAACAAGTCACAACTACTTCACGACGAGTGGCAAGCTCCGATTCGAATCCGTATAACCCATATCACCCCTTATAGACTTCTTACATTAACTTAAAAGTATAATTAACATAATAATGAAGTCATTCATCAATGATTCCATCCTTATACCTTATATTTATAACAAAAGAAACAATCTTCAACTCCAACTGTCTTCAATTAGTAACTTTATTAACTAGTTCATGTCTACTCCATCCATATAACTTAATCAACATCAAGATAACCTTCAGCAAATTTATGAATGTAACTTGTGATGACCTTTGCCAACTCTTGTTCCACAACTTGCTTGACTTCAAAATGTAGCATATGACTATCATACAAATAAGATAACTTATAGCATAACCTCCTTATCATGGTAAGAACCCTAGTCTCACCCCAAAGTACATGTTATAACATTCTAAACTTGTCGACTTTTGACGAAACTGATTTTCTTCAATTGGTTTAGCTTCTAATTGTTCCAACCCTTTTGGTACTCGTTATTTTTTATGTTAAATATTTGTAACATCCAAGGTAACATGATTAACTTTCTTTATTTGCTTCCAAATATAATCTCATTTCCAAGCTTACATCAATGGCTTACGAATTACTCTCACGTATGAAAATGTGGGGGTGCAACATCATTACCCCCTTTGGAATATTTGTCCTCGAATGTTGACTGATGTGTTTATTAGTTTCACAAACTATAGCTCTTACGAATACATTAATGCTCTCCTTGTCATCTAGGCAACTGTTTTGTGAATAAATCAAAATATCGGGGCATTCCCCTCTTTAGGCCTCTTTCTCACGCCATGACATGTGGTCGGAATTCTTCCAATCTCGTAACTGTTGCTACCTTATGTCACGCAGTATGTTCGACTGTGTCCTTGTATGAGCGCGTAGCGACTCTTCTCCCCTTTTTCTTCCATCTTTTAGCCAATCTCTAAGCCTCACTTTATAAACATATACAGAACTATGACAAGCTGTACCTCTAGGCATCCATAGATGTACTGAAGTTCTTCGCTTGGTACTTTATTGAACTTGCGACTATTGATATATCTTGTTTTATTCAGATATCTATCTTTATGGCTTTGCAACATCTAGGCAGGTCAAACTATACCATAACTCTTACTTTTGTTTTATTATTATCGAGGTTTGTTACCCAACTCCAGGTTATTCACTCGCTTCTTATCCTACATGTATAAATCTAATACCTTTAATGCTTTCTCATTAATGCTCATCTTAAGAATGACAGCCTACTATCATCGCATACTTTGGAGCTTTTATCCATCTATTGTTGATTCACCTTAATGTTGATCTTTAATCCACCACTGATAACTTGCAACCTCTTACGTAATACATTGTCATTAGGTCTCATGTCTCATCGGAGAACATCTGAAGTGATTTTCCTGATCCACATAGGTATAATACTATACTTCAATAATCGTATTTCATAGCATCCCAACGCGGTTCATCTTATGGCGGGTATTCTAATCTAGTGCAATTCATGAAATCCCTTTCTCGTTAAATCATTACTCAATCAAAGGCATAAGCGTCATCCTCTTATCTATCACAATTACACCCTTATCCTACCACCAGGGTAACATTTCGCCTCTTCTTATTTCTCCTAGTCTTAGACTCCTCTGAGTTCATTCAGGTTGTAACGAGCTTGCTATTACTTATGGAAACCATCAGCTCTCATGTATTTTGATGGGTTTAATCTAGAGGACTTACCTATTCTCGTCACCTTTTCACTCACCTTTTCTTATCCTTACTCCTATCTACCTAAAACCTTGTCACCCAATGATACTTTAGATTGTGACCTACATATACCTGTTTATAGTATTCGCAACCTTCCTTCAAATTTCTAGCACCATAGATTTCCTTTCATGCCTTCTCAGTTGCCTTTAAACACAAGCAATTACTTTTTCTGGTCGTTCTGCCACTTGTTGAATGAATACTTGGCTTGTCTTATTGCCCATGAATACTGTAATTTTATGTACCTCATATTATCTCAAATTTCACCTTTGATTTTTTCCATTCAGTAGCCACGATAGGTGCCACTTTTTTATGGCATGCATACAACGTTGTAGTGAGACTGTTGTTACAAGACCACATCTTCTTCAAGTTACTACGCTTAGGTTGAAGCGTTCTTCCTTATTTACTCAGCTATCTTTCATTGCAGTACATAGGGACACCTTCTGACTCATTTAAAGTTGCAAGATTATCAGATAATATACCCAAAGGAATTTTTTTGATGTTGTTACTCGCCTATAATTATCCTTAGTTACTTACCTCCGCGCCCTTGCTCTCATAGGGTTCCTTCTGAATTAAATTTTTTTTGACTGTTCCTAGTGGCACTCTTTTTTTTCCATAGAACTTATACGGTGCCTTTAACTACCCCAACTCCTAGTTGAATATTTCTCAAGGATCATGATGTCCTATCTGCGAGACTGAATTCACTATGTTGGAGTTCACTACGTTTATCATTCCTGATCTGCTGATTTGTCTGTATCCTCTTATCTATCCATAACTAGGCTCTTCCTTAATCAATACTATCTACACGTTAGTCCATTCTCATATCCATATTTTACATAATGTCTCTTGGGTCATGTCCTTTGCCTCAACTTACCTCTCATATAGGATCTTTATGTGTCAAGTGTTCATTTGCACTTATTTATCAAGAACATCCTAGGCAGGAAACCTTACTGCCTCTCCCTAGCATCGTGCTTGCATAATGTTCTGGAGTTGTATCATATATGTAGGATCTGAATAAATGCAACCTCATCCCTTTTGCTTTTTTTTTTTACCACATTCTTCATTTACTATTCCATAGTTATCTAAACCACATATCTACAACGTTATACCATATCACACCATCTTGCCCCTTTTGGGGAGTACTAACATTTAAAGATATGAATATGTAACAATACTTATTTTAACTCTTCATATTTGGCATCTTTTTACTTCTTTACAAACTCTTACTTGCCTTAGGGTAATCCTTTTGTACCAGAGATAATTGAGT